>NC_064036.1:1331250-2662500 GCF_932526225.1 Nematostella vectensis | reverse complement strand
GTGGTGGTGATGGTGATGGTGATGGTGATGGTGATGGTGATGGTGATGATAGTGGTAGTGATGGTGATCGCATGTTGAGAGTACTCTTACCTTGTTTCCAAAGCCATTGTGGTTTCTGCTAAATGGTGATGGTGATGGTGATGGTGATGGTGATGGTGATGGTGATGGTGATGGTGGTGGTGATGGTGATGGTGATGGTGATGGTGATGATAGTGGTAGTGATGGTGATCGCATGTTGAGAGTACTCTTACCTTGTTTCCAAAGCCATTGTGGTTTCTGCTAAATGGTGATGGTGATGGTGATGGTGATGGTGATGGTGATGGTGATAGTGATGGTGATGGTGATGGTGATGATAGTGGTAGTGACGGTGATCGCATGTTGAGAGTACTCTTACCTTGTTTCCAAAGCCATTGTGGTTTCTGCTAAATGGTGATGGTGATGGTGATGGTGATGGTGATGGTGATGGTGATAGTGATGGTGATGGTGATGATAGTGGTAGTGATGGTGATCGCATGTTGAGAGTACTGTTACCTTGTTTCCGAAGCCATTGTGGTTTCTGCTAAATGGTGATGGTGATGGTGATGGTGATGGTGATGGTGATGGTGATGGTGATGGTGATAGTGATGGTGATGGTGATGATAGTGGTAGTGATGGTGATCGCATGTTGAGAGTACTCTTACCTTGTTTCCAAAGCCATTGTGGTTTCTGCTAAATTGTGATGGTGATGGTGATGGTGATGGTGGTGGTGATGGTGATGGTGATGGTGATGGTGATGATAGTGGTAGTGATGGTGATCGCATGTTGAGAGTACTCTTACCTTGTTTCCAAAGCCATTGTGGTTTCTGCTAAATGGTGATGGTGATGGTGATGGTGGTGGTGATGGTGATGGTGATGGTGATGATAGTGGTAGTGATGGTGATCGCATGTTGAGAGTACTCTTACCTTGTTTCCAAAGCCATTGTGGTTTCTGCTAAATGGTGATGGTGATGGTGATGGTGATGGTGATGGTGATGGTGATGGTGATGGTGATGGTGATGGTGATGATAGTGGTAGTGACGGTGATCGCATGTTGAGAGTACTCTTACCTTGTTTCCAAAGCCATTGTGGTTCCTGCTAAATGGTGATGGTGATGGTGATGGTGATGGTGATGGTGATGATAGTGGTAGTGATGGTGATCGCATGTTGAGAGTACTCTTACCTTGTTTCCAAAGCCATTGTGGTTTCTGCTAAATGGTGATGGTGATGGTGATGGTGATGGTGATGGTGATGGTGATGATAGTGGTAGTGATGGTGATCGCATGTTGAGAGTACTCTTACCTTGTTTCCAAAGCCATTGTGGTTTCTGCTGAATGGTGATGGTGATGGTGGTGATAGTGATGGTGATGGTGATGGTGATGGTGATGGTGATGGTGATGGTGATGGTGATGGTGATGATAGTGGTAGTGATGGTGATCGCATGTTGAGAGTACTCTTACCTTGTTTCCAAAGCCATTGTGGTTTCTGCTGAATGGTGATGGTGATGGTGATGATAGTGATGGTGATGGTGATGATAGTGATGGTGATGGTGATGGTGATGGTGATGGTGATGGTGATGATAGTGGTAGTGACGGTGATCGCATGTTGAGAGTACTCTTACCTTGTTTCCAAAGCCATTGTGGTTTCTGCTGAATGGTGATGGTGATGGTGATGGTGATGGTGATGGTGATGGTGATGGTGATGGTGATGGTGATGGTGATGGTGATGATAGTGATGGTGATGGTGATGATAGTGGTAGTGATGGTGATCGCATGTTGAGAGTACTCTTACCTTGTTTCCAAAGCCATTGTGGTTTCTGCTAAATGGTGATGGTGATGGTGATGGTGATGATCGTGGTAGTGATGGTGATGGTGGTGATGGTGATGGTGATGGTGATGGTGATGGTGATGGTGATGATAGTGGTAGTGACGGTGATCGCATGTTGAGAGTACTCTTACCTTGTTTCCGAAGCCATTGTGGTTTCTGCTGAATGGTGATGGTGATGGTGATGGTGATGGTGATGGTGATGGTGATGGTGATGGTGATGGTGATGGTGATGGTGATGGTGATGGTGATGGTGATGGTGATGGTGATGGTGATGGTGATGGTGATGGTGATGGTGATGGTGGTGGTGGTGGTGGTGGTGATGGTGATGGTGATGGTGATGGTGATGGTGATGGTGATGGTGATGGTGATGGTGATGGTGATGGTGATGATAGTGGTAGTGATGGTGATCGCATGTTGAGAGTACTCTTACCTTGTTTCCAAAGCCATTGTGGTTTCTGCTGAATGGTGATGGTGATGGTGATGATAGTGATGGTGATGGTGATGATAGTGATGGTGATGGTGATGGTGATGATAGTGGTAGTGACGGTGATCGCATGTTGAGAGTACTCTTACCTTGTTTCCAAAGCCATTGTGGTTTCTGCTGAATGGTGATGGTGATGGTGATGGTGATGGTGATGGTGATGGTGATGGTGATGGTGATGGTGATGGTGATGGTGATGGTGATGGTGATGGTGATGGTGATGGTGATGGTGATGGTGATGGTGATGGTGATGGTGATGGTGATGGTGATGATAGTGGTAGTGATGGTGATCGCATGTTGAGAGTACTCTTACCTTGTTTCCAAAGCCATTGTGGTTTCTGCTAAATGGATAGAATGCACCCAGCTGCGTCCAGCGCTGGCAAAGCTCAGGGGAGGGGTTGTCGAAAAAGCCACAGATGTCAGCACCGATCTGTAAGATGTCAAATTTTGAAGAGACACCTTCAAAATATTCGATAGCGTTTCTGTATCTATCATCTAATAAGGCTTGTTCTCACTGGGACGCAAGTGCAACGCACGTTATTTTTATTCTCACTTGTGAGAATAAAATATAAGTGAGCTTGTTTAAAAAAATATAAATATCCATTACCCACACGGAAACCTCTACCAAATGACAGTAGTTGACAACAAGAGATATAACTTTTTCCACGCCACTTTTGCCACGCAATTCGTTCGTAGGTCATACGGTAAAGGGTGTCCCTATTCGTAAGGCCTTCGTGTACCGTTCGTAAGTAATACGGTAAAGGCTGTCCCTATTCGTCAGGCCTTCGTGTACCGTCCGTAAGTAATACGGTAAAGGGTGTCCCTATTCGTCAGGCCTTCGTGTACCGTTCGTAGGTAGTACGGTTAAGGATGTCCCTATTCGTCAGGCCTTCGTGTACCATCCGTAAGTAATACGGTTAAGGGTGTCACTGTTTGTCAGGTCTTCGTGTACCGTTCGTAGGTAATACGGTTAATGGCGTCGCTACCAGTCGGACCTTCGTGCACAGTTCTTGGCTGATAGTTCAGCGTTGTCGTGAGAAAAATGCGCAATTGGTATATATATACTTACATAAGGTATGCCGAACATGTTAAACTCGAGCATTCCTTTGGAGTAACAAAATAGAAGTGTCAGAAAGGCGAATCCATGACTTCTCGAGGGAAATTTGTGGATTTCTGCTCTTATTCATTTCTTTAAATCGCCCATTATAACTCGCCACCCTCCCCCTAAAGGACCCTTGAATACGCCCATCAAGGGGTTAATCTATACCAAGACACCTTCATTGTTCCCGAGTGTCCTGTAAAAGGTCAACTGCATTTGGCAAGTGATATTACCTATTATAGAGGCATGAAGCTGATCCCAGCGCGCCACGTTGTCTCCTAGCCAATGACCAGCGTAGGCCCCAGTGCCCGCGAACGTGGATCGCGAAAACACCATGCTTCGCTTGCCGATAAGAGTTTCTCTGTTCACTCTACGAGACAATGTAACGTCGTCGAGCAAGACAAGATCTTTGGAATGTTGGGTAACAGTGCTTATAACCGGGTTTCATGCAAAATGTAATTCATTAGTATAACCTGATTTTGCTTTTGTGTTTGTGGACATGACAGAAAAGTCTGTAATTTAGGGAATAAAGGAAGAGATGATAACGAGGTTGAGGATAATGAAGAGGATGGGGATGGTGATTATGATGATTGTGATAATGACGGTGGCGGTTACTGTTATGGTGATGGTGATGGTGATGATAGTGGTGGTGATGGTGATGGAGATGGTAATGGTGATGATAGTGGTGGTGATGGTGATGGAGATGGTGAAGGTGATGATGATGGTGATGGTGATGGTGACGGTGACGGTGACGGTGATGGTGATGGTGATGGTTATGGTGGTGGTGGTGGTGGTGGTGGTGATGGTGATGGTGATGGTGATGGTGATGGTGATGGTGATGGTGATGGTGATGGTGATGGTGATGGTGATGGTGATGGTGATGGTGATGGTGATGGTGATGGTGATGGTGATGGTGATGGTGATGGTGATGGTGATGGTGATGGTGATGGTGATGGTGATGGTGATGGTGATGGTGATGGTGATGGTGATGGTGATGGTGATGGTGGTGGTGACGGTAGTGGGTGGTAGTGATGGTGATGCTAAACCTTGATGAAAAAGACTTACTTCTGTGTAATAATTGACTGTTGCATTCCGTACAAGCTGTGTAGATCGTAGTGGAGACCGGTCGAGTGTCGACCACTCATACACAGGGTCTTATCGGCAAGTACCGCCCCATAAACACCTGAAATACAACACGTGTCGCAAACATCGCCCTAAAACACCAGACATATCACGTGACGTTAACACCGCCTCGTAAACACCAGACATATCACGTGTCGCAAACATCGCCCTAAAACACCAGACAAATTACGTGACGTTAACACCGCCCCGTAAACACCAAACATATCACGTGACGTTAACACAGCCTCGTAAACATCTGACATATCACTTGATGTTAACACAGCCTCGTAAACACCAGAAATATCACGTGACGTTAACACCGCCCCGTAAACACCAGACATATCACGTGACGTTAACACCGCCTCGTAAACACCAGACATATTACGTGACGTTAACACCGCCCCGTAAACACCAAACATATCACGTGACGTTAACACCGCCCCGTAAACACCAAACATATCACGTGACGTTAACACCGCCTCGTAAACATCTGACATATCACTCGATGTTAACACAGCCTCGTAAACACCAGACATATCACGTGACGTTAACACCGCCCCGTAAACACCAGACATATCACGTGATGTTAACACCATCCCGTAAACATCTGACATATCACGTGACGTTAACACCGCCTCGTAAACACCAGACATATCACGTGACGTTAACACCGCCCCGTAAACATCTGACATATCACGTGACGTTAACACAGCCTCGTAAACACCAGACATATCACGTGACGTTAACACCGCCTCGTAAACATCTGACATATCACGTGACGTTAACACCGCCTCGTAAACACCAGACATATCACGTGACGTTAACACCGCCTCGTAAACATCTGACATATCACGTGACGTTAACACCGCCTCGTAAACACCAAACATATCACGTGACGTTAACACCGCCTCGTAAACATCTGACATATCACGTGACGTTAACACCGCCTCGTAAACACCAGACATATCACGTGATGTTAACACCGCCCAGTAAACATCTGACATATCACGTGACGTTAACACCGCCCCGTAAACACCAAACATATCACGTGACGTTAACACCGCCTCGTAAACATCTGACATATCACTCGATGTTAACACAGCCTCGTAAACACCAGACATATCACGTGACGTTAACACCGCCCCGTAAACACCAGACATATCACGTGATGTTAACACCGCCCCGTAAACATCTGACATATCACGTGACGTTAACACCGCCCCGTAAACACCAAACATATCACGTGACGTTAACACCGCCTCGTAAACACCAGACATATCACGTGACGTTAACACCGCCCCGTAAACACCAGACATATCACGTGACGTTAACACCGCCTCGTAAACACCATACATATCACGTGACGTTAACACCGCCTCGTAAACACCAAACATATCACGTGATGTTAACACAGCCCAGTAAACATCTGACATATCACGTGACGTTAACACCGCCCCGTAAACACCAAACATATCACGTGACGTTAACACCGCCTCGTAAACATCTGACATATCACTCGATGTTAACACAGCCTCGTAAACACCAGACATATCACGTGACGTTAACACCGCCCCGTAAACACCAGACATATCACGTGACGTTAACACCGCCTCGTAAACATCTGACATATCACGTGACGTTAACACCGCCCCGTAAACACCAAACATATCACGTGACGTTAACACCGCCTCGTAAACATCTGACATATCACTCGATGTTAACACAGCCTCGTAAACACCAGACATATCACGTGACGTTAACACCGCCCCGTAAACACCAAACATATCACATGATGTTAACACCGCCCCGTAAACATCTGACATATCACGTGACGTTAACACCGCCTCGTAAACACCAGACATATCACGTGACGTTAACACCGCCTCGTAAACACCTGACATATCACGTGACGTTAACACCGCCTCGTAAACACCTGACATATCACGTGACGTTAACACTGCCCCGTAAACACCAAACATATCACGTGATGTTAACACCGCCTCGTAAACACCTGACATATCACGTGACGTTAACACCGCCCCGTAAACATCTGACATATCACGTGACGTTAACACCGCCTCGTAAACATCTGACATATCACGTGACGTTAACACCGCCCCGTAAACATCTGACATATCACGTGACGTTAACACCGCCTCGTAAACACCAAACATATCACGTGACGTTAACACCGCCTCGTAAACACCTGACATATCACGTGACGTTAACACCGCCCCGTAAACACCAGACATATCACGTGATGTTAACACCGCCTCGTAAACACCTGACATATCACGTGACGTTAACACCGCCCCGTAAACATCTGACATATCACGTGACGTTAACACCGCCTCGTAAACATCTGACATATCACTCGATGTTAACACAGCCTCGTAAACACCAGACATATCACGTGATGTTAACACAGCCTCGTAAACACCAGAACTATCAGGTGACGTTAACACCGCCTCATAAACACCAGACATATCACGTGATGTTAACACCGCCCAGTAAACATCTGACATATCACGTGACGTTAACACCGCCCAGTAAAAACCAGAACTATCACGTGACGTTAACACCGCCTCATAAACACCAGACATATCACTCGATGTTAACACCGCCCCGTAAACATCTGACATATCACGTGACGTTAACACCGCCCCGTAAACACCAAACATATCACGTGACGTTAACACCGCCTCGTAAACATCTGACATATCACTCGATGTTAACACCGCCCCGTAAACACCAAACATATCACGTGACGTTAACACCGCCCCGTAAACATCTGACATATCACGTGACGTTAACACCGCCTCGTAAACACCAAACATATCACGTGACGTTAACACCGCCCCGTAAACATCTGACATATCACGTGACGTTAACACAGCCTCGTAAACATCTGACATATCACGTGACGTTAACACCGCCTCGTAAACACCAGACATATCACGTGACGTTAACACCGCCTCGTAAACACCAGACATATCACGTGACGTTAACACCGCCCCGTAAACACCAGACATATCACGTGACGTTAACACCGCCTCGTAAACATCTGACATATCACGTGACGTTAACACCGCCCAGTAAAAACAAGAACTATCACGTGACGTTAACACCGCCTCATAAACACCAGACATATCACGTGACGTTAACACAGCCCAGTAAACATCTGACATATCACGTGATGTTAACAACGCTTAGTAAACACCTGACGAATCATGTGACGTTAACACCGCCTGAATTAAAGGCTACACATAATCAAGCTATCGGAAAACAAGCTCGTTATCAATGCCTACTTTTCGGCTTGTAAGGCGGATAGTCGTATTTGGAGTTTGGACAGCCATAAACAGTTCCCGTCACGAAGTTTGCTGGCTCATTCATATCCTTAAAAGGAAAGGGAGAGCGCGTATCAAACAAACGACGATTAAAATGATCAAAATTATGCAATTATCGCGATGACGACGATTAAGACGATGATGATAAAAATGCCAAATGCCAAAGATGGTGCTTATGGTGGTGGTGATGACTATAAAACGATAGCGACGATGACGATAATATGATGACTATGACGACGATGATTGTGGTAGTGGTATTAGTGGTGGTGTTAGTGATGATGGTAAAATGATTATGACGACGATAATAGTGGTTCTTCTTCAAATGTCAATTGTTTTAAATCTCAGCTAAAACACACCTTTTAAAATGGTTTATGACATCGAATAAATGTACAAAAGTTTGTTATGTTATTTATTTATTTATTTTTCTTTTTGCTACTTTGCCTGTAATTTTTAAATTTATTTATTTATTATTTATAAATGGATACGCCATTAGATTCAGATTTAGATTAGATTTAGATTTTTAGACTTTAAAGACAAAACTTTTTAGACTTAAAAAATATTATTTCGAATTGTGAAGCGCTCAGAACAGCGATGTATGAGCGCTATATAAGTGTTATTTATTTATTTTGGTGATGGTAGTGATGAGGATGGTGATAATGACGAAGATGATGATGGTGATGATGGCGGTGATCACAAATAAGCAAAATGCAAAGGAGGGAGATTTCTGCCATGGAAAGCTCGGGTAATTGACACATGCAATACTACTCACAATCCAGAGTCCGTCAAACTCAATAATCGCATGGAATTCCTTGACAAGAATTCCCCAGTAGTCCTTTATTCTTGGATGGAAGAAATCGGGGAAAGCAGCCCATTGTCGGTATAGCTGCAAACAAGCTCGAACACGTGAAAACATGAAAGATAGCGAGGGATGGTGAAAGATGGCGAAAGATGGTAAAAGATGGAGTGAGTGTACTAACCTCGGTTTGCTTATCCCAGCTGAGGGATCCGTTGACATTGACGTCTTCGTACGTCGGCCACACCTAAGAATAAATAGAAACGATTCAAAGTGCAATTTATATAGCATTCTAATGCTCAACCTAGCAAACTGTACGCTTATTTAAAATTTTGGGCCCTTCGGGGCGCTAATTCGAGAGTGAGGATTCTGCAGTGTAGTGAAAAGTTTAACAACGATAAATATTATTTTAGGGTTGACAGTCTTTATTCAGGGTTGGTCGTTTAAAAGACCTGCTTCGGGCAATTCATATATTTGATGTGATAGGCCGAGTAAACGGTATGCTAGAATCACATTGCCGGCTCTAGGAATGTTCGATAGATAATGCGACGTCAGCCCGCCGCTTATTGCGCACGGACAGGAATTTAAACGAGACCGGTAAGCCATAAGGCCACTTGCACCAAGAAATCATGTGACTTTTTGGGTGGCAAATTCTAGCATGCTCTGACTTTTGGGGCCGGTAAAATAACAAACAACAAACGGCAACTTAATACGTCAGGAATTTTCTTTGTCAGAAAGGGCTTATTTTCATCGAAAGGTTTTATTTTTTCTTTCGCTCTCTTGCGTTATGGGCGCAGCCATTTCTGTATTTATTTATTCACTCAAAAAATCTCCTGATTTTTTTGTGCAAGTCTATAATGAAAGTGTGTCGACTCTAAAAGGCTCCATGCTCGATATAGCTTACTTCTGCCCTACCTTCCCAAAGAGGGTTTTATTATACATATCTTTCACCCAAATGTCCATCTGGTTCCCAAGGTCATAAGGGCGGTACGGTGCCGTTTCGTTTGCGCCTATAGCTGGATCCTGAAAAAAAAAAAGATATCACAGAAAACGTGAGACTTATGATTCTTCCTAATGGGCCGTTTTCCAAATGATGGAATTTAAGCGCGAAAAGGAAGCTTTGGGAGGTCGGAGTTTGTTTAAAGCCTTTGAAATGTTTGCAACTTTTTCATACCCATAGAATACTTTTTTAACCAGGTGTTTTTGGCTTAGCGCTTTTTTTAATTAACAAAAAGAGATGTTTAGACGTTAATCAAACTCCGACCACCAAGTCTTCCATTATCTGGAAAACTGTCCATCCCGAACATTTCTTTTCTTAGTGGGACCCGCAAATAAATCCTTACCAGTATTATGATGTATCTCAAGCCGTCTTTCTTGACAGATCGCACCCATTCGGGCAACTTTGTGAAGTTGTCCTTGTTATAGGTGAAGTCTAGTTGCCGGACCATATAGTCGATGTCACCAAACTGCACATCCTAAATACCGGACACAAAGTATTGTTTACCTTTAAATAGTATGATTTGTAAATGGATTTCATATATGTCCGTCCGTCCGTGTAGTTGATCTTTTAAGATTATTAAAATAATCTTTATTCTTACTAGAAAAAATACATTTCTAGGAGCGCTCTACTTTACACACTACTTTACAAGTACAGAAATACAAAAAACAGACAACCTGCAGTTACAACTTTAAGGCTCATTAATCTCACTCAGCTGCACGCCCTATATGCCGAACACAAAGTACGGCTTTTTCAATAGTCTGATCTTCAAACAGGCGCTCTCTCGTATGTCCGTCTGCGATCGATGTCACCTAGCTGCACATCCTGGAGCATTGCTTTAAAAGTCTTATCTTATCCCACCGCGCGCCAGTTCTTCCGTCTGGCCAACCGTCTCTTTTTTCGTCCGTCGGTCTTTTCAACCGTCCATTCATCTAATTCTTTCTCCATCTTATAACAATACTCATAACGACGGGTAAGAATGAACCGCAATGAGACTTACCTGTGGTATATCGTATTTGCGCATGCTCTCTACCACATCCTGAACCCTCTTAAGACTGTTGTACCCCCAGCGACTAAGCATGAACCCAAGTGACCAATAGGGAGGCATGAACGTACGACCAATCGCCTGAGAGAACAGACAAACATGTCTCGAACAACATGCTTAACGCCATCATAGGACACGCCGCCCATAGTTTTTATACGGCAGGGAGGGGAAAGCAGTGATTATTTTTTTCAATAGATGTAGAACAATTCGTAAGCCTGAGGTGAGGCGGCATCCCCCTAAACTTTGAGCTAAGGTCACTTTAAACACATCTACCTAAAACTAGTGTCTGGTACATTGCCTTATACCGCAAAGTCGCTAATCACAAACGTCTTGCTTAGAAGAGTCGAGGGTTTTATTGATTGTTGAGTTATAAATACCTCTGTATATTGCTCGATTACAGACTCGGGAGAAGGTCCAAGAAAGACGTAGAAATCCAGGATACCACCGATAGTACGGTATGTGATGGCGGGCAATGGCTGAAGGGCGATCTCTAGGGATTTACAAACACGTAAGCTAACATATGAACGAGGTGGTATGTTATATGATGGCGGGCAATGGCTGAAAGGCGAGGGATATACAAACGTATACTAACATTTGAACGAATAACGAATACACACAATAACGAATCTGTTATTGTGTGCATTGAGAACGCGTTTTGGCGTGGCTTACACGTGGACTCATTGTTGTGAGTTGCGTTATGACTTGACGCGCCCATTGCGTCACTGTTATCATGGGATATCAAGCTATTACTAATGGTTGCGTTACTGTTACCACGGGATATCATGGAAAGCCTATGTGGCGCAGTTGGCAGAGCGTCGCTCTGTAGTGCCTGTGCCTCTCACCACAGGTTTCCCGGTCGCTCTGTAGCGCCTATGCCTCTCACCACAGGTTTCCCGGTCGCTCGGTAGTGCCTGTGCCTCTCACCACTGGGTTCCGGGTTCGATTCCCGGTTACGACGTGAGTTGAGGTAGTTGGTCTGGCCTTTGCTCCTAGGGTTTTTCTCCGGGTTCTCCGGTTTTCCTCCCACCACAAAACCAACAATTTCGATCATAGCAGTGGTCAGACATGAGTTGTATGGCGGCTGCCTGAGGCGCGTTCCCATGCCTTAAGCCCTGTGCAAACTGCGCCAGCACCTGCCAGCATTGCTGGCGAATTTTCGCTTGACTGACTATAGGACAAAGGAAATGTCAATATGGGCAATGGACTTTCTGACATTTCTATTGTCTTGTGGTCATTCGAGCAAGAAGTCGCCAGCAATGTTGGCAGTTGCTGTGCCGGAGTTAGGCCGGTGTGCAAACTGCCCCAACACATGGCCAGCAGGTTGTTAAAAAGTTCACGCGTGACTGAAATTTGATGCAAGGCTCCTTTATTTTACTTGTGTTTCAAAAGGCAACCCAAGATTCCGCTGGATTCCGGTTGAATTCTGGTCTATTTCGTCCCCTGATGTTGTAGCGGTCGTCATTTTTACGACTACGAGTGAAAAGAGGACTATAAAAAACAATGAAATTAATCTGTTAATTTGAAAGTAGCACGTGGTATTGTGTTGCATGATACATTTCAGTCATATATCGTTTTCACGTCCAAAAATTTGCGGTTTTCTTTGATTTGCGGTAACGTTTATTCTTTTTGAAATGACAGCATTATTCGGACGCGAGCTATTTTTTTTTCTGTGAAAGCGATGTAAATAAGCCCAGTATTGCTGGGTTCGTGTGCAAACTGCGCCAGCAAAGCTGTGATATGCTCGAATGACCACGAGACAAAGGAGATGCGAAGTGTTGGCCAAAAGTTTGAACTCAATCAAAATTTCACCAACACCCGCCAGCACCACCCAACACGGTGTTCAAACTGCGCCAGCATTGCTGCGTTCTCGCAATTCAGCACCTAGCTGCGATGAGAGTGATTAGCTACTCACATTTATTTACTATTTATTGTTACGCGTCGCGTTCTCCGTGACTCACCCATTGCGTTACTGTTCAGCAAGAAGATGCCATGTGCGTTGCCGTCCTCTTCCATTCCCACATGAAAAGCGTGATGCCCGTAGGCATTGCCACCATCCTGCAATAAGATATTTAAAGTGTCTTAGTCAGCCGCACTTTTGTTGCTGTTGCCTTATGTGATAAGATCTCGAAATGAGCATCGAGAAATAGAGTTTCATATACTTTCGCCAAAGACTCTCAAATAAAGTCGATGGAAATGGATGCTTTCTTCTCCTACTCCACATTTTGCTACGATGATAAAATGGCGACAGAGAATCTTTATATTGTCATTTGAAATCACTTACGAAAGGAAACTGATCGCGAGTAAAGAGAGGCCACGTGCGCCAGGACATGTCATGGCGGAAGCTTGAGTGTTCCTGCTCGCCAAAGCCGTACACGTATTTGGAAGGGGTCTTGGTGGAGATCTGTAGGAACTGGTCGCTGAATATGAAGGATCCAACGGACGAATCCCAGCTGAGGAAATTGTGCCAGAATAAATTCACAATATGTTTGCTGGTATAAGGCTTTGCAGCTGACGTTACATTAGATAACCAGGTTAACAGATTTGCCGCTGAGGAAATGACGACGAAGTTTCGACCAAGAACAGGGTAAAATACTTGTTTAGCACCCAGTCCCCGCATCAGCTTTCAGTTTTTCACAGAAAATATTAATTATACTAGAGACCCAAAGATCTTTACTACAAACCTGCTCGGAAAGTGTTTCAAAGCCTGTTGCGGCCCTGGAATGACCCTGCTACCCCACAGGGAGCAGTTTTGCGTCAGTTTTGCGTTTAATACGAATGCCGTAGGTATGGACCAAAATTCTGTGATAACCCTGTATTTCGTGTTACCAAAAGATTAAAGAACCCTTGTCAGCCACGCCTTTGTTATTGTTTTCATTAAATATTGGAAGGCACATAATGTGCTAAAATATCGACATAACCATCTGAAAACAAAGTCTAATATTTACCAAATTTAATCGAAAATGCCGCATTAGCTTCCCCAAATCAGCCGATGGGAGCGGCTGACAGAGTATGTTGAAGTTGAATAATGAAAATATGTGTATAGTGCATTTCAGATTTAATGAGGCTTCCTTTTTTCAATGTCCAGATTTTTGATTTTTTAATTTTGATTTTTGTGTCATATACTCGCTAAGGACGAGTCATACTCGTGGGTAGATTGATCTGTCGATTTTATATGAACTTACATGACGGTCCGCGTGGATTTCCTTGTGATCTGCAGAGCGAAGGGATCCGCTTGTGCCACCCTAACCTCGTAGTCTGTACTCTCTGCCTTTTTTGTGGCATTCGGCATCTTGATCGGAACTTCATACCTTGGTGACTGAGGGTCGTAAAACTGCAGGAAGAAATTGTATAGCACATAGCAAGGCGCACTATGATTTGTCCAAGTATAACCACACCCTCCGCCGCTATTCTTTCAGGGGAGGGCCCAATCTTGCTACTTGGGTCGATAAATCCTTCAGGCAGCGGCTGGATAGAGGAGTTGTCAAAAGTTTTTCGTTTGGCGACGCTCGCGCAGGAATAAGACATTCTTAGGATACGAGAGTATGGGTGCGTCGCACTCCTAATATCGATCCTAATACGCAGGGGCGTCGCTAAAGGGGTGGTCCAGGGGGCCCGGGCCCCCTCTTCTAGCAGCCAAAAATTACAGTAAATGTAGGAGACATTATCTAAAATACAGGAGAAAATGCCTTGAAAGGGCCTTTTGGGATCCCTTCTGTTAAAAATCCTGGCTATGCCATACGTTACGTTATAAAATATAGAACATGACCAGCACAAACGTATGTACCCTTCATAGGCCATACAGAGTGGTGACAATGCGAGCGTTTACACGTTGTTTAGTGGAAGATGTACTTAGATCGACTAAGTTCAAAGCTCCAGCCCTTATTAATTCAAAACCATTCCTCCTTGATTTAAGGTGATAATATGTGTATGCTATTACCTTGAATCTGAGTCGCTTGTCTGACTGCCATTCTATCTATAGTTTCAGGGTCTCGATGGTTAATTACCTTGAATCTGAGTCGCTTGTCTGACTGCCATTATATCTATAGTTTCAGGGTCTCGATGGTTAATTACCTTGAATCTGAGTCGCTTGTCTGACTGCCATCCTATCTATAGTTTCAGGGCCTCGATGGTTAATTACCTTGAATCTGAGTCGCTTGTCTGACTGCCATTATATCTATAGTTTCAGGGTCTCGATGGTTAATTACCTTGAATCTGAGTCGCTTGTCTGACTGCCATTATATCTATAGTTTCAGGGTCTCGATGGTTAATTACCTTGAATCTGAGTCGCTTGTCTCACTGCCATTCTATCTATATTTTTTAGGGTCTCGATGATTAATTACCTTGAATCTGAGTCGCTTGTCTGACTGCCATTATATCTATAGTTTCAGGGTCTCGATGGTTAATTACCTTGAATCTGAGTCGCTTGTCTGACTGCCATTCTATCTATATTTTTTAGGGTCTCGATGATTAATTACCTTGAATCTGAGTCGCTTGTCTGACTGCCATTATATCTATAGTTTCAGGGTCTCGATGGTTAATTACCTTGAATCTGAGTCGCTTGTCTGACTGCCATTATATCTATAGTTTCAGGGTCTCGATGGTTAATTACCTTGAATCTGAGTCGCTTGTCTGACTGCCATTCTATCACCAGTTTCAGGGTCTCGATGTCTCCGCCGTACACGGACGGTGAGGTCCTCCTCTTTAGCGTTATTTCTTGACCATAGCTTGTCGACACAGGCTGCCCGACCATCTTATATCCGCCAAAGCCCTCTGGGTAATAGCACCAAGGCACTCCCTGGAAATAAATAGAATTAAAACCAAAATGCCTACCCGTAGATCTTTATGGGCAGTAGTGAGTCACACGTGAGCCAACCGTGCTTCAATTGAAGCAGCAGTAGTAGCAGAAACAGCTACTACAGTAGTAGCTGGAAACAGAGACAAGTCTTTGAGTGGGGAGTGGCGCGAAACCCCTTAGTGGTCGGGCTTGCCATCTTAATCAAGGCAGGCCAGCTTGGGAAACCTGACTCAATGTGGGAGACTGTGTGTCTCCTGTGGCTGTGAGTCCTAGCCTGCGTAAGCCCAAGTGGTTGGGAAAGAAGAGAGGAGACGAGACGCGCGCTAGGGAGAGGGAAGGACGAGGGAGGGTGTGTGCTTCAAGCGCTTTCTTTTCTTAATTCCCTCCATCCTTCTCTCCAGGCGCGAAGGATCCATCCCTCATTTTCCCAATCCCTTTGCGCCTGCTACGTGGGCTACATAGGGCCTAGCTCCGGCTCACCAGCCTGTGATTCAAGGACACAATTGAAGAAGGGTCAGCCGCGTACATGCAGGTGATGCGCACCCCCCCCCCCTCCCTCCCCTCCCTTGGTCACCAAAAAGGGTCAATTCTCGCAAATAGCGGATCTTCGCAAATAATAATACCCTTTTTCCATATGATACCTACGAAAGCGCACCACCCGTCAGAAAATCGTTAGTACGCGCCTGTTTAATGTCTGCACTTGGCCGCATATCTAAACAACACTTTTCTAATTGTATTTTTGGATGGAAGAAACGTATTACAACACGATTGACTGCGAAGTTTCACGCACCAAAACCGCCGGAAAAATAACGAATTATAGGGGGGGGGGGGGGAGGACTTTCGCGTGACTTTCGCGGCCGAAGAGAATAAATGCGCTGGATCTTCTTATATTCAGGGTCTGCTAGTTATTATTATTTTTTGGGCTAATATTGCCCCCCCCCCCCCCCCCCCATCAAGTTGTTCAATGGTCCGCCCCTTACACTACTATACTAACACTATTAGTCTCTGATACTCATCTTGAATAGGATCTGTCAAACTGACAGTTCAAGTCATAAGGTTATTTGCTCAAAGACAAGCGAAGAATGACATATCTGAAACGTTTTTGTTACTAGCTAGAAACCCACCATATTCTACTAAAGTGACTAATCCAATGATATATTGCCAAAAGTCTGGATCTGGTCTAGATGTAAAAGAAATATTGATTGAGCGGCCGTTGTGGTAGGGTCAGAAGGGCTATTATTATATCACTTCAGAATAACGAACTCCCAGTATGAAACCATTTGTTCTTTTTAACCAAATTATGCCAAATCCAGAGCACAATCTCAAGTCAATTTAAGTACTGAATAAATCATAAGATAGATCCCTCAAATCATGATATTTGTTAAGAAGATACAGCGCAGTAATTAGTAATTTAGTACACCCCTACCCGGATACTGTCACCGCTCCATTAGTGGTTTGATTATATGACCACGGCTTGTTATATGTCCACTAAATTAACACACACAACGGAAAATTAGATTTTATATCAACTCCCTTTTCTATATTGATTATAAAAGAGCTTATGTTTAGGATTTTCAAGTATTATTTCAAGTATTGAGGGCTTTCATGAGCAGACTATCTAATACGTGTTGTGATGTTCCTCAAGTTTACGATACCTTGTTTGCCGATTGCTCCCATGTACACCCCCTATCTCTGCACAGCGTCTCGTTTCCATGCTCGGGGTAACAGTCAAACTTCGCTTCATCGTGAACTGCTACCACTGACAGCGCCAGAAGCAAGCAGAGGAGAGCGGAATAAGCGAAGCAGGGATTCATTTCTCTGTACGCTTTAGCGCGCTGAAACACTCGTCTACAAAACCAAGAGAGATAATGAAGGTCGAAGGCGCTACTTTGAGAGGGCGATAACAAAAAAATAACACAGATCGGTCAGCGGCTACCCAATGGCAACTTCGAAGGCCCGAGCCCAAGTAATTGTCACGCATGACAGTAGTCACGCAGGCAGAACGTGACACGATATAGAGTGCTCTCAGCCGTTCAAGTTGCTTTAAGTTGCTTTTCTGTCAATTTAGCGTTCGAATCTACCGCCTTTCACTAAATGAAACATAATTAAAATAAGCAGACGCAATAAAACATCTGGAAATTGAATCTGATTATGATTGTTTCTATGGACAATTTATTATACTGCGGGATGACCTTGCCAGCTCGGACCGCTCGCGATATTTTACTGCATGATAAGTTTATCTATGTGTAATTTTCTCATGCTCCCCGTAGATGAAGAGGTCAAAAGTACGAAATGGGCTGAGATTGTCTTGTACCTAATCAACCGCCTGATAAAGATCACACGAGCAGCGTAACGAGCCATCCTGTGTCCATAACTCATCGAGAGAGACAGGACACGCATATAATAAAAGGGAGGGTACCACAGCAGCAAGGATGGTTATTTTTTCGGCCCTGACTGGTGTACCAAACGTCTTGTTTACAGCACACGGAGGTTGAATGAAGGATTATATATCCCCCATGTTGCTGGTAATTAGGGGGGAGGGGAGGGGTGTGTTGCATAAGGCGCAACAGGACACCTCTCCCAAGTCGGCTCAAATAATGTTTCTGTGAGATTTGTGAGAAAAGAGATCTGTGAGAACAGTTTTCTGCTAGATCCAATTTCAGTAAAATCGAGAATTTTAAGAGAAACTATGTGTGGGGCCACGGAGGTGCATTTCGGAGATCAAAAGAGTTGGGTTTGGTTTTACCGAATATGAAATGCCGTGGCCGTGCCGTGTGGACGGATATTTTCTTTTGGGACGGACAGATATCGCGCGCAAATACGATGGGTTACCAATATTTGCTACCATATTTTTCATGGGGCTCCGCTCGCGTGGGAGACCGGTGGAAACATTTTTAAACGACTTAAAGGCTCTTGTTCGCGTCCCGGTATATACTTCATAGAGATAAAAGGACCTGACACTCCGGCTACCTAGTTTTTTTTATTTTCGCGCTTCATTTCGCAAAAAAAATTATCAGCACTTTCGCGAGTCGTTAATTTCGCGATCGCGGAGAAAAATTGTTTTTTTGTTAATTTCACGAATTTGAAGTTCAAAGTGACATTATTTTCTCGTTTTTACAAAAAATTGACGTTAAAACTAACAATTGAAGAACCAATATATTAAACTAAATCAACACATTGTCTTTTTTAAAAGTTGTCATAGTACAGAAAAGTGTTCTTGACCCATTATCGAAAGCATAATCTCTGTCGTCAATTTTTCTATATCCATTAGATTTCGCGAGATTAAAGTTTGCAGACTTAATTTTTCACGAGTCTTAAAGTTCGCGAATTTTTTGAAATCACGAATTTAAACGCGCGAAAATTAGAGGTACCTTGTACAAATGGCTGCTTCCCATTCGGCATTTTGCTAGGATGACAAAATGGAGGCTGAAAAAGACACTTTTCCTATCAAACATCTATCAGTAACTGGGAGACTGGACAGCTGTCTGTTATATAAAGTAACTGGTCGTCCAGAGTCAAAAGTAATGCAATTAGGCTACCGCCGTGCTGGAGTCCTAGTATGCGTGATTTGGGATAACATACGTCGCACGGAATTGTTTTTCTTAATAACGTCAGTGTAATTGCTACGCTCTTTGAGGTCAGGATATGATTCATTAATTTCACAATATTCTCAAGAGTAGACATTTTTACAAACCATATTTATGTCAGAACAAACAACAGATAGAAGTCACGCTTGGTGTATTCCCGCCAAAAATTGCAAGAGTAGCAGAGCAAATTCCTCTAATGACGACCAAGACATGGAAGAAATACAGCACGGACTGGTTAAGCTAAAAGGACAGGGAACGCGAAAAGGTTCACTCGTGTTCACCACTCGATCTTCGGTTATCCTGTTACAAATGAGTTTAGGTCAAGGATCAAAAGGATCGTGGCTTTGTGTTTACGCTACAGCACTTCTGCGTTACGATTGGTTGGAGCCACGTGGTGGTTAATACTCGGTTATTGTCCTCTAACGTGTTTATATATTAGCCGCGCGACCCTTTCACTATATCAAGCGCACTATTTACTGATAGCCTATTGCCACCAATGACGTCAGTCCCAGGCGAACTAATGTATTTATCGAGTCAACGTTAACTTCATAAAGTATTCCATTTGGACCCTACATTTCCATTCGTGCCGGGTCCATAGCTAGGCCTGAAAGCGGACCACCCGAAGAGACTCAAGCAATAATAACAAAGAGCTCTTAGCTCTGGCAAGCTAGGTAAAACAACCCGTATGTCCCTTGGCCTTTTGTCTAGCAAATTGCCCCATTATTGTGAGAATAAAGCGACAGCAGCTGCGCGCTTGCCAAGGGCACTATTAGCATAGCATGACATGAGCAAAGCACTAGAGTGGTTCATTTTATAAACTGACCATTGAGATCACCCCAGAACCCCCCACTACTGTACGCACATGCTATCGACAGGCCGCCACATAACGGTGCTACGTGAGTCTATAGCAAACATTCCATGTTGTAATCGAACACCGCTATTTGTTTCTGCGTAACAGCTCATTTTGGCAAGAGATGGGCTTCTCGGGCATGTCAGGGCTTGTGAGGTTATCGCAAAACACACGCGGACAGTGAACAGAGTCGGCGGCGCTTTACGTCTCCCGAGCTGCAGCGCAAAGCAACTACAAGCGTGGGATATGGAACGCGACAACACAATATCGCGCTGGTAAGAGTTATTCTAGGTAGAAATCTATCGATTGTATGGGTGATAGCATGCCTGTCAAACTGTTGTTACGTGTTTTCTGTGAGAAAGAGAGATATACGAGGTTATATTTCATCAAGCTCTGAATTCCCCGTTTTGGGTGATTTGGCTAGCTGTTCGCATGTGTTACTGTAGTTAGCAAGTTTTTCTGTATTTTAATGCTATTTTGTGTACAAATTATAGCTTGTAGAAAATAGATGTACGTTCTATTTTGAGTGTCGTAAACGCGTGGATGATAATCTAAACTGACTAGCTGGTTGTTTCCGGATAAGTTCCAACTACAGTGGGAAATTCCTGCACACCGTAACCCTACCGATTTCTCGTTGGAATCGCATTAACCTTGAGTCTTCATCTTTTTATAATTCATTGAATCTCACAGTTGGTTGCAATGCTCTCACGCTATTTATTGACTCAAACGTCCTTTAGTATTTTATTATTGTCAAATTATTTTCCATTAACACCATTATCCACAATGTGTTAGGCTAATCGGACCTTGGGTTAGCTGCAAATGGAAATTAGTGCCTACATGTGCATTCTTTCTGAGTTTGGTACCTGTTTTTTAATGTCATCGGTTATTTTGAGAGCCGTGACCTAGTTCGTTTGTCTTCGTTTGTCAAGTTTGCCCTATTTTAGACACCTTTTCCTCATTTATTCGACTCCAAACACTGGCACATGTTGACAAAGTTTGAAAATGTCGTAAATTGAAGGAACAGAAGTTAGCCAGTAGTGTGTTTCGGGACCTCCGTAACCTTTTAGATAATTTTCTCAAGGCAGATCGTCTCCTGTTTTTACCGGAGATCACCCGATTTGACTTGACAAAACATGACAAGAGGTGAGTGGGTTTTACATGTTTTTTTAGTCTTCGCCTATATCTTTGAGCCACAGACAGAAAAGAGATTAAAAGATAAGGGAAGATATCCTACTTGTGACGGGCGACCAATTCCGATTCAGAAGACCGATTCGTACCACCGATACCAACCAAAATTTAAAGTGTTTGTGAAAATGTTTTCAGTTACGTTTTCCTGTAAATGCCTGCTATTTTTAGATAAGAATTTAAGCGTATCAACGTAGGTTTCTTTATTAAATTTGCGAGGTATTTAACTAATAATTTTACAATAATACATTCAACATTTAAAGATAAGCCCCATATTTAATCGTTTTACCCCGAGGTGTGCTGTGGTCTTTATGTAAAAAGCTTTACATAAAAAGGGGCCATAAAAGTTTGCATAGCAAAGTCCCTGTTAGTTTGATTATGTGCGGTCATTAACAAAAATAGCTTATACATTTTGCAGTTTCCGTTTTAGCCAAGTGATACAAAACAGAGTAGGCAACGATTTTTTTGGTCAAAAAGTTTTTCTAGATTTCTGCTACACGGTCGTAGAGTTTGTGTTTATTTAAAACAATATTTGTGTTTCCTCTCCAAATATTGACAAAGCAACGATTAGTTTTAGAAAGCTTTTAGAGGTTTTAGGCGAAGGCTTAGGTTGTGCCGTGGATGCTAGCAGAGTTTTGTTTATTTTTCGTGACTGTCAACGCGACTAACTTTTGTTTGAACAAATAATCTCTTTTGAGAAGTAGTTTAGTCTGTCGTCTACCTTAGGCCTGTTACCTTTTGAAACATTGTGTGTGCTTTTGGTGAACAGGGGGTGGTCGAGGCGAAATCATTGTAATGATAAAATGGAGAAAATAATGAGTTTCTAAATACGCGTTTTGCAAACACAACGCGTATATACATGCCTGCCTACTACCCAGGCGTCTCAAGCCAGTAAAAACAAGTGAAATTTATACTAGTGAGCGCAATGAGCCATGGAAAGGCTTAGCGCTGGCGCGACTCCGGTCACGCTAGTATGGGTGCGCCTGGGCGCTGCTACTGTCTAATGTTATCGCAAGCCGTTTTTGTTTCAATTCTGTGTGCCCTCATAACTGAAAATTAGATGTTCTTAAAAAAGTGTCACAGATGCCGAGCGCTCAAGCGTTTTGTTTTTTTTTTAAACGGAAATATTTAAACCATTTTGCATTCATTCTTCAGCGCTGAAAACTTTCATTATGTAGTGCCACATGAGCAAAATATCAAAACTTAAGGGCTGAAGTATACCAGACTGAGAGTGTATCAGAGAGAGATTTTCTTCATGCCATTGCCATTGCCATTGCATCTTATGTTTTCCGGCTTGTTCTACTAACAAGAAGGACTTTAATATAGACTTTAATATAGACTGAGTATCGCAAAGGAAAAAAAAAACTTTATCCTTCCACGGTTAATACTTCTTAGGGACGATCAGGCTAACAGTAACAACATTTTGACCCGTTTGGTTGAACAGACCTGTAGCAGGCCTCAAATTATTGGGGAAGGGGGTCACTATACAGAACCCCTACTAGTCATATTCTTATTATTTTTTTATATTGAGGGGAGGGGGGGCACATGCTACGGCACTGTGAGAATAATTTTGGGAACCAGACCTCAATGTTAAAACCACCCTGTTCAATTTGAAATTTTAGCCTTCGAAATCTCTTCCTTGCATGTACGTACGAACTATTTTTTGTGCGCTCTTCTCCTGTATATCGTGTTTTGTTGTTGTCTTATTTAGAGCCAGAGATCTAATCTTTACTTTGAGCTAGAGATTTCGTGAATTTGATTACAGCTTTTGTGTACGTGCTGAAATGGCTGTATTTATTTGTGCCCTAGCAGGTGGCGAAGCGACAGTATATAGCTTTATTTACTTTAAGCTCGCTTATCTGAGCATCAGCACGAATTGAGTGCGACCCAGCTCCAAGCCTTGACAGAAGGCAAGCCAAGACTAAACAGCTTCGCATTACCTAAATCAAAAACAACAGGTATTTAAAGCTATTTTGATTATACAACATTTTCCAAACGTTACACCAAGCGCGCTGAATGCCTAAAGGAACCAAGCGTTCCATAGTGAAACAAGTCTCATCTAGGGTTTTGCATTTTATCATTGGATTAGTGAATGCCTTCAGGTAATGGTTTTTGTCTTGTTTTTCTTTTTTTTTTTTATATGGTAGATTGTTTCCGCAAGGGCAGATATTCAGATTTTTTGTTTGAAGGAATTTTGCGCGTCAGTAATTTTTCCCGCCAAAACAGATTTTTATTAGTACCGAACCTTGGTCTCTAGCCGCTCTCAACCGATAAATGGAGGTGGTTTAGAATATTTGCACGGATTAACTATTCAAGGCTTATTTGAGCCCTGTTTGAGGTAACGGCCTGTTGTTTAATTTCTTTAGCTAAAGACGTTTCGGTGCTTTAGGAACAAAATTATTTTCAAAGAAGAAAATACGAACAAATATTTTAATACATAGATAAAAATTTTGACATCATCTTCTATGATGCTAATGATGTTTATTCCGCCTCAAGCTAGTGACCAATATCGTTCCTAGAGCCCACGTAACTTTATGCCAGCGGCAAGGTACATGGGCTCTGGGAACGAGATTGGCTAGTGACTATGAAGTTCAATTTCATATCCTAAATGTGTCTAAAACAATATGAGCTACACCTTACACCTTTATAAGAACCGTTTTTATAAGAACGCCCAGTCTGAGAATATCGAGGCTCAGATAGCAGCAAAATATTGCTTTCTTAGTCATATGATGCGTTCTGAAATACAGAGTCAAATTGTTCATAATAACAACCTGAGATATCATTGTTATTGATCATATTGTTTAATTATCTTCCTAATAATCAAAAATGATTCATTGGGGAACATAGTAAAATTTGAGAATATCGTTACGAACATCTCCAGCTTAAAATGTTACTATAATAGTAACGGCTCAGCCTCAACTGAAAATTAGACGTTCTTATATATGAGAAAAGTGTGTATTGGCTGATTCATCTCGTTGATAAATAGCCGGTAGTGATCAGACCATGTTCAACACTTTCCTGGTTTTATAGAGTAATAAGTCTGCGGACAGGGCGAGTATGTAGTAAAGTTTGGATAATTACTTAATACTAGCGTTTACCCTAAGGTCACAGTTGTTTTAAGTTAAGTTATCGACGCCTTCAATTTCTTAGGAGCGTGTGGACCAGCATGGTTATGATGCTGAGTTCATATTATGATATTGCTCACTGCTAGAGGCATTGTTTTGCACGAGTTAATCGCTCCACAACCTTCAAATCTATATCTTTACTAATGAATGTGAATCATTCTTTGATTTGACTCTTTTAGGCTGGCACAGGCGTCGAGACAAAAACTGTGAGAGTCCAGAAGAACAACAAAGCCTGATGTCCGAGGAAAAAGACCACGATAGTTGTGAATCAACTTCAGATTGCGACAGCTGCTCTGAGTATGATTATGACGAGAATGAGTTGAGCATGCGGACGAATAGCACAGGAAGACCATCGTCACAAGCGGGCTCTAGTTCGGTTACTAGTCCGCCATACCCAAGCTCAGAGTCCTCGCCATATCGAGGCTCTGTGGGACGGGTGGCATCACCCAAACAAGGTTCTATGGGCTCGGAGAGCATCGAGAATGATAGCAGCACGTGCGTAGTAACGGTCGAGTTGGAGATACCATCACCGAAGCAGCGGTCCATGAATGACTCCTCAATAAAACAGGCAGTCTCCTACGGTTCAGACATTGATAATGTGTGTGTAGATCTACAGAGATTATTTGCAACACCGAGCATGGCTTCCCTCCCTCAGGAAATCGAGAATATTTGCGAACTCGAAAACACAACACAGGAAGCCCGCGCGGAAATACCAGATGAACTTGACGGTGATGCGTGCCGCATTTGCCACTGTGGGGGAGAGAGTGAGGTGCTTATTAGCCCGTGTTTATGTATGGGCACTGTGCGGTTTGTTCACCATAGCTGTCTGATGGATTGGTTACAAAGATGCGTGAAGACCAAGTGCGAGTTGTGTCTGTATCCTGTGGCTGTACGAAGAAAAACAAAGCCCTTAAAAAAGGTGAGTGAGCGAAAAAATATATAATCGGCAGTCGCGAACATATATGAAGAATGGCAGGAAGTCACACCTATGAGCGAGTAAGGCGGTGGATAGGGGGAGGGGGCAAAAAGGGTTTGCAAATAGGTAAGGAAGAGGAAATAATGACGTTTTCCACAAGGTTTAAACTTTTTATCGTATTGAAAAATGTACGTTTCCCCACAAAATTTCGTCTGTCTACTCGCAGACGTTTGCTTTGTGATTTTCTCGATGAAATCAGCGATAGCCCGGTCGCCATCTTAATGTATTTGTATTCTTTTCGTACTCAGATCAATTCAATTTATACCGAGACTCTGTAAAATTCCCTTTCCCTCATTTCTCTGGTTGACAAACAATGCTCCGCTATGATAGTTAACGCTTTCTGAATCACAGACAACAATAACATGATTTTTGTTACAAGTCATGCTGCCTGCGTGAGACACCGGGGAGAAAGCATCAGGCGTCTCTAGATTTATCTCATCGATAGCCGGCTTAAAGGCGGGGATGAATTAGGATAAGGCTAGTGGGCTATTTGAACCCTGACCCTACTACATTTTACGGACCAGGACTCCATTTGTTGCGCTACTGGAGACACAACCAAGCGAGTATAGTTTCCAATCTATTAGCCCTTGGCGATATAGGGGAACAGTGGGAACAGGTATCCTAATGATGAATGCAGCCGTTGTTTAGTGGTAGCTTGAGCTACTTGATTTGACATCCTATGGGTAACACACGCTGGTCTGTTTACTATAGATTCGACAATAAAATACCAGGTGATTTTCTGCGCAGAATGTTTTTATTATATTTTTCGAATTTACTAACTGTTCTCTTTCCTATTTACTGATCTCATTTATAAAACGTGGTAACCACAATAAGATATCACTTAGGTAATGTGTTACTTTTTCTGAACGACTAGGAGGGAGCCTAATTACTCCTGTAGTCTTAGAGGAGGTATCATGTAAGATATGGGACGTTTAACCTACCCCAACTATAACAACGTGTAGTTTTTTACTTCTTGCGCTGATGCGCTCGGTGTGATTGAAGGCTAGTAACCTAGCAACTCGGCCTCCTTTTTTGTCAGAATCCCAAAATTCCAATCCTACCGCCCCCCCCCCCCCCCCCCAAAAAAAAAAAAAAAAAAAAGAGAGAGTGCCTGTTTGAAGGCTAAGCACTTAACCAATTCTACTATTTTGTTTTAGTGGAGACCACCAGACGAGAAGCCCACCCCCATCATTTGGCTTTGTACATTCATCATCGCTTTGACACTCAACATCGCCTCCATCGCTAAGGATGGAAGCCAGCGATGTGTATCTAACCCTTGCATCATCTTCTACGTGGTCGGCGCGCTTGGTGCTATGCTAGGCTTTGCTTTTTTCTACCACTGGTTGAAAAAGAGTATTCTTTACATCCAGAAATGGCTCGCTCTCAATGAAGAATGGAATTTAATCGGACCAACGAATTTGAGGAAGTTGGGTAACGCGAACTTAGCGGTGTCTCTGGAGAAGTCGCCCAAAAACAGGTTGAGAAAAGTCACAGAACAAGAGCGGGAAAGGGTTGAGGAGAAGAGCGCGGGCAGCAAGGCGATTAGTGTAGACAAAACAAACGAGGCGAGTGAAGGCAGTGTGATAGAAGTCATTCCCAGAGTGCAGCATTCCAGTGGTAGAGTCCTACAAGATTCTGTATAGATTCGGCCACACATTGCTTTTAAAACGCTTTCATATGCGCGGTCCTTAATTACAAAAGTGAAGTCCGCATAGCTCGGGGTCCTTAATTACAAATGAAGTCCGCATAGCTCGAGGACCTTAATTACAAAAGTAAAGTCCACATAGCTCGATGTCTTTAATTACAAAAGTGAAGTCCGCATAGCTCGAGGTCCTAAATCGCAATAGCTTGGTGGATCCACAATGTTTCACAGGATAATTAACTTAATTAAAATTGTATCAAAGTCTTGGAAGACTTCAATAGTATTCCCTTCAAAACACAAAACCACCCCTGGGTCTTCTTTTGTAAAGACCATATGATGCGCGGTCCGATCACAATGTAAAGTCCGTATTTAGTGATTGCGCGTTACAGGATTGCCAGCAGTCTATCACTCCTCGTAGCAAAGTCACACAAAATCCACCCTTATGGAGACTTTTCAAAATTGAGATATCAGTTTCTCTTTGTATCTATAGAAAGGAGAGTGGAAAACAGTGTCAAAGGGCTGAAAATATTATGTTAAATTATATTTTAAATCCGTGATATTGCTATAACAGAGGATATTTTGAAAAGAATATAAAATAAAGTCATTATTTTAGAGATTACTTGATGCTGGTGACTATAGCGAAGCTCTGCCTTAGCTACGAAGGTTTCAGCAGTGAATTTGTGTCGTTCTGGATTATCCAGTTGGCATATACATCTATTTCACAAAAGGTTGTCAGTTCAAATGGTAAATGGCTTATGGATACTAATTATTCGTAAAATTGAAGGTGTTAAATAAAGTCCAGCAATGTCAGAGCCAAGCATTGGTACCTTTAATGGATAATTGTCTTGATTTATTCATATTCTTCGAGACGCATGGTTACTTTCGGTCGTAGAACTGCCATTTGCCAATCGCCATTTGCACTGACAACCTTTACTGAAATAGGTTTATACATTATACAATATATTTTTGTTGGAGGTATGGAGGTTCGTGTGCGCCATCATCATTGGTTGATAGTGTACCGTACATACGAAGTACATACTGCCCGCTCAGAAACAACGCAACACTTTGCAGTGTAAAGTTGACTCAAACACTGGTAAGAATATCAAACTTTTTTTTTTGCTTGTGCCGCACAAGAACTCGAGGAGCCTAATTTTTTCATTGTTTATTGCCCTGCGAGCATGAAACAATGGAAAAATATCAAGGGTCATATAATAAGTGCAGGGTGCACTTTATGTGGAGCCAAGCCCTGTTGTCTTCCTTCACCACGTTATATTTAGCTTATTTTCTAGTTTGCTTGTTTACATCGCGCGCGTGAATCACGTCATCGTTTCCGAAAAGTTCAGTTTTCGCGCGTCGTCCACACTGTACCCAAAGAGTATCGTTAGCAAATTGTTCCACTCAAGAAACCGTTTTCAAATTGTTCCTTTTTCGGTCATCTCTATCACGTTAACGTGTGGGGGATACAGTATCCGTAAAAAATAGATTGCGTTTTCAGACGAAAACAGACACATGGGGACGGGGTCTAAAGCAGATCACTGGTAGCTTTTATAAAACTGGGAATTTATTTCCTTTTTTTTAGAATTACGTTTTTTTAAGTTTTAATTTAAATTAAGCAACGTCAAAGTGCTACTCTTGAGATGCTAAGATGGGTTCCCTGTGGTAAGCTAGTGTAGCCGCTGACCCTTGACGAGATTCCAATATGGCGGACGGATCGGTGCCCAAAGCAGGCGATCAACGAGTTTTACGTGTAAACCAGGTAAATTGGTGTGATGCATTTGGTAACCTTGTGTTGATTTATTTCCCTGATTCCACCACGCCTACGCAGGCCACCTACCAATTCTACTCATACTATAGCTAGACTAGCGAGATCCAGAGAGAAAGTGACTGGGAAGCAATTATTGTTGGACAGAGATGATGTCTGGAGGGGATACACCCCGGCATACCTGTCAACTCTCCCGCATTAGGCGGGAGTTTCAAGATTTTGGACCCCTTCTCCCGCGTTTAGCATAAAATCTCCCGCTTTTTAGCCTTTTTAGCGCTTCCGAGAAATTATTCTATAGAAAAACGTCATTTTGCTTATTTTCTATTAAAGTATTTAAAATAATGATTCCCTTACGCAACGCAATATATCTAACACCCTCATGAGATTAGTGGATTTGTTCACAAGAGCTTTCTATACGGCAAATGCCTGCGAGGTTTACCAACCCCTCCCCCCAAAAAATGAATATACCCCCCCCCCCCAAATAATAATAATAATAATATTTCTCAAGCCTTGAGATTCTCGGAGGTCGACAGGTTTGCCCCGGGGGCTGGAGGAGACTCCCATAAAAACAAACTTGGATGATCGTCGGAAAAACCAATCTTAACCCTAAGTGATACAACCTTGGGTTTTGTCAACAGCAATTCCTGCCCCTAAAAAAATTCCTGAAGCAATTTTTAACCTTTAAGAACTGAAAACAATCAAATTTTCAGTTTTACTGAATTGCAGTCCTTAAGACTCCACCATCCAGCACATCTTTTCCCTGGCTACAATCATGTCCAGTTGTTATCAGGATGTGATGAATGTAGAATTTTTATACCCTCAAAATAGACACACACCCCAGTCTACTTTGATAAAGTCCCCCCCCCCCCCCCCCCCGGGAAAACAGTAGAAGAACTGTTGAGTGTGGGAAAGCAATGTCTTAAACTGATTGAGATGTTTGTAGCTGGACGCAACACAGTTAGACTACGAGATCATTAACATCCTACGGTCTCAACTTCGTCGAGCTTTCCAGTTTTTTGAGGCAAGTTACAAGTTGATCAAGCCACATTGTTTATTTTTACTTTGTCTTGCATAAAGAATATTTGCTTCTAAAACAAAAAGGATATGTGCATCTAAAACAAAGAAAAAACAACTAACCTATGACATTTCAACATAAGAAAAACTTACAATACTGTATCATACAAAACTATACATATTTTTTAACATCATTGTTATATTTATATATATATTTTTTTTCACAGCATGGAGTGTTGTCAAAGATTGAACCAGAGCTGAATGCATTGTTGCGCTTACTGGTGTGGAAGGTACACAGCCCATAACACAAGTCATTACTAGACATGGGGTGGATTGATATCAAAGCATTAGCCCATAACACAAGTCATTACTAGTCATGGGGTGGATTGATATCAAAGCATTAGCCCATAACACAAGTCATTACTAGACATGGGGTGGATTGATATCAAAGCATTAGCCCATAACACAAGTCATTACTAGACATGGGGTGGATTGATATCAAAGCATTAGCCCATAACACAAGTCATTACTAGACATGGGGTGGATTGAAATCAAAGCATTAGCCCATAACACAAGTCATTACTATACATGGGGTGGATTGATATCAAAGCATTAGCCCATAACACAAGTTATTACTAGACATGGGGTGGATTGATATCAAAGCATTAGATAGAATTTTGGAAAAAGTTTTAATTGAATCAAGTTAAAATTGAATCAATACAGTGGCATCCAAGTGATTATTCTTGGTGTTAATAAAAATATATTGTCAGTTTTCTGTATACAGCCGTGGTTCAACTGTTGGACAACAGATGCTGAACATGAAATACAGTGATAAATATTCCAGTCAAGGTAATGCTTCATCCCTCTAATAGAAGATAAGGAGCTTGAACGGAAAGCTAGAATAACTAAGGGCAGCAAAGGAAAAGAACATGATACATTACCTGTACCTTGTGAAATTTTTGTTTTGGAAACACATGAGTTATGATGCTTGACCCCTGTTGAAAACCAGCACATGACCAAAAACAAATAACAGAATTTCAGACTAAGTGGAAGGAGTTTTAAATTTCCAAGGTTGGCAGACTGCATGCTTATTCAAGGCTTTTCTAAAACAAGGTGTAAATAGCATCCTCAGATCACATAGACCCTCAATCAACAATAACTAATAATGCAAGTGTATATGGCAATTTCTCATGGTAAATTTTAACCATTTGTCATGGTTCATATTACAGGAACAATGAGCATGGTCCAGAAAGTTGGCTTTGGTCTGATTGTTATTGGTGGCCGCTATTTGCAGGACAGAAGCACAGAAATTAAACTATTATGCAGAAGATTTGGAGACTTTTCTATAGTAAGTAACTTGAACTTTGCATCTTTTTGGTAACCATTCCCCAATGTTATAGAGTCCCCCTTAACGGGCTGAAAACTGAGCCTGGGCTGAAATTCCTCTAATAGTCAAGTACTGTAGGCAATGGGTACTGTGTATAGTTCATGAGTTTTTATTTTTATTTCTGATAAATTGGCTTAATTGTTTTCATGTTTTCAATTTCCCCCCTAGATATGGAGATGTCTCTATGTTGGTGAAAAGATTTTGCAGTTTGCTTCAATGATAAACTTCTTGGTCTTTCTCCAGAAAGGGAGGTATCCTTTTATCATGACCATTATAACTAAATTCAGTGTTTCTTTCATTTATTTGCTATCTCAACCTCAAGAGCAATATGCTAACAAGAACTTTGTTTTTGTAGAGCAAGTGTCGGATCAAGGAGTTCTCAAAAGAGCGGACTAATATTAATAATATAAGTTTATTCCAAACCATTTAGAGCTGAATTACAGGCAGGGCCAGCAAAAGAAATCATATAAAAGCAAGGGGCTATAAATAGACAAATAAATTCACAAAAATTAAACACTGATTCTGAAGAGGGAGGCACCACCCCGTCTAAATCACCCAGAGGCATGATCCTTGACAATGGTAGATACCAGTCATTATTGGAAAGATTGCTTGGAATTCACCATGTCTTTGAACAACGACAGTCCCTTAGACAAGTAAGAATTCCATGTTTGACAAGGATAGTCACTTAGATATATGAGTTTCATGTTTGAAACAATGGCCAGACAATATGTGGCCAGTCATCCTGTTACATTCACATCACTATTTACCATCATCCATCATCACCACCATTATTGTCATCATTATGGTTTTTACCCATCATCATAACCATCACCATTACAGTGTTTTTATATTTCTTTTCTCAATGCATTTTTATTATTTATGATCATTTCTTTCAAATCTGTTTTTGTTTCAGGTAAGCTTCGAATTCATGACAAGGGAGCTTTTATGGCATGGCTTTGCTGTACGTATTATGCATTGACATTCATGCCTCCTAGAATACAATGCAGACGCATACATAGGGACCCCACCCCCTTCTCCCCCCCAAAATATGGGCCGTTTCTTATGAAAGGATTGTCAAATATCATCTTTTTCTATGTGATAACTATGAATGTGCACCACCTGCTTCCCCCATATCCTGGGTACATGCCTGCATGCAATTAAATGTCCATATCACAGAAGTATCTGTGATGTAGGGCTGTATTTGTCCTGGGTACATGCCTGCATGCAATATAATGTCCATATCACAGAAGTATCTGTGATGTTGGGCTGTATTTGTCCTGGGTACATGCCTGCATGCAATTGAATGTCCATATCACAGAAGTATCTGTGATGTAGGGCTGTATTTGTCCTGGGTACATGTCTGCATGCAATTGAATGTCCATTATCACAGAAGTATCTGTGATGTAGGGCTGTATTTGTAATATGAAGGGTTGTCTTAATGGAAGTTTAATTTTTTAGGAAAGTAAACCAACAGATTTAATGTCAACATAGTACTAGTATCCTAATTACAATATTAGATAAATTGACATTTTAAACATTCCCCTTCTTCAAAGCTAGGGGATGAATGAGGCTCTCATGTATGTCTTGCTTTGTTTTGAACAGGAATTTCTTTTCTTTTTGCTGCCACTAATCAATGTGCACAAGCTGAAGAACTTGATCATGCGCCAGTTCACACGCCCTGCCCTGCCCAGTTCTCCTAATGTAAAGGTTGCCTTTCATCAGTGCAGCATTTGCAGCGAACCACCAACAGCACCTCATCAAGGTGCTTGTGAACATGTCTTCTGCTATTACTGCATCAAGGTGAGTTGCTATGGTTACAGGATTACTGGCTGTTGAGTACCCAAGTTATCAGGCAACAATGACTGCCTATTGACTTTGATCAAATACAGTTTTTCCATAATTTTTCAGTGTCAAGTAAAAGGAAAAGCATCGGTAGACAAAGGCACCAATAATATATTTTCAACAGAAGTCCGCTGATGACTTTTTTTTAACGAAGCAATACTAAAGGGACTTTCGTGCCAATTGTATCATATTGGAAGAAGGCATCAAAATTATCATACCTGTATAAACCTCTAACAAAGAATATCGTTTCACATTTTTAGGGTGAATAATATATGTTCTACGACAATTATTCTAGTAATTTGATACAGAAACTCTTCCTAATAAGAGCCATTAGTTTTCTTTGCTTTGCTCACACAAGCAGCTAATCTTATTGACTAACTTGTATTGCTATGCTGTATTTCTGTAACATGTCTTTTCACTTCATTACCTTCTTTGCAGGGAAACAGTATGGCAGACCCATCTTTTCCTTGTCCGCTTTGTGGTACACCTGTGGGAGAGGCAGTTCACCCAGTTGAATGCACTGTCGCCCTCCAAGTCAAGTGAGAGGACATGTACCCAGTTGAATGCACTATCGCCCTCCAAGTCAAGTGAGTGGGGACATGTGCCCAGTGGAATGCACTGTCGCCCTCCAAGTCAAGTGAGAGGACATGTACCCAGTTGAATGCACTGTCGGCCTCCAAGTCAAGTGAGAGGACATGTACCCAGTTGAATGCACTGTCGGCCTTCAAGTCAAGTGAGAGAAGAAATATGCCCAGTGGAATGCACTGTCGCCCTCCAAGTCAAGTGAGAGGGGACATGTACCCAGTTGAATGCACTGTCGCCCTCCAAGTCAAGTGAGTGGGGACATGTGCCCAGTGGAATGCACTGTCGGCCTCCAAGTCAAGTGAGAGGACATGTACCCAGTTGAATGCACTGTCGGCCTTCAAGTCAAGTGAGAGAGGAAATATGCCCAGTTGAATGCACTGTCGCCCTCCAAGTCAAGTGAGGGGACATGTGCTTAGTTGAATGCACTGTCGCCCTCCAAGTCAAGTGAGTGGGGACATGTGCCCAGTGGAATGCACTGTCGCCCTCCAAGTCAAGTGAGAGGACATGTACCCAGTTGAATGCACTGTCGGCCTCCAAGTCAAGTGAGAGGACATGTACCCAGTTGAATGCACTGTCGGCCTTCAAGTCAAGTGAGAGAAGAAATATGCCCAGTGGAATGCACTGTCGCCCTCCAAGTCAAGTGAGTGGGGGCATGTGCCCAGTGGAATGCACTGTCGGCCTCCAAGTCAAGTGAGAGGACATGTACCCAGTTGAATGCACTGTCGGCCTTCAAGTCAAGTGAGAGAGGAAATATGCCCAGTTGAATGCACTGTCGCCCTCCAAGTCAAGTGAAAGGACATGTACCCAGTTGAATGCACTGTCGCCCTCCAAGTCAAGTGAGATGGGACATGTACCCAGTTGAATGCATTGTCGCCCTTCAAGTCAAGTGAGAGGACACATGTACCCAGTTGAATGCACTGTCGCCCTCCAAGTCAAGTGAGAGGACATGTACCCAGTTGAATGCACTGTCGCCCTCCAAGTCAAGTGAGTGGGGACATGTGCCCAGTGGAATGCACTGTCGCCCTCCAAGTCAAGTGAGAGGACATGTACCCAGTTGAATGCACTGTCGGCCTCCAAGTCAAATGAGAGAGGACATGTACCCAATGGAATGCACTGTCGCCCTCCAAGTCAAGTGAGAGAGGACATGTACCCAGTTGAATGCAATGTCGCCCTCCAAGTCAAGTGAGAGGGGACATGTGCTCAGTTGAATGCACTGTCGCCCTTCAAGTCAAGTGAGAGGACATGTACCCAGTTGAATGCACTGTCGGCCTTCAAGTCAAGTGAGAGAAGAAATATGCCCAGTGGAATGCACTGTCGCCCTCCAAGTCAAGTGAGAGGGGACATGTGCTTAGTTGAATGCACTGTCGCCCTCCAAGTCAAGTGAGTGGGGACATGTGCCCAGTGGAATGCACTGTCGCCCTCCAAGTCAAGTGAGAGGACATGTACGCAGTTGAATGCAATGTCGGCCTCCAAGTCAAGTGAGAGGACATGTACCCAGTTGAATGCACTGTCGGCCTTCAAGTCAAGTGAGAGAGGAAATATGCCCAGTTGAATGCATTGTCGCCCTCCAAGTCAAGTGAGAGGACATGTACCCAGTTGAATGCACTGTCGCCCTCCAAGTCAAGTGAAAGGACATGTACCCAGTTGAATGCACTGTCGCCCTCCAAGTCAAGTGAGATGGGACATGTACCCAGTTGAATGCATTGTCGCCCTTCAAGTCAAGTGAGAGGACACATGTACCCAGTTGAATGCACTGTCGCCCTCCAAGTCAAGTGAGAGGACATGTACCCAGTTGAATGCACTGTCGCCCTCCAAGTCAAGTGAGTGGGGACATGTGCCCAGTGGAATGCACTGTCGCCCTCCAAGTCAAGTGAGAGGACATGTACCCAGTTGAATGCACTGTCGGCCTCCAAGTCAAATGAGAGAGGACATGTACCCAATGGAATGCACTGTCGCCCTCCAAGTCAAGTGAGAGAGGACATGTAAGAATTCCATGTTTGACAAGGATAGTCACTTAGATATATGAGTTTCATGTTTGAAACAATGGCCAGACAATATGTGGCCAGTCATCCTGTTACATTCACATCACTATTTACCATCATCCATCATCACCACCATTATTGTCATCATTATGGTTTTTACCCATCATCATAACCATCACCATTACAGTGTTTTTATATTTCTTTTCTCAATGCATTTTTATTATTTATGATCATTTCTTTCAAATCTGTTTTTGTTTCAGGTAAGCTTCGAATTCATGACAAGGGAGCTTTTATGGCATGGCTTTGCTGTACGTATTATGCATTGACATTCATGCCTCCTAGAATACAATGCAGACGCATACATAGGGACCCCACCCCCTTCTCCCCCCCAAAATATGGGCCGTTTCTTATGAAAGGATTGTCAAATATCATCTTTTTCTATGTGATAACTATGAATGTGCACCACCTGCTTCCCCCATATCCTGGGTACATGCCTGCATGCAATTAAATGTCCATATCACAGAAGTATCTGTGATGTAGGGCTGTATTTGTCCTGGGTACATGCCTGCATGCAATATAATGTCCATATCACAGAAGTATCTGTGATGTTGGGCTGTATTTGTCCTGGGTACATGCCTGCATGCAATTGAATATCCATATTATCCATAGTGCAGCATTTGCAGCGAACCACCAACAGCACCTCATCAAGGTGCTTGTGAACATGTCTTCTGCTATTACTGCATCAAGGTGAGTTGCTATGGTTACAGGATTACTGGCTGTTGAGTACCCAAGTTATCAGGCAACAATGACTGCCTATTGACTTTGATCAAATACAGTTTTTCCATAATTTTTCAGTGTCAAGTAAAAGGAAAAGCATCGGTAGACAAAGGCACCAATAATATATTTTCAACAGAAGTCCGCTGATGACTTTTTTTTAACGAAGCAATACTAAAGGGACTTTCGTGCCAATTGTATCATATTGGAAGAAGGCATCAAAATTATCATACCTGTATAAACCTCTAACAAAGAATATCGTTTCACATTTTTAGGGTGAATAATATATGTTCTACGACAATTATTCTAGTAATTTGATACAGAAACTCTTCCTAATAAGAGCCATTAGTTTTCTTTGCTTTGCTCACACAAGCAGCTAATCTTATTGACTAACTTGTATTGCTATGCTGTATTTCTGTAACATGTCTTTTCACTTCATTACCTTCTTTGCAGGGAAACAGTATGGCAGACCCATCTTTTCCTTGTCCGCTTTGTGGTACACCTGTGGGAGAGGCAGTTCACCCAGTTGAATGCACTGTCGCCCTCCAAGTCAAGTGAGAGGACATGTACCCAGTTGAATGCACTATCGCCCTCCAAGTCAAGTGAGTGGGGACATGTGCCCAGTGGAATGCACTGTCGCCCTCCAAGTCAAGTGAGAGGACATGTACCCAGTTGAATGCACTGTCGGCCTCCAAGTCAAGTGAGAGGACATGTACCCAGTTGAATGCACTGTCGGCCTTCAAGTCAAGTGAGAGAAGAAATATGCCCAGTGGAATGCACTGTCGCCCTCCAAGTCAAGTGAGAGGGGACATGTACCCAGTTGAATGCACTGTCGCCCTCCAAGTCAAGTGAGTGGGGACATGTGCCCAGTGGAATGCACTGTCGGCCTCCAAGTCAAGTGAGAGGACATGTACCCAGTTGAATGCACTGTCGGCCTTCAAGTCAAGTGAGAGAGGAAATATGCCCAGTTGAATGCACTGTCGCCCTCCAAGTCAAGTGAGGGGACATGTGCTTAGTTGAATGCACTGTCGCCCTCCAAGTCAAGTGAGTGGGGACATGTGCCCAGTGGAATGCACTGTCGCCCTCCAAGTCAAGTGAGAGGACATGTACCCAGTTGAATGCACTGTCGGCCTCCAAGTCAAGTGAGAGGACATGTACCCAGTTGAATGCACTGTCGGCCTTCAAGTCAAGTGAGAGAAGAAATATGCCCAGTGGAATGCACTGTCGCCCTCCAAGTCAAGTGAGTGGGGGCATGTGCCCAGTGGAATGCACTGTCGGCCTCCAAGTCAAGTGAGAGGACATGTACCCAGTTGAATGCACTGTCGGCCTTCAAGTCAAGTGAGAGAGGAAATATGCCCAGTTGAATGCACTGTCGCCCTCCAAGTCAAGTGAAAGGACATGTACCCAGTTGAATGCACTGTCGCCCTCCAAGTCAAGTGAGATGGGACATGTACCCAGTTGAATGCATTGTCGCCCTTCAAGTCAAGTGAGAGGACACATGTACCCAGTTGAATGCACTGTCGCCCTCCAAGTCAAGTGAGAGGACATGTACCCAGTTGAATGCACTGTCGCCCTCCAAGTCAAGTGAGTGGGGACATGTGCCCAGTGGAATGCACTGTCGCCCTCCAAGTCAAGTGAGAGGACATGTACCCAGTTGAATGCACTGTCGGCCTCCAAGTCAAATGAGAGAGGACATGTACCCAATGGAATGCACTGTCGCCCTCCAAGTCAAGTGAGAGAGGACATGTACCCAGTTGAATGCAATGTCGCCCTCCAAGTCAAGTGAGAGGGGACATGTGCTCAGTTGAATGCACTGTCGCCCTTCAAGTCAAGTGAGAGGACATGTACCCAGTTGAATGCACTGTCGGCCTTCAAGTCAAGTGAGAGAAGAAATATGCCCAGTGGAATGCACTGTCGCCCTCCAAGTCAAGTGAGAGGGGACATGTGCTTAGTTGAATGCACTGTCGCCCTCCAAGTCAAGTGAGTGGGGACATGTGCCCAGTGGAATGCACTGTCGCCCTCCAAGTCAAGTGAGAGGACATGTACGCAGTTGAATGCAATGTCGGCCTCCAAGTCAAGTGAGAGGACATGTACCCAGTTGAATGCACTGTCGGCCTTCAAGTCAAGTGAGAGAGGAAATATGCCCAGTTGAATGCATTGTCGCCCTCCAAGTCAAGTGAGAGGACATGTACCCAGTTGAATGCACTGTCGCCCTCCAAGTCAAGTGAGAGGAGACATGTACCCAGTTGAATGCACTGTCGCCCTCCAAGTCAAGTGAGAGGACATGTACCCAGTTGAATGCACTGTCGCCCTCCAAGTCAAGTGAGAGGACATGTACCCAGTTGAATGCACTGTCGCCCTCCAAGTCAAGTGAGAGGACATGTACCCAGTTGAATGCACTGTCGCCCTCCAAGTCAAGTGAGAGGACATGTACCCAGTTGAATGCACTGTCGCCCTCCAAGTCAAGTGAGAGGACATGTACCCAGTTGAATGCACTGTCGCCCTCCAAGTCAAGTGAGAGGGGACATGTACCCAGTTGAATGCACTGTCGCCCTCCAAGTCAAGTGAGAGGACATGTACCCAGTTGAATGCACTGTCGCCCTCCAAGTCAAGTGAGAGGACATGTACCCAGTTGAATGCACTGTCGCCCTCCAAGTCAAGTGAGAGGGGACATGTGCTCAGTTGAATGCACTGTCGCCCTTCAAGTCAAGTGAGAGGACATGTAACCAGTTGAATGCACTGTCGGCCTTCAAGTCAAGTGAGAGAAGAAATATGCCCAGTGGAATGCACTGTCGCCCTCCAAGTCAAGTGAGAGGGGACATGTGCTTAGTTGAATGCACTGTCGCCCTCCAAGTCAAGTGAGTGGGGACATGTGCCCAGTGGAATGCACTGTCGCCCTCCAAGTCAAGTGAGAGGACATGTACCCAGTTGAATGCACTGTCGGCCTCCAAGTCAAGTGAGAGGACATGTACCTAGTTGAATGCACTGTCGGCCTTCAAGTCAAGTGAGAGAGGAAATATGCCCAGTTGAATGCACTGTCGCCCTCCAAGTCAAGTGAGAGGACATGTACCCAGTTGAATGCACTGTCGCCCTCCAAGTCAAGTGAGAGGGGACATGTACCCAGTTGAATGCACTGTCGCCCTCCAAGTCAAGTGAGAGGACATGTGCCCAGTTGAATGCACTGTCGCCCTCCAAGTCAAGTGAGACATGTGCCCAGTTGAATGCACTGTCGCCCTCCAAGTCAAGTGAGAGGACATGTACCCAGTTGAATGCACTGTCGCCCTCCAAGTCAAGTGAGAGGGGACATGTACCCAGTTGAATGCACTGTCGCCCTCCAAGTCAAGTGAGAGGACATGACCCAGTTGAATGCACTGTCGCCCTCCAAGTCAAGTGAGAGGACATGTACCCAGTTGAATGCACTGTCGCCCTCCAAAAAATTGACTTAAGTGTTGCACCCAAAAGGCAAAAAATATGATAAATGTCATTCATAAAAAAGTGGTTTTTGAAAAAGAAAAGATATAGAGTCTGCTTGAGACAAAGTTGATCAAAGAAATAAGTGGACAGTCCAATACACCTGTCTAAAAAAAAGTTATATAAACATGTAATAAAAATTTACCAAAGAATGGAACATGAATGAAACAAGGTTTAGAGAAGATGTTGTATATTCACGGGAATGAGGATACTTTGTCAGCGATTTCTTAATAAAATAAACAAAAATGCATTCCCAATTTGTGTTGAATATTGCATCCAGCGAATAAAATATCTCTATACCTTTGTGCGAACTGTCTCCTGCCTCCCGATTCAGCAAAATCCTTCCTCGTTATATTTCTTTTGTCAAAAAAACCCACGCGATCGTTGTTTTCAACTCTCGAAACATTTGAACGGTACTGAGTAACCATTGCCTCTTGAGTGTTCGTGAATAGCCTGAACGCTCTCCGAACCTAACTTCGTATTTAGGTTCTATATAAAATAGAAAGGGAGTTAAACAACGCTCGATTCCATTGTTCGAAAACCTGCCTAGTTTCGGCCAATGTGATGTTGGTATGAGACATGATTGATGAGTGACAGCTCACTTTCTCTTTGAACTTATATCTCGCCGCCGGCACGCGACTCTATTTTTAACAATGCTCCACGGACCGTTGCGTTTCTCAGGTTTTGATCCAAAAAGTGAAATGGCGGCTGATGTTCAGCTAATAAGCTCTCTGTTTTCGTTCGAAGCGGGTAGCGAAGTTTTGTGCAGGGATGCTTATGCAACATATATATCTTTGGGGAAAACATGTAGAAGTGTTTATAACACTTTCGGGAAGAGTATTTTAAAACTTTTTCCTGAGGTTAAGCACAAACAAGTAGACTGAAGGTTCCTGGATCTCCTTCAACGACTAAACGGTATCCTATTATCTGTCGCTAATTAGAGCGGGAAATACTGCCATTTCCCGCCGAACGTTTTAAAAATTAGCCTCTACCCCGGCACTAGAATCGCATGCCCGATCGCGTGCCGGCAGCTCCAAAACTTCTTCAACGAAATAGCTTTTTGTTTGAGACTGCGTGCACAGTAAACCTAACCAAAAGGTTAACACCAAGGTTGCATTAGATTGGCTAATATTTTCGTCTGTAAAAGGATATGGCCCATAACGACCCAGTGACACCTAATATAATACCAGAATGTGGGGATTTGATTGCCCCTACTTACTTATGTGCCCCCTATTTACAGACATTCTTAGGAATGCATCCTCCATCGCCGCAAGACGGGCAGGTTTCCAAGACAAGAAGGCATAATGTGTGCTGTAAATGTGATTAGGAGCAATTTACAAATGGCTCAAACTGTAATATATATTTTGCTTTCATGTATTTCGTTGAAAGTGGGAAAGATCGGTTGTTTGTCCATGGAATTTATTTAATCAATATGTCCCATAAATCTCCAATTCCTCAATCCCTGTCATCCTGATATCGCACTAAATAACATAGGAATAAAACAAGAGACATGCACATCAACTCCGCACCAAAACAATAAAAAACACAAGACACCAGTTTTTCTTTTCAATTTAAATATAAATTCATCTTTACACCATAGAGGAAAGTAATTTAAAATGGTACAGTTGTAAGCGATGATTCTTTAGACGCTGTGTCTACTTGCACGGCTTCCGGTAAAGGAATGAAAAAACTAGCTGCACGGCTGTCTCCCATTTTCTCGATTTTTAGGCTACATAACAAGTTTCTTGCTTTGAAACACTTCCACGATTATTAAGAACAGCCAAGCGACGATTTTTAGCCTGAAAAGCTATGCAACAAGCGGCCCGCAAATGCCCGGCAAAGTATGAACGAAGCGTGGAGTTCGACACCTCGTTTTCGCCATTACAGCTGTACAAGGAGAAAAAAAGTAGATGCATTTCCCTTTTTTCCCTGTCATTAAGCCAAAATGAAAAGTTTTGACCTTAAAAACCTCCCACCGTTATTTTGAACTGTCAAACGATAGCTTCGAGCTTGAAAAAAATCGACATGCGAGTACTCGGCACCCGATGCATGAAATGTCGAACTCCACGCTTCGTTCATACTTTGCCGTGCATTTGCGGGCCGCTTGTTGCATAGCTTTTCAGGCTAAAAATCGTCGCTTGGCTGTTCTTAATAATCGTGGAAGTGTTTCAAAGCCAGAAACTTGTTATTTATGCTAAAAATCGAGAAAACTGGAGACAGCCGTGCAGCTAATTTTTTTTCCTCCTTTACCGGAAGCCGTGCAAGTAGACACAGCGTTCTTTAGACGCACCATGAGGGTACAGAGCCTCAGATCTTGAAGCTCTTGTGTATTTTCAAGCTCTCAATTCACATGCAACACCAGACCCAAATCCTCCAGACCCCAGAATTCTCTATAAAAAAGAACTGATATCTGACACCTATCAAGTAAGATCCAGTAAGAAGTAAAGTCTTTGTCGCTTCGATGGCTCACTGGTTCAACTGCGTGTTGAGGTGTGGAGATTACGGCCGAGCACAGATCTGACGTCGCTCACAAACCGCAGTGCATCCAGCATGGGTAGTAGGTTAAGAAGTGCAGTGTCTGAGGGGTCGGCGAACCATGACTTGATTGCGATAGCATTATCTGTGAGGACAATGCACATGTTAGACGCTAGCTTTATTACAGTTGGTACGTACCGCTATTAACAAGCCACAATGCAAAGTCAAATAAAGATGCTTTTCATTAAAAGACTCCATTAAGACACTTCTATTGGGCGGGAGGCCTGGGGGGGGGGGGGGGGGATTTTTATCTATCAAGTTCTTCTCAAACGGGGGTCTCTAAGTGTTGAAGGTGTCCAGAGTCAAAATCTTTACTCCCCCACATAGTATTGAATGCGCACTCCCTGAGCACCATGCATATGTCTAAATGAATGGGAATACTGTAATTAAGGCTACAACAAATAAATATTTTGCCACAAAGCTACTAGTTCAGGAGCATGTGTAACACTGTGGGAAGTTTAGGCCGCAAGCTATAAGCCACAAGTACCTGCAGACAAGTGATATACAGAAAAAAACTGAATACAACCGTTTCCAAAAACCTTTTCATTGCAAACAGTTAATGTCGATTGGCAAATGGATCTACTACAACCCATATATATATATATCTTCCGAATACAGGAGAATATGGAAAATCATAATCCATTAAAGGCCAACAATGTTTAGCTTTAGCATCGCTGGAGTTCATTTACGTGGCGAATGATTATACTCATAAACAGCTCTCAGTCTTGGAACTGCAATTCACCGTTTGCCATTCGCCATTTGCACATTTATTTAAATAAGGTGTATGTCATGGAAGGAAAAATAAACTCACCTGGATTATTCTTATATGAATCTGGAGAATTATCCAGGATAAACACTGATGTAGGGTCATCACAGACACTGGACAGGTTTTTTGTATAAAACTTGTATGCAAAATTATAGCAAAATTCTAGACTGCAGTGCTGCAAGGAAAGAAAAGCAATTAGATACCAGTAACATGAAAAAAACAAATATCAAACAAGGCTCACCTGTCTGAAGTATCTTCTCTTTAGTATTCCTCGGTTATTATCTAGGTGGTCTGTAACTGCTGCTCCATATTCCTATACAATTAAATAGAGGTTATACATCGACGTCAGGTAATATATTAATGTCAGGCAGGCATGTCCCCAGGATTTGCTGAGATGGGTGCACAGCCATATGGTATGATATGGAAGGAAAGTATTTCAGACCATCTTTCAATGAGAAATGACCCTTGGCCAAGGGGGTTCACCCAAAACCTGCACACCCCATAGGTACATGCCTGTCAGGAAATAGTCCACTTTTGAACTCCATAATTCAAGCTTCACCAAGGCACTAAGGACACATAAATATAAATAGTGGGAGACAAACTTTATGCACATGACTAGCGAGAATACACTGGAACTTGGAATCAAACAATACAAAAAAACTTGTGAATTTTGCTGGTATTTTTGAAAGGTTTACTTGAAACTGAGGCTCACACTGAGAACTGAAATGATGTTCTATCTTCATTAGAGCTTTAAGTCGTTCTGTCATTCTACGTACAAATTACAAAAAACAATAAATAAATTTGCAAGTCAGTTGTGCTTTCAGTAATGTGCTTTCAATTTACTTGACTTCGAAAGGAACCCTTCGAAAAACTTCTGGTTCCCTGACAAGTCGAGTCATTAGCCAACTGTTGATGGGTGCCGTAAGGCAACGGGTTGGGTCCATTGAGCAGTGGACGGTTTCCCAACAACTTGGTTTTCTAACAACATGTAACCGTATTTATTCAGCGAACCCAGTGGAATTTAAAACTAGACTTCTAGCATTTCTATTGCTAATTTTGTACACTCACCTCAGTGCTAGCAGTAAATATAACTAAATCGTACCATTGACTGACCTGAAAGGTAAAAACAAATATTCAAGGAGACTCCCTATGCTTTGCACTACATACCTTATTGTACATATTGTGCATAGCTGTTTCTTCCAGAAAAATAAATTAAAGGATGATGGTTCAAGCTAAATGTCACCATGTCACAAAAATGTCCTCTAATAGTTGAATTTGCATACAATACAAGAAAATCTTCTTAAAAAAACTTTGTAGTCTTTGGTTAGAAAATCTCCTTAAAAACTAAAACATTTAGTTCTATTAAATGTCAGACTGTTTATGTATAACTACTTACACAGTCAAGAAAGAAGTCAACATGGGGTCTTTTGAACACAGAAAACAACACAGGATGGCGATCAGATATAATCTGTAATGGGAAGTAAAGGTGAAAAACAGTAAGCCATGAGAATGATAGTCCTATCACAAATGCAATGGTCAATGGAAGGACAACAGAATCAGCCAATATAAAAATAAAATAAAAACAGAATTAAGTGCAGATGCCTGGAGTGGTCATCATCGAGAATGACAAGCTATGGCCTAGCTGGCAGTTTTGTCATAGCTGGAAGTCTTTCTCAGAGGGTTTATGGAAAAGACAAATTCACAGAATGTGTGATTGCAATTCAAGAGTTTGTTACAGTAAAATTGGTATATAAGGGACAAATAGGACCTGGCCAAATATTTGTAGATTTTCCAAGAAAAACAAGCTTCCAGTCATCATATGGTATGGCAGGTAGTACTGTCAGTGTCTTCAAAAACTTTTAAGTGCAACACATTCACATTTTTTCCCATGAGGGAAAGCATTTACAGTATTAGGGGTAGGTTTTTATTCATGCAATTATAATTTGACATACTTATGACTGAAAGGGCACTATATGATAGCTTCTTAACACATCAGGGTACTCACTCGAACTCTCATAGTAAAGTCAGGTTGAGTCCCAGGTCGTACTGTTTGACGTACCACTCTGAAGGACAACAATTAAAAAGGATGAGTTTTGTTGCAATGCTTTGAGCCAAACTAAAAATAATCTAATCCATAATTAACTTACCCATCATGATGCGTGTGTATTAAAGTTTCATCCAGGTCAAGAACAAGAGTCTTTCTTTTCACCAATCCTGAAAGACAAATGCAAACAAATAACTTTTAATGGGTAAAATCACATACTGTAATTTTATTTTTTTTTCTTTTCTAAAGAAAACTGTGCTGAAAAAACAATTATTAAATAACAGAGAAGTGGGGGAATCAAACATTCCTACAGAAATGTATGCCTTCTCTTAATAAGATATGAGCAAATAAGATGCTGCACAACTCTTCTTGTTAGAATAATACTGAAGATATGCAGAATATATCAATAGCTGCCTTAGGGTATTTTCAAAAATACATTTCTTGTTCAGAAGTATGGGACCCTCCTCCCTTCCTCTATAGCTCCAAGACATGTAAATTGAGAAAAGAACTTCAAAACCCCTTTTAGTGGCTTGATTGAGTAGACAATACTTACTAAGTCTCTCTATAGACACTGGAGAAAGAGGAAATATATCATACTTGACAGTTTTATGTTGTATAACCTATAAAAAAGGGAAATAAACAAACATAAATTTAATGAATTTGGGTCCATCACAGGTAGGGCCAGCATGCTAGCATACCAGTGCATGGGGTCTCTCATCTCAGCTGCAATAGGTTGGATTTATTGTTGAGATATGTGGAGTATCATTGTTTGTTTGTTTGTTTGTTTTTTTTTTTTTTTTTTTGGGGGGGGGGCTGAATTTGACTTGTTAAGTGGATGTGATCGTACTAGAAGCTTATGTTTCTCAGTCCTAACATGAACATTCTTAATATGATTTTTTAAATGAAAAGCACTTAAAAATTGTGTATATATTCTTAATTTTTACAGGAAACAAGGGGGGTGGGAAGGCAATTGCTTTAAAATTTTACTTCCAAGTACTGTGGACCCCTCTATAAAAAATAATATAATAATTAATAAATAAATAAAAAAATGTACGGAGAAAGTCTGAAAAAGTCACTAATATTGTTTTTCTTCCACAGTCCATGCACTTGGCTTAAAGTTCAAGCTTGTCAAATTAACTCTGCAATTTGTTTACTGACAGCTACCATCAATAAGTAATTATCTCCTCATGTTAATCAGATGCTATAAGTAAATGCTTATTTTGCTGTTTTGATGTGGCGCCTGCTGAAATTGCTTTATAACAAGTATCCTACACTAGACTTTCATTAGTTGTGGAAGAAAAAAAAATGCAATGCAAACATTTTATAAGAAGTATGATAATGCAAAAGAAAGTTTTAAAATATTAGAATAACACACATTAATGGTACCACATTAATGGTTGTTAATACTTTATAACATCCAGGAAATCTATTTTTCTTTAATTGTTTATCCAAACAAACACACTTGTGTATATTCTACCGAAAAGAAGACGAAGTAGAACGGAACACTTTGACAGAGGTCCACAACCATGCCGAGGATCTGGGCATAAACCCGAGGCGTTATGAACATGAATGCAGGATGTATCGATACTAAATATCTAAATCATTGGCTTGCAAATAAATTGATTGAATGGAATTCAAAGGTTTCTATCGCTAGGAGTGGAAGCCATCTGCAATCGTCGTGCAAAACGAAAGAGGAAGAGATCTATGAGCAACTTGAATAAACGGACGAAAAAAAAAAAAAATACTCACACAGGTAACCGAATCCATACATGAACAAGATAATGCATCGGTCTTGCTGTAGGGTGTGTTGTGGGCTGCAGATTCTTACAAGCACTTACCGTTCTCAAGTTCTTCCTCAAAACATAAAGAACAAGCGTCCATAGTTTTGAGATAGCTACAAGCACTACTCGAAAACCGGCGCCGTTCAGTAAACCTTTTACAGTTTCCATGTCATTAAATATCAACATTGGTGCCGGGGCTTTCGTACTGAGAGAATATAAAGGTAGAACAGACAGGCGTCACGGAGTAGTTCGGCGTTGAGTTCAACAAGAAACCCAAACTCACTGGTTGTCTGCCATGTTTTTAGAATGGGACGCTCGCTAGGGAGCATGGGAATCTGTGACGTCACGCTCCCGGGACATGGTTCGTTTTTTCGCGGTAACTTTTGCGGTTTCGTCTCTTCTCTCGTTGAATTTTTTGGGTAACATTCGCCCTTTACTCCATTACACGACGGTAAATATAGAAATGGGTTTGACGAACATTTGTAAGTAAGAGCACGCAAGCATGACATCATTGCTAGTGAGGGCACTTCTCCCATTCACAGGCGAATAATTTTCCCAGTCTTTCAGTCACAACAACTTTGACAACTTGCGTTTATGACATAAATACATCGTTGGTCCTGAAAGATTCGTCAGCTCGCGCTACTATAATTGACTCATAACAAAATAGAAAGGTAATGAAAATTATTCAAAAAGTGACTGTCTGAAAGGCCATGCTATACGTGGGAACTTCTCGCAACTTGCAACTAGACAAAAATGCCCGACGCAAGAAAATTACGGAGGTAACATCCCCTTAATGCAACTTGAAATGCTATTTTTTGATGCGGTGCAAGATTAAAACAGTAGTGTTAATCTCTACTTGCTGCAACATTGTTAGAAAAATTGCTCCGTGTATCATGTTTCTGCAACCTGCGATTTTTTTTATTCGTCATCGTTGCGTTGCAAGTTGCAGGAAAAAAATACATCAATTGTATTTACTATGTATGTTGAGTCATTAAAGATTCAACTGTTCATATACTAGCTTATTGTTGATATCTAGTTTATAAATATTGGGAAATATTTTATCCCAGCTTAAAAAGTAGCTTACGTAATGTTTACTACGAAGATGCTCTATTCACCTTCCCCACATCTTCCCACAATTCTCCAGGATGGAAAACAAACTTTGCCATCTTGTTTACAGTTCTGACGCCTGACCTCGGTTTCGGTCGCAAAGAGTTGTGGGAAGATGTGCAAATGTGGGAAAAGAATGAACGAATGAACGAATGAACTTCTCCTGCGTAAACGCCAAGGTTCCAGAGAGAGAAACCTGTGTTTCTAAAACTTTAGTATCTGGGCCTCCTTTTCAAGAATGCGTCCGGAAAACGCAATCAAAGTAAACACGATTTCCAGCAAGTTCTGACTAGGGCGATAAAAAAAAAGCGGGATGGGGACACCCAAGCATAGTATATCATGCTCTATATTTATAGACCAAGCGAACTAGAAAAAGACAGTTTTACGTAAACTAGATTGTTTTTGGAAAGTTTTCTATTCTCGACTTCTCCCTTTAGCCCCCCCCCCCCCCCCCCCCTCATTTCCTGCCCCCTGAGGAGATCATGAGTTGATAACAAAAAGCGAATGAATGAATGAATCCGCATGAATCCGCGCCTTCGAAGTGTTCTTTACTAATTCCTCGTCCCTTTTTTAGAGTATATCGCTGTTGATTTTTTCGCTGTTTATTTAGCCGCCTGTACTGTTCTGACGCTTGGCGCAAAATCACGCATGCCCCTGATTACAAGTAAGTCGTTCTAGCCTGCTGCCGTGTTTAGCGATGATGATATCCACATTGTTTTCCCCATCTTCCCTCTGCCGCTAATACTCCGAGTGTAAACTCTTGGGCAATATCAGCTCGCCAGACGATGTCGCATAGGCCACCAATACAGCTACGAAACCGCAGTTTTAGCACTAAGAATTTTCTCTTCTGATGTTAAAGGAATTTAGTCACCACCTCGTTGGCTCACGGGTATTGATTGCATCGCATTTCTGGTTTATCTTAGCCTTTAGCCCTCTCGGATGAATCCCTTTGCCGAAATGTCGATGCTGCTTTCAAAAAGAGTGATTTATGATTTCTGCTATCGGAATGACCTAGGAGAATGTAGACGGGAAAGACTATCGTATAAAGTGCCGACGATACCTTCTATCATCAAATCACTCCCACAGTTTCATATGCTCAATGTAAAGCAACGGGATCTCTATTAATACAATCTTTTCCAGGCGCCCGTTTTTGTGTTTGTATGACATGAAATTCGCACTTTACACACGGCGCGCACATTTGGTGTTAGAAATACCACCTCTACGGTTAACCAACTATTTCCTTCTCTCAGTAATAGACTTCAAAGTGTTTGTCTTAATGGTGTGTATTGAGTGTGAAATGTCTTCTTAGCTGTTCCTTAAGCTAGATAGTAAAATACACATGGCGGTTTAAAATCACAAATGTGCATGTGCGCAGCGTTTCCTACGAATTAGTTCTGCGACTACAGAGGTTTATCCTCTGTGAGCACACCCACTGATCGTAAGGCGTCCATAAAAATTGTTGGAAGTCACGGAAAAGGACGATCTGGCGGAAATCATTCGGATCCCCGGACAATCCGGCGTTAGAGTATTGTTAGTAGCCCACGCTGTTAAAAAAAAAAAAAAAACAGTTATACAAGCTGTTAAACCTTGACTTTACCAGGCAGATTTGCTATTCGTGGGCGATACTTTTCCCACGCCACCACGGGCCTTAGATATTTTTGTCATTCTCAAGCGCACGGTCGACTCACGGCTCGGCGATCTCCCACCCCAACCGTGCCCCCCACATAATCTCAACCATTAAGGATGCCGATTATCCCATGATGGGAACACTTTCGGGTTAGACGATCCAGTATTTACGACACCGGAAGGGACCCTCTCTCTGATTGGTCGAGAGATGTTGCGAGCGGGCTAGGCATCCACCCTTCAAAAATGATTTATGAAATGAGCAAGTTATATTTTCCAGCGCTGGACTTAGTTTTAGAATTGATTTACTAGACGATAGTGGACGAAGGTACGGCAGCAAACAATGTCACCTCATATCTTCTTCTTGGCGTCCTTGTAAGTATTATCAAATTCTATACTTTTCTCTGCGAATGTGTTCGGCTCACACGCCGCGTCTGTGTATCGATACCATTTACTCTTGAAGAGAGAAGCTTTCTTTCATCAAGGAAAGGCTACACTCATTCGCATTCCATAGCCTAACAGAACGTCGCATTACATGCCCGTGTGTAGATGAAGAATACTACTGCTCCTTTTTATTGAACGTACGCATTTTCTAGAGAACAAGTGTCAAAAAAATATTTACTTCATGGGATTTATAGAACTCCTCTCTAAAGAGTGTATGACTGATATAATAGTATTTCATTTATCGCACTGATCGTGTTTTTATAAGGGCTCATCTTATTCCAAAGGATTTAGAGTATTTTTTTTTGTCCTTAGAGTCGTGCATGACTGCTCGCTAAACGAAATATTGCTGATCTTAACGAAATATTGCTGATCCAAATGGTTGCTTTTTTATCATGAAGAGTAAAAATACTACCGTCCGACCGGTCTTGCAGTTGAGCTTGCTAACTAAATAGGCTCATTTTATTTGTTTAAAGCAAAATCCCTGATTGTTAAAATATCGTTTGCTGATCTTCCTCACATGGCGAGTCTAAGAGTCGAGAACTGTACTGTTCAAGGAGCGAGATGGTCGGTTTCCTCCAGCTCACTGACAGCGATGCGCTAAGATCCCAACACCGCATAGTGTACACTACTTGGTCAATTATTAATACTACGTTTTCCCTTGCAGGCTCTTGCTAACGGCAACTTTTACAGAGAGTCGAAGACTGCGTCACCGACAACACTCATGTGAGTACGACGTTCATTCTAAAACTGCCATATGACCAGGCGGGAAATTCAGATGAAAACTTATATGTGATAGCTTTTCCAGTAATGTATTTCATACTTCACTTTAAAATAATGAAGAGAGAGTTGTGCCTGAGCCTAGAAACAAAAAGTATTTCCCAAACGCCAAATAAACTATTCTTAATGGAGTTTGACAACTAATTTTACCATAAGAAAATGAACACAGTCCGATGATCAAAACTATGAAACTGTTATAATAATATAATTTTTATATTTATAAAACTTAAATTGGCGCGTGGTAAAAAGTGTATTGAGTGTGGAACAGACTACTTGGCGGCTGACAACATGCCAACGAGCTGTGGAACGGCGGGACTCCCAAATACACTCACACCATAAAGTCTTGTTCGTTTAAAACACATATTTCACACACTTGTCATGTTTGTGTCACTCATGGCGGATTCCAAGCGCGCGCCTGGACACGAGGTAATTTTGGCAAGCACGCACACAGGCACAAGTCACGTGATATTGTTTTGTGACACATGAACAAGTCACGTGATATTGTTCTGTGGCACACGCACAAGTGACGTAGTCTTTGATCGACATAGCCTGGGCACGAGTATATAGGGATCCTCGAAGACCAAGCGGTTTTTGCTTGCGGGCGCTCCCCCTTTACCATATGTGCGTGTCACAAAAACCATTGAGGGCTGGCTTTTAGATATTGCAGGGCCCTGCCTCGCTCAATTAGCCTACGTGTAGCCGCTGACTCGCGAGATCCTCTCGTAGAGAGGATTATTTTGCGAGTCAGCGGCTACACGTAGGCTACGCTCAATATGCTACAACACAGAGATGATCTTTTGCGTAATTTGCAAAATTTGCGTATTTGCCAATCAGGAGGAGCATACAAGGGCACCCCCGGGGGGAGGGGGTACGCAGTGTGCGAGCAACCCCCTTTCTGGACGTCAAAAATTGTGTCATTTCTCTGAAGGACCGTCAATCGTTTTCCATATGACACTTATGACCCCCCCCCCCCCCCCCTTTCCCCCAAAGAAACCTGGGTACGTGTCTGCCATTGAGGCAAAACACGGCTGGGAATTGAGCCTACAGAGAAAGGAATTAGGTAACTTTTTATAAAGTTTCACGCAGTCATGCTGTGGATTTGCCTAAAATTTCCCTCTTGCAATAGAATTTACTGTTAATTGACATAAATGCCATACATAAATAACACTAAGAATTACTGCAAAGTATCACGGGTAGTTTGATGTAGCCCTTTTAAGGCTTAAAAGCCTTTTTCATGTCAAAACAGCGACCTGAAAAGGTTTGATAGTCCAATAGTGCACGGATCGCGTAGCTGAACATACATACAGGGAAAGTGTACAAACAAGATAGACTGACAAGGTCAAGGTCAAGGTCACGCTACCCGGCAAATCATTTTTTCGCGTCCACAACAAATGCATATCTACCCCCAAACCATAACAAGTTATTGGATTTGTTGCCGTGTTGTCAGTTATGACAGCATGTAGGGGTCACGGGCTTAAGGAAGTAGGGAAGGGCGAAATTGCTCGCACAGGTAGTTTTTCTCATTTCCTCAAGTTGGCATCTGAGTTGAGTTGTTATTGGGGATTAATGAGGATTAAGAGGATTTTCGCCCTCATCTGCTGTTTAGCTTTGAAATGTGAGTTATCAAACATGTCACTGGTTTTTATTTTACATATATGCGTCTATACATGTGTAAATGTGCTGTGTCTTAAATGTTTCGATGTCTTATTGCGTCCATGATATCCTAATTATCCATAACCCGAGATTTTTTTACTCCTCGTCAAAAAATGTTTTAGAGCGTAGAATAGCTCAGCCGCGTAGCTAATACAACACTACGCAGTTGACGAACACAGTTCACTTTTTGTTTTTATGCTCGACTTCTGTTTGACTGTGTAACCCCAACACATGCGTGTTTTAAGATGCCTGTTCTTTCTATTGCAAGTACATGAAATCTGTTGAAAAGTTGTTTGTTTTGCTATTTCACTCTATCAATCTGCTAACAGTAGCACCAATGGTATTAGTGAAATGGGTAAACCCCGAAGGTGGTACGCCGAGCATTATTCAAGGGCACCCAACGACCATTTCCGATCAAATATCTGTTCGGAAGCAAGGTCACCTACGGATTTCGGGGTCGGCCTAGAAATGTCTTTTTTCGGAATTTGTATTTCTAGATCACCTATGTTTCTCGGGGAAGAGAGCTGAATCACCTATGTTGCTTTTGTTGCCACCATCACCATTTTTGAAAGATTTTTAGGTCCGAAATATATATATATATATATATATATATATATATATATATATATATATATATATATATATCCCCTGATGAGTGGGCAACCACGAAAGAGGCCTGTAGGGAAACCTATGTAGTTTGTATTTTTCTATATTTTATATATATATATATATATATATATATATATATATATATATATATATATATATATATATATATATATGCTTTAAAAAAAGGAATCCTAGTATTTTCGGGAGTGAGTATACAAGGGACATTACCTAGAAATTTCGCTTGAGGATCTTAGAATCGATAGGAGTATCGGATGCCTCGGGATGAGTAACTAGATTTTTTTGAAGGCTCTAATTTCGCCTAGCAAATCCGAACAGATAAAAAATATCTAGGAAAGCTCCATATTGTATAAAAATGACTGCAAACGAATAAAAACGGTATCTTAACTCATTTTAGGCCGTGGCTCGAATAACTCATTTATCATTTATTGTAGACGACATGTTATTCCATATGTAATATACGTCCTTTGTAGAATGCCGATACTAGAAGGGGAAAGGGTTGGGGGGAGGGGAGGGGGTACTGCTTCTTAGCTACGGCGTCAGTATACGCATAGTACCCTATTACGTTTTTAAACATATCATAAACATTGTTGTTGTTTTTTACTGATAGACATGGCGGCAGATGAGGAGGCTCCAAGTGAATCCGTGGGGAACACCACAGGCTGCGACAAGAGACCTGTTCTGATGACCAAGGCGCACGGTACGCTAAGGTCGCCGGGATACCCCCGGGTCTACTCGAACAATCAGCGGTGCACGTGGCACATCAGCGTGCCGAGGGGCTACCGAATACGCATTCGGTTCCGACGACAATACGACATAGAGGAATCGTCTCAATGCAACAAGGACTATGTAATGATGTCACAAAGCAGACACTTTAGGGATCCTTTAATATTTTGCGGTAGAAGACGACCCAATGGGATCCTGACGCCTAAGAATAACGTGTGGGTACGGTTCAAGTCCGATGAGGGTGGAAATGGGAAAGGATTCCTGGCTCTTTACTCTGCAGTTGGTAAGGATGATTCCAGACAGATGACAAGGCCCTTTTTTGCGTGATGTAGGACAACGCTAGAAATGAATGACTAGTTGAGAATTGGCGATGTAGTATGCTATATATAGGGAAATGACATAACAGCAACGCGATAATTTGACCTCAAATTAATAGAAACCGAAATCAGTTCGAGATGGAGGGCTTTAATTGAAGTCAACAGCAGTCAGATAGCGCTGTTTACACAAGACCTGGTATATTGAACAATAACAAACACTCATCACCACGCAGAAACATACAGACATTAACTAAATATGTCAATGCAATGCTTGTGAGCGCAATGAAAGCATTGTGGGCGTTCTAATGAAAACAATGTTCATGTTCCAGATGATAACGAGTGCGAGCGTCCAGTATGCAGCTTTCCGCGGCTCTGCCGTAACACTCTCGGGAGCTACGCGTGCGATTGTCCTGAAGGCTACGAAAACAGAGGAAGGAGGGACTCGGACAAATGCGTTGGTAAGGTAACATTTATCGGACAATGTAACACTCTGAAAACAATATAATATGGAATATAGATCTAATAAAAAGACCCCCCACCCACCCTCCCTCTCTAGAGACGCCATAATGCGCGATGGCACATGATACCATAATCTTTTTTCTAATCTTTGTCCTTTCTTGTGTGCGTAGATATCGACGAGTGTGGATCGGGTGCTGCTCGGTGCGATCATAAATGCGTGAATACGGAGGGTAGCTATCATTGCCGGTGTCGGAAAGGGTATACGCTCGCACCAGACGGGCACGAGTGTCAAGGTAGGTCTGCGCAATAAACTCACAATAGTCATAGCATAGGGACAGGCTTTACACACACAATTACCATAAGTGCGCAAGTACCAAAAAACACACCCTTGAGTGCCAAATTACAAAAAAAATAATTATTTGCAAATTTGAAATAGGGAAGGCACTGCTCACTGTAAGCACGCAGATAGCGTGGTTACTACATACATACTTGTGTTTGATGTGCGCAAATCAGCGGCGTAGCAAGGACTTTTTACAAGAGGGAGCCCAAAAGGCCCTTTTAGGGCATTTTCTCCAGTATTTCAGATACTGGAGAAAATACATACATTTATTGTATTTTTGGCTGCTAGAAGAGGGGCCCGGGCCCCCTGGGCCACCCCTGGCTACGCCCCTGCAAATACAAATATAAACGCTTGTTTATATTCTTTTTTAGCAGACTTGAATGAATGTAACAATAAAAACAAGTGCAGTCACTTCTGTCGCAATACGCGCTCCTCCTACCGTTGTTGGTGCCCGAAGGGATTCCGACTGCACTCCGACAAGAGAACATGCTATCCAGGTATGCACAGTAACAACAAATTGTAAGTCCAAAGGCTTCCGACTGCACTGCGTCAAGATCGTGTAGTCGGTCATGCGCGGTACGCGGTCGGAAACCCGAGCCTTTTTAAGGCTAGCCGAGGATAATTTACGAAGATGGAGGGTGAAGTGTGAAATGGAGAGAAAATCTTTGGGTGGCGCGCTTTGGTTTTGCCACATTTCAAGATTTCTTAATAAAAAAAAGATTTAATTAACACCCTTTCCCCCTAGTATCTCTATTCAGTTTCAATCCAATGCGTAATCACTTTGCATTCTCCCGGCAGAGATATCTTTCTTCAGTAAGCAACATTCGGCCGAAGTGAGAGAAAACTCCAGGCGCGGTGCGTACGTCACGACCGTCAGAGCCGTGTCCTTCTCCAAACCCCGCAAAATCCGCTACGAGTTGATCGCCGAGAACCTTCTCCCCCCCACACACTTCACCATCGAGGAGACGACAGGAACCATCACGGTCGCAGGCGATTTGGACAGGGAGGAGAAAGATAGCTACCTCCTCGAAGTTGGGGCGGGGCTTCAGTACCCCAACGGGACTTTAAGCCGCGTGGCCCGGACATACGTCATGGTCAAAATTTCGGACGAAAATGATAATTATCCAATTTTTGGTCTCCCATCGTACCACGTGCGCGTCCCATGTAACACCACCGCGGGGAGAACCGTGTATCGCGTGACCGCGATGGACCGTGACCTTGGTGATAATGCTAGGATCCGGTACAGACTCCAGCCTAAGAACATGTATTTCACTATTCTACCACACACGGGGAAAATACGGGTCACGCAAGACCTGCACAGGTTTTGCAACATGCGACCCGCGCGTGGATTCACGTTATCGGTTCTCGCTCGCGATTACGGCAAACTTCCGGAGACCGCGCATGCGTGGATGTATATAGAGGTCACGCCACCCGGGACTTTGTCACGTGATGTGTCACAGATGTCGGCACGGTTCCTGGACCCTCGGCATAGTGGAGGGACGGACACGATCAGTAGGCGAAAGATGCGCGAAGCAGATGCGCATAGGTATTCAGGCAAGCGGAAAGGATAGAGGACAAATCTGTACACTTGTGGCAAGTGAGAAAGAAACGGAGAAACATTTAGCACAAGTCGTAGCACGATGACACGAGCTGACAAGATAGACAAAGAACACGACACGCGAAAGACACAGAACACGACACGCGATAAACACAGAACACGACACGGGATAACATGACATTGGCAAAAAAAAAGACACGCGACCCTCGACAAACGGTATCACGATAGGCACAGAACACGACACGCGATAGACAGAATATGACACGGGATAACATGACATTGGCAAAAAACACGACACGCGACCCTCGACACGCGGTATCACGATAGGCACAGAACACGACACGCGATAAACACAACACGACACACAATGGACAGAGCACACGACACAGGATTACATGACATTGGCACAAAACACGACACGCGATTGATATACAGTACATACGATACAAAGCTACACTAAAACCAAAAGCTCTCCGGAAAGAGTAGTTCCCACACAGGCGACGTATCGAGAAAGCTTTTAATAGAAATTGTGACTGGTGCAGTAGATAGACGTGTTAGTGAAACAGAACATAAAGAAAAAGGATGTAATTATTCATTAAGTTAAATTCAAAAGGAAAGGAAGAGCTTTTATAGATTAACAATTTCTTTCGAGGATGAGAGGTGAGAGTAGGGGAACTTAGAAACATGTAAAATGTACATGAAATGTACGTAGGGACACGTATGGTGAATGAGGGTCACTGTGCACAACATTTAAATGTTTCAAGGTATAAAGATATGTTACTGTGTACGGAGTAAGAGCTATTTTCTAGTATTCTATGCAGTATGTAGATAGTTTTATAAGATGTAGTTTTGTTAATTAAGCATTGAAGACTTTACTGCAGAATGGCGCAGTGAAATATTTGCAGAGGATAATTTGTAGAATGTAAGTTGCAATAAGTAAAAAAACACTGTGGTTTTGTTACTGATGGTTTTATTAGTATATCCCCTCGTCTACTATGCCATTCTTCAAGAAACCTCAACCTATCTAACACTAAACAAACCATAATAACATCATAAAATACCAATTTTTATTCGAATAGCAAAATAAATAAAATGAAAGGTAGTCCAAATATGAACAACTGCCCTTGATTAAGATTAACAACAGCAAATTTCTACCAAATAACTCATCTTATTGTAAATAGTAGTGAAGCCACTTGATGTGGAACATACTTTTGTTAGTGGCAACACTGAGGATCAGCATGGAAAGTAAAAGCCCTTTACTGGTAGGAGCTTTTTCTTTCTGTTTTATCAATTCACCTGAGATTCGCGTCTCTGTGTTGACTGTATTTCTGTTCAGAAGAGTGCTGCTCAGCACAAAAGAACCAAAATAACGTGAGTGGCTAGATCGCGAAAGCGATACAAAGTCCAACACCGAGAAACACTAGGAAGAGGCCTTTGTTAGCAGGGTACCTCATTACCATACGACATCGCACCCTTCGTGGACCGGGGGTGGGCCATAGGGCTGGGCCCTTGCCAATTTTCCCCTTTGAGTGGAAGGGAGAGGTCTAGAGTTGGCCTACTGCAATTACAGTCTTGTGGTAATGCCATTATCACGTCTGCGTATCGCTTTTGATCTCGTGCTTGGCGTGTCCATGGTACCGCCCGAGTTATAGTTTGAGTTCGCAGGCGGGATAAAAGATGTGTCCATGAATCTGCGCATGACCCGCTGATGGCGACCGCAACAGCACAAGCGGATAAAGGCTCGGCGGAACTGATTGACGCGCCAAGCGTACAGCACTGGGTTAATGCCTGGGGTGAAAACAACATTATCAGCATTAAACACGCGCACGGCCAAAGCCTATTATAGGTGGCGACTGCTTACGTTCATAGCTTAGAAATATGTTGATCAGATCACTACAAGTTATGTTTACCCTTAGATAGTATAGGCTATGATAATAATCCAAAATAACTGGACTTCCTATACTGGTTATGTGAAAAATCAACTGGAAAAAGCTCTGTGAGAGGCGTAACCATGTAAGACGGGGTTAGGAATCTGATGGTTATTTGCTCCTATTGCGCAAGTGACTCTGATGACTTTGAGTAATGTACAAGTTCAGTCCAGTCTATAGCTATCCCTAAATAAAGCCGATACTTGGGATAGCCTTTATCTTTTTTTTTCTTACTTTGCGTATTGGTTTCTATATAAAATAACATCTACAAGACGCCCTGGATCATAGATTTTAGAGTTAGAAATGCAGGAAGCATACCAGCTGTGGGTAGTGACACAAATGGGCACGTTACATTCGCACGTTTCTACTTGAAGGTTCTATCTGACAAGTGTCGGAGAAGTACAGAGCCAAATAAGTTTTTCAGCTATTCTTGTATTCTTTTGCCAAGTTCACACAGCGTCTATGGCGATAGCTGCACAAATATCTGATGACAGTGATGGATAATTTCTTTTAACGTGCCGGAACTGTCTACACTGACGACGTGATCGTTTCCTTGAATATTCGTACATCATTTAGCGGCTGCACGGGGAAAAATTCACTTAAACACATCTGGCTATTATATGTTTTGATCGCGCGGCTTTTAAAACAAGAGTTTCTAATCGCCCAAGGTGAGCTTTAAAAGGTTCCCTGGTGTGCTATTGTTTGTGGCGCCTGCATGGCGGTTTAATCTTCCATCCTCTTCATGTCTCACTTGTTGGTAACTATCCCTTGGTTACGAGTATAAGCGTATTTCCCCTCCCCCTATTTTTGTAACTAGTATTTTGCAGACGGCCCTGGGGTAAGGCTCTATATTTGTTAAATTGAGTGTGAAGCTTTTGACTCTTAATATGCCAAAAGGAAAAAAAACAAAAGTGTAAAATAAGATGAAATTGAAATATTAAAAGTGTTAAAATGTAAGTTTTCTTGAAGTAATAAACGTAACGTAATTAAAAGCTGTTAGCCCAGCTCTGGAACCCTTCCCCTCCCCTCCCCTCCCCTCCCCCTTGCTACCCAGCAATTCATACGCTTTAACCCGGTTATGGAAGTTAAGGTTCCAGGTAAGGTGGTAGTGCTGTATGGCAGGATCTGATGTGAGGATGTGGTTCCTACCTGATGAGAAATAAGTAAATGTAAGTGTGATGTCACGTGCCAGGTGGATAGTCCCGTCCTCACGAAGACTGGGGAACTGAACCATCAAGAAGTCCACTAGGAGAAAGGGCCCCCAGAACGCAAGGAATACGCCAAGGATGATCAACAATGTCTTGGCTGTTGCCTTTTCCCTAGTCACCACAGCCTTCAGTGCATGATGTTTTATGGTTCCAGCCCTTTGAAGTGAACTACTGTGTTGCTTTATAGCGCGAAAAATCCCAAAATAAGCGCAGCAGATTACAATACTTGGTGCCACGCAACCAACACCGTAAAGATAAAGCTGGTAATACCTCCCTCGCCAGCCAAGCAACGGCACAGCGCTAAACTGCACCGAGAACATCCATAGAAGCATTATCGAGATGATTACCCTCCTTCGAGTTATAACTTTATAATGTGTGAACGGCATCTTGATGGCAATGCAGCGAAATACCGACAATGCGGCCATGTTCATAAGGGATGAAACCCCGGAGATTATAGCGAAGAGATAATGCGCGAGAAACAGTGAATTCTCCGCGGTGTTCTCGTAATGCCAGTAGGTCGCGATCAGCAGTGGCTCGGCGGCAAGGCCCATTAACATATCGCTACACGACAAGCTAAATATATAATAGTTCTGTAGAGTGCGGAGCTGTTTGTACGGATCCAAGATGAACACCAAGATAACGAAAGCATTTCCAGACACCGTAAAAACAGATATGAACATGTAGAGAATAGCACTCTTTAGTGACGTGTTAAACCAGTACCCCGCGTAGAACATGTTTCTTGATTTAAAAGAATGAAAAATCAACCGGGGATGTCGACTTTATAAAACAAACGAAGGCTTATTATGATTTGCGATGCGATGTGATTGGCGATGACATACTACTTTCTCGCACATTTTCTCTTTCGATGTTTTTTCCTCAATCGGGATTTCGTTCAATAATTGGTTTTGTCAAGCGATTGAATTAGTGCGTGAGGCCGGAATCCTAATCCAAACAGCAAACAAGAAGAGCAAACCGATCAAAAGACTCGCGATCCCATTGTAAGAAAACAAATTCCGTCCCCTTTTGTGATTACTTTAGTAGACTCTTGACCCAGTTGTGTGGATTCTTCCTTGGTTAAACTTCCTCCATTCTCACTCAGCAGCAAATGATCAACTTCAAGCTAAAAAAGCCCCGAGGGCATGCAAAAGAGGCTCCAATCAACCGTAGCTTCAAGCCGATAGAATCGCTAATGGGACAATAAATTTGACGCACTTTAGTCCGGCATTTGAAGAATTTAGATAAGTCTTTCAGTCAAAAGCTGCCACTTCGTCGCACAACTCTCTCCTGCAAAATAAACAGACAAGCAGATCGAGTCATTTCCTCTGTTGCTTTGCCTTGCAGAGAACAAACACCGACATGCCAAAAGCTGCCTAAGTATTAATAAGAGACTGACAGAAAAATCTCAAAGTCGTTAGACAGAGGGTGCAGCTTAGGGTGGTCTGTTAACATTGCATCTTAACATGATTATCTTCACTAAAACATTGCTTTCATTGGTGTGTTAAGAGGATTTCACTAGTTTCATTATTTTTGGAATCTCTTTAATAGCCGCGGCAGGTTTACTGATAATCGAGCGTACGGAGATGGGTCTTGCGCGAGTTTATCAAAAGCAAACGGCTCGTCGCTATCGCAAATGTCTGTGGTGATTACGCCGCTGTTTGCTTTACTTCAATGAGAAATATTTGTGCTTTAAATTGGTTCTCTTATCATAAAAGCAATTAAGACTGAGGGCTATGAGTGCGCATGCGTCAGGAGACCAACATCCTTTCGGCTGGCTCTGCCATAAGACCTCGTCCACACGTATCCGGGTCGTGTTAGAACGCGACCTATTTATTACGTATACCAGGATCATCCACAAATATCGGCAAAAGCGATGATTACGGGAGCAAAGGTTTACGGATACTGGGGACGAAGGCTAAGACATTACCTACCCTACAATATTACAAACCAATGGACAATAGATAAAGTATACTGGCGGACGAAGGCTCAGTTATTACCTACCCGACAAATATTACAAACCAATAGACAATAGATAACGTATACTGGGGGACGAAGGCTCAGTTATTACCTACCCGACAAATATTACAAACCAATGGACAATAGATAGAGTATACTGTTGCACGAAGGCTAAGACATTACCTACCCTACAATATTACAAACCAATGGACAATAGGTAAAGCTTGCTATAATAATGCTATGCGGACGAAAGACGCGAAAGGCGCGGCACACGACGTCTGGTAATAAATGTGCTGAAGAAAAGGGATCTCGAGTAGGGTGTTTTTCCACCCTTCAAAAATAAATCTTTTTTAACAATCACTAAAACAAATGCAGAAGAATGGTTTGGTAGCTAAAACACACATTTCTGTTACTATTTGTATATTTTAAATCCAAGCGATCCTCTAGACAGCACGACCCCTTCTTTTAACGCCTGTCGCATATATACTTTATTGCTTTGGTGCTGGCCTTTCTTTATACACATCAAGGAAAGCTTTACTAAAAGAAAGTGTCATGTTTACTTCTTTTCTAAAAAAAAGCGCTTTACATAGACCCCCCTTCCCAACCTTTCTAAGCAAACCACGTATTAATACCCTCTTGTTTGAATTTATTGGTTCTGATTCTAGTATATTTTACATTTCTGCAGGTGTTTTATGTTTTAATTGATACTAGCTTGACAATGAGAAACTGAAATCATAAAAGCGAAGATGGGCTGAGCGTTGTTTCTTAGAAAAAGCTACCATTCTTTGCCTTACTTTGTCTTATGAACAAAGTTGAAACCGTCCAATAGTAAAAAAAGACGAGTTATTGAGTTCTTCATCAAACAAACTCATCATATTCTTATTGACAAACTGACTAACCTCGATTATACGTCGTCGTTGCTCTCTGCTCGATTTTCATGCTGTGTAAAATCAACCGTTCATTGGGAGCTAAAGTGGTTCACCTGCCTTGCTCCCGAGGCAAAAAAGAAAACAGATTCCCTTATTTGTTACGCACTTTGGATTAGTGCTGCCTTCAAGTTTTCGATATTTAATCATCTCCTTCTCGGTCACTTCGATGATTTTTTTAAATTCATGTTTACTTTGACTGTTTTTTCATTACAAGGGCATGTTTCTAACTGTCCTTTTAGAATTGTCTATTTATTCAAGCTGGATTTAAAGTATCAATAAAGTGGATATGGATTAAATTAAAGTTGGTGGAAATAATACATTTTAATTTATAATAATTTTTTAATTAAATCCCTTTAATTAAAAACAAGACCAGGATGTACGAAGATAAGGATTGGCGGGATAAGAAGTTGACCAACCAAATAACTTTGTTCTAAAAAATACTATAACAACGATCAAGTGGTTCAAGTGGTTTCTTCTAGTAAACTACATCTCTTGGACATTCCAGATGTTAGCTTAGTTTACAAGCAGAAAGTATAGGTCTTCAATCCTCCTTATCCCCCTCTCTTTCGCCCACACGAGCAAGCCCCCATGCGGCTTCTCTATGGTTTGTCGCAGATAGCGGCGTCAAGTAGAATCAACTGCTTATTCTTAAACATGGAGGCGCGTCAATTCACAAGCTTGCTCTTTTCTCTGCCAAACCTTTGGTGCTACTTCGAAAGGTTATTGTTTTTTACTAGTTAAACGAATTTCTATGACGCGCTTACGATATACTTAACTATATTTAAATAGTCCTCCACATTAATTATCTTTACCTTATAGAATAAGTCGCATGTTTTTTTTTTTCTGCAATAATAAAACAGCAAGCGGAATCGGAATACATTCCTACGTAAAACGCCCAAGTGGACATATTTTTGCCATGTTGATTAGATTCGTCTCATTCGCATATGTTCGCAGAAAATTTTTAATTTGGAAATCTTTATGACAGTTAACTGACAAATACAAATATAGGAAATGTGAATAGAAACGACATACCTGAACAACAATTAGAACTGTCGTGCTTCGATATCGCGATTTTCCTCTTCTTTGAGTAGACGCTGGCAGTACTTTAGAGTTTTCGGTAGTTGCGATCTACATGACACACCAACAAACCGAAAATAGCCTTGCGCCTGAGTAAATATAATCTTGAGCCTTGAAAGTCATCGTAAATGGCACTAACAATGCCGAACATTTTCTTATGTAATTTGTCTACTTTTATCAATTAGCTGAGCAAACGTGCCAAGCGATCCCAATACAACACTCTTTATATATTTTTTTCTTTGGAAATCACCTTCTTAGCTGTGTGTTGTTTTAAACCTTGAAGACTGCGGTTCAAGATCCTGTACAATTCTAGATACCAAATATTAAAATTAAAATTGGCGTTAAAGGGTTTCGAAGTCTTTTAATTGGCTTGGCATTTAAAACTCCTACTAAATAAATCGTTTGAAGGAAGTGGAATTAGTTTCCATTAATTGCCATGGATGATTTGTCATCATCTATGACATGAAAATTAACACTAACACGATAACCAAACGACCAGGCCATGAAATAACTAAACTAATCAAACTAAACACGGCTATGTAGAAAGCAAATCCCTCGTTGCATTATGGTGCAGCGTGAAAAAGGCGCGCTTTCACATGTATGTCACCATAGACACACAAAAGAGGGGGACGTTATGGTTTGCGGTGATGCGGTTTTGCCTTAAATCTGGCGCGGTTTTTCGTATTTTATTCCGCGGTATTGCGGTTTCTCTAGACTGCGCGGTTTAAGGTTATTGGCTTATTTTGACGCGGTTTTACTGATTTTTTTAATTTTAGAGCGGGGTGTTATGGTGTTGGGAGAGTCCACGGTTTGCAGTTTACTACAAAAATCGCGTGACCCAAATGTTTGAAGTGGGAGTAGCGTGCGACTTCTCGCGAAATCATCTACGCCATTGCAACTTCAAGAAAGTCATATACTTTGGTAGGCCTGCTAACAACTGAGATATGGAATGGCTGTTATGAATTTTGTTTGCTATCGCGACCAAAAGCTTGATGTAGCATTTAAGCATGTAGTGCGGTTTTGCGGGTTTTGACGTTCTTCTGTGCGGGTTCGCGGTTTTCGCACCCCCCTTACAACACAAAAGACTTACTTGTTTTTCACATTACTAACATCAATATATTTGGTGTAAAGGGTGTATATACAGTATATCGTAACTCGCTTTTAACTAATCTTTATAATCGCAAAGAGCATTTTATCATACAAATCTCAAGAGCTGTCCAAGAATTACTTGCTTTTGCATTTATTGCCATCGGCACTAAAAGCGCTTGTTGCCTTGATAAATAGATACTTATAGGGTCTGATTTATATATCTCTATAATACCTACCAAACTCCTGTCCTAAAAATAACGGGTCGGTTTTTGTTTTCTTTGTTTGGTGAGTCTCAATAAGACAAGTGTGCCGTCTGTAAGGACATGTGGTAAAATATATAAGAGTGATAGATAGCTTAGGATATTTTACAATTGAAGGACCATTCCCTTCCGCAGACCTCATTACAGCGGACTCATAGTACAGGATATTTTACAGATAAAGGCGCATTCCCTTCCCTTCCAGGAACATGAGCCCACAGTGCTGCGAACCTAGACCATTATCCGGTTCGAACGCATGTCAGTGTGTGATGTTGACCGCTGACCTGCCCGACTAACTGTAAGTTCCTTCGTTCTGAAGATCGTTCAGTCAAAACCAAACACCGTCATATGTATCATTCTTCGCTGAAAATTAAAGGATTAGCGATTACTCCGAGAATCCATTGGGATTTTTGTTGTGTTTATATAAGGGCCGAGCTTTAATTTAGTCTTTATTAAAGACGAGAGAATACGAGCACTCGCACACACCCGGGGCCAATCTTGGAATCGAAGCACTCCCTTTAGAGTATTAATTCTTTTTCATTACAGAAGGATTGAGGAACATGCAAAAAAATGCCTTAAAATGTATGCGCGTCTAGCTATGACTCCATGCCCGTTCCCGTTGCACAGCCTTTAACAGTCATAGGTATTTACCTAGAATTCTTGCAAACTTATCCACTGTCATGAAACCAAAGTTAAACCCACAGGTCCCGGATGTAGCCGTGCATCACGTGACTAGTGTTTCGCTGTAGGCGAATGTCGTAACTCTCATGACCTGTTGCGGAAAGATCCAGGTTTGTGAAATTTAGGGCTGGTACAGTGGTCACGAGTTCGCTATCGATAAATAGCAAGGCTTCTTCTCGGCCGTTACGCCACATAGCGGCAACATGTGTCCACTTATCGAGGCTGATCGACCTGTGAAGCAAGGGATAAAAGGCAGGACGTGTAATAGTCGTAGACAAGTGGTGGTGATGATGGCAATTATAATGGCATATAATGATAACAGTGACAGTGGTGATGACGGCAATGATAATGGAATGATGATGATAGTGATTGTGGTGGTGATGGTGATGATAATGGCATGATGATGATGATAATAGTGATTGTGGTGGTGATGGCAATGATAATGGAATGATAATGATAATAGTGATTGTGGTGGTTATGGCGATTATAATGGAATGATGATGATAGTGATTGTGGTGGTGATGGCGATGATAATGGAATGATGATGATGATAATTAGTGATTGTGGTGGTGATGGTAATGATAATGGCGTGATGATGATGATAGTGATTGTGGTGGTGATGGTGATGATAATGGCATGGTGATTATTGGAATAGTGGTGAGGGTGATAATGTTGGTGGTGACCATAACAGCGACGACGACGATGACGGCGATGTTCTTAATGTTGTTTGTATTGGTGATGGTGGATGGCGATGGTGGATGGTGATGGTGGATGGTGATGGTGGATGGTGATGGTGGATGGTGATGGTGGATGGTGGATGGTGATGGTGATGGTGATGGTGATGGTGGATGGTGGATGGTGGATGGTGATGGTGATGGTGATGGTGATGGTGATGGTGATGGTGATGGTGATGGTGATGGTGGATGGTGATGGTGGATGGTGATGGTGGATGGTGATGGTGGATGGTGATGGTGGATGGTGGATGGTGGATGGTGATGGTGATGGTGGATGGTGGATGGTGATGGTGATGGTGATGGTGATGGTGATGGTGATGGTGATGGTGATGGTGATGGTGATGGTGATGGTGATGGTGGATGGTGGATGGTGATGGTGATGGTGGATGGTGATGGTGGATGGTGATGGTGGATGGTGATGGTGGATGGTGGATGGTGGATGGTGGATGGTGGATGGTGATGGTGATGGTGGATGGTGATGGTGATGGTGATGGTGATGGTGATGGTGATGGTGATGGTGATGGTGATGGTGATGGTGATGGTGATGGTGATGGTGATGGTGGATGGTGGATGGTGATGGTGATGGTGATGGTGATGGTGGATGGTGATGGTGGATGGTGATGGTGATGGTGATGGTGATGGTGATGGTGATGGTGATGGTGGATGGTGATGGTGGATGGTGATGGTGGATGGTGATGGTGGATGGTGATGGTTGATGGTGATGGTGATGGTGGATGGTGATGGTGGATGGTGATGGTGGATGGTGATGGTGATGGTGGATGGTGGATGGTGATGGTGGATGGTGGATGGTGGATGGTGGATGGTGGATGGTGGATGGTGATGGTGGATGGTGGATGGTGATGGTGATGGTGATGGTGATGGTGATGGTGATGGTGATGGTGATGGTGATGGTGATGGTGATGGTGATGGTGATGGTGATGGTGATGGTGGATGGTGGATGGTGATGGTGATGGTGATGGTGGATGGTGGATGGTGATGGTGGATGGTGGATGGTGGATGGTGGATGGTGGATGGTGATGGTGGATGGTGGATGGTGGATGGTGGATGGTGATGGTGGATGGTGATGGTGGATGGTGATGGTGGATGGTGGATGGTGATGGTGGATGGTGATGGTGGATGGTGGATGGTGGATGGTGGATGGTGGATGGTGGATGGTGGATGGTGGATGGTGGATGGTGGATGGTGGATGGTGGATGGTGGATGGTGATGGTGGATGGTGATGGTGGATGGTGATGGTGATGGTGATGGTGGATGGTGGATGGTGATGGTGATGGTGATGGTGATGGTGATGGTGATGGTGATGGTGATGGTGATGGTGATGGTGATGGTGATGGTGATGGTGATGGTGATGGTGATGGTGATGGTGATGGTGATGGTGATGGTGATGGTGATGGTGGATGGTGATGGTGGATGGTGATGGTGGATGGTGATGGTGGATGGTGATGGTGGATGGTGATGGTGGATGGTGATGGTGATGGTGATGGTGATGGTGATGGTGATGGTGATGGTGATGGTGATGGTGATGGTGATGGTGATGGTGATGGTGATGGTGATAGTATGCAGGCCCGTACCCAGGATTTTTCTTGGGGGAGTGCGAAATCCGAAAAAGTGGACCTAATTTTTTCCGGGGGGGGGAATGACTTCTCTGATAAAAATTTGTCCAGCCTTTGCAGTATCTTCACGGGACATTTATTGCCGGATTTGGTTACCTACCAGATAGATCTAGCTTATGGTTTATAGTTTTGTCTACAAACAGCACGTCCATTGGGATTCGAAAGTGGACCTTCGGCCGTTGTGGGCGCACCCCCGTACCCCCCTGGTTACGGGCCTGGGTATGGTAGCAGTAATAATGATGGTGGTGGTTGCCATAATGGCGACGACGACGACGACGATAATGATGATGGTGATGATGGTGGTGTTGGTGGTGGTGGTGGTAATGATGATGATGTGATGGATGACGATGACGATGACGATGTGATGAATGATGATTATGAAGTAATGGATGATGGTTGTGGTGAAAGTGAAAGTGGCTGATGCTGGTGGCGATACGTTGGTTGTGACTGACAATATATATAAGCGCCTGCACCCGCGAACGGGTATAACACAGTTTGTATTTAACTGTTCTCCGCCCTTTTACGGCGAGCTTCCCTTTGTTTTAAATAGGTTTCATATCTTCTTTTGTCGTATGACGTGCAGATGTTATTTGTGATCGCCCTCCATTCCTTTCTATTATGTACATGATAGTTCCACGCTTCAAGGACGCATCCAATTTTGAGGTCTTTTTTCAAAATGTCCTTGAATCTTAGTTTAGGACGACCAACTGGGCGAGACCCGTGTTCTAGCTCCGAAAATAACAGCTGCTTAGGCACTCTGTCATCGTCCATTCGGCAGAGGTGACCAAGCCAGCGGAGACGATTTCTAGCTAATTTTGTTTCAATATCATCTACGTTTGCACGACGGAGGACGTCTTCATTGCTTATATAGTCATCCCACTTGATCTTGAGGATTAGGCGTAAATGGCGTTGTTGCAGAGTACGAAGTTCTCTAACTTCATGCTGATATACAGTCCATGTCTCACTACCGTACAATAAGAGAGGCATTAGACATTGATTATAAACAGCGATCTTGGTTGGTACAGTGAGATCACGTGAGTCGAAAACTCTCTTTCGAAGGCGACCATAAGCACATGATACAGCTTGTATACGAGATGTGAGCTCCGCTCTCATTGAGCAGTCACTTGACAGGATACTACCAAGGTATTTAAAGTGAGTAACATTGACCAGCTTAATGCCATCAACATAAAAGTCGGCAGTATTACCAATACACATAGTCTCCGTCTTTTTAGTGTTAATGCGCATCCCCATTCTCTTAGCAAGTTCATTGTACGATGTAAGTAAAGACTGCAGACCCTCTGGGGTATCGCTAAATAAGGCGATATCGTCAGCGTACTGTGCCTCCCTGATGAATTCCGTAAGGACTTTTGTTTTTGCTTTGAGCCTGCGAAGATCGAAGAGATTACCATCAAATCGGAATCTTATCTTGATGCTGCAGGTGTGTTCAATTTTATTAAAGGCCAACCAGAGCAGGACAGCAGCATAGATGCCGAATAGAGTTGGTGCTAACTTACATCCTTGCTTGACACCACAGTTGTATTCAAATGCTCGAGTTAGCTCTCCGTCTACGATTAGCCTAGCATGAACATCAGAATATAGCTTCTTTATTATACTTATGAACTTTGGTGGGCATCCTAGTTTGCCAAGGATCGAAAAGAGAAGTTCACGATTGACAGTGTCGAAGGCTTTCACAAAGTCTACAAAGACTATATACATGTTGTTACGTTGCTCTCTGGTCTTTTCCATAAGCTGACGAAGAGTGAATATGCCATCAATAGTGCCCCTACCAGCTCGGTACCCTGACTGGGACTGGGGATATATAAATTCCGCAAGCAGCTGTAGTCTTTGCAAGATGATATCTGCGAATATTTTCCCCACGACGCTTAGTAGTGATATCCCCCTGTAGTTTCCACATTCGCTTCTGTCGCCCTTCTTAAATAAAATGGTGATAATTGCATCTTTCCACACTTGAGGAATGATTTCAGACGCCCAGATGATATTAAAGAGGATGAGAAGAAAAGCTCTCAGGCAGCGACCACCATAAACAATGACTTCTGGAAGGACACCATCAAAACCAGGGCTCTTCCCAAGTTTGGTGTTTGAAATGGCTTTTTCCAGCTCCTGGTCTGTAACAGGATCATCCATAGACTGCATGATTGGTAATTGGTCAAGTTCGTCCACGATTTTTAAGTCAACATCACTCGGGAGATTTAGCAAATCACTAAAGTGCTCCACCCATCTACCTTTGACTTCTATGGGATCGGCCAAAAGAGTGCCTTCTTTAGAGCGAACAGGATGAGAATTTCTTGATCTTGGGCCATAGACTGCATTCAAGGTGGCATAGAACTCTCTTGGATTTTTTGTTTGAGAAAAATGCTCAGCTTCTTCAGCTTTCTTTTGAAACCATGCATCCTTGATTTGTCTGATACGTGTTCTTAACGAGTGCCTGTCTAGGCTTTTGTCTTGAAGTAAGTTTCGAATTTCCTCATCTTGGTCATCAAACCAGTCATTTTGGATCCTCTTTTTCCTTTCGAAAACATGGTTTGCAGCTTGTTGAAGAATATCTTGCAGATCTTCGAAATCGTTATTACAAGCAGGAATTTTCTCATCTAAAAACTGAACGAGCTTCACTTTCTTATCGTCATTGAGACGAGTGTCTAGCTTTTTCGGGGGTCTTGAGATATTCTTCTTGCGCTTCAAAGGAAAAGCACAATTAGACACTAAAAGCTTGTGGTCCGTGAAACAGTCGGCAGCTTGATTGACTTTGGTTACTTTAATAAAAGGCTTAGCAGCTTGATTGGCTAGCACATGATCGAGTTGGTGCCAGTGCTTAGAGCGGAGGTGTTGCCACGTGTTCTTCAAGCTATCCTTTAATTGAAACATTGTACCCATGACACTTAGCTGCAACCGAGTGCAAAACTCAAGGAGCATGAGGCCATTCGAGTTCATCTTTCCAACACCGTGCTTACCGATAACATCAGGCCAGGATTTGTAGTCTTGACCCACACGAGCATTGAAATCGCCCAACACAATAAGAGGGTTGTTCTGAGCTGAAGGAAGGCAACAACGGAGCTTTTCGTAAAATACCTCTTTTTCCTCAGATGTTCTTTGCATGGTAGGAGCGTATACGCTAACAAGGGTGAGGTAGTTACCACTTTCCAATGGAACACGCATTTGCATAAGTCTGTCGTTGATAGGTGTTGGACAAATCCCTTGCGATACAAGTCTGTTGGAGATAGCAAATCCGACACCGGCTGTTCTCTCACTTCCCCCACTCCAGAAGATAGTATGACTCCTTTCTACAATGTTACCAGTGTTGGGACGTCGGACTTCGCTTAAAGCACAGATATCGATATTAGCATGCTCCAGCTCACGACAAATGAGTGCTGTGGCTCGCTCTGGTCTTAGAGAACCATCGCCGTCATTGGTAGTACGGACATTCCAAGCTCCAAGGGTTAGAGCTTGCTTTCTAGAAGATAGAAACTGACGATTGTCGATTGCTCTGGAAATTATAGCCGAGTGCGGTCTTCGTCCATTTTTCGCCACTGCCGCACTGGGTGGCGCATCGGTTCCCCCGAATGCGGTAGCCATAGCTCCAATACTACTAGATTGACTTTCCATAAAAACTGTGAGGCTGCACCACTGATGACGACACTACCTGGCGCGAGGGTAGTGTCCCTTGGCGAGAGGTCTTGTTTATCGACAACCCAGCATAGCTGGGATGGCCGCAGAAACAACTCGTTGCAACTTGTTGCCGGAAACTGAAGCCGGGTTGACCATCAGATCCGCCGGTGCTGGCCGTTGACCTATTCGAAGCTCATCCGCCCAAAGAAGTAACAAAGGTTTACTCCCAGATTTTTCCTCGAGGTTGACTCCTGAAGCCTTTCCCAGACCGGGTATAGCCGCAAGGCAGCGGAGGTTTGGAATCAGGGTTTTCCTTCCCCTAGGTGGATTGCCAACCAAGGCTAACGAGCTCCACCTACCCAGAAAGGGAATATACCGTCCCTTACTCGGTCCCTAGTGTAACTTTTTGTCAAGGACAGGTGCACCACGTGAAGGTAGTTACACAGGATTTAGGTGGCCAGAGCCGTGGGGAATAGCCGCCCTAAGCACCCAACTGACAATAGTAATAGAAAATATAACTATTATATACCAATCATACTTGATGATGACCAAGTCCGTGAATTTGTCTGTTCAGATATGATAAATAGCATTATCAGGTGTTACTTTGAGTATAAATTTGTACGGAGGGGACCAGTCTGCGTAAATCGTGGCTCCTTCGGGAGATAAGGACAGTACAGGTTCCAACACAACTAGGACAGTAGGTTGATCCAAGCCGCGATAGTGAGGGAGATAAGGACAGTACAGGTTCCAACGCAACTAGGACAGTAGGTTGATCCAAGCCGCGATAGTGAAGGGACGCTTGTTGATATCCTGTTTAGGAGTATTGGCGTAGGAACCTGTACTCCCATCAAGACATGATGCCTTGTAACCGTCTATCTGCTTGTACACAGCATTTCCATGGAGCCTAAAAGACATAGGTAACATAGCAGCATTAGTAAATGAATAAATCTCTTGCTAAATAAGCGCGGCTAGTTCTTGTATAACTTCAACAGTTATACTGGTGTGAAAGGTACAATAGAGCAAGGCTCCAATGTGTATTGTTAGAAAGCTTCACTGTGACCGAGGGTGGGTCACTGCTAGATGGTTCACTGCTTGCCGAGTCAGGCCCGTACCCGGGGGGGGGGGGGGGGGGGGGAAGCAGATCAGAAAACTCACTTCACTCACTTGTGACTAAAATTCGAATAAAATAAAAAGATGATAAAACCCCAGCCAGAGCCAAGATACGAGCCCTGTCGACGCGCCAACACACTAGGCCACACTAGCATTATAGCGACAAATAACTTTCTTTGTTTTTTTAGGGGTCCGGTATCCATCAAATATCGCGCTCTGATTGGCTCTCGCGAGGTCGATCCGGACCCCGCGATACCGGACCGCTCACCTCCAAAGCTCGAAATAGTGAGTTGATTTGTAAAATGACAATCGACAACTGGAATTTTACTCCCCAGGTTATGAATCTTTACACTAAAACGGCATTTTTTTTTTGTCATTTCATCAGAATCATTGACTTTTCGGAAAATCGGCTTATGGCGGGAAATTTCCCGCCATTATGAATTTGGAACGCGAGCGACAACTTTAAGATTGCTGAAAGTTTATTTGGGATAGAAAAAGCAGCAAACAGTCCCTTATACGAAGAAAATCGACAAATCACTCTAGAAATTTACCTATGCATAACCAGCTAAACGTATCCACATTCAAGAGAAGTTCTTTAGTGAATATATCTTATCGTCTGTGGAGGATTTCAAGCGAAAGAAGACATTTCTTCGATCAATTCGAGTTGAGAACGACGTATCAATCTGGACTAAATTATTTTACAAAATAGTTGGTCAAAACTCAGAGAATGTCTTCTTAGGAGGTTCTGTATTTCTGGGGGATTTAAAGCGTTGTGTGGAAATACAAAATGGAGTTTATTGAATAATCATGGGCGAGGGGGTCGGTCCGTATCGGTAATACCGTGACCTCGGCCTCGGTCACGGTATTTCACGATACGGACCTCCCAGCTGGTAAATAACATAAATATAGTAGAACGTTCTAGCTCTCACTCACGTGATATTAGGGTCCGTCCCGTCCAGGTACCACAATGCTGAAAGCTTTGCCTCTGAGCCCACGTTACCTAGCAATAGCGAAATCACATGACTATACTATTTCCGAGTAGCCTGCATAGAACGCCCAAAGTGTTGGGAAAGAAGAGAGAAGGAGACGAGGCGCGCGCTGGGGAAAGGTTAGGATGTGTGTGAGTGGGGGGGGGGGGGGGGGCTGCAATCGTCCTAGCATGCTATTCGCTTATCAACTCGACCCAATCCCCCATGCAACGTAATAGCGCTATGTTCATCATAATTGCTGGTTTTCGCGAAAGCCTGTGATGCCTTCTTTTCCTACTAACAAGCAACAAAGTCGTTGCACCTCTAGGCGTGCACACAAGAGCGTGTTTGAGATGTAGTCCTATTCCTCCTCGGTCGCTATGGAGGCGAGGTCACCTCCAAGGGACTTGCAGTACGCGCGCGCAGCTCCCCAAGTTTCCATTTATGGAATGAGCTTGAGCGGAGTCGAGATGGAATTGTTTGAAAGGGCTGCAAAGGCAGGAAAACTTAGGAAGGGAAATGAGTGACTGTATACAATATCGGTGAATTTAACTGTCAAATTATAGTCGTGGTAAGGTTTTCCCTCAAATCTGATTGCGGTAAACCATGGCGTTGACCGAACAAAGGCTATGAAAAATAGCGTGTTAAGAAATACTATTGTACCTTGCCGTTCACTGCCGTTAGTCGCGAAACAGGTATCTTGACCCTGCTAAGAAACGTCAAGCCCACGTATAAATTGTCATATGCAAAGCAGAAGTTATGGATGGCAGTGAGACAGCAGCAGAAGTTATGGATGGCAGTGAGACAGCAGCAGAAGTTATGGATGGCAGTGAGACAGCAGCAAAAGTTATGGATGGCAGTGAGACAGCATCAAAAGTTATGGATGGCAGTGAGACAACAGCAAAAGTTATGGATGGCAGTGAGACAGCAGCAGAAGTTATGGATAGCAGTGAGACAGTAGCAAAAGTTATGGATAGCAGTGAGACAGCAGAAGAAGTTATGGATAGCAGTGAGACAGCAGAAGAAGTTATGGATGGCAGTGAGACAGCAGCAGAAGTTATGGATAGCAGTGAGACAGCAGCAGAAGTTATGGATAGCAGTGAGACAGCAGCAAAAGTTATGGATAGCAGTGAGACAGCAGCAGAAGTTATGGATAGCAGTGAGACAGCAGCAAAAGTTATGGATAGCAGTGAGACAGCAGCAGAAGTTATGGATGGCAGTGAGACAGCAGCAGAAGTTATGGATAGTAGTGAGACAGCAGCAAAAGTTATGGATGGCAGTGAGACAGCAGCAGAAGTTATGGATGGCAGTGAGACAGCAGCAGAAGTTATGGATGGCAGTGAGACAGCAGCAGAAGTTATGGATGGCAGTGAGACAGCAGCAGAAGTTATGGATGGCAGTGAGACAGCAGCAGAAGTTATGGATGGCAGTGAGACAGCAGCAAAAGTTATGGATGGCAGTGAGACAGCATCAAAAGTTATGGATGGCAGTGAGACAGCAGCAAAAGTTATGGATGGCAGTGAGACAGCAGCAAAAGTTATGGATGGCAGTGAGACAGCAGCAGAAGTTATGGATGGCAGTGAGACAGCAGCAAAAGTTATGGATGGCAGTGAGACAGTAGCAGAAGTTATGGATGGCAGTGAGACAGCAGCAGAAGTTATGGATGGCAGTGAGACAGCAGAAGTTATGGATAGCAGTGAGACAGCAGCAGAAGTTATGGATAGCAGTGAGACAGCAGCAAAAGTTATGGATAGTAGTGAGACAGCAGCAGAAATTATGGATGGCAGTGAGACAGCAGCAAAAGTTATGGATGGCAGTGAGACAGCAGCAGAAGTTATGGATGGCAGTGAGACAGCAGCAGAAGTTATGGATGGCAGTGAAAAGCCCCTTCTCATGGGTTTTAGAGATGTGTTGATTGTGTTTTAGACGGGAGTTGATGGGGTTTTAGAGAGGGGGTAGGGGATGATAGAGTCTTAGAGATGTGGTGATTGGATAGGGATGATAGAGTCTTAGAGAAGTGGTGATTGGGTTTTAGAGAGGGGGTAGGGGATGATAGAGTCTTGGAGAAGTGGTGATTCGGTTTTAGAGAGGGGGTAGGGGATGATAGAGACTTAGAGAAGTGATGATTGGGTTTTAGAGAGGGGGTAGGGGATGATAGAGTCTTAGAGAAGTGGCGATTGGGTTTTGTTAGAGTGTGATCTCATGGGATGGGATCCCTGTGTATGATTATACAAATAAAAGATCCCGGATGTTCTTCGAGATTCGGGAGCTAACCAAGATGGCGTGTCTTTATGTGTCTTTGTGTAATCCACGATAGTTTTCCTCCATCATGAGCGCTGCAACTAATCCAACAAGTTATGGGCCCAGGCGAGTTGCCACTGGAAGGTACGGGCGCCTTCTTTTCGATGGAGATGAAAGAAGATACGAACAATGGGAGATAAAGTTTCTAGGATACATGAAGCTTCAGAAATTGAAAGATATCATCCTTGCCGAGAGCGTAGTTGATGCCTCGAAGAACGAAGAAGCATTTGCCGAGCTGATACAATTTCTCGATGACAAGAGCCTGTCATTAGTTATGAGAGATGCAACTGATGATGGAAGAAAAGCGCTGAAGATTTTACGAGAACATTACGCTGGAACCGGGAAGCCACGTGTAATTTCGCTTTACACCGAGTTGACGTCGCCCGTGAAATCGCCCGACGAATCTGTCACAGAGTATATAATAAGGGCTGAGAAAGCAGCCACAGCTCTCAAGAATGCCAAAGAAACAGTGACAGATAGCCTACTGATTGCGATGGTTCTCAAGGGTTTGCCAGAGAGTTTTAAGCCATTTGTTGTTGTCATCACCCAAAGTGATAAACAGCAAACCTTCACCGAGTTCAAGGTCGCTCTCAGGAGTTTTGAAGACACCGAGAAATCCAGAACAACTGAGATGGATTCCGTCATGAAGACCAAGAATGTTTCTTCCGAACAAGGTAGACAACACAAGCCCAGGAGGAATGGGGATATCACATGTTTTAAGTGCAACCAACAAGGACATATAGCCCGTATTTGCACAGCCCCCGAGAAGCGAAGGAGCGAGATGTGGTGCAGTACGTGCCGTTCTGCTACCCATAATGATTCCGCGTGCCGCAGACAAAGGGGTAGACAAACGGACAAGGTGAACCAGGTGACAGAGAAGGAAGAAGATGAAGAGGAGGATGACCACTCATTTGTTTTTAAAGTGAGAAAAGTGAAAGCAGGTTCAAGTGAAGCTGATACTGGAAAACCTAAATTACTTCTGGTGGACTGTGGCGCCACAAGCCATATTATAACATACAAATCCAAATTCACCAGATTTGACACTGAGTTTAATCCTTCAAAGCACTTCATAGAGTTAGCAAATGGAACCAGAGCTAACAATATCGCCCTTATGCGAGGAGATGTAGAAGTCACCCTTCTCGACGTGAATGGAAACCCCAAGAAGGCTACTCTAACGAAGGCCCTGTTTGTCCCTTCCTACCTCCAAGATATCTTCTCAGTACAAGCTGCAACAGAGAAGGGAGCCTGGGTAACTTTCCAGCCAGACCATGCTGAGCTGAAGTACAAGGATGGAACTATATTCAATATAGAGAAGGACGGTAGATTGTATTACCTTAATGTGTATGATAAGAATGTTAAGTGTGATTCTGTTAACTACACACGAGACATTAAGGAATTGCATGCAATTCTAGGCCACTGTAATTATGATGACATCCTTAAGCTAGAAGCCGTTGTAGACGGAATGAAGGTTAGTGGCAAAGGTAGTGTCAAGTCAGGAGATTGTAGTACCTGCATTTTAGGTAAGCTGGCAGATAGTCGTAACAGAAAGCCAGATGCCAGAGCAAAGGCCCCATTAGAATGAGTACACACAGATCTCGCAGGGCCAGTTGATCCGATTGCTCGCGATGGTTTTAGATATTGCATTGTTTTTACTGATGATTTTAAAGGTGCAGAAACAGTGTATTTCTTGAAGAATAAGAGCTACGCAACTAGGGCGACAGAAAGGTTTTTGGCGGATATGGCCCCGTATGGTAAAGTGAAGACCATAAGATCTGATGGAGGTGGTGAGTTCATTTCAAATGAGTTTGAGTCTCTTCTTTTAAGGAATGGGATCAACCATAGCAAATCGTGTCCAAATTCCCCTCACCAGAATGGCACTGCTGAACGCCACTGGCGAACTCTTTTTGAGATGGGAAGGTGCCTACTGACTCAGGGTAATGTTAGTAGAGAGTTCTGGCCTTATGCAGTATTTGCGGCTGGGTACATACGCAATCGATGCTTTAATAAGCGTCTACAGCAAACGCCGTACCAAGCCATGACAGGGCGCAAGCCTAATCTCTCTAACATGAGAGTTTTTGGGTCTGAGTGTTTTGCGTACAAACAGATGAAAAAGAAACTTGATGACAGATGTACTAAGGGAGTATTCCTGGGATATGATAAGGGGAGCCCGTCTTATCTTGTATATATTCCAGAGGCCAACAAAGTCAGGAAGTATAGGGTGCTATACTTCCTGACTGCTGATGCTGACTGCTGATGCTGACTGCTGACTGATGCTTGGATGACACTCCAAGCATTACAATTAAAAATGACTGAATCAATTACGATTCAGAACAACTGTTATTTGCTGAATAGAAAATTTTATATGTTGAGCTTAACATGATGGAAAAGAGATGACAAAAAAAGTCATGACTAACAGAACTTCATCAATAATAATGTACTCGAGAAATTACTTTCGCATACAATACCATAACCCATAGTTTTTATGGATTTATTGTTTTATGAAATTTTTATGTATTTTGAAAGAATAGTGGAGCTAGGTCAATTACCGATAGAGAATCAACATATGAGTTAAATTGATGTGCATTGTTGGTTCTGGTTTAAGACACAAAATTAAGTGTTAAACGTGAATTATTTTAATCAAATATTAGAAACCATTGTTTAAAAGGGAAAGTCATTATCTAAAGCATAAAAATGGTGAACCCCCCTCAAAAAAGGCGACCAAAAATTAAGGCCCTCCCCTAAAACAAGAAAATTATTGTGTGATTGCGTGTGTCCCTAGTGTGTGTGTGTGTGTGTGGGGGGGGGGGGGGGGGAGTTGATTTCGAGCCCATTTTTCAGGGCGGGGTGTAAATAATATTTAATAGGGGGTTCTAGGCACATGCTCCCCAGTGAAAATTTTGCCATTTTCACATAAATGAAATGCTTAAACCGAAATACGTCATCGATGATGTCACAAATCACGTGACCAAAGATTTTTATTTCCCTTGACACATAAATGACACCTGCCTTGTTTGGATGTCATACGATGCTTTTAAGTGACGGACGGACGACGCGTCACGAAAACTCAAGTCGATGGGTTACCAATATTTGTTATACCATATTTGTTTTATATACCACTTTATCTTAAGTATGGGGCTCCGCTCAAGCGGACTATGGGAGCTCCGCTATCAATCCCGTTATGTGCGAAAAAACGCTTAGTTACGCACCCCCCGTGGCATTTGCCAAGATGGGTTAAGTTGATGCTACCGTCCCAAGGGCGTGGCTGATCATACTCCGTCATCAATACTGACCGCAAAAATATAAAAATATTTCGAAGAAAGAGGCCCTTCATATGACGATATGGCTGATGCAGCGCCCCTCTCATCAATCTTCAGCACGAAAAATTGCTTTAAATTGTCACCAATTTAGTTTTTCATTAGTGTCTATTATTTTCCAATTTAGGTACGCCATGACGATTTTGAGTACAGAATGCGCAGGGGATTGGGTCGAGTTGATAAGCGAAAAGCATGCTGGGAAAATTTTAGGGAATGCAATTCAACATGGCGCTACCCCCCTGCGCAGAGCTTTCTGTGTGCTTGTGTCGCTTCACATCATAAACGAGCGACACAAACCTCTGCGTATGGGGGTAACATGACGTTGAACGATGCTAATTTGATGTGGCGAATTTAACTAACGAAGATATCCCGGAGCAAAATTGCCAGAACCTACCACTTTTTCTAGCTCTAATATCAAACCAACATTTTCACGACGCCATGTTGAATTGGGTTCCCTAAAATCGCCTCTATGCTATTCAGTTATCAACCGCACTTGTACACTGCACTCTTAAAATGGAACACGCAAAACAAACAAAAGCAAGATATCTCTATATGACATAAAACGCTTTCGTGATTGTTTTGTTTGCTGGTGAACGCAAGTTGTGAGCGGGCAGGTGCAGTTAGATCACAAGATACACAGTGTACAATCACTTGCAAAGAAGAAACAATAAAAAAGTCCATAAGAAATAGATAAAGTTACTTTTTTGGTGCCAGATATGTCAAAACACGACTACACAAAACTAGCTTTCGGAACACTTTTTCGTAATTGGTATTATAATGCAGTTGTTCTTAACTGTCGACGAAGTTGTGTCTTAAGGTCTCTAACTGTTAGCCGCTTTGAAAAAAAAAATGTACGAAAATAAAAAGATAACAAAAAATTATTGTTTGGTTATAATATCGAATTCATGTCTTGCGAAACACGATAATTTGCTTTTTTTCTAAATCCAGAAGTTTTTAATTGGTACGGAAACCATATGTCAATCAAGTGCGGCGTCAGTGAATGTAACTCTATCTTTATCTCGGAAGTTTTGTCCACACGATGCTAATTCTTTCTTATATTCACGGCGATAACCTTTTTATCAACTGCCGATTTTGTTTTCACCGAATAAGGATGACGGAGGAGGGATATTCACCCGGGGATATTGCCGAAGCTGTGGTACCCTGTGTGCTGGCTGTCGTCAGCTTGATTGGCAACTTGTTAGTGGTCTTAGCGGTGATCCGCAACCCTGCCATGCAGACCAACGTCAATTTTCTCTTGGTGAATTTAGCCATTGCAGATGTAGTAGCCGCAGTTTTCGTTCTCCCTCGTTTCACCTTCAGGTTCATTCTGACGCACCCCCGGGGCAATGCCGGGGACGTCTTGTGTAAGTTCGTGAGGGACTTATCATGGGTTGGAGGTCAAGCATCGGCGTTTACGCTTGTTGCTATTGCGTATGAGCGCTACTTCGCCATCCTGCGTCCCCACCGCGGCCTCGCGAGGACCTCTAAGCGAAAACTCAACCTCATCATTGTCTTGAGCTGGATATACGGCGTGGCATTGGAATCTCCCTCTATCTACTCTTCTAAGTATAACAAAGACCTGAGGATTTGCGACGAGAAATGGGGGAATGTGATGGTAGGCAGGGTGTACTCTGTTGTGCTTTTTATAATGGACTTTGTCATGCCCTTGGCTATGATGACAGTGGCATATGCGGGGATTGTGAAACATTTGTGGGGGCGCCAGTCTGCGGGTGTACTTAACGCTGCAAACTTGGCGTCGTGTAGATTCCGTAAGCGCGTGACATTGGTCCTTCTCGCCGTCACTGTCTCGTATACAGTCTGTTGGCTTCCCTTGCCATTGTGCTACATGTTGTATCACGTGACAGGCCCCGCCCTTGTTGACTACAACTCCAAGACGTACAACTTTGCCATTATGTTCGTGTCTTTAAATGCTTGTTTGGACCCGATACTGTATAGTCTTCAGAGTAAGCGCTTTGGCCGGATCATCCGACGAATGCTTTGTCCTTGCTGTATAACAGATAGACTGACTATCATCAACTACAATTCACGCGGATATAGGGGGCGGAACAATCAGCGTAGATTGACAAATTTCAATAACATCCCATACGGTGGTCCTTGTAGGTTGAATATTTCTCATCTCAACCGAACGCCTTCAGGCAGTGAGAGAATGGAAACGCGACGCCTTTCCACGATAAAGGAAAAGGATAGCATGTGCACTCAAAAATGCTAGCCAGGGGATATTTATAAAGGGGGCGATAGGGCCCAAGAAATACTGACAGAGCAGTCAAAGACGTGATTTACTGAAATAAGAATGAGTGGACATTCAAGACGGTTAACAAAGGAAACACTGATAGAAAGTGCGATGCGCAGTCGAAAAGCGTAGCAGGATATACGTATGATGTGCACTCAAAAATAAGGGCAGGACTTACTGATGAAAAGGTCCATGCACGCTAATAAACCACTGATAGAAAATGCGGTGCGCAGATCGAAAACAAAGGTAGCCAGGATACAATAAAAGTGCTGTTCGCACGAAAGAAGGGTAGCCAGTAGCTAAGAGAGACGCAACAGCAGTTCGAGTTTATCAGTGAAGATATGGCCAATCAATTGTACATATGGAACTGGTTGATAAATAAAAGGGATTGATAGAAAAAAATGGTATTGCAAGTTATGTGGCATTTGTATATGTACACAAAATAAGATTGACTTTACACATAAAACGAGAATATGAATGATAACAACATATATATACATCTTCTAACTTTTTATATATAAGCATATACGAAAAACATCTTGAGTGTATGGCCTTTGGATGGATATCTAAAAAGGAATTCTTGCGTTGAACACGAAAACGAGGCTTATTCACGTCACGGCGCGTTCGTTTGTCAATTAAATGACGTCACAAAGCTAATTAGTCATAATTGACCCCAGCGTCTTTGAGTTGCTTGATCATCGTTTCTCGCAAATCAACGTTTCATTTGAAGAAAATCCTTTATTGCAATGGCCAATTTTGAAGATTTTTTAGCGATTGCCACGGTTCTCACGAACTACTGTGTTGGCGCGCGTGAATGGTTCCGTGTGCGTGTTCACCGCAATAACACGCGTGAGATGGACGACGCGACACGTACGCGTGAGGGAGTTGTACCAATTGCTCCCGACAACGCGCCAAATTGGCACGAAAGTCTGATCAGATGGGATCAGGGCCGGTCACCCGGAGGTGAAGGTGAAAGGCCGGGGAAGAAAGACAAGAAGAAGCGGGAGGACAAGGTATTGATCTTAATCTTTTTTTTAATTAATCTATTTCTTACGAAAGTCAATATGCGCGCGCGCTTTGTTTTCTATCAAAAAAACATTAACACTATTTTGAGCAAAATATTTTTCCTCTTATTTCAAAATGTTTTTCATCTTTGCATTATGTGGGCTGTGCAGGCATCTCGTATTTAACACTAGTTTTACTTTGATTAACTGTTCAGGCTAACGGTTTGGTGAGATAAAACAATAATATTTTATTAGTTTGTACATACTTTCAGATTCGAACTTCACGCATGCATGTTCTATTTTTTCCATCTCTCTTGTATACCGTGAACTAGCGAACTACCTTAATGAAAGAAAAATCAGATTCTACATTCTTCAGTCAAGTTCTATAACTAAAAAGTCCATAAAGCGGAAATCGTCCTCGATATAACGGACACAATATTTTGTAAGGTTTTGTGACTGAAAGACTGTTGAAACACGAAATTTTCAATATCTATGTCAACCCAATCACAGGCGGCAATAGGAGGACACAACACATTGGAGCACCATTCACCATCCATGGCTCCCTTCTCGTGTGAACCCATCACGTCCAGCGCTAGTGGCAATGGGATCCCTGTGGCAACCAATGCCTCGACTAGCAGACTGCCCACCGTGAGAGATCTGTACGGAGCACCCACACCCTCTAAGAAACCAGGCCCCACGGCCGAGGCTTCTCCAAAGGTAGGCAAATAAAAGATATAGACACAGCTAACCATTATCTTGTAGTGGTGCTTTCTAGTTTAAACAGGTTTTCACTGGACCAAGTTCGGACTTGTTTAGTCATTGCGGTCAATATTTCAGACCGCATCAACTGTAATGAGTGGGAGGGAATGCGCACCAACAGTGATGGGTGTGAGGGAATGCGCATCAACTGTGATGGGTGGAAGGGAATGAGCATCAACTATGATAAGTGGGAGGAATGCGCATCAACTGTGATGGGTGGAAGGGAATGCGCATCAACTGTGATGGGTGGAAGGGCATGCGCATCAACTGTGATGGGTGGGAGGGAATGCGCATCAACTGTGATGGGTGGGAGGGAATGCCCATCAACTGTGTTGAGTGGGAGGGAATGCCCATCAACTGTGATGAGTGGGAAGAATGCCCATCAACTGTGATGAGTGGGAGGGAATGCGCATCAACTGTGATGGGTGGGAGGGAATGCCCATCAACTGTGATGGGTGGGAGGGAATGCGCATCAACTGTGATGGGTGGGAGGGAATGCGCATCAACTGTGATAGATGGGAGGGAATGCGCATCAACTGTGATGGGTGTGAGGGAATGCCCATCAACTGTGATGAGTGGGAGGGAATGCCCATCAACTGTGATGAGTGGAAAGAATGCCCATCAACTGTGATGAGTGGGAGGGAATGCGCATCAACTGTGATGGGTGGGAGGGAATGCCCATCAACTGTGATGGGTGGGAGGGAATGCGCATCAACTGTGATGGGTGGGAGGGCATGCGCATCAACTGTGATGGGTGGAAGGGAATGCCCATCAACTGTGATGAGTGGGAGGGAATGCGCATCAACTGTGATGGGTGGGAGGGAATGCCCATCAACTGTGATGGGTGGAAGGGAATGCGCATCAACAGTGATGGGTGGGAGGGAATGCCCATCAACTGTGATGAGTGGGAGGAATGCGCATCAACTGGGATGAGTGGGAGGGAATGCCCATTAACTGTGATGAGTGGGAGGGAATGCGCATCAACTGTGATGAGTGGGAGGGAATGCCCATCAACTGTGATGAGTGGGAGGGAATGCGCATCAACTGTGATGGGTGGGAGGAAATGCGCATCAACTGTGATGGGTGGGAGGGAATGCGCATCAACTGTGATGAGTGGGAGGGAATGCGCATCAAGTGTGATGGGTGTGAGGGAATGCGCATCAACTGTAATGGGAGGAAGGGAATGCGCATCAACTGTGATGGGTGGGAGGGAATGCGCATCAACAGTGATGGGTGGGAGGGAATGCCCATCAACTGTGATGAGTGGGAGGAATGCGCATCAACTGGGATGAGTGGGAGGGAATGCCCATTAACTGTGATGAGTGGGAGGGAATGCGCATCAACTGTGATGAGTGGGAGGGAATGCCCATCAACTGTGATGAGTGGGAGGGAATGCGCATCAACTGTGATGGGTGGGAGGAAATGCGCATCAACTGTGATGGGTGGGAGGGAATGCGCATCAACTGTGATGAGTGGGAGGGAATGCGCATCAAGTGTGATGGGTGTGAGGGAATGCGCATCAACTGTAATGGGAGGAAGGGAATGCGCATCAACTGGGATGGGTGTGAGGAAATGTGTATGGCATCAATATGTTATTTTTTGTTCGCCCGGGCTTTAAGGTTTTTTATTGCGTATCTCCCCTTTCCATCACTCAGCACTTAGTGTATTCCCAAAGTCATAAGTTATTCAGATTGATTGTTATTTTTCAGTGCGTTACTAATGGCAAAGCTTCGGCAAAGAAGCCGAAAAACAACTTGTTCCTCTCGTTCCACCTCTGGGGTCGTCAAGTTGAGTTTAGATGGAAAAAGCCATGGAAGCTTCACGCAGAGATCTATGACGTCACTTTCGAGACTTGTCAACAGAATGACGGAGGCGTTGCTTCGATGAGTGACAAGAAAGGTGAGGGATCATTTAGATTGGTTTGGCTTACAGGCTTAACGAAGTTATCTATAAAAACAGCTTTTTGGTGAAAATAAGATATTTTGTAATTTTGTATAATGTCCGCTTGTATCAATGTAGTGTTCCACCTTTTTTTCCAATTTGAAAAAAAAAGAAAAACAGAATAAAAAAATATTTTAGGAGGTGAGAAAGATATTGTTGAAAGAATCAAGATAGAGGTAAAAAAAAAACATCGCCCTCCGGGGGCCAGAGTAGCAAAAAGGAAATTTCCTTTACTGACTTTGGCTTTCTTTCTTAGTCTTTTTTGTTTTCTTTCTTAGATGACAGTGATAAGGGCGAAGTTAACGCATCGAAGGTTAAACGTTTTTTTAGTAAGAAGAAGGACCAAACGAATGCGGCAAAGAAGGATGAAAAAACAATGCATGCTGAGAATACCATCATCGGGACTGCGGAGAAAAGCGTTGAGGATAAGAAAGGGAGTAAGAAAGGGAAGAAAAAGAACTACAACAAAAGCGTAGAAAGGGAAGATAGCATGGCGATGAAAGAGGAACTACATTCTAAAGGGACAAACACCGTCAAGAGCAAGACAAAGAACAACAAGAACAAGACAAAGGAAAACAAGGACAAGACAAAGGAAAACAAGGACAAGACAAAGGAAAACAAGGACAAGACAAAGGAAAACAAAGACAAGACAAAGGAAAACAAAGACATGAAAAAGGAAAACAAGGACAAGACAAAGGAAAACAAAGACAAGACAAAGGAAAACAAGGACAAGACAAAGGAAAACAAAGACAAGACAAAGGAAAACAAGGACATGACAAAGGAAAACAAAGACAAGACAAAGGAAAACAAGGACAAGACAAAGGAAAACAAGGACAAGACAAAGGAAAACAAGGACAAGACAAAGGAAAACAAGGACAAGACAAAGGAAAACAAGGACAAGACAAAGGAAAACAAGGACAAGACAAAGGAAAACAAAGACATGAAAAAGGAAAACAAGGACAAGACAAAGGAAAACAAAGACATGAAAAAGGAAAACAAGGACAAGACAAAGGAAAACAAAGACATGAAAAAGGAAAACAAGGACAAGACAAAGGAAAACAAAGACATGAAAAAGGAAAACAAAGACATGAAAAAGGAAAACAAAGACAAGACAAAGGAAAACAAGGACAAGACAAAGGAAAACAAAGACAAGACAAAGGAAAACAAGGACAAGACAAAGGAAAACAAAGACAAGACAAAGGAAAACAAGGACAAGACAAAGGAAAACAAGGACAAGACAAAGAACAACAAGAACAAGACAAAGGAAAACAAGGACATGACAAAGGAAAACAAGGACACGGAGGGTGAGACAGTGAACAACAAAGACAAGAAGGCTATCACCAGACCTCTACCACCCCTCCCCTCTAATGCTATCTCCAGACTTCTACCACCCCTCCCCACTGATGCTCTCACCAGACCTCTACCGCCCCTCCCCACTGATGCTCTCACCAAACCTCTACCACCACTCCCCTCAAAGTTTTGCACTAGACCTCTAGCACCCCTCCCCTCCCGGACAGTTAACAGACCTCTACCACCCCTCCCCTCCCACACAGTTAACAGACCTCTACCATCCCTCCCCTTCAAGACAGCCAACAGACCTCTAACACCGCTTCCCGCCACTACAGCCAATAGGTTATTACCTCCTGAAACCTCTAATGATGGCAATTTTGATACTTTACATGAGGAACACTTTGAGAAAGAAGTAGTGCGAAAAAGGTGGAAAGTCAAAAGGCGAAACCCGATGTCTGTGATGCCTTTGCCTTTAACGGCGAGCGGACCCGGAAAAGCCTGGGAATGACTCTTTTCTCTCTGTTATCAACTATCAACTCTACAAGCTATTTGACTTGTGATTTATAATAAAAACTAAACTCCTGCTGTTTGCCGCCTTATCTACCCGGCTGCCTCACTTTTAACAAGACCCTAAACAATCCGCTACTGCCTGTATCCTTGATGCTAGAAGGAATTTTTCGATGGTATTAGTGCAAATGGTGTTTCTCTTCGGTTTCAAGCCACAAAATAGCGGCAAACAACAAGATGCAAATGCCAAAGCGCGGGGTAGGTTGAGTAAAAATGCTCACGTCGCAGTGGTGGTTACCAAAGAGTCCCTCTCTTATCTTATGTTCTCTTGGTAAAAGGCATTTTTTTCTTAACCTCCATACATACTTCTTTCCTTTTTGCGCGACAAGCCAGCTGCAACTGAGAGGCAAGGAAATTGTTTGTTCTAGTAAAAAAAAAGCATATCGTTTCGCCGGAGACCACCAGCCCATATAGGGTCATTTGAATTTACATTCGCATAATTACAACAGTGCATCACGGGAAGGTTTATTTCAAACATGGCGGATTGAAATACGACGTTAATTTATATGGAAAAATAACACACCTCTTTATTTTGGAACTGAGCTGAATAATTTAATTCAGTACACATTGTGCAATATCTTCAAGGTACCGATATAATTTATGAAGAGCTACTGTGTAGCCTTTTCCTCAAAAGTTAGCTTTTCAAAGCAAGGTGTTGTTTTTTTGTCTACCACAGCACAATACCGAACTTGACATTTTCTCTTCGCATGATTTCATAACGGGCTGAAAACAGCGGCCAGAATTGTCGAGGCATCAAAGGAAAATGGCTGTTTGTTGCTAGTAATGTCCAAGGGATTTAACCATTGGGGTCGGCGGTGTACTTAATGCCTTTTTTACGAAGGCAGTGCGACTTCATTGTGCTAAATATTATTAAAAAACGCCATGGCTTCTGCTGTGAGAAAGGACGAAAAAACGCCCAAAAATGCACTTGAACAACCGTCCAGCTGTCCAGGAGAAGATAAAATGCTTAGCTCACCTGACAATAACCAGCTAGAAGAGTCCAAAAATGAAGCCGTGCTAAAAGCCAACCGATCAGATATGAATTGTGCAGAAGGCAATGAAGAAACAGGTGTAGTGGATAAAGAACTTGATCTATTTTCTAAAGGAGACACGGAAGCCGCTGCTTTTAAGAGCGATATTGTGCAAGAAATTACTGATCCTGCAAATGGAGGTAGTGAATTTTTAGTAAAGGATTCCAGATCCATGCAAGAAGCAGTAGAGCCTACCAACACAGTGATGGGAGAAAGTAGTTGTGAGGAAATTGAAGAACATGGTGTCAAGAGTGAAGGAGAAGATGCCAGTATTGGGGACAACTTAAAAAAGAAATCAGAGGAACTGGAGTCAGAAAGTACAGCGACTTCAACTGCAGAAAGTCATGACTTACAAGCTGGAAGCACTGGTGAAAATGAGACATTTGATAAGCAAAGCCAGTCACTTTATCACATCAAGTGGATTCAATGGAAGGGATTAAACACACCGATAATTACACAAAATGAGAATGGCCCATGTCCATTACTTGCTATCATCAATGTGCTGTTGCTGCAGCGAAGGGTCAGCATTCCACCCATGCAGGAGATAATTAGTTCTTCTCAACTGATGGAATATTTGGGAGATTGTATTTTAGCCCAGGCACCTGAGGTATGTACTGTATGATGCTTACAGCTCAAACAAAGGGGAACACATAAGGTGTCAGTCAGCACCTTTGACACTATCCTACACTTGACCACACATTTTTTTTAAGTTTACATCCAATTTTACATTGTATTTTGGAATCAAAACAACAGAAGTGCTGATAGACATTCTTTAAACCATACAAGCAGACAAACTGATAAGAAATATCCTTTGTTTCAGAGATTACCAGAGGGTGCGCAACTAAACTATGAGCAGAACATGCATGATGCCATTGGCATAATGTGTAAATTGCAAACTGGGCTGGATGTGAATGTTAAGTTCACAGGGTAAGCAAATGGCATAATGTGTAAATTGCAAACTGGGCTGGATGTGAATGTTAAGTTCACAGGGTAAGCAAATGGCATAATGTGTAAATTGCAAACTGGGCTGGATGTGAATGTTAAGTACACAGGGTAAGCAAATGGCATAATTATGTGCCCGACCCTAGCAATCAATAATTCCGATAATCAATAATAATCAATATCAATCAATCAATTTATATCGGAAATCAATAGAAATCCATAATGTGAAACTGTGTGAGTATCGATTATTATGGATTTTTATTGAAAAATATTGAAATTATCGATTATTATTGATTATATTGATAAATATAGATTTCTTCCATTCCGTCGAAATGTATCATCTTTAAAGTGTTTCTGAAGCGAAAGGAAACATAGCCTTTTTGTATCATTTTTTTAAACCTCAAATATCAAAGAAACAACATTTCATAGCTTTTTCGATCCACATAAACCAATTGGAAAAAAAAATTGCGTGAAGTTGGTGTTTTTGTCCTATCAAGTGCGACATTTTGAAGGGCTTGTGACGACACACGGTTGCTTGCTCAGCGGGAAGAGAAAAAGTGCGCGAAAGAAAGGCGACGGTCATGGCCACAACACAAGCCAGTAGCAGTTTACTTTGCGGATTCCTGAGGCCACAAAAGCTGCAAAAATTACGGCCTAACAACTGACTTGTCAATATTCCTTCCACCCCTAAAATGAGGCAGTGCAAATAGACTTATCTGGTGTGAAAATCGTCGAGGAAATCAGAATTTTGCACCTTTCGAACCTTAGGCAATTTGAACAAACTGCTACGTCGGACTGTAATCAGCTAGAAAATAAAAGCTTATTGCATAACAGACTAATGCACATACACTGGCTAGACACTCAAGAGTTAGTGACTATTCATGGTCACATTTGTGACTTGGTATCAAACAAGCAGCCTTCTATAAATTGGGGTCACTGCTTCTCAAACTGCCAAATGGTAGACTATAAATAAACTTGTGGATATTCTCAATCAAGAACATTTTGCACAAGACTATGCTAAAGAAAATCGGTATGTATGCTGTACAGCCAATCTAAGTTTTCTGAGCAACTTAAATTTGAAATGAGTGAGTAAACCTTTAATTTTACGCAATGCACAATCATGGTGAGTTTGTAATGGACATGCCATCTAATCAGGCATGGCGGTCGGACGCAATTTTAGGCTCTCTACAAATTTGTGTCTGTTTCTCAGTATATATATGGTTTTCAATAGTGACAAGCCTTCTTATGTAAGGGAGAACACTCTTCTCAACGACAGAGACATTTATTTTATATCACAGACAAGTTGCAGGGCTGTAATTGCAAGTACTTCATTCCATCAGAAGACCTCGACCAAAGTTAAAGAGCTCAATGGACCGCTTAAATGCGTAATGTTTTGTAAGCTCTTTCATCGTGCCTGTTTTGCCCTGGCCCTTATTGCCCTGGCTGGTGATATTGAGTCAAATCCTGGCTACCTGGCTTTAAATGATATCAAAAACACCCGAGGTCTCAAGATTGCTCACTTGAATATTCGGAGTCTCATTAACAAGACGGACTCTCTGCGCCTTGAAGGAATTGACAGCAGAACAATAGACGTTCTAACTTTATCCGAGACATGGTTGGATAGCCAAACAGCCGATGCAGAAATTAATCTTCCTGGTTTTGTTTGTGCTAGGCGAGATCGATCTGGAACTAAAGAGGGATATGGTGGAGTTGCTACTTTTGTGAGGGATGATTTGGCTTTTCGATTGCGAAATGATATCAACACTGGTGGTCAGGAATGTTTATGGATTGAATTGATCCGTGAAAAATGCAAGCCAACACTCATTTGCAGCGCATATAGAGCACCAGATGCTGACTTAACATCATTCATTTCATCTCTCCAAGATAGTATGACAGCTATTGACCTAGATAAATCGGACGTCGTCATTTTAGGAGACCTAAATGCAAATTTGATGCCAAATTCAAAATTACCGAAAAGTGATAAGCAAAAACTGCTTAATTTTGCACGCACATTCCATTTCAATCAGTTGGTGAAGGAGCCGACGCGTATAACTGACACCTCCCGGACCCTTATTGACTTGATCTTTGTCAATAAAGAGCATCGTATCGCAAATTCGGGCGTTGTACCGGTTCCCCTCAGCGATCACTACTTGGTTTTTTGCGTCATCAAGGCAGGCGTTTTTACTAAAGCTAAACCAAGAATGCTTGAATATCGTTCTTATAAGAATTTTGACGCTGATTCATTTAATGATGATCTAAGGAATGTCCCCTGGCACATAGTTAATAGTATGGATGATATTGATGACGCCTTGTTGACTTGGAATCAATTGTTTTTGGAAGTTGCGGATGACCACGCACCAATCAAACGGCAGCGTGTCAAGGGAACACCAATTCCTTGGATGAATAATCAAATCAGTGAATCAATGAAAGAACGCGACATCGCTCACCGGATAGCGCGGAAATTAAACACAGAGCGCCATTGGAAAACATACAGAAATTTGCGGAACAAGGTTAACAAACTGGTGAAATCTTCAAAGTCGAAGTATTATTGCGATTTGATCGAGGAATCGAAAGGGGACTCCGGTAAAATCTGGAAAGCAGTAAATGAAGCTTGTAATCGTAAATCAACTTCGGAATCTATTCAATGCATCATTACTGATGATATTCAACACATAACGCCTAGTTCTATTGCGACTGCAATGAACTGCTTTTTTGCTTCCATTGGACAACGCCTGGCTGACAAGTTCACCACATGCAAATCAAATCAGAGCTCGGTTTTAAATCAAACGTGCCAATTCCAACTGATTGAACTAAACGAATCTTTTGTGCTCGAGCAGCTTTTATCACTGAAAGTTAACAAAGCCATTGGGCTGGATAAAATCAGTGCTAGATTGTTAAAGAACTCTGCTCGCACAATCGCTCCTTCTATTACCAACATGTTAAATTTATCGATTCGCTCAGGTAAATTCCCGAAGCTGTGTAATTCAAAAATTACAGCATTGTTTAAGTCAGGCGAACGGACAAATGCATCCAACTACAGACCGATTTCTATTCTACCTACACTTAGCAAGATCCTAGAAAGAGCAATACACTCACAATTGTATCAATTTTTGGTCTCCAATGGTTTACTCTCGAGCAAGCAGTTTGGTTTCAGAAAGGGTCTATCTACGGTATCTGAGCTGTCATCATTTGTTGACGAGGTTCTGTTGAATATGGAACAGGGTAAGCTGTGTGGGGCCGTGTTTATCGATCTAACAAAGGCCTTTGACACAGTGGACCATGAAATCATGTTGCAGAAATTAACTGAGATCGGTCTATCTGGAAACCCCCTGGCATGGTTCCGTTCTTATCTGGCCAACAGAACACAGCGCACATGTTGCGGTAATTCATTGTCCGAGGAACTTCCAGTCACTCACGGGGTGCCCCAAGGAAGCATCTTGGGCCCGTTGCTGTTTGTCATCTACATAAACAGCTTGCCCGATGTTTTGGAGTCCTGCTGTGCCTCTCTTTATGCGGATGATACTGTGATCTACTGTTATGGTTCTTCCTCTAAGCAGTTGAGCGATAACCTCAATCAAGATCTTTTGGCCGTTGCTAAATGGATGGACGATCACAAGCTAACACTAAATTTGGAAAAGACGAAATGTATGCTCTTAGGCAGCAACAGGAAACTAGAGAGTAAAATCAAACTTTCTGTGTCGATTTCAAATTACAATGTATCTAATGTGAGTAATTTCAAATATCTTGGAGTATTCATATCTTCCGACTTGACATGGTCAGAGCATGTTGAATATTTATCTGGCAAAATCAACCAAAGACTCGGTCTTCTAAGGCGCATTAAGCATTTATTGCCTTTTAGAGCTAGACTTCTTTATTATAATAGTCTAGTTCTGCCCCTTTTCGAATATGCAGATTTAGTTTGGGGCGATAAGCATAATGTCACTATCATGTCAAATTTACAAATCCTCCAGAACAAGGCTGCTAAAATAATACTTGATAGACCACTGTACTCGTCGGCAACAGACGCTTTAGCCAAACTTAAGTGGTTACCTCTAGAAAAGAGGCGTTTTCTTAGAAGATGTGTATATGTCTTTAAATGTTTAAATGGTCTCGTAGAGCATGAAATGGATCTGTTAAAACTCGAAGATCAACATAATTATAATACCAGAAACAAATGTAATATTAGGCTCCCTAGTGTGAAAAGAAACTGGGGCAAACAAAGAACTGAGTACCATGCAGTCAAGGATTATAACTCACTTAGCCAGGACATTAAGAGATGCACAAATATTTGTACTTTTAAACGTAGTATTTCTCAATTTTTAACCTAGGTATTTTTTATCATAGTATTTTTTAATGTAACGATATATCAACAATATATTTTTTTTATTAATTTTTTTCCATATATTTTTTATAGATTATTGTTATTATTTATAAGTCGAGGTCCTTTTTGAAAATCATTTTAAATGAAAAAGCTCTCCTCAATAAAGATTATTATTATTATTATTATTATTATTATTATTATTATGCCAAGTGCAATGAAAGACCTCAGGGTCATCTTGAGCCCTCTCGGCTGAGGCCATAGGATTATGATGATGAAAAGAGAGCGATATCGCTAAAGCTTGTATATTTGGCCAGTGTCTCTTTGCTCTGTATTTACTGTATTATTTGATTAAAACTAATGAAGATGAGTCCCTTACATAAACTAAGCTGATGTTGACTTGAAATAGAGTACAGACCCTGTAGCATTACTGTGCCTCTAAATGATTCTTACAAAAATTAAAGAATGTTTGTTAATACTCTATCTCATGGGCCCTCAAGTGCACATCAACAGAAGCCCAGCATCTGCAAAACAGCAAAAGAGAGAGTCATTATCGAAAAAAAGAACATTTTAAAAGTCAACATGGTAACTCTGATAAGTATTTTTAGAAAAGAAATTATGGATCCTAACAAATTATCCAAGTCAAGTCAACAGAATCCCCATTAGACCTGAACTAAATGGATTAGGTTTCATGACAATAACATTTTGCTATTTGGATACAGTGCATTGTTTTTTTAAATTACAAAACGGTGTAAAATACTTTTATATAAGTTAAGTTATACTTAATTTTGTGAGTCTTCATTTTGACTTTTTCAAAACTAAATGGATTAGGTTTCACAATTATGTTTTGCTAGTTGAATAAATTGCATTTATTTTGTTAAATACAAAATAGAAGGTAAATTTATGATGTGATGTATGATTTCTTTTCGGATTGCTACTGAAAACCAGCTAAAAAGTGCAGATTCTGCGAGCGTATTATCATATTTACTCGCATCCATATCACAGCTCGAGTACAGAAAAATAAACTCACCACAATTTCTAGACTTCTGAAAAACTGCCCTGGAAGCCGTGATTATCCTCTCTGAAGGTAGATCCAACAGATCATTTTATAATCCACTTATTTCTCCCTGCATCGTGCAAATGACTCTCACCTGTTCAGCTCCAAGGGAATGCACTGCTCCTTTCGATCCAAATTCGCTCCTGTTGCCTCCGGAAGAGTTATATATGACTCTTTACTAGACTATTTGTTGTAATCAGACATTGTAAGAATATAAACGCAACAAATAGTAGGGCAAACTAGTGAACTTTTCGGTCAATGATTGATTCAAGATGGCTCCTTCTGCGTAGTAAGCAACCGTGTGACGAAACACGGGGGGGTGCCTATGACGTAATTTCGCTGTTTATTTTTTGTCGCACTTGTTACCTCTCTTTGAAGAATAATTGCATCATGTTCCTCATAATCTTTTATTTTTACTTTTCTTTTATAATATTAAGCGAAGATTGAATTTTATAATAAGCCTAAGAACAGCCTGACACGATTTTCACTTCAAAAACACTTTAACCAACATAATCGATTGTTTAACTGTTTTTTTTTTCAAAAAATAAAATCAGATAGACAAGGTAAGACAGACAAGATAGACAAAGCGAGTCTTTATATTGCTTCAAAAGGGCTCAATTTTACTGTGTGCGAACCACATTCAAGATCGGGCCATGCTTCTTCCGTGCCAAACCTAATTGTTTAGTATTTAATTATATTGGCACATGAGAAGCTTGATGTCTCAATCAATTACGCTCGGCACTGCAAAAGTTTAACACTGTTTCAAATGTCAAGACCTTGTTGTGCCGCATTTGTTTCAACAATATTTCAACAATTTGAGCAACGACGATGGCAACATGGACAACAACAGCAGGAAACAATGGAATTTGATCAAGAATTCAATAGCAGCAAGTGGAAATGCATTCTGATTCATTTCTAGCCGTTTTCCATCCAGCCGTTTTCCATCATTCCAAAACCACAACTTGAAAATTTTAAGTTTTACCTTCAGTTGAGGGCGCGGACGTTTGCACTGTAAACTCCACTTCACATTCTGATACATTTCCAGCCGTTTTCCATCCAGCCATTTTCCATCATTCCAAAACCACAACGTGAAAATTTTAAGTTTTACCTACAGTTAAGGGCACGGACGTTTGCACTGTAAACTCCACTTCACTAACTACGTTTGCTACTCTGTAGAAATAATGTCCTTAGTTAATTTTTATTTGTCTCTGGCTATATTGTTTTGCTTATTCCATTGCAATCAAATTTTTATTTACCGCCACGTGCGAAAACATCTTTTTCGACGTGTCGTCCTAGCCGTCGTCGTCGCCCTTGCTTTTCAGTGGTCAGTTTGAAATATAAGAAAACAATGAAACCCTATATTAGTCGATAATAATCAATATGATTGAGTACTCTTGGGTGGTGAGTATCGATTATTATCGATTTCCAATATCAATCAATAATAATCAACTGATAAATATCGATTAATATTGATTAATTCGATTTGTTTCCGATGATCGATTTTTATCGATTGGTAGGGCCGGTGGTAAGGTAATTAAAAAAGATAAATGCTGTTAAACATCATGCCTTCCCATGCCCTTATTTTTTGTATGTTGCACTCTTTATAATTAAATTGAGAATTCATAAGGACTTAGCCTACAGCCAAAAATTGTGTAACAAGATGATTTCCATCATTTTACAATACATAGTTCTAGGGGGTAGATTTGTATATAAAGTTTTAACCATATTAATATTGTTTGCACCACCATGAAAAAGTTTGAATGCCTATAGAGTTACTGTAAAATTGACACGAGAAGTTATTAAGAAAAACATTGCCTTTTGGAGAAATCAATTTTACCAGCTTCCAATAGAGTTATTAGTTGAGACATTACAGCAGATTACTGACATATATTTTTATCAAAGCTATCAAAGACTACAGTGTTGCTATAGACTTTTTTGATGCACATTAATGGACATTGCTGAGGATCCTGTTGGAGTTCACACATTTTTTTTGTTTATTTATAGATGGTTTGTCTTTTCGTTGGTCATGCTTAATAAACTAACTGCTGTACTGTGAGAACCCACAGTGTTACTCAGGATAAAGAAAAGTTATTAATGAATATATTGCTAGACTGCTTGTTACTTAGTACAAATTAATAACAATTTTTGTTTATCCAGCACTACTTATAGATGATAGTCACAAAATCCAGGCGCTATATTGAAATGTACTAACTATTTTCTTGCATCTTAGGGTTGGTGACTTTGAGTTCACACCAGAGTGTATAGTATTTGACCTTCTTGCGGTACGGTTACTCCATGGCTGGCTGGTAGATCCTCAGAATGCAGAGGCGGTTACTGCTGTGGGCAGCTCCAGCTACAATCAGTTGGTAGAGAAGATTATTGCAAGCAAACAGGAACCCACAGAGGACTCCCAGCTTATCTCTGCAGGTGCTGCTCAAAATAGAGCCCCTGGGTTTTGTTTAAACCAGAACCTAAGCCAGAACTCTTTGAAACCTGTTTTTTTTTTTTTTCATGCATTGTTTGGGATAGGAGGGTAGCTAAATAGAGTGGAGCTTTTACGGTATCAAATACAATGTTGTTCATGATGCTTATTTTCCTTGTCCATGGCTATATAGTAGTTTATCAGCATCCTTGAAAAGTTGAGGAAAAACGTAGAGGGAAATGGAAACTCTGGGGATGTTTAAAAAAACATGTTTCCCAATTTTTCCACTCCATGGAGTGGAGATTCTGGGGCCTTAAAAGTTTCCAAGGCCTTTGATAAAACTATTTCTTCTGTAGGGGGCTTTGTATCTGTTTTTTTTTTAGAATCACTTTCACAAAACAGTGTTGAGCATTTTTTTATCATCTGCAACACTATTAAATAAGAATACCTAAATTATACCAAAATTTATATTTTTGAATTAACAAAAATTATGTTAGCAAATGAATGGTGATTATTTTTGTGCTTATAATTCTTCGACCAGTAGGAAACAATATTTAATTGTCAATATCCTCCCAAATTAAACTCAAAGATCTCTATAGTTATTTTTTGTGATGGCGTCTTGCCTTCTGGCTGACTGTGTGGGTTCACTTTGACTGTTCCTTCCTATATATAATAGGATTTTATTATTATATTATCATAGGATTCTGTTACTTTATATATTGAATTTCATTTTGATTTCTTAACAGGTCTGATTGCAGAGGCATTTTTAGAGCAGACAGCAACACAGCTTACATATCATGGCCTCTATGAGCTGAACTCTAGTTTGGGAGATGAAGAGCTGTGTGTATTTTTCAGGAATAACCACTTTAACACCCTTTATAAGCACAAGGTGATCATATATGTAATTTGAATTAACCTACACCACATCCTCTGGGTACTTCTATAAACGTGATGAAGGAGGTGGTGAGGGTGTTGAGGGAGGTGTGTAGAAGTGCCAAAAATTCTTATACCCCAAAAATACCCTTGGTGAAAATGTTCAACTCCATTAAAACCCTCTGAATGCCTTACTTGAAACTTTTTCCAAGTACCAAGGTGGGTAAAAATACCCCAAAACACATACCTCAAAATAACTTGTATCATAGTACCCTTCCCTCTCTGGCCTGGTGTCAATCTCCTTGGAAATTTGGTGCAGTATCTTTTTTTACCCATCCTTGTCTATGAAATGGATATCAATATTGTCTCTAGTTGCATGGTATTAAATCCTAGAAGCTGAGCTGACTTCTCAAATTCATGATACAATGTAGCCTGGGAATCGTAGCCCCTAGCTGTTATTAATGAATGTAGCCTGATACTGTAGCTGTGTCTTCTCCTGAAAAACCATTAAAATAGGTAGTGTTTTCTTTTACTAGAATGAGCTGTTTTTGCTGGCAACTGACCAAGGCTACCTCACGGAAGACAAGGTTGTATGGGAGACACTCTCTAATGTTGAGGGTGATGGGTGCTTTGTGGATGCAAACTTCAGGACTGTGACTCAACCTCAGGCTGTGGTTCAACCCATTCCTGCACCACCTGCTGCTGGAGCAGATGCAGGGATATCTCAAGAAGATCAAGAGTAAGACATATTTGCAGCAGTCTATTCTCTACCACCTCTCTGCCCTTTTGACCTTGTATGGAAAGTAGCATTTCACATGGAACATGATGCTTCCGTTACCTGGTTCATTTGTTCAATGTTATTTGAAAGAGTGTATGAGAGTTGATAAGACTTCTTCTCTTTCAAGGAAGCTCTTACAGGATTGCCATCAATCAGTCTTCAGAGTTGAAGAGTGATCACTTTTTTTCAAAATAATTATCATCACTGAATACCAATTACACATCAAATTTCACTTTTAGGAAAACTGCTGACTGAAACACTCTCATTTACGCTATCAAATGGTAACAACTCTTCGACTCACATACACATCAAATTTAAAGTGTTCAAAGTGATTGAAGTTGACAAGCGTGTGACTGTACATGGTTATAATAATTGGAGAGTTGGACCTACATTGATTCTCATCAACTCTTACAGTTTTCTCCATTTAGACTAGCTCATGTATGTCTCTTAAAATCTTGTGCACACCTAGTTAAGAGAACATACTGTAAGAAAAAAGAGACCACTTTTTCCTATATTTGCTTGTTTTAAGATTTTGCATGCTATTTTTTTTAACACTAGTTATCTGGTTGCGCTAAGCCTGCAAGAAGAGCAGGCCAAGGAGGAGGCTCGACAGGGCCAGGTTCCACTAGAACCCCTCCCTACACAGCCCCACTCTACTCCTGTGGTATCTAATATGACTACTCAGGAGTGGAATGAGTAAGTTTTGGTAATACAGAAAAATTGTGATAACCAACTTTAAATTCAGATTGCCAGGGATTTCAAGCTAGCCTGCACCCGATGTGTTATCAAGGAATAGTCGTTTTGGGGTGTCAGGTCTCAAGATCTCTGTGAAAGTAGCACATACAAAATGCCACTCCAGGTGCCCTTATGTAGGCTGCGAGCCGTCTGGTCACTTGTGTGTCTTATTTTTGTTTGTATGTTTTTACGAAGCTCAGTATCCAGTGGTATGGCTCTATTTACAATTTAAGTCACCATGTAAGCAGTGCCAACGTTGCTTGCCTAGAGCAAGGCTGGTGTTATTTGCATACCATGTTGGGAGGTGCTGTAAATTGGTTTGCCAACATTTCCTTTGTCTTCTGCTCAACCAAGCATAGCAATGGCGGCAATGATGGCTAATTTTGGTGCTGATTACAAGTGCTGCATTTGAAACATATACTGTATTAGGGGATTTTTATGGAAGGACTTAAAATCCAATTCCCCCATAGCATTTATTTATTTACGTCTGTATTTCTTCAGCTTGCAGCTTGCCATGCGGTTACAAGATGAGGAACGAAGACAACAGGAGCAACAGCTAGCTACTCAGCAAAGACAGCAGACTCCAGCAACAAGACAGGCACCCTCGCCAAGTAGGCGCCCACCGCAACCAACCACACCCAGACGAGAGGCCCCAACTGTACAACCACGTCCACAGGGAGCCCAACAGAGTCAAAGCTCAAATGTATGAACCACGCCATGCAGTGGTGCTATTTGTTGTACTTCTAATTAGTATGCTAGAACAACTAACTATACAAGATGCATGAATTTGTCTTTTTAGGACAAATGCACACTTTTGTGAAGAGGTGACAACAGTGAAGGATTCCAGGTACTGGGGTTTGGATCTTGCTGTTTAGGAAGAGTTAGGACCACTCTGGTTAGACTACGCAGTGTCTAATGAATTGATATAGATTAAAAATGTGTACATGTGCAATCACCACAAATTAAAAAGTTATTTTTCTCAGGTATTATAATATATTATAATATTGTATTATAATATATTTTAATATATCATATATCAAAAAGCCAATTTCAGCTATCTACACAATGCAAAGCTAAGAGAGAATTTATTACAACTTTGATGAGCATTCAGACAAAATACTGTACCAAGATAATTTCAATGATTTTACATAGTCAATACTGTTTGCAATGTTTAGAATAAATTTTCAATAAATGTTGACAAATTATATAGGTACACTACTGTATGCCTATAGAGGTCAAGGTGACATGGACAGTGAATCCGGAAAAAAAACTGCATTTTGGAAATTCAAAACAAATTTGAACAGCCTCGAATAATTCTATTTCATCAATAGAAACACAATTACTCTGATATGTTATTTACAATTTAAAAGACACCAAAACTAATGCTGTATACTTTAAATTTCCTGGTACAAGATTTTTGCTTGGTATTTTTGTTGGAATTTATATGGAATAATTCTGAGGCCAATTCACTACACAAAGTCTCTATTTGATATTGGGAACAGGAATTGAAATAATAGCGCACATGGTTTTCCTAACAAAAAAATGAGTTTTGCTGCAAAAACAAATAGCTAGGTTATTTAATCAATTTGCATGGAGTATTGTATATTGGTAGGCCTGATTTCTAGCTTGTTCGTATGAGCCCGCGATCAGCAAAGAACTCGGGCTCACGCGTCGGCTGGAAACCAAGGCTATACTGCTTGCTGTACCGCTACGGGGGAAAGTGTTATCAACAAATATTGTGTTAAAACAAATTCTTTATCAAAAGTCATGTTTGTTCTGTTTCTTTACATACGTAGCATAAATGATTGAGTAAGTCCAAAATGAATTGGTGGAAGTACTTTTTCACACCACACTTAGCTATTAGAAGTGAAATACATTTAAGCAGTTTTGACCTCAACAGATTGTGATATCACAGACTCATCTGATATCCCCTCTGGTGGTGCCTTTTCTTGTGTCCTGACATCACCCTTCTCAGTTTGTGGCGCAACATATTTATAACGCATGGCCACAAGTATGTAAATTATAAAATTTGCCACCATCAATATGGCAAGCAGAAAAAAGTAGTTTTCCAAGTGACCCGTGTTTGGGTCTGTTGGGTACCATGACTTGTCGACTGATGTGACAATGTTGGTCAAAGCACTGGCCAGGTAGTTCCCCAATCCAGATGTTACCAGGAAAATCCCCATTACCAACCCCTGGAGGCACCTCGGAGCTTGGGAGTAAGCAAACTCTAAACCTGGAAAGGGAACATATTGAAATGCTGATCTTCTCTGCCAGATGTGTGGCTGAGGGTGGATAACAAAAATCTGTATTTTTCAAAACTTTTCAACTGTCTGTTTATGCACACCTGACTATATCAGTTTTTGGAAAAGCTGCTGTTGAGACACAGTTAATTGCTGTCCAGAAGTATGGTGCATCAGAGAAATCTAAAATCCTCTAATGAAATCACTTTCTACTGAATGGTACCAATTATTAAACGAACCTGTAATACTAGTAAAGACCTCACTGGTGCCAATCAGCATGAACTGGGGCACTTGGTAAAATATACTCATGTCAGACACATTGTGGGTTTTGTTGAACATTGTTGAGGTGTGCCATTGGCCATCTCTGAACATTCTCTTCCTCTCAATCTCAACAAGTCCTGCTACAGCTACAGATGCTGCAGCAAACAGCATTCCGACCCCAACCCTCCGCAGGGGGGTGAAACGGACTCCACAGTAGCGCAGCAGAGGGTAGACTACTTTATCCATCAGTGGAATAAGAAGAAGGACACAGACTATGTCAAAGATGGAAAGTGATGCAGCAGGGAGTTGGATACCATAGTCAAGCATCATGTACTCAGCTTGAATTAGGTATGATGTCTGCATCTACAAGAAAAAAAGGAATGTGAAACAATAACTTAATATTATGACAAATATAAAAATGTACCAAACACAGTGTGTCTAAAGAAATTTGTAAATAAAAATTTATTCGCACAGTTTGACAAAAAACAGGCGCGTACACAGGGGGGTGCATCCCTTGTCGGCCAAAAAGTTGGTCATTTCTTGTTAAGGAATCTTCAAATACTTTGCTTTTTACATATGATACCTATGACTGCACACCCCCCTCCCCCCTCAGCCAATCCTGGGTACGTGCCATTAAACATTGCATAGATTAAAAAGAGTTTATGGGATAAGCTATAAACAGAATGGGATTTACTTATCAAATTGTACTTTTCCTTAAAAAAATAAAATGGCAATAATAAGATGAAAATTGTTTCTGTGAATTGCCCAAACTAGTTGGGCAAGGACATAAGACAAAAAAGACAAAGAATAAGACAAAAAATGTGTGTAACATGACTGATAACAAATTGCCTTATTACAAAAGCCCCCTACACTATTGACATTAAAGGAAGCATAATGATGGAATACCTGTGAATATAATGTCCAGTAAATGATGAACATTGCAAACACAGGTAACAGACGAATCAGGGACTTGACATTTTCAACGCGGTGATAAGAGAAGGCCCCACCATATGATTCCTTAGCTCTGTCTAACCAATGGATTCCCTCACTTTGCAAGTTCTTATCTGAAGACCAGTGTCTCTTGATGGCTAATTTCACAACTCTGTAAGTATCTGTCAACACACTTCCACCAGGGGGCCTAACGACGTACCAATTGCGACCAGTCATAAATACTACAGTTCCAATCATCATTGATATAGCTGTGACGGCATATCCATAAAAGAATGTGTATTTTTGCTGGACCCAGACAATTAGCGTGAAAGAAAGAAAGGAGCCAATGTTTATAAACCAGTAGAACCAGTTGAAAAACTTCTGGACTGCACGAGGACCTTTTCCTTGCACCTGATCAGCACCGAAAGGTGAAACATTTGCTTTAATCCCTCCTGTGCCAAAAGCAATGACAACTAAGGCTACAATGCTACTGGCTTTCCTCAGTGAGGAGCTAAGGTACTTTGTCTGCTTGCCAAATATGTTCAATATGTCCCCAGTGGTGCAGGCACCGGCAGCAAATAACACTGTGCCAAAGAAGTATACAAGACAGCTGGCATAGATAACATTGTAGCGGCCCATGAAGGTGTCAGCTAGCCATCCCCCGAACACAGGAATAAAGTAGCAAGTCCCTGAAAGAAAAAAATTCATGTTAAGACTACAACTTTAATAAAAAAATGAAATTATTATATAAAAAAATAGTTGTTTATCTTTATATATAAGCGTGGAGGAAGCCTCTAAATAAAAAAAATAATAATAAAAAGATTACAAAAAAAATGAAATATTGTCACTGCCTCTACCCCCTCCTCCTTCCCTTCCATAACCCCCATATCCCTTCTTACATTGCTTTCTAATCATTCTTTGTTTATTTTACTTAGACTGCTGATCTAGAAAAAGTTGTCAACATAAACAGGCATTTCCAATGCTAGAAGTACGGGCCTCTCTTCTTTGTATTTCATCGGATATGCCAGCCAAGTTAAATACAGAAAGGTCTTCTTCTAACAGGGACATACTTTATTTACAGTGGACTGCTTACAAAGCAGGATAAAGCATTTTTCTTTTCCAGGCAGATGATTGCATGTGGTGAGTCACATGACTTTTCTATGATTAAAAATTTAAATCTTGTCAAGATCAGCTTTATACAAGTACCTTGAAACAAAAGGTTGACAGTTGAAGGCATAGGCCTCTTAAAGCCTAAGCTATCTTCACAGAATGGCACTAGGTTTGCTGTTATTCCATAGAAGGTCAACCGCTCGCAAAGCTCCGTTAGGAGAATACATAATGTCACGCCAAGTGACGAAGATTTGCCGTTGCTTGCTTGGCTTCCCTGAAGAGTCGAACTACTTCCGCCTGTTATCAACGGCGAAAGGCTGTCACTATCTTTTTCTCTTGCTTCTTTAGAACTTGATCTAGAAGCCATTTTTCACTAACGATTATTATTTCTGTATCCTCATTTAGTGAGCTCTTCCTTTCGATTCCCTATCCCGTATTTAAGATGAAACCTGAAAAGACAACAAAGTGGTGAATACAAGCAGAGGAGCCATGAATGCTCAAGAAGGGTTTTAATGCTACACATCTACATATATCCGTCATAGATGACTGGATGTATTGAAAGAACATTACACAGTCACAGTCTATATGCACTAATAACCAGGCAATCAACATAATTAAAAATTCGCTTAACCAAACATAACATTAGACAGACAATGGTGACATCGCTGAACCGAGACCAAGAAAATTGCGGCGACGCTCGAGTCTTTACTCGCTCAGCTTCTACTCAACAAAACGATAACTTACGGATTATTTGATGGACCTATCGATGGAAAAATGAGAGTCTAGATGTAGCTGTCACTAAGACACTATTCCTCTCGTCTGATGTCTTGTTTTCCAGCGCTTGCTCTTCTAAAGTGTTTACGATGTTTGAGTGTGATGGTCATGTGATTGTTCCCTGCAGTTGCGTGACTGTAAGTTGTACGCATGCGTGACCTGCGCTACACTGCCAGAGGAGTGGAGAGGGTTAAAAATTGGGAAGTTTTACTTTGTTCGGCCAAACATTACCCTGTATGCCAGTGGCCTCAACATTTACTCGCAGCTACCAGGAACAGAGTAAACAGTAACCGGATAGAACTGCGGTCCAGAAAACGGTATAATGGGAGACAAAGTGACCGAAAAAAAAAACGAACCAAGTGAAGGGTGAAGGATGCATTACAACGATTAGAGAGAGAAAAAAACATGAACGACTGAAACCTTCCCACCCCCTTTTCACCTCTTTAATGGTCTTTCTTAGACAAGAGAATTCCACAGACTGCGCAGCGACCCCCCCCCCCCCCCCCCCCTCACTGATGTGTCTCTGAACTGATAGTCGACTCCACCAAATTTTTTTCTGAATAGCTGAATAACGAACACGACTATTTGGGTATTTTGATTGACTGATTTACCTCAAATAGGGAGGTTTACCACGGTCCTTGTAATACTGACAGATGGTACATATGTTTTAGTGGGGCTTTACCAGATTTTTGAATCGTTTTACAGGGAGAAGAGTTCATTTCGTGAATGAAGATGTATAGTAGGGGAGTAGTCCAGACCTGGGACATTCTGGCTCGCGTGAAAGAGGGTCCAGTATTTATTGCATGCGCATGCGCGAAAATACACCGCATATATGCGGTGTGGCCTGGCTGCAGTTCAAGATGGCTGCGAAAGGGACGAGCGAGGGTTTATTTCAGAAATAATACGCTGATTTTGGTCGTGGGTAAATACTTGATTGTCAATCTTTTCTGAGAACAGGACAGATGATAATTAGATTCTGGAAAATATATCAATCAAAGAGCTTTTCCGTTTTTGTTATTTTCACGCGCGCGCTTTAGGCAATAGCGTCATTTCAGACGAGCGCGCGCTTTTTTGGAATTTGATTTTTAATCACATTTTATCGTTCCCTGCTACCAGATGCCTCTTTTCTCTGTATTTCGCTGTGCTTGCGTTCGCGAGGAAAAGAGACCTCTGCCATGGGTCGAAACTGTTTTCGTTGCGCATGCGTGTTCGTTTCTAAACGACCGCGCTTGACGTGCCAAAACCCGTACCATCAAGCTGTCAATACGCTAATATGCTTTGCATGGGTTTAGTCGCAAATTATAAATCAAACTCCGGTTAGTTCTCCTCTTTGAAAAAAGAAAACAACTGTTCGATATCAATCACCTAAAACGTCACTAAAAAGATTGAACAGCAAAGACGAGTTTTGTCTTGTTTGTGGGATAAATTTCAAGACATCTGGGCAGGCGAGTTTCTTCAATGTAAATATCGTACAGTTGGACTCGAAGAAAATGTTACAAAAATTTTTGGTAAACTTAGATCAGCTAATTCCAGAAGAATATGCTGCAAAACCTGTAAACGGAAGATGAACTCGTAAGTCAAAAGAGAGAAAATTCTGAATGAAGACAAGGCATTGAATGGCTACTTTTATAATTCGTCGCGTGATGTTTCTACGGAGAACGCCGTTTCGAATGCGGGCTTATTATCCCGCAGCGGATATACGCTTCATGCGTGCGCTAATCATTGTGGGCTCAAACAGTGGCCAGTAATTAATTAACGGAGCATGCGCTCTGGATCTCACGTCCACGATCGTGGACGGCGGTTTGATCAAACGAACTTGCGACCCATGGCAGAGGTATCTTTTCCTTGCGAACTCCAGCCCAGCGAAATACAGAGAAAAGAGGCCTCTGCTAGCAGGGAAATTTTATCGCGTTTTTATAGAAAACAAATCCCAAGCAGTTCGCTGATATTCCTTCACATGTACAAAACATTCTTTTCAACTTAGCGATGATCGATTTTCGGAGCTCTGCACTCGACAAGGTCTAGCGGGAATCGACCCTCCTTTGGCACGTCCGTTATTGCGCGCGCTCGTTTTCAACTTTTGCCGTGAAGGTCGCTGGTTGGCACATGTTCGCGCATGCGCATGCAATAAATACTGGACCCTCTTTCACGCGAGCCAGAATGTCGAGCGCAGAGAGAGTCCCAGGTCTGGACAAAGGGTCTGGACCAAGTAGGGGATATGTAGACTGCGCGCGAGCTGACAAGTTTGATTTTCGCGCCAAGCGCCCGCAATACGTTTCTCGGTCAGCGACAAAGGTGTTTTACAGACTGGTATATCAAAGGACTGTAAAAAAAATCGGGGATAATGGGAAATAGGTGATTTTTGATAATGAAGATTCTTCTAGCATAGAACATATTATATTTGATAAATGAACCAGATTAATAATAAAGTCCACAAAAACTGGTATTTGACTCTGCCAAATTCGTCTTCATTGGGACTTCACAAGCGCCTCGCCTAAACGTTTTGCACTCGAACAGTAAGTTGACTAAAAAGGAAGCAACGAAACCTGTCACTACTACTTTACTACTTGGCAAGCTTGTCTGCTTTTTTCTTTGTACGTTCACCTGTTTAACAACTTGTGAAAAATGTACCTTTTTTATTATAGGTAAAACGGAGTTTGAAATAAGCGCCGTACCCCCCCCCCCCCCCTCCCCCTACACAAGCACCTAGCCTTGGACACGAAAACGCACCACGGCGCTTATGAGTAATTAACATATAAGGGAAATTTTGGTGGCGATCTTATAGCGGAAAACAGCCAAAGAACGCTTTGGATTCAGGATCCTTTACTGGACGAGTGACCTGTTCAAGCAGGACGCACACCTGTATATTTTCGAAACAGTTGTTTGTACTTTTCTCTAAAAGTCGGATTCAGTGCCACGTAGATCGGCGGATTGATAGCAAAACTAAGATTACTAAGAAAACGATAGATAGTATATATTATTCGAGGCATTGCATATCGTTGAAGCCAATAGTCTATGGTTTCCACCGCAATAATGGGGGTCCAGCAAAGGACAAAGGCGATAATAACAACGAGAAGATTCTTCGTAATTTTAATCTCCATTGCACTCACACTCGACTGCGATAATTGCGCGTTGTGATGACGAACTTTGATCAAAATTTTGGCGTAGCAGAAGCTGATAACTGCGGAAGGGATTCCAATCATGATCCAAGTTCCTACAACAGGTAATAACCAAACGTCCAATCTGTAAAAGCAAAACGCCTTGGCTGGATGGAAAACGTAATCACTGCCGTCCGCGATGAGCAGGAATGGCGCCGCTAGAGATAGGCACCACGCCATAAGTAGAGCAGCAAAGGTTTTCCGTTTGCTAAAGACGTTATTGTATTTGGTAGGTTTGATGATTCGGTAGTAACGATTTAAAGAAGCCAAAGCCAAAATCTGTATTGAAGCAGTTGACAGGGTGATACAAACGCATGCTTGGTATTGACATACCAAGTGCGAAAACGGGAACCGCGGAGAGGCGCGGGTTGGTGCGCCCACTGGAAGGTTATTCAGTGTGTTAAAGGCAAAATCTGACAGTGCAAGTGAAGCGAGGATTATATTCGTTGAATTCCATAAGGAGCGGTTCTTGTAGATGATTAAAAGTGTCAGGAGATTTCCCACACAGGCAATGACACTTATAATCGTCCAGATTAAAGTGACCATCAATACCTCGGTGTTAGATCGTTTTCTGTTTTCCAGCGCCATAAGCTGAAGCTGCCGCTCTATTATTGTCAGTGTTAGATTCATCTGTTTTAATAGTTGATCACTGACAATGGAAGTGTCGTGCGAGCTTGTAACACTTCTTACCTCTTACTTCACAATCACCTGCCTTAAATCTCTGTCTTTTCACGATCTTTCGCCTTGTTTTTTAAACAATCGAGGAAACCACACCGATTGTTTGCAGCATTTACCGACTAACGAATATGTACATAATTGTCGAAAGGTAGAACAAATAATAGTTACCGCGTGCAAGCTGGTGGCGTAGATATTGCTATTCCGCTATTTGTTGTGTGCCCTGGTAAAGCGGGGTTGTGACATACTAGTAAACCCCGCAGTGTCTTTAACTGCTTTGTTCCTTTGTAATCAACGTTGAAATAATTGTACAACATTGGTTGTTAAGTTTAAAAGATACGCTTATAAAAATAAGGCGGAAAAAATATTTTAGAATGGTAATGTGAATGCGTTTTCAAAATGCGCTTCAACAAGAATAGCCGTCATAAGCAATATATTATTTCCCACGGTGATTTCGTCATGATGGTGAAACGACGACCAAATGCACGGATACTTTAAGCATTTACGTTTTTATAATACTCGCCATTTTTATTATTATTATTATTATTATTATTATTATTATTATTATTATTATTATTATTATTATTATTATTATTATTATTATTATTATTATTAAAAAAATTTTTGACTCTACACGATAGCATAGGTAACAAGAAATGAACCTGGAAGGGCAATACACTCTTTTTGTTTTATAAGTACCTATTTTATCAGAAGTTCATAACCTAACTTTTCACCAGTTATGAGAACATGTCCAGGTCAGATAGAAGCAAAATATATTTGTATTACAATGATGCGTTCTAAAATGTGAACTTAAATTGTGTTCATAATAGCATCCTTGGGATTTGTATTATCTGTCATTTTTGTAATTATATTTTTAATACTTCATTGGTATTTCAATGCCAATATCTAAATATATCTGTATATGAACATATTATAAAACGTGTGCATTTTGCAAAATTAATTTTTCCCCCGTTACAACCGTAAAAAAACATTTTCTGCCTTAAAATGCTCCAAAAATAAAAACGGCTCAGGTACAACCGAAAATTAGACGTTTTTATACATACAGGTACCGCAGAACATGTTGGAAAGTTGTATGGTGGGCTGAAAAAAATTATCATTGAAAAACGATCGATCGCATGCTACTAAACGGGTTTCAATTTAAAACGAATTTTTTAAAACAGTTACCCGCGAGAGGCCTTAACTTATCATTCAAATAAAATTCACCAATTACACTTTTATAATCTAGCCATGCAGGTTGAAATAACTTTGAATTTCTATGTTCAGTCGTTTACCCGGCGGATGACCAAAAAAGATATACACCTTCGTGATTAGGGGTTCTGCTAGTTTCCGTCTCTCTTTTAAAATTTGGTCAATAAGGCCGTAGCAGGAAATGGGAGGGGCACTGGGGACCTGCCCCTCTCCCCCTTATGCCATTTGAAGCAATCTTCTAACTAGCAGCTGACACCCTAACACCGTCTTTTTACTGTTATAGCTTTTGCAACTCTTACATTTTTTGTGGGGGAGGGGGTGGGGGCTCTTGAGCTCTGCACGAATGGAACAGATTAGGATTAGGGTTATTGTATTATCAGTTATATTTTGTTTTAATTATAAGCAAGCACATAATGACGAAACTACCGCGTTTCTTTATCGCTCGTGACAGCTAATCTAAGTAGAGCCCTTCTTTTTAAAATTATTTTCACATTGGTATTTGTTCAGTGCTAACATTTTATTTCCCTTACATTTTAATATCGTGGCATTTGCAAAATATGAAAAAATATGCGCACTAATATTCTAACGTTTTTAAAAAGAAGAATTTGAGGAAAATATGTATTCCTTACTGTTCCCTGTTTATACTAGGGTACAAGGCATGTAATTGAATGATGGTCCCTCAGCTGTAAGCTTTATGGATCATAACTATTATTTGTTTTTTCGTTTGACAATTATGAAAATCGTTAGTCGGTAAATGTGGCAGACAATCTTCGGTTTCTCTCATTGGTTTATAAAGACAACACGAAACGCCGAGGAAATAAGGGGCCCCAGGCAGGTGATTGGAGGTTTGTGTTACAAAGTTTGGTTAACACTTTTACTTGCTGTGAACAAGTATTGAAACTGATGAATTCAACACTGATAATAATAGAGCGGCAGCTTCAGCTTATGGCTTTAGATTACAGCAACAGATCTAACACCGAGGTATTGGTGGTCACTTTAATCTGGACGATTCTAAGTGTCATTGCCTGTGTGGGAAATCTCCTGACACTTTTAATCATCTACAAGAACCGCTCCTTATGGAATTCAACGAATATAATCCTCGCGTCGCTTGCACTGTCAGATTTTGCCTTCAACACACTGAATAACCTTCCAGTGGGGGTAGCGGTTTTCGCGTCTCCGCGGTTCCCCTTTTCGCACTTGGTATGTCAATACCAAGCAAGCGTTTGTATCACCCTGTCAACTGCTTCAATACAGATTTTGGCTTTGGCTTCTTTAAATCGTTACTACCGAATCATCAAACCTACCAAATACAATAACGTCTTTAGCAAACAGAAAACCTTTGCTGCCCTGCTTATGGCGTGGTGCCTATCTCTAGCGGCGCCATTCCTGCTCATCGCGGACGGCAGTGATTATGTTTTCCATCCAGCCAAGGCGTTTTGCTTTTACAGATTGGACGTCTGGTTATTTCCTGTTGTAGGAACTTGGATCATGATTGGAATCCCTTCCGCAGTAATCAGCTTTTGCTACGCCAAAATTTTGATCAAAGTTCGTCATCACAACGCGCAATTATCGCAGTCGAGTGCGAGTGCAACGGAGATTAAAATCACGAAGAATCTTCTCGTTGTTATTATCGCCTTTGTCCTTTGCTGGACCCCCATTATTGCGGTGGAAACCATAGATTATTGGCTTCAACGATATGCAATGCCCCGAATTGTATACACTATCTATCCTTTTCTTAGTAATCTTAGTTCTGCTATCAATCCACCGATCTACGTGGCGCTGAATCCGACTTTTAGAGAAAAGTACAAACAACTGTTTCGAAAATATACAGGTGTGCGCCCTGCTTGAACAGGTCACTCGTCCAGTATAGGATCCTGAATCCAAATAGTTGTTCAGTTCCTAAACACTCAATTGTCTGTCTATAAGACGATGACATATGTCCTATAAACGGGTTTGTTCCATCACACCCACCCTGGAATCCGTCACTATAAAAAAATCTTGCTAAAAAATCTTCAAGGTGTATTGGTTTTGGGCAACTTTTTTTCACTTATAGCAAAGATAAATAAGCTTTAATGCTAAGAAGGCTATACGGATTTTAAACATAACATGATTTACCTAGAAAAGCAAGAACTGAAATTTAAACGCAGTTACCGTTGAGAAAAAAAAATCATTTTCATATTTTCTTTATTTTAATATGCATATTACATTTATATGTTTACCTAACCGAACCCTATAGGGCCAATTCCTAGCTTTGGAGTCTGGTTTGTGCAGGCAATATGCATATTACATTTATATGTTTACCGAACCTAACACTATCGGGCCAATTCCTAGCTTTGGAGTCTGCTTTGTGCAGGCAATATGCATATTACATTTATATGTTTACCTAACCTAACACTACCCTGCCAATTCCTAGCTTTGGGGTCTGGTTTGTGCAGGCAATATGCATATTACATTTATATGTTTACCTAAGCTAACACTACCGTGCCAATTCCTAGCTTTGGAGTCTGGTTTGTGCAGGCAATATGCATATTACATTTATATCTTTACCGAACCTAACACTATCGGGCCAATTCCTAGCTTTGGAGTCTGCTTTGTGCAGGCAATATGCATATTACATTTATATGTTTACCTAACCTAACACTACCCTGCCAATTCCTAGCTTTGGGGTCTGGTTTGTGCAGGCAATATGCATATTACATTTATATGTTTACCTAAGCTAACACTACCGTGCCAATTCCTAGCTTTGGAGTCTGGTTTGTGCAGGCAATATGCATATTACATTTATATCTTTACCTAACCTAACACCATCGGGCCAATTCCTAGCTTTGGAGTCTGGTTTGTGCAGGCAATATGCATATTACATTTATATGTTTACCTAACCTAACACTACCCTGCCAATTCCTAGCTTTGGAGTCTGGTTTGTGCAGGCAATATGCATATTACATTTATATGTTTACCGAACCTAACACTATCGGGCCAATTCCTAGCTTTGGAGTCTGGTTTGTGCAGGCAATATGCATATTACATTTATATGTTTACCTAACCTAACACTATCGGGCCAATTCCTAGCTTTGGAGTCTGGTTTGTGCGGTACGGCACAACCCACATGACCCCGACAAAAAGCCAGACAAATGCCGTTTAACTGAAAAAGACAAAATAAAAAGATCGTTTTCCAGCTTATATATCTACCACACTTGCCTCACTCTGTCAGCTTTCTATTTTAGATAATATTTACTATGCTAAAAAGTGCTGTTCCAATATGCCACATTCGAAAGAGTTGGGATGACTTGAAAGATAACCTCTTTCAAGATTTCATAGTTCCTTTTAGATAAAAATCACAAATTCTTGGAATTTTGTAAAGGTTAATTCCAAGAATTTGTGAAAGACCTCTTGTGAGTATCCTTTAATTCAGACATTATAAAGAGGATTGCCGTCCGGTCCCTGAATAACAGCACCCATTAGACTTGCTATATACATCAACAGTAAAGACATGCCACCGAACAGCGCCACACCCAGAACGGCAAACAGACGCGACTTCAGGCTTCTAATAAATCTAGCTGGCGCGATAAGGGCTATAAGCGCGATGCAGAAGGTCAGAGTGTACAGAATCGAGACTGCCGTGTTAATGGCGAGGATCTGGCCGAACTTGGCAAAGATTTGAATGGTTGTTAGGCAGAGCGGCACGGCGGCCACGATAGTGGTGACGGCGGAGCTGAGGATGGACGAACCAATATGCGAGATCGCCGCAGACGCACGCCATCGTCGCACCTCCTGTAACAAAACAGGAATGGTGTCAAAGGATCAATTATATGTGTGTAACGAATGATGAAATGAAATGACTCTGTGAGCTAACTAGTGAGTGGAAATGGTAAACATATACCCCTAAGTGAGTGGAAATGGTAAACATATACTCCTTAGTGAGTGGAAATGGTAAACATATACTCCTTAGTGAGTGGAAATGGTAAACATATACTCTTTAGTGAGTGGAAATGGTAAACATATACTCCTTAGTGAGTGGAAATGGTAAACATATACTCTTTAGTGAGTGGAAATGGTAAACATATACTCCTTAGTGAGTGGAGATGGTGAACATATATTCCTTAGTGAGTGGAAATGGTGAACATATACTCCTGCAACATGGGAAAAAGAAGGAGCACCCCGTATTTTTAAGCACCCATGTATGCACGTATCAACGTCATATAGATGTGGACGCAACAACAAATAAAAAAAAACCTTTATTCTTGAACCAAAAACAACAACAACAACAACAACAATATATTGCAAAGTTGAAAAGCTTTTATTTGACAGCTGCAGCAGTTTAAAACTTGCTACGTTTGCTTTTAGTTAGGATTAGTACTAGGCCACGGGTTGGTAGACTGAACAGTCGCCTCTGTGCCGAACGTGTCACATTTTAAAAGTGAGTTTTGAATTCTTGAATAGAATAACATATCCTAGCTATGCACGTGAAAGAAGCCATATTAGAGTGATTTTCGTTTTCCTTATTTTGTCTCGAGGCTTTCTATAGGCAAAACACGCATGAAAAATGTTTTTTTTTTTACTAAAAGATGTTTGCAGAAGACGTCTCGAAATGAACAACTAGAGCTTTCAACTCAAAGTTATAAGATAATGGTCGTCAACTCAATAGAAGGAAGCGGTATAAAGCGAACAGTTGGTAGTCGTACCTTTTTAGACCTAAGTCTCATATTATGTGAAAGCCATAGAAGAACCTGATTTGGGAGGCCGGGGTCTGGTTTAAAAGGAACACGATGACAGCGCCGTGAGTCTAGTAAAAAACGAAGGAAGAACCTTACCTTATTCGAGAGGCCGGAGTCTGGTATAAAGCGGCCTGCTATGATGTAGCCATCGATGAGATGCACGCAGTAATCCACGGACGTGCCCACGAGGATGGATAGAGAGATGGCTTCCACTGCACCTAGATGCCATCCCACCAAGTAGAAGACGCCCACCACGAGGCAAAGTACTCCTGGGAAACACAGCCACACATTTCTCATGAGGGATATGATATACCCGGCAAAAAAACATCTGAGAAACACAGCCACACATTTCTCATAAGGGATTTGATATACCAGGCAAAGTACTCCTCAGAAACACAGCCACACATTTCCCTTAAGGGATAATATGATATACGTGGCAAAGAACTCCTTAGAAACACAGCCACACATTTCCCTTAAGGGATAATATGATATACGTGGCAAAGAACACCTGAGAAACACGGCAACACATTTCTAAGGGATTTAATATAAAATATTAATTCTAGTTTGAAACGTTCGAATCAAACTCAGGGAAAATCTTACAAAAGTTGCAAATAGAACAGTAAGTAGTCTTACCTAATATGGTCAACATGACAATGATTGAAAGCAATATATGCCCCGTAAATATCACCACGGCAACCATACAGAGAATCAACGAGAACACAATGCCGTAAATGGCGCCATTGACAGCCACGACCTCCATGAACATATGGACCCAGTCTTCAGACGTGTGGAACGCCGACTGGAGCTCAGGAATGTCTGAAGCAATCATGAATATACAATTAACGAAGAGGTACTTTACTGCGAATAAAGATGACTGGTTTCGAAGCGCAGGGGGGGGGGGGGGGGGGGGGGGGAGGAAGCTTGTCATGATTATAGCCTAACCTAAATTAGTGCTTCTCTGAATATCTTATTTACTTTAGCAATATACCTTGCACTTGCTCCTTAAGAAAAGCGTTCCACTTGTGGTACTGCTGCAAAACCACTTTAGACGAGCTTCCTTTATTGGTTGTCTAGAGGAAAAGAGTCTATAATGACAATCAATTTCATACAAACTACCATGACACCACAATATCACTGAGAGTGTCCCTTCTCGTCAGAAACGCAAATAAAAAAGCGTGAGGTAAGATTACGACATTTTGACCATCGCCTGCCGGTAAGATTTGCTAGAGTTATACACCAACTTTTGTTCTTTTTGTAGTGTACCTACCGTCTCGAAGGCCATAGCCAGCCAGTATGCTCTTGTAGAGTTATGGTAGACGGGCCGGTTGGTGTTTTTATAGTACATGCCCGCGTGGGAGCGTCCTGCCAGGGTCTGATGCTTATGTAGATCGCGACACTCTTCGAACATATTGTACCGGTTGGACATAAGGATGTTTGATAACCACTCGGGGAAGCAATTTGCCCCTGCTTCACGCACCAGCTCCTTGTTGTTCGAGAAAGCCTTGCATATGCGGCACATGTGCTTAACAAACTGTGACCGATGCTCTAGGATGAACCTGGTAAACAAGGCGTCCATCACTACATCACCCTAAAAGTAGAACAAACACCAAGACTCTTTTAATGTCTTTACCCTGTGGAAGTTTTCTAACTAGTATTTAGCAGTTTTATCATAACCATTTTACTTTCTATTGTTTTTTCGTATATCTTTTGTGTCTCCAGGAGTGGGGGAGAGCCAAAACACTTTTACAATTTCTGAGGGCAAGTTTGCCATAATAAATGTATACAAATGTATTAATGTAGTTACATAAAAGATGAAAGAGTCTCTCGCAAGTATACACACCTTACTAGAAAGCACATGTTCTTTGTCCACGTTACTTCTATCAATGTCTTCTATCCCAAAGACCACATAGACTATCGCCATGGAATCCAGGATAGGCTTCTCTGCAACCTTATCACAAGAAGTCCCAAGACAAGGGTCAAACGTGGGCATGACTGATGATTCATTCATGGCATCATTAACGTCATTCCCCTCAAAACGCGAGGCGGAGGTGTGGAAAGGCGTGGTAGCTGAGAACAAGGCAAAAACGTCATTATATCAAGATATTATCATCGCCATCACCGTCACAATCATTATCATCAACATCACCATCACAATCATCATTATCATCAACATCACCCCATCATAATCATCATTATCATCAACATCACCCCATCATAATCATCATTATCATGAACATCACCATCACGGAAAACATCATTATCATCAACATCACCATCACCCATCAACATCAGCATAATCATCGGCCAACATAATCATGTCAATTGCCATGACCACCACCATCATCATTAGTACAAGTGTTTTTTTTAGTTTTAAAAAGAGGAGACCAAGCGATTTTACTCTCCTTTGTACAGTTTCTATTTCTCTCGTTATCCTATAAACCAAGACAGAGGATATCATGGTGATCAGGCATATCGAGACTTGTCAATGCAATAACAAAATGTTGGCTCCCCAAAGAGAATAAGGCTCATGAAACAACCTACAAGTATGTCAAGCAACTTACCTAAGACAGTGGAGACATGCGTGGTATGTCAAGCAACTCACCTAAGATAGTGGAGACATGTGTGGTTGTGGGCTGGGCAGATGTCTGATCCGTGGCGGGGTTTAAGGTTGTATAGGTGGGTGGAAGTGTCGTCAGAGCTTTTTGTGTTGCTGGCCTTTTAGTCCTGGGTGTCAAATAAAGCCTTGTAATTATAAACACTCGGTATCATTCCATTAGACATAGCTACAAAACATCATACGTAAAATTATTGGAATGATTGAAAAATAGCTTGGGAGATGGGGATGTTAAAAGAAGAATACCTTCAGTTATAAACACTGATTTAGCTATCAGAGACTTACGTTTTAATGGAGCCAATAACCCGACTTTTCCTTGATGAACCTGGTACAGCAGAAGTTGTCTTATTTCCAGCTACATGAGAGCTCAGAGTCCCTTTCAAAGCAGCAGCAGTCGTAGGTTCGTCCGGCTGCAGATTGTTAGAACTTGCCTTTGTGGGAATGTCGGGGGGTAGTGCGTTAGAGTTAATGGTAGCAGGCTTTGTTGGCCGAGAGATGATGTAATTAGATGCATCCTGGACAATATCGTCACAGATTTTGCAGTCATAGTTATCGCCACTCATGTTATACTTCAAGTCTAGCAGCTGCTGAAGGTTTGAACCCTCCTTAAAGAATGCTGGGGGCTTCTCTGACGAGGTGATCTTCGTGTTCAAGTAAGCCGAGCTCCCAAGTATTGCTAAGTATATGACCAGTAATACATACCTAATACGGTACACAAACCGAGCAAGATGATACAAGCCTAACTGCAGTCTTAGCATACAGTTTCGAGAAGCATTGGTTTGGTGAGCTGCACCCAAGTTTAGTTGAGTGGCAACAGTAGAACAGGTGGACAACAGTGGGGCGGAGTCATTGTCGTTTATCAAGTCATCAGATAGACACAGCATGTCAGAGTTCAAGCTAGTCCGGTCATCTAGAGAGTCGTTCAGGGGGATGTCTTCTTGTTCAGGGAAAGAAACTTGCATCCTTGAGCCAGTGACAGCATCTATGGCTGTATTCTCAATATCTAATGCTGGTGATGATGGAGCTTCACTTTCGCCTGACAAAAAATGCTGGATGTCCACTGAAAGAATAAAATAAGTGCATTAATAAATGTCACGTTACAACAATAACCCTCAACAAAGAGTGGTGTATTGTATTCATTCTTCTGGTTCACAAATAACGACTATTTGGGCTTTTTGTATTTATTACCTGAACAAAGAGTCATAGACAAGAGTTCTTAAGTTGGGTACTTTTTTACTGCGAAATGCTGGATATTATGATGGCGGCTTGTTATTTTATGTATGCACAGTATCAAAAATATTAAAGCATTGTTTAAAAACACAATTTGCTGCATGTGGATGGTTCACAATTTTGTTGGGTTGACCCACAGGGGAGGAAGTGGAGCTGCTTACAAAGATACAAGCAGAAAAATAAGTGTAGCATTAAAAGACAAAACAATTTATTTTTCTTCCTTCACTGTTTCCACTACATCTGTGCTATACATAAGATCTTACGCCCCAATCTCCTTTGCTAGTGAAATTCCAGCATACCATGAGGGAATTCATACATGATAACTACATCAGACATAAACAAGCAACAAGTACAAAAGCAATAGATGGAAACAACAGATATTGTTTTAGGGTCCCTTAAAGGATAGTGGAAAGGGTCATCGTCGGTTCTCGTAGAATGAATTGTGTCAGGCAAATAATATATCGTTTTAAAGTTGAATAAACATAGAATACGACCATATACTGTATCTACATTTAGTGATTTGTTAATACCTTATGATGCGCCCCCCAAAAACTGACAAAACAAGTGGTGTTTACATACAAGCTATTGGACCACAGGGTAACCAATTGAAGCCAGTTCAACCACAGAGTATCAATCAGCACCTAACTCGCACCAAAATCGTGTCTGCAAATTTTGATTGGTTGTTTTGTTCAAAAGAAAAGATTTTCAAAGTCGTATGACCTTTTGTTACCCGACCTTCATTACATAACAGTTTATAACTTGAAGGACTCTTGAAAATCGCAGACAAAATATTCATCTAAAGTTATCAACTAAGACAATGCTTTAAACATGAAATCTCTACAATGAATTATGTTGGCCCAATAGCTTCTTAAAGCACACAGACTGAAGCGAATCTCTTAGCAGAGTTGTTTGCTGCTAAAGCTATGTAAAGATAAGAGTGATTATGTGGCAATCTTTCAATACCCCCATTCAGCAGAGACCAATAACAAGCTACCCGAATATAAGCTATCGAATATAGCTTAAAAGAATTCTTACGAACCTTTCCACTATCGTTAATTAAGCACCTATGACCAGAGCCTAGAGCCTGGACACACCATAGTACCTGGTAGTTGTGGTGCTGCGGAGGTTTTGCAGCAAGATGCCTGGAGCCAGCTGAACAAGAGATTCCAGAGCAGGGTCTCAAGCCTGGCAACATAGCGGTACCACAGGTATAGGGTAGGTGGTATTATCAGTACCACTGTCAGCCAGCAACTAATGACAATCAGCATCATAAAGAGACCAAAGTCATGGATCGCTGGAATCTGGAAAAGGCGATGGTTATTAACTCTCTGATAATCACCTGTCTCTTAAATGCAATATAGAACTAAACTCTCCCTCAATGCAAGGATATACGGCAACACTCAATGGAGATATTTTGAACCTTCCTTTTTGCTTACCAAGTGTGAAAAAGGCTAATGGGGTGCATGTCCCAATTTTTTTACGAGGGTGGGGTGGGTGAATCTCCCCTTGTGTGAAGGATAAATAACAGAAGGACACAACTTCTTCAGTGTGTAAATCCTATGTATTAGCAAAAACCTAGACACACCCATGGAAAACAAAACCGAAATACATACCTTCGAAAAACAGTTTGCCCCAAAGGCAGCTGCAGTTGTGAAGGAAGTAAAGAAAGTGGCACCAGCAGCAGTGGATATTGTGTGCTTTAACCTGGTCACAATATCCTTTGCATTCTCCGCATGATGAAACGTGTTAATAAACACAAACACATCATCTACACCAATACCAATGATAACAAACAAAGAGGTTGCACTGAGAATGCTGAAAGTAGGGACACCAAACACAACTCGGAAGAAGAAGCATGCCAGTGGAAGGGAGGCTAGGATGCTTAGAATGCCGAAGAAGGTGAGTAAGAAGGAACAGGACGTGAGTATGAACATCAGTAGGATGATAAGGGTGAGGGTGTACTTGGCAAGATCGACATCTTTCCAGAGGGCTTCATCAACAAGGTGGTCATAAACCTCAGGTCCCCCATACAGGATACTCACTTCACTAAAAACACAAAAGAAAGCCTTAGTAAAGACAAACAAAACATAAATAAACTTAAATACTTGTGATCAAGTTTAATATAGACAACACCACAAAGGTACCAATTGGCAATAATAAATGCATTCTTCATTTCCAAAGGTTTTCAATCCCCACCTTATCTCTCAACCCATTTTTTGGTAAAGAATGAATGGTTCCTAAGTATGGCTTCAAATATTGAGAGCAAATGCTTGAAAAATAGAAATTCCCTATTACAATGGAAAGAACCCAGAATAAAATTTGAAGAGAACAAATTGAAGGCATAGTTTGGTTATTTTTAGTGTTGTCATTCTTTTTGCATGATACAACAGTCTATTAACTCTTTACCACCATATTCAAAACTATGCAGCTACCCTGAACAGCTTTTACAAAACAGACAAATGGGAATAGCCAATTCTCAGACAATCAACTTAGTGGGAACATACTGTACAAGATGGGTGTCTGCTATCTCCTACTAGCCTTGCTACAAGGAACACACTCTTACCATTTTAATTTAACAACGTTAATAATCAAGACTTTAAGTTTTGAGGTATGCTGTGACATGAAGCCATTTCACAGTCATAATAGCTATTAGATCTCTAAACAATGATAGAACACTAGAAGTTTAAATCTCTAAACAATGATAGAACACTAGAAGCACCACTCTACCAAAAAAATTGAACAAAGCTGCTGCATTTAAAATAATTGTTATTTCCATTCGACTTTGGGTGGCAGCATAAATTTTAAAAAGGTGGTTATTTCTTTAAAAATTTATTCATCTAGAAAGGTGGCTTAAATCATAAATTTGAACAAAAAATTAATGCAGCATAAAAAAATAATGATAAGACAAAAAGTAGGTCCCCAACAGTACGACCAATATATCTTAAAATCCTATAACATGATTCATTTATAGTTTAGGGGTTATTCAGGGTGAGTAACAGGAGACAGCAAAGATAAAATATAAAAAACCCTAGCAAGACATGGGCAAAATAACCAAGTACCCCTCCTACCTCACCCCAGAGAAAACAAAGACTAATTAAACAAACCAACAGGATGTTGGATGTCAGACAGAGTCCTTCAGAAATGCTGAAAATGCTATAGGAAGTCTCAAAGCTTGATAAGATAAAAATCATGCCACAGTGCATAGTACAAATAAATGAAGATAGCCTCATCACTGACAAAAGACGAGATGGAAATCAAGCCTTTTGGAAAGCAAACTAATGCACCTTAATATATTTTGCTGAAAGAAATGTCTACACTGTCTGTTGGCTAGGATATTTTGCTTGACAAATTAAATCCTGTTGTCTGATATGTGTCTTAAGTTAAATACTTGGCCTCTATCGCAATATCGGTTTGAAATACCCTAAGAGGAAAATATGTAACTGACAAGAGATTTAGTGTGCATATACTTAAATTGAGCTAGCAAATTTAAGGGATTCATCAAAATAAAAAGAAAGAGGTGTGTGCATTACTGAATGTTCAAGGTGTGGGGATCAAGAATGAAGCAAATAAAAAAACAGCTGAATTAATCCAAGTTAAAAGAAAGGTGAAAATATGGGAAAAGAAAGCTGAGTTGAATAATGCCCCATTACATTATATATTCTTATCTATTTCAACTTGTCAATCCCTTTGCAACTTTTTTTCTCAGTCGCAAGAAAAAAAGAAAGCTCTTTGTGTGACTTACAATTTTTTTTGGTGAGACAAGTTGTAACAAAAAAAATTTCGCGTTACAGAGCCTATAGTTAGGTATAGTTACGTAATATTTAATTAGAGGATTGTAAACAACATTCATACGCTTGGCTGATGAACTGACACTCAACAGAAAAGACTTAAAATACCAATTTTAAGTATTTTCTTGTGGTTAGTATTTTAGCTTCACTGTACCACCCATAGGTCCAATTTCATTATTTTCTCAAATAAATTCATGGCGAAACTCATACATAGTTTATAACATCATCTATTATAGGATAGAAGAATTTTGTGATAAAAGGTAGATACAACCTTGAAGTTCTTAATATTGGAAAACAAACTAAAAGCAATGGATATAAATATAACGAATAGTTCCATCAAGGGTTGACGAATATATCATCCTCTTAATTTTGGGGCATCAATTCGAGATATCAAGATATAATATCATACTTACTCAGTGGACTGTGTATCCAGAAATTGAATAAATTTCTTCATGTAGTTGATGAATTTTTTGTGCTGTTCCACAAAAAGACTTCTGCTTGATTTCTTCGGATACCCTTTCAGTGGGTAACCAAACTTGATTTGCGCTCGTAGAAAAGAACTCTTTTGGTTCAATACTGAGAAGTTTCCATCCACAAACCAGTATGTAAATTGCCTGCTCAAGAGAAATTTTAATGTCCGTCCGATCGATTCGTCCGTAAGTTTACTATCATCGCCTTGGCCGTCAAAAAAACCATACGTAGGGAAAAAGAAATCCACGAGAGATAAAGGAGGAGTGCAAGCGTTGTATCTTTGCACTAAAATAGGATCAAGTTTAGCATAATTCCATTTCCAACAGAAATCTTGCATTCCTTCTTGCCGCATGATATTTTGCTCGAGTTTATGAATAGCGCGGAGTCTTTTCTTCGTGAACATGTTGAGCTCGCCTTTCCCTTTCGCTAAGTAAACCAAATCAATGGTCCACTTCGCATTAGTCTGAGTAAAGTCTGGCTTGGAAGTAGGCTCTGGGTTTTCGGATTCTGGCAGTGGCCATGGTTCTGCGGCGCGTTTCTTTCTCATAGTTTGCTTCCAAGAGTACGAATATCTTTTAGCAACCGTGAAAGCGTCTTGATGCCTTGATGCAACATGGTTAGGAATTGAGAACGATTCTAACGACATATCCACCTTTGGTGTGTACATTAGTAAAGTCACTACTCCTAGGACAATAGGAATTACGATCGCAACGGCTAGAAGTAATACAGAAGGGATTGTGCGGGTTGTACAGAACAACACGGGTCTCCAGGTCAAATGGCGAATTTTCTTCGCCACAGCGCGGGCCCCTTGGAGACAGCGAAAGGATGGCTTTCGAAAAGTCACAGAATGTCGACCCAGTAAAGTCTCTGATAGTTCAAATGTCTCAAGATGATCCTCACAAGCCTCATCCCGTCCGAAAGATCCCTTGAAGTCATCGCTTTTTTGTCGGGAATGCCCAGCTCCTTGCGGCATAGTTGCGTGGTTGTCAATAAAAAGAAGTCAATTTGCCGCTTCAAATTATTCTTCTCTGGGCTCTATTCATCACAAAACTTAGTCAACTTGCGTCACAGCAATTGTTTAAGTGTGAAGTTGTCGGTTTTACGGCCACAAAAGTGTTTTCTGTGGAAAAACACGGGAACCATGTTCACGAACAAACATGGCTGAACAAGCACTTTGTTGTTATTATGCAAGTCACGTGACAAATCATAAATATAGTGGACCGGAAGTGGCGTTGGGTATGAGACCAATGCCTAGTCTGAGCAATGTTGTCTAGCAGCCGCTTTTAGGGCGCGTTTTTTTTTTTTTACTCGTATGATTCCGGAATGAGAATGATTAGAATAGAAAAAGCGCGCGTTCGTTTATCCCGCTACTTTTAGCAGAATGACTCGAATGCCATTCTGAACATTTTCTACCAACCATTCCCATTCCAGAATGATAGGGAAAAAACACGCCCTCAGTGTCACGCACGCCTTCCCCCTGTGACACTAAAAGCGGCTGCTAAGAAGACTTATGTATGAGTTCTATGAGGAATAAAAAAGGTATAATAAAATACAGTTGACCGCTCGACCGCTTGAAATATAGCAAAATACATCATTAACGTTTTCAAACAATGAAGATTCCAATTTTATCGAACACGAAAGGTTTCAAGATCATCTAGGGGGGGACTTTGGAATTTCATAGAAACCGAAACGCGTTTCGCGTAGATTAATAATTGCTAATTATCAATCTACGTCGGGACCACTTCGCGTAGATTAATAATTAGCGATTACTAATCTGCGTCGGGACCACTTCGCGCAGATAAATAATTAGCAATCATTAATCCGCTGTCTATCGACACTCCGTAGGGTGGCGGGACTGGGGCCTTTCATAGAAACGAGTGGGAACCTTGCAATTAGACCCCCGTCTGTCCTGTGGTATACCGGGCGTTCGAAGGATGAAGTGCGGAAAAGATTACTGCGGGTGGCTAAAGGTCGGCCATGCAAACACGTGCGGCCAGAGGTGCATGGACACCTACTGCAAGGTGCACTTCCAAAGGCTCCGTAAGGGCAGCCCGCTCCCCGTGCCATGCAGGATCTGCGGCATAGGGACGTAGTCGGAGGTTGTGCCGCCCCTGCGGAGTGAATCGTGAAGGGCAGAGGATGCGTGGCATCGAGAGGCGCGCTCGGGAATGGTTCGCACTCGTCCTGTCTGATATCGCAGTCCGCGATACGGGCAGTTAGAGACTGGGTGGCACAAGGCATACCCAAACACTCGTCCCGCCGGCTGCGATACGGGCAATTAGAGACTGAGTGGCACAAGGCATACCCAAATACCCGTCCTGTCTGATACCGCAGGGCTGCGATACGGGCAATTAGAGACTGGGTGGCACAAGGCATACCCAAATACCAGTCCTGTCTTATACCGCAGGGCTGCGATACAGGCAATTAGAGACTGGGTGGCACAAGGTATACCCAAACATGGACGCTTACATAGAGAAGATTCTCAATAGAATGCCTGACAAAGAGGCGCCCGCCGTACTGGCAGGGCTGGTCCAGAACATCATGGACGAGGGCATCCCCGAGGATGCCAAGCGCAAGCTGCTTAAGCCGCTCATGCCGGCGAGCTCGCGGTCAGAGGAAGTCTGGCGCGAGTTCGACCCATTGCTGCTGGAACGGCGGCAAGAGGGCCCAGAGGGCTTAGAACCCGAGGAGTACTATTCTCTCTTCGTAGGCGGCGCCCATCTTCGGTTCCCAAGCGTGGATGCCACTCTTCGGGGCCAAGACATAAGCGCCGGTGTTTACCAGGTGATACGAGATCTTGGTGGATCAGGTGTCATTGCTCTAAAGCCGGTTATGCGGGGGCCTGATATTAATGACGACGGCTCGGTGTGGTGGGTCTCGCACGAGCGAGAGTCTCTGAGGGCAAACGCAGTGCTGCCACTGGTGCTCGAGATGGTAGACCCCGACCACCGTTACGACTCTTCACGGTCGTTGGTAAGGCCCCCGCAGAGCCATTGGCGCCAATCACGGAGGAGGAAGGGCGCTCGGAGCACAAGATTGGTGGGTCGTTAGTCAAAAGAGGGGACCAAATCGCAGTCGGCGCCCTGGAAGGCATCGATGCGGGTATTTGGGAGAAAGGACGAGAGTAAATCGTCTACGTGAGATACGAGCTTCGCCCTTTACCTGAGCAAAATGGTGAGCCTGGGCCAATGTTTGAGCGAGAGGGGGGTGACACCTTCGCTAACTGTGTTGTGAGTTATGTTGCCGACTTCTTGAGGAATCGCGGCACCTCGTGCTCCCTTGGTCTAACCAAGACACGAGGCAGGATCCTCGAGCGATATGACAAGAAGCTGGCCACTACGGGATGCACCAAAGAAGACCTCTTTGAGATGGAAAAGAAGTTCGAGGTAAAGCTATTAGCCTTGGACGCCCTGGGTAACGTTCTGTGGGACTCGGGGAAGTACAAGACTAAGGCGAGGGTCACTATCCCTCGCCACAATAACCACGCCTGGGCGGAGCTCCCGACCGAACCACCCGCGATCACGAGCGTCCACGGCCTAGACTCCGAGGCTGAGGGGGAGATTCGTTCGTTATGTCAGGAGAAGGCAGCGCTTCGCGCTACCAGTGCCGCCACAAAAGCGCGCGAAGCAAAAGTGCGAGGGGTGCTCATTCGCTTTATAAGCAGGGCGATCCCCAGAAGCACTAGGATCTGGATGTGCGGGCGCGTTATAGTCACGCACGAAGGCAAACTGTACCGATCGGGACAGGAGGGAGCGGCTATCGACAGGGCGTTTACAGACGAGACAGGATATGATCCTCAATGGTTCCCTGATGATCACCCATGGGACGGCCCTTGAGCGAGGTTCTTCGACTAACCGGGGCCATTCAGCTGACCGAGTGGAAGCTCTCTGAGGCCTGCCACCCCTACACTTCCGGGAGGGTAGGGCAGCACTTGGAACAAAACGAGGGCTGGATCACCACGCCAGAGCTCAAGGACCTGTTAGACTCGGGTGACCTCGTCATGGCCACGGCGAGGGAGGTGTTGTATAGCGTCGGAAAAAAGGGCTCCATCAAGTTCCCCCACTCGATCGCGTGCCGCACCGGCGGCGAAGACTCGCAGTACCCTGAGGGTCGAAATCTCGCTGTCCGTTTCGTAGGCAAGTGCGCTTGCCATGGCGACGAGTCCTCGATCGTAGTCCGCGACCGTGAAAAAGCCGCGTATCTGACAAACCTCCTTGCGGGCACCGACCACTTACTTAACTTCGAGCATGCCGACGGGGCTCATCTGATCCAATACAAAGACAGTGTCCGACGCTCACAATGGTACCATATCAGGGCCTTCGTCTTGGCGTACACAAACATAGCGTGTTGAGGCGGATGTTGAGGCGGATCCCTCGCGAAGACGCCCTCCGAGTGTGCACAGATGCCATATACGCAAAGGCGGTGCCCAGTGGTGTGAAGCTCGTGGAGCGAAATCCGAGGTATGGAGAGTGGCGCCACAAGAAGCCTGGGTACGAGTGGCGACCCGAAGCGGGGTCCGAAGAAGTCGGGGAGCTTGGCCAAGGAGCCAAGCACTGCGCCGAGTCTGCCGTGCGATCTAGTGGCCGCAACCTTTGCAAAGATGTATCTAGCCGGCCAAGGAGGATCGGGGAAGACCGAGTGGGCAGTGAGCATGTTCCGCGGTCGCAACGTTGTGGTGCTCACCCCCGAGAACGACCTCGCCCACGACCATCGCAACAACCCGCGCCTCGCGGTGAAGGCTCAAACCTACCACCACTACCTCTGCATACCAGCGGAGAAGCCGATAGAGGAGTGGAGACCTTCCGAGCTGGGGCACAAACTCGACCGTCTCTCAGAAGTAATCATCATTGACGAGTGCTGTAAGGTACAGACTAAAGTGCTACGCGCCATCCTTTTGTATCTTGCCACGCGGCCGTGTCAGGTAGTGTGTTGTGGCGACTATGGGCAGGTCCCGCCCTGGGGAGATAAAGAGGGGCCTTACGATATGCTCAAGGAGTGGGAACAAGGGAACATCCGCTGGTTGGAGTCCGACTACCGCTGCCTGTGTGAAGACTGCGGAAAGCCGTACAGTACATGCGACTGCGGCTCTGCCGCGCCCTCCTCCAGGTTCCACGACATAAAGGGCCGGATTTGGTGTCAGCCAGATTCCCAACACTTTGAGGTGTTTCGAGAGGAGTTGGATGGGGTGGCGTTCGACGCGGCGATCGAGCAGGCCCACCCAAGCGATATGTGGGTGTGCTCGACCAACAAGATGGGGGCTCTTGTTCAGCAGCGATTGGTAGAGCACCACAGGAAAAACTACCCCCGATTGCCAGCAACCATCCGCTTTGACCCCGATCCTAGCGTCGCGCATCGTTATCGCAAGCAAGGGCGGCCAGTGCCCGTGCCAGGCAAAAGGGGTGAGAAGGCCGACGCATACAAAGGCACGGTAGTCGAGGTTCCTCTCGACGCGGTCCTTAACGGGCCCCCCCTCAAGTGGAAATACGCGGGCTGAGGAACCGTCCACCGGGTGCAGGGCAAGACTATCCAGACTCCAAGACGTCTGTTTATCATAGACCACAGCTTAGAGGGCTGGATCACGAATGCTGTATACACCGGCATCTCCCGCGTGCGGCGCGCCGACCAGATAGTCCGCGTGATCCCCCCCCGATAACACCCCCGGTGCCTTGGTTCCCACAGGACTGCAGGCTACGCCCAGTGAAGAGCTCATTATAGCGCGAATCAAGCGATACGCTATAGACGACAAGCAAAAGGGTCGCACAAAGTACACGGGAACGCACCATGTTCTGACGGTAGACCACGTACTCGGCATGATTGCTGACAAGGAAAAGAAGTGCACGGTCTGTGGCACTCAGCTTCTGCTTCAGGGGTACACCAAGAGTTATCCCCAATGCTTCAGTATCGACCGGCTAGACGACAGTCAGGGTCACTACAAGTGGAATGTCAGACTCACGTGCCTTAGCTGCAATAGAAGGCACAAGCGCTGATCACGATAGCGTGACGCTAGCGTGACGCTACGCAACTGCGAACGCGTGAAGCCGTGCTTAGAGTACGCCGTGTAATACAACACTTGCTGTCCTGGCTCTATGACCCTCTTTAATATTGGGTATGCCTTGTTTGTCCACCACGGGGTCGTCGCTCGCCGTCGGCCCTTGTCCTGAAGGTCTTCCTCGTTTACGGCGATGTACACCTCCGTTCCGACCTCTAAGGGGGGCTTTTCGGCTTTGAGAGGCACGCGCCTCAGCTTTATGGCGTCTTTAGGCGCAAAGCCAGTCATGCGAGTCTTCGTTGCGTTTATGTCCGAGATGACGATTGGCAAAGCAGTAACCCACTCGCGGTTTGTTTCGCCGGATGCAAGCTCCTTCGAGTACTGCGCACGAAATAGGCGCTGTGCCAGCCAGCGATGGAAAGACTCGGCGAAAGCTTGGCTCCTGTGGTGCCCTGGCTCAGCCCGTCGGACCTCCACCCCGTGGTCTGTTAGGAGCTTTGTGGTAGCACCCTTGAACTCCGTGCCGTCATCAACCATGAGGACTTTAGGCCATGTGAGAGGTCCCTCTGCATATATGTCAGCGAGTTCGCGGGAGACGACGGCCGCGCTCTTAGTCCTCAGTGGGCGGGCGGCTTTATATCGTAAAGCAACGTCAACGACAGTCAGGGCATACTTGTACCCGCGGTCGGTTGGCAAGAATAGCAGGTCCGACTGGTGGATACGGTTTGGTATCTGCTCCGAGAAGTGGGCGTAGGTAGTCGGAGGAGGGGGTGTCTGTGTGTAGCCCCCGACGGGCTGCGAGCTTACCCACTTGCGCACTCGATCTATGGAGGCTGAGCCCTTGGGAAGTTTGGCATGCAGAGCGGTCACTCCCTGGAAGCCACCTCTGGCGTAGTATATAGGCCGAAGGAACGCATCGAGTTCTTCGTCGGACATGCGCTTCGCCGCCATTACGTGTCGGCAATGTACTGCAACAGATGTATTAGTCTCCAACAGGCGGTTGCCGTCTGCTCGGGTAGTGCCGAGGCGGTCTTTCTGAGGTCGGTAGGCCCTCGGAGAACGACATTGGCGAATCTCTTAACGCACTCCCTGTCTGCGCGCCACAACTCGATGCTTCGGTTAGCAATGTCACCAAAGCTACATAACCCACCCATCGACGGCACCTTCGGTGTCACTCGCTTAGCAGCGGCTGCTACCTCGTGCATAGCACTCCACAACTGGTCTGCAATCATCTTATACGAATACGCATACGTATACGCGCAGTATGGAAAAAGGCCGCCTAGATGCAGCGCCGGAACGGAAGCTGCATCACAGCAAGCGGCTAGCTGTGTAGCCGATGGCGAGAGCGCCGGCGCCAATATACGCCAACTCGGCGTTTTTCTGCGTTTTGCTGGGGATGTAATAGTCGGACAGCTCAGGAGCCCGCATCGACTCCAGCGATTGTTTTGGTCGGGTCTGGTTGTAGAGTTTGAGCGCGTAGTCAGTGTCGGTGAAATTTTGCTTTGCGAGGGCCTCTCTCTCGCGACTCTGAGCTTGCCAATCGAGGATTTTTTTGTCGCCGCTGTTGGTAGCGTCCATAGACTTGTTGGTATTTCTCTAGGGCCTTGTCGTGCCTCTCCTTCTCAGCTAAGGCAGGGCTCTCATTGTTCGACAGGAACTTTGCGAGGTAGTTGCCACCAACGAATGCAGTCGCGTTTAGGACGGTGCCACCAACCAAAATCGCGATGGAGGCCATCGAGTAGTGTGTACGTTTCACGTGCTGTATGTACGTGTACATACATGAAAACGAGTCTAATACGTGGCCTACACATGTAGTAGTGTGCCACAGTACACTACTACATGGGCAGGATCTTCTGGTCCTCAAGGTAACCCTTCAAAGCGACAGCAGCTGCAACTGCGGCAGTCATTTTTGCGTAGTTCATGGCGTTCGCGGAGGGGTCTTTGGTGAAGTCTTCGCGCAAGACGTTGCGCCCAACCCAGCCGATACCGGCGACGAGGCCGGTTATGACTGAGGCGTCGACATTGCGATGCACGGACGTGCGGATATGGGTGGGGCCCTTGTGTTTAAATGTCTGCTTACTCCATTGCTAACAGTCGAGATTTGCACTGTCCGGGAGCGCCAGCGGCGGCCTTGCGGGCGGAGTCAAGTCGTCGGTACCTTCGGAAGCTCGCTGGTTAACAGCTGGTGTACGAGTGGACGCGGCAGCTAGCTCCCGCCTACGTGTGTAGAGGCCGATCAATGACACTAGAAGACCAGCGACCCCGATAACCGAGCTATCCGACCAAGCAGAGTTGCTTTCCGGGACTGGTGTGTGTATGTCTTCGGCACGCGCGCGCAAGCCCTCGCGTCCCTGCGGCTCGCTAGCAACCGGCGACCCAACGTGTTGCACGACACGAAGTGCCTCTTTCTCCGCTCTGTTAAGTCGGTTCCACTCTGCCAAGCGCCTTCCAGCTTTGACTCGCCCATGGTGTTTAGGCCGGGTCGCGGGTGGTTCGGGGCTCGTGATTCTCTCCGCCAACGCAAAGGCGCACGTTCAGGTTCATGAGCAGCTTGTTCCGCAGCTTGTTTGTCGGGTTCCGCTGACCCGTAGGGTCGCTGGGCACTAGTACTCCCTTGAGGTTCCACCATTTGTGATGCAACTACTTGGTTGCTGAAAAAGTGGCAAGCTTTCAAATGAACGTCTACTCTGGGATGGCAGACTCGCCACTGTGCGTACCCTTCGTGGGGCAAACCACTGGTGAGTCCGCGACTGCTACCTCGTGTTGACACCGCGTGTCAGCGCTTGCCGTTCCGGCGGTGTTCACATGACGTGCTACGTGTAACGCCCCGACGGCTAAAGCCATCAAACGGCCGCAGCGTAGAGACAGGCTTCTGCACAATGTGCGGAGCTCGTTGTTGATGATGTAGTCGGACACTAGGTCATTGTGGAGATCGACCACACTGTCTATCGGCAGCGCCATGTCTACTAGCTTGGTCGTAAGCTTCAGAAAGCTGTCTGCCAGGGCGTCTGTAGTCCGGCTGGCTAGACCTTAACGAGAATCTGATACGGTTTCAGTCAGACCGGAGGGGAAAGACGCTAATACAGCTTCGCAACCTTGACAAAGGAGGTTGGACTAAACCAAGACAGCTGTTCAATGAGAACGGGGGCGTCCGACAGGACGTTGCAAAGCTGAAAGGCTTCAAGCTGGCGATGGGGTCCGTGGCAGAGATAGACGCGGTCATCAAGGAGAACACAGAACGAGTCCAAGAGCTGCAAGGGGTGGTAGCCACAGACAGGGAGACCATCGACGACCCTAACACGTCAGCAGCTTCGTGAACTCCGCCTGCGCCTCCATGGCCGGCCCACCGGCCCCCGAGATGGAGGAACGGACGTTTACCTGCGCGCCAAGCACTGTGTAGACGAGCGCGTCGACCGAGCGATCGAGTCTTCCTAGCCCTGCCTTTGTCAGCCCCTCACCTTTGGGAGGCGCAAACCAGCTATATTGCACGCCCCCGTGGTCGTCGTTAGGTATGAAACCCACCTGCTTCCCACTATTGTACGTCCCACCGAGCTTTGCGCACTTTTTGGCCTAGAGGCTAAAGACAATCAGTTGGGGGAGCGGAGCCTCGCACTCCCCTTGGGGGTTCCCCACTTAAGGTGGCTTTGCCGAAAATATAGGCCCTATACATCTGCTGCGATATCGTAGACCGCACGCAATGCCTCTCCTTAGGCGAGCCTTCAAACGTTCTCGCTTGCCTAGAAACCCGCGGGAGGCCGCACAAGAAAGTCGTCTATGGACCCGACATCCCCGTTTGTGCCGCAGCATCTTCCTCTGAGTTTGTCTCGAGTATCCAAATATGGATCAGGGATGACCGCGGTAGACGGGTGGACTTTAAGGGCAAGCCTGTTCGCCTTGTATTAGAGCTAACCTAGGTCAGACATAACAAGCATGGCAAACAGCGACGTTAGCAGTGGTGCCATATACCCCTCGCTTCCCAGTGTTTGCCCCCCGAAGGGTACGCACACGACGCCTGCCGTTCCGGCAAGCATCGGCGGCGACGTGCAAAGCTTGCGACTCCAGAAAATATGTGACACTCATGCGGTTCTAGACGAGATAACGCATCATCGACAGGTGCGGAAAAAGTATAAGCGCGCCTTTGCCGTTACCCATGCTGTGTCTGTGGCGTCCGGCATTTAATGGCCAGGGGGGCGTAAAATGGTGACGGGTTGACATTCTCTAATGGCTTCAGTAGACCCGACCAAGGGTTTTTTTTTTTGCGAGGATGCGTACTAACAAAAAGTAGACTGAGCATACATATTTTGATTAACCACAAAGGAAATTGAAAAAATTGTGATGTAATGCCATGCGTACGATCGGGCTGTTAAGCGTACTTCTCCCGGCATTTTTGATTTGGAGAATGTTTAAGGTAAAAAATGACCGATTTTTCTACTTCGATACATAGAGGGGCTCGGCGGGTGCAGTGATGCTGCCCTAAGAACTTGTGGGGAGGGGCTGATGAGAACGCACCACGTGCACCCCCCCTCTCACCTGTTTCGGACCTGCCTTACAAGTATCTGACAATTGCGATAGGAAAGATGCGGTAGAGATCGGGTTGGTAACCCATACATACATATTTTATATTTACAATCAAAAGTATTTATAATTAGGTATATTTGTTAATTAAAGGTATTTACAAGGGTATTCAGTTAGTTTCAAGTTATAGCTCTAGCATCCCCGCTAAGGAACGACTCATTATTTGTTTTCAGTTCTGGTAAGGCTATTTACACTAAACAAGCTAAGTCATAGAGATAACAATATTATAGTAGTATTTATACAGTAATAATACAGAAATTTAAAAAACAAAATCGATTTTTTCATGTTTCCTATTAATTTCGTTGGCTAAATATTCTCGGGTATCTGTCCCGAGGCAGCGATTTGTCAAACCTACTTGAAATTAATGTGACCCTACACATTGTCCTGGTAGGTTCATGTCAAAGTGGCTTTGATATTAATCATGAAGTTCGTTATATTTTGGCAAACCCATCAAACCAGCACCCAGTAGAGCTGAAGAAAACTGATCACGTGATCAGCACTGAATATACAAGTAAGAGACTGTTAGAGACAATTGAACAAACGGGACGAACAACAGGTGATAGACGCAACAACATGTGATAGACGGAACAAGAGGTGATAGACGAAACAACATGTGATAGACGGAACAACGTGTGATAGACGGAACAAGAGGTGATAGACGAAACAACAGGTGATAGACGCAATAACATGTGATAGACGGAACAAGAGGTGATAGACGCAACAACATGTGATAGACGGAACAAGAGGTGATAGACGAAACAACATGTGATAGACGGAACAACATGTGATAGACGAAACAACATGTGATAGACGGAACAACATGTGATAGACGGAACAACATGTGATAGACGGAACAACATGTGATAGACGGAACAACAGGTGATAGGCGCAACAACATGCGATAGACGGAACAACGTGTGATAGACGCAACAACATGTGATAGACGGAACAACATGTGATAGACGGAACAAGAGGTGATAGACGCAACAACATGTGATAGACGGAACAACATGTGATAGACGAAACAACATGTGATAGACGCAACAACATGTGATAGACGCAACAACGTGTGATAGACGAAGTCACAAAGGACAGGGAAGATAGAAATTTTTTTTATCAATTGTGTTTGACAATTTTTAGAGAAAAATGGCATTAATGGATGTATCAGTTTTGACGACGACAAGGACTGGCCTATCATCTTCGAGCTCAAATTCCTGGAGGTGGCAATCAACATTTGGCTCGAATTCCAGAAATTGTGACGAATTAAACATAATGAGACAAAGTATATGGCAAAGGGTGTGATTGGAAACGTAGCACCATCAGCTACAGCTATGTGTGGAAGAAGCTTTGATATCTCAAGGGGAAGCCACAAGTGCGATATTACTAGGGACGGGTTTGGTTTTTCCGGATACCTCACCGGAAGGGGAGCAAATCCAGCATTCGACGCAAATTCCAGGGAGATTGTATGAATTGAGTGTAATGAGATAGTGGATATAGCCATGAGGCAAAGGTTGTGTATAGTGAAGACGTTTGTGGTCATGAAGGTATAATAGGGGGAGCATACCTTGGTTCAAAGTTTAAGAGAGATTGTTATGTGAATTGGAAGCGTCAATAAGTACAGCAAAAGAAGAGAAACAAAGCCAAAGCAAGATTTAACATAAAGAATCAGTGTAAAGGAGAGTCAAAGGAAAGAAATAAGGAATGTGAATCCAAGATTTGTCTTGATTTCTATCTTTTCTGGCCCATTCATCTTTACTTTGCTTGATACGCCTTTGATAAATTCAATACAACTTCTGACTCGCTCAAAATGGTACGACATTCATATGGTGTTTTACAAATATGGAGATCTTCCAAATATGGAGATGGAGGTTAAAAATAATATTTTTAAAGTTTAGAAATTGAGCCACTCAACACAATAAAGTATTGTCATGTGATACTGGTACTTGTGATCAAATAATACCATTCTCTCTACCCTCCTCTCCCCACTCTCACACACACATGCACACACAGATAAATACTAATAATAAATATGAACAAACCACAACGGAAGGATCATCCTCAAGCTGTGAGGGCAAGCTTAAAGGGGATATTAGCGGACCTCTAGTTCGCACACCTCACAGCGGTCTCTTCAGAATAACCTTCCGTCAAGGTACCCTACCCTACCCTACCCCTCCCCACGCTACCCTGTCTCACCTCACCTCATTCAACGCTACCCTTTCTTTACCCTACCCTACCCTACCGTACCCCACCCTACCAATCTGTGACCTATCCTACCCTACCCAACCCTACCTATCTACCTAACAGAGGGCGTCATCGTCGAGACGTGAGGGCAAGCTTAAGGGGGGTGTTAGCGGACCTCTAGTTTGCACACCTCACTAAGGCCTCTCAGACTAACCTTCCGTCAAGGTACCCTACCCTACCTCACCACATTCAACACTACCCTACCCTACCCTTCCCTACCCCACCCAATGACTATTATTGTATTGAAGGCTTGAAAAAGGTTTGCTACATTTCGTCTCTAATTCAACTCTAAGGAAATGATGAAGTGCGCGAAATGCATCTCGGGTCGCAGACAAGGCACAAGGTGGTAGTGATGCCGTGAAATCGTGGAAAACTGTTGGATGAATGGCACACTGCATATTTGGAATTGTTAGATGAATGGCACACCCCATATTTGGAATTGTTAGATGAATGGCACACTGCATATTTGGAATTGTTAGATGAATGGCACACCCCATATTTGGAATTGTTAGATGAATGGCACACCCCATATTTGGAATTGTTAGATGAATGGCACACCCCATATTTGGAATTGTTAGATGAATGGCACACCCCATATTTGGAATTGTTAGATGAATGGCACACCTCATATTTGGAATTGTTAGATGAATGGCACACCCCATATTTGGAATTGTTAGATGAATGGCACACCCCATATTTGGAATTGTTAGAGAATGGCACACCCCATATTTGGAATTGTTAGATGAATGGTACACCCCATATTTGGAATTGTTAGATGAATGGCACACCCCATATTTGGAATTGTTAGATGAATGGCACACCCCATATTTGGAATTGTTAGATGAATGGCACACCTCATATTTGGAATTGTTAGATGAATGGCACACCCCATATTTGGAATTGTTAGATGAATGGCACACCCCATATTTGGAATTGTTAGATGAATGGCACACCCCATATTTGGAATTGTTAGATGAATGGCACACCCCATATTTGGAATTGTTAGATGAATGGCACAACCCATATTTGGAATTGTTAGATGAATGGCACACCCCATATTTGGAATTGTTAGATGAATGGCACACCCCATATTTGGAATTGTTAGATGAATGGCACACCCCATATTTGGAATTGTTAGATGAATGGCACACCTCATATTTGGAATTGTTAGATGAATGGCACACCCCATATTTGGAATTGTTAGATGAATGGCACACCCCATATTTGGAATTGTTAGAGAATGGCACACCCCATATTTGGAATTGTTAGATGAATGGCACACCCCATATTTGGAATTGTTAGATGAATGGCACACCCCATATTTGGAATTGTTAGATGAATGGCACACCTCATATTTGGAATTGTTAGATGAATGGCACACCCCATATTTGGAATTGTTAGATGAATGGCACACCCCATATTTGGAATTGTTAGATGAATGGCACACCCCATATTTGGAATTGTTAGATGAATGGCACACCCCATATTTGGAATTGTTAGATGAATGGCACACCCCATATTTGGAATTGTTAGATGAATGGCACACCCCATATTTGGAATTGTTAGATGAATGGCACACCCCATATTTGGAATTGTTAGATGAATGGCACACCCCATATTTGGAATTGTTAGATGAATGGCACACCCCATATTTGGAATTGTTAGATGAATGGCACACCCCATATTTGGAATTGTTAGATGAATGGCACACCCCATATTTGGAATTGTTAGATGAATGGCACACCCCATATTTGGAATTGTTAGATGAATGGCACACCCCATATTTGGAATTGTTAGATGAATGGCACACCCCATATTTGGAATTGTTAGATGAATGGCACACCCCATATTTGGAATTGTTAGATGAATGGCACATCAATGGGGATGCTCAGATGGCTACCGAGCTCCTCTTAAAGTCTTGATTAAAAAAATATAGACTCATGCAAACTTGTTCTGACTCCGTCTGCGCTTGGGCATCCTGAAATATAGAAAACATGAATATTTAGAACAGACGATTTTACAACAACAACAACAACAACAACAACAACAACAAAAACTTTTTTATCGCGTTTAGGATCTTAAAGTCTGGGTAAAAAATTATAAACTAAAGCAAAGTTTGAGTGAACAGGTAAATACGTCTGTGTCTGCGCTTCCTTAGATTGGATAGGACTTGGCACCTGCAACTGAAAAATACCAGAAATCACTCACTGGTGCACTTGTATGTGCCTTATAGAGTGAAAGCCTCTCACTTCAGGACAGGGTACGCAAGCACCCCTCTCTAAAAATCGTGGATGTGGGCGTTAATACTCATGGAGATTCAAACTTAGAAGAAAAATGAAGCACAAATAGGTTGTCTAGTGCAACCTTATTTAAAACAGATCACGCGAAAAAGGTTTCGTTCTGTTTGCCCTGTATGCAGGGCCGGAGGAGGCCTCGAAATACTGGGGGGGGGGGCACAATACAAACACATTAAGAAAATATTGGGGGGGGGGCACAATACAAAAACATTAAGAAAATATTGGGGGGGGGGGGGCACAATACAAAACATTAAGAAAATATTGGGGGCACAGCCATGCCCCTACTGGTCATTTTCTTATTTATATTTTTTTTAAATATTGGGGGGGGGGGGGGGCACAATACAAAAACATTAAGAAAATATTTGGGGGGGCACAATACAAAAACATTAAGAAAATATTGGGGGCACAGCCATGCCCCTACTGGTCATTTTCTTATAATTTTTTTTTATATTTGGAGGGGGCACATTCCCCTAGTCCCCCTACCCCTGCTACGGCCCCGGTGGAGTACCAAGTACGCACAGGCTAGAAAATGGCATAATCCAACATGGCGCCCGCGACATGTGAACTCCGAGTTTTTGGCTTCTTGCCGCATAAAGAAAGATCAAAAGCCTACAGATAGGCTTAGGCAAACCACTCACTTGTGCATTGAGGTATCTCAATTGTGCCAAATGGCCTTCGAGCTCTCTATGGAATATAAAAAGTATAGTCTTAGTTAAATTTAAGTACTTATGTATCTGGGAAAGAGTTTAACGCGGATTGGTTAAAATTGTATTTATAATTGTTGCTTTTCCCCTACCCTAGCCGACTAAAAACCATGGTCTTTAATTGCTAGCAAGAAACTCGTCGACACAAGTGAATTATTTTTATAGCTGAAAACAAGGCCCTTTCTTTTCAGGATCTCCTTATAGATCTCCATAGATGTAGACGTGAAGGAATATTATTAGAATGGTAGTGTAGAGCCTCTAAGTAGTCCTATTTTTGCTGCTGCAACGGACGGGATTCACGAACACTCGGGTAGGTTTTACTATCGGCTCGTACTTCAGACAAAACGGTTCCTCAAAGGTTTCAGCCCATTTGAATCTGCATTTTTTCTCATTAAATACTATTTTCAATCTGCCTTTTTTGCTGTGAACATACGATCTTTGATGGCGGTAAAAAAATGAAAATACGTAAAAACGTAAGACCGAGGGGGCCTGGGAGTTGCACGATTGACTGGATGGATGGATTGTGACACCACAGGATACCCGCGCGATGACCACAAAACCAAGTCGCATAGCTATACCATATTTCTATACCTATGGAGCTCCGCGCTCGGCCTGCGGCCGCGCTGGCTCCGCTATTACTTTACTAAGTTATAAAACCTGAACCGATGTATGGTAGTTTAGCGAGGACTCACAAGTAGATCAGATATAATAAAAAGACGTATAAGATGAATTGCATTGTTAATTCTATGACTTCCTGGTAATATGCTGTTTTCAACTTCGAAAAACAACACCACTAGCATCTTTAGCACTAGAGTCACTGTAAGTATTCCGCTCTCGACCTTTGTTTCTTATAGTTTATCCATTAAAAATGGCTATTACCTGTGATGTTCTATTCTATTTTTTTTATAGCTTGTAGTCATAACAAAGGGAAACAAAGTCCATTCGCAGCGATGTAAGTAAATCTTGAAACTTGAAAGAGCCTCACAAAATAACCAACCGCCATACCAGAACTTGATTTCCGTGTTTTCTTTTCAATTGACACGTTGTACTCTCAAAAATTCCTCGAAACATTGTACAATATCTACGAATCAAACATGTTATATAATAAGAAGTGTTTACAACGGCATTTTAGGGTTGGAAGATCATATTCTTGCTCGCTTAACATCAATTTTTTTGTCTGAGATGCAGCAGTGCAAATTCAAAGTGGAAGGCGCGCGAAGGACTAGGGCAAGTGGAAGAAATGCCCGCGCCGCGATCAAATGTGCGCATTTTGTACGACACATATTTCAAAAAGGAGATAATCCAGCTGTGTTTATACAAACGGCATTATATTTTGGCTATAAATATCTATGCTCTCAGGTTTTGAAGAAATCGTAGCAGTCGCGCGAGCGTTTGTTCGTTTTTTTTTCCGAAGAAAGCGTGTGCACTTGCTAGTGTTGACCAATCACAAAAGCCAAAGCTAGTGATTGTCATACGTCAATCAACATTCTCTCAGTGCGCTCTGATTGTCTCATGCGTTGATTTCCATCCCATATGGTTTCCATGGACAACGTCCCTTCCTCTCTTCGCAACAGCTGCAATCATGTCACTTTTGAAAATATAAACACCCAACTCCAAAAAAAGCGAGATTAAACAAGCAAATGGGTTAAAAGCATTGTTTAATTGACAACTTTAACTTCCATCAGGCGCAGAGCTATTTGTGTAGCTCGTTTTCTTTGCTCGACACAGAAAGAGAAACCGAGCGGCCTTTTCGAAGTACTCTTATGTACTTTAAAAGCTATCTTGAATATTCTTCGGCTGGTAGTCTCAAGTCCATATTAGTCGAAAAGAGAAATGATTCAATTTTACCTTACCTTTTTGCGCGTCTCGGATTGCGATACGAGAATTTCGGAATGAATTTTTGGGATTTGGTAGGCGTTAGGCGCACACAACCCCATCAATCAGAGACTAGAATGCACGCGCACAAATTTCCAGAACATTCCACAGATGTGACATAGGAAAGGACAATCAGTAGCGGTATTTTGAGTTTTATCTGCCTTTTGATAGAGTGGTTTTCAAAATCCCGTGAAACAAAATGTAATTGTTAAAGTGTACTTGTCAAGCCAGAACAAAAGATAACAGTGACATTACATTATGACATTACAGTGTATTAGTACTAAATAAACTAAAAAGAATTTCGCGGGATTTTGAAAACCACGGTCTAAGAAGTTGGAAATTCTAGAAAAAAAAGTTTTATTTACTTATAGAACACCGTACAAACAATGAGCCCTGACAAGGCATATAACGAGGAAAGCCAATTAATAATTCTTATGTTATGCATGGTTCTCTATTATCAGGTGAGTCCGTGATACAATATATTATGGGATTTGGAATTGCGCTCTTCTTTGTGTAAGGGACGGACTATTAGAAAAGTAAGGGGTGGGGGGACAAGGAACAAGTGACGTAGACGAAATTAATCCACGATTTTAAAAACTGGAAAAAAGATGAAGGAAAACTGAACAAATGACAAAGGAAAGGCTTAGTAAGTAAGTACGTCTTGAAGATATTTCTATTGGTCCGTCCCTTAATAAATATTGATTGAAATAATAACAAGAGTTTAGCAAGGGCATGTTTGATATCGAACACGGTGTTGGGTGTGTGCGCCGTCCACTCTATATCATTCTGTACCTCGCCCCAACTTTAAAAGCATTCTGGTTATGCAAGTACTGATAAATACTAATATGTACATATATAATAATAATAAAATTCCTAATCCATGACAGGCCACTCGTCCAATTTAACCTTCTTAATCAAACCCTCGCTCAATTTCTCCAGCCACCTCGGCAGCTCTCTCCGCAGGGACAGACTCAGTACTTTCTGTCGTTTTCTCTCGTAGGCACTCCATTCATCAACATGACCTTCTTCATCACTCTCGTCGCTGTCGTTAAAACCCATCAGGTCCCCGCCTTGGCTCTTGAAATACTGACTTTTCGTCAAGTCCGTAGGTTTGAAAGTCATGACGTATTTTCTTGGACCGTTCATGGCGAGGACAGTTCCAGGGATGACTTCGCCAAATTTGTTGACTTCCATGACTTCAGTGCACCATTCCAGATTGTCTGGTATTGATAGCCAGACATACTTGAACAATATACTGTACTTCCTAGGGAATCATAGAGAATTGTCAGAATGGAAGAGGGTAATGAATTTGGAAAACTTTGTCAAGACATAAGCCCCGGACAGATTACACTGAGCTCTGGTCTTTAGCGGCATGCCTCATGTGCACAATATTTTTAGTGGTGATGATGATAAAGGAATTCATGATTTTGGTATTGATGATGACGATATCAGAAACAAAACCCATGGGTATAAAAACAAGGGGTGTTTTTTTTACTCATGTTGAAAATAATTTCCAAAATGTCATCTAAATTTAAATATATTTATAATAATCTAACCCTGAACAACTGTGAACAACTTCGTCAAATGCCTTCAATAGAGGTGACTTGACGGCATCCTCAGTGGTGACCGCATCCAAAAGGATAGCGACGGTCAGCTGGCCAGGGGGAGCCTCCCTAAGTAGGGTTAAGTCTGTGTAACGGTTTAGTTCGATAAAGCCAAGTGCAATATTGTTAAAAGGGTCAACAGCATGAGAATCAGAAGGGTCAGGTCGTTTCTTCTTGTGTGGGTCTCTAAGAGAGTAGAAAATAACAGGGACAGTTAGGAACTGGAAGGACACATTAAAGAGGGAAAAGGCTTAAGGGGGGTATTCCAGGCAAGGATACCATAATTTCTTGAATAAGCAGCTCCTTGCACATATTGCACTTACAAAACTTCTATGTAATAGATGAAAAAAGCCTTTACATTAAAAGAGAAGTAAGAATAGCTGCCATGACTACTTGCCATAATATTTTATTATTGAAAGCTTGTTTTATGGTTCTGAGAGTAGTTTTTACTCCTTTCAAGTTGTTAAAGGCGATTTTTTATATCTAGGGATAAAACAGACCTCCTCAGTATAAGCGCCTCCCTGGGACATAAAGAATCAAATAAGCACACCAGCGCTTATTCAGCGCAATTATGGTTATTGAAGTTTCCTTGTTTCACCCTTGATTTTCTATTAAAGTAGTTCCTTTATTAAGCGACCATCTTAATGGGATTTGGCTGGTTCATATAATTATCTAAATATATTAGTATTTGAGCAACTTTGTATAGAGGCTGCTGAAAAAAATTTGTATTTTACTTGGCCAAAAGATCGCAACTTACCCTTGGGGAAGAAAGATACTCATAACAATAATTAAACCAAGTCCCAGTACTAGAGTAATAATTGAGGAACTGTCCTTCCTGAAACAAAAATGCAGATTGATAAGTAAACAGAGTTATTTAAGCAGCAGAGGATCTAAGGGATTGTGGGGGGTGCAAAGCCCCACTATGACAGAGGAAAAGCTAAAACAAAGATTGTACAAAACATAAACGTAAAAAAAATCTTGGATCCAGGCTTGGTGGGGAAAGAGGGGGGAACAGTCACATTCAAGAAGCCAGTATTTCACCATTTGATGTTTACAAATGCATTTGCTCATTAGCATGTATTAGTCTAGTGTGCTTTACCTTGCAAAAAACTCCAACACAAAGCTGATAAAATCTCGCAATTTAGCAACAATTCTGGCTTGAGGGCTCTGGCAATATAAGGACAAAAAAAATTCATGTAAGCGTACAAAAAAAAACCTAACAACAACAACAGATTGTGACATGATGAAGTATTAAGTGTGTGAAAGGCATACAGTAAGTGTAGACATAGACTAGTTATTCATACCGGAGCATCCTCATTATAGAGCACAGGAAGGCGAGTGCTGTATTTAAGTTTTCCAGATCCACCAATAACATCCTCAATCAAATGCTTCAACTTGTCCACCAGTGCTGTGGAACGGGTAACATACCACCCTCCTGGTAGCCAGGTGTAGCGGGCCTCTCCATTTCCCGGGTTCCACAGGATGGCAAGCTGGTGTTTGAAGGACAATTGGTTGAGATCAGGTGATATCTTTTCCAATTTTCATTAAATAACAACTACTTGATGTAGTTACCATGGTTTGACTGCATATAGACAACATGAAAAAAAAATATTGGAGCCACCCCTCCCCCCCTTGCTACACACAGCTGCTACTGATGACTGATGTTAACAAACCTTTAGCGCAGTTCTATTCTTGCTTGTCGCTGCATCAAGCCCCTCTCTCATGGCAGACACTATCCTGGTTTGAACGTCTTCGTGGATGTACACAAAGTGAACTCTATCATCTGGGAAATGTGAATCCTTGGCAAAATTCCGAAGGGCTGCTTTCTCATTGTCATGGGATCCCCGTTTGGTAAAGAGGATCACACATAACCTTGATTAATACCGTACAAAAAATGAGTGTTATTTTCACAAAGAAAAAGATTAATTCTAGATTTGAACCAAGCATAACATCAAGACAACAACAGAAACAATTTTCCTAATAGCTGGTGTAATGGGACTCTTCTCACTAAAAGGGAAAAAAATCCATACAACAACTTGTTTCTGGAGTAAAAAAACATTAATGCATTTACCGCTTTACCAAAGTTTATACATATGCTAAAACTTTTAAATTATTATTCTTAAAAAAAATCACTGATACCAAACATCATTTCATATATCTAAAAACTTAAATACAATAATGTTTTGAGTGTTTTACTTACTTCCTTTGTGATCTAAATCTCTCATCAGGGCAGAGCTCATCAAAGATTTTCTGCGTGGTTAGTCGTGGAAGATTCAGGTACTTGTTAGCAGAGACCATCTCGCGTAACTTTCCACTTTTAAGGTCTGTTGCCTGAAGAGCACAATAAAGTATATTATTCAAGATATTTGAAATACTGTATATCCTTATAACTTATCTAAGGGATTTTAAAGATAGCCCCAAAGGTAGAGCTTTACAAATTAACCAGAATCTAGGAAAAAGAAAACTCCAGGGGATATAACATGGAGACATAAAAGTATAAGTGGATTTTTTATTCCTTGCTTAAACTGATGAGACACTTTTTTTTAATCTGTAGCCAATACCTGGTCAAACCAAACTGATTTTGAAACACAAGTTATTTGCTGCCCTGAACATGCACGTTGGGCAACTTCAAAGCCACACATCATAAGTCAACTTGTTGTTATATTTTAGTGAATCACACTGATGTAAGAAAACTTGGACTTGATCAATCAAGATGATCATTTTCTGTTACCTCAAAAACAACTTCTGGTACAGCTGATTCTTCTTTGAATATCATAACTGTTGGTTCTTTTGCCATCACTCTGAATTTGCGCCTCAATTTTTCACCATCTTGACCTGACATGCTCACAAATCCAAATGACAGTCTCTCTTGATTGCTAAATGCAACCAGATTGTAGAGCAGAGATGGTGAGCTCTTGGGTGAGAAGAGAAGCACTTTTGGCTTATTGTCATCTGTTTTCAGAAATATGTCTGACGTTTTACTGGAAACCTGAAAAACAGTGTTATTCTCCATTTGAAGTACAGTACAAAGAGTACATGATACCATTTCAGGGTGTGGTTGATTGATATATCTAATCTTTTCAATTATTACGTAGTAAGGTGTTATACTAATGTGACACAAATAGGTTGGACAAGCAAAGTTTTTAGTGCATTTTCCCTGTTAAAAAAACATTAAGAGTACTTTTAAGTACTCTTTTAAGTACTTTTAAAAAGCCTCCTCTCTTATACTTACCCTGTGCACTAAGCTATATGGGAAGAGTCCATTGGTAAATTCCTTAATCCCATCTGGTGACATTCTCTGATTGTAATAAGTCAGCTTTCCATTCAAAACACCAATAATCCTTGGTACTCCATCAATGCTGAGTTGATCAGCAAGGCGGGGACTTCTATTCACATTGATTACACCAATACCAACACCAAGGCTCTTTAGGTCATTTGCAGTAGATTCCCATACACTTTCTATTTGCATACCTGATGGAGAGGACAAATATTCTGTTACACAGAAAGACTTAACAGAATAATTCAGCCTGGTTAATGAATAAAGAAACAGGTTTTAAAATATCAAACCTGGTTAATAATAATAATAATAATAATAATAATAATAATAATAATAATAATAATAATAATAATAATAATAATAATAATAATAATAATAATAATATAGAAAAGTAACAGAAAAGAAAAAAAACTATAAATTTCTAAAATGTCTTTATTCCTAAAATGTGTTTTTTTCTTTTTAAAAGTGGACACACTAGAAACATTTCTTATAGCGGAAGGTTATTCCATATTTTAGGGGCGGCTATAGAGAAAGATCTGTCCCCAAAAGTTACGGTGCGGGAGCGGGGAACAGTAAGCAGTCCCAGATTGGCTGATCTCAGGGACCGGCTAGAAACGTAAGGTTTAAAAAGATCACATAAATATTGGGGGGCGGAGCGATTTTGCGTTTTGAAAGTAAGCAGAAGAACTTTGAAAATTACTCTGTCTTTTTAACCGCGAGCCAATGAAGTTCCCGTAGGGTTGGGGTTATATGATCTCTGTGCTTAGTCAGAGTCACAAGTCTTGCCGCAGCGTTTTGCATTCTGTAATTTGCTAATTTCAGTCATAGGAAGACCATATAGCAAGCTAATGCAGTAGTCGATCTTGGAAGAGATGAAAGAATGAACTAGTCGTTCTGTGTTGGATTCTTTTAGGTGCTTTCTAACTCTTCCAATATTTCTTAGAGATAACCAAGCTGATCGACAAACGCTGTTTATGTGACTAGACATGGATAGATTACTGTCAAAAATAACACCCAAGTTACGAGCTTCCTGGTTGGCAGTAACAAATAACACCCAAGTTACGAGCTTCCTGGTTGGCAGTAACAAATAACACCCAAGTTACGAGCTTCCTGGTTGGCAGTAACAAATTTGTTACTAATTGTAATGCCCTCTAGAGGAGAAAAATCAACAAATCGAGAGTGGAAATGCACTATTTCGGTTTTCGTGGGGTTGCACCTTAGTTTATTATCTGCAAAGAAGGTTTGGATGTTAACTATGCATATCTCAAGATTTACAACGGTGGAACACCTATCATTGGGTGGAGCCGTAACATAGAGCTGGGATTTATCAGCGTAGAGCATGCAGTTGAGGCCATGAGACCTAATCAGTTCTTAATACAAGATAAACAGCAAGGGGCCAAGAACAGAGCTTTCAGGGACGCCACAGTTTAAGGTACATGGTTTAGATTGAGCTGCCTCGATCACAACCTGTTGAGTACGACCATTAATATAGGAAGAAAACCATTGTATGACGGTGCCGCTAAAAACGAATCGGGAAGACAGCCTATCAATGAGAATCTTATGATCGATAGTATCGAATGCAGCTGAGAGATCCAGTAGGACTAAGATGACTTCCTTCTCCTCGTCCATAGCTCTTAAGATGTCATTCTGCACACAAACAAGGGTGGTTTCAGTGCTGTGGAATCTCCGATACGCTCCTTGGAATTCGGGATACAATCCATTTTCAACCAGATAGTGGCAAGTCTGCATTGCAGCTATCTTCTCAATTATCTTAAAAGTAAAGAGAATATTGGTAATAGGTCTAAAACTAAAGAAGTCCTCTTTGTCAAGGGAGCTGTTTTTAATCTTAGGAAAAAGCCAACCTTGTTGAAAAGAATTTTTAAATGATGCATTTACCATTGAAGTTATGATGGGTAGTAATTCATCTAAGCAGGATTTAAGAAGCCATGTAGGGATGGGGTCTGACAAGCAGGATTTAGATGGCGCTTTCTCAATTATCTTGTGCACAGCTTCAGAAGAAACTTAATTGAAGGTTTCAAATTTGCATAATGAAGAAGGGGAGTTTGTTATTTTAACTTGAGAGGAGCTTTTAATACTCTGTCTTAGGTTATTTATTTTCTCCACAAAATGTGCACTGAACTTCTCAGCCAGTTCTAGAGATGAGACGTGAGCCAGCATAGAAGGGATAGCCTTGGTTCTGAACATTCCATCAATAAAAGGCGAAATAGTTCCTGTTGGTCAGCAGACTCAATTTTCAATCAATAACGGACAGTCTTGTACCATTCAAGTAGTTTAGTGTATTTCTGACAAGTGTCACGAAATATCTGTCTATGAACTTCAAGTCCTGATGTCCTGTAAGCACATTCAGATCGACGTTTTTCATCCTTAACATCGCGGAGCATGTTGTTGTACCAAGGAGCATGAGGACAAAGAGTGATGGTGCGAGATATTTCAGGAGCGTGTTTGTTTAGTACTTTCTGCTACAGTGTTACTATCGCAGGAGTCACACGAAATCCTGGTCTCAGTGATCGCTCAGATGTGAAGATGTTTTGATAGAATGAGATCACAGATGGTGCCAGCCTTTTTATATTATTTTATATTATAATTTAGATTGGGCATTGAGTATACAAAACTATACAGCTTTCGTCCACAATTTGGGGCATGTCGGAAATACAATCTACTTGGAATCAAGTTCATGATGTGTATCATTTTATTCATGCCTTCAGTTCACTTGTGCTTCTCAAAAGGCACACAAGACTCTTAGAGAAATCAGCACCCATAACAAGACTCTGACACACAAGCCAGCATGACGTTCTCTTGTTTGGTAGGACACAGAAAACAAAAAACTGTTGAATAGGTGGAGGGTGGATAGGGAAATTAGGCAGTATGGCACTGATTTACCTATTGACCAACTAATTTCAAATAATTTCAATCCTGTAAATGCCCTGTTTCGAATCAACACATCCATAAGGTTAAAAATCTTAAATAAGACCCCACTCCCTTTGAAGTTAGGAGAACCACCACCCCTTTTCCCTGAAAAAAAATCCTGTTTAGGGTACTCACATGCCATGCACCAGTTGGATATAACCTCCAGTATGTAAGGTTTCTCATAACTTGCTGGAATTATCAAAGTATCAAATGCCTTGGCTGTGACATGGTCAGCATTGGACTGACTTGAGTGAGAAAATGGGTTATCATTGAAGAAAAAACTGAAACCACTGTGTGCATCAAAGAAGGGCTGGCCTTGGCTTCTCTGTCTATTTGGTGCTTCATGCCCAAAGTTATCAAAGTCTCTTCTCTTTCCCTCATCAGATAAAATCTGGAATAATATTAAGTAATAGGAAGATCAGGGATCAGCGATAGGCGTGAAAGGGTAAAGGGCCTTTTCACTTAATCTAAAAAAAGGAATTCACCTCAAAGAGAGCCCAAAATTACTTTTTCCAATCAGAGTACCCTATATAAATTACTTTTAAAATGAACCAAAAATTTTTAAAATTTTACCAAAACCTCAATTCTATAGCATATTGAAGAACTGACTTTTAAACATACTACCTGTGGACTATTAGATGACAAACGCCAAAAAACGAGTTCTATTCGTTAATTAGTGATGATTTCATGAACAAATCAACCCCTCTCACCTCATATGCTTGATTAATTTTAATAAATCTTTCTTGTGCTGTAGGATCATTGTTCTTGTCTGGATGCCTTAAAGCAAATAAAAGGTAACAAGCTGGGATACAAAACATTTCAGGAAGACTATATATAGACGGCATCGTTGAATGACAGCCACAGTACAAACTAATTTTTATTATACATTTCAACACATGTTGTTCTGTTTGCAAATTATTTTGTTCCGCTAACTTAACATCGCAACAGTGCTGTAAGTATATATCCCCTCTTCTCTAAGATTAACTTGTTTTCATCATGCGTTCACATACCAGTTTCTAGCCAGTTTCTTGTACGATCTTTTTACATCGTTCGGCGAAGCTGTTCTACTGACGCCCAAAATATCATACGGATCGTCAGAGGCATCCAGGGATCTTACGGGAAAACTCCACGCAATAATCAAAACAAGGACTGTACTGGACCATGGTATCATGGTCTTGGGTGCACAAAATTTGTCTCACTTTTACAAAAATGAAGAAAAACCTTCTCAAGTCAGAAGCTATTTTTTTTAGAACAAAAAATAGAACCTACCACACTATGTGAGACATCCGCTGACCGGCTAAACAAAGGCGCATATATATTTTATTGTGCTAATTTCTGTAAAACACAGTGTTTTGGATATAAGATGAATATACTTAAAAGAATAATGGCTAAAATTTTAAAACCCGATTATTCGTATTTAACTATTTTTGGAGGAAACTTTGTGTAATGGACAAAATATGTTTGTGCGTCCGCAGAAAGATTACCCAGCAGTGTTTGCGCGAAAAGTGTGCGCGTCGTCCGAAGAGGAAGTGACCACGTGATCAGTGGCTGCAAAATTTGTGTTCGCCATATTCCCTACTCTCCGCCTCGAAGGAAAGTGTTTTTGGAGCGTATTTCCAAAGTTGATTACCAAAACTGAACGGTATAGATAAATTTCTAGGTATCATGGATGACTTATTTAACACTATTTGTTCGTTTTTGGGGGCTAGTCGTGGACTTTGTCGTAAAAGCGAGTGCAAAGCTTAGCTGCACTAGCTTGTGTAGAATGTGTGCCCTACATATTTAATCCCAAATCTGCAAGTGCACTGTGTGTGTTCCCAAATACGTATTCCACTGCCTTTCTTCTGTTGATTTCTACCAGCTGCTTCATATCGGCTGTAGCGGTTGGGAACCCCAAGCTTATTTTTTCTCTGCGTGTAAATAGTGTTGTATTTGTTGCAGATCACAATGTCGGAAACTCTAACTTTTGGACCAGAATGGTAGGTACACTTACTAAAATGCAACTGATCGCTACCCGTGTTTACACATCTAACTGGTTTAAAATCACTCGATACATTCTAGTGCAACTCGTAACTTGAATCATTCCGGTGTTTTTTAGGTGCAAATTGTACACGCGCCATCGCACTGTTTTGAGGCTTTCCCCAGCTGTGTATGCCACATTTCATCAATCCAGTGCAGTTATTCACACTTCTTTCGAATTTGCCAGACTTGTAAAATACAAAAGCAATCATATTTTCGTGTGCCTTTTTAGTCTTTTCGGCACATATACCACGTTTTCGAAATAAGATATTTCAAAATTGTTTTCTTTTTCACATCGAATTTATTAGTGCGAATTAGAGAATTTCCTGCTTGGCTCGTTTATATTCGTTTGAATTTGATTATTATGGCTTGCTTGGTTACCATTTTTTTCAATGTTATTTTTTTTTTGCATTGTGTATTCTTTTTGGCTGAATTATAATTTGCTGTTTGACTGCTCTCTTGTTATTTATCAGGAAATTGCAAGAAAACAACAACAACAAAAATTCTAAAAGAAAGAATCTTCCATGTCATAACACATTATAAATATGTTAAACTAGAAAGATATTTATCTTGGCAAACTGCTCTTACAATTCCATGGTAAATATTTGTGACAAAGGAGCCTGAATAAGGATGGAAAGAGAAAGGGGATCATTACACTTTGATCTTCCTCTTGCCCCCTCCATATACATCTAATTAAAATGGCCAAGATTTTATCATTTATACATTACTTACTGGTTATAACACATTGTTTCTCAGAGTGCAAGCTTATTTGAAATTGGTGCATAACACCCATCGGGTGCCAAAACATTCATCTGAACTCATCGTCACTGTTTGTCTGTTCTTAAAGGCCTGACTAAACATTCAAACATGTTTGTCAAACATTGAAATCAAACCCTCACACAAGCATGTTTGGTGAGGTGTCTAAACACAACAACATTTTCATAAAATGCAATTTTGTCGTTATGGTTATGCAAGGGGTCAAAGTGGCGCTGTGAGGATTTGTGCAATGTTCTTGTGTTATGAGTGGCTAAACTGTAAAACATGTACCTTTAACAGAAATATTTGATGGAAATGTTTTAATCTTGTTCAAACATCCAGATGTGTTGTGGAAGCCAATAGTGTCATGTTTTGTGGATGGTTTAATGTTTGACAAACATGTTTTATGAGTGTTTAGCCATGCCTTAACAGTTACCTATGGGACTTGCAAAGTGATGGCTTTAAAGACACAATGAGAAGCTGAGAGATTTATTGACAGCTATTAAAACAGAGACTGTTAAAGGGAGCTATGCTTATACCACAAGCCCCAAAATGCAAAATAAAAACAACAAGACAATCATGTATACTCTAAAAGATAAATGGTCTTGAAAAAATGCACCCAATCTAGGTGACCATTAAAAACATTTTAACATCACTATTTTTTAAAACTTTACACATTGGATTTGCGAGATTTTGATACCGCGAGAAATGGCAAATCTTTATGTTCTTTGAAAACCACATATTTGGTAATAACTTTTTCATTTCTTAAAAAAATCAAAAATCCAATGCCATGCAAAATTAATGTGTTTTTCTCGCGCGGAAATGTTCGCCATCTTGTTTTTTGCAATCTATTTTTATTCTAGAAAAAAAAATTGCATTTTCCTCTACAAAATGTTGAAAGTTTATTTTAATCTCTTGGAAAAAAGAAAAAAAATAAGTTAGAACTGGAGTTTCGAATAAAATAAAATAAAAAAAAAGACTTGACCAGGGATTGAACCTGGAGCACTTGCTTATGCGTCAAGGGTGCTAACCACTAGGCCACTGGTTCAAGTTGGAAGACACGTGGTGATTTTAGTCTATTTAATCAAATGTAGCGCTTTTCTCTTTCGTAGCATCAGTGTTTCATAGCAACAAGATAATACCATAGGCCCTTAATTTCGAACCTCAAGACCCACTTCTACGACCTCAAAACTTTTTGTTTTCTCCTTGAAGGTTTCTGGAACCAATGACACATCTTGCCACTATTACAGATCAATTGGTTAATAAAGCCAAACATTAAAAAAATCCCCATAAGTCCACCTTTGGTTTGAAATATCCCAATGAACAGCACTCACTTATGCTTTTATAGACTTCATGATGTCCCAGACCACTCTACCGATATGCAAGTTATGCATGCTTTATCATAACAATGTGAAATTAGAGTTGTAGAGCTTGGGTTCCTCTGACAATGTATAGTGGTGTATTACTCTGACAGTCTTTAAAAATCATAGGGAAGTAATTGGTTTTTGGCCGTTTTTTTGTAAGTTCAACTAAAAAAGTACCCAGGGATCAATATGTTCATAGAGGTTTGACTGTACTGTATTTCCAGGCTGCGTGCTCTATCAAGCGGCAACAGTGTCACATCACCCCCACCTTCTCCAGGGCCAAAGTTCAAGCTGGCAGAGTTTCGCTATGGCAAAGAGGAGATGTTGGCACTCTTTATGGAAGAGCTAAATAAACCAGTTGAGCTGGAACACTTTGCTTCCGTAGCAAAAGAAAAGTCAAGCTTTCCTATGGCATTTTTACCACCAACAGAAGAAGAACAAGTAAGTGTACCATTCATAGAACCCTGAGTCTTAGCCTCCCATTAAACACCTTTGACTCTTACATTTGTCTTCCTGGAAAACAGTTTGCTTGCACTGCATATCCCTGAAGATGGACTGTAGCTAAGCATTTTCATTAATGATGTGTAATCTGAATGTTTAAAGTATTTAATTACTCCTAGCTTTAGAACATAATATACCAAGCCTAGAAATAAGACCCATGTCCTTGTAATGCACACCTGCGTATTATACGCTACACAGTTTTCAAGGTCTTTAAGAACAACTATTTGTTATATGTAATTTGTACCTTTTATGACTGGTTTAATTACTGTTTTTCGATTCTAGCGTACAGCAATGGGCTCAGTGAACAGCAATGCAGTCTTAAAGCTTATGGGTAGAGGTGGGACCCGAGGAGGTTTGCGTGGAGCAAGGGGAGTTCCAAGAGGTACGTGACAAAAAGTTTCTCTTATGATTTCCTAATAACAATTACTTAATACTTGTTGTGCAATCCGTTTCTTGTTATTTCTTGTCAGGGCGTGGTAGGGGTGATGGGGGATTTATGAGACAGTCATCATATGAGGACACCCGTCAAGAAGGAGGCTTCAGTAGAGATCCAAAACGACAAAGCTGGGATGAAAACAGGTGCAGAAGAGTGAAATAAAGAAGCTGTGTAGAACATTTTATGGTATCCCTGTGATATTACCATTAGGTGACTGGGACTAGTCCATTGGACTCCTCATTTGTTGTACTCCGTCATATTTAAGAGTCAATCCATTCCAATAATTAAACACTTTATTCATGCTATCTAATCCGAATGAGGCAGTAAAGCAAATGAGGAGTTCAATGGGCTAGTCCCAGTCCCCCAATGGTAATAACACAGGTATACTATAAAATGTTCTACTAGGTAACTCTGATGGGTAGACTATTTAATCTTTGAGGGCAGAGTGGCATTTTTGTCTTTGAAAGAAACTATCGTCACTAGTCTCATAGCTAGGATGTTCTAAAGAACCACCAAACTTAACTAGAAGGTCCACCCTGATAAAGGAAAAAGTACCACTGAAAGTTAGGGCAAAATACCTGAAAACTGTCTGCTAAATTGGTTAACCCCCCTCTCGAACTCCTTCGCTGTGGGGTCAGTATGGAGAATTTACTATTCAGAATCACTATAGATATGTTTAATTCTCGATTTCAACTCATTTCCCTGATTATCAAATGGTTCTAAAACAATCTGAGACATTTCTGTGTGATTTCAGACGTGGGGGATTTGATCCTGGAAGAGGTAAGTTCTTAAAGATTTGGTTACTTGAGGAACCTGGGGAAAAGCAATTGGTGTAGCGTACTGTGCATTTTTCTCTGTGGAGGACAAAACAATTCTTTGTGTTGGCACCTGTTGCTTTTTTCTGCATGATTTATGAGTTTCTAGTGCATTTTTTATTCAGGAAGAGGCTATGACCCAACCTTAAGGTCGCGCATCACCAGTGATAGCACCTGGGACAGAGGGGAGAACAATGACAACAACTGGCGCTTTTCTGGTCGTGGTGATGAGGATGATGGTGGAGGATGGAGAATTTCAGGATCAAGATCAGCTGAAAAAACTGAAAGGTGGAGAGGTATGTTTGGAATTGAACATCCTTACAATACACTACATTACAATAAACTTTATTTACCTAGGGTATACATAATAACATCCTTACAATACACTACATTACAATAAACTTTATTTACCAAGGGTATACATAATAACATCCTTACAATACACTACATTACAATAAACTTTATTTATCAAGGGTATACAGAATAACTGTTTATAGCTTTCTAACCTATGGTGCTTCTCGCATGTTTTACCAATTTTCCTACATAGCATTGTATTGTCCTCTTAAGTGCCTTCTCACACATGCTGCTTCTCATTTAGGTGGAAGACCTACAAGAGGCGGTACCTGGAGAGCACCAGACTCTTATCGCAGGGAGAATAGCTACCCTGATGATGAGTGGCAGGTTGCAAGGAGTGGCCGGGCGCGGTCCTGGCATGAACGTGATGATAACAGATGGAGTGCTTCTGGCGAGCGATTACCCGAATGGAGTAATGATGACCAGGAAGATTTTGATATGACAGGAACCTTTGATGCATCTGGGGCATTTAGATCTCAAAAGGTGATCTTTCAGCTTTAAATGAAGACAAAAAACTGTATCTCAGACAACCCTTTTCTGAAGGCTTAAATTTCTTGTTTATCGTGTTGCTTTTATCCCCACCGAAGTCCCAATTTGAGCCCTGTTTTGAAAGAGTAATTTACTGTATCTAATCAAATCCAACAAAGCTGACCATTTGATATTATTTGTATGGGCAGGAGTATGGATAGTTCATATATTAGTCTTGACCTTTGTTTTACTTGCAGAAAGAAAACACAGATGAAGGAAGAACTGAAAATAGAGACTCTAATGAAAATAAATCTCCAACTTCAGAAAAAAGACTTGTAAGTAGTGCTCTGTGGTTGATGTAAACATGAATCAATATTATTGAGCTTTTATTTTTACTACAGTTTGATAGCAGCTACAAGGAATCACCCACACAATCCGAAGAAATAAAGGATGAAAAATCAAGCAAAGATAAACCATTAGGTAAACTATGGATAGCCTGAGGTTGGAGGATAGAGTTTATCTGCTTTTTGTTCTGAGTATTGTAAAGCCTAAGTCAAGTGGAGGTAAGATTTTTATTAAAGTTTCAACCTTCATGCCCAAACAATCCTGCTCTGTAACACACTCTTCAACATAATCATGCCTGTTTCTCATGAAAATGTTACCACTCTCATCAACCATCAAGGACTGTTTGACTGCTGCTTTGCAAGAGCAAGAGAAAGTTTGACTTTCCTCTACTCTCATCAGCAGTGAGCCAGGATTTTTAAAAGGAGGTGACCCAAAAGGCCTTTTCAAGGCATTTTCTCTTGTATTTTAGATAATGTCTCATGCATTAACAGTATTTTTGGCTGCTAGAAGGGGGGCCTGGGCCACCCCCTGCTTATGTTGGTTTAATCAAGGCTACTGTAGTAACGTAAACCCTTTTTTCATAGAAGAAAAAGCACCCCAGACCAAGTCAACATCACCGAGTCCACAGCCAACTGAAGCAAAACCACACACACCACCACCCCCTACAAGCACACCACCTACCACTGCACCCAGACAGCCTTCCCCTATGGCACCAGCACCCGTACAGAAAGAGTCTCCACCTCTGACAGATGACAGAAAAGATGAAGAGCAAGGAATTGATCACCTGGAAAAGGCCGCTGAGAACCTTGTGCTGCTGTTGGATGATGAGGTGATTAAAAAAGAGGTTGACGATCATCTGTGCACTACCCCAATTTGTGTCATCTTTTCCAAGGAAATGGTCACAAAATGCCACTCAATAAATTATTCTGGATATTTCTCTGAAGAAACTTTAAAATTATTCAATGCCCCAGGAAAAGGTGCGATGTCCTCGCTAGTGCAATAAATTAAGTGATCAATTGTGACACTTAACAAGGAATGATACCATTTCTAAAAAATTTACTATAATTCAATAGAATTACAGTGAGGTAAGCATTTCGGAAAAAAAGTTTCAGCCAATCAGGTTAGGGTGTTCCCATGCTCAATCGACAGATAAAATAGAAAAAAGAAAACATTCTGAGAATAAAAAATAAAAAAGAGAGCGGATAAGGCCCGCACGGCCATGTGTATTTTCACTTACATGTGTATTTTTCACGTACGAGGTCAATAATACTTCCAGTGTTTCTCATTGGTTGAACTATTTTTCCAAAATGTTAACAGGGTTCAAGTTGAATCTGATTGGTCAAAGTTGTTCAGCATGGCCCGCTTTCTGTGTCCTCGCTGTAATGATTTGTTTTTTAAATGGATTTATAATGCATAGAGATGGGCCGTTTATTTACTAAAAATGACAGTGTTTTTTTAATTTTTGAAAAAGCATATAGCATTTTTTTAAATTTGACATTTGTTTATGCTTGGGATGTTCCCATGGCCAACTGAACCAAAGAGTGATGTTAGGTGCCATAATTATGTTTCTAGGATGAAGAAAAATCTGAGCAAGAAAGGTTTGCTCAGCAAAGTTACCCACGGCTATCACCTGCCACTACACCTGTTCAGGGTGACAACATACAGTGGTATTATACTGATCCACAAGGCAAACAGCAAGGGCCATTCACCAATGCTGAGATGGCAGACTGGTTCAAACATGGCTACTTCAGTATGAATCTCATGATCCGACGAATGACAGATGAGGTGTTTCAGCCACTTGGTAAGAGTGCATGCTACAGTAGAAGCATGCCAACTCTAACTTGGTTAATTGGAAATGGGTTTGATTTCCATTTGATCTGGCTCTAATCACTTTCATTTTTTGTAGAAAAATGAAAACAACAAAAAGCAATTTATTCAGCGCTTACGAATCAGCCAGAAAGTTTCTTTGTCAGATAGGGTTGATTTTCTTTGAAAGATTTTAGATATACTTCTCACTCTGGCTTGATGGCCAGTCATTTTTTGGGTTTATTTTGCCGTGAATTCCCCATACAAAAAGTCATGTAATTACTTTGTGCACTTTGCCTAATTGACGTAACAGAGTATGTAGCCTCTCGTGTTTTGTTAATAAGAAACTAAGAAACTATGTACTTTAGGTGAGCTGATTAAGTCGTGGGGCAGAGTACCATTCCATGCAGGTCCACAGCCACCAGCACTGAAGGTGTGTCAATGATATGACAACTTTACATCTACAAAGACCACAATATAATCACACTACCACAACATCTACAGATTTGAACAGTGTACAATGCAGGCAATAGGACTTTGGGTTTATAAGGGGCCCTGTCCCTCACCTTTTTAGCTTACACGTTGCAGATGATATCCAACTAATATTTAGGTGTTCATATGATGCAGTACCCTAACTCTTCCCCACTTTTTACAAAAGGAAGGCTGTACAAGTATTCAAAGTGCCTGTAGAGATTCAGCTCTACTCACATGAGTTAACCTATGGTATCAGTTCATTCCCATAGTCCTCAGGGCATTTGATATTCAGCCCTCTCCAAGAATGTAATGGTTAAAAGTTCATTTTCCTATGTAGATCTCAGTTTGGTGGCTGGATCCTGCACTACTCACATAAATGTTTTGGTTATATGCTTGTTCCCCTAAATAATGTGAGGATTTAGTCCTACTCAAGGCACGCCATAGTATTCACTCAGTCGTCTCTTGCTAATCTCCATTGTAGAGTATCCCTGACCCACACCATAGTATTCACTCAGTCGTCTCTTGCTAATCTCCATTGTAGAGTATCCCTGACCCACACCATAGTATTCACTCAGTCGTCTCTTGCTAATCTCCATTGTAGAGTATCCCTGACCCACACCATAGTATTCACTCAGTCGTCTCTTGCTAATCTCCATTGTAGAGTATCCCTGACCATATCAAGCAGCAGCAGCAGTTACTGGCACAACAGCAGTACCAGGACTTGATGCGACAGCACCTAATACAGCAGCAGTTTCTCCACCAGCAGGCTCTTCTCATGCAGGTATCCCACTAGCCAGCTTTTAGATGGTAATACTCACTTCTGGGCTCTGTTTATTACAATAATCCCCAGAGAGACATCTTCAATAAATCATGACTTCGATTTCATGCCACATCCTATTTTGGTCAAAACTGTAGTAATACTATTTGGAACTGATTTCTTGTTAAATATGTGTGATAAACAGGGGTTTGTATAGGGGGCTATTTACTTCTATAGGATTTTGGTCCAATGGCTTGGACTCAACCCGTTTCTCTATTGGTTATCCCATAAACTCTAAATGGGCTTTTTATATGGTGTTTGCATGTTGACATATTTGACAAAATGTTGCCAGTAGACACGGTGTGCTGCGATTCTTTTAAATTTTGAGATTAGAAAAAAAAACTATTTGATTCTGAAACTCTCAGTCGTATACTGTATGCATGATGTTAAACATGTATATGAAACCTTGAAATCTTACCAATTAAGTAAAAAATTATGCTCAGCCACAAATAACTATTTACTAAGTAATATGAATTAAGAAAAAAAAGGAGATTACAACCTTGGACTGGTTGATTTTTTTTTCCAGCAACAACAACTCCATCAAATGCAGCAAATGCAACAACCTGCACCCTCACAGCAATCCCCTCCTGATTCAGCACCCCCTCCACAGATGCCGCCGCCTCAGTCGATAGCAAGCGAACCTCAGAGAATGGACCTTCCACCAAAATCATCTATCTCACAGCAACAACAGCACCAGAGACCACAGGGGTTGTCAGTGACTTCTGAATCCATCTGGGGTCCATCAGGTCCCACACAAACTTCTCCAAGTAAGTTCTTTTTTTAAGCAAGACCTGCGCCCTCAACAAAGTATTGCAGGATAACTTAGCAGGGTTCAAAATAATGTTTTAAAATCTGTTAGATTTTGCCGGCTTTGTAGATTTTGGTTGAAAAAAAAAAGCCTGCACACTTAAAATATGAGAGGGGAATACAGAAAAAAAGAGCTGGCAAAGACCAGAAAACAGCTGGCTATCGCAGGCAGCCGGCTGCTATTTTGAACCCTAGGATAGGCACACTCCTGTTATACTGCAGGTTCTTGTTATGCCGACTGACTTCTTAAGGGTGAAATTGCTCATCTCTGATGTTTTTGTTAACTAGGTATGATGTCGGCAGGGCCCTGGTCACCGGCCAATTCTCCACCAACTACTGCCACACCCTCTACACCCCCTGTCAATGTCTGGGACTTGGAAGCTAAGTAAGCATAGTCTTGTCAGATAACAGGCGTTTACCCGGTTCTTTTTGCTACATATTCTCCATTCACAGAGTCGTGGAGCCATCTTATTGTTTGTTTGTTTGTTTATTTTGCTTGGGTGACACAAAAAATCAACATCACTGCCTTTAACATTCACTGTCCAACATTCACTAAGCATTTAATATTCTGTTTTATATTGATTGAGAAATAGTTTTCATAAATTAGCACAGTGACATTGTCTAACATTTTTTTCAATAGGTTAAAATTCTCTTTCATTGAGGGTGATATGATATAGACGAGTTGTTTGTAGGAGCCTGACTGGGCTAATAGTTATGGTTGTTTTTTTGATACAGTAACAAATCCAAGGTTCAGTCGCTACAGGAAATCCAAAGAATTGAAGAAGAAAAGGAAAGGAAAACGGTGAGTTTATCTCCTCACCAAAATATTGATTATTTTATTACACCGTCTTGTTGTTCATAGGAATACTATAGGAATAAAAAATAAATTCATAACTTATTTCGCCTGTTTCCAGCTGGAAAAAGAGAGGAGAGAAGCGGAAGCCAGGGCCTTGCAGCAGAAGCAGCAAGAGGAAGAGGAGCGAAGAAGGCAGCAGGAACTACTTCTGCAGCGACAGAGGGAAGAAGAGGAAATGAGAAGGCAGCAAGAACAGATGTTACAGCGACAGAGAGAGGAGGAAGAAAGGCGAAGACAACAGGAAGAAGCAGAGAGGCAACGAAGAGAGCAAGAGGAAGTATTTAAGGTATGCTAAGCGGAATGTCGATTGTCTGACAACAACCGCCACAAAACAAAACTAACAGCAACAAAAATCTGTATTTGTGGCTTGACAAATCTTGGTCGGGATACAGGATATGACTAACGTATAGTTGTCAAATGAAGAAGTATTTATGGTTCAGAGCTTATCATTCTCTCAAGTGTGCTTGTGTTCTGGATTTTACTTGAGTTTTAGTTGCAACTCAAGTAAAAACTAGAACACACGCATGTGCTTATTAGCTTATTATCATATGGTAGAAACAACAAGAAGAATCAAGGCGAAAACAAGAGGAAGAACTAAGGAGAAAACAAGAAACTATCCTCAAACAGCAACAAGAGCAACAGCGACAACAACTAGAACTACAAAAACGACAGCAGGAACAGCAAAGACAGCAAGAGTTACAGAAGCGACAACAAGAAGAAAAGCAGCGTATGGCCGAGATGCGGCAACAGCAGCAACAGGCCCTGCTCAGACTCCAGCAGCAGCAACAAGAGGTACAGAGAAGAAAAGAGATACAGAAGCAGATGGAATTGCAGCAGAAGCTGCAGCAGAAACGACAGGTAAATGAAATAAGGTGTTCATCATTTTACTTTTTAGGTGGTAGTTGCGGGTGGTGGGGCTTTCTTTCTTTGGACCAAACGATGCAGGAATCGAACCGAAGGGTATGCATTTTTTTATGCGTATGCGTTTTTTTTTTAAGAGAATAAACGAAGAATTACAGTTATCTGAGTTTTCGTTCCAATTATCTGTGTAATGATTACTGATATTATGTGTAAATCCAAGGGAAATCATTTGAAACAGTGATGAAACATTGCTGATGTGCGAGAAGCTATTCCTTCGCTACCTAAGCTTTCTGGTGCCTATCACTGTTTAAATACAATGAGAGAAATATGGAAATATAGTTTATTTTATGTTTTTTGTTTTTTTCAAAAAATAACGAAAACACTCCTTCAATGCTTTCTCTCTCTCTCTTTCAGGTTAGCAACGGGTCACTGTGGGGCTCAACTAGTTCTCCTGCAGCCCTATCTCTTGCAGAGATCCAGCAACAACAGGAAGAAAGGGAGCGCCTACAGCGTGAACGCCAGCGTCTCATCCTAGAACAGCAGGAGCGAGAGCAGCAGAACCGTGCGGCCGCCGCAGGGTGGGGAGAGCATGCCCCCGTCGGCCCCCCTCCTGTCAAATCGCTCCTGGAAATCCAGGAAGAACAAGCCAGGCAGCAAAAGGCAAAGGCTCAGAATCAGCAGCTATCGCGTTCACAGGTGAGGCAGTGCTCTGAATAAGCGCTAAGGTGCCTCTTAGGCGCTCGTACGTTGCGCTTTCAAGTTTTATTGGTGGTCGAGAACCGCTGGAAACCAGACTGCATTCGTATGCAGTCTTGAGAATTTTGAGAATCTGTAAGAATACTATTATGAATATGCTCTTTCTAATACTGGTATTGAGCCCTTGGTCTTAGACGGTTTCATTTAACTAGCAAGTTACATCCCCACACTCAACATATTAACCCACAAGTCTAAGTATAGATGTTTGCTTTCTTATCGCTCATGATTTTGTAATTATTTTATGCTTAGAAATTTGATTAAGTCTATTTTTATATGGTTCACAGCCAGCTCCTCCTTCCCATAACCCGCTGAGCTCCTCCGTCTGGGGTAGCAACCCCCCCTCCCTCTCGTCTTCCTGGGCTAGCGGCGGCACCTCTGGGAACGTGTGGGGAGGAGGTCAAGCAAGCGGCAAGCAGCCCCAGTCTCGCTTCATGGCATTCGCTGCTAACACTGCTGAAGACGAGGACGAGGACGATGAGGACGAGCTCTTCTGGGATAATGCCGTGAAGGCAGCAGCTAAAGCAAACCCCCCTCCTGCTCAAGCCAGGCAGCAACAAGCCAAGAATAAAACGTAAGGCAATGCACGGTAATAGTGGATAAACAAATATTAGGTACCTTTGGCAGCAAAAGTGAACTCAATACAAAATATTTAAAACCGCAGGTCGAGACGATATGGATAACGTTTACAACTGTTATAACAAACAATGAATATGAATTGGAAATTGATATCACATGAAAATATGTTCCCTCTGGCGCATTTTTACGGTTTGCAACAAACCAAGACTTGAAAACGGGTACGACACACAAAGAGCACGGGGCTGTACTCCTTTGTCATTTGCATGATGTTATTGTCGTTTCTACAGGTTTCAATGCATTTGGCCATCTTGTTATTGCCGTTTCTACATTTTTAAATCCATTTGGCAATCTTGTTATTGTCGTTTCTACAGTTTCTACAGTTCCATTTGACCATCTTGTTATTGCCGTTTCTACAGTTTTGAATCCATTTGGCAATCTTGTTATTGTCGTTTCTACAGGTTTAAATGCATTTTGCCATCTTGTTATTGCCGTTTTTACAGTTTCTACAGTTCCATTTGGCCATCTTGTTATTGTCGTTTCTACAGGTTTAAATGCATTTTGCCATCTTGTTATTGCCGTTTTTACAGTTTCTACAGTTCCATTTGGCCATCTTGTTATTGTCGTTTCTACAGGTTTAAATGCATTTGGCCATCCTGTTATTGCCGTTTCTACAGTTTTAAATCCATTTGGCCATCTTGTTATTGTCGTTTCTACAGTTTCTACAGTTCCATTTGACCATCTTGTTATTGCCGTTTCTACAGTTTTAAATCCATTTGGCCACCTTGTTATTGTCGTTTCTACAGTTTCTACAGTTCCATTTGGCAATCTTGTTATTGCCGTTTCTGAAGTTTTAAATCCATTTGGCCACCTTGTTATTGTCGTTTCTACAGTTTTAAATCCATTTGGCCATCTTGTTATTGTCGTTTCTGCAGTTTTAAATCCATTTGGCCACGTTGTTATTGCCGTTTCTTCAGTTTTAAATCCATTTGACCATCTTTTTATTGTCGTTTCTACAGTTTTAAATCCATTTGGCCATCTTGTTATTGTCGTTTCTGCTGTTTTAAATCCATTTGGCCATCTTGTTATTGTCGTTTCTGCTGTTTTAAATCCATTTGGCCATATTGTTATTGTCGTTTCTGCTGTTTTAAATCCATTTGGCCATATTGTTATTACCTTGTCGACAATCTTATATCCATTTGGACTTCTTTATCTTTTATAAGAAAACGCTGTGTTGACAAGTGAGTTATGGTACTGTAGCTGTTCTGAGCGCCTTGTTTACTTACTTTGCAGCGTTAACTCAACCGCTGCCCAAAGTAAACCTGCTCAGGCAAAGAAATCCAACAAGGACGAGGTAAAACAATCATCATTGTAGTAGTAATAGTAATATAGAACGCGCGAATGTTGTTTGTTTTTATATAAAAAGGTGACGGGCGAAGAGTTGAATCATTTTGTTTACGCGTGGAAGTGTAAAGAGTTTAGCGCGAATTTATGGAATTTGGTATTTGTGCAGCATATAATACCGTACTCGAGTAGTGTCCAGGCAGAACATGCCGGAAGGTCGGTTTTAAAATACATATAACAGCATACTACTCAATCATTTAGGCCAAGCAGCGCGAAGCCCCCTCACCCGTTTGTCTTATTTCCAGGAAAGTGTCAGACGCCTGTTCCAGCAGCACGCCGCCGCGAGCGCCGATGATTTCACCCAGTGGTGCGAGACAACGCTGCGCTCAATGAAAGCAACAGGAGTCGACAGTAAGTCCTGGATCCGACTATAGTTTGCCCACGTGGCTGTTTGCTTATGACCCACTGGCATTCTTTTTCAGTCCCCACCTTCATCTTGTTCCTGAAAGAAGTTGAGTCGCCTTATGAGGTGAGTAGTATAGAACCCCCATTAAAGAAGGCCATTCACGCCGCTGCTTTATGCTCCCGCTAATAACTGAGTCACGCGAAGCATCCATTTCCATCGGCTATTTCAAGCAACTGATTTACTGTCAACAAATATCTCTAGAATTATATATCTCTTCAAATTAATGTGTATAAATATACCTTCAGATTCACGACTACGTGAAGTCGTATGTCGGTGATACTAAAGAAGCGCGTGACTTCGCCAAGGAATTCATCGAAAAGCGCAAGAAAGACAAGCACCGATCTGCTCCCGCCCCCTCCCCTCCGGTTTATCCGGTAAGACAGCTGGTTGTCCCGTATGTATAAAGTTTGTTTGATTGGTGCGTTTAGCAGCAGTACGCATATGAACTATTTGCTTTTATCCCGAGGCACCATCAAGTATCTAAGAACTAAAAAAAAAACCGAGTGTATTTGAAATATTAAGGCCCGATTTCCACCCATTCCTTGGAGACTGCAGTACGTGCCGTTAGCGTGTGACCCCCGGGCTGGTGTGATCGTCCTATCTATCTGCTATCCCTTAGGGGGTGTTAAAAATTATTCCGCTACTGCTATCCCCATGGGGGGTCTTACGCTAGTTGATCCTCACATCCTAATAATAACTCGTCATGAATATAGTCAGTAAAGAGATGTGCTTGATTGTGACGTCTCAATTTTACTGAAATTGTGTTTGCTTCTAGTGAGTTAGAAATTTATTCAACTACACCTAATGTGCTATCTTTAGGGTTGAAATTAATTTTGCCAGTTTCTGCTCTGGCCTCGTGAAGCGCTTAAGGTCAAAGTGGATACTTAGGAGACTACTTGAAAAAAACTGTAATAAAGGCATGCTTTTCCTGTTTTTTTTATTTCTGTCGAGTATTCGGCATCGGAGGGGCTCGTCAGTGAACTTAGGTTGGTTCTCATTGGACGAAAGAGCAAGCGAAACGCAACAAAAATTAATTGAATTGGCGTCCAACTGGCACGCATTCCTACGATTTCTTGCAAGTAGAGTGTAAAATGCGTAAAGGTGTTAATTTTAATGTGTAAAAACCTGCTTAAAACTGTTTTAAAGTTATGAAATAAGGAGCACCCTACGCATAGGGTGTTTATTATGTAACTTTTTAAATTGTGTTTTAGCAACAGACAAACGTATGGGGCGCCATCCCAACTCAACAATCCAACACGAGCAGGGCCTACCAGCAGAACCTAAGCGCGCACTCGACTGATGCCTCCCACAGCGGCGTGGTGGGCAACGGAGGTAATGGCGGCGAGTCTGCGTCAAGTAAAAAGAAGAAAAAGAAGAAAATGCAAAAAGTCGATCCGAGCATTCTTGGATTCAGCGTAAATGCCGCAGAGCGGGTCAATATGGGCGAAATACAAACCCTCGAAGACACGCGATGAATTCCCTTGATTTGCGCTTCCTTGTTAACATCCCAATCACTAGAGAATGTACGACTGCTCGCGTAATTAAGTGCCCACTAGGGAATTGAATTCCCGAGAAACTATATGGGAAATAAGGGATTCCCCGTCAATGGGCTTAAAGTTTTTAACGGGCGAGCAAAGAATGACAGTTCACGAATATAAAAGCGGAGAAAGTCTTCGCTCCTATTTTCCCAAGAGAGACTGTTGTGTTCAGACAGAAAATACTCGTTGAGGTTGCGAAGAGGTGTTTGTATTAAAAAAAACATTTTATATGCTATGATGTCTAGTTGTCGTACCCCCTACCCTGGTTCCAGAGCCTCTAACGTCTCTATTTAGTGGCCTTCGGGGTTAAGCCACTAAATAGAGAGACGTTCAAGGCTTTTTAACCAGGGTACTTACCCCCTCCCCCCCCCCCCCCCCCCACCCCACCGTTTCCGACACTAATGTTTCCCAGACCCTCCTTCCCAACCTTAGTCTCGCATCCGTCTTTGTTTGGACCCGTCCTTGTTTACTACAAATCCTGTTCCCATGGCTCAAATCCCCTTTACCCCGCCTGATAAATATCGGTGCCTAGCAGGCCTGGAAATATTGAGTGGGGAGGGGGGCATAATACAGAAACATTAATAAAATATTTGGGGGCACAGCCACGCTCCTACTTCAGGGTTCGTACAAGTCCTTGAAAACCTTGAAAGTGCTTGAATTTTAAAATTTGAAATTCAAGGTCTGGAAAGTGCTTGAATTCTTATTATCAGTCCTTGAAAAATATTTGATTAAAGAAACAAAAGTAAATCTTATTGGAGTGAAGATTAATAGCAAATTGTAGCCAAATATATGGTTTGCGAGCTGTTTCTTTGTATAATTATTGACAAGATAAAGTATGTAAAATCCATGCCCAGAAACAGGATCAGCATAGATCATACGCAGAGCAAATTGTACAGTGAAAGAAAGTGTGTTTCGCCATGTTCCATAACTCTTGCTGATAACGATGATGGGCTACAAGCATGTGAAGATAGGAGATTGTGATCTCCTGGTGCTCCAGTACACAGAATTTGTGGAGAAAGCTGAGCAAGCCCAGAAGACGATCTTCTTGAATTTTAACTACAAGAGAGGTGGTTCCTTGGATATATTGATTTTCTCTCCAAATTTTAAGGCATCTCGATTTGTTTTTGTGCTCGCCCCCAGGAACCGTGCGGCTTAGAATACAATATGGCGCCCGATCATCGAACGGAGAGGGTTTTCTGCGATGATAACACCGAGTACCGCCTGCAAGCAGGCTAGAATTTTAGAGATTCGACTTCTCGTTCTGGTTCTTAAGAAAAGCAAGATCTCGTTTTCTCTGATTTTTAAAAAAGGCCTTCTTGTCCTCTCGGAACTATTTCTCGGATTGACCATTCGCCACAAGCTGGACAGGCTGGGTGCGTACTTCTTCCATATAACCCCATCTCCTTCTATGCGAAGATTCTTATGAGGTATCATAATTTCAACAAAAACGATAATAACAAAAATATAATAAGTAAAGTTACATAAGTCAATGCAATAATAGTTCGCTTGCTTTCTCAAAAGCGTTAAGACTGGCCGCCCTTGCAGTTAGTTCCGGTAGACAGTCCCAATCCCTGATGGTCCGCGGGAAGAACGATTTTTTGTGATAGTTCTTGAAGGTGGCACTTTGTAGCTTTGGCTATTCATATGCCTGCTTATTCTATACATCGGCGGGACTGTTGGCAGGCCATCAGTGACAACAAGGCCATGGTGTATCTTGTAGAACATCAGGAGCCTTGCTCTCCGGATTTCTAGTGATGACTAACCCAGATAATTGAGCATCTCACTCACACTTGCTGTTCTGTCGTAGCGGTGAAGCGCAAACCTTGCTGCGCGATCTCTATTCTGATGATGTTTGTCTTTGTGAATGGGTCCCATACAGTACACACATACTCCAGGTATTGACGCACTACAGCGAGGTAAGCAGACGTCTTTTGCTTGGGGGAGCCTATTCTCAGGTTACGCCGAAGGAAACCGAGGTTGCTGCTTGCTTTGTTGCAGATGTTGTTTATATGCTTATTCACCTCAAGTCTGATGTTAGGGTGACCCCAAGATATTTTGCCGAGTCGACAGCACACATGATTTTGCCGTGAAAAGTATTGTGTGTAGGTTTTTGCTTGCGTCCAACCCTTAAGATCTTACATTTAGCTGGGTGAAACTCCATGCTCCATTGTTTCTCCCACATGGCTAATTTGTCTAGGTCCTGTTGCAAAGTGAAGGCATCCTCGGTAGACTTGATGGTTAAATTTACGGTATCAACTGCAAAGAGTCTCACGGAGGGAGTCAGATTGTCTGGGAGATCGCTAATGTAATAGAGGACATGGGCCCAATACAGAGACTTCGGGTACCCCCAGAGAGGACGTCTACAATTTCAGATTTTTCCCCGTCAAACACCACCTTCTGCTTCCTTGCAGATGGGAAGGACATAGTCCACTGATTGGTTTTAACACAAACGCCATAGTGCTTTAACTTTGATACAAGGAGTCGGTGATTTCCCTTGTCAAATGCTTTACTGAAATCCATCACCAAAACGTCGATCTGATTACCTACATGCATATTGTCCACCAACGAGTGTATAAAACCAGGAAGCTGTGTTTCACATGATCTTAGTGCTCTAAATCCATGCTGCTGTCTCTCCTACAGTGCTTTATAACAGTTGTAAAGGACCAGAAACGCTTCATCCCCTGGAATTCACCTTCTGAATTATGAGTTGTTGTTATACGTGTGCCCAATATTCTTTTCTTGATTCTGACTGGATTCTTCTTACAGCATCTAGACAGGAAGAGTTGTATTTGTATCTGTTGGCACTCTCTCATGGTCAGGCAAGAGTCGGAAGAGACTTCTCTGTAAATGTCAGTTGAAAACCTTAAAATAAAGAAACTTATAAAGTCGTTCACAATCGTGGGCTTGCTGATCTAGATATAAGTAAGGCGCTGCTAGATGCGGCAAGTCAAGGGAGGAAACATTAGATCCAATGTCATGAAGAGAAGGGCCAAGGAGAAGATTGTTGTAAGCTGTAAGCGAAAATGCCAAGAAGAGCTAGAGAACAAGTGAAACTGTTCAAAGAGCACAACTAGGCCTCCTCACTAAGTCAATTGCACTGCGAATCTGTGCTAAGGAAAAGCAAAAGGCTTTGAAAAAAGAAAGTTTTGAAAATTTGAGAATCTCAGCCAAAGTTGAAAATCTGTAGGCGAACGTTTGCTTGAAATCACTGTTTAATAACAGTCTATTTTCGTATTGAAAATAAACGATGTACAATTGATAAAAGCTTTGGTAAGACTTGGAAAAGTATATTTGCCCTCTATTGTCTCTATGAATTTATCGTTTCACTAGTCCTTGAATTTCTACAAAAGTCATTGAAAAAGTCCTTAAAAGTCCTTGAATTTCATTTGTGGAAAATTGTACGAACCCTGTACTTGTAATTTCCTTATAATTTTTTTAAAATATTGGAGGGCACTTGCCCCCAGTGCCTCACCCCCTACTACGGCCCTGAATGTAGGCGGGTTGCATTTCCCGTTCATTCAATCCAAGCTAAGAGACATTCAGCGTAGCTTAGCTCTCCTCGGTGAGAATGTGTAGAGAGTCCCCGGTAAATCGTTGCCTACTTAATTTCGCGCCTTTTCGGGTTAAATCTTGAGGTCTTGCCGGGAAAATCTTGGGCTTTGTGCAAATATAACACACTCAAACAAAATTAACAGCCTGATTGGTGGGGTTTGCTCTTGCTTGTGATTGGTTCTTGTAATTTATTCTGACGCAGCTGCATAGCGCTAAACGAACAACAGGAATATTCGACTGTGCGAAAACGAAGCTTCTATTTATAACAAACAACCATCCGCCATGAAGGAGACTAAATACGCCAAATTCAGCGATTCTGTCGATCACAGGGTGAAGGTGTTTCGTTGGCCTTTCTGGCTGCTACCTTTGCTATTCCTCTGTCTAATTCTGGTACTTGGTTTGTTTATTTTTATCACACTCCATTCGACAGGCCGCTTCTGTCTGTTCCATTGCGAACAGCAAAAGATCGATGATGGAGGGCTAATTGCACCTTCTCTGGAAGACTCTGAAGCTGGAAATCCTGACAGACATGGAGTGAACCCTCTCCACAAGCGAAAGGATAACAAAACAGTGAGCGAGCTTATCAACATCAAAGGAAAAATCACGCTCCCAAAGTCAAATATGTTGACTACCGTCCCGACAAATTCACAACTTCGGGTCGACTTCGAAGACACTTCAATCGCTGACGCATCAACCGTGAAAATCTGCCATACAATCGTTGGTTTGTCGTCTTACAAAAAATCTGTGCCGATCGAGTATTCGATCGAGTGCGAAAGGCCAAAGAATCCCCACTTTTCTTACAGTGTGAGTGCCGTTTTCAACATTGGGTGGTCTCCCGTGAAAGGCAACAACGAGTGGTTGAGGAATGGGGACTACTTCACCGATACTGTTTACAACGTTGATTTGACAAAGGAAGGGACTGTGTACGTTCAAGATCTGGACCTTGTTTATTACAGCCAATAAAGAAACGAGGTGAGCAGTAAATTTGTTGATAACGCTCTTTAAACTCTACGCTTTTTTTGCGCTTGGGACGATTTTGCCTTCCCCCACCGTGGAGAGTGCAGAATTGCTACGTTATTTAGCGAGTATCTATGACGCTTATAAAAACCCATATAAACACTGTAAAACTACTGCATATCCGCATCAAAACAGTCTATAGATTGTACTTATAATGAACTTGGTCCGCCTGTGATTTAAACAATCATTTCAGGCAGGCCCGTAGCAGGGGGGTTCCACACCCGACTGGAAGGTCCGCTCTAATGAAGGAAAATTGAGTAAGCTACCTGAGAGAAAATGGTCCGCTAAATGGGTAAATGGACCCCTCCCCCTCCCTCCTCAAAATCCTGGCTATGGGCCTGTCAGGTGAATATTAAACGTGTTATTATGAAAGCAAGCGGGATAGAACATAACTTGTCTCAACACTATGGGATGTGGTACACTAATATTCGTGTAGAGAGCAATATTCTCTTTTACAATACCATACAAGAGCCATCCCACTAAGTGGGAAGGGGGTGGGGAAATACAGTAGTAGAGCATGGAATTTATTAACTACTTACTAACCGAGAGTGAGGTCATGCCGGGAAATATCAAACTGAGGCTTTGGCGTATTGACCGAGGCTTTGTGAGGAATGTCACGACTACCAATAAGCCAATCACAGTGCGCATACTATCGTAGCCATATAATAAAATGGTATATTGACCAAAAATGGTGTCTGCCTGTATAGCAAAGACAAGGAATGTCTTAGGCTTTATGATATATATTTGTTCAATGTTTACATTATTTTTTTTTGGAACATCAGCTGTGCAGATGTGACATCACTGACTTGTCATAAATGTGATGTAAAGAATAACAAATCTTATCATAGCAATATCTTTACTAGTATAAAAGTACCCCTTTTAATAAATCCCAGTGGGTATCAGTAGATAATCCTGGATTTAAAGGGTTTCAAGTGCCATATTCACAGAAGGGTGAAGGGGGTGTTACTTTCCAAACATTAAAAAATTCAAAATCACCTTCACCATTTTTGTCTAGCTGGGGGAATGGGAAGGGCATCTCTTGTTTCACAACTCTGTTTTTAACTTTATAGGGGAAGTTAGACCCTGTCTTCATATAACCATGGTGGTATTGTTTTGACAGTGTTATTTATTTTATTTGTTTTCATTTACAGATACCTCATGATGAGGTGAAACCCTTCAAGTCATGCTTTGGATACCAGTGGTGCACTGAATATAATAGCGGGTCATACCTTAACTGGATAGTCTACAACACGTCCATCTTTCAAAAATAAAATAGCTGAAGACCCAAAAATGAGAATTTTCTTTTCACTAAAAGTCTTCACACAATGTATAATAATGTGACTCTATCTACACGTTTTTACCTTTTGAGCTGGTAGTAGCAAGTTTCTCACTTCTGAAGGACATGGAAGCTGAATGCTGTTATGGGGGGTTTCCATCTTAGGAACACATATTTTGGTGTAGTTGACACTGAAGTGAAGTTCATATGAGTTTGGATTTCTTAAGCATCGATTTGTGGGGAGTATATAAAGGCTTTTTAAAAATAAACTACATAGGGCGCGGGTTGTAGTATGGGTGATAATAAAATAGATTTGTGTGAACACATTTGTTTTGTTGCTTCTTAATTTATGTATAGGACCATGGATGTATCATTTTGCTTAAATTAATAAACTGTTGTAAATGATCATATGACATGTTCATAGAAATATGGTATGTGTTTTCTTATATTTACCATTTTTTAAGCCAAATCTCTGAGAATATGGCGCTGTGGTTGTTTGGCCTACCTTGTAATGTGAAAACAATAGGTAGTGGGGCTTGCTGTTCTCATCATAGTGTTGATATATAGCTTGTCTACACCATCTACCTATCTAGAAATCTATCTAGAAATGTATTAACATTCTCACAAAAATTAGGCTGTGATAAGGTCCAAAATCTTGTGACACCCACCTAATGCGGACGAGTTCGTTGACAGCTATGGGTTAGTGGGTTGCACCTTAGGTTCACTTTCTACGCTGGGTTCCCTGTGTAAAAACATTTCGGGCCAGCGGTAACACAAATGAAAGCGGTAACACAAGCGAAAACAAGATGGCTGTCGTGCCACTTGAGATTTCACGCGTTCAGGACATATCTGTCGAAGATTTTCGGAAAAACCACCTTCAAGCCGGCGAGCCATTAATAATCGAAAATTTTGCAAAGTCATGGCCATGTATGAACTGGACGTTCGAGTCCTTAAAAGAAACAGTCGGGGCAAATATGGTTCATGTTCGGCGAAACACAATTTGTGAAGACTATAAAGTTGGTAAAAAGTACAATATCGACCAAATTCCGTTCTCTGGATACGTACAAGATCTCACCAGTGGCAACAAGCGATCAATGAACTCCTATTTAGCTGTGCAAAACATCAAACAAGCTTTTCCAGAGTTGCAAAATGAGGTTCCTATACCACCATTTGTAGGAAAATTGCATGCTGGCCCCTTTCTTTGGATGGCTCGGGAAAACCATTATGAATTTTGTCATTTTGATCCAGACGACAATTTCCTTATAATGGTACATGGTCGAAAACGTGTGAGACTCTTTGGTGGCAGACTGTCTCCACTGTACCCTAACGAGCTTGGTTCAAAAGGGAGGACTATCCAATCACAAGTTAACTGTGATAAGCCAGATCTTGATAAGTTTCCTGAGTTTGTTAATGCTGTCATGTATGAGGTAGGCTTGCTTCATTTCTTCGCAGCTGATAATACTTTTTATACCACAAGGCTAAAGAAAAAGCATTTTTCTGTGTGTGGGAGTAGTCCCCTTTGCAGCAGCCTGCATTTGTTAGTTGGGAAAGCACTCTAATACCCTCGTTTGAATATTTTTGGCTTGTACAACTTTTTTGGGAAATCAGAAGCACGAAAGTGATAAGATGGCCGGGGTCCCTTGGAATCTTTCAGTAGTCACAACAACATTCACATGAGGCTTGGTCCCAGGTAATGATGTAATTTATCTTATATTGGAGAGTGGGTCTGGCCAAGAGGGTGGCCATTTTTAATCAGTTCCCTCTAAGTTCCTGTAGTACAATCCGTCAAAATTCAGAACCATCTCAGAAATTTTCTTGTATTCTCTTCAAGCAAGGGACTGAAATCCCCCCCTCCCTCCCTGCTCCATGTGGCTTGACATTGATAGGTACATCAGACTTCGAGAGATCAAGTTATTTGAGTTAAAATTATTGTGGTTCCACTATATTTTGTATTCGTCCTTGTATCCACTCAACCCTCTCTTGTGTGCATTACAGTAGGGATAGATAATGCTAATGCATTTCTAAATAATATGTTTTATTTATAGTGCATATTAACACATGGAGAAATGCTGTTCTTCCCTGCATTCTGGTGGCATCAAGTAACATCACTTGAAATGTCCATATCAATCAATATGTTCTTTGGTGATGCTGGCGATAACAATTACTTGACCAAAATTATGTCACCACCTTGGGCTGAAGGATTTCATTATTGGTTCCTAAACATCATCGAACAGAATCGGGAGACACCATCGTTTCATAGACTCCTTTCTGAACTCCTATCAGAAACTTTCTTATTACACAGTGGAAGGAGTATGCAACAGAAGAACAGGTTTATGAACTAGTTCAGTTAGCAATGAAACATTGTGGCATTGATAAGCTTCCTCTTACTGACAAAACTGCCAATAATCCAAAGAAACTGAAGATTAGAGGCTTGTTGTGGAGAAAATGATTGCTGTGATTAAATTCCAAATCACTCAGAAATTTATGCTAATATTTTCTAGTTCAAGATAGCTTTATCTAAATTACCATAGATAGGTTTATCTAAATTATTGTCAAAAATGTTTGTATAAACTTGCTTATATCTTGGGTTAGGTAGATGAAAAACTTTATAGACAAGCCAATCTCTAAAAAGAAAAGAAAAACTTTACTTTAAGGTATTCAGAAAAAAAGGTTTGAGTAGCTAGAATCCACTGAAAGGGAATCGTGTCAAGTAAACCTATTGATAAAAAAAAAACCATTGAATATTTATTTATCTACCCACCCACTCACCTACCCACCCCACCCCACCTTCCTACCTACCTACCTACCTACCTACCTACCTACCTACCTACCTACCTACCTACCTACCTACCTACCTACCTACCTACCTACCTACCTACCTACCTACCTACCTACCTACCTACCTACCTACCTACCGCATTGTTATGTTTTTTTTAATGCTATCTCTTTTAGGGTCAAAAAGTCCTTCGACTACACCCAATTTGCTATCTAGGGGTTAGAATTGTTTTTGAACACGCCCTTAGTGCTATCCCTTAGGGTTAAAATTGATTTTCCTGTCGAGCACCCCCGTCTTCCCCCCCGGGGGGGGGGGGGGGGGGGGGGTACCGCTTAAAATAAATACAAACAATTGAAAAGAGAAAACAAAATGTGTATGATATCGTCCTTTATAAAGTAATCGATTTAAAATGGAACGATTTATCTAAATGTATGCCATCGTGTAAAAAAAATCACATGCACCAGATGTCCACCACCTTGTCACATCTGTTATCTAGTAACATCTTACGCTAATAATTTCTTAAAATCTCGGGGCTTCTTATATGGTTGCGGCCTTTGCTCTCTAAAGTGTAGACTTTCTCAAAGTCGTTTACAAAATTTGAGGTTTAGGAACCATTTTTTTTTTAGCTGCTTCTTGGAGTTTTAAATTGGGTATTCCTGGTGAAATCATACAGCTATACGGCGGTTGGGCTAGTGATGCCTACAAATTGTATTTAGATTTTTCGCTTAACTCGCAGCTCGAATCTCGCTTCGCTCACTGATTTAATCTCGCTTCGCTCGATTACTGACTCTGAGGTTGACTTGGAGCAAGTCTATCTGTCTATCTAAAGTACTGCGCAAACGGCATTCGAATGAGGCTCAGTCCCAGGCAATGATGTCATTTACCTTATATGGGAGAGTGGGTCTTGGCCAAGAGTGCGGCCATTTTTGCTCAGCTTCCGCCAAGTTCCCTGTTGTACAATCCGTCAAAATTCCGAACCATCTCAGGGAACTTTGCTTGTATAATCTTTAAGAGAGAGACTGAAATTATTCCGATAGGATTGCTGGTTGTATTTCTTTAGCTCTAAGAGCTAAATAGGCAATTCTAAGGCAAGAAACTACGTAATATTTGCCTCGGGATTCTAGCTGTGTATAACTTGCGTTACGATTATGGGGACGAAAGACGATGAATACGACTATCTTTTCAAAGGTAAAACAGCAAATATAAAGCTTCTATGCGTATAGTTATTCTTGAAATAATGTTGATATGTATTTTCATATCTTTTCTAGTTGTACTTATTGGAGATTCGGGAGTAGGAAAGTCAAACCTTCTCTCACGGTTTACAAGAAATGAGTTCAATCTTGAGTCTAAATCGACCATTGGAGTTGAATTTGCTACAAGAAGTATTCAAGTAGATGGTAAAACCATAAAAGCACAGATCTGGGACACTGGTAAGCGCATTTTGAAATCGCGAGACAGTTGTTTCTTCTAATTTTAAGATTGTTTTGAGTTGTCTTCTGATGTCAAATGTATCAAGAGACGTCGTTGTGGGAGGGAACAATTTTCTACACTATTACTTATACATCGACTTAGGCCTACCTTTTGCTTGAGAACTATCTACACTCCGATTTATGATAACATGTGTCAGCAAAAGTTGCTTGATTTTGTGTTGTATAGTTTGAGCTCGAACCAAGTTGACATCTCGCATGTATTTTTGAATCCGTCCATTCGGCGGTGCCAAGCTCGGGTAGTGCCCGGCATTTTACTTTTAAAAATAACACTTGGTCCTGTTTATTCCCTTCCCAGCTGGACAAGAGCGATACAGGGCCATAACTAGCGCGTAAGTTACTCCAGCACTTTTAATATACCACGACACTTCTCTGAAAGTTGAAACTAGTGCTAAGATTTGAGAGAAGAGGAGTAGTTACCAAGATGGCTGCATAGTTTCTAGCCCATAACAAAACAAACTACACGTTTCTTATATCTACAGATCCCATGGTATTTCTATTTGTGTGCCTAAGTTTGATATTCTCCCCCACTAGTATTGGTATGATCCCTTATTATTTGTATTGGCATTTGTGTTTTTCCTTGCCTTTATAATCTTGTGAATACTTGCAAATACTTTACAGTTATCTGTTTGGATATATCACCCCTTATTTTTGTGATAATTATGCAATTCCCAAATGCCTATTTGAAGTCAGCACATTCTTTTGATAACAAAGTGGTTAAAAATGTGGTTGCTATCGATGTATTGAAGTTTGTGATGATGTGGATGAAATATGTTATTATACATTAAAGAGAGAAGATTTCATGGTCTGTGTGTTATCCTATAGATGTGAATATGTCTGTGTATGTATTGTCTGTTAAGTTGGATTCTGATAATTTTTCGTGATGTTTATTAATGTAACTCCATAAATTGATGTGTCATTTGAATATCTTTCATGGCTGCCTTTCGTCTCCTTTGACATTTTGTTTTAAGAGGGTTCTACTTTATAAGCTGATCATAGCTTTGATATTAAATGCTTAGATAGTAATTTATTTGCTGTATTTCCAGATATTATCGTGGAGCTGTAGGAGCCCTGCTAGTATACGACATTGCTAAACACCTTACATATGAGAATGTGGAAAGATGGTTGAAAGAACTCCGTGATCATGCAGACAGCAACATTGTTATCATGCTTGTTGGAAACAAGAGCGATTTACGTCATCTAAGGGCAGTGCCTACAGATGAGGCAAAGGCATTTGCAGGTATGTTACCAATAAAATGTAGCTGATGTGGCTTGTAAAATAATTTCCTTTAGGGAAATTGCTGCAGAAAACCCAAATGTGCTGACAAGTAAAAATAAAGCCATGCTTGGCTAGTCTCAGCTATTATAGGTATTTCATTTATATACTTGATTAATTGAAAAGCTTGTCTAGAGAATCTGAATTCTCAATCTGTTGTTTAAAATCTGTAAAAAATACATATTGAAATGCATAATAATACATGCAACTCTTATTTTGATATTCTTATTTCTCAGAAAAAAATGGTTTGTCATTTATTGAGACTTCTGCACTTGACTCTACAAATGTTGAAGTGGCCTTCCATAACATATTAACAGGTAGGTAGATCTACTTTTATGGGGACAACCAATTGTCTGGCAACAAAGTCATTAGGCGACTTAGTGGTTAGGCAATTTTGTTGCATGGTGACTTAGAACAGCTGCCCCATGACTGCTATTGCGAGGAAAGTCTTGTCAAATTGTAATGAAGTGTATAGACAGATTTATGCCAGGTTATATATTTTTTTAGACCTGAATAACCAATTATTATTATTTTTTTTTTTAGAAATCTATCATATTGTATCCCAAAAGCAGATCCATGATTCTCCATCTTCTGATGGCAGCCATCCTAGCAACAATGTGCAGACAATTCATGTAGCACCAACAACAGATGACGACAGGAAGAAGAGGGTCCAGTGTTGTAATGCGTAGAAATACTGACTGGTCTGAGTGAATGTACAGAGAATTACGTCAATCAGAACAAAAGATGCTTATTCAGTACCTTTGAGTGTCCCGAGGGATTCTTTCATACTTTTCAAAGTTATTTGCCATCTGTTAGGAGCAAGATGCCTTGTTGTTACTTTCAGAGTAGAGAATGTGTATTTGCCCCATCTCATTCTAAAGCATCATTTTGATTGCTAAGAAAAAGAAACATTAATTTAACCATCTGTAAATGAATTTAAATGTATAAAATTTTAGCCCTGTATTAAGTACCGCCAAGTCGCATTTGAATTCTGCATGTTGTTATTTGCACATTCAAATAATCTTCCCTACTGCTCTAGTGTAATTAATAAAGTAAATAACAGGAGTAAAGCTTGTTTATGATATTGATTAAAACTGAATAAGCTTTTTTTTTAATGGGATAGACTCTGCCACAGTTACACAATGGTGTAACTAGGCTGTATCTAAAGTTCTAATTGGGTCTGTGATGCAGTAAAAAGAGAGTACAGTATCCAAACCCTCATTTTTATAGGTATTGTTCATTTGTTTTGTGGGATGCATCACAGTTTTTTTTTCTCCAAACACAAGCTTATTCTTGCCATTTCCATGTTTGTAAGAGAATTGTGCTTGTTTTACCTTGGTATTCTTCAGTGTTCATCATCTACTTTTTGTATTGTACGTTTTAGTTATTGTAAAATAATTGTTGAAATATGCTTCGTTCTTATAGTACAAAATTATAAATTGTTTCTTGGCAAACATCTAGTTTATTGAATGCTCATGATGACCATCACATATTAACAGTGAAGAGAAGAAAAAAAGAGACAGTGTGACTAGGGGTGGTGGGGATGGTTTCTTCCCAGGTTTGGGTACAGTAAAGCTTGTATCTTTCATGGTCTAAAAAAGACTGGCATCCATGCCTCAAAGTAAGCCTAATAGCCACCCCCCCTCCCCCCTACTAAATAGTCAGACAAAAGTGATACTTTGCCTCCTCCCCAACCCTCCTATCAGAGCTTAGTGTTTTGAGCTTTTCTTGATAGCCAAATAGTATTTTGTTAGTGTGATGTGTCTAACATGCAAGATCATATTATTGTGTTCGTAATAGCAACCATAAGTGTGTGCAATTCACCTTCTAATGATTCATGCAGTATCATATTTTTATACATGAAAATTTAAGAACACCCTTAAGAACATTTTCAGCCTTGAAATGCTCCAAAAATAGACGTTCTTATAGAAAAAAAGAGTGTATTCCCTTGTACAAGTATTTGTACTTCATCTAATCGAAGCACCGTTTTTCTACAATGCCCCTCTGCATCCCATGTTGTAAAGAAAACTTGTTTTTCCCCTCATAATATGCTACATGTAACAAATACCAAATGTGCGTCACAACCTTATAAACTCTCCCCTATGTCGAATTTTCCCGCGAAAAATTCATTTTGTCTGACGAGTCACGTGCCACCAGTCGACTCGAGCATGACGTCATCGCTCTTGTCGAATCTCTCTGCGGCTTCTCGCCGAAGAGTCAGCCATATTGGGAAGGAAGTTTTCCATCTTCAACAATCTGTAATACGAAAGAACCATCATCACACATATCCTCGTGTATCGAGTCTCAAGTTGTTGTTCTTTCGTTTGGTGTACACATTTTTAGGTTGTGACTACGTATAAAAACGCTAAGAAAGACAACGGAAGACCTTCGTAAGAAGCTTCCTCTCACTTCAGCGTCTGAGAACGCTTGAATCATCTTCCAATATGCAGAAGGGGAAAGGTTCTACTGCCTCCCCGCCTGCAGGAGTCATACAAGGAAGGCCCCAGCAACCGTATCCTTATCTTCAGTAAATTTTATTACCTGATAACTGCGGTAAACTAGTGTTGAATTCGTACTTCTCGTCTGGTGTACGTGGCCTACCGATAGCCATGAGTTGATCTCTAGATGCCGGTGTTTCTGTTCTTTTCTTAACTGATTTCCCCTTCAGATCTGCTAGAGGCCCTACCCCACCACAACAAAGTAAGTAATTCCTTTTTACGATTTTGATGGTGTTTCTGAACACCAATACGACTTGTTGCTCCGCGAAATGAAGGCTGGTCTGAGCCATCGTAAGGTGTAGCTGGCATTTCTGTTAATCACCGGTGTTCTTACTTGTTTTATTACTTTCAGGACCTGAGGAATACCCACAAAGGCAACCCCACGGCGGCTTCCAGCCACAGGTTAGCTACAAAAATTGATTACTCCGGGAAATGTGTATTTCCTTAGTGGTTTTGTTATCCTCCAACACCCCCTTCAACTTTGCGCGAATGGAAATTATACAATAAAAATTGCATAATGCCTAAACACATGCGATTTGCTATGGATGCCTTTATCTACTCAGTATTTACCATAGTAAACTGGTAACCAAGCCACAGTAGGACCCGGTGAAACGTATTCTTCGTTTTTTCATTCAGAGTTTTCACTTACTAAATCTCTGGTGAGCTGTTATTCAAGAATCTAGTTTCTTTTGTCGCGTTTTAATGCTACTTCCGTTGCTAGAGATCGCCATTTTGAAGTTTATTATTTAAATAAAGTTCAGACGTGTTAGTTATTTAGCGCAGCTTAGCGTTATGGACTCTTTTCGTGCTCACATCTTAAGGAAATTAGAGATTAGTCAAAGTTTTCCGTACGCTTCTATGAAAATGAGCCCTTCTGTCAGAATTTGTCGCCTCGATACCCGTTTTTTTTTTCTTTGATGTGACATAGGTTTAACATTGACCTCTTGATCGCTGAATGGAAATATATTTGTTTGTGAAATCTGTAAACATGTTGCAAATCGTATCACGCCAACGGAGTTAAAGATCATGTTTTCCTTGAATGTCAGCGGCTGGTGTTATATTTTTCTTGAGAAAGCATGATCAGGATTATTGTAAAATCTATGATAACCTTGCAGTCTAGTCAAGCTTCCTGTAAAAATACGTTTTGGTAATAAACTTTCTTACCTAAGAATGATAACTGAAATGACGTTGCTATTTTTCTAAGAATTGAATAACAATGTATATTCTTTGTCATTTTCACATGAATGTGATCCCTTTACCCAAGTCTTTTTTTTTCTTTTTTGACTACCATTTGTTTATCCTAATTCCATTGCCATTATAACCTTTGTTTGCCTTGGTTAGTATTTTTTATAACTTTTGTATTTATAAAGATAATGTGGTTGACATTGTGAACATGAATTGAACTTCTTTAGTCTCAATGGAACCATGTAAACTACACACCATCTTTTGTTTCTCAGTAAGATATGCTTTCAAATATACCAACCAGTGATGTTGGTGTTATCACTGTGTTTTTGGAAATATTTATTTTATATCAAAAGAAATTATCAGAAAGTATGAAGTGATATAATATAACCTTTAGTGTAACAAAAATATCACCAGATGGTTTATAATTGAGGTTTTCTATGGTGAATTTTATTATGGGTATAATGTAATTTTGAAGAGCTGGTGGTAGTGAAGGATTAGTTTATATGAAATATCAATCAGCATTATAATTATTTTTTGCCGAGGATGTCATTACATGTGTTTCCTTTGATTGTGATAGCGAAAAAGAGTTATTCATTTATGCTTCCTCCATGCTTCTATGCTTCCTTCCTTCCTCCATTTTCAGCCCTGATATACCTTAGTCACTTGTAATCCAACAAGGCTAGTATCTGTGTTTACACTATTTTATACTAATTATTGTTTCTTGTTGCATTCAGGGTGTTAGTGGTATGCCACAAGGTATGATGTACCAACCACAAGGGATGGTGCCCCCACAAGTTCCAGGACAGCAACCAAGGATGACAGCCCCTCAAGGCTACCCAGGAGCCTTTGTTGGTGGCAGACAACAACGCCCTATTCGTATACCACACCCACAGCAAGGGGGTCAACCTATGTACTCTTCGCCTCCAGCAGGGATGGGGCCTCAGTTAGTCCTAGGTTCCCAACCCTTTATTCCCGGAAATCAGCAGTCACCTTATGGTGTGTCTCCAGGGGTAAGGAGCTTTTTTAATTTTTTCTATATCCTCAAAAGATATACATTTAAAATGTTTTCTCTTTTTAAGGAATTGTTAAAACATCTGTAAAACGTCAAACATTGGTCCCATTCCCTAAATATATTCATTTTCAAAAGTTCATAATAGTCTTCTTTTTTTCAAATGAGATCAGTTTAACCTGAACTAAAGACTGTTTATTGATCATTCTGCATTGTTATTTTAGCAAGTTGATTACTCTCAGATGCAAGGTCCAATTCAGTTCCGTTCTGGTCAGCCTGGGTTTGTCACGCCTATGGCTTACCCTGGATTTGCCCATCCAGGACCCACTACTATGCAGCAGCAAATGCAATATCCACCCCCACCATCACTCTTTGTTGTCCGGCCAGCTCCCACCCAAATGACAGGTAGGAAGATTCCATAGCTTGCTTGTCTTTCAGCCAACCTGAAAAAGTGAAAACATGTCCATTGGAAAAGGTGCACTATCAGTTTGAGGTTTGAGTGCATGGAAGATAATGTTGGGTTTGACACCTTCACTTATTTTTAGTTATATTTATTATTAAAAGTCAGTGTCTTAAAAGTCTCGCATTGAAAATAGTTTAGGATTTCGCATGGAAAACTGTATTGCTCTTTTTTAAATTAAGAGTCACAAATTAGTTTCACATTTTTTATTTGAGATAAAGCTGCTGATTGTATGCAAAGTATCTAGTTAACACTATGTAATTTCAGGATTTGGGTAAACTTACAGCCTGTTCTGAAACCTAAAATTACTATTTTCAATACATTTGCCTCTGTTCAATGTGAGGTATCCAGACCACCATTTTGTATTTATCTGAAGGAACTTAGGTCATTTATTAATTGGTGTGGTTATTTTAAAAAAATATTCAAAACTGCTCAAGCCAAAATAATTTTATGGAGCTTCAAAGAAACAACTAACGAAAAGTCAGTTAATTCGGTATCCATAGAATCTGTAAAGCAGTTTTATGAAGCTTTGCATCCTGTTTTGGGCAAGACATCTATTTTTGTAGTTCCAAATAGTTAATTATATTTTCTGAACTTCTTTTCTATTCTTTCTAGGCAATCCCCAGTATCAGCAAGTTCGTATGGAGGTGCCAAAGCCACCGCAACAGCGGGAAAGAAAATTAATACAAATTAGGGATCCTAATCAGGACAATAAAGATATCACACAAGAAATAATGGCACGACATGGGGGTCAGTCAGCTGGCACTCCCTCTAGCACTGGTTCTCCCAGCACCACGCCTGATGCATCAGGACACTCCAGTAATTCTAACACCCCCCCTATCAACACAAACAACTCAGCCGAACAGAACTCAGTAAGTGCTCTATTTGCAGCAAAGGTTGCTGCCACGTTACACAATGATACACCACCTGCTGACAAACTGAAGACTAGTCCACAAGCTAGTAAATCTACATCTCCTAAAATATCATCCCCAGCGCAGGGAATCAAATTGATTTCAATTGAAAAGGCACAAAGGACACCTGATAACAGCAAAACCCCTGTTAAGATTGTCGAACCATCAAAAACAAAAGCTACTATACCAGCAAACACAGATGTCTCAGATGGGGCTAAGATCAGTATAGTAAAACCTGAAGCTTGTAAGCCTTCTCCTCCTACTGAGGTTAAGCCAGCTGCCACTAGCCAAGTTTCTAAACCTGCAGAGGTATCTAGCTTAGCTCAGCAAGCTCAGAAGCAGGTAACTAGTGTACAGAATGGTAGTACCAGCCCCACCCCTGATACAGAAGAGATCATCACTGCCGACACAAAACAAGAGACTGAAATGGCTCCACCACAAAACAAAATTTCAGAGCCTATTCCAGAGGATGCTGTTGAAAACAATAAGACTTCAACAGCACCCTTAGTAACTCCAACAGAAGTCGATGAGATGGTGAAACCGTCTGCTGTGGTTAAGGAGACCAAACCAAACAATGTTATTGAAGAGACTGTTGAGAGTGAAACTACTGTAAATGGATTAGAGTCTGATCCTGAGAGACTGAAGTCTTCACAAGGGACAACTGTTGATCAGTCAGGTATGTGTTACATAACATGTCTTGATGGCTGTGTCATATTCTCTTACACTGACATCGGGGACGTAGTGGTCACCATAGTTTCAATGATAAACCGCACCAACTGACAGCATCATTTTATGATACTTTACTCTAGCATCAGTGGTTAAGGCTATAAAAAGGACTAAAATAGTATCAATTGGAATAAGAACTACAACAAGACTTATTCAAAGAAAAACAGAAAGGCTGTACTACATCTGGTTTTGTATAGGCATGTGGAGTAGAGTAGAGATCTCAAAAAATATATATTTTTTCCTTTTATTATCTCCTTAGGACTAACGGACGAAATGTGACATGCTAAAAAGGCGACTCATATAAAACTAAGTTCCTTTGTGATCCCAGTGTGAAAATACAGTGCTATTGATATAATCGAATTCTCTAATAGAGAATAGGATGTGCCGAGTTCAATTAAAAACAATTAGTAAGTAATCAAAGCACAATCTGTCTAACTTGACAGCTTATGGCAACTAGGACACCTAATCTAAACAAGATAACACCTTTGTTCTTTTTATTTGAAAGATTTATAATTTTTTAAATAGCTTTAAAAAAAAAACAGTTTTAAAAGTCATTTTGAATTTAGATTGAAAATATAACGATGGCTTTCCCGTATCAGCTGATGATACGCACTTGGTATTTCCTAGACAGTAAGGGGGTTCTTTTCAACTCTCAAAGTTACTGTCTTTTTTGCCAAAGTTAGCTAATTTGTTAAAAAAATGAAACACAGTGATTCTTGTGTTTTTTTATATCCCTGCATAGTAGGAATTTTTGTCAAGTAAGGATTGAATCATTTCCATTTTCCTATTTTTCAACAGAAAATACCAGGGGGGGGGGATGTTTAGAACTATCTTTTAGAAATATGTGTTCTGGTTATCTGCTTTAATCTATTGCCAATATTATGCTAATCCTTCATCTTAATAAAAAAGTAGGACTTTTTTCTTTGTGATCCAATCTCATGAATATTATTTATTTGGCAGCCCATATTTAGCTTGAGTGGTCTATTGACTACAAGAGTGATGTTTTTGCCAGTGATTTGTAATGCTCCAATTAAAGTGTGACCTTTTGACCCCATGGGAGTGGGCTGAAATGACATCATGCATACTTGTGCATAGAATAACTGATGTGCCTCATGTCCCTACTGGATTGAGCAATTCTGACTTTATAAGTTTGCAGCTAGTTAACCACCACTTTCTTCTGCCTGTTCTTTCTAATTTTGCTCTCAGTCTAAATGCTTGGATTCTAGAAACAGTAAGTAGTGGACTAATTTAGCAAATTCCTTTGTTTCCTCTTGTGTTGTGCAACAGAATTGATTACCAGAGTAACCTCACAATATTCTTTGAGAGACTTGCTACCTTTATTTTCACTCCTTGTGTAGTTAGAGGGCTTCTATTTTGTTTTAAACCCCATTATTCCATTTATACCGCTTTATACACAAATTCTGGGATTTATAGGTTCTACAGTATAATACAGCTTTCTGTAAATGCTATGATTTGTAAGCTGTTTGGTTTGATGCTAATATGGTATGCTGTACTAATTGTCTGAGATTCAGAGTTTTACATTCATTCAAATTTCATATAGTGTACCCGTGTTTTCTGTGAAGCAGAATTTTGAGGTTATTTAGATAAGCTACCACTTCATGCATGACTACTTTTATATGTTTATAGTTGTTTATGGTTTTACCTCCACCATAATTCATCACACTTTATTTATAACTACTTTTACATGTTTATAGTTGTTTATGGTTTTACCTCCTTCACCATAATTCATCACACTTTATGTATGACTACTTTTACATGTTTATAGTTGTTCATGGTTTTACCTCCTTCACCATAATTCATTACATTTTATGTATAACTACTTTTACGTGTTTATAGCTGTTTATGGTTTTACTTCCTTCACCATACTCCCAAAGAAATTAGACTGTGTTTAAAACAATTTATTATGAATTTTATTTATTTATTAATTAATTAATTTATTTATTTTTTATTCATTCATTTACCTATTTATTTATTTATTTATTTATTTATTTATTATTCCTTATTTAATTGTTTATCCTTATTTTTATGATTCTGTATTTAATTATCCTTTTTTTTCTTAGTGAAAGATGTGCCAAAGAAAAAAAAGAAGGGGAAACAGCGGTTTCAAGAAATGGAAAAGAGGTCAGACAAGGCAGACCTTATGGATGCCTACACGGAAAGACCAGAAAAAGAGGTAAGCTGGTTTCCTTGTTTGCTTAATTGTTGATATGCTATCAAACAATCATTTTTACCTTTTTGTGCATTTTTACTTTCTTTTGCTTTCACACTTTATTATATCCACTTACATAAAAATGTTGTTTTAGAGTTAGCTTGTTTTGCTACACATTGATTTTTAACATGTTTTTTTTAGGTTTCCAAGGAGCCTCAAACAGAGCAAGAAGAAGAAGAAGTAGATGATACTGCAGAGGAGCATGTCCCATCTGAAGAGGAATCCTGGGAAGACAAAGATGGGAAAATAGGTTGGACTGGCCTTCTTATCAGATTACATACACACTGTCATCCACATTTATGTCATGGTTCATGTGAAAACATACCTTGAGCTCATTTAGTTTTAATTCATTGCACATTTATGTCATTGTTCAAGTGAAAACATACCTTGAGCTCATTTAGCTTTAATTCCTTGCACTTTTATGTCATGGTTCATGTGAAAACATACCTTGAGCTCATTTAGTTTTAATTCATTGCACATTTATGTCATGGTTCATGTGAAAACATACCTTGAGCTCGTTCAGCTTTAATTCATTGCACTTTTATGTCATGGTTCATGTGAAAACATACCTTGAGCTCATTTAGTTTAAATTCATTAGAGATTCATGTCATGGTTCATGAATTCATTAAAGATTTATGTCATGGTTCATGTGAAAACATACCTTGAGCTCATTTAGCTTTAATTCATTGCACTTTTATGTCATGGTTCATGTGAAAACATACCTTGAGCTCATTTAGTTTTAATTCATTGAACATTTATGTCATGGTTCATGTGAAAACATACCTTGAGCTCATTTAGCTTTAATTCACAAATTTGGGCTTTCAAATAAGCAAAAATGAAATTTCTGTTACATGAGTGCAAACGTATTGTTTAACAAAGAGATGCTTGCTGTTATGCCATTTTTAGCGCAAAAGGGCAAACTCATTAGGTTTTTTTTAGTGGAACTGTCATATTGAGTACATTTTACCCTTATGTTTCTTCACATTTGATGATGCTTTTTTTTCTGCAATTACTTTTAGGAATTGAATTCCCAGAATCAAAGGATGGGAAGCTGGTCTATGATCGCAACTTTCTGCTGCAGTTTCAATTTAACCCCATCTGTATTGAGAAGCCTGAAAACCTTCCTGACATCGAGGTTGTACTCAACACTATGCCTAAAGGACCACCCAAATCCTTTAACCCCAGGTAAGAAATTTCATATTCAGGGAATCCTCTCTTAAATGTGAAACCACCCTATGAAAGGGATGTCTATCCCTTTTCACTTTTCACTCCTTTTGAATTCAAAATAAAAATAGCTGTTAGTAACAGACCTTAAAGCATGGAGAGAATTTTCTCTGTATTGCTTTTATTTCTCTGGTTTCTGCTGTAAAAATAAAGCATATTTAGACATTTTTATAGTCCAATACGACGATATGAAAGCAAGAAACATTGGAGAACCTGTTTTGGGTGAAAATTTGGTCAAGATTGACATCTGATTTGAATTACGCTCTGATTTCTTTGGGCCATTCACAAATTGTCGTTCTCTCTGCCATATAATGTCAGACTGGTTGGCTGGTTGTTAACGGGTCATATGATTGATGAAACTGGGTTAATTGTACAATTGTGCACGGTATTTGTTCGAGATTGCTAGTCTCTATTCAAACATTCGTAATAATAAACGAGCGGCACATGTTACAGCGTCAGTAATACTCAAACCGAATAATTACTTGGAAATTTTTTTTACTGAATTGAAATGTTTTTAAAATAACTTGAGGAGCGCATCTATTTCCATACGCAAGTGGTAAAATTATCAAATTCATACTGGTTTGATTTGGTAAAAGAGAAATATCACGAAATAAAGAAGCCTCTATCCAAAAGGGTTCAGTAGGTAACTAGCCAATTCTCACCATGATAGAGGCAGTGTAGTCCTCAAATTAAAGGAAAATCTCTAAAACTGTGATGTCTGCTTTTTGAAGTCTGATGTCTTTATGCTCGATTATTTTGTTGTTGTATTTTTTTTTTCGATAAAACCTACTTCTCAAGTGCTGACAATATCCTCTATAGATCCATCATTTCAAGTATTCTAATCATCTCTGTTTACCTAGCCATGAAAGTAAGGAACTAAAGAAAATATATTGATCTTCGAGTGCTGTCAGGTTGCTAGAAATCCAATAGGGCTGCAGATGCTACAAGTCATTGCTCTACTGTTTGGTTGCTAGGAGATGCGCTAAAGTGCTCATTTGTTTGTTTAATTCTTTGTCACGCTACAGCTGAATTTTCTAAAGCTTTACCCGCCAGGGAAGGAAGCTAGAGAGGTTTTTCTCGCTTGGGAAAGCTGGGCGGCAGCTGGAGAGCAATATAGGGAAATATGACAGTTTTTCCGCTGGGTGTTTCAGGGCGGTATAGAAGCAAATGGGTCAAAGGTCATTTTGTGTGAATAAAAAAAAAGTTTCATATCTGAAAATGTGGTAACTTTGTTTGCAAGATAGGTTTGTCCCCAAGATGTTTTTTTTTTGTCAATTGGTTATAAAATTAAACCAACTAACTATAGAAAATATAGCAATAAATCTGGTGATCATCTCTTCTCTCATTGTCAATCACTGTACATTGTTTTAGAATGGGTGGTGGTGGTGGAGGAGGAGGAGGAGTCGATTTTATGCCAAGCTACATGCGACCAACCAGAGGAACAGTGAGTGCACTTCAATGCAGAGAGAGGCATTTTGTTTTTTTGTGTTCCCCATTTTATTTTGTAGTTCAGAGCTGATAATTTATCTCTACTTATAGCCTCAACCCAACCCTTCAAGAAATAAAGGAAGAATGCAACCCAAGAAAATTATTCGCACAATCCAGCCTACTGTTGAGGTAGGTATACAGCTTTATTGCCTATTTGAAAGTATTTGTTTTGGTTAACAAATGTTCTGCCATTGCAGCTTGAGCGTAGTGAGAATAGATGGATTCGTCCAGCTGAGAAGGCAAAAGAATTGCCAGAAGAAGAGAGTAAAACGGAGGTAGGTTCTAGTTTTATTTCATTTCTATTATTCAAATGGTTTTTCTTTCAAAGAAAGATTGAACACAAGAGTTAAGTATTTCAATTTTTCTAAATTAAATTATTGTTTTGTCTTTGATGTTTAGGAAGTCATGCGTAAATTCAGAGGCATCCTCAACAAGCTTACCCCACAGAAATTCAAAAAACTCACAGAGCAAGTGATGGAGCTTGAAATTGATACTTCTGAAAAGCTGGAGGGCATTATTGATATTATTTTTGAAAAGGTAGATAGTTATTGTGTTCCTCTAGCAGTAGTAGTAACAAATTGAAGGTGTTAAACTATATATAAGATATAGCAAACAAAACACATACATTTCAATGGACCTGAAAGTGCCCTCACTTTATTATGAAAATTATTACATCAAGATAGTTTTCAATATATTTTATGGTTGGTGGGACTAGAAATCGATGTACCATGATCGTCACCAGGCCACCCTCAAAAAGTATTAGCGATGTTAGACATTAGTAGTGACTAATGTGATGCATCACTGCGATAATGCTGGTCTTGTATCATTTGTTAATGCTAAGCCTTGCATGTTATATAACTTTTCTCTTCTGTTGTGTCAAAAAATAAGACAACTGAAGATTTGAGACTTTGTAAAATAGTGACTAGCCGAGATCACCACTGTGACAACTCTGCTCTTATATCTGTTGTATCTTTCATGTTAACAGGCTATTAGTGAGCCAGGATTCAGTGTCGCCTATGCTAACCTATGTCGTTGTTTGTTACCGGTAAGTTCAAGCTGCAATAATAAATATACTTCATGTACTGTACACAGTTGGGGTTTGGGAAGGGGGCATACCCATTTCTAATTGCTTTCATGTAATATCCATGCCTCAATAGCCTTCAGCCAGTTATCCAATGTCATTCAGGTTCCAGCTTTAATTCTGGTTTATACCTTACTATGCATAATTTCCGTGCATACACAAATTTGCAATTTTGTAATTTCAAAAAATTCCCGAACTTAAAGACTCCTTTAATATCACGAAATTTAATGGATATAGAAAAATAAATCACAAGATTGAAGGTTCTTTTGAGATCTCCTAGTAAGGACATTTAATGAAACTATTGATAATGGCTTGAGGAACATGAACACTTTTCCATCACTGTAAGACTGACCGTTAAGGGACAGCTTTTTTTTTTTTTTTTTTTCAGTTTATTGGTCCTGTTATAGTCGTTGGATAACATCATCTTTTTTGTAAAACAAGAAAAAAAGTAACTTGAACCTTGTATTCTCAAAATTGTATCCCCTGCAAACAATTTTTCTCTGGCGAAATTTAAAACGTGCGAAAATAAAGAAGAACAAGGTATAAACTTCAAAAGTTTTCAGTTTCGCTCATCACTGCATACAGTACAAGTATTAAATAAAACAATTGATTTTATTTTTCCCCTCTTTTTAGATCAAAGTGTCTGCTGGAAACAAAGAATTGGTTTTCCGAACCATCCTGCTCAACAAATGCCAGAAGGAGTTTGAAAAAGAAAAAACCGATGAGAACAGAATCCATGAAAAGATTGATCAACTTGTCAATGAAGGCCTTTCGGTAAGATGATTTTAAATAGCAACCACTTCTAATTCAGTGGTTAGCATTTTTATTTATACACTTATCCAGTTCATGTGTAGTGGAACCCACTTGTATAGAACTAGAATAGAACTACACTTGAACCTCTACATAGACATTGCTTCTGACTTGAGTGGCTAAACTTTGGCTTATGCTATTAAATCTAAACCAATTTAAATCACTGAAGCTCAATACATTCTATGGTTAAAACGTGAACAAGGGCTAATTCTTGGAACTTCAGGTAATACTGGAGGTTAATTTTGTCACTGGAAATCCCTAAAAGTATATCCATATCAAAGATCGTACTAAGACATTTGTCCTTTCAAGAAATAACACCATTATGTTATCCTTAAAAAAAGGGAATAAAAAATAACTTTTTCGCATGAATTCATGAAATGTTAGCTTCAAAACATTGAGCTAGCACAACAGGGATTGGGAGTAACACCTAGTTCACACTTCGTTATGTCCAGCAAACTTCAAATTACTTTAAGTTCATATGCAAAGTGTATATAAAGTGTAGCACTAAAACCAAACAAGGATTTTTGCTTTTATGGGTTTGTTGGAAGCCTTTCACAGAAATTTCAACTTCACCACTCTCTGAAATAAACAAAAGAAACCTGTATCTTCCTGTTAGTGAAGGTCGCTTTTCAGTTTGCGCAGTTAAAAGCCAAATCGTAATCCAGCTCACGGCTGCAATCCTATGTTTTGTTGCCTTGATCTGTCTGTTTGTTCTTGATGTACAATAAAGAGGTCTTATAACATTCGATACGTGTCTCGTGCAGCAAATTTAGCAATCCAGCCATTCGCACCTCAAGTAATTTTCCCGCCAAAAAAGAATGCTGTATTTCAAACATATAAGACTTTCAGGCCTATATAGAGCTGGAAATAAGGCTTATTATTGCTGTTTCAGTTTCAAGGGCTCACAAACATGGTGACACAACAGACTACAAATGAAGACGCAATTCCTAAAAGATTTCAGCGAAAGATCTCAGAAGCATCACAACACATTAATTTGTAGCAAAGTTTGCTTTGAGCTATTTTGCTAGCATTTCTGCACGATTTTTTTAGACATTTAAGAATACTGCATATTCAAATTCTCAGCGGAATGCCCCATTGTTGAACAAATTCTCTTCGAATGTGGGTTAGTTTTCGACATTTTCCAATCAACATTCTTATTTTCCTCTGCAAAAGACACAAATGAGTATTTTGTTGCACCTTTTTTCAGCAAGGTTTTTTTATTAATAAATGTAGAAGGTCCTTGGCAATTTTTATATTGATAGCTTGAATAGTCTCAGAGAAATTTGTCAAGTTCGTGTGGCTCGCAGATTTTGAGGGCATCAGATTTTAAAGTTTCCCACTAATTGCCTCGAAAATATTTTTCCTATAAACCTTAATTACTTCTTTAATATATCCTGAAGTTTCATGGGAATAGATCACGGATTGAACTTGGTAAACAATTTCTGGAAATTAACCTCCCGTAGTAGTACCATCAACCAACTTAAGTGCCCTATTTCAGAGATGTATTCAACTTAAACCCTTTTTTTTTTTGTTTCCCATTTTCTCTGTCTTAACAGCTTCTCTCTATTGCTAAACTTTGAATAATACTTTGGCTAGAATCAATATTTAGAGGACAAAACAATGTTCAAGCTGTACACAAAGTCTTCAAGGGATACTAAAAACGGTGTCAGTTATCATGGAGTTTAAAAAAGCTCTATAACTTGATTTCTGTGACAGGAGGAAGACTACAAGATAAAGAAAGCTGAACTAGAAGAAGAGGAGATGTTTGGAAAAAGGAGAACACTTGGAAACATTAGATTCATTGGTGAACTGTTCAAACTTAAGGTTTGTAAACTGTTAGAATTTTAAATGAGGTAGATTTGAAGTCTTGTTGTAAAGTCCTTAAACTTATGTTTCTAATTTTTAAGGAAATATATTTTAATGATTGAGCGAATTAATTAGTCTTTTGAGCCACCTACAGCCAAAAAAGTGTACAAATATAGTTTTATTTGATATAGTTTTAGGGTATAGCTTTGGATATAAAATAATTAAAACTAAATCAATACTGTTTACACTATACGAAAATGCCTATAGTATTGACACGGATAGTGATACAGAAAAACAATGCATTTTGGGAATGAAAAATTGATTTTCACAGCTTCCATTAATGGTATTTCATTGGAAATACCTCACGTTTTCTGACATGTTTACATTTATAAATACACCAAAACTATTGCTGCAGATTTAAAAATGTCCTAGCACAAGAATTTCTGCAAATTTAAAAATGTCCTAGCACAAGAATTTCTGCAAATTTAAAAATGTCCTAGTACAAGAATTTCGATGCCCATTGATGGTGGTTGTTTTTTCCTGTTACCTGCAGATCTTAACAGAGAACATCATGCACACATGTGTAATGAAGCTGATCAAGAGCATGGATGAGGAGTCTCTGGAGTGCTTTTGTAAACTCCTCTCCACCATTGGCAAGGACTTGGATCACGAAGTAGCCAAGGTACAGCTCTTCGTCTTATTGTGATATACATTATACAATGTTAGCTTTATAATTCTGAAAGAATATTACCTTTTCTTATATTTTAGCAATCAAATGTACTAAATTTAAGAAATTTTTTAAGGATATATTTTTAGGGTTTTTAAGGAAAATTTATGTACATGAAGCATTCAGGCCTGCAGTCAAAGGAGTTTCGGGGGTTAGGGAGAACCACCCACTTGACAATAGATCCCCTCATAAGAAACAAAATCAAGTACCACTGTAAGCAATGGCAGAACACTTAGAAGAAAAAAGAGTGGGATCTCCCTTCTGTAATAATTCTCCCTACTGGACTGGTACCAGAAAGTTTTTGTCTAAGAGGTTTTATATCTAACTTTTATCCTTTTTACAGCCACGCATGGACCAGTACTTTAGTCAAATGGACAAGATCATTGCCTCCAAAAAGACATCCTCTCGTGTGCGCTTCATGCTTCAAGATTTGAGAGACCTGCGTCTCAGCAACTGGGTGCCCCGTAGAGATGACAACAATCCAAAAACCATTGATCAAATTCACAAGGAGGCTGCAGACGAAGAGAAAAAGACACAGTTGCTTTTACAGCAGCAGCCGAAAATGCCAAAAAATAAGGGTATGTGCAGTACACAGTATAGATGAAATTGGCCGAAGTTCACAGAATTACGGCCTTTTGTTCTCAATCCGAAAGTTTGGGTGTTTTTGCTGAAGTTCAGTTACGGTATTTTGGCTGTTTAATCCAGCCGAAATTCCAGCATCGGAGTTGCGTCGAAGTTTTAGGGCTGTTGTTTGAAGTGTGCTCTTAATTTGTACACCGTACTTCATGTTAGACATGTTCGAACAACATAAACAATATGCTTCCAGGCAGGCTATTTCAAATTAACACAAGAAAGGCGATGCTAGCATTAGACAAATTTGAACGCGGTAAATGTGAAATGTTTAAGCGTGAAAACTTTATTATTCTTAGTTTCATTATCAAAGTTTCATAATACGCGTGATCATCAAACAACACAACCAAGAAAATCGTAGTTGGAGATGTATCCTTTCAAGCCGATAAAACTTTCATAGTCTGTTGTACATATTAGTCCATCCGAAATTTCAGTGAAGGAAATTACAGCGAAATTCTAGCTAGAATTGTTTGGGCTTGGACGAAGATGCTCCAATATGGTCTAGCTCTTGGCTGGAGTTTCGAATACAATGCTCTTATGTGCGTTGCTTTGACTGAGCCCCAGAGCTGAGGGTTAGAGACAAGTAATCCTTCTTTGAAGGCCGACGGATGTGCTGTGAACTTCTGCCAATCTCTTTGGCATTACTTTCCATCAGTACTGTATATACCTATTGCAATTAAAGATGCACCTGTGAATCAGGGTATCGCAACCCGCAATGGTTCATTGGTAACGTATACATGGCTGAATCCTGGTCTCTGAACTCCATGTGAACATTTAGATATACATAAGCAAGAATGCTGAAGCTTTCTAAACCTGTGTTTTTTTTATGACCATGAAGCACTGCAGGTTTAAACACAAAGATTCTCCGAGTGAAACCTTATTTGAAATAGGTGTATGAATGTCAATTTATAACCTATTAAGAAGTTATTACAAAAGAGAATAAATAAATAACTGTGGTGTTTTGTTTTCTTCCAGGACGTGATAGTCCAAGGACTGTTGTACCACAAGCTGATGAAACCTGGACAACTGTTTCTAGCAGAGGTCCGCGCAATGTTAGTGTGGATCCTAAGAAGTTCCAAAATGTTCAAAAGGTTAGTGTTTTACAAAAAAGTCTTGGGTGCAGCAATTAAAATGTGCTATTGTATCATGATAGGTAGCATTTATAACACATTAGCTACAGTGATGACTAAAACTATTGCAACATTTCACTGCGGTAACCTCGGTAAAAAACTGCTGTAACCGCGGTCACACCTCTGCGGTCGGATGCTCTAACCTCAGCAAAAAAGTGTGGTAATCAGCAGCGGTTTTCAACCGCGGTACAAAACCCCGGTTTTACCGCGGTTAAGATGTACACCAACGCAACTGAAAAGCACACACGATCCCCGTAACATTTCATTATAATTGATATTCACTTAGTTTTACTTATGGAAAACATAGTTTAAATTAGAACAACGTTCTAATTGACATGCAAGTCTCAAAGGTTCTCTAAGAACGTTTCTACAAGTTCTTTCTGGAAGGATAAATTGTTTGTTGATCTGAATGAAGAGAAATAATCAGACAACTAGCTCAGCGAGCAAGTTGAGTATTTCAGTTTCTGTAAATAAACAGGATATTTTTTGTATCGGTTAATTAGCGGATAACGTGGGAGTAGAAGCTCAGTAGCTTTGCATTTTTTAATGAGTTATACAACAAGATTTATGCGTGAAGTTTTGATCGCTTTTAGTTTAGCATACTGTATGACTTTAAACTTCCTTCTCGTGGGAATTAAAATTTCAAGCAAGCGGTGACGAATATTCTCGAAAAGGAAGTTCGATCTCCAAAAATTTCAGGAAGCTGTAAGTTGGAAAAAAATCATTTATGTTGTTATTTTTTTGGAAGGAATTTCTTTGAAATTTTAGAAATATTAGGAATGTTATTTTGGGAAGGCAGTCTTCAGTAAAAGGAATATTTGATCTCTAAATATATGCTAAATTCTTGAATGTGTGAAAAGTCGGATTACTTATCTTCACTAGAATCCATTTGTTCTTGTAAAGATAAGAAATAAAGTTCGGAAGGATTGTTAGATTGCTAAAACTAATCGCTAAATAAGTGAATGTGTGAAAAGTCCAATACTTTTCTTCGTGGGGATTCGTTTCTGGATGTCACATGTAAGATTGTAAATAAAGTTCGAAAAGATTATTTTTGTGAAGGAATGTTCAAAAAATGCCAAAAATAACCGCTTAACACGTAAATGTGTGAAATGCTTAACAAAACTACCTTGAGGATTCTATTTCTACCTTCTATTTTTCTCTGTATGTAAAGACTAAACATACTTTGGAAATACTGTCGTGAAGAAACTTTCGATCGCTAAATGTTTGCTTGACACGTGAATGTGTGAAAAGTCAGACAACTTGCCTGCTTGGGAATCTGTAAGTAAAGTTTGGGAAGAGTGTATTCGCGAAGGAATGCTTGAATGCTAAAAAGCGAAGGTTTGCATATCAACAACAATCAAATACCGTGGAATGCATGTTAGGATAACAAAAATATTTTCTCTAAACACGCAAATGTGAGAAAGGTCAGACAAGTTGTCTTAACGGGGATCCATTTGTTGTTGTAAAGATTAGGAATAAAGTTCGGAAAGACCATTTTCTAGGAATGTTCGAATGCCCAAAATAATTCCTAAACACGCGAATGTGTGAAAAGTCCGACAACATGCCTTTGCGAGTATCAATTTGTTGTTGTAAAGATTATAAACAAAGTTTGGAAAGACTATTTTCTGGAAGGAATATTCGAATGCCAAAAACGCCATCGCCAAACACGTTATTAGTTATATGCTTGTAGACGAAGTTCGAGGAGCGTGATTGTGTAAAAGAACACAGGGCTTGGTTAGTTGTGCATTAATTTTGAAAAGCAAAGCGAAGGCTTGCAAATTAAAGTTATCAACTCAAACAACACCTATTGTTAAGCGTAAATGTGAGACATTTATTAGGACATTTATTAGGAAGACAATGATCTGCACAATGCTGAGGCCTTCAAATCAGTTCAGAGTCCGAGATATGAAAAAGGAACTGTTTTTAAACACACAGTGAAACAAATTCTGATCGGCATTTAAAGAAATGGTTAATCTTAAATGATTTCTTAAATTTGACTCTTACTTGAAAGTCATAATGCTTTTTTTAGTTTTGTCATACACAAATACTAGGATATACTAGAAACGTTTTATTGCGAACTATTTCTATTTCTGAAGTCTTTCTAGCTTGAGTCACAAATCAGAAACATCTAATTACACATTTCAGCTGTTATCTGTGGTTGTGATGGAAGTTCAAATCATTCAGTTAGTAAAGTTTGCTTCTTATGTACATTCAGCTCTTACACGGTACTTAACTGCGGATTTCGGCCGCGGTTTTATGAATATAACGTAACCGCGGTCAACACGGCCGGCCGCGGTTTGCGGAAAAATCTTGGTTTTGCTGAGGAAAATGTTACAATAGTTTTAGGCATCGTTGTATAATGTAGCTTTCGACTTATTCCCTTTGGAACTCCCCTTCAAAATTCTAATATGACTTATTTATTTTAGATTTGTTTTCATGGCTGTTTAAACATGTAATGACTGGTCAACATGGTATCCTGTTGTACACCTTCCTTATAAAAAAAAAACCCTCAAAAATGGGCAAAACATTTTAAAGCACCAGTTACAAAAAGTGCCACCCCAGAGAAGCAGCATTGTACTTGAAATACATTGTACGAGGAACAATTGACTAAACTTTTCATTTTGCTCTAGCGTAATGTTGATTCAGAGAACATATCACTTGGGCCTGGTGGGCGTGGCTATGGGGCGTGGGCACGTGGAAGCAGCGGTGGCACTGGACCTGTAGCAGCAACACAGGCAGCCCAACCTGAAGAACCACGAGGAAACAGGTAACAATTCTGTCTCTAACCTCCAATAAGAAGTGAATAGGTTGTTTTGTTGGCTGTTTGCACGTGTTTGTGCAATATCTCCATAGCTGTTTTTGATTTAAAATTTCTTATCTGGTCAAACTTGCCAGATTCTCTGCCCTTGGTGGTGAGGCAAGAAGAGGCCCTGGAGCAGCAAGGTGAGTGCCAACCCCCCCCCCCCCCCCCCCCCCTCTCTTCTCTAGGGAGGTAGTCATATCCTTGCTAAAGGTTGGCTCTGCAATTTTTGGGACATTTCTCTGTTTCCAAAGCATAATCATAAATTCCAGATCCCATATGAACTAAAAAAAATCAACCATTTTTTTTTTCTTGTAGGCCAAGTTCTGGTGCTGGACGCCAGGAACCACGTAGCCCAGGACCTCCAGGACGCTGGCCGCCTGCATCTGAGAGAGAGAAGGCTCTCGAAGCTGCCCGCAATCTTGGGCAACCCAAGGTATTATTTAAAGAGTCAGACACAAGTTATATGGGGAGCCGCAGTGACTTGCTAACTGTTCTGGGTCTGCTGTCCATGTACCTTCCCCAAAAAATGAAAATGTTAGTTGAAAGATGAATAATTATTACTGGCTTGATAAAGAATGTGAATTGCCTTATTTCAGTCCAAACCAGAAAGGAAAGATGCCCCATCCCCCGAACCAGAGCCTGAGGAAGAAGAGACTAGTGCCCCAGCTCCAGAACCACCAGCTGCCAAAGAGTTTTCAGAACGTGAAGTGGAACAGAAGGTCAATAGTATAATTGACGAGTACCACAACATTTCAGACCTCAAGGTAGGAGTCAGACTTCACCCCTTTCCCAAATAAAACCACCGGTTTTCTTCTCTATTTCAAATAATGATCTTTTTTCATTCAGATTTGCCTTCTCATATTTTTTAAATGTGTTTTCCAGGAAGCAATGGAGTGCATCCAGGAAATGAAGTCTCCAAGTATGCACCATAAGGTGGTTTTCTATGCTATTAATCACTCCATGGAAAAACATCAAAATGAGCGGCTCAAGACTGGCAGACTATTAAGGGCTTTGGTCAAATCCAATATTATTTCAAAGGAACAATTCATGGAAGGGTAAGGGCCACAAACAGAAAACATTACAACATTGCAGAAAAACATGCTACTGTGAGTTGATATTTAAAAAAAAAAAACATTATTTCTTACAATTACCTTTGGATCCTTACATTCCAGTCTGGTTTTTCCATTCAAAGCACTAATACTTTGAGGGGGGAAATGCACAACTCCAAGATTTTAGCTTTGTAAACTATTACCCGGTTTCAACTACACATTACTACATCACTAACAACTGTTTTTTTTTTTCAGTCTCGATGAAATGCTAGAATTCACAGAAGATTATGAAATTGACATACCACATGTTTACAACTATCTTGGCCATATGGTTGGACCTGCCTGCTGTGATGGAGTCCTGCCTCTCACTGATATCAGCCAATCAGCTTGCAAGTTATTCTCAAAAAAGAATAACTGTGCACGCTTGATTGCTGAGCTGCTTCTCACCGCAAAGTCTGAATCTGTAAGTGTGTTTCCTCTTGTGTTGCACGTTTTCCTGTTAATGTGTAAGTGGAACTTGCCTAAATGGAGGCAGGCTGGGACCTTTTTGTTTTTGTTCATTTTTGTTTTTGTTCATTTTAAAGAAAAACCCTTATATGTGAGATTATTTAATGAGTATTAAGAAGAATGCAAAATCTATTTTATATCTTCAATTTTTTCCAGAGTTCGGCAGATGTCGCTGAGCTGTGGGCCCAATCAGGAATCAATTTTAGCAGTTTCTTTGAATCTGAGGATGCTGCTCAACAATTTATTAAGAAAATGGTATGGTCAAACTCCATCAATTTGATAAAATGTATGGTGCATGGGCTCTCCTCGCCCCTTCCATGCTAGCAAAAAGCATTTCTGGCTTGCTCTTAGAAAATAGCAGGGGAGCTAACCTTCATTGGAAAATATATAAATAATAAGACAAAAGTAGTTTACAATATAAAGTGAAAACATAAAGTTCAAAACATTTATAACCGAATTTCTTCTGGTATGATCAACGAGAATTCAAATCAATAGCACGTTGTCAACCATTCCACCATGACCAATCAATTCCCTTGCTGTGTGCAGTGGAATTATGACGGGAAACATGAAAGCCATTGATTGGTTTAGACAATTGATTGACTGCGTGCTATTCCCAAACGAGATAAGGATTTTCAATTTGCAGAAGAATTTGGCTATCAGATAATTCTAGAGATCAGTAAATGTCTTCAGTGGACTTGGGACGGCAAAGCCCAAAATACTCTCCTGCATTGTTCCCCTGCACATTACATGCTGTGTCTCTTTTTAAATCTAAATGGTTTGATTTTCAATCCGATGTTTTATTAATTTCTGCGATGATATTTTCATTGTTGTAGTATTCTTTTTGTGCAAACCAAATTTACCATGGAAGTCTTTTATGTTTCTATGCTGACCTTCATCCATAATTGTTCTTTTTACTCCTTGCAGAAATTAGAATCACTATTAACTAGTCCACCCATTGCACCTAGCAGTAGCCATCATTCAGCAAATGTGCAAGAGGAACTTAGAGAATTAATGCTAAAGAAGAAAGCTAGTAACCAAGAGGTCTTCAATTGGATCGATGTAAGTGGTAAAAACTTGATTTTTTTTAAACCTACTATAAACACTCTTTACTGAACGTTTAGTTTACCAGTTTCATGGTTGAAGTCATCTTTGTAATTCGTTTTTAAATAATTGCATGTAAAGCATGAAAAAGGTCCAAAATGAATAATTTCTTTGTATGTATTTATTCCCCTAACAAATTGGGAAGTAACCTGAAAACTCTTGTGATTTGCTCAGAACTGTTACTGAGTTTGTTTCTTTCTACAGGGTAATGTTCAGAACACAAAAGATCCACAGTTTATCCGAGCCATCGTCACAGTAGTTTGCGAAAGCTGCAAGACAGGTTGGTAAAAAAAACTTCCATATAAAAAGGGGGCATCTTTGCTGTCTATTTTTCATTCTTTGTATCCCTCTCCCCCTAAGCCCCACACATGGAAAAAAAATAGTGAACATTAAAAGTAAAAGAAAAAAAATCGCTAGGCGATAATGATACACAGTATTTGATGTAAGTCAAGAGCCGCCCATTGATTCATGTTTAGAACACACATAGGCTCAACTTAAATTTTTATTGGGTCTTTGGAAAGTGATAAGAGTTATATTGGCTTTGTTATCTTGGCTTTTTGTCTTTTTTGTGCAATTTTGTGTGTGTATTTTGTTGTGCTTTTGTATTTTGGAGTGGACAAATGTTTTAAGATCCTAGCTTGCAGTGGTGTAAGTTTTTTCTTTCAGCTGACACGTCCAAATAAAAAAAACTGTCTTCCCTCCCTGTTTTCCTGCTCACACTCTTGTTTACTGCCTTGCAGATGATGGTGATTCCTTTAAATGTGACAAAGTTAAGCTAGCCAATAGAAAGAATCTTTTGCAGAAATATATAGACAGTGACAGCAATTTGGAATTGCAAGCGCTGTACGCTTTACAATCATTAACAGAGAAATTAGACCATCCGTCAGGTATGTTTATTGACTTCCTAACTGCTATATTGTAAAAGCATCATACAATCCGCATTGCTGGTACTAGCCTACCTGTAGGCTTTAATAGTTTTTCCGACACGAAAACCCCGAAAACACGGAGTTCGCATACCCTGGCCGCCATCTTGGATAATGCACTCCTCAGGGCCGGGTTATGCGAACTCCGTGTTTTCAGGGTTTTCGTGCTGGAAAAACTATTAAAGCCTACAGGTAGGCTATGCTGGTACCCCTGCCTTCTCTGACAAAAACAACAAACGAACAAGGGAAATGTTTTCTAACTAGCTCGCAGCACCAGCCAACATGGTGTACATAGCGTATAATGTCTCTGGTGTCACAGGGCTTTAGTTGTCGAGGTTAAAAAGAACAGTTATCTGCACCCCTATCCCTACCTTTTCTGAAAAAAAGCAAACGAACAAGTGAAATGTTTGCTAACTTCGCAGCTCCAGCCAACTTGTTGTGTTTAACGTATAATGGCTGCGTTTGCACGGGGGGCTTTAGTTGTCGAAGTTAAAAATAACTCTCGTTATCTGCAACATGGTTGCCCCCTCTATAAAATTGGCATGGAAAATTTATATAAATAAAACACCCCCTCCGCCTCGATGTACAAATTGCCACTATTTCTTGTTGTTTTGTTGTGGTTTTAGTTTGCTTACCAAACAAGTGTGGCTCCACATGGCTATCTGTCTAATTACGCAATATTCTATTTTAGGCTTTTTGCACTCGTATTTCGAGGATTTCTTATTACGCCATATTCTATTTTAGGCTTTTTGCGCTCGTATTTCGAGGATTTCTAATTACGCCATATTCTATTTTAGGCTTTTTGCGCTCGTATTTCGAGGATTTCTATGACGAGGATATCGTACAAGAGGAAGCATTCTACGCATGGGAGAAGAGCACTGACCCTGCCGAGCAGACGGGCAAGGGCACAGCTCAAGCCTCGACACAGCGATTCTTTGAATGGCTACGCAGCGCAGAAGAGGAACCAGCCAAAGATGCCTGAACTGCATGTGTCAGAAATGTGTGATATGATGGACACAGTGCTTTGATGTACTCCATATCATACACTTGGGCTCCAGGTCGAGGCTGGAATAGCCGACTGATGGGGCCCACCCGCGCTGATCTATGCTGGATTTTGTCGTGTTATTGTCAAAAGGAGAATTTCACATGGTGATTGTGAAGCAAAATCTCATAGATTATGTGCTGTAGACCATCCACAAGATGCGTTGAGCCCCACAGCTTCTGTTGTATCTTCAACGGGGAGCAGCAATTGAACTATTACGATAGTAGTATCTATGCTACATAATACGGAAGCTGTCAATGACAGTGGGGTTACTACAAAGGCATCTGTGATGCGCTAGTATTCCATGTGAGCATCTGTCTCAAAATGCAAAATGAATATAGTAGATGACGTCATATTGCGTCACTGCAGTCCTCTGTCGATAGAGGACTGGTAAAGACTGGTGCTAGACTGAGGGGTTAATTGTCCCCAGTATTGGTCTTATATTTCGTAGATCTGCTATTATTAACAGCGTGCACATTGATCCAGTACGAGCAGGTCGATGAAGATGACGATCCTGATGTGGCTGAATTGACCGCTGTTTACAGAGCAGTGCATCCAGAGAATAAAATTGTAAAGTGGAAGATTCCTATTTTGTGTCCAAAAAAGAGGATTATAAATAAATTAAATGTTGAATGGTGTAAATATGCTTTGGTTCGGATTGCTTTTTAAATTCCATGACGGCCTATTTGTGAGTGAATAATATCCTGATAAAAGATCACTTAACCTTAATGGACCTTTACGGAAACGAACACATAAAAAGAATGACAAGGATAGCCCAAAAGCCCTCTCCCCGGGGGAATCCAGTTTTCAAAACCAAAACCCAGGTCCTCGGACTAAAACCGAGAAGAATCCCAGTTCCCAAGGGTGTTTTGGAACAGGTTGTTTTGTAAATTGATTTATAAATGACAAACAATGGAACTCCCCTCTGATTTGGTCGAATTGTACCTTGTTTTGTGATGCGTGATCTCCGTGTTTACGTAGATACCCGGTCAAGTTACGTTGCGTAATCCAAGCTACTACCCCGTGGCGCGCGAACAGTCCCCGACGCGATATACGAAACATGCCCGACCGAAATCAATTTAATCAATCAATCAAGTTTATTTCACCAAATAATAGTATAATTATAATAATGCAAAAAAATAGTCAAACAACCTCTGTTCCCAACGCCATTGAGTTCCCGTTCTTAACTCGTGGCTTATGCTTTAGTAAAAGCAAAAGAGTTTGTGGTCTCGATGTCACTCTCTCAATTTATTGTAAACGTCCGATGTGAAGATTTCCTGTTAGCACATTGAACCCGTATCGGCCATAAGTAGTACCCACCCACTCTTCCCCCCCCCCCAAAAAAAAAAAGTGAAAAATACTACAAAAGGGAAAGAGATCAGCAAACACAACTTAAGAAGCAGAGATGTTTATTATGCTCCTCCAGGTCCATTTCTATGGCCTCGAAACACAATGTTCATCCCTTGAAGGCCATTTTGCTGTCATTACTGTTGTTTTTTGTGTGTGTGTGGCCAGGGGTAATGGGTTATAGTACGAAAGGGCCTCCGGAAAGTCTGGCCGTAAAGTATATATACCTAAATTTGTCAAAATGTGATGCGTTCCAAAATGCAGAATCTAATTGTGTTCATAGATCATGTGTGTTATTCTTTTCTTATGATTCATTGAGTATTATTTTTTATGCATTGAATTTAAGAACATTTTCAGCATTTTAAAAAATGCTTAAAAAATAAGAACGGTGCATCCTCAACTGAAAATTAGACGTTCTTATCAAAAAAGAGTATCGGTTGATTTTGATCTCCAGTTTGATGTTCCTGTTGTTGACGCCGTTTGAGGTTGACTATTTTCGAAAAAAAAGCTCCAGACGTTCTTGGAAATAGCATATATAAATAGCCCTTCATAACGATTGGGCTAAGGAATCTGAAACCAGTACCACACAGTAAACCAGAGGTCCCAAAGATTATGCTCACCAGTCTCTAAGTTTGTTGAAATATACTGGTTGACCTGGGTATACACGTATTTCAAATAACGCATTCGGAGAATCCATGTGACGTAACCCGCAGTGCCTTGTTGGTATCAAATGAGAAATAAACCCAGGTTTGTAAAGGTGTACTATTGTTTTTGTGCCTGTTAACATTTACGTGGTTTTCAAAGACCAGAATCCAGCCATTTATACGTTAACCATCAGGCAAGGACAACAAGAATTCTCGGGTGCAACCCAGTTTTAAATCGGTGTATCCGTATAGCACAGAGGCTAATGAATCAGTCTTATTAACTTGGATGTTCGTTATTGTTTTGCTGTCTTTTGAGTCGGACGTTAGTTGCTGTGGCGTTCCTTGCATCGTTTTCCGGCTTGGAGTTCATGTACCTCTCTTCCATGTATAGAATATTTTCTACTCCGTAACTTTCCCCGTCCTGCGACTCTGGCTCCCTGTGGTCCTTAGCCCTTTTGTACCAACGTCGTCGCAAGTGTAATGTGACAATAAGCATAATCCCAGAGCAGAGTAGAAGCCCGCTAGACAGAGCCAGTACAAGTATCGAGGATGTGGTAACAATGTTCTCCTTGTTTGCCTCTCCAGCACCTGCATAGCACAAGAAGGCTTGATTTTGCGACATGTTCATAAGTGCGAATAAGCTACAGAATAACAAATAATAGAGATAGATAAAAAAAAAAAAGATTGCGTTCATATAGCGCCTATACAGTGTAAATTATGTTCTCACACTTGGAACTAAGGAACACAAGCTTCTATGTTAAATGTTGTATAAATATGACAGGCATTGAGGCAATATGCAAACAGCGCCAACATCGGCCATAAGTGCTGGTGATGAAATTAGCTCGATTAGCCACAAAACAAATGGAGAGCTGCCATAAGACAGAGGAAATGGTGAAGACAAGGCTAAGGGCTCAAGGGGTGCACGATAGAGGTTAGGGCTCAAGGGGTGCACGATAGAGGTTAGGGCTCAAGGGGTGCACGATAGAGGTTAGGGCTCAAGGGGTGCACGATAGAGGTTAGGGCCCAAGGGGTGCACGATAGAGGTTAGGGCTCAAGGGGGGCACGATAGAGGTTAGGGCTCAAGGGGTGCACGATAGAGGTTAGGGCTCAAGGGGGGCACGATAGAGGTTAGGGCTCAAGGGGTGCACGATAGAGGTTAGGGCCCAAGGGGTGCACGATAGAGGTTAGGGCTCAAGGGGTGCACGATAGAGGTTAGGGCTCAAGGGGTGCACGATAGAGGTTAGGGCCCAAGGGGTGCACGATAGAGGTTAGGGCTCAAGGGGGGCACGATAGAGGTTAGGGCTCAAGGGGTGCACGATAGAGGTTAGGGCTCAAGGGGTGCACGATAGAGGTTAGGGCTCAAGGGGTGCACGATAGAGGTTAGGGCCCAAGGGGTGCACGATAGAGGTTAGGGCTCAAGGGGGGCACGATAGAGGTTAGGGCTCAAGGGGTGCACGATAGAGGTTAGGGCTCAAGGGGTGCACGATAGAGGTTAGGGCTCAAGGGGTACACGATAGAGGTTAGGGCCCAAGGGGTGCACGATAGAGGTTAGGGCTCAAGGGGTGCACGATAGAGGTTAGGGCCCAAGGGGTGCACGATAGAGGTTAGGGCTCAAGGGGGGCACGATAGAGGTTAGGGCTCAAGGGGTGCACGATAGAGGTTAGGGCTCAAGGGGTGCACGATAGAGGTTAGGGCTCAAGGGGTACACGATAGAGGTTAGGGCCCAAGGGGTGCACGATAGAGGTTAGGGCTCAAGGGGTGCACGATAGAGGTTAGGGCTCAAGGGGTGCACGATAGAGGTAAGGGCCCAAGGGGTACACGATAGAGATAAGGGCTCAAGGGGTGCACGATAGAGGTTAGGGCCCAAGGGGTGCACGATAGAGGTTAGGGCCCAAGGGGTGCACGATAGAGGTTAGGGCTCAAGGGGTGCACGATAGAGGTTAGGGCCCAAGGGGTGCACGATAGAGGTTAGGGCTCAAGGGGGGCACGATAGAGGTTAGGGCTCAAGGGGTGCACGATAGAGGTTAGGGCTCAAGGGGTGCACGATAGAGGTTAGGGCTCAAGGGGTGCACGATAGAGGTTAGGGCTCAAGGGGTGCACGATAGAGGTTAGGGCTCAAGGGGTGCACGATAGAGGTTAGGGCTCAAGGGGTACACGATAGAGGTTAGGGCCCAAGGGGTGCACGATAGAGGTTAGGGCTCAAGGGGTGCACGATAGAGGTAAGGGCCCAAGGGGTGCACGATAGAGATAAGGGCTCAAGGGGTGCACGATAGAGGTTAGGGCCCAAGGGGTGCACGATAGAGGTTAGGGCCCAAGGGATGCACGATAGAGGTTAGGGCTCAAGGGGTGGCCTTTCGGATAGGGTTATTTAGTCATAGGGTTTGTCTTTATAGGCGCACGACGTTCCTGTTTCATTTTAATACATTCCTGGATTTCGATTTTAGATTTCCCGGAGGTGACATATTGCGATTTAACATTGCGTTATAATGCGCCACTCGAAAGCAACAAGCTTACGCTCACCTTTAGGCTTGCTATCACCCTCTCCATTCACGCGATCTGCGGTGGTCACACATACAGTTGCGTTACTACTTCTGTTACTTTGCGTCTCGATAACCTCAAACGCCAAATGATATTTAGTCTTCTCCTCAAGCCCTGTTGCTATGAGAACACTGTCCTTTGCCTTAATCATAAATGTGTCGCCACAGGTTGCGTTACAAGTCACGCAATCATAGTCCATGGTGTCACATTTCTTACAGACTGTTGACAACAGTGTCACGTTTAGAGAGGACCATGAGAGCACAGCCATGTTTCCCATGACGTAGGTTGTGCGTACTTTGAGGGCTTCTGAAAAATCATCAATAGAAAACCACATGCACACAACCATATATCGTGTTTCTTTGGCATTGTTGGTAAAATGAAGTAGTTGTGCCTTGTTTTACATAAAGAATTAAAGCAAAGCAGTCTACAGCTATTTGTATGGGTATCATAACAAGAATAATGCCTGTCGTCCTAGACAGGGGTGGATATTATTACAAACAGCTAAGAAAAATGAGCGAGAATGTAACTTTGGTTTGATAAGTAGTTAGAAGCCCGTTACGCCCCATTGACTACAAGGCAAAGGAAATGTTGGCAGACATGGTGTATAAACAGCACTATTAGTACTAGCAACACTGTCGCTATTTGCAGGGGGCTTTAAAAGGTATTTTGAAGTAGCTCGCCAACGTTTTCTTTGTCTTGTAGTTAACTTGAGCATTGTAGTTGATGTCATTGCAGTTCGCTAGAGGTTCCACTCAAGTGTGTCGAGTGTGTGTACACTGTAGTCCTTGACAAACGTTAAGCCCCGTGCCAACAGCACGCTGGTCTAGCAATGCCGGCGCTGTTTGAAACCCTAGAGGAGGGTGTGCAGGGAAAAAGGGAGTCATTTCTTATTGAAGGATCGTCAACTGTCCTTTTCCCATATGATACCCATGACTGTGCACCTGGTGCCATTCGCCATTTGCACGGGGCAATTTATTAGATCGTTATTTTTTCCTTATACTTGACATCGGTTTCACAAAGACCAGAAAAGATGCATTTTTCCAGGAGCATTCTTACCTCGTATCGGTAGTGTTACATTGACCTCGATAAACCGAATTGCGGAGCCGTCAGCGAAGCTGGTCACTCCGTTCCGCGAGGACACTCTCAGCACATATCGAGAGCCTGGGCTCAAGCCTGATATGGTCACGTGTGTATACACACTTTGATTGGCTATGGGTGTAAATGCTATGCTTCTTTCACAGTCCAAATCACAAACATCAGAATCGTTGCCATTGTGACAGCGTCTACATGTGATTATGTAAGTAAGGTCACTACGGCCGCCATCTTCCAGCGGTGGCTTCCATGATAGCAGCAGGGTATCCGGTTGAATTGAGACCGAAATGAGGTCTCTTGGGGCTGACGGGGTGGCTGTGGAGAAAAAGTATAAACAGTAGTATAAGTATAGTATAAACATGGGCTTTACACAGGATAGAAACTATTGGGGATGGCGCACAAAAACGGAGATATCCATTGTGTGGAGTTGAGAAAACAATAAGTTTATTATTATTATTATTACTATTACTATTACTATTACTATTACTATTACTATTACTATTACTATTACTATTACTATTACTATTACTATTACTATTACTATTACTATTACTATTACTATTACTATTACTATTACTATTACTATTACTATTACTATTACTATTACTATTACTATTACTATTACTATTACTATTACTATTACTATTACTATTACTATTACTATTACTATTACTATTACTATTACTATTACTATTACTATTACTATTACTATTACTATTACTATTACTATTACTATTACTATTACTATTACTATTACTATTACTATTACTATTACTATTACTACTACTACTACTACTACTATTACTATTACTATTACTATTATTATTATTATTATTATTATTATTATTATTATTATTATTATTATTATTATTATTATTATTATTATTATTATTATTATATACAGTATATATGTTAGAATTACACATTATAGCTTGAGGGAAACTGTTGTGAGATGGGACTTTGACGAAAGATCAAATGGCTTCACAAGCCATAACGAGAATATGTACAATAAAACCCGGTTAATCCTGGACATTTTGAACTCACGCTAGCTCGAACGGTTCTCAAGCTTACAGAATTTCTCTGCACTTTATATACACTATGCATAACCGTAGCAGGCCTTGAATTAATGTGTGAGTGTGTGTTGGTGGGGGGATGGGGGGGGGGCACAAAACAGAAACATTAAAAAAACATTGGGGGCGTAGCCACGTCCCTACTGGTCATTTAAAACCATATTTTTTTTAATATTTGGGGGACACTTGCCCCACCCCCTGCTTTGGCCCTGCTGTCTGGTTGGACCCATTTCACAAGGTAGCGTTTTTTTGCGTCATATCTTTTATATTATTTTATAGAATAGAAGTAAGCAGCAGAACTTCGCTTCATAATTTACTAATAATGAATTTACTTCTCTTACTTGTGCATTTCCCGTCACGTGGCTCACTTAGCATTCGGTAATATCCCGGATTGCACACACAGGCATCCCGTGTATCGTTTGGGGAAGAGTTATCCGGGCATTGTTTGCATGGCGTGTTTCCCGATTCAGCCTTGAACATCCCTGAAGGGCATGCTGTCGACAGGAGTCGTTATCAGACTTCAAAATCCGTGACTATGTTTTAAAAATATTCTCAGAAATCCGACAATCCCCTAATTAGGGTAACAGATTACTCAAACAACATAATCTTCAGTCAGCATGTTAGCGTTTTTCATAACAGGGGAGACAGGGAAAAGGTTGATGATAGAGGAATAACAGGGGAGATAGGGAAAAGGTTGATGATAGAGGAATAACAGGGGAGATAGGGAAAAGGTTGATGATAGAGGAATAACAGGGGAGACAGTGAAAAGGTTGATAATAGAGGAATAACAGGGGATATAGGGAAAAGGTTGATGATAGAGGAATAACAGGGGAGACAGGGAAAAGGTTGATGATAGAGGAATAACAGGGGAGACAGGGAAAAGGTTGATGATAGAGGAATAACAGGGGAGATAGGGAAAAGGTTGATGATAGAGGAATAACAGGGGAGATAGGGAAAAGGTTGATGATAGAGGAATAACAGGGGAGATAGGGAAAAGGTTGATGATAGCGGATGATTCCTTCTCCAAAATCCATCTCACCTTCACACAACCTAGACACGGGCTGATATCCAGCCTGGCACTGACACGTGACCTCCGCACTAATATTCCAGCGTCCATCGCTCAGACACTGCGCATGCGTCGAACTATTTGAAAAGGGTTGTGTCATCCCTTGGCAGATACCGCTGACCTGTGGATTGCGATGAGCTAGTGATATCAGAAACAACAGCGTGCCCAGCTTTAGCTATCAGTGCGTCATTAAATGAGTCACTGAATTAGTTTATTCAACTGTCCTCCTGGTGTGCGTTGAAGTGCATTGGAATGACACAACGAGTCAGCGTCGTTGCGAAGTTTTCGTTATGTTTTGTATTTAGCTTAATGTAAAAATCATTTTATAGAAGAAATAAAACATTATTTTTGTCCCTTCATAGCATTTTAAAAACCTCAGTGCTCCACTGATCAGCTCTCAAATCCCACCCCATCCAAAAAAACCTCGGTTTTCAAACACTATAAAAGCACACAAATCATTAATTTCTCAAAACATGTATGTAATTAAGACCCGATTCATACGTCGCGCTCCTGCCGTGCCGAATCTAATTTTCTATTTGTATCGACACAAAAACATTGGGTTCAACGTTGATTTAGACGTCGCACTCAATAAGTGGACTGGAGAAATATGGTATTTGATTCGGCACATCAGTAGCTCGACGTTTGAATCGGTGTCGTGCTTTTGCCGTGCAGCACGACTGGTGCAGCCGCGCTTAGTGCCGTGCCGATTCAGACGTCGAACTATTCATGTGCTCAATCCAAACTATTAGATGCCGCACGGCAGGAGTGCGGCGTATGAATCGGGCCTAAAATGCAAATTGAAGCGACTTTTTAAGTTTGCGTTAAATCAGTATTTGAAAATGTTTTATGCCGTTCGCAATCATGAAAGTTCCAACCACCCTGACATATTGACTCCCTCGATAAACGCACCTGCGCTACTGTCCCGGGGAGGGGTGCCACAGTGCGATTGAAAACGGCACCATCACTCGCCACGACCTCACTACAGTATTGATACGTCATTCGAACCTCCCTCACAGCCACGCATGCGCCAACATCCTGAAAGCCAATATACACACCCGCATTTCCCGCTGGGAAAGTCATGCTGACACTGTTATGAACGCGCGGTTGGCCTGGGGCCCACACTGCGCTTGCGGTGGCGTTCCCTATTAATGTGAAATTCCCCGACTGGATGTCAACCTTAGACACGCCCTCGGATATTTGGCCAGCCGAGTGGCGGGTATACACAGCGAAATGTTGCCTGCAGTGAGGAAGACTGCTCGGACATTCGCGAACCGTAAAGGTTAGCCACAGGGTGACCGCGACAGCAGGCTGCAATGGAATGTAGTCGGATATGAGCCAGCTGTCTGTGCTGTTGGTCAGCGTCTGCTGAAGGTCACATGTTGTGTACTCCTGGGTGGAAGAGTCTCGGCGCCACTGTGGATATGATGAGAACCAGACTTTGAGTACTAGGGAGCGCAACTGCTAACATGGTGAGAACGAGACTTTGAGTACTAGGGAGCGCCACTGTGGACATGGTGAGAACGAGACTTTAAGTACTAGGGAGCGCCACTGTGGACATGGTGAGAACGAGACTTTGAGTACTAGGGAGCGCCACTGTGGACATGGTGAGAACGAGACTTTAAGTACTAGGGAGCGCCACTGTGGACATGGTGAGAACGAGACTTTAAGTACTAGGGAGCGCCACTGTGGACATGGTGAGAACGAGACTTTGAGTAACAAGGGAGCGCCACTGTGTTATAAATCGTTATTAAGACATGTTTCATATCATTTATTTCGTGAAGACGTTTGCCGCGTGCCCACTTGACCCCAGACGTTCTGATATGATCTTCCCCAGATCAACCGAGTAAATAATTGACGCTAAGCGTCAGGTCCAATGTACACGCAGTAAAAGTGTTAGCATTGAGCTCAAGTCATTTGGAGGCAAATCAAGCATTCGCTGGTAATATATTGTGCGTGATTGGCACAGAAACTTGAATAAAAAGGTATAGAAGGAAGTACTATGGACCGAATTCCTAAATTATCACCTTAGGGTTTACGATTTGAGTGCTCTCGTAAAGATGTGAAAGCAGGACATGAGCAGGCGCGTAACTACTGTTGAGCGCAAAGGTTGGGGTGGTCACAGCCGAGCCGCCATAAAGTTCATTTCCTATAAAGTATCATTTCCCTTCAATTATCTGTAATAAAGGTGAATGCTTTCTAGAGCGTCTGTAGCGAGGACACAGATGAATCCAGCCTTTTTTGCATCGGCTACCAACAAGTGCAATATCCCTTCTTGAGGCACCAGTGACGCGCGCGTGTTGGAGAGCTAGGCGCATGCTATTGCTCGAGATTCCAATATCGTATTTTTGTGCGTCCTGTTGTTTGTCTATTCCATTGTAATAGGGTTATTTTTAGCTGACGATTGTTTTTTTCAAATTCGATTTTTTTCTAGGGTTTTACCGTTTAGTTTATATCTGTTATATGCTAATCATTTCTTTCTATTTTCAATAAAAAAGTATTATTTTTTTATTATAAAATGATTGATAACAAAGGCACATGTGAATACGTAATCGAACATTCCCTCGTATCAGCAAAACAATGATATTGCCTCACTTCTTAAAATTGCGCACGACACCCCCGTAAAAATGGAACGACTGAACGAACACAAAAGCCCACGTCCGGATCTAGTTTCAGAGTGAGATTTTTCTAGTATTATCTTAGTGAAGAAGGAATTTATAGATTCTAAAAAATATTTACCATTTCTTTTTAAAGTACACATTTAGTTTAATAAATCTTTGGATAAGTATTTTAGCGCCTCAAAGGGCAATAGGCAAATTTGCGAAAATTTTTGCAATTACACTCTTAGAAGAGCGGATTGTTAATAAACTAACAAGCTTACATCAGCAAAAACACTGACAACACAAAATACACCACAATAATACAAGGATTCCCTACCTCTACTCGACATAATATGACTTTTTTCATGTTTGAGGTGTTCGGTTACAATGGTGATAGTCAAAGGAATAACGTAATAGCTTAAAATAAATATCGGAATCTGACTTAATATTTATTCCCATTCAACTTATAATAATCCTTTTTATAACCTATTCCTACACCTTAACCTACCCCGGCGCCGTCTGCAAAGCGAAAGGTCGTGAGCCAAGTCCAGTTCAAATCAGTGTACTGTCTTCTGAACAGCAACTCTGCGGCAGCAAGACAACAAGCGACAATTGAATCGACTATTTAGAATTTGTACTCGCAACAAGTGCACACTCATTCTTAATAAGCCGGCGTTTGATTTGCTAACCTTCCTCGGCTGCTATCGATGAGATAATCAGCAAGATGAGCAAGATATGTGATCCATCCATGAAGAGGACTCTGTGATTCATTGTTTGTTAGCGTGAGATTGATCACTCGCTATTGATAACAAGGGCTTTAACCACGAACACTAATTGGTGCAATTTTCACGGTCTGGCCAATTCTGTATTGTGTTAACAAATCCGCCTTTGCAGATTGGCTTACTCAAAGATAATTAGGCATCCTAAACGCTTATTTCCGAGCATGGTAAAGACGATGATATTTTACCCTCCTATCGAGCCATCGTAGACTGACACTCATCATCGAGCTGATGTTTTAGTGCAAAGGGATTATAATAAGTAAACCTATCAATCATCATCCCTGTGTCGGGTTAAACGAGCAACAGCACAGGACATCTCAGGGAAGAGAGAGCGAAGAAATTGCGGGCGGGTGTGTGTGTTATTTCTGCCCTATATTAAGGAATATTTTTGAATAAACCTTGATCCAACTGTGTAAATTGCTCACAAGTGATTATAAGAAATCACTTTCAGTTAGAATACTTTTATCGTCTTTTAGCAGCTTGAATTTCTTTTAGCAATTTATGTTTTTTTAGGTTAAAGACTGATTAATGTCACTTATTCAATAGTTTGATTGTAAGAGCATTGAGCTTTTAGAATGCTCCTAAAACTTTCTTATTCTATTGTTATGACATTATTCCAATAAATTATTCCCCGGTTACATCATGCAGTAGACATGCTGATTAATGTGGAGTTAATTAGGGTTTTCTTTGATAAAAGATTTGTGGATTTGGCGAAGAGTGGTGAAGACACGCCTTTAACCCTTTTTCGCCCGTTTTGTTTTCACTATTCGGTTTACTCTACTGGGTTATTATCTAAACGTTGGGTCTGTGTTGTAATGAGGCTGTTTGACATGTCTTGTGTATGAGTGTTTGTCATGAATCAACAAAAACTTTCGTATTGCACAATGACTCACGCTCATTGCTCTCAAGTGTTTTTGTGCGCCTTTGTATCTTGAGGTATAACACACATTCATACACCACAACTGTTCAACAAGTAACGGTTTAAAGTAGCCAAAACAGGCTAGTTTTATATTGCGCAATTGAAGATGGCATGCTTTTCCTGTCATGTTTGGAATGTTGAACTAAGTCGCAAATCACTCAGAGGTTAAGGAAGCATTCTACTGTGAAGATCAAAAGGTTATTTTCCGTGTTTACTAGCTTTTGCACGTTTTTTTCTCTAATCACAAGGACCCCATGAGACCCAAAAGAACAAATGAACAACGACAAGCAACAAGAAGAAAAACAACAACAATTAAACATTTTACGCAATTGTAAGCTTTACAGCAATTAACATTCAGTACAGTACTTAAAACTTCGCAATCCTGACGATTCATTCGAATTTTTGGTTGTAGGTTTGTATCGTAAAAAAGATACTCGTAAAGCTATAAAGACCGGAGAGCTTATTCGATATTTGGGCCAGTGTTTTTGAAGGGTGTGTTCTTCTCCAAAGCACATACTGTAGGACGGGGTGTAAAGCTTAGTTTAGCTTTTTATTTTTCTTAGTTTATTTTTTTTTAAGCTGTGCATCAATGCCTACTGTCTCCAATGTTTTCTCCCCGTTTTCTCGGTTTTGCTCTATTACTTTTGGCTTTTCCCAACGCAGTATGACTGTACCCAGCTCAGACTGCGTAACGTATACTCGGTCACTTTCTAGTCTATACGAGCTGGGTTTGGGGGCATGCTCCCCGGAGAAATTTCTGACTGATTTTAATAGATTGGAAATGCAAAAATCCAAAATTTAATGCTCATTGCTCATAGTTACTTCTATATCTCCCTGGATTACGCCAGGCCCGGGCTCCCGTTTTATTGTAGTGTTATTCCTGCAATGCCTTGCTGTGTGTTTTCAAAAACAAGCTTCGCTTACTGTAACAGCGATTGAAATTGTTTAACTTTTCCTGTTTTCAGAAAACTAGCCACGACTAAGTTTGAGCCGACCGATGCGCGCAAGGCATTGCCGTGCTTTGATGAGCCCGCGATGAAAGCGACCTTCACGACAACTATTGTCCACGAACCCGACTACACTGCACTGACGAACATGCCCGAGGCGATCAACAAGACGCGCTCAGACGGTCTGATAGAAACGAGGTATCATAGCAACGAGGGGTGGTATGTGGGGGAGAAGGATGGGGAGGGGGGAGGGACAACAAGAAATGAGGTAATCTAGCCACCAATGTGATATGAGGGGGGAAGGGAAGGGGGAGGGGGCAACGCAAGCAGACGGCTATAGAAATTGTGTAACATGGCAACGAGCCAGATGCGAGATGTGCGTGGGAGATACATGCCAAACCGGCCAAACGACATGACAAGACAAGAATCACTTACGACAAAGATTAGCCGATGTATCGAGTTTTTTAAGGCGTCAGTGTGGTGTCCATGTACCGGATATGGTTACGATTTATTGCGCAATCATTCGCATCTTTTTGGGATATATGTTCCTATTTTGTCTGCTGTTATCAGTGTTGCACTAAAAACACGTCCAAAATCGCGCATTGTCCAAGAGTTATGTGTCAAGGAACACTAAAACATTCGGGTCTCACTACCTAAGGAGAAATACGAGTACTGATACTTGCGTCATATTAATGCGTGTCAAATCAATGCGCTTATAAGTAACCCTCAGCTGTCATTGTGCAGAGGTATGACCAAAACATGACATATCACAGGCCCGTTTCCAGGAGGGTACCTGAAGGGGTGCGAAACCCGAAAAGTGGACCTAATTTTTCTGGGGGAGGGAGTGAGTTTTCTGATAAAAAACTGACCACCCCCGAATGAACAAAAAGGGATTTTTTTATGCCTTATCTCCACGGGACGTTTATTGTCGGATTTGGCTACCAAAAAGTGTGACTAGCTTATGCTTTATAGTTTTGTCTACAAATAGCACGTCCATTGGGAACCGAAAGTGGACTTTAGGCCGTTGTGGGGGGTACACCCCCCCCCCTGGGTACGAGCCTGTATCATCCACCTTACCATATTACCATATATTTGTATTTTTTTATTATTTCGTTTTTTAATTTTTAAAGGTTTATGAAGTCGGTGCCTATGTCAACATACCTCCTTGCTTTTATCGTCTGTGACTTCAAGCACACAGAGACCATAACGGGAGAACACAATAACGTCACGGTAACGTCACGCCATTGATCCCCACATCACCACCACCATTCACTCCCTTCAGGAACACCATACCAACAGACCCCTCTCTTGCAATAAAACTTTAAAACGTTTTTGTACCATACGTACCATATGCATGAACAGTGCCTTAGCACTAGGGGGTTGTTAGAATATCGGGGGGAGGGCACGTGCCCCAGCCCCTGCTACGGCCCTGATGAAAGTTTGTTTCCTTACAGCTGCGTGTCTGGACTACACCGGATCAAATAAACCAGACGTACTTCGCGCTTGATGTAGCGGAGAAGATAATCACGTACTTCGAGAAGTACTACAAAGTCATGTATCCACTGCCCAAGCAAGGTATGCCAGCAAATATGTTATGACACCAAATATGGTATGTTACCAGATGAGTTATCTCATCTCATATGGTGCAGGCAAAAAACATACAAGGTTTCTTACTAAATAAGGTAATCACACTGAAAAGGCGTGCAATCAAATAAGTTACACCACCAAATAAAGCATGCCACCAAATAAGGTATGACTCCAAATAAGTTATGCCTTCAAATAAAGCATACCATCAAATAAGGTATGCCACCAAATAAAGTATGACTCCAAAAAAGGTATGACTCCAAGTCACACGACTTTTACATCCACTAAATAAGGTATGTCACACAATATATACACCCACCAAATGAGGTATGTCACACAATCTATACACCCACCAAATAGGGTATGTCACACGACTTTTACATCCACTAAATAAGGTATGTCACACAATCTATACACTCACCAAATGAGGTATGTCACACGATTTATACATCCGCCAAATAAGGTTTGTCACACGATCTATGCACCCACCAAATAAGGCATGCTGTTTATCCACCTCTCATTGCTCAGATATCTACAACCCTATTTCCGTCTGCCCTATAGACCTGATCGCTATCCCGGATTTCTCTTCTGGTGCGATGGAGAACTGGGGCTTAATCACGTTCCGCGAGACCGCGCTTCTGTACCAGCCAGGTGTCTCGTCAGAATCTAACAAGCAGCGCGTCGCTGTAGTCGTGTCTCACGAACTTGCTCACCAGGTGCGTCAATGACTTCATCTTTAACCCATCATCGGGACCCAGGACGTCACGGAGATCGGGGACACAGGAAGCGCGCGTACGTCCGCTTCCAGTACCTGCTCGCCCAGGGTCCCCGAGGATGTCTCTAGCCCTGGTACTTCGAACAACCAAGTCAAATTGTTAGAAATTGCGAAAGAGTAGTCAAACATATAAATGAAAGCTATAGATATTTCATTCCTTAGAAAACGGGGTATAGTGGGTTAAATTCTTAGAAAATGGTCTATCCTTGAGGGTATAAAATTTTGGACAAATACTATCCCCTAGGGGGTGTTTAAAGATCTTTCAGATTCTGCTATTTCTTAGAGTATTCCCTAGTTATAAAAATCCTTCGACCACACCCAATTTGCTAGGGTCTTAGGGTTGTTGGCCACACCCCAAGTGCTCAGCATGTGTGGAAGCACGGGTGGCCTAGTGTGTTAGCGCGTCGGCCTCTCACCGCTGTGGCCCAGGTTCGAATCCTGGCTGTGATGGGGATTTTTTTTTTATCTATTTGACATTTCTCATATTTCGTTTGGCAACATAGACTTTCATTTGTTCTACCATTGGTTCGGTAACATAGGCTTCCATATCTTTTTTAAGTGGTTCGGTAACATAGGCCTTCATATCTTTTTTCAGTGGTTCGGTAAAATAGGCTTTCATATCTTTTTTCCATTGGTTCGGTAACATAGGGTTTTTATATCTTTTTTTAGTGGTTTGGTTACATAGGCTTTCATATCTTTTTTCAGTGGTTTGGTAACATAGGGCTTTGATATCTTTTTTCAGTGGTTTGGTAACATAAGCCTTTCATATCTTTTTTCAGTGGTTTGGTAACATAGTCTCTCCCAAATGGTGGAACGATCTATGGCTAAACGAGGGCTTTGCAAGTTACGTTGAATACCTTGGTGTCAACCATACTCATCCAGACTGGCAAATGGTAGGTTCTCTAACTGGTATGATCCATACATAAATGACACGTTTAGGGTAGATGTAAGGATGCAAGCTTCAAGAATATTGACAAGCAGACTAATGGAACGCGTATGAAGCCGAACGAGTCTGCGCCGATTTTTGTGGTAGCTAAGTTATCCATGTGAGTAGAAAAGATTTGCCAGGGAGGTGGGCAAGTAGGGGTGCGAAACCAGAAACACATGAACAATAATCCCTGGCAGGCCCGTACCCAGGATTTTTCTTGGGGGGGGGGGGGGGTGCGAAATCCGAAAAAGTGGACCTAATTTTTCTGGGGTGAAGGGGGGGAGGGAGGGAGTTTTCTGATAACAATCTGACCATCCACGCAAGAACAAAAAGGGATTTTTTTTTGCCTTTGCAGTATCTCCATGGGACGTTTATTGTCGGATTTGGCTACAATTACAAGTCTGAGTTATGGATTAATGACATACCAGAGTAATCTCGCTTATGCTTTATAGTTTTGTCTACAAATAGCACGTCTATTGAGAACCGAAAGTGGACTTTCGGCCGTTGTGGGGGGTTGGTACGGGCCTGCTGGTTTAGCGTTTTTTTATAACATGAATGGACCGATTTTTAGCGCTAGGGGAGGGGTATGCACGCCTGCTGTACCCTCGATACGCGCCTATATAAATAGCAAGGGGGAAAGGGAATATAAAAAAAGGAAAGACTGACTGAATTGGTTTGAATTTAAAAGGTTTTAAAGAATCTCTTATTTTGCAGTTAGACCAGTTTCTTCTGTTAGACCTTCAACTTGTGCTACCACTTGACTCACTCGCCACCTCTCACCCCATCTCCGTGGAAGTGGATCATCCCAAGAAAATCAAACAGATCTTTGACAGGATCTCCTACAGCAAGGTAAAACAAACATATCTTTGACTGGATCAAACAGATCTTTGACAGGATCAAGCATTCCTTTGACAGGATCAAGCATTCCTTTGACAGGATCAAGCAGATCTTTGACAGGATCAAGCATTTCTTTGACAGGATCAAACAGATCTTTGACAGGATCAATCATTTCTTTGACAGGATCAAACAGATCTTTGACAGGATCTCCCGGGGGGGACTCCGATAACAATAATCAATTTTAACCCTAAGCGATAGTACTTTGGGTGTGGTCAACAGAAATTCGGACCCCTAAGAGATGGCAAATTGGGTATGATCGAAGGGATTTTTTACCCAAGAAGCAGAATCGGAAAAACCGTTGTCGAATTTTATACCCTAGGAGAAAGAAGAATCGGAAAAACCGTTAAACACCCTTCAAACTATAGCAGTTGATCGGATTTATATACTCAGAAGTCAAGTTATCGGGCGCCCGAGTTATCCGAATACGAATGGATGAAAGTTAGTCTCTAATTAGTCAGTTCTAATCGGCGAGCAGTTCCAGTTATAGACTCGATTATCACTGCCCAGTATTGAGACTATTTCCTCGTTTCGTGCTCACGTATGAGTGTTCGCTTGGTTTTCTAGGGGTCTTCAATCATCAGAATGCTGGCGGGTTTCTTGGGTGATGACTTGTTCACTGATGGGCTACAGGTATTTATCATTATGTAATAGATATAGTAAATAATGGAGACACCATCACTTATGAAGAAAAAAGAAAAAAAAGGGGGGGAGAGGAATTGGGAGCAAGGAGAAGGAAGCCCGAGTTACCGTGTTATAATATGGCTAGCTATCCGAATCTTGTGTCAGAGTTATCCCAGTAAATTTTAATCAAAACCTCATCAAATCCATAGAGAAAGGACTCGTTTCAAAGGATATTCAAGTTATCCGAATTCTCGAGTTCAAATGAGTATACCGTTACCATTCGGGTACGGAAAACCTTAGTTGAATTGCAACGCTCCGCAATAATGACATACCTGTCAATCTCCGAAAATCCCAAGGCTTGAGATTTTTTTGGGGGGAGGGGTGGAGTATATTCATTTTTGGAGGGGAAGGGTGGGTTTAACCTTGCAGGCGTCTCACGAGGGTGTTAGATAAATTGCGCTACGCAAGGGAATTGTTGTTTCAAATATTTTAATAGAAAATAGGCAAATGACGATTTTCTATGGAATAATTTTTCGGAAGCGATAAAAATCGCTAAAAAGCGGGATATTTGGTGCTCAACGCGGGAGAGCTGGAGAAGGGATACAAAATCTTGAGATCAATCATTTTGGCCCCCGGAAATAGTTCCTTTGGGCATCAGAGGGTTTTTCGAATGTGATAAATATAGATAATAAAGTATTTCTTTTGTTTTAGCACTACCTTAAGAAATTCGCATTCAAAAACGCTGAGACGAAAGACTTGTGGGAAGCGCTTGGCGAGGTGAGGCCAACGGTTTCTTACATTGATAATGGGATGTTCACTCATCTTTATGAAATACTTGATTATGATATTACAATTAGTCATGTTTCGAATTCCACTATTTCCGCTGGATATAGTTACTAAGGGCTCATAAATACAGTGCTAGCATTCACCTAACTACTTTCAACAACTCTTTGCGACGCGTGCGTGAAACAGAGAATAAAAACAAACTCCGCCATCGCGTCGCAAAGATTTGTGGGAAGTAGTGGGGAAGGTTTTATTGTAAGCCCCAAGGAATCGTGTTGATATGTATCTACATACTGTATCTACAATACACCTTATGGAGTTCTAGGCAGTTGCTGAGTCTATATATTAAACAATTGAACTGCTCGTCGCTGCTCTCAACTCACCCACATTAGGTGGGTGTCTCAAAATGTTTGGGCTCTTCATAAGCCTAGTTTTTTTTAAAATAATTTTCCTTTATTTTCTGTATTCACCTGCATTGGCTCTCTCGTTTTTCACATATTATTTAAAAAAATTATGTCCAAGTTGGGTTGACAGCTATGTCGTGATGAACTTTGTTCTACAGACGAGCAAGACCGATGTCAAGACAATCATGGATACGTGGACTTTACAAATGGGCTTCCCTGTGGTGAAGGTCGGCCGCGTGGGGGACTCGAACAAAGCAAGGCTGACTCAAAAGCACTTTTTACTCGACCCAGGAGCTAACGTGACTATCGCATCTCCTTACGGGTATTTGAAGTAGCGTGCCCTGCTGCCCGTGTGTACCATCGCCATTCTCATTTTGTGACGCGAGTTTGGTATTTTCAGGTACAAGTGGTACATTCCTTTTACATACGTCACGCAGACCTCGCCCCAGTCCCCGCGCTTGGTCTGGATGAACATGTCTTCAGGTACGCGGTTTCGCCACTTACCCAAAATCCATGGCGCTCTCATCCCTATCCTATCACCCGCACGCGTGGGGGATTATCGTTCTACATGTCTGCCAAATTATACGAGAATCGGACGAATGCTAGGGTACCAACATTTTAAAAGTTTGTTGCTATCAAGTGCATTTTTTTTCGTTGTAATGCGCCTCTAAAGGTTGCGAGGTCCTAATTTCCAACACTTTCGCAACATCTTGCGTGTCAATCAAATCCATTTTATTTGTGTTAAGTACCCTAGATAATGACATAAACAAATCATTTTTGCAGATAAACATTTTTCGACTTTTTTTGTGAACATGAACCGTTAAGAACGTTGATTTGTTATTCCATTAAGCGTTGGAATGAAATTTTTATTTTATTCAAATCATTGACATACAGTAAAGCATTCAAATGGCTTGCAAATCGCCTGTTTCCACATATGGCCGCAACTATGCTGCACCAATCCGCTTACAAGAATTTCGACTCGTTTTTGACTTCGAAGTTTGAAAGATTTCAAATTAGCTATCCTCGCAACTGCTAAAGTAATCAGTCGTGGGTGTATTGTCAACTGGATATACGACGATTTGAGGAAGTTTCATACTTAGAATCTTGTACATGTTCCTTAATTATAACCATCAAATCTAGTGGTGTGGTTCTTTCGAACTCCCTAATCCCCCTGGCTACGGGCCTGGGATGGTACTGGAACGTTCTCAATAGTCATCGGGCTATGCTGAAGGCTTTTTCGCAAAGACAAGCACCATCAAACGCCTGCATGCAGGTTAAACTAATGAATTCTCCAACGCTTAGCATTACAGCTTTAAATTTTTCATTCTTCACGCAGAGCCCTACACTCGTCATGTGACTTAGCGAAGACGCTCACGTATGCTCTACTGCCATCGTCTACATCACTCGCTGCTGTCACAATAACTTTTGCGGCGTGTTTCTCATTGTTGATGGCATTTGCCTTGCGATGAGTGCTTTGGCAGAGAAGGGAAACGTGTCGCCTTGTATAAGTCGTGGCTTGGGAAGACCGAGATCAGACATGTACGCTGCTATTAAGATATGTGTGCTGGAACCACTGATTCACGTGTTTAGATCGCAGAGGTATCGAGTGTTTTTCGTGTGAATAACTTCGAAGTCGACTATCCCGAAATAGCTGAACTTTTTCAGGTGGTTCTTGATTGGGATGACAAAGTCCTCGTAGACGTTGTTTTTCAGTCTTTCCTGGTCTTCCCAGTCAAAGACTTGGTCGTGTACCTGAATTCCATTCATTTCGTTTATCGCGGTTCCCAGCCACTACCTCTCCGCGTTTAGACAGGTAGAATGTGTAGCTGGGTACCTCAATCACGCCCTCGATGTATTCTTGCAGTACAAACTCTGGCTTCCACTTGCCCACGATCTTTGATAATATTTCTTCCAATTCCTTGTTATCGTGGACGAGAAAGTTGCCCAGTCCGGCGTATCCATGGTCCACCTTGACTATACACGGGAATACGGGCTCGTTTGGACTAATCTGCTTCGGGCTGCTGACGTTTGTATGCGATATCTCACTCTTTAGCTGCAGCCTGTACATGGTGGCCGGGTCCACTGCGTGCTTGTTTGCGGGGATACTCTATATTGCTGTGGTCGTGACGATAGGAGTATCATCGAGTAGTCCGTCCTCGATGAATGTGATTGTTATCGGCGAGAAAACCGGAAGCCATTCTCTCCAGTGTGTTGCCAGCTCTGGGTCGGGCCCCTCTTCGAAAAGAACTGGGACTTCACCTCCCATCGCAGCTAAGGGCTTGACGGCATTATGCTGGTACGCTGCTCGTGACACCCCACCCCAGTCGAAGATTCGATATTTTTTATCATTAATAAACCTGTGGCCTTTCGAAAATGTCGACGGCCAGTAGGTAAGAAAATATGCCTGGTTCAAGTCCCTCAGTACTAGACTACTTAGCGTTGTGGATTTGTGATGTCGCCATGTTTGTTAAAATGTTCTAATCGACCACAAGGACGGATAGATAAAAACATTGAATCGAGACCAAGCGTGGATAGTTTCCGTCATTTGCAGTGATCCTTAACGCAAATTGGCTGTGTATTATGCAAATCCTTTCATTTTACACTTCACCGTTTGTGCCTCGAAGTCCTCAAGGCTTTTCGCACTCAATCATCATACTCGATAAAGCAGCTACCTTATTACACTTTATTTTCGCGTCACATTAATTTCGCGAATTTCGCGAAGTGACGTTAAAATAAAATGTAGCGTAAAATGGATGCGCGGTAAATTAATTGAGTACCCAAAAAGCCTTCTGGTGAAAAATTAGCCGTTTGATTGAAACACCTTGTCTATTTAGTCCTCTTATGTACCTATAGTACCATAAGGGGTTGAATTAGACAATTCTAAACTGTATTTATATATTATTGTGGAACTAAATTTAGTCCACGCATGGTTTTTGTTACAGCTTGTTACGGTTTTGATGATTTAAGCACATTCTCATTCACTTGTTTTGCTTGATTTTATTATCCCAAAATCGCAAAAATTGCCATGTTACACCAGGGAGCTGCTGTGTCCGCCGTATCCATGGTCCACCTTGACGATACCCGGAAATACGGGATGTTTATATGCGTGTATAGGATTTTGCATAGATTTTCCCAGCACGCCTTTTTCGTTGAACACACATTTTATTCAAACACACGACGACTGACAAAGCGGCGATAAGCTTCGATGAAAAACTGTAAATCATGTAAACAAACAGTCTTAGCATTTGACAACCAGCGTAAAACAACAACAGCTCACATCTTCTCACAATTCTATGCGGTCTCCAACGGTATTACAATTGATTAATAATAGCTTTCCAATAAAAGACTCAACAAATGAGACACAGTCGTCTCGCCCACGCCGCAAGACGCGCGACCACGTGACCGCACAGGAATCCCGTGGTTGAGTAATAAAATGTAGGAAAACTCCCAAACATCCCGCACCCCTTGGGACGATCTGGGAAAGACCCAATCTGTCATTATAAGGTTCTATCTATGATCTAACAAATGTCATTCTCTAGTAGAAACAACTTCTGGATCGGACGGACATAGGTACCATCCGTCGTCTTGACCATGACGGTTCGAAGCATCCCATCTTGACCAGGGTATGTCTCAACAACACGCCCTAGGTTCCACTGTCCTCGATGTTGGGCATTATCGACTAGCGCGCAGCACCAGCGCGTTGATTTTGAGATTGGGCTTGACTGTTCGCCACTTTCTCCTTGGCTGTAACAGGGGTAGATATTCCTTAAGCCATCGGTTCTAGAATACATCAGTAAGGAACTGAACTTGTCTCCATGTCTTCTTGTACATGTCTGTCCGAAGACTCCCGGTGGTAGGGATATACACACAGTCATCGATGACTGGGTTGAGTGGTGCAATCTTGCTGCATGACTTCACACTGCCTTTCTTCTTCAGATCTGCGAACTCTTGACTTTACGCTGACCTTTGAACGACCTTGTAAATTGCTTCTGTGGCCGCGTCATATTCATAAATGGACAGAGGACCCGTAGGCGTAGACTTACGGTCCTTGACAAAGCATACAAAACGCAGCAACCACGCAACCTTCCGTCTGAGTTGTGTCCAATCAGAACAACTCCCAATCAACTTCTCAAATGAAGATACCCGAGGGGGGCTGGTATCGTATCGTCAAGTGTAGGAAGGTCCTTCTCTACTTCCTTTATCACATGGACACCAGTACTTTGCATGCTGGTTTCCTCCTGCAGCTCTAGGTCTGAATCAGGCACATCGCCGGCACTACAATTGGGTTAAGCATGAGACGCCACACATCCATCTATGATTAGATGTGAGTGTAGACGAATCAAGTCCCCTCGATACATCATTAGCAGGGTTGCTATCGCCGGGCACATGGTGTCACTGACTAGGTAGGGTGTTCTCGCGTATTTCAGACACCCTATTGGAAACATAGGTAGAAAAGGGACGCCTCACATTTCCCAAATAGTGCAGCACTATCTGCCTGTCCGTCCAGTAGTGTGTATCACTGATTGTCAAATCCAGTTCTTGATGCAGAATATTACCGAGGCGCGTAGCCAACACGGCTGCCTGCAGCTCGAGCCTTTGGATACTAGTAAATTTAACAGGCGCGTTTCGTTTCCTTCCCGTCACAAAGGCGCAGTAGGTATCACAGTCAGGGTGCTCAGTGCGCAAGAAGGCGCACGCCCCATATCCTATTTCTGAGGTATTACGGAACAGGTGGAGTTACGATCTGGTTTTGAGCCGGGTGTGTCGGAAGAAACCAGTTAGTCTGGCTCTCAGTTCTCGATTCATCTTCTGTGGGCATCCACGCAAACCCCTTTTCGATTCCAGGCTTGGTCAGTTTTTGGTGCAGCAACTCGGCTCTCCTTTCTGCCATGACTCTATTGTTAGGAAGACGGGGATCATCATCTCTCCATAATAGACAGACTTCGTAGGTACCATCAGGTGTCAGACGGGTAGTGTCGATTATTATCTTATCAGCCCTTTTGCCTTCAACTGATATAGGACCAACACCAGACTTTCATGAGGTGGCTCCGTACTCTTCAAGCAAGCTAATAGAAGCCTTCCTGGTAGTTTTCACATCACGCGAGCCACAGACGCTCCATCCCAAGGGGTATTTAAATTCGTAAAGCCTCCTGGACTCCTCAGGAGTTCTAACTTCTTGCTGAATGTGAGCGTAGGTAATGTTATTTCCAACCAAAATAGATACACGCTTAATATCTACTGGTGGAAACTGTATGTCCTAGAGATGAGGGTATTTTATGACATCAATTTCCTCAGGGAGTACCCGCTGTGATTGTCTTAGATGAGGTGGAACATACACCTCACTAACATCAATGCTCTCCCCTGCACTGCCCGCAAAACTCAAAGTGAAGGAGACTTGTTGATATTCCACAAAACTGTCACTGTTCATAATCTTACTGATGTCTAACGCTTCATATTTACCTTCCAAAGTGAGATGTTCCGCTAACTTCTTGTCAATGAGTGTATCCGTGCAACCACTATCCAAGAAAGCAACTGACTTGGGACAACTGACATGATATTTGCTGCAAGGCAACTTCAGGAGAAATGTCAAGAACAAAATGTCGACCTGTATTCCACCTACGTCGACCTGACAAAAGCGTTTGATACCGTCAGTAGAGAGGGCCTCTGGAAAATAATGGCGAAGTTTGGCTGTCCCAGCAAATTCATAAACATCGTACGCCAATTACATGACGGCATGCTTGCGAGCGTCCAGGACAACGGAGAGACCTCTCATTCTTTCCCTGTCTCAAACGGAGTTAAGCAAGGATGCGTCCTTGCCCCTACTCTATTCAGTCTGATGTTCTCAGCCATGCTGACTGACGCTTTTAAAGATGATGAGGTAGGCATCGGCATCAAGTATCGTTTCGATGGCTCTGTGTTCAATCTCAGGAGGCTTCAGGCGAAATCCAAGATCTCGGCTGATACTATAAACGACCTCTTATTCGCTGACGATTGTGCCCTCAATGCTACCTCTCAAGCAGACCTGCAACACAGCGTAGATCTGTTTTCTAGTGCCTGTAACAACTTCGGCCTCAAAATAAACACCAAAAAGACGGAGGCTATGCATCAGCCAGCGCCTGGAAAGCCCTACACTGAACCTAACATCATCATCAATGGTCAAAAACTCAATGCTGTTGACAAATTTACCTACCTTGGCAGTACTCTCTCCAGAAACGTTGTCCTCGATGACGAAGTTACCAACAGACTCGCCATAGCAAGCGCCGCATTTGGAAGGCTTCGTAAGAACGTTTGGAAAAGGAGAGGGATAAGAACAGATACAAAGATCAAAGTGTATCGTCCCGTTGTGCTGCCTACGCTACTTTACGGGTCTGAAACCTGGACTATCTACAAGCGCCATGCGATGAAGCTTAACCATTTCCATACTACCTGTCTGAGGAAAATTCTCAATGTTCGCTGGCAAGAAAAGATCCCGGATACTGAGGTCCTTGCACGTGCAGGTCTGCCCAGCATTCACACCATCCTGAAACAGTCTCAGCTCCGCTGGGCGGGGCACGTAGCTCGTATGCCTGATGAACGGCTTCCTAAGAAACTTCTGTTTGGTGAGCTTCAGCACGGAAAACGCTGCAAAGGTGGCCAGAAGAAGAGATTTAAAGACACCCTAAAACTCTCGCTGAAAGCATTCAACATCGATCACACCTCATGGGAGCTTCTGGCACAAAACCGTCAAGGTTGGCGCCGTGTCATTCGCAACGGTGCTGCGGCATGCGAGGCAAATTGGACAGATTTGGACAACGATTTATGGCTCTGTCATCCCTGCTATTCTGAAGTCTTTCCCTTTCACAATTTAAACAACAATGATCTATTGGATCTAGTCTTTAATTCCAATACATTGTGCCACTGCTCCCCATTCATTGATCGCGTTCGCCTTGAAAATCTTCCTCATCTAGACATAGTTTCTAGTTTGAATTTTCCGAATTTAAGTGACTTTGATTTAGATATTAATATTCCTAGTCAGATTAATTCAAAATACTACTCCCCCCATGAATTTCACTCGTCTTATGAGCTTTCAAATTTATCAGACAAATCGCTCTCACTTCTTCATTGTAATATAAGAAGTATTTCAAAAAACTTTGATAAATTACAAGATATGCTTTCTACTTTAAATCATCCTTTTAAGTTAATTGCTCTATCTGAAACCTGGCATTCTGACTGTAGAGAGCATATTGCTAATTGTTCTCTCCCAGGTTTTACTTATATATCGAAACCGACTAAATTTTCAGTTGGGGGAGTAGGTTTATTTATAGCTGTTTCTTTTAATTTCATTTTGAGGGAGGACTTATCCATTTCAAATGATCAACAAGAATCTTTATGGGTTGAAATACAAAATAATAAGGGTAGCAAAAACATATTATGTGGAGTTATTTACCGCCATCCAAATAGTTCTCTTGACCCCTTTTTAGAACATTTCTATAAAACCATGGACAAAATCAGTAAGGAGGGAAAGCTCTGCCTTTTTTCAGGTGACATAAATTTGAATTTATTAAATTCAGACTCCCACCAACAAACAGGGGAATTTCTTAATACTTTATTTTCATATTCTTTTCAGCCACATATCTTGCAACCTACTAGAATAACTGATCATTCGGCCACGCTCATAGACAATATATTTTTTAACTCGCTCGAACATAAAACTTGTAGTGGCAATATTGTTTATCCCTTAACAGATCATCTTCCCAATTTTCTGACAATAGATTCAATTAATATCAATGTCTCAAAAAATGACTTCTACCAAAGGGACTATTCTAGGTTGGATCAGGAAGCTTTAATTAATGATTTTAGCCAAATTGATTGGTCTTTACAGTTTTATGGTATGGATAATGTTAACGATATTTTTTCCTGTTTTCTTGCTAAGTCTAATGAAATAATTAATTCCCATGTTCCAATGAAAAAACTTTCTAGAAAAGAAATTAAATTCAAAGCAAAACCTTGGATATCCAAGGGCATCAGAACTTCGATTAATTATAAGAACAGGCTCTATAGGAAGTTTATTAAATCTAGAAATCAATATCATTTTGAAAAATACAAAATCTATAGAAATAAATTGAACCATTTAATTGCAATAAGTAAGAGAAAATACTATGAAAAGTACTTTAATTTTAACAAATCTAACATAAAAAATATCTGGAAAGGGATAAAAGAAATTGTCGTGCTAAAGCCTAAGGCTCATTTCACACCTTCAAAAATTGTATCTTCTAATAAGGTTTTTACCAATGTAAATGAGATAGCAAATGAGTTCAATTACTTCTTTGCTAATGTTGGCAGAAATATCAGCAACAATATTCCAAAAGTAAACACTTTATTTTCAGAATTTCTTCCAACAGCTAATTCTAACAGCTTTCTTCTAGCTCCCACATCTACAGAGGAAATTAGAAGTATAATCTTAGGAATTAAATCAGGTAAAGCTTGTGGTTCTTCTAGCCTTCCAATTACAGTTCTTAAAATACTAAGCTCTATTATTTCAAGGCCTCTGGAGATATTATACAATCTGTCCTTTTCTTCTGGCATTGTACCTGATGCCTTCAAAATTGCACGTGTCATACCTATTTACAAATCAGGCTCTCATTTTGACACTTCTAATTTTAGACCAATATCATTATTATCTATTTTTAATCAGTTACTTGAAAGGTTAATGTATAACAGAGTCATAAAATTTCTAGACAAATACGATATTTTGTACAAAAATCAATTTGGCTTTCGAGCCAATCATTCTACAGAACATGCTCTTCTGCTTATTACCGATAAAATCCAAAGATCAATTGAGGGTGGTCAATACTCTTGTGGCATATTTCTTGATTTTAGCAAAGCTTTTGATACTGTTGATCATAAAATATTATTAGCAAAACTTTATTCATACGGCATCCGTGGCATAGCTTATGAATGGTTTGTTTCCTACTTATCAAACAGGCAACAGTTTGTTTCTATTGGTAATGTGTCATCTGCACCACTACCAATAACATGTGGAGTGCCTCAAGGTTCAGTACTTGGTCCCCTTCTCTTTCTTCTGTACATTAATGATTTTAATAACTGCTCCAACTTATTTGACTTTCATTTATTTGCTGATGATGCCAATTTATTTTGTGCCGATTCTTCATTGACATCCTTAGAGACCAAAGTAAACACAGATCTGTATAATATAAATCGTTGGCTTTGTGCAAATAAATTGGCTTTGAACATCAGTAAAACTAATTTTGTCATTTTTCGACCAGCACAAAAGAGGCTGGCTAGTTCTATTTCTTTATCAATCAATAATAATACCATTAAACAAAAAAATAATATCAAATATCTTGGTGTAGTTATTGACTCCTTTCTTAACTGGAAGGAGCACATTAACCAGTTAAGTAAGAAAATCTCCAGAGGGGTCGGAATAATAGCAAAGCTGCGTTACTATGTATCACCAACAATTCTCACTCAGCTATATTATTCTCTAATTTATCCATTTCTTACTTATGGTGCTATTATTTGGGGCAACACATATGAATCAACAATCAAGCCTCTTTTTATTTTACAGAAGAAAGCTGTTAGAATCATAACTTTCTCATCTTACATTGAACATACTTCTCCTATCTTTAGAAAACTAAATATCTTGAAATCTCCTGATCTAATCTATTACTTAAACACAATATTTATGTACAAATTTCATTTGAATCTACTTCCAACTCCTTTTGATTCTTTTTTTACTACGGTTGCTTCAAGGCACAAATATAATACAAGACTGGCTTCTAAATCATCGTACTGCCTCCCTTTACCTCGAACTAATTATGGAAAGTTTAATATTCGTTTTAAAGGTGCCTCAATTTGGAATAACATCAAAGAACCTACCAAAACCATGCGTTTGCCTAGCTTCAAGGCTGCAATAAAGACCTCAATCCTTGAAAATTATTAGCTTCTATCTAGTTTTTTTGTTTTATTGCATTTTATTTTGCTGCTGCTTTCATGTATTTTGTATTCGTGCCTTGTACGTCCTTGCTATACGCTCCATTTAATTGAACTATTTTGTGCTGCCTAGCCAGATTAGCTTTTTAGTTACTTCTAGGCAGCCAATACCCAAAATCTGTAATTATTATTTATTTTCTTACTGTAATTTCTGTGTGTGGTATAAATAAAGTTATATTGTTGTTGTTGTTGTTGACAGCTGCCGCAGAGGAGCGTAGAGCCGCCAGAAAGTCTCAAGAGCCCAAAGCTGCAACAATACCATGCCCTCAGTGCCCCAGGCTTTTCCGTGCACAGATTGGCCTTATTAGCCATCTGCGCACCCACAAGCGTCCTTAGTCCCGCTCAGGATGACGGTGAAAATGTAAAATTTGAACACGATGGTCCTCGTCGTAGCGACGGACAAAAACAACAACATTGTCAGCGGTAATCCTTACTGGAACAACATTCAGCAAGACATTTGAACGCACAGTGCATAGGCCCGCCGACGATACAGCTGTAACCTTGGGTGTAACCTTGGGTGTAACCTTGGATGGTTCTGGCCCGACACTTTGATCCCTTGTCTCACTGGAATTACGATTGGCGACTTGTTTCTCCTTGTCTTTCGAAACACCCTTCTTTCGGTCGCCTTGATTATTGTTACTATAGATTATTGTTACCATATGCTATAGAGTTAAGTGACGCCCTGAGCCTTTTGAACATGGCGGTGGTTCAAGACAGGAACTCGAACCATGTCGTGGTTTCTCAAAACCACAGTTAAAACAGTATCCATAGGTTATCGCATACTGTTTCCTTACATTAGCTAGTTCACATTGTCTTATCACAGGGCAGTTCTGGAGCTTGTGTTTCCTTGACTAATAAATCTTGCAAACATCAGTAACTTGGGCCTCTTAAGCCTTCCCTTCTACCCCTGTGTCAGCAACCGTAGAAACCTTGACAGGTGTTATATTGCTTTGTCCTTGTCGTGGGGATGTTTAAGTGCCTTTAGTATCACGACGGGGCAGCGGTTGACAGACAAACACCGGATCGTGTATCATTAAAGCTCGCCGTTTGCCAAATGCCGCGACATCCCTCAACTGAGAAGTCTTCCCACGCCTAACTATTTAATAGTTCTCTGTCTGCCATTTTCGAATCAAATCATGTGGCAGGCGCTCAACAATTTCCTGTTTGTTTCTATCAGTTCACTTATCCGTGTCGCGACTTTGTTCTTTCGCGTTCTTTCTTTACTTGAAAAGGAAGCAAAACTATGTAAACAAGCCTTTCATTATTGAAATGTATCGTAAGATATCGAAAAGTCTAACCAATAGACTTTAAATTTAATTTAAAATATATAAATGATTATCCGCCATCTTATTTTTTTTCCTTAGAAAAACGCATTATTAACGGGAAAAAACTGTAAAGCAACTTATAACTATCGATTTAAATGCAAATTACAATTTTCTGGTGAATTCTTGGAACAATTCGATAAAGGAATTAGTTGATAGTCCGAGGAATTAAAAAACCCACCCCTCCCCCAGATTGCGAATGTACATTCACTATTCTTTCCCTGTCACGCCACACTTACCTTGCCCTGTCACGCCACTCTTACCTTTCCCTGTCACATGACACTTGCCTTCTTGTCCTGTCACACAACACTTACCTTGCCCTGTCACACAACACTTACCTTGCCCTGTCACACTACACTTACCTTGCCCTGTCACACCACACTTGTCTTGTCCTGTCACACAACACTTACCTTGCCCTGTCACACTACACTTACCTTAACCTGTCACACCACACTTACCATACCCTGTCACACCATACTTACCTTGCCTTGTCACGCCATACTACCTTGCCCTTTCACACCACACTTACCTTACCCTGTCACACCACACTTACCATACCCTGTCACGCCACACTTACCTTCCCTGTCACACCACACTTAACTTACCCTGTCACGCCACACACTTAAACTTCCCTGTCACATGACACTTGCCTTGTCCTGTCACACCACACTTACCATGCCCTGTTACGCCAAGTTTTTTCATGTATGACAATCTTATTGCCATGTCACGCTACACTGGCCACTTCATGTAACGCCATATTTTCCATGCAGTCAAACAATTCTTAGGTCGCCTTTACGCTACACTTTCAATGCTTGACTCAGTGTTAAATATCCTGGATGTTATATTTTTAGCGGAGATCCAGATCCCACCGCTGGATAACGGCTGGGTCAAGGGTAACTACCAACAGATCGGTTACTACCGCGTCCACTACGATGACAATAACTGGCGTGCATTAGTTGCGCAGCTCAACCAAGACCATGAGGTACGTGAAGTGTGATACGTATGTGGCACTATGAACGTCTCAGACGCAATGCGGGTCTATGATATCGCGTCTTCGCTATGATATCTGGCTTTTTTTTTAGGTGTTTACATCACAGGATAGATCCAGTCTCCTCAATGATGCGTTTAGTCTCGCCAGGTAGGTAACCCGGTAGCTAGTCGTTTTTTGTGCATGTGTTATAAGATCTATAAGCTATTGTGTGCGTCCCCAGAAGGTCTTGGAAGTGAGAGCTAAGTAGTTAATTGCGCATGACTGATTCCACTTATAGGGCTGGATACCTGAAGTATGATATAGCAATGAGCATGCTCACATACTTGGACAAGGAGAGGAGCTACGTGCCGTGGAAAACTGCCTTGAACGCGTTGAGCTACCTGAAAACAGTCCTTGCAAATAGGCCTTCATACGGGAACTTACAGGTCAGAGATATAGGAACATAGAGGGCAAAGGCTCAATGGCTAGACACGGAGACTTAGATTACGGGCCTTAAAGAAGGAGCTACGGTATAAAAGGCGCGTGCCCATATGCGAAATGGCTCGAAAATAAGACCATCGAGCAGTGCAGAGCCTCGGTTCGGTTTTCTATCTCAAAATAAATAAAAAACCCATAAAAGGTCCCCATATTATTAACGGATAATAATCAATAGCGAAAAACATGCGGTACCCTAAGATGAGACATTACCAAAGAGACATACGGGAACTTAAAATGAAAGATACGGGGACTTTATAGATGTAACACTGTGTGGTTATGTCTTCTCAGAAATTCATCCGCGGCAGACTTGCAGGTCTTGCAAACGAACTTGGATGGGAGATGAAGGCATCTGACAGCCATATCGACAGGTCACCGCGCCGCCCCATATAGTGACTCCGTAATAGTAACTTTATTCCCATCTGCTATTAGGATATTATCATTGATAACAGGTAGAATAGTCAAACTGATGCAAAGAGAGAAATCGAAACTATGTTGTTGAACTACACGATTCAGATGAGGTTTGAAATGAAATCAGTTCCTTCTCCTCGCTCTAAGTGCAAATGGGGCGCTACATTTCTCTTCTAGAATCAACCACCCAGGAGCTTCTTCCCCTCGTCTTTCTAATAGCCCCTATCATAAAAAGTTTTGGTTTTTCTGCTTTTCAAGTCGTGTCCTAAATATAACCGCTTCAGGTACCTCCGCGGAGCCATTCTCGGCAGCGCGTGCAGTGTTGGGTTACCGGAGGCTGTCGGGAACGCCTCGCGTATCTTCAAGGAGTGGCAAACAGGAGAGCGGTATGGCCTATCACATGACATTACATAACAAGTTATGGGTAAGGTCTATATCACATGACATTACATAACAAGTTATGGGTAAGGCCTATCACATGACATCACATAACAAGTAATGGGTAAGGCCTATCACATGACATCACATAACAAGTTATGGGTAAGGCCTATCACATGACATCACATAACAAGTTATGGGTAAGGTCTATCACATGACATCACATAACAAGTTATGGGTAAGGCCTATCACATGACATTACATAACAAGTTATGGGTAAGGCCTATCACATGACATCACATAACAAGTTATGGGTATGGCCTATCACATGACATCACATAACAAGTTATGGTACGGCCTATCACATGACATTTTCACATTTACAGAACGCCGTTAATGATCATACCGTCGCAATAGGATTAGCACAGCCACCTCCGCAGGGGTCTTCCGCGTGCTCTCTGTTTTCTTGTGAAGGAGGCTAGGATTAGTCTGTATGGGGTGGTGGGGTAATAGAGATGGCTGCGGAGGAGGCTAGGATTAGCCTGTATGGGATGGTGGGGTGATAGAGATGGCTGCGGAGGAGGCTAGGATTAGTCTGTATGGGGTGGTGGGGTGATAGAGATGGCTGCGGAGAAGGCTAGGATTAGCCTGTATGGGATGGTGGGGTGATAGAGATGGCTGCGGAGGAGGCTAGGATTAGTCTGTATGGGGTAGTGGGGGTAGGGGGATGCCAGTGAAGAGACTCATTACCCAGCGCTGATATTTTATAAGGAGATAAAGGCTTCATATTTTGTTTTATTGTGCTTTCAGGGCTTCTATCAGCGTTGACCTACGGTCAATCGTCTACAGATATGGGATTGCTGCAACTGGGCCGGACGAGTGGGACTGGATGTTTGCCCGTTACCAGGCCTCCATGGACGCATCCGAGAAGATCTCGTTACTAGAAGCCCTAGGACACAGCAAGCAAACCTGGATTCTGAACAAGTATGCACGTTTAACACACCCTAAACAGTCTTTACATCCGGGGTACGACAGGCGCGTACACAGGGGTGTGTCCCCCACCCCGCCTTGACGGCCAAAAAGTGGGCCATTTTTTATATCAAGAAATATTTAAATACTATGCTTTTTCCTTAAAATACTCATGACTGCACCCCCCCCCCCCCCCCCCCAAGCCACCCTGGGCACCTGCATGATTAATCAATTATTGTATTTTAAATGTTGTTTTTTGTGTACTCTTGTTTTTTGTTTAATGCTCTTTTCAAACTCCAAACTAGTTGTCCTGTTCTGTTCTGTTCCAGGTTATTGGCCAGCTCGTTGAATTCGTCCATCGTTCGCACGCAGGACACGATCAGTGTTATACTATCGGTAGCTGGGAACCCTGTGGGGAAATATCTTGCGTGGAACTTTGTGCGCGCGAACTGGGAAAACCTGCTAAAAGAGTGAGTGCGCGTGAACCGGGAAAAGCTGCTAAAAGAGTGAGTGTGCGCAACTTAGGAAAAGATGATAAAAGAGTGAGTGCGCGTGAACTGGGAAAAGCTGCTAAAAGAGTGAGTGTGCGCAAACTGGGAAAAGCTGCTAAAAGAGTGAGTGCGCGCAACCTGGGAAAAGATGATAAAAGAGTGAGTGCGCGTGAACTGGGAAAAGCTTCTAAAAGAGTGAGTGCGCGCGAACTGGAAAAAACTGATAAAAAAGTGAGTGCGCGCGAATTGGGAAAAGCTGCTAAAAGAGTGAGTGCGCGTGAACCGGGAAAAGCTGCTAAAAGAGTGAGTGTGCGCAACTTAGGAAAAGATGATAAAAGAGTGAGTGCGCGTGAACTGGGAAAAGCTGCTAAAAGAGTGAGTGTGCGCAAACTGGGAAAAGCTGCTAAAAGAGTGAGTGCGCGCAACCTGGGAAAAGATGATAAAAGAGTGAGTGCGCGTGAACTGGGAAAAGCTGCTAAAAGAGTGAGTGCGCGCGAACTGGAAAAAACTGATAAAAAAGTGAGTGCGCGCGAATTGGGAAAAGCTGCTAAAAGAGTGAGTGCGCGCGAACTGGGAAAAGCTCCTAAAAGAGTGAGTGCGCGCGATCAGGGGAAAGATGATAAAAGAGTGAGTGCGCGTGATCTGGGAAAAGCTGCTAAAAGAGTGAGTGCGCGCGAAATGGGAAAAGCTCCTAAAAGAGTGAGTGCGCGCGATCAGGGAAAAGAAGATAAAAGAGCGAGTGCGCGCAACCTGGGAAAAGATGATAAAAGAGTGAGTGCGCGCGATCAGGGAAAAGATGATAAAAGAGCGAGTGCGCGCGAATTGGGAAAAGCTGCTAAAAGAGTGAGTGCGCGTGATCTCGGAAAAGCTGCTAAAAGAGTGAGTGCGCGCGAACTGGGAAAAGCTCCTAAAAGAGTGAGTGCGCGCGATCAGGGGAAAGATGATAAAAGAGTGAGTGCGCGCGAACTGGGAAAAGCTGCTAAAAGAGTGAGTGCGCGCGAACTGGGAAAAGCTGATAAAAAAGTGAGTGCGCGCGAATTGGGAAAAGCTGCTAAAAGAGTGAGTGCTCGTGATCTGGGAAAAGCTCCTAAAAGAGTGAGTGCCAGTCACAAGGACACCCTATCCGCTCCAAAACTACCAGCTCTTTTCTGCAAACTTTCTCATTGAACCTGACCTATCCTGCTACTAATTTCTCAAATGTATTCTCCTAGCTTCAACATTCTATCTACATTCTGCCCAACAAAATCTGGTAGTCGACTCTGCAAAATTTTCGTCTTAAGACTTCTACAGTGAAAGCTCAGTTCTTGGGGGAATATATTTATAATCTGGTTACAGAACATGACTGTTATATTATTTGTTATTTTCTTTGGTAGAGTACTGTAATTGGCCTGAAGTACCTAGTTGTATTTTCGTTTGTGGCGTATGTTCGCGGTTCGTACATTTTAAACCATACGATTTTAATAGGTGTTTTACAGTCAGCTTGCTCTGGGTTAGCTTATAGTTGCACAAATAAACGATTGCCACGTCATAAAGAAATGATTGCGAAAAGGGAAAAACGGATTGAATCGTTTCTATGATAATATAATAACAACGGGGGTCATCGTTGATTCCAGGTTTGGCACAAGCACTTTTAGGATGACAAGCTTGGTGAATGGAGTGACAAGCGGCATGAACACGGACTTCGACCTCAAGCAGGTGAGGTAGCTACTAAGTGACCATCACCATCACCACCACCATCGCCATCGCCATCGCCATCACCACCACTACCGCCACCCCCACCGCTATCACTATCACCATCACCACCACCATCACTATTATCACCACCATTACCATCACCACCACCACCATCACCACCGCTATCACTATCACCACCGCCACCCCCCCTTACCGCTATCACCACCACCATCACCACCGCCATCACCATCACCACCACCATCACCATCACCAACGCCATCGCCATCGCCATCGCCATCGCCATCGCCACCGCCATCACCACCACCATCACCATGAATACAATCGTCGCCATCGCTATTTTACCGATATCAATATCACAATCCGTGCGCCAATGTTTCAATCATCATCATCTTCTCGACATTATCATCATGTCGCCACCATTTTCATCATGATAAATTACAACATATGCGTCATTTTCCCAAGAATTAGATAATTCATAGTAATACCACGACCATGCATTTTTGTTATCTCACTTATTTTCACTTGATATCACCGACATCAAAATCGTCATCGTCTTAAGTTAAATAAATCTATGACACAACGTCCCTTAGCGCCACAATAGGAACCTTAAGCAACGACGTCGTCAACGCGGACGCTGACGGCAGAAAACAATGGGATTTTATTCAGAATTCAATAGCAGCACGTAGAAACGCGTTCTGTTTGATACATTTAAGCCGTTTTTCGTAAAACCACGACGTAAATCTCCAATTTTCACGGTCAATTGAAGACGCGAACGTTTGCTCTGTAAACTCCACTAACTACGTTCGCTGCTGTAGAAATAATGTCCTCAGTTTATTTTTATCTGTCTCTGACTCTAACGTTTTGCAATTAAATTATAATTGATCGCCAAGCGCGAACACGTCTTTTTCGATCTCGTTGTCCTAGCCGTCGCCGTCGTCCTTGCTTAAGGTCCCTTTTCTAAATCCCCACCAGCGTTATCATAAGAATAAATAATAATTGCGATTATGATCATCAGAGAAATCATTAGACATCATTTCATCATCATCATAATCAATATCACTATTATTATAATGATGATCACAATCATGACCTTCAAACACCACAAACATCTACAGGTGATGATGGTACTTATAATCATGATCGTTATAGGCATGGTGAGATGTAGTTCTCATCGTTATTCCTTGTATAATACATAAGTATAAGCATAATTACCCATCATACTATGACAATACTCTTATTTCCTCTACCATCGTCATCATTACTTTATGCTGTCGTCGCAATCCCTTATTTTCGTTATATTTTCCATTAGATGAGGGTGTTTTACAAGTCGACTGATGCCGGGACCAGCGAGAACGCACGCAAACAGTCTGAGGAGCGCACATTAACCAATATCGCATGGTTACAGGCCAACGAGGAGACCGTAGAAACGTGGCTCCGTAACAACGTGTAGCACAAGCCCCTGGAAAAGCAGGATAACAGGATATCTTACTTATCTGATCAGGGAGATTGGAGGACTGGAGATACATATATCATGAACTAGATACCTGCGCGCTTTCACTTTCAAAGCTCTTTTTTAGATAGAAAAAAAAATTATGTTATAACAGCCGTAAATATTTGGCACAAATATAGGAAAGTGTATACTGCAAAAGCTAAGGCCTTTCGAAATACGAAAAGAAGTAGACCCTTTATTTGAATAGACTGATTTGCCCTCGAAACCATCATTGAAGCGTGAAATGCGCTCGTGCAGCCATCCTGATCTGACATAGACAATGTTATAGCCGCGACAACGCCGTAGGGGAGGAAATGTTTAGAGCTAGATATTATAGCAGGCATGGACTCTTAACGCTCCTATGTAGTCAGTTGTTCAATAATTGCGTGGGTTTCACTTCTTGCTACGTTATCTTTTATCATTTAGACTTCCTGTCTCTTATAGAATTGTCTTTTTGCGTGAAAGATGTGAAATAAAGATTTCAATTTCGCTTCATATCTAAGTTTTCATAGACGAAAGGGAGTAAACAGGGGCGGATCTAGCTTTTCGCTAAAGGGGGGGTTTGGCTCAGTGACAAAGCTGGTAGGGGGTTATTTTTTTTGTTAGATATGGTTTTTTGGCAGCGGTTGATTAACAATCACCCAAACTTGGACACCGTATTTATTTGCTGATAACAATTCTCCTGCAGATGACGAATATCATTATTGACCAATCAAAAGCCATTTCATGGAATTAACCTGATTTTAGTGACTAATCTCAGGCGATGTTTTCTTTGGCTTTGAGCTCCTTATAACAACAGTAGCAACTAGAATACTTATTGCCCTAACGCAACATAATAGCTGCCATATTCTGCATATTGCGTGTGTGTGCTAAACAATCCGTCTCTCCGTCTGAGTGAACATGAATTGTAAACATGCATTCTCGACGTTCCTGATTTCCCATAATTGCGCGTGTGTGTTAAAACTGTTTTAATTGTTATAGTTACTTCCAAAAATACTGATAATTTTAGGTTGAAGTTGTTCATGGTCTGATGGTGAAATTAGTGAAAAAAAATGTAAATATCGGTATCCAAGCGGCGTTCTACGCTTTATTCTTTTTGGCAGAATTAGTTTTGTGAATGATTTTTATTTATGTTTTTATTTACTAGCTGCTTCAGTTTTTTGACAAAGATTCCATGTATAAACATTCGTATGTTTTACCATTTTCAGTTTTTCGGGCAATTTAAGGTTTGATTGTTCTTTTATTCCGAACACCAACGAAAACAATCCGATCGTTTGTTGTTTGGATTATTTGGTTTTATTTACTTAGTTTGATTTTATTGGATCGGCACGCTATGTCCATCATCACCGGAACTGCAGTTGGCACGAATCCCCGTGAGGGAGGAGGGATGGTACAAAAGCCAAAGTTTGATATTTTTTTCTTGAAACATAGAAACGGTATTATGTATTTTTAATAAAAAAGTGGGTTGCTCTTGTTTGAAAAAGTTAATACTCGCACTACGAAACAGCTGATATACTTGCTCTAATTGTCGTTTAAAAATAACGAAAAGCTGTTAAAAACGTCACGTCTAAACAAAGTATTTTTCGGATGAATTATTCATTATGTGAATGGTCCGAAATATTTGATGCTGGTACTCATGGATGCGAATCAAAACTATTTTTCTTATAACTTGCTTTGGAAATGAAAGACCAGTGAAACCGAACAAATTATCATAGCCCACCCCTCCCTACCTATAATAATAACTCAGCCAATCAAAACTCTTTGTAATTCCGTCGCATCTCATTTGCGGCTCAGTGAAAGCTCATTCAAAACTCTTTCTTTATTCGAGCCTAAATCAATCTCTCTGTATTTACCAATCCCTAATTCATGCACCCAATACCAGAGAAGCTCGTAAAATGGTTAAATTCCTGTGGTGATGCTGGTTGGTACTGAATTTTTTTTTTGTTTGTGACGATGAGTGAATGTGAACGGCTCGACAATGGAGTAGCTCTGTCATCTATGAGCTCAAGGCAAACTTCAACCGAAAGTCTCGAGGAAAATATACGTAAAATTTTGACATCCTGTGAAGATGACGACAATGAATTCCTAGACAGGTAAGCTAGCTCTTAATGGGTGTTAGGTAGGGGCTATATCGTCGCATTCCACTGGTTATTTCGGACCTCAGTTTAACCTCTGGTTTGTGAGTCATAATGATTGACTTGCGTTATGAACTCGGTGTGAAATTCAATCTTTCCGATACCATCGTTCCCGTTTCGGCTCGACATTTACAGTCTCGATAGACGCCGGGTTTATAGCCCTTATTGGTAGTTCATTTGGGATCTGAACTAGGGGTGAATCCATCTGAAGACGCCGGTTTATCCGCCTAAGCCATGTAGCGACTACAACGACGTCCGAGCGTTGTTGGGAAGAAAAATAGTGTTCGAGAATTTTGCTAGTAACAATTTCGAGACGGGTTGGAATCAAAACTCCTTAGAAAATATGCCTATAGACTTTCTATCATCTCGTAGGAGACGCTCAACAAGTTCACCAGAAGATGTTTCAAATCGCAAAGGCAAAGGAAGCCCCAAGGAGGTCGAAAACGGCAAGAAATCAAGCGACAAAGGCAAAGAGAATTGGGAGATGGACAGTGGTACACATGATTTAGAAAACATCGAGCAGTTAGTAAATCAAGCCGCTAATTCTAAAGGATCTTCACGAAGCTCTAACTTCCTTGAACTTGCTAACACGGTGAGTGAATGGTTTTCTTATTGATACTCGAAGGTGTTAGTTATAGCTATTTGTGGCTACTGAAGTCGAACTCTCGTGGTTTTGAGATAAAATGTAACCGACCCCAGACTACAGAGTCGGTATGTTTTCACCCTTCGCGGCATCTCTACTCTTTTAAGGGTTTTATAGATTTCCGGTTATGAATCCCTAAATAAACGACCGCCATCGTTTAGCTTTACATACATTTTCGGCCTCTCTGTCGCTTCGCCTCCTTGTATTTTTTTTCTCTATTAGGAATTCTGCGCTAGAAACGTCCATATAAGCTTATCCGCAACATGTTTTATCATAAAGAGAATACAATAAACTCTTTAGTCCTGACTCACGATTTATACTAATTACCCTATATAGTTAAATCTATTTATCTTGAGGGAAGTGCCTCTTTTAAGACGAACCTGGAGTTGTTATCATTGCCGTGTTTCGCGCGTTTGTCTGTTTCTTGGTTTGTTTTGGTTTATCAGGACGAGATGCTTTCTTTCGCACGTGTCAGATGTCATTTTTCCTTGCATCAACAACACCGTGTAAATCTAACCCCAAAGCGGGCAAGTGCTTCAAAATTGTTGCATCAAAATATTTCTACTCTCAAAGTCTAACAATTTAAATAAAGACTGACCCCAGATTGTTATTTTTATTTGCTACGAATTGGCTTTCGCATATTTTAGCTTTCGTAATTCAGAAAGTGTTCTATTTCGAAAACCTATATTACCCTACAAGAAGAAAGAAAGAAAAAAAAAAACACGTTGATTTGTCAGCCTCTTTGTATAGTAAATCACGCGCTCCTAAAAGTAAAATGACGTATTTGTAGCGCAATTTTCTAATACCGTGATAACAAATTGCAGCCATTACCCAAACAAATAGCGAGTTTTCGAGATAAATTGGATAAAAAAATTTTGTCTATGGATACACACGAGTGGGTTATATAATTGCCATTGTTCTGCTTACCCTAATTACAAAGTTATGGAATGTATTTCCTGCAAGGGAAAAGCGCCATATCCGCTATTTACCTCCTTTATCTTCTATAACCCACCTTGAGTACAAATTGATATTAAATTCAACACGAATTTCACTCAAAGACAGAATATCCTTCTTTCCAAAGAATACTGATTATTTTTCAAATACCTATGTAATCTTTGCATTCCCAATTTTACCCTATGTTAGATTTCCACAGCTAAGAGATGGAGTCTGTACACCCAGCGTGAGTTTGGTCACTAATCCAATTTTCAAAGTGCAGTTATTCTTTTATCACGCCAGTATTTTGATTTACTTTCTGAGTACATGGTTGGTTTGTACGTGATTAACAAATTTTCAAGTGCTTATCAGCGGAAAGTACAAATGAGTTCTGCATTTTTAATTAATATGATGTATTACTATCATAGTCAGGATTTTATTGTATTTTATGTTTTTAAATACAAACCCTCTACTATTAGACGCTTGCCGTTTTAAAAGATGTTTTATAAACCTGATTTTTATTTACAATTTAACTTACCTCTATCAATACAACTGTTTTTATAAGAACGTCTGTATCTGATCCTCTCAGGCTAGACATTCTTATAAAAAAGTTTTTATATAAAGAAGAGTGTACTGTACTTCAATTGGTATTTTCCCCTAGATTTTGTTATTCTAATTTGACATTTCCTTTTGCTTATAAACCACTAGGCAATTCAAAACCAAAATATTTATATATTTCTATATTATAAAGTGAATGTGACTCAGCTATGAACTAATGATCATTATTTTTACCTCTTTTTACCTCAAAAATATCCATTTTAGTATACCACCTTACGATCTTACATTGCCTGGCAAACCATGAAAGGTTTACCTGCAGTATTCTGGATGTTTAAATTGCAACTATAATAAAATCATTTTCCACTTCAAAATGATCATTACTAATTGCTCCAATTCATGCTTTCCAACCAGGGATTTTTTTTTTTAATTGAAGGCATTAACCATGCATTATTGACTGCTAAAACATTTTATGTAACATCTTTGAAATACTGTAGCTACATGAAATTCCAAAACTCTCATGAATATACCTGTTATTTCAAGTTGGGCTTATGTTAAGCTATATGACCTTTGGCAGTTGATTCCTAATGTATTCAGTATCATACATCAATCCTAGCTCTAAGAAGATCAGAAGTGCTTTTGACTTTTTATAGTGTTTACAGAGGATTATGTGACAGTCAAACAGGGATGCTTCACACCACCCAGTCACTGAATGATCAATTCATTTTTGTTTACTTGTTTAGTTTACAAAGAACTGACTGTTATTGTTCAACTTAAATTAAATCTATATGGAAATTGTGATAAATAATTATGTATATACAGTATCTGCCTCTGTCAAGTTTTAGCAGGAAACCCCTCACAGATAATATATGATATAGGATAAAGCAAGGAACTATAGCCAGTTTATATAGTGTATTTGAGCCACTAACTCATAAGTTTATAGTAGTCTTTTCTGGCATTCAATTTAGTGTTACAAACAGTTTTTTTCCATTTTTATTTTAGGAACTTACTGCACACTCTTTTTTAAGAACCTTCTTTTTTAAGAACCTTTTTTATTAGATTTCACCAAATTTGATGCACATTCTAAGAACATACTGAGGATCAGATAGCAGTAAAATATTGTTTTGTTAGTATTGTAATGCATTTTAAAACGCAGAATCAAATTGTGTTCATCATGGCAACCTACTAAACACTCTGTAATTCTCTTTCTAATATGTTTTTATATTTTTGTATACACTGAAATTTAAGGACACCTTTGAGAACATTTCCAGCCTTGAAATACTCCAAAAATTAGAACGTCCCAGTCCCAACTTAAAATATGATGTTCTAATAAAAAAAATAGTGTATTTCCAGACCTTTAATACAAGTTTATAAAAGCACTGAATATAATGTGTCTATCATGTTTCATTGTTTTTATATACAAGCATGTAACCTTGGAAAAAACTAATCAACACTTAGATGCTCATCTGTGCAAGCATTGACCTGTATTAATCCTTTAGAAACCATAACAAATTAAACCCTTAAGCAATGTTTTTGTAATTCCCACAGTACAAAACTGATAATGTTTATACTACCTATAGATTAGAGTTACATATTCAAGGAAAAGCTATTTTGGGAAGATTTATTGCAAACAGCATTATAATCCTATGATCTTATCAGGGAATTAGGTTAGAAGATGTGATTGGTGCTAGGTCTGAATTGATATTTGCAACTGGGACAAGTATAGTATAATACTGTCTCAGATTGATATAGACAGTATGATATAAGATGGCATTGACTTTAATTCTGAGGTTTAAGAATATTATCAAAATTTTTAATATTTTGAAATACTATTTAAGTGCTTTACTTTTTATTAATTAAAGCAAATAAATCTTCAAGTAATCTAAGATGAATTTCCTTAAAAATTATACATGATTATGTTTTTTTTTTCTAAATATAAGTGTAAACACTGTTTGAGACTTCAAAGTAAGTTCTTAGTGATTTTTAAACACATATCACTACATAACCATCCTACAAGCATCTGCATTAAATATCTTTCATGTGGGTTTTGTCTGTCTAAATTATACATTACAACTGTGTGCAGTAATAAAGCTATTCTTTTGTTATTGACTACACTTATGTTTCCACCACAAGTAGGTCTGTCTATTGTATCTAGGTTTTAACCATCAAAAGAGGTGTATATGGACCACATGGTTGCCCCCTGCTCAGCTGTTACATGCATCTTATTGCCTATTGGCATGTCAAAACATAGTCCTTATTAATCTGTCACGACCTGAGTCATGCTTCTACACATTTAACAATGTAGTTTTTACTATCATACAATAAACTATATATAGTGTATTGCAAGTTTTGGATAGGCAGTATAGTAGGAGGTGTAAAAGACATAGTTGTGATTTGCTTGGAGCTTGGTGTTAATCACATTACCCACTGGCTTGACTTGAACAGACATAAACATGTTATATCATGCTCTGTGACTGACACGCTAGCATTCAAAATCTTTTCACATCTTGCTGGGGCAGTAGTTTACTACTTACTTCCCTTGCATGGGGGCATAATTCAGAACAGTCTGGTGAATGTGGGGGGTACATAATTTCCTGTACAGCTACAGGCATGGAATCCCAGTCTGTTGCTTTTGCTGATCTCACACTGTCTCAGTGTGGTGCCATTTTATCTAGTGAGTACTCAAAGCTCTGTGTACTGCGCCTTCGCCGGGTGAGTTTTGTTAAGGCAATATCTTTCAGAAAAAAAACAACCTCAATTGACCTTATTCATGACCCTTAAATGATATGTTTAGTTATTATGATAATTTATATTCCAAGGTAGACAAAACACAATATGTGGTTTATTGGACAACTACTAATGGTGTGATCACTATCAGTTGTTATATATGCCTATGCTTATTCTCTATATAAATACTGTATAAATTTGAATTTCTATTTTGTATCATACAGTATTAGGTTTTTAGTAGCTTATGAATTTTATAATTCTCATATGAGGTGACTTTTTTTCAGGTCAGTAAGGAATGTTTTCATAATTTGTACTGTATACAGACTTTTTAATTTCTAATGAAACATAAAAAGGACACTGTTACCTGTGATCTTTGATTTGTTTTCTCTCCATAATTAAAAAAAGTTTATTTGATAACCAAGAAAAAAAGTTAAAATACTCACCATGTAGTGAATCATAAGATAAAAGCTTTTTTTTTTTTTTATTTTTAACTATCTAACATTTTTTTAGAACCCTTAGCTGCCCTAATATTTAAGGCTACATGACATACTGGTGCAATATAATTATCAGCAACAGGACACCAGTGTCTGTGCATTCTTTACCTTTGCATACAGATTTTTATGGCATCACATCCAAAAAAGGACATAAAAGGCCCTGAATACAGTAGGATATGATGCCTGCAAGAAATAACAAAACAACAAAAACATATTTGAGTCGGCCTTCTCTGTTATCTAAGTCACCCATACACTAGATTTACTGTGTATCTAGATCACCCCTATACTGTAATTTTCATATAATACACAGTACTTCTAAAACTTTGATTTCAATTATTGTTTCAGCTTCATCTTGCTGCTTTAGCATCCCTTAAAAGTGAAATAGTTGAACTTTCTAGAAAACTCCAGAGTGTTACAGAGGAGCGGGATAGTTTACAGACAGCAGTGGACCAGACAGCAGCTGAGCGCCAAGAGCTCATCCGAGACTACGAGGACAGGCTTCAGACACAGCAACAACAGAGTGAAGAACAGATAACAGAGTTACAAAGTGTTATAGCAGAGCTAAACAAGAAACATGACCAGAATGATGCTAATAAGATAGATGAGCTTGATGAGATTGAGTCTCAAACATCAGAACATGGTTAGTAGTGTGCTCTGCTCTTGACTGAAGTGTTGTTGTTGGATCAGCTATGTATTACTAACAACCTCTTATGTTGTCATACCTGCAAACTGAAATCAATTTTAACTATACAGTATCCTGTTCCTTTTATATAGTACGCCTATTTCAAATAAGGTTGCACTTGAAGAATCCTTGTGTTATAGCCCACAATGCCTTATGGGTAGTATAAACAGAAAATGACTGAAACCTAGTCTATGAAAGCCATGTTAATGTTCATACTGTATATTTTAGAGGGGGGAGGCTTGTACAGTATGCATTATTTGAAAGAAAGTGCTTATTTTAGATAAATCCTACTTCAGCTTCTAATGAAATGCAGAATCTTTCATTTGAGAATAATGTGTGGACAGTGAGTCTAGCAATAAGAAAAAGGTTTTGAGTTTACAATTAATTATTAAAGAGAGGCAGGAGCTATTTGTTAAAACTAGCATATATGGTATATTTATTATGCAAATGTATACATGAAATTTGACTTCAGCTGGGAAAGTGAAACCTCACAGGAAATTGGTTGCAGTTTGATTACTGCTGTTTATCTGTATTTTGCTTCAAAATTTTCATATGCTAGCTTGTCTGTTTGCGCCATGTTCCTAGTCTCATCCTACAGTTTAACACCTAACAATGGTGTCACATTGTTTATTTCAGGTTCACGCAGCTCAGAGAGCCTTGAATCATTGGCCTCCAACTCTGATGAATTGGATGAAGAATTGTCTAAAGTAGTTGGTGGCCTAGAGTTTGCAATTGAGAGGCAGTCCCCTGAGTCTAAAGAACACAGTCACGGGAAAGAGCCAATAAAGGTGACGGTTAAGGTGAATATCATATGCCATTACACCTCACCAGGGTACTGTAGCAGTCAGAGAAATAAATCAATACAATGTTGAAGTGGTATGTTTTTTTTTTCAAATTAACCAAAGTAAAATGTTTTGAATCATTTCCCTGATTCCACCTACACAGTCCCACCTAGTCATCCTAGTTGTCTGTAGCTTTCTAGTTGTTCTATATTAGTCACTGCTTCTGTGATGCAGCATTCTAAACATTTGTTCTGTACTATGTATTTCTGTATATCAGACCTTTGAACAAGTATTGTGGTAGTGAGGTGGTGGTAGCATAGAAAACTGCAGTAAAAGTTCTGATAATCCCTGGTGCCTTTTTTTCATTTAGAGGGGCTTAGTAATAGGTCCTCATTTCAAAACCTGGATTTCCTGTTCTTGACACTAAATAATTTTGGTGCTTAGAAAAGTCTTAAAGGCTACATTAACAATGACATTTAGTGTCATTTTTACCTTTACACCAAGCTAGAATCATTTTCTTTAGAATAGTCTTGAGTTATTTGTATGCATGTCAGGGGGAGAGATGGGGGCTTATTTCAAAATTCTATCTGTAGCTCTAACAACAATTCTTCAGCCTTAGGCAGAGCAAACTGCTGTGCGCTTATTGGTAGGCTAAAGTGAGCAAATTGCTGTGCGCTTATTGGTAGGCTAAAGTGAGCAAATTGCTGTGCGCTTATTGGTAGGCTAAAGTGAGCAAATTGCTGTGCGCTTATTGGTAGGCTAAAGTGAGCAAATTGCTGTGTGCATATTGGTAGGCTAAAGTGAGCTAATTGCTGTGCGCTTATTGGTAGGCTAAAGTGAGCAAATTGCTGTGTGCTTATTGGTAGGCTAAAAGCAAATTGCTGTGCACTTATTGGTAGGCTAAAAGCAAATTGCTGTGCGCTTATTGGTAGGCTAAAAGCAAATTGCTGTGCACTTATTGGTAGGCTAAAGTGATCAAATTGCTGTGTGCTTATTGGTAGGCTAAAGTGAGCAAATTGCTGTGCGCTTATTGGTAGGCTAAAGTGAGCAAATTTCTGTGCACTTATTGGTAGGCTAAAGTGAGCAAATTGCTGTGCGCTTATTGGTAGGCTAAAGTGAGCAAATTGCTGTGCGCTTATTGGTAGGCTAAAGTGAGCAAATTGCTGTGTGCTTATTGGTAGGCTAAAGTGAGCAAATTGCTGTGTGCTTATTGGTAGGCTAAAGTGAGCAAATTGCTGTGCGCTTATTGGTAGGCTAAAGTGAGCAAATTGCTTTGTGCTTATTGGTAGGCTAAAGTGAGAAAATTGAGGTGCGCTTATTGGTAGGCTAAAGTGAGCAAATTGCTGTGCGCTTATTGGTAGGCTAAAGTGAGCAAATTTCTGTGCTCTTATTGGTAGGCTAAAGTGAGCAAATTGCTGTGCGCTTATTGGTAGGCTAAAGTGAACAAATTGCTGTGCTGTTATTGGCAGGCTAAAGTGAGCAAATTGCTGTGCTCTTATTGGCAGGCTAAAGTGAGCAAATTGCTTTGTGCTTATTGGTAGGCTAAAGTGAGCAAATTGCTGTGCGCTTATTGGTAGGCTAAAGTGAGCAAATTACTGTGCGCTTATTGGTAGGCTAAAGTGAGCAAATTGCTGTGCACTTATTGGTAGGCTAAAGTGAGCAAATTGCTTTGTGCTTATTGGTAGGCTAAAGTGAGCAAATTGCTGTGCACTTATTGGTAGGCTAAAGTGAGCAAATTACTGTGCGCTTATTGGCAGGCTAAAGTGAGCAAATTGCTTTGTGCTTATTGGTAGGCTAAAGTGAGCAAATTGCTGTGCGCTTATTGGTAGGCTAAAGTGAGCAAATTACTGTGCGCTTATTGGCAGGCTAAAGTGAGCAAATTGCTGTGAGCTCATTGGTAGGCTAAAGTGAGCAAATTGCTGTGCACTTATTGGTAGGCTAAAGTGAGCAAATTTCTGTGCACTTATTGGTAGGCTAAAGTGAGCAAATTGCTGTGCGCTTATTGGTAGGCTAAAGTGAGCAAATTGCTGTGCGCTTATTGGTAGGCTAAAGTGAGCAAATTGCTGTGTGCTTATTGGTAGGCTAAAGTGAGCAAATTGCTGTGTGCTTATTGGTAGGCTAAAGTGAGCAAATTGCTGTGCGCTTATTGGTAGGCTAAAGTGAGCAAATTGCTTTGTGCTTATTGGTAGGCTAAAGTGAGAAAATTGAGGTGCGCTTATTGGTAGGCTAAAGTGAGCAAATTGCTGTGCGCTTATTGGTAGGCTAAAGTGAGCAAATTTCTGTGCTCTTATTGGTAGGCTAAAGTGAGCAAATTGCTGTGCGCTTATTGGTAGGCTAAAGTGAACAAATTGCTGTGCTGTTATTGGCAGGCTAAAGTGAGCAAATTGCTGTGCTCTTATTGGCAGGCTAAAGTGAGCAAATTGCTTTGTGCTTATTGGTAGGCTAAAGTGAGCAAATTGCTGTGCGCTTATTGGTAGGCTAAAGTGAGCAAATTACTGTGCGCTTATTGGTAGGCTAAAGTGAGCAAATTGCTGTGCACTTATTGGTAGGCTAAAGTGAGCAAATTGCTTTGTGCTTATTGGTAGGCTAAAGTGAGCAAATTGCTGTGCACTTATTGGTAGGCTAAAGTGAGCAAATTACTGTGCGCTTATTGGCAGGCTAAAGTGAGCAAATTGCTTTGTGCTTATTGGTAGGCTAAAGTGAGCAAATTGCTGTGCGCTTATTGGTAGGCTAAAGTGAGCAAATTACTGTGCGCTTATTGGCAGGCTAAAGTGAGCAAATTGCTGTGAGCTCATTGGTAGGCTAAAGTGAGCAAATTGCTGTGCACTTATTGGTAGGCTAAAGTGAGCAAATTAAAAGGGGCAGCCTGACCTGACTAAGCTGACAATGCCACGGAACAGCAGATACTTTGCTTATAGTACTGTAGCTTTGCCTGAATAGTCCAGTTTCGAATCCACTGTCCCCGCTAGATACAGACACTACAGACTCATAAACATGGTGTGAGCCCTGGTTTCAGGTCAACTGGTGCAAATACCAGCGAGGTCATGAAGAATTCACAAGATTTTGCATTATTTTATGCTAAGCTCCAAGAGTTTCTTGCTGGTATGCACATGGAATTTCTCCCAAACCGAGGCTTACACCGTATTTATGTTTCCTTAGTTATAATCCATCTGTCCAGTGGGTAGTGGGGTTTGAAGATGGACATTGTATACAATTACCTGTAAACTGCGTGTTCTGATTTCCCAACCTATCCATGTATTGTACAGGTTACCGATGGTGACAAGGAGCAGGAGACTGGTGAAGAGGGTGCCGAGCCAACGCCCGGTGAGAGTTCCCCTGGTGCCGGCACAGCACCTAATGCACTCCCTAATGCAGACAGCAGCAAGAAGCTGGCAGAGTTTAACGAGTTGTCTGAAAAGTGTAGGATCATGAGAGTGCATTGTTTGGAGCTAGAGAAGAAAAAGCAAATATGTGAGTCTCAATCAGTACTGCCCCTTTCAAGCAACCAGATATTTCTACTTTAGTGTACCTCTGTAAAGTGGCTTGCGGGTTAGATTTGTAGCTTTCATTTCTTCATTTCAAAACCGAGATCTGTGTCCTTCTGTGTCCAATAACGCCTCCACTTTATGCTCCTGTCCAACGGCGAGTCACACAAAGCATCCATTTCCATCGGCTAATTCAAGAGATCGAGTAACTAAGATATTTTCAATCAAATAACGTCAATAACATATCAGACTTAATTTGTAGATTGTTATTTTAAAGTATTTTAAATGATAAACAATAACAAAGAAAGGTTTACTCTTTAATAACAAATTGTTCTTATCTAAACACGGTTTCGCTGTACCTAGATGGTGATAAGTGTCCTCTCATTTGTTCGAAACACTCGCCACGTGTTGTCACCCATGCTCACATGCTATTCTGCATGGTCTTGTTGTAGTGGAAAAGCGAGTACAGCAGGCGAGTCTGCGGGAATATGTGGCAAGGAAGAAGTCATCCAGTAGCGACCCAGCCACGGTGAGTCTGCCCTAACTCACCCAGATGAGATGCTGAAGCTCTTAATGTGCGACGCGTGTGGCCACCATTATAGTTTTGTAGAAATCCAATGTTCTGAGCTGGCAGTAGAATGAATCTTTACGCTCCAACACCGGCCTTAGTTGTACCAACCATATGAGACGCAATCATTATCGATTTGCCGAAAAGTTTCCTGCGACGTTACATATTAGCTTGTTGGAAGTGACTTCATCACATTCAACAGCCGAATCATGTGAGATCCTCCTAGACTTGATCCCCTGACGCCCCATACGAATTAGTTGTTTATTTGTTGTTAGGAAGCGACAAACGCATGCAGTGACTGTGAAGTCTTGCGCGAAAGACTGAAAACAAGCATGAAGGAGTTGGAGCAGGCGAGAGCTGAGAACGGCAGCTTTAAGGAGGAGCGGGACAGGTTGCGCCAACGGGTACGACCACACCCACGTACCACACCCACGTACCACACCCACGTACCACACCCACGTACCACACCCACGTACCACACTCATTATTATTATTATTATTATTATTTATTATTATTTATTATTATTATTATTATTATTATTATTATTATTATTTATTATTATTATTATTATTTATTATTATTATTTATTATTATTTATTATTATTATTATTATTATTATTTATTATTATTATTATTATTATTATTATTATTATTATTATTATTATTATTATTATTTTTATTATTATTATTATTTTTATTATTATTATTATTATTATTATTATTATTATTATTATTATTATTATTATTATTATTATTATTATTATTATTATTATTATTATTATTTTATTTTTTTCTCTGCTTTTTACCGCCCTAGAACGTCGAGTATTTCAATGTAAACTTACAAGAATTCGTGTTTACCGGGACTTTGCTGGTCGCCTTTTTGTTTCCCGCTCGCTCTCGCCGCAGCCTTTTTAGACTATTAGAAAAACGACAGCTATTGTATTGTTATAAAAATATAATTGATACCTTTTGGCTGCAAAAAAGACGTATTTTCTAAAAAAAAAGCCATAAGTTCGAATGTCCGCCTGAAAGGGCGTCACTTCATTACGCCAATATAGTATAACTCTGCGCAATCTACAATTTTAAGAACCTCTTACAGTAGGCTTTGATTCACTGTCAAGCACCCTTCGCCAAAACATTTAGGCTCAAATCCTAGAATAGCTACGTATTTTACTGCACGTTACTGCACCGTAACTTAAAGTAAGTCAAACGTTAACCAGATCTCCTGTCCCATGCAAATGTGATTAGATTCTGGAGATGCAAGAGCACTTGAAGGCGTTACACCAGAAGACGATCCAATACGAAACCACCCGACAGCGCGCCTCGAGCCTCCATGAGCACTCCCCTCAAGGGGGCAGATCCCCTCGCCTACCGCGCTCCAACCCTCCCTCGACTAGCGTCACACAGGGCTGGGCGGACCCCCGTGGCCGCCCCATGCCGAGGCAGAGTGGCTACAACAGCGCCGCCTCCGACGTCTCTAGTCGGGATGGGCACATGTCGCCGCGAATGGCTCGCAGATCTAGCGCGGAAAACGTGAACGCGGTCCCTAGCCGATCCCCCTCCACCCCACGAAGATCTGTTACCTTACCCGCGGGGCATTATGGGAGGAGGTCGAGTGCCGGGAGCAACTCGGCACCTTGGTCTGATGCCTCCACCCCCCGAAACCCAGCCACTAGTAGTACGCAGTCTATAGCGAGTCAGGTGTTCTGGCGGGGGATGCAAGGCACTAGTGATTTGGGCTCGTCACACGGCTCGTCCCAGGAGATCACGGTTATGGCGCGCCCGGTCGAGGCTGAATGCCCGGATGCGAGGTCTAGCGGAGAGCAGTGCATCAGGACGCTGGTGAGTGCTAGTCTCACTGTGGTTTGAGAAGCAGCTTTGTAAAACGATTTTCACCCGAATCTTCTTTCAAACCGAGAAATTTGGTTTTAGAACGGGATAATACTGTGGTCCCGTGTCCCCTTGAAAAGGATCATGTGTCCTCGCTGACTTACTGATTTCTTTGTTAAAAGCCCGTGAATCTTACAGTCAAACCAGGTCAAGCGTGCCCCTCTAAAGGGGCACTGGGGAGTTTGAGCTAGCCTACCCAGTTCTTCCTAAAATTTTAAAAAGTTTGAAAAGGCAATTCTTTTTATTTTTCGAATTATGAGTGTTTAAAATATTAAAAGAAATGCGTTTATACATGTCGGACCAGCGGAATAATTTGGTCTATAAAATCCTTAATTTAATGTTTTTTCCCCTTTCTTATCAAATGGTTTCTAACAGTGCCACCGTCCTATCCGTGTTTGTCCCAGAGTAAGTTTTTTTTTTCTTTTTTTATCAAATGCTTTCTAACAATGCCATCGTGCTATCCGTGTTTTTCCAGAGTCAACTGCCCGAGTTCACCAACGGCAAGCTCCCGTCCGAACTGATAAGAGCGCTGCGCACTTGCCGTAACCTTGGCGACGTGTACAAGGTGCTGTTCAGCTACTGTGACGAGCAGGCGGACCGGAAACTCAAGGAGTATGAGCTCGAGATGGAGCGGCTACGGAGCAAGGTGGACCACTTACAGGCTCAGAACAATGTCATCTCACTCTCGCTAGAGGAAAGTCGCGAGAATGCTGATAAGATGTGTATACTCATGGGGAAATACGAATCGAATAATACGGCGCTACAGCTAGCTTTATCCTACTGTGACAACGTGATTGAGGTGATGGATGTGTTAAGGCAGCTGGCCGAATCCGAACAAGCGTGCCTCTACGCGAATTGCAGGGCTGCCGGCGTTAAAACCGGCTTTCTCAGCTACGCAGAGTCGTCAAACCCGTCTTACCGGTTAACGTACGAGGACGAGACGAGGGAGGGTAACGATGGCAGCATCGAGTCCTGTCTAGCGCGCAGGCGCGAAGCTGAGACCGAGGCTAAAGTGTTGCTGCAGAAGCTGGACCGCAATGAGACCCACACGAGTCGGGACCAGCCCTGGGAATCGGTTTCCTCGCATTCTCGCACGAGCTCAGGCTCGTCGAACGATATGGAGTTCACGAAGGAGGAAGAAACTCGATTAAAAAGTTATATACAGCAATTGAGATCGGAGCGCTCGACTATCGGGTCGACTGTGCTGGAGCTTGAGAGTATACATGGTATGGATAAACCGGACGAGGTCAACATGCACCCCATTGACCCCAAGCTAGACTTAGAGAACGCCGTGCTCATGCAAGAGCTGATGGCCCTCAAGGAGGAGAGAGCCGAGCTTAAGGCTAAGAACTATTTAGTGGAGAAGGAGAAAAAAGCGCTCGAGCTCAAAATAAATTCTCGCGAGGCGCAGGAGCAGGCGTATCTGGTACAGATAGAACACCTCAAGAGCGAAGTGAAGGACGAACTGAAGAAACGACGCAAGCTTGAGCGTGAGACCAAGGTACCGGTGTGTGTGAGGGGGGGGGGGGGGGGGGGAGGGGGCAAGATAGTGAGGCTAAGGTACGGGTGTGTGTGGGGGTGGGGGGGGAGGGTAGGCTAGATAGTGAGGCTAAGGTACGGGTGTGTGTGGGGGGGGGGGGGAAGGCAAGCTTGAGCGTGAGCCCAATGTACCGGTGTGTGTGTGAGGGTGGGTGGATTTATAGTGAGGCTAAGGTACGCAATGCATAATTGATAGTCTTATATCTAAAGCATTTCCCTGCAAAAAGAATGCATGCTAAGCCCGACTCTCTTCAATCTTTTTCTAAGCGACTTACCCGAATATCTGGGCCAAGCGTACGCCAACCAAAATGACAGAATTACAGTTTCTGGGAAGTGTGTCGATACACTTTGTTACGCGGACGACTTAGTGTTTATGTCTAAATCGGCAAACGGTCTACAGACACTAATCAATATTGAATATTGCAGCGTCTCAAAGACGAAGGCACTTGTCTTTAATAACGCTGGTGTTAGAATGAATGGAACGAAATTTTAATATCGAGACAGGGTCATCGAAAATGTCACATTTGGGAATTTTACAATTGGGAAGCAAGAGCTCCAAAAAACTGCGCTTAAAGCAATGCATAAACTCCAAGCGGACATGGGCAAGCACTTTAGGGATAACCCACGACTCACCATAAAGTTATTTAATTACCTAATCCAACCTATCTTGCTATACGGCAGTGAATTGTGGGGCATAGATATGTGCATGAAGTGCATTAAGAAAGACCCAATTGAGGCAGTTTGAACCAAATTTTGCAAGTGGCTTTTGGGCGTGGGCAAAACGGCAGCAAACTACGCATTTCGATCCGAGCTAGGTATTTTACCCATAAGACTCAATGCTACCATGAGAGCTATAAATTTTTGTCTAAAAATTAGCACGCCTGAGTGTTCGAATAGCCTGGTAGCAGAGACGTTTTGGGAAGCAAAATACAACAGTTCACTCACGTACTCGTCATGGGTATCCAAACTAAAAGAGGGGGTTTTCCGGATAGGCTTAGGGTACTTGTGGGACTATGAAATCACATCAGGAGAGAAAAAGAAATACTCAAAACTATGTAGACAGCGAGTTGATACCCGTTGAGGGTAGTTTCTTGGTGTTACGGAGCACCAGCACCAAAAACACAATGGAACAAAAGCCAAAAACAAAGACCTTAGAACGAGACAATAGAATAGAGTACAAAGGCCTTGAGCACCAAAAACAAAGCTCTCTGTAACACCAAGGAATACCCGAGTTGCGAGTTGAGGACATTAAAGTGCAACGTTGGCAGAATGAAGTAGCAAACCACGCAACGCAATAAGCTTAGAACTAATCGCGACCATAAGGATAACTATGAACTAGAGAGCTATCTTGAGATCCCAACCAAAGCCACCGTTGGTACCTCACCTGATTGCGCATTAGCAACCATGACCTCGAAATAGAGAAGAAGAGGTATAACAGACCTTATAAATAAGTTCATAAACGGCATGTCAATTCCTTAGAACGAGACAATAGAGGACGAGTTCCATCCTGGGGATTTGATTTCGCTAAGAAATTGGAGAGGCAGATTTTCTCTCTAATATCTAACCATCCAAAGAAAAAAGCAAAGGAGGCGGCAAAGTATGTTTTTTCATGCTTTCAATTAAGAAACGAAAAATAGAAGGGGGATGTTGCTAGGAGTCTATAACTTTATAATTCACTTTCAGCCAAACCTATATACTTAATCTGTATACGGTGAAGTGAATAAATTGATGTTGTTGTTGCTGCTGCTACGGGTGTGTGTGTGTGAAAGGGAGGGGAGGCGAGCTTACGCGAGTTTGAGCGTCAAGTACGGATGCGTTGAAGGGGCTGTCATGCTGTTCTATAATACAATCCACCCTGACACAATTTGTGATATCACAGGACGGCAATCTTTCCGGGAACCTATCCGGCTCTAACTCTGGCTCGGGTACCCTGTCTGACCTGCGCACTAGCGACGAGGACATGCCTGCGGATTTACAGGAAGCAGCTCGGCGTGAGAGAAAACTGCGCGCGCGAATCAAAGAACTCATGGAAGCGCTTGAGAGCTTGTCCAAAAATTCCGAGAATCGCCACACGCAGACCGCCGAGTACGTGTGTGATCTAAAGCGAGCCAATGGGGCGCTGGTTGCCGCATACGAGAAGGCGAAGAAGAAGCACGGTGCAAGACTGAGAAAACTCGAGCAGCAAATGATGACGATGGTTGAGCGGCATGATGCACAGGTGAGGGGGGGGGGGGTGGGGTGTATGCCGGGTTATTCATCAATTAGGTGATGAGGTGGAAAGGGGTTTGCAAGCTGAGGGGGGTATGGCGGGTTATTCACCAATTAGGTGATGAGGTGGAAAGGGGTTCGCAAGCTGAGAGGGGGGTTGTATGGCGGGTTATTCACCAATCAGGTGATGAGGTGGAAAGGGGCTCGCAAGCTAAGGGGGGGTGGGGTGTATGGCGGGTTATTCACCAATTAGGTGATGAGGTGGAAAGGGGCTCGCAAGCTGAGGGGGGGGGGGGGGTATGGCGGGTTATTCACCAATCAGGTGATGAGGTGGAAAGGGGCTCACAAGCTGAGGGGGGGTATGGCGAGTTATTCACCAATTAGGTGATGAGGTGGAAAGGGGTTCGCAAGCTAAGGGGGGTATGCCGGGTTATTCATCAATTAGGTGATGAGGTGGAAAGGGGTTCGCAAGCTGAGGGGGGGGGGGTATGGCGGGTTATTCACCAATTAGGTGATGAGGTGGAAAGGGGCTCACAAGCTGAGGTGGGGTATGGTGGGTTATTCACCAATTAGGTGATGAGGTGGAAAGGGGTTTGCAAGCTGAGGGGGGTATGGCGGGTTATTCACTAATTAGGTGATGAGGTGGAAAGGGGTTCGCAAGCTGAGAGGGAGGGGGTGTATGCCGGGTTATTTACCAATTAGGTGATGAGGTGGAAAGGGGCTCACAAGCTGAGGGGGGTATGCCGGGTTATTCATCAATTTGTTGATGAGGTGGAAAGGGGTTCGCAAGCTGAGGGGGGTATGCCGGGTTATTCATCAATTAGGTGATGAGGTGGAAAGGGGTTTGCAAGCTGAGGGGGGGGGGGTATACCGGGTTATTCATCAATTAGGTGATGAGGTGGAAAGGGGTTCGCAAGCTGAGGGGGGCATGCCGGGTTATTTACCAATTAGGTGATGAGGTAGAAAGGGGCTCACAAGCTGAGGGGGGGTATGCCGGGTTATTCATCAATTAGGTGATGAGGTGGAAAGGGGTTCGCAAGCTGAGCGGGGTATGCTGGGTTATTCATCAATTAGGTGATAAGGTGGAAAGGGGTTCGCAAGCTGGGGGGGGGGGGTATGGCGGGTTATTCACCAATTAGGTGAATAGGTGGAAAGGGGTTCGCAAGCTGAGGGGGGGTATGGCGGGTTATTCACCAATCAGGTGATGAGGTGGAAAGGGGCTCACAAGCTGAGGGGGGGTATGGCTAGTTATTCTCCAATTAGGTGATGAGGTGGAAAGGGGTTCGCAAGCTAAGGGGGGTATGCCGGGTTATTCATCAATTTGGTGATGAGGTGGAAAGGGGTTCGCTAGCTGAGGGGGGTATGCCGGGTTATTCATCAATTAGGTGATGAGGTGGAAAGGGGTTCGCAAGCTGAGGGGGGGGGGGTATGGCGGGTTATTCACCATTTAGGTGATGAGGTGGGAAGGGGCTCACAAGCTAAGGGGGGGTATGGCGGGTTATTCACCAACTAGGTGATGAGGTGGAAAGGGGTTCACAAGCTAAGGGGGGGGGGTATGGCGGGTTATTCACCAATTAGGTGATGAGGTGGAAAGGGGCTCACAAGCTGAGGGGGGGTATGGCGGGTTATTCACCAATTAGGTGATGAGGTGGAAAGGGGTTCGCAAGCTAAGGGGGGTTATGGCGGGTTATTCACCAATTAGGTGATGAGGTGGAAAGGGGCTCACAAGCTGAGGTGGGGTATGGTGGGTTATTCACCAATTAGGTGATGAGGTGGAAAGGGGTTTGCAAGCTGAGGGGGGTATGGCGGGTTATTCACCAATTAGGTGATGAGGTGGAAAGGGGTTCGCAAGCTGAGAGGGGGGGGTGTATGCCGGGTTATTTACCAATTAGGTGATGAGGTGGAAAGGGGCTCACAAGCTGAGGGGGGTATGCCGGGTTATTCATCAATTTGGTGATGAGGTGGAAAGGGGTTCGCAAGCTGAGGGGGGTATGCCGGGTTATTCATCAATTAGGTGATGAGGTGGAAAGGGGTTTGCAAGCTGAGGGGGGGGGGTATACCGGGTTATTCATCAATTAGGTGATGAGGTGGAAAGGGGTTCGCAAGCTGAGGGGGGTATGCCGGGTTATTTACCAATTAGGTGATGAGGTGGAAAGGGGCTCACAAGCTGAGGGGGGGTATGCCGGGTTATTCATCAATTAGGTGATGAGGTGGAAAGGGGTTCGCAAGCTGAGGGGGGTATGCTGGGTTATTCATCAATTAGGTGATAAGGTGGAAAGGGGTTCGCAAGCTGAGGGGGGGGTATGGCGGGTTATTCACCAATTAGGTGATGAGGTGGAAAGGGGCTCACAAGCTAAGGGGGGGTATGGCGGGTTATTTACCAACTAGGTGATGAGGTGGAAAGGGGTTCACAAGCTAAGGGGGGGGGGGGGGGGTATGGCGGGTTATTCACCAATTAGGTGATGAGGTGGAAAGGGGCTCACAAGCTGAGGGGGGGGGGGGTATGGCGGGTTATTCACCAATTAGGTGATGAGGTGGAAAGGGGTTCGCAAGCTAAGGGGGGGTTATGGCGGGTTATTCACCAATTAGGTGATGAGGTGGAAAGGGGCTCACAAGCTGAGGTGGGGTATGGTGGGTTATTCACCAATTAGGTGATGAGGTGGAAAGGGGTTTGCAAGCTGAGGGGGGTATGGCGGGTTATTCACCAATTAGGTGATGAGGTGGAAAGGGGTTCGCAAGCTGAGAGGGGGGGGGTGTATGCCGGGTTATTTACCAATTAGGTGATGAGGTGGAAAGGGGCTCACAAGCTGAGGGGGGTATGCCGGGTTATTCATCAATTTGGTGATGAGGTGGAAAGGGGTTCGCAAGCTGAGGGGGGTATGCCGGGTTATTCATCAATTAGGTGATGAAGTGGAAAGGGGTTTGCAAGCTGAGGGGGGGTATGCCGGGTTATTCACCAATTAGGTGATGAGGTGGAAAGGGGCTCACAAGCTAAGGGGGGGTATGGCGGGTTATTCACCAATTAGGTGATGAGGTGGAAAGGGGCTCACAAGCTGAGGGGGGGTATGCCGGGTTATTCATCAATTAGGTGATGAGGTGGAAAGGGGCTCGCAAGCTAAGGGGGGGTATGGCGGGTTATTCACCAATTGGGTGATGAGGTGGAAAGGGGCTCGCAAGCTAAGGGGGGGTGGGGTGTATGCCGGGTTATTCACCAATTAGATGATGAGGTGGAAAGGGGCTCACAAGCTGAGGGGGGGTATGCCAGGTTATTCATCAATTAGGTGATGAGGTGGAAAGGGGTTCGCAAGCTGAGGGGGTATGGCAGGTTATTCATCAATTAGGTGATGAGGTGGAAAGGGGTTCACAAGCTGAGGGGGGGTATGGCGGGTTAATCACCAATTAGGTGAATAGGTGGAAAGGGGCTCACAAGCTGAGGGGGGGGGTATGCCGGGTTATTCACCAATTAGGTGATGAGGTGGAAAGGGGCTCGCAAGGTAAGGGGGGTATGGCGGGTTATTCACCAATTAGGTGATGAGGTGGAAAGGGGTTCGCAAGCTGAGGGGGGGGTATGGCGGGTCATTCATCAATTAGGTGTTGAGGGATTAGGATTATGAGGGGCGTTGGTGGAAGATATTGATCATGGGGGAGGGGGATTACAAGTCAAGATGAGTAGGAGTATTTAGATATATATGATCGGTGGTACATTAAGAGGAACAGGGAGGATTCTTGGGAGCTGAGACCGTGCTACTGCGATAAGTCAAAGGGAATCATAAGAATGAAGGGGAAAACATTTGCTAATGTTGGCTTCTTGGCTAAGTGCGTTGGTTGCGTGAGGTCATGGGTTCGAATCCTCCCCACCGAATAATTTCCTTTTTTTTCTTTCTTTTTTTTTTTTTTTTTAATCCTTTAGAGTCATACCGTTCATCAATACTTTTTATGGTGTGATTATAATAAGAATTACCCTAGAAAATATATACTAACATTACAGTTGTAAATACTAGCCTGCAGTGGCTACATGTAGGTATTACAGTAATTGGATCTAGATTTTGGCTTTTTAGCCTTGCATAACTAAAATATGATTTTATTTACTTACAGGTCCGCACACTTAAAGAACGAATATCACTTCTCGAAGATGAGCTGTCTAGTCGACAAAACGAGACTGCTCTCTGAGGACCAAAACACGTAATTGTCACGTGCTACACGTGCGATACACGTGATCATTCCAAATAAGGAAAAGCACAAAACGAAGTCAACATCATTCCCGAGACTCGTACGGAGCGTTGTGTTAACATATTTGTCACGCTGCTAGCGTGAGTCACTGACGTTTATCACTTATTAAATATCGCTGACCAGCGCGACAGTTCAAGGTGTAAATTACGCTTTTTTTAGTTCTAGGAATTACGCAAATTAGAGTATTTATAAAGAGCTCGGACAAATCGGGCTCTACACTTTATATAAGAATTTCAGGCGGATGCATTTTTTAGATTTTTCACGTGAGGTCTGAAGTACAAGAGCTGTGCATGCGCTAGTTTTTGTAATGGTTATTTTAATATTTTATTTTTACAAGTCTAGGATGTTCTAGAATGTTCTGTTGTTGGGTTACAATAGGGTGCCATCCAGCTATGTCCACAAATCGATAAAAAATACAATAATATATAAAACTATTGTTGATAAATAAATTCTTCACAGCTTAAAAGTGGCCTATATTATTTTGATATGTCCTCCTTCCCCAGCACCTATTGATTTCGGAGCGCTTGTATTGGAGTAATACATCCCAGTTGCTTCGCAGGCTGTATGTTTTCGCATCGGAAAAGTATAGGCGATTATGCCAATGGGGGGAGGGGAAGGGTGCGATCATGCCCATGGGGGGGGGGGGGGGGGGGTGATGCATAGCTTATTCACGCACTGTAACGCAGTTGCCTCAGTGGCCATTCGCAGTACCAGAGGTCTCGAGGCATCGAATTCAAATAATTTATTGCTATCAGAACAAGTCACTGATTCGTGCCTGAAACGTCCATCATAGGGTAGCGAAAGGTGATCACGCGGTATCAGGGGCCTGTTAAAGGTCAAACCATTGACACCTGAAAAATAAAACATGTTCTTTTAAATAAAACATTTTGCGAGCCTTTAATTTCGCTATCGCGGAGAAATATGTGTTTGCAGGGGACTTCATTCGGTGAATTTGAGGTTCTAGTGTTTTTTTTTTTAATAAAATTACGTTAACCGACTAATGAAACAAAACCAAATTGAAACAAAACCAAAACGCTGTCCCTTAGCGGTAGCTGGGTTTGCATCGCCTCAAAAGTCAGGCCAGTAATGTGGAGAAGTAGTGTTCTTGTTCTGTCGAGCCATTATAGAGTACGTTACATGTTCTCACTAAAAGATCTTATTAGACTCTTCAACGATTTTTCTATATCCATTAAATTTCGCAAGGTCAACGTTCGCGTTCTTTATTTTTCGCGAGTCTTTAATTTGCGAATTTTTTTTAAATCTCGAAAATAAGCAGAATAAGGTAGATGTAACTGTAGGGTGGTTTTCATAAGCCATTGAAGCCAGCATGAAAGAGGACAAAGTGTATATAAGTGCTATATGTTTTTAAGTCTTTTACGTGTTTTTGTTAAAGTTTGTCTGTGTAAACCATTCTACAAGTGGCCAAGTGACTTCGTAAACCCGAGCGCTAACAACTAACCAGCCACCCACCCACCCCCCCCCCCCCCCCACTTCCCTCCCTATAACATTTATGGTGTCTAGAAGTTATTTCCTAGTGTGTAGTTTCTTGACCCAAATAATTGCTAGTGTGTGTTCTTACCTGTCCCTTGTATTTGGCGGCGGCGTGTCTTTCGACGACTCGTAACTCATCTTGTCTGCTCTAAAAACAACACGACATTAATCACCTATCATTTATAACTTAAGCTCCCTGCGAATAGCGCTAGTGCGATACCAGACAATGTGTGTATGTGTTTAAACCAGCCATTCGGCGGGGTGGGATTTCCCTAATGGGGAAATCACAGTAGGTAACATATTAAAGCAATGGTTAGGAGAGAGGCGGATCGTAAAGAGAACATGAGGGACAAATGCTATTATGATGCAAAATATAGGACTTTCTTTCAATAGCAGAAATGAGCAGAACGCATTTCAATTCATCCGTTGCGTGACAGAGCCACAACGGCTGCGAAGGACAAGCCGTTACGGTACCCTTTGCCGTCGTTGTTTTTAACGATCATAAAGGTAGCTTTTGAACCAAGAGCCAGGGTAAGAATTAATTAATCACATTCACCGTGTAAGAGAATCCTTAGGCTGGATTTTCACTAGCGAAACAAACGGAGATGGAAAAACAAGGGTGAACGTGAGAGATTTCGCGCGTGTGGAAATCTGCGCAAAGGATACGCAAGCAGGAAGGAAGAAAGGAATTTTTCCCTCCCTTTCCTCCCTCCTTCCTTCCTTCCTTCGAACGTTTACTTCTTCGCTTGTGGTCTCCTCGCTTCTCCGCGGTGCTCTTACTTATCCACTTACTTTTCTAGTGGAAACAGGCCTTGATTAGGTTGAAGGTTAAGGAGGATTAAGGAACCTAGAAAAAGACGACACAGAAATCCCAACACCAAGAACCCTTTATTGAGTGAGAGACTTGAAAAAGATCAGAACTAAGAAAGACACGGGAAGCCCAGCACCAGATAAATACCTTTTATTCCACCATTACAGATTAGATTTCCACAGAGAAGAGTTTCTTTAGAATTCAATGAATATATTCCCATGTTTTTCGGAATCTTGACTCCTCTCTGTTGTAATGCCTTGATGGCAAGTTTGGATTTTTCTATTGTCTTTTATCCTCATTGTTTTTCTAAGATATTCCCAATTTGTTTTACCCATAATAGTTTACCTATAATAACTTTTTCTCGCGACACTTTCGTTTTTGCTTTAATCCAATTTTATTCAAAATTCCTACCAAAAATATATCAAATTTGCAAAAACGAAACTGTCGCGCATCCCATAGTAATAAAATTAGAAAGAAACTTACTCAAGTATAATTTTCATTTAGAATCCATTGGCTGGCCGTGCATATGAAATAACCCAGATGTTCATATTTAATTCCCAATAAAAAATAGTTTGGTATGGATTTTTTCTAATCCAAAAAATAAAAAAATAAAAACTCTATAAATAAACCTTGATTTCGTCATGACCACTCCGAAATTCTAACTTTTCATTTTCCCGTCTCCATTCATAACCAAATTCGTAGTGTCGTAGTTTCCTCTGAGAATAGCACGTGAACAAACAGCCATCTACACCAATCATCATTGACTTTCACTGCCGCTCCATAAACCATTTGACTGCACACAGCAAGTTAAAATCATTGGTCAAAGTATTATTATTGACCACGCATTATTGACTGAGTAAAAGTGGAATTTTAATTATCCGTGGTATCGAGCCTACGAATTGAGGGAAATGAGATCCAAGAAAGCTTTAGAGATTTTCAGTGAAAAAAGATGTTATTGAAGTTGAGAGAAAGAAAATGTGTACTAAATGGCATTAACACAAAAAGGCAAAGCCTCAGACCGAGGTTTCTCTGTTGTTGTCTGGATCGCCAGGCGGGTCACTCGGTGGATCACTCTGTGTGGAGAGTTCCGGAGTGGAGCGCTCCAGAGCAGGCGGTTGCCGTGGACCAGCGGTACTCGCCAAGTCTGTCAGGCGCGAATCCATTCGGTTTAGTAGTCGGACAATACTTTTCAATCTATTATTGGAGCAAAAAAGAACACTACGTTACCATCATCATCACCTTTAATATTGCCATCTTCATTATCATTGCCTGACAATAGATCATCGTCATCATAAATAAATGTGAAACCGAACTTCTACAACATCAACAACATCGTCATCATAACCATCACCAGCACCGCCATCATCATCATCATCATCAACATCGTCATAACCACCGTCATTATCATTATCGTCACCACCACCATCATCATTATTATCATCGCCATCATCATGATCATCATTATCATTATCATCACCATCATTATCATCACCATCATCATCATTATCATCACTATCATCATCATTATCTTCGCCATCATCATCATTATCACCATCATCATTATCTTCGCCATCATCATCATTATCACCATCATTATTATCATCGCCACCATCATCACCATCGCCACCATCATCACCATCGCCACCATCATCACCATCGCCACCATCATCACCATCGCCACCATCATCACCATCGCCACCATCATCACCATCGCCATCACCATCACCATCACCATCACCATCACCATCACCATCACCATCACCATCACCATCACCATCACCATCACCATCACCATCACCATCACCATCACCATCACCATCACCATCACCATCGCCACCATCATCACCATCGCCATCACCATCACCATCATCATCACCATCGCCACCATCATCACCATCGCCACCATCATCACCATCACCATCACCATCACCATCACCATCACCATCACCATCACCATCACCATCACCATCACCATCACCATCACCATCACCATCATCATCACCATCACCATCACCATCACCATCACCATCACCATCACCATCACCATCACCATCGCCATCCACCATCACCATCACCATCACCATCACCATCATCATCACCATCATCACCATCACCATCACCATCGCCACCATCATCACCATCGCCACCATCATCACCATCGCCACGCCCCTGGTCTTACTTGTCTTCCTGCTGCTCAACCTTGGCGGTCAGGTTCTGTACGTTATCCGAGATGCTCAGCAGGGCGGGGTTGATATACGTCTCCTGATTGGCAGCCGTGCGTTTAGGCGAGCCGAACTCCATCAGCTAGTGAGAGATAAAATAACTAGAACTGTCATGTTCAGATTGAACAATTTAACTCCGAAAAGACTTTTCGCTCTTTCTAGTTATGCTATTAGGAAACAGTGCGAGGGATGCGCGCCAACACACATGCTTGCCTGCGCTTCCCAACTCTATTTACGAAATACTGTAAGCCTTGGTCCTGTGGAAGATTTCCCCTAAAATATTTTTGATTTGTGTTAACGGATCCCCACAACTTTGCAATAACAGGGTCCTTAACATCTATGACTACGGAGTGACAACGCTAACGGCGCAAGGTTAAAGAAATGTGCCATATCCCTCTTTTCACATTTGATAGAACCTTACCTTTTGTTTCCAAGTCTTGTTCCTGTTGGGGAAGTCGACAAAATACGCGACCCAAATCTTGCGCAACACTCGGCGAGGGGTGGCACGCTCAAGCTCCAATAACAGCTCAACCTGAAACACAATTTACCATGCATTTTCTTTAAAATGGTTGAAATAATTGATGTCTACGTCCCGCATGATAAGCAATTGAAAACGCCATTTGATACGCGTGCGCCTAACAATTTGTAACGCTGTAGTACGCCCCACAATTTGTAACGCTGTTTATCAAGTAATCCATACAGCTGTATGTCACGCAATCCACGACGCTGTACCTGCATGGCATGCTGCTCCATTTTTGCCGTCTGTAGAATTCGATTGACGTCTCCAACAGAAAGACCAATCTGAAAACATCACAAGACAACTTGAACCAGCTTTACTTTTGTACTTGACTTTGGGAGAAGGCCACTCAGACCAGGAAATATAAAACATTGTTTTTACAGTGGTTGAATATCTGTTTACTTACCAGCAAGTTCTTGATGATGATGGGCATGCACACGCAGAAGATGATGTAGATGATGTAGCTGATCCATGGGTTAGGAATAGGCTGGTACTTGTACACGGTGTGGGGGTACTTCATCTCGCCCAGAATCAGCATAAAGGTGGTGAACAGAGAGTAAGGCAGCTCGTCAAATAGGAACTGGGTGTCCGTCTTTCTTTGAGCTGTCTGGGGTGCGGCAGCCGTACTGTTGGTGCTGTTGGGAGCTGTGATATTGTTATTGGTGTTGGTGCTGCTGGTCGTTGTGTCGCTGTCCTCATAGTACTGTGATATTAACAATCAATGTGATCATGGAAAATGTCATTTGGTGCTGCAATGCTACAGGATTATAGAGAAGAATGGTAATTCCCTATAGTCTATATTTAAAAAAATACGCAATTCTCTTACATCTTTTTTCAGCAGCAAAAAGAAGGGGATCCCGAACGCAATGACGAATGGTATAAATAAAATAATAATCTGGAATAGAAAAAAGACAGGGTTATTAGCGCCTGTAGAATATCTAACAAAGACTTCATTCCATGTTACCTTAATTAGAGTCTTGATAATATTTGTCATCATTATGATGTAAATACCAAATGTAGAAAACCTGAATGCAACAAGTTTACCATATCAGTGCAAACAAAACAAAGCAACACAAAAATGAATAAACGCTATCTAGATAATGTCATTATTGGGCGCAAGTTTGCAGAACTATATTTAAGAAATCTCTCACCTTCGTAAATAGAGTACAAATATAACCCAGGCTATAAAAATAGCCGTTGCCGCGAGGGGCCTGGTTTCCCCTGTAACTGACACGTGATTATCGAAGACTTCGTATTGGATCATGTAAACGAGGCTAGACATGTACAGGAACCACTCCATCCAGTTGTCTGCTTTTAGGAGATACTTGAACTTCTACAAGAAGTAAAAACAAATAGAAATTATGGGAGAGCTATTCTGTAACCAGGATAAAGTTATCACATTAAACGTATCATTGGGTTCATATGCCTGCGTACCCTATCCAATATTTGGAAGATTTATTTTCTGTTATTATGAAGAATGCTTATCACAATGACCATGTATATAGGGTCATATATTAGCGTACCTCATCCCATATTTGGAAAAGCTCTTTCAGTAAATGAAACAAGCTCATAACGATAATGGTGTATTTCGGGATGTCTATGACTAGGTTGTCTTCGATTCTCGCGTCCAACATGATGGTCATGGAGGTGAGAAGCAGAAGGAAGATGAGGTAGAACGTGAGGTTCATCACGTAAGCCTTCCAACCAACACTACGCCTGCAAAACCACAATGAGAGATAGGTGTAAGGCTGGAGGAAAAAGATAAAATCAACATAAATAAAAAAGTATTAAATGTTAAAATTGATAATATCTAAAAGAAGAAGAAGAAGTGGAACATGAAGATGATGAAAAAAAAGGATTGGAGGACGAGAAAAAAAAGGGAGAAAAGAAGAAAAAGAAAATGATGAAGAAGAAGAAGAAGAGGAAAAAGAAAATAAGGAAGAAGGAGGAGGAGGAGAAAGGAAGAGGAAGAGAAGGTGGTTAAGATAAACAAACGTCATTAACTGAGAAGCGATGATAGGTAATGGCAATATTGTCAGAAATCACACTTTTGATGACGTACCATTTGATATTCATAATTGCTCCACATACTTGATGAGACAAACAGTTGACACGCTTGTACTTAACCATGGTCTGTTCGAAAATAAGGTATACAACGGTCAGGTTGACACAAAGAGGCACAGAAAAATAAGCAAACTCGATAAACATCTTACGTGCAGACAATCCAAGAACTTCTTGGGGTCATCTTTCCTGATGTCTGGCATGCCTTGCAAAAACATAAAGTCAAACGTGACCTAAGAGAAAAAAAACATTTATATTGTGGCCTAGACAGCATTGAGGGTGGATCTAAAGTTAGAGTGCAAAATAATGTTTTTCGTAGATTTTTTATCACTCAGCCAGGCCCCATGGCCTTACTTGCATTAAAACCTCCTGGCATTAGTAACATACAACTACTACTTGTGCGATCTTCACTTACCGAGTAGTCCTCGTCTTTGCCCGCTCCACACTCTTCAACGCATCGATCAAGGAATTTCTAAGACCCAAAATATATGTGAATATATTTATATGTATATGTGCTTATATGTATGTGTGCTTACTAAGAAAATTTAAAAAGATGCAACTTACTAAGGAATGCTTTAAATAGACGCAAGCTTACTAAGGAATATTTTAAATAGATGCAAGCTTACTATAAGGAATATTTTAAAAAGATGAAAGCTTACTAAGAAATATTTTAAATAGATGCAAGCTTACTAAGAAATATTTTAAATAGATGAAAGCTTACTAAGGAATATTTTAAAAAGATGCCAGTTATTAAGGAATGCTTCAAAAGGGTGCGATCTCAACAAGAATGCTATAGGGGGTGCGAGCTTATGCCGCCTAAGGAATAACATCCTCTAACCTACCTCCGCTGCTGAAGGCATCTTGATGACGAGGTGCTGTAATTGGGTCAGGCCTTCCTCAACACGATGACACATCTCACGCCACCTGAAGGAACAACAACACGCAACACGTCAGGCCTTCCTCAACACGATGACACATCTCACGCCACATGAAGGAACACACGCAACACGTCAGGCCTTCCTCAACACGATGACACATCTCACGCCACTTGAAGGAACAACAACACGCAACACGTCAGGCCTTCCTCAACACGATGACACATCTCACGCCACACACGCAACACGTCAGGCCTTCCTCAACACGATGACACATCTCACGCCACTTGAAGGAACAACAACATACGTCCTAAGCTAAATTACGGTGGAGATACAATACCATGTTTCTTTTGCTCTACAAAACCAATTTGGATGGAAATGGCGGGGACTCTTGGAGCGAGGTAAGATCGTTGAAAAGTGCGCAATCAAAGAAACTTCTCTAAACATTGCTACTGGATTAGCTACCAGGCCAAACTATGGCCTCCTCTCAGTAGCTCCAAGTCAAGTAACACAGAGAGTGGAATTCTCCATAATTTGATAAAATGGTCAGCCGTTGAATAGATCACGTGGCAATATGTGACGTAGTAGTCTCCTTCGCAGCCGCTGTGGTCACTACGAGCGCTTGCGTGACAGTGACGTAGTAAATTGTACCCACCTTGTATGATTGGCTATCACCATGACAACGTTCTCTCTGCCCGCCTCTATGGCCACATCCAGTCCATTCTGGTTATACCCATTGTAGGTTATCTTCTGGTTTGGGTCGGAGAGAAGGAAGTCCACTACCTCGCTATGCCCATTCTTGGCTGCTAGATGAAGAGATGTGTCCTGCGAAAATAGGGAGTCGAAGATGCTCAGAACAAGATCAAAGCAAATTCGCTACAAAGTGCTTTTCATTCCACACTCAATGCTTTATTTCAGGAAGTAGAAACAGCCAAGGTACCTTTGTTATTGTTTTTATTCGATAATCATTCGAAAAGCAAACGATCTGAAAACAACGGTTTATAATCTATTTAAACATTCCGCAAGAACATCCCCACATCAGCCGATTGAAATGGGCGCTTTATCGTACGATTATCTTGTTAAGAAAGGACTTGGAAATCTGATCCTTCGCTTATAGATACGATTTTACCATTTTACCTGATCTGCGTTATCCTCGTCGTTGATACAGTTTGGATTCGCCATGCAAATGAGCTGCACACTCCTGAGCGAGCCCTTAGCGGCAGCAAAATGCAGTGCTGTACGACCCTCCGTGTCCCTATAAACCACAAACCCATTACTATTAGCTGTACGACCCTCCGTGTCCCTTTTATCACAAACCTATTAGAGCTGTACGACCCTCCTTGTCCCTTTTATCACAAACCTATTAGAGCTGTACGACACTCCGTGTCCCTTTAAACCAAAAACCCATTGCTATTAGCTGTACCATCCTCCACCCTCATGAAAATCTTTCATGACCGTCGTCATGGTCGGTTGTCCTTGGAGCTCTGGAGGGAAAATTAATTGTTAAGCCGTCAAGCTTTCTTCCCTTCCTGCTCGTCTATTTGCTCTTCAATGTCGTATATGTATTGTCTGTAATAATGTGTTCATTGAAGGAAGTGAATATTCTATTTATAAAAGTGCTTTGGCACTGTTAGTATGGCTAGCGACCTCAAGGCGATCGAGGACCTCCTCGATAGAAAGTTCGACGAGAAGCTACGGCCCATGAAATCAAGCCTCAAAGATCTATCCTCACAACTGGCGGAGGCTGTGAACTCGCTTGCTTTTCTGCACGACCAATGTGATATACTAACCAAAAATGTGAAGTTCCTTGAGTCAAGGAACACAAGTCTCGAAACGGAGAACAAGCTAATTAAAGTGGAACTCAACAAAATGGCGGGAGATTTGAATACCACGAAGAAGTCCCTCGACGACATAGAACAGTACTCGAGGAGGCATTGTTTAAAGATTAAAGGCGTTCCTTTAAACACCTACGGAGAACACGAAAGACGTAGTAAAAGAGGTAGGAGAAATTATGGAAGTCGAAATCCTAGAAGAAGACATAAGCACAAGCCACAGGCTACCTGCTCCGAGACCGAATCCCAACCAGCGCCCAGCCAAGCCAGGAGTACATGTTAACACGCCGACTGCATCAATTATTGTCAAATTTGCACGCAGAGATGTTCGAGACCGATTTTATGCCGGTCGGAAACATCTCCGAGATAAATCCGTACGGGACATTGGTCTCACGCGGTCCGATAACAAGATCTACATTTCGGAAAGTTTGAGTCCAGGCAACAGGGAGCTGTTCAAGGCGGCGTTAAGCGCCAGACATGATCTGAAGTTCAAGTACATTTGGACGCAGAATGGAAAAGTGTTCCTGAGGAAAAATAACGACGGCCAAGCTGTGCTGATCAGTAAATCACAGGATTTACTCCACCTCAAGCAACGAGAAGACCACGATTCACAAGAGGTAGAGTCAGCAAACTTAACAGGCACGTAAGTCTAGTACGTATTGATGTCTAATTTAAATGAAGATTCCTGTCGAACCTGTCGACAGTCACTAAAGAAGAGCGATAGAGCTATTGAATGTGACCAGTGCATATGTTGTTTTCACCTAAAATGCACATGCTTATCGGTCAAAGAATTTAGATATATATCGAAAACAAATAAATTTTGGATATGTGAATCGTGGCGCTCAGAAACTTTTCAATTCAATAGCTTAACTAAGCCTGAACTTCTTGATTTATCATACAATTCGAATTCTAGCTGTCTTTGCTCTAAGAGCTTATCAATTGACTATTTAAAAGAACTACCGAGATTTGAGATCTTGTCAAAATTTAGTATGGGGCAACACCTATAGTACAACACTAAAACCTCTCTCTATAATTCAAAAACGTGGGATGCGAATTATGACTTTTTCTAAATTCGATGTCCCATCTTCAAACAACTAGGACTTCTCAAGGTTAAAGATATAGTTTACTTCCACAGAGCGCTATTTATGTACCAATACCACTCTGGAACTCTCCCCACAACTTTTGACTCTTTCTTTCATATAATTTCCCACAAATACAACACCCGACTTTCTGCTAAATCTAGTTACACCCTACCTGAAGCACGAACCAACTACGGGAAATTCAACATCAGATTTAGAGGTGTACAAATTTGGAACGAACTCACCAAAAATGACAAAGACCTAAATATGAAATCCTTCAAAAATCATTGTCAGACGACATGGTCGCCACCTATTAACCCACTCACATCTTCACCTGTAACCCATACTATCACCTAATTGGCCATATATTCCTTCCTTCCTTTTGTCTTTTACTTTTTCCGCTCTGCTTGTACCAGCTTGTATTCTTGTCGTATCCTTGTTGTATCCTTGTCGTGTCTCTATATCTGTGTTTTTCTCGTACGTTCTTGCTTATGCACACAGCCTCCAGATCTCCAAACTAGGATTTTTTCCCTAACATTTAAGTGCACCCTAGCCCGTTTAGCTCTCAAGCTATTCTAGGGTGCCCGCACCGAAGCATTGTCTCCCCTCGGTATGCAACTCTAGGTTGTTGTTTTTTTCTCCTCTCCCTCTCAATATATATATGAATATAAAAAGAAAAAAAAGAGTAATATTATATCTCTAATGAAAACAAAAATAAAACAAAAACCAACCTATGTAACACTTAATTTTGTGTGCAAATAAAAGATGTTTCTTCTTCTTATAAACCACAAACCCATTGCTATTAGCTGTACCACCGTCATTGTCCCTATAATCCACAAACGCATTGTTATTAGCTGTACCACCGTCCGTGTCCCTATAATCCACATACCATATGATTTTAACCTGTCTATGGAAATGTTTATTTTCTTTAAGATTCACAAACCAGGAAACCAAAGCGTGGTTTCTAACGGTTTCTGTCCATACCTTTCTATGGTGGCCCCGCGGTCTAGCAAGAACTTCACCACTTTCTCCTGCCCGTTAGAAGCAGCAAGGTGCAAAGGCGTGTGGTCACTTAAGTTGCCTACATTCATAAGTCGCGTCTGGCGGCCTTCCATCAGCTTCTTGACGATCGGGAGCCAGCCGTGACTAAGAATGTCATACATAGCGATATCAGTATGTCGTATGTATACCAGTATAAGCTGACGGAAAAACAGCATGTATGGAAATAGTCTACCATCATCTCACATTTGGGGATAAAGTTGAACGTTATTTTCAATAAACAAACTTCCCGTTGAATGACTAAATTATTTCTGTATTATTGTTTGTGGCAATCAGTTATACCACGTGATGCTATTGAGGTGGATGGGGGTAAGGGGGGGAGGGGGGGGGGGGTAGGAAAATCTTATCACCTTGCGGCCAGATGTAGTGGCGTCTCTAGCTTGTGGTTCTTAAGACTCGGATCAGCGCCATTCTTCAGAAGCAATAAAACGCTCTAAAAGTAAAATTAAAACTTTTGAAGCTGATTAAACTGACGACAACACTGGCCTCTAAAGGTCTATTGTAGCCATTACTAGCCTCTAAAGGTCTATTATAGCCATTACTAGCCTCTAAAAGGTCTATTGTAGCCATTACTAGCCTCTAAAGGTCTATTTTAACCAATACAAGCCTCTAAAGGTCTATTATAGTCATTACTAGCCTTAAAAGTTCTATTATAGCCATTACTAACCTCTGAAAGTCTATTATAGCCATTACTAGCTTCTAAAGGTCTATTATAGTCATTACTAGCATCTAGAGGTCTATCAAAGTTTTTTTTTAAATTGTCATGCTGCGAATGACATAGTCCTCATTAGCATATTTGAGTGAACCAAGTAACACACTTCAGGCTTTCCCCTGTACATTTTATATTCCCCTGTACATTTTTTAAAATAAGAAATAAGTTACGCCATGGGAATGCGCAGATAGGTGTGTTGTCATGACAGAGAAGTCAAAAGCAGGTTGGTATAAATACTGCTTCGTTATTCAGACTGTACCAAGTTTCGTACCTTGAGGAATCCCCCTTGCGCGGCGTAGTGGAGTGTTGTGGAACCCGTGCTGTCCTGGTCGTTGACAAGCTGAAGGGACTGCACCCTGGGATCCTGAAAAGAAGAATGAATTGGACGAGCCGTTCTGGAACACACTTTTCGATCTCTTAGCATTAGAAATATTTTCTGGTCTACAAGTGTGTCGAATGTAATGTAAAATGTAGGCAAGCCATTCAAATACGAAATCTCATTTATCAACCTATCATCCCCAAAGACGAAGAGTAGATCATGTGAATGGCCTTGAAAACAAGGCAAAGCAAAAGGGAAGAGGCGAGATTTTGTTTTAGCTTTTTGTCACCCCCTCTCTCTACCCAGTTTTGTATCCCTGTATCCCTAAAGATGTATGCCAACATATTTTATGTTTTTTACTACTTCAAAGTCAGCAGCAAAACAAACGAAGAACATACATCAAGTAACCCCTCGATAGTCTTGTCCTGACCGACGGCCCAGTGCAATGCTGTCCGGTTTTTGTCATCTTTGCACGAGACGTCCGCGCCCTTGTCTAGCAGCAGGGAGACGACGTTGGAGCAGCCATGTGCTGCAGCCAGTAGCAGCGGCGTACACTTTTCCTTATCGCGAGGGTTGAGGTCTAGACCCTGATGGTACGAGTCATATCATTATAATCATCGTCGTCATTTTTATCTTCATTAAAACTCTCACAACTCTTATCATCATCACCAACCATCACCATCACCAACAAACAGCACTACCACAACTATCACCACCACCACCACCACCTTATCAGTACCATCATTATCTATAAGCATCACCATCGTCATACTCACTTGTTCAATAATGAATCGCACAACGCCTTCATGGTTAAACATCGCCGCCCTGAAGAAGAGAGACTAAGGTTACATATGTAATGGATACATTCCAGCTCCTATATAAAGAAAAACTCGGGACCACAAAGGATTCCGTAATATTGGGGTGCCCGCTTTAAGGAGGCCCGTGCTATGAAGATTCTACTTTATTTGTTGGCCTGCGCATTTCACCTGTGATCCGCTGGTGTGCTCGTCCCAGCAAACAGAGGTCATGTATACTTGTACAAGAAGTAAAAGGGTGTGGCCGTCCCGGCAAAAAGAGGTCATGTATTACCTGTGCAAGGGGGTCATGCCTTCCCTGTCCAGAAGTATGGAGATGAAGGTCGAGGGGTCATGCTGATGAAGACACTGCACGATGTCCAGGGCGCCGAGCCTGCAGGCCAGGTGGATGGGCGAGCCGCCATCAACACGCTGTACGAGGAGAGCACACGAGCAGATATATTCATTGACTCATTTCAACATAAGAAATGCCGTTTCAAATAAATAGAAGTGCACCATTATCAGCTGTTGAAGGCTGTTCTGGAGGGTGGGTGTGGCGTACTGTGTCTGTAAAAAGGGGGCTTCTCTCGTTATTTTGCCCAGTTTTATTTTGTATGCGTCCGTGTTTTTACCGTACCTTGCCCCCTTCCCTGATCCTCCCACGATCTGACACTGTCTGTGGCAGGGTCCCTTGTTCCGGACACAAGGACTACCTTGAATGGCAATACTAAAACGACTACCGTGACATTCCCCTCCCTCCCCACCCTTCCCGGTGCTGACCCGTATAGCGGTGAGGGAACACCCCTGGTCCAGACAGAGAAGGACGGCCTTGAGTGAGCCACTGTCGATAGCGAGGTGTAAAAGTGTGCTTCCTTCATAATCCACGCTGTACAAAATGTCCATCGATTTCTTAGGGTCGTTCTGGAGCTCGTGACCTGCCGGTGACAAGGACTAGATTACAAGGAAATAACGATAACTGCTATGTTATTTCATCCATCATATTGTTGTAATTTAACTCAACAAGCAAACTAAGCGTAAGAAACTGCTGAAAACTAGAAGAAAAAAGACAAGTGAAATAGCGGGAACACCCGCATAGGCCAATTAGTTGGTCCCAAGTGGCGCCTGTTGATAATGTTTTTCTATGCGTAAAATTCTACACAAAATATTCTATAAACTTTTTGCTTTCTTTTAAACGGGACCCACCTCAAAGGAGTTCTCTTCATTTTTAATTAAAGCCAGTCTTTACCGCTGCTCATCCTTTATACTAAAAGTATCATATGACTCTGAGAGGGTAGAAGGGTTCTGTGTTGTAAATCCGGTAGAAGCTCCTTTTTATTTAAATCATCAAGATCGAGTGCCACACGCTACTTACTTTTCTTAAAGAACAGCTCCATGGTTTCATGAGCACCTTTCATCGTAGCCACGCTCAGCGGGGTCATGTGATCACTTCCACGCAACGTCACATTCGCGCCACCATCCAGCTGTCAATCAAAGATGACACCGTCGCCAAAAAGTTGACTTGTTGCAGGCATACAACCACATAAATGCATACCCGCGGGAAAGCTCCATTTTTGCATGCAACGATAGCTTTAGTATAAACGCGTGACGGCTAGGGCAAGTTAGAGATAACACAAGGCAAATGTTTATCTTTTCATACTTTGATTGACAGATTTGGGCTACCTATGGCACAAAGAACGCCTAAGGTATTTGTATTTCTCCTTTTGTCCACAGGAATACCAAAGCGAGATAGAGAGCCAGCCACATCTTTGTCAGTAATTATGCTTCCATTCATTCCGTGATAGAATCTCGAGAAAAAAGTTATGCTTTTACTATTATTGTATTATACTGTTATACTGATCTGCGAAATCCAATCAAATATATCGCACTAGCTTCTCACGCTTGATGATTTGCTTGGATGACAAAATAGCGGCTGTGCCTGAGACACTTTTCCCTGTCTGGAATGCCTGCGCCACGGGTGCTTACCAGTTTCTGGCAGATCTCGAGTGCGTTACGGTGCTCCAGGTATGCGGCGATGTGTAGGGGGGTGTACTTGTTACGCCCCTCGATGTTCACATTTGTCGCCTTGTGGTTTAGCAAAGCCTTAAACAGCAAAACGAACGCATTAAAACACACACGCAGAAAAACCTGAATTTTTTCGATAACTCAAAATAAAAATTTTTGTGGTTCAACAATGCCTTCTAAAACAACAAAACGAGTAAAATTTTAACACCTCAAAAATTACATAGTATCTCTTGTGGTTTAAAAAGCCAAAAGGCAGCAAAACAAGCAAAGATTGGTAAATTATTCTTATCTTTTGTGTGAGATTCAAAAAGGGCTGCAGAATCGTATTTTGTGGATTTTCTATTATATCATAATCACTAGTTTTTATAGCAGTGGCGGCGGATCAAGGGATTGTTCCACGGGTTTAATAAAACCAACACATGATGCCTTTTTTTAGGGTCAGATTTAAAAAATTAGTTATAATTTCATAAATTGAGCCACCCTATGAATCACCTGGAATTCGCAACTGATTTGCAAGTTACCTACAACTCAACGTGACATGGCCTACAACCATAATGGCGGCGCAACCCAAGCGAGACTACTGCTAAAAGTAATGTCGTTACCACGACAACAGTGACGTCATACCTCGACGACGTCAACATTTCCTGTCCTGACGGCCGCGTGTAGCGGTGCCTCCTCTCGGTGATCTTTCAGATTCGGGTTGGCATGGCAATGCAGAAGATACTTGACGGCCGCAAGTTGTCCGGCGGAGACTGCGCAGTGAAGGGGGGTCTTGCCGTACGAGTCACGCTTGTCGATATCTAAAAGAAGTTACGTTACCTTTGGCGAACCAATGGTTTCAAGGCGGCTGGAAAATACGGACTTTCTGAGCTTCGTTTATTTTCTTGAAATCTCTTTCAAATTTTACATGAGATGCGAGATGCGAGATGCGAGACAATCGACACGACCTACTTCTCTTGGGAGAGACTCCCATTGAAATCGAAATAAATTGCTCCCATAGAAAAGATACTTCTCCGTGTTGTTATGCTATGGTACTTACCCTCATTTTGCTGAAGCAATACGCGGATTTCCTGTGTGTTTCCTCGCCGCGCAAGACTGTGCAGAGTTTCCTTCTCGCCATCGGCCCCTTCCCCTGACTGCAAAAAAAAAATTCATTCTCAGATTATATTATAAATAACATTCAAATCCTTCCCAATGCAAAAAAAAATTCATTTACAAGCAAAATCATAAGTAAAATTTGAATCTTTTTCTTGACATGGGAAATAAACAATTCTGTCCCAGAGACTATATTATGAATTAACTCTAAAGTCCATAGAGCAAGTAGCTAGCCTAAAGAATGCTTCAGGAATTTTCAATACTATTGTTAATACTTTAAAAAAAAAAAAAAAACTAGATGCGCAGATCGTGCATTCCCCTAAAACCCGTAACAATGATTTATTCACGTGTTTATTTCTGCTGTTTAATTTTTCCACCAAGAAATTCGTAAAACATCTATTTTTTGATATGGATCATTTTTAATAAACTTCATATTTTATTATCCTTCTCTTTTTAGGACGCACTTACTATGTTATTCTAAGTATGATTTAAAGTATCCATTTCATCCAAAGATTTGCGATATCCTATAAATGAAATTATGGGAGGTGTAGTGAAGCTTTAATAAAAGGGGTCACTGAAAGTGAAACATCCCTTCACTTATTTAAGCCGGAAAAAAGGCAATTAGACAAAAAGCCTTAAGGTCTTAAATCAAACAAAGAAGAAGGATCACAAAGTGTCCATTTAAAGATTGCTATGTTATGACTTTTTAAATGGTTGCATTGTGATACAAATAAAGGCTAATGGGAAAGAAGCCTTAAAATACTTAAAAGAAACATTACTTAGAAATTAACTTCCCACGTAAAATTGCGACTTTTGAACAAAATGTAAAGAAACTGTCATCATGGTTTTGTGATTTTTGATGTCTCCTATTTCATTGTCTTGGGCGCCATTAAAGGAAGAAAATCATTTTTTAACATAATTCAAAAAGAATTATTGACATTTTCTAATAATTCCGGTACCTTAAATCGTTTTGGAATGCAGTCCTTGCAGGACATGGTGTCCGGTCGGCATCAAAGTTGCATTCTATATTCTCGAGGTTGTCTGTGATTTTGATGCTAAAAGATCGTTTCATTTTCTACCGATACACTGTCAGGCGAATTCCAGAGCATCTGGCGAAAGCTATGAATAATTTAGAGACTAATCGTCCATCTATCGGCACTGACGAACTCGGATTTGTCATCTGAACAGCTAAATGCAAAACACGCCTGTCACCACGGTACTCTACTCAAACTCCTCAGAAAAACATCCCATTTTTAGTAAGGGCCATTGAAAATAAACGCCACAGAGTATCAGGAAAAAAGGTTCGAGAATTTTGATGAAACAAGAGGGACCCCCTTTGATAATTATTTTTGTGATAGTATCTAGAAAGAGGGTGAGACGGGAAGATAAGCATTTTGTCGTAAAGTGTAGTGGCGTGTGTTGGAGAGTTTGAGAGATCGTGATAACACAAATATTATGCCTTGAAAATACAAAATTAACCCCACCTTCGATATTCAGCGAATACAATTGGTGTATGTCCTTTTTCCACGCATTTACAAATGCGGAAATGGGATATATTCCATTTTAATATTTACCTTGAAACAGGACGCAAACTCGACAAATGGGCTTCTGTGGTTTCGGGAACTTTTGACATTTTATTGCTATTAATTTGGTTCTGGTGACCTTTCTTTTGCTCTTGCTCTTACGAACTGATAACAATTGCCTACAACACGGTTTGAGTGCTGACTTTAGTGGAATTACCGCAAGGATATTTACTGGATACGGATCTTTGTGGGAAAACTCATAATAGCCGAGCAAATGGAATAGGTGGAATGGCGCTAATCTCAACTCTCCAGGATAAGCATATAAAAAGGGAAAATATTTTCGAGGAGTGGGATTTTGGGAGTGGCAATTGCTATTTATTTCTCGGTTCGTGAAAAGCTGCGGCAAATTGCGTTGGATCTTCAAGCATCTGTGGTTATCTAGATTTTGACCAAAGTGCTCGTTTTCACCACATTCTGTTTACTAAATAATTCAAATTCTTCTTTGAAGGTTGTCTGAAGAGCTTATTTAGACAAATGTATTTCATCAAGTTCTGTCTAAAACCGAAAAAAGGCTATACATGATTATTCAGACCCTTAGCAGGCCACGTAAGATGGGGGGGGGGGGGGGGGGGGGGGGCGCAGCCAAACCCCTTCTGGTCATTTCCTTTTAATTTTTAAAAATATTAGGGGTGCCCCACCCCCTGCTACGGCCTTGTGATTGGACTTCAAATAATTGCTAGATCGTTAGTGAATATCTCTTCAGTCTTTGCTGCATCTCAACAATCGTCGAGTAATGCATCTGCAGATAATCAATATTTTGCGTCCTGCATCTTTCTCTGTTTAGACTAGTCATCTCTTAACAACCCCCCCTCCCCCTCTCAGGTATAGCGAACATCTGCTGAGGGGGAGGAGTGGGGTGTGCGCCTTTTGCATCCGTGAGTTCGAGCTTCGCGCTTTTTTGTAATGATATCTTTGTCTAATAAGCTGCGTATTCTCTGCAAACCCTGGCTACACGAATACCAGCGTTACATTGGGTTCTTTTAAGTCTTAAAAGAACCCAATGTATAAGCAAATCTCATCTCTCTCACACCTTTATATAGTATATTTTTCAAAAATGTGGTTCGCGTAAAATTTTAGAAGTAACATGATCTGCATATTAGGCAAGAATGCCTAAGAATATACCTAGGAGATAACTCATCTCTGTCAATTTTCCAACCACAAAATCGTCAAAATCGTCACAGCTAGTGACTTGAAGAAAAAAGCCTAATAAGCTATGGTCCACAGAAATGATATATTTTAAAAAAATGATTAGTATAAAGGATACTACTGTCTAAAATAACACAGAAAAATCCAAGAAACTCGCTTGAAAGGTGCATTATGACCGTAACCTTATGTTTATCACATGATTGTGTTTTTATTTTATATTCTTTGGGTTTTCTTTCTTTCCGGCTTAGCCGCCGGAAACGTTACGACTCTCTCGAATATGGCTTGAATAATACGAAAAAGAAAAATGGTACACAAGGAGAAAAACTTAAATGAATCCTGAGCGAAAATTGATAATGGAAAAATATTATCTGTTTGAATTAGTAATTCCTTTTTTCACGTATTAGTAACGCATGTCTTTTCTGTAAATATTGATTGTGTTTTTTTTCTATGAGAAAAAGAGGCTCGAAACCAAACAGCTATTCGAATATCTATTTCAATATTTTGCTAAAATTTTCCATAAATGCGCTGACCTACTGCATTCTATACATTGGGCTCCTTTTTTCAATTTCGCTAGCGTACCATATTGCCCACAAAGCGACTATTTCTAACTTAAATACCTTTAAAAGACTAAATCTTGTAATTGCGGCAGCAATCTTACTTCAAAATTTAAAAGTTATGTTCAACCTACGTACCTTCAGAAAACTAATTATCCAGTCTGCCATTGCATAGCGAATGGAGATCACCACATGTATTCGTCCAAAGGAGATAAAAACCGGAAAATCTCGATTTGTTTTGCTCTGAATATTTTTATGTGATAATGTCAACTAAAGTAGTTGTCGACGGCTTGTCAACAAGGAATTCGCCAATCCTTAGAGAATAATGGAATATATAATATAACTCATAAAATAATGCACCAGTGTTGGTTTCATTGTAATCAAGCGTGTTGTAGTCAACAGCAAATAATATCACTTGCGCAAAACATTATTTCACCACTTAGCATCAGACAGCATTGTGCGAAAAAAAGATTAGTACAAATGATTTGACTTGATATAATTAATCTATAAGGAAATCCGCGATAGTTCGTCGAAAAAGGTGTATGTTTTGAAAAAAGGACATGCATTAGATCAATTATTACCTTGGAGAGCAAGCCAGGTGAGTATAGAGGCTCGATGAACTACTAATCGCATTTTATCAATTAGTTTGGAGTCATACGACAGGAAAGCTAAACCACAAACTACCGCAAACTACCGCGATGAGCCGTGTCGTGCCGTATCGAAGCGTGAGCTTAACGAGACCGCGAACTTCAAATGATTTGTATCAAGATCGCTGTCACGCTACACTTCATGTTTTGCTTTATACGAGCATAGCGGGACGTGGAGCATCGGAGGGGGAGAGATGGTGCGAAGGTGGGGGGGGGGGGGGGGGGGGTGTAGGGGGCTAAGGTATCCCAAACTCATGAAAGGACTCGGTTCCAAGCCGTTGTGTCGTCGTGGGCGCACCCGAACCCCTACGACTACTAAACAAGCATTTAGCTTTAGTAGCCACCCCTTATCTTCACGCCAGCCCCTCCCTATCCACGGCAAGATAGTTTGCTTCAAAAGCTAAAATAGGAAAAGCAGTTTATAAAATAGTCTACCACCACTTTGTTTATCATTCAGGAATCTTAGAATGATGTTGAACATTTTAACACAAATAAATAGCCTCACTTCTATATATAAAGTTGATCTTCATTTTAATCGGTTCGAACAAGACAAGCCTACCAGGAGCGCCATTTCCAGCGAACTAGGGCCCACTATAAAAGCACTGCGGTTGTGCTTTGACAGGGCCGTAGCTAGCACGTACGGGGGCAAGGGGGGTACCTTAGAAAAGCAGCGGAATTTTGCAAAAGACATATGGAAAGGTAGTGTCTGCCCCCCTCGAAGCAATATAGAAATATCTTTGGCTTGCCCCCTCCCCCCCTGAACAAGGTTTTCTAGCTACGGCAGGACACAATATAAAACACACGACTCTACTACTGGCCGTACAAATTGATTTTTCTTTGGAAAATGCTAAGCAGTGCCAGAGTTTTTGGGCATTTGTCCATCCCGCTATGGTCCGTCATGTAATGTTTGTAGCTTAGATTTATAGCAGAATAGCATTAAACGCATTTTCTTCTCAAAGGAACTATTATATCATGGCTATCAGTGTCGTAGCAGGCCACGAATTAGAAAATGATGGGGTACACAGCCCCCCTTATCTTAAAATTTTTAAACATTTCGGGGGGCACGTGCCCCCAGTGCCCCACCCTGTCTGGTAATAGATAGAAAAGATAATGAGTGCTCAAACAAACAGACATAAACTGATAGTTTGTTTCCTGGAGGAAGAAATCGGGTAGTCTCTCTCTTGAGGAGACAAGAAAAACAGCCTATTGGACTGTCGGTAAAAAGTTGCTATGAAAAATGGAAATGGAATGCAAATTTGAGCAAATTAAACAAATTTGAACTGGCAAAAAAGTACGTGTAAGCCGAGAAACGATGTAATTGTTCAGATAAATGAATAAATGAATTGATATTTATGGGTGTGTGCGCGGATAAACAGAATAAACTGAAGTCCCGACTTGGGACAGACAAGCAGATAAATCAATGGCCGAACGGTAAGCGTTTTTGGATTTTCTATTGTTCCCAACGCTCATAAGGAGGGCCAAGGATTTCCTTATAAAATTCATTATAAAATTCATTATCCCTCGTCTGAGAATAGAACTAAATGCCATTAACGATGGGAAAACTAAACCAAACACGAAACAAGAAAATCCCGGTTTCCGGTGACAGATATCCTGTAATGGATAGGGAATAAATCAACCAAATAAATATTGTAAGGATGTGATAATATCACTCTCACTGAACAAAATTAATCCTTGTCATTTTTAACCAAATGGCAAAAACACTATAGAATTGATTATTACGATCATTATTTAGATTCAGAACATATCTCCATCAACAACATTTATCAGGCTTTTAAAGTCAGAGCTGGTCAGAGAAATGGCGAAGATATACTTCACTTTCTTTTTTTTTTCAAATGTTATGTATCGCTTCTTACTTATTCTAAAAGGTCGAGAGGGACTAGAGAGAGATGGGACTTATTCAGACGTACCATCATCCTCTGAAATATAATCTAAATTGCTCTTTTCATTATTGAAAATGACATTTGAAATATACCATCCTCGGCAGGAGTTATGCTTAAGCCTTGTATATTGGCAACTTTAGATAAGCCATTTTTGCATGCTATTTGAAAAAATAAAAAGTAAGTATTAATCAGGGAATCAGTCGCTCGGTTATTTATTGTAATGAATTACCATGGAAACTTATGAAGGGCTTCGAGAAGGTTTACTTTAAAAAAAATAGGGTTTGGTTTATCATAAAGCTTCTGGTTCAAAATATAGCGATAAACTTTTCATACGGTTAACCATGTTTTTCTTATCTTACTGAACTCCCCCGTAATGACTACGTTACGAGAGTATCAATGTCACAGAAACAAAATGCAAACGTGAAAATAGATCGGTTAACATCTTCTAGTAGCCGTTAGTTTCTCAAAAGAAAATCATTTAGTATACATATATTTATATTAAAAAGAAGAACAAAATTTAATAGTTCAACTTTGAAAGATACATTTTATCACCTACCTGAGACCAATAAGTGAATTTTGCAGCTGATAAATCCTCAATCGATTGCTTTCCGAATATCTCCCGTACAGGAACACGCTTCTGCCCTCGCGCTGAGCCATTAAACAAAAACCGTTCGCGACTGCCCAAGCTCGAACCGCCTAAATCATTGTAACAAGTCGCAGAAAGCAGACTGGCACTGCGACTTCCACGTTTTTCGACTACATCGATTCGACCTCCTACCGAGGAGGTTCGTCTTAAAGGCTCAGAATAAGCGGGAACTGTGAGAAAATCGAGTGATCTACGTTCGCCTAGTTTCGTATGTGGGTTTTCACAAAGTCGTCTTTGTGGTATCCATTCCTTATTGTCTTGTTTGGCTATCTGTTGACTTAGATTTTGTTCATCTCCATCCAAATCATTCGTTCGATTGCTCTCGGATCCCGGAATGCCACGTAAAAGACTCCTAACATTGTTCCAAGCCATAAAAAATTACGCTACTTCTTAGGTTCGTATAGTCCTCTGAATATTATATACCCAAATTTTCGATAGGACACCACGTGGCAAATCTTTTCAACCACGTTGTGTATGAGTCCTTAGAAAACAGAATCAATGATATTTTCTTTTTGCCACAATAACAAACCATTAAACTTCTCTTTCCGTATGAGGACTTTCCGCTGTTATTGAGGAACAACCACGTCTTTCTCTCGTACATAACCGTTCATTTCTACCCTCGATCACTCATCGCCCCAACGAAGACTTCAAACTAAATTCGTCCTTGTAAGCACATTACAATTTTCACGTTACAAATTCTCGCTCGATCAATGAGATCGTTAGGTATACCTTGTCCACAACTATAAATTTATGTAAATTATATTCGCCTGTTGCCGAAGACAATCAAATCTAAAGAATTATTAGTAATGGTCGCTAGATCTAGTGTAGCAAGATCTCAGATGCGTCAAATTCAAATAAGATAATGTTTTTAACTGGTGCTTGTTTGCATATGCCATGCTCGTCATCACTAGTAAAAAACATTAATATTTGCCTAAATTTCTACTTTTTAGATGGTAGTTGCCCGTACCCAATGAGAAAATATAAATAATGTATGTCGAAAATTAGAATGCAAAACGCTCTCATGTTTGATCAAAGCTTGTTCAGCTGTCTAGGTGCGAAACAAAACGTACAAAGTACGGGGGCGGGCTGTTAAAACTTCAGATAGAAAGAACTCTAATGATTTCAAGTGAAGTGCTTTTGATCCATACTTTACAGTATTAGTTTTATTTTTTTGTGCATATATGATTTGTTAATTTCCGAGAAGTGGAGTCGCTTAAAGCAGTATGACAAAACAACAAATGCTTACATTGAGGAGCCCAAAGTGCTGTGTCAATGTTTGGCTTTTCAATTTTTATAAAACATAAGGCGTGTCCATGTCTGCCTGCGAACCTCTGTTATGATAAAAAATGGTTGCCCAAATTCTGGACAACCCAACTTGAAGCAGTACCGTGTCAAATCACTTGGGTTAGTGCCTTGTGTACGAGGGCAGTAGATCAACGGTCTAAAAAAAACCTCATATAGAGCAGAGGCGTCATTTTATGCAAGGTAGGCGCTATTGTATTGTGTGGATTGGCTACCATTCAATTCACAAGGCAGTCCAAAGATATATATGTGGACAATGAAGAAAATGATAAGTGTTAAGCTAATGACTTCAAAAAACAATGTAATATACCCCGTTTAAATTAAGAAATTAACTGCAGGCGAGACTTTAAAGCAAAACTTTAAATTTATTTGATGATTTCCGAATTAAAATCTCTAGAAAAGCACTTTTTATTTGGGGAGGGGGGGGGGGGGGGGCAGAAAGCCTAATGATCTTGTTTGACCTTTGGATAAAATATCCAAGCGGGATTCCTGTGGCGCGATTACCGAGCGATTTTTGTACTCAAGTATATACTTGAGTACAAAGATAAGTTATCTCCTAGGTATATTCTTAGGCATCAAACTTGGCAATGTTAGCTGTTTGGTAGTATTTTATTTTGAGTGATGACGTCATCCAGCCGATCACGTGACTTTTGCAAATCAATATTTCAAAATTCTCCGCTGGTGGATATGCAAAAGAAAACATCGCAGGTTTTTTTTTGTTCCTTTGAAACACGTCTGCACACCGATGTCTTAACCGGCAAGAAAAGTTTAGCCCTTCGGTCACAAATCAACATTTTATTTCGCAGCAGTTCACGTGACTTGACAAAATATTTAATATCTTGTTAACGGCAGAGAAAATTCAGGATGCTAAAACGCTATCATATGACACACATAAAGTCAACACTAATTTAGTAAACACCTTTGTCCAAGCTGTTTTCCCCACCGGCGGAAAGGCAAAAAAATGTCACGTGATCTATGATGTGACGTCATCACCAGTAGGCCTTTCCAGATTGTGCTCGGCACTATTTTTGCGCAATTTGGGTTTGGGAGCACTATTTTGATCAGAGAGCACTTTTTGGGTAAACAAGTCAACTTCTAGCTTTTTAAACCCAAGTTACTAGGTTTTGTTGTCTTATATAGACATTTCTAGTTTCCTTAACTACAAATAATATTTTCTCAACTAGGCTAAAACTCTAAGACTTGTGATTTCGACATTTTAATAGGTAGGCTGTGCTTTGGTAACCACAAATATTGGGTAGCCTGTTGAGTTCATTACAAAAATAGAATGCCTGATCTAGAAGATCTGTTTGCCATGTTTTCCTGTTTTACATCTATTATAATTATTTCTCGTTATAATTAAGGTCTGTTATCAGGTTTAACATTATTGACATTGGTGATGTTTGTAAATGAACATTGTTTTTTTAGAAGTATCCAAATAACAAGGGTAAACAAACACAAAAGAGAACAAAGTCATTTATTATACAGTTAGTTCTTATACACTAAAGTGTGATTTACCCGTTCATGGACAACAATACAAGATACTCTAATGCATGTATTTAATAAAAGCAATATTCTTTCTTTTATTCGTTTTTAATTAAAACAGAACTTATCTCTAAAAATTTTTAAAAATATACGATAATTTTCTTTTCGCCAATGAGCACTATTTTGATTTTGGAGCACTTTTTAAGCACTTTTTGGGTGTTTTTGGGAACACTTCTCTGGCTTTTTGGGAGCAGTTCTCTGGCTTTTTGGGAGCACTATCTGGAAACGCCTAATCACCAGCAAGAAGACATAACGAAAATGTTAAGGCCGTCAACTTTAATCATCTTGCCAAAAAGGATAAATTAAAGGCGACGTTAATAAAGTTTAAGACAAAAAGTCATATTCTATGCTAAGAGAAACTACCCAGGCCTTAATATAGTAATATAGTAGCCAGTTTTTAAGTCATTGCATCTTTTAACATCTTTAACCTCTATAATCTATTTTGAAGCTTTCGTTGGCAAAAGATATAGCCAACATTTGTAAAGTGGTAGGTGTGGATTTTTTTTTCAGTTACTCTGTTAGCCGGTTCTCTCAAGTCATTCGAAAAAAAAATGTTTTGAAAACGGGAGAAAGCTGAAGCCGATCCCTTGGAGCCACAGGAATCCAAATTTTCGAAAACAATTCCGTCCGTGCTTGTAAGCTCCCGGGCACTAGTCGTCTGGCTACAACCTTGCCACCAGAGTCTTCTGGGTAATTTTAATATGGCGTCTAGCCAAAAGTCCTTGGGGACGAGGTTGTTCTGAGTGTTGCGTGACCGAAAAAAAAGTTGCGCTATTTTGGGAGTTTGGGAACGAGAATGGCCCTGGTGCAATGATGGTTACTAATTATGACTACCCAATCGATGATGATTTGATAACGATAATGAGAATAATTACAATGATGACTAGAAAATGCGGGAAGTCGCCGAGAGCATAAAACAAGATGAGTAAAAGTTTTGTTAGTCAAATCATTGTAATGAATGATTTGTGAATTCAGAGAATAATATGTATCATATCGTAACCCGAAGTGTTTCATGGGTAATATATAAATAGCTGAATCATGGTATAACATAAACAAGAATGCTAAAGCTTTCTTCCCGTGTTTGCATTTATTTACGCTCATTTTTTTTTTGTGTGTGATACCCATGAATCACTGCGGGAAGCTGGTTTAAGTGGATAAATCATAAAATATGTGCTAGTAAATAGATGCTAGGATGAATACATTCATAGTGGGTAATGAATAAACAAATTAAAGAAAGGGAAAAGAGAAAAGAGAATTAAGTTTAGCAGAGTCGTCCACCAGATTTAATTCTTTAATAGAGATTTTCTCGGTTGTGTCGGAGTCACAACCGAGATAGTAGAGTTAATATATATGATAAATTGTACTAATGTTCCGTGCAACCATATTTCCCGCCTTCAACATTTGTGGATTATGTTTTTCTTTTATTTATTTTTGGGTGCTCAACGCGGCGATAATCCATCCAAATCCACCCATCTCAGTGTGTCTATAAATGTTATGTCGTTATGTTAATAAAATGTGACCTGACGGTCTAGATTCTCAAACCATGTCGGAGAATTCCAGAATATTTCCTACCTTGAACCTCAATACCTTTAGCGCTTCGAGTTTCTTACACTCGGAGAAACATTACTTAATCAAACAAGTACTAAAGCGGTAATTGGAGGAATCCATTTGACAACACACAATAACGCTAGCGCAAAGCAGGTGATTTTCTTGATGTGTGTTTTTATATGTGCGACGCTTACCTTTAAAAAACTGCGTTTCTTCAGCGAAAACCGCGACATTCCGGACTTGTTACTCCGTATCACAGCCTCTGAAGAAAGACAGAGTCTTCAGTTGGGCTATGTAGTGCCTGCATAGTGCATATGGTAGCTGATGTTTTGTAGATCCATCAAAAGGGATCTTCAGTTTGAAGCCAGATTCGGATGTTCGATTAAGACTAGGGTCGTACGGGTCATAAAGTAGAAGAATGATAGTGATCTATTGATAATGACTAGTATAGGCTCACCAACAATACACCATAAATAACAGATTTACATCTTTTATTCCACCACATAACGCACACCATGCTACACTAAAACTGTTAATAGTTTGACGTCACGAAAGCTCGTATACCACCAAGGGCATGGTCATCCGACTAAGCGTCAGCTTGAGAGACTAAAAGGCGCAGATAGAGATAAAATCGTGATTTTTTATCTGAGGTCGTTTTATTGCTACTAAACCCAGTTATGTTTCTCACTGACAATAATACTCCATTCATCCATAAAACCACAAGGGCTCAATTTGAACCAATCTTTTAAGCGGCGTAGGCTCGAGCCCGTTTCAGTGAGACCACAGTCCGTTTTCCCGTCATTAGTGGGGACAATGAGGGCAATAGAGTGACGAAACATTTGAACACTTTTCGTGTCGAAAACACGAGGAAGCTTGCAACAACAAAAAGCACTCATCAGCAAATTCTTCGCCCTTTTGAATAAACCAACAAAAAAAATGGGGCATTTTATTTGTTGATAAATTGGTTGTCTCTCTGAAATTATTCACATTAGTACGTTGAACTTTTTTGCCGTTTTATTAACGAAGGTAGCACGCAAGATTATAAATAACACATTATTTCTTTATTTATACAATGAATTCCACAAAATCCAATTTAGAAAAAAACAGCTTATATGAGAAAAAAAAACATTTTAACAATTTTGAACTCCACCGAATCTTATTTATTTTAAACCACAAAGTCGACTATCGAGAGAAAACATACCATAACATATATACGATTCCATGATAGGAAGCGTGATGCTTGCGATAGAGTCTAGATAATGCAATAAAAAAAGCCATTACGAGCCATAAAATGAAATTAATGAGAAACTACTTTTGCTCAACAAATATCAAAGATTTTTTCTCTAATCCAGATCCTAAATAAAATTTAAATTTCCCTGTGGCAATACCGGAAGGCAAGGCTTTTGCGACAGAAAGAAAATAAATAAAGATTCGGGAAAATATAAGATAGAAATGGGAGATATAAAATATGCGCATTGTCTACTATTTTCAATATCATTAAAACACATTTAATAAAAAAAATGATATAACTCATAAGGTCGGAGCCTTTAAAATGAGCTTACAGTTTTCCAAATAGAAATCCACTGCTTTCAGGTTTATTGAGGTTTCATAGAATATTAAATTTTGACGTAAACACTTAAATTCGAAATTTAGAACAAACGAACGCACCTGAGCAAAAACTGATAATATTTTGTCACTTGACAGAAAGAACGCGTGAAAATCCTCACACTTGTGTTTGGGGTTTAAGAAAATAAATGATAGAAAGAACGGCTTCTTGAGTTAAAAAAAAATGCAACCAATTCAGCTAATTCATTCTTAACCCCAGTGATTTCTAAGCCAAAAGCAATCGACATTTTGAAAATAAAATTGCAGTTATCAAATTGATAGCTATAAATTTAAAACACGACCTATTGTGAATTTGTGTAAAATAGTAGTATCATTTAATTGATTGAATCTATCCAAAATATGTTATTTTCTTTTTTTGCTTACCACAAGAAACTAAAGGTTTTTCTTCAGCCATCGAGGACGAAATGCGCTTTCTCTTCTTTGAAGGGTTCTTTTGCAAAATACAACTCTTTGCTAAAAACGTAGACGCACCGGAACCGATGCCTCGTTAATCCCAATGAGCTAGTCATTAACGATTGGCTAAAGAGTCAGAGTCATTATGGTAAACGATTGAATACATGAAATACCGAACCACGTCTCCTTGCAGCAAAACACGTACAATTATTCGAAGCTAAACAAAAGTATGTTGTCTTTGTAGGAAAAAGGGAAAACACGCAGAATTATTCCAAAAATTGTGCTGGAAGTCCAAAAGCGCAGAAATTATGAAATTGTGAATTCTAGTTATTTCCTTTTTTAATTTACTTGTACACCATCCACTTCCTATTTAAGTCTGACTTCACACAAAGAGAGTCCTGAAGGGAGTAAAACGATTTGGCAAAAATAACGGCCGGGAAACGGGATTTGGACCCCCCTTTCAGGACAAGGGACACATTGATAAAAATCCCCCACCCCCCTACCCCAAGGGACCGACCAATATATCTGACGGGTCGGTAACAAAATCCCCCCCTACCCCCTTTGAAAGAAAAAAGCAGAAAAAAGACTTGGACCATAGCAAAGGTAAGGCGAAATTCTATAAACCACATCGAGCAGAGAAACGTGAACTCTCCTTCAGACATCAACAATCAAATTGGGGTTTCCTAATACAAGAAAAATATTTAGACTGAGGCCCTCCTCCCATAGAAAAATACATTGGCGACCCCAATACATTGCACGCCACCCACAACCACCGCCACCTAAATTACAATGCATTTTAGAAATATAAATAATTAGCTAGGAAAAACACCAGAATCGGGCTCATCAAGGCATGCACAAAACGGAGTAAAAATGTTCACGTATCTCCGTCATCCACGGGCCGATATTTCGCAAAGTGCAAGGGAAATGTCCTGAAATTTTTTAGAATAAATTCAAAACCAGTATGATATTGAATGTTTCTCGCTGTATACATATTTCTGTTCGACTCGCACCGTTTTCTGTTTGGGAGTATCTTACAAGTGATTGGTTTCTGGAGTCATTAGGATGAGATCATGTGTGCCCCACCCAAGACCACGAGACAGTGATAGCTACAAGCGGTTCGTCAAACCTGACAAAAACAATAACAGTAAGCCTTCTGCAACGCGTATCATCTTTAAAATCCGCGACAAGTAAAAAGGGAAAAAAATAGCCCTCAAACATGAGTCATCACGTCGTTCATAGATCAAACTTACGTCGCACCTGGAAAAGCCTTGAGAACCTGAACAAGTTTGCAATGGAGGTCCAAGAACATAGTAATCGCAAAGGACGCGGTACAGCCTCGCAACCACGAAGGCGGTCTTCCTCAGAAAGCTCGGACGACAGCGTGCGAGATGAGCGATCCCTTGAGCGAGAAGACCTGGAGTACATATTGGAGTCGGTGGAAAAGTTGAACAGCACGTGTGCGCGGCTTGATAGATACGGCCATGGCGTGCCGTGTATAAGACCCGTTCGAGATCTGTGTAGTAAACTAAGACTACAATTAAACAACGAACACGGATCGTTCAACCGCACATTGGAGGAACTGGCACGCGCGTCTGTACCGGGAAACCGCGCGATCGTGGAGTGCGTGGACGAGATACGGAATGCAGTGAATCGAGTCGCGTATGATGAGTCTGAGTACATCCCTCGACTGGAAGACATAAAGCAGTATCTGGGAGAGCTGAGCGGGATTATCAACACTGTACTGCAACTTGTTTATCAGGACTGTAAATAGAAAGCACAAGTTAATCGCAATATTGCAATATATTTATGAACGTTCTATTTGTAGTGTGGTATACACCATATAGTTTTAGATAAAATATTTTTACGGTATTTTTAGTATTTATATAAAAAACTTATAAAGGGCGAATATATGTTGCCGTATAACAATCGAGGAATTGTCTAATAAAGTAAGATGAAATTACACTCCGGATATTTTTTGCTGAGTTTTTTGTAACGACAGCCCCCCTCCCGGTGCCTCTGATTCACTATAACTATGCTATGCTATGTTACGCATGCAAGGGGACGAATACTGAAACAATATGAAAAGGGACTGAGAAAAGCTGCTTAAATAATGACGAAACTAAGAAATACAGTACGAGGAAGAAGCCTTCATCTCATGCTTTTTTAATCGCGCAAAAACTTTTTCCTTCAAGCTGCTGTCTGTCAAAGGCCGTCTCCATGACAACAACACTTCACAGGCTTACAACAGGTGGCGCCGGTACATCATGTGTAATGTCAACTTCTCGTAACTTGTTCTCGTATACTCAGCCATGAATAACGATCATAATTCCTCCCTTCTCTTGACTAGCCATCTATTCATCTTTTTTGTGATAGATACTGCTGGTTTCACATATCACAAATGCTCGTTTTTGGCACTGACATGGAAGCTGGTACAGGTTTAGTTATGATCTTAGTTCGATGGACAGGTAAAACAATTAACCCTAATCTTCAGCAGGTACATATCCATAACGATCAAATTCAATACTTTGGGAGTCTTTTCCATATGCGTACTTTTCTTTTAACTGTGAAAATCACATTAGTCGACGAATTTTGCTTTATTAAATTCCCCTCTTTTCTTAACGTTACATTTTCACTCGTTTGTAAATCTTTATTATCAAATATTTACGCCATTTTGGAAAAGCTCTCCTATAAAATAATAATAATTTCTCCTTGAAAAAAAAATAGGAAAATACGCCAGATATGCAAATCATAAATTCGGATCATTAACAAGTTTAACGTGTGGCTTTACAAACGCGCAAATAAAAACAGTTATGCTAATTAAAGCTCGACTTCTCGTTGATCGATTTTCGTGCGGAGCAAGTGAGTTGTTGTCCCATATCGCCACAGGAGCTTCATCGATTTAAAACCGCAGATCAGCAGGCGCACGACCTCTATAAACTGATTATTATCACGAAAAGCTCAATCACAAAACGTATTAAATAGACAGACCTTCAAGGGCGTTCTGTTATTGTGGAACAATTGTTAAACGGTGTTCCGTTAATCGGTGTTGTCTTGGGGGATTTATCTCAGTTCCGTGCGAGGCGGTGATCTAAGAATGGATTAAGTACCTAAGGGTGTGGTGTATTTCTCATTTCTTTATTTTGCACCAATTAGGGGTGTGCCCGCTTGTCCCATCATTAGAGAAACACGAAACTTTTATTTTCGAAATTGTTTTGAAGGGGCTTAGAACTCACGTGTAAAAAAATTCACAATCTGAATTTGAAACCCCACTTTTCTACTTTTCTACTCTACATTTCATTTCTTAGAAAAATACTCTACAAACGAGTATTATACCGTTGTCACGAGGTCACCGAGGGCACGATTCACTTAATTCTATGAATTTTTAAAAGCGGCAATTTGTATACACGACGCTGCCGCCCGCTAGATGTCAGAGTCGACTGGTAATACATTGAAACGAACGCGAGGTAAGTAGCTCTAGCGCTAAAATAGTATAAAACGGCGAAATTCTGGATGAGTTTAACACAAATCCATGGAAGTCTTTTTTTATGCAAAAGTCTCCGAAAAGTTATCAATAAGAAAAAATAAGAGGAAAAAAAAGTGCCCTTGCAGTAAGTAAATACGATAGTAATTTTGAGAACTCTAAAATGTACAATCAATACCTTAAAATTTCTCCTCAGCAAATTTAGACCTTGAAAGAATCATAAGGAAAATCATGCTGCGCAGACTATTATCTCTGCGATCCAAGACGGAGAAAGCCGAGACGGAGAAAAATAATGATGATGCAGAAAAAATGAATACAGATAACAGCAGCGAATGTCAAACTGAGAAAGCCCCTAGTGTTCTCAAAACAGACCAAGGTGGCTCGATGACTGTTGAAAATGGCTCGGATAAGAATATCAACTCACTGGTTATGAAGGTAGGGCTGAGGGCAATGATTTTGCGTGTGGGGTATCTAAAACAATGCTTTTGAGATGTGGGTTAGTAAAGACGGTGGTGGTAATTATGTTCAGTTTGATGATGGTGGTGGTTGTGTTGATGAAGATGATTATGATGATGATGGTGGTTGTGTTGATGAAGATGTTTATGATGATGATGGTGGTTGTGTTGATGAAGATGTTTATGAGGATGATGGTGGTTGTGTTGATGAAGATGATTCAGATGATGGTGGTTGTGTTGATGAAGATGATTATGATGATGATGGTGGTTGTGTTGATGAAGATGATTTATAATGGTGGTGATGATTGTGTTGATGAAGATGATTAGATGATGGTGGTGGTTGTGTTGATGAAGATGATTATGATGATGGTGGTTGTGTTGATGAAGATGATTTATAATGGTGGTGATGGTTGTGTTGATGAAGATGATTATGATGATGGTGGTGGTTGTGTTGATGAAGATGATTATGATGATGGTGGTGGTGGTTGTGTTGATGAAGATAATTTATAATGGTGGTGATGGTTGTGTTGATGAAGATGATTTATAATGGTGGTGATGGTTGTGTTGATGAAGATGATTATGATGATGGTGGTGGTTGTGGTTGTGTTGATGAAGATGATTATGATGATGATGGTGGTGGTTGTGTTGATGAAGATAATTATGATGATGATGGTGGTTGTGTTGATGAAGATGATTTATAATGGTGGTGATGGTTGTGTTGATGAAGATGATTATGATGATGGTGGTGGTTGTGTTGATGAAGATGATTATGATGATGATGGTGGTGGTTGTGTTGATGAAGATAATTATGATGATGGTGGTGGTTGTGTTGATGAAGATGATTTATAATGGTGGTGATGGTTTTGGGAATTAAATGTATGTGATGATTGGTGGTGGTTGTGGTGATGAAGATTGTTACGATGAAGGTTTTGGTGATGAAGATGATTATGATGATGGTGGTGGTTGTGTTGATGAATATGATTATGATGATGATAATGATGGTGATCTGTATGGTTATGACGATGGTGCTTGCTAGTGTTTATGATTAAGGTTATTGTGCAGACAATGCTTAAATTATGTTAGATAACGAGGCGTGGTTATGATGATGATGCGATAAAGCTAATAACGATGATAATGATGCTGGATTATGAAGATGGTGTTGCTGTTGATGATGAGCAATTAATGATCCATTTGATTAATCTTTCTAGAACGTGATAAAGGAATCAAATTCTTGTCCTGAAATCGACAAGGAAACAGACGAAAAGAAGGACATTGGAACAGAAAAGTCAACTTCCGACCACAATCGAGAGCAGACCCCAGAAATACCTGACAATTTATTCGACGAACCTGAAGAAAACTTTGGTGGTAGAAAAGAAGAAGAAAGACTTTGCGAAAACAAAGAGATTACATGGTTAGTAATAAGGGAAAATACTATTACAAGAAGCAGTGTGTGTGTTTTTCTTCTGCGCCAATTTAGTGAATTTCTTATGCTCTCCCTCTACGCTCTGCCTTTCCATTTATATCAGACAAATACTAATATTTATTTTATCTTTATATACTAATATTTATTTTAAGTTTTTATACGTTTTGTGGAAAAGCGCACTTTTTATTACTTTTAGCGAGGACAAGAAAAGCGAAATCATCGAAAAATTGAAGAGAGTAGAATCCGAAGCGGAATCAGATACCAGTCCCTCTGAAGGTGCACGGTCAGATCTGGACGAGAAGGACAGTGGAATCGAGAAATGCGGCGATTCACCAATTCCCCCAGAAGAATCCCAAGAGGCCGTTCTTGTGAAAGAAGCCTGTGTAGGCAGACTTGACTTGTCAAACACAACTCTACAAGTCCTAACCCCTGTAAGTTTCAAACCAAGGCGCAACATACGGCGAACCAACTCCGAGCGCAGGCCAAAAGGTATGACAAAGCCTGTCGACGTAGACTCGGAGTATTCTGACAGCTCACCGGAAAAGACCCTGCGAAGTAGACGAAACATGCGCGTCAGCTATCTAAGCTTTCCTCAACGATACGTGCGAAGCTCATTGGCTGTAGAGGCGCGACTGTCACAGTGGCGCAAAGAAACCATTCCCGCCACAGAGGGACATATTGTTACGCAGGGGAGGGGGGTACAGTCAAGGAGTGCCCAGGGAAGTAAGGCGGGGACACCTTCGAGCATGCGCAAAGGGATTTTAAAGCAAGGTGATGAATCTTCGGCGCCAAAAACGAGACGACGCCAAAGTCGCGAGAGAAGAGGTAAGCATTTTGTAGGATTATTGCGTTTTGTATGTTTAGGTTATGCAGGCTTCAGAAGTATTTTACCCACGGTGTAAGTAATACTGTGAGAATATTTGTTCCTGTGTCAGTCGTTTTGTAAAGAATTAGTATGTGCCATTATTTTCTCACCACCTTTACCCGTTCTTTTTGTTTCCAAGAAATGTTGTGATCATATCATTGTAGCTGTCTGTGATTTCAGATTGTTTTATGTTTGGTAACGTGAAGTCTGCTATTCTCGTAAGTACTTAGTTTGTGATCGTGACACCATGGTTTGGGTTTGCACTGTGAGTACGTACCTAGTGTTGTTTACTTCCCTAATATCAGCATCTGCCTATATCACTCACATGTTCTGTCTATAGCCTTGCCCAGTGGTTTCTGGGATTCTTCGGACAGCGGGCTCAGCGACGACGAAACACAAGCGCGCATGCGTATGCCAGTAAGGAAAATCCACAGCAACAAAAGCGCACTGCGCAAGCGCATTGACGACCTGGAGGGGATGCTTGCAATAATGACTCAGCAGAAACGCGACCTGGAGCACGTGATCGAGATACTACGATGCTGGTCAGCGGACCTCCGTGAAGTAGAGCGAACTAAGCTAGGAGTACCGTACATTCGCTCCGTCAAACAAATATTGAGTAAGTCAAGCCCACACAAAGACCGACACAGAGAGGTCACATTAATAGACAAGTTACAAACTCAAAATCTGGTCTTCCCATATAATGGTCTCATATCTGCCACTACGCTATTAGAATGCACGACAAAGAATACAAGGCTCTCCTTCTCCTTAAAAATTCTCGCACCTCGTTTCCACCGCGCCCTTTACCACTAACCTTACATACTCTTGTTCCTGAAGGTCGAGTAATTAAGATATTATATCTTATTGTCTTTTTATTTACTAGAAAAGCAAAGCAAGTCGCTGTGTGACCAAAAAAGCGAGTTCAACAAGCTCGTCTCCATTCTACAGGACGCGCAGATTCCATGTATCGATGACGTCATAAAATTTATCCTACAACTGCGCCATGAAGTGGGTGCAATCGTGCACGATAAAAGACGCTACAATGTGCAGTGCGTTGAGCGCGTGCGGCACTTACAGGGCTGCGTGACAGGCACGTGCACAGCCATCAAAGACGTGTACTACGAAGCATAGCAGACAAATAAAGCAGCACGTGGTCGGCACGTGCACAGCCATCGAGGACGCGTGTTGAAAAATAGCCTTCTGTATTGGGTGTTAAGCGCGTGCAGAGCCATCGAGGACGGGTACTTTTGTCTATCGCGTGCGTGGTGTCCGTGTGGCTCCACGCATCTAAATAGGTCAGGAAGATCGGGTTATCAGCAAAGGACAAATATAGGATAAAATGTGAACAATGTTCACGGCATGTTATATTTCAAATACATAGCATAAGAGGCATTTTAACTGAACAGCTTGTGATGCTGTAGTCAGGGGACATTAGAAACCACTCCACGCACTTTGTTTAGTCCAGTTCTCTCGTTGGAAAAAAAAATTAATTGGTAAATGTGTAAATAGAACCTGAGAACGAAAAAACAGAAAAGAGTTTACAGTGTTGAAATCACAGAACTAACAATAAACAACAATTGTGTGAACGTCCATTGTCCAAACCGATTGCCCAATTCGGGGCCTCATCAACAGGCGCGTGCACAGGGGGTGCACGCCCCCTCCCTCCCCTGGACCGGAAAATAGGGTCATTTCTTAATGATTAAATTCTCAGTATATTATCCTTTTTGTATGACACCTATGAATGCGCACCCCCCTCTCCATAGAGAATCCTGGGTACCTGTCTGAAACTGCCTCTACTTTCCACAAATGCTCGAATTTTCTTTTCCCTTCGATACTGTTCTGAGAGGATATCTCAGAGGAGAAGGTTGACTTAGAGGCGTAGTCTCCGAGACCGTTATATAAAATGAAGTCAGAGGTGAATACGTAAAAATTGCAGTCTTTCTTCTAAGTACATTCCAGTTGTGATAGGAAGGGCAGGACTCTACACCGGCCTATATACGCCTATTGGCGCAAGTTGTCTCAAGCTCAATTCAAAAATCGCTGCTAAAAGCCCCTCCGCGGCTCCCCTTTCCTCATCCCTCATCCGAGAATAACAGGCTATTAATAATAAGGTTACAATATTACCCTCTTGTATGACATTACAAATATTCATATCAAGAAAATTGTCGTTTTTGCAAAACGCGGTCACTTCCATATAAGGAAACTAATATATTCTTTATTTGGAAAAACTGAATGATTTTTGTTATTTTTTATGTTGCCGTACCGCAGGTGCTTCGTAAACTTCGTGACTTGTAATCAGAAGAGAAAAAAACAGTGACTGTGACCATCTTCAGTCAATGGAAAAAGTATCGGATAAGAAACTAAGATACCTCCGTACCAGACCCCCGAAACGACAACGTTTTCTTCATATGTTCTTTACATCTTTACAGAGGCATGCATATGGTCCTATGAACAGGTGATACCAGAAAATGCAGTATTTACCAAATGGCCACCCCTGGGAAAGTCCCTATATTTTCGAACAATTGGTAAATAAATCTGCGAAATAATCAGTGAAAGATGTCTCAAAACATAGTTAACATTATTCAAACCTGAGAGAAAGTCGTATTCGGGTGACATGATTCACATTGTGGGATAACTGTGTTAAAAACACGCGTTTCCCTGGAACGGAGGATGTAATCAAGATGGCGGACAGTCCTTCGCAAGATCAGCCAAAAGACATTCCTGGTTTAGGAGATCTTCAGGAGTTCTCCCAGGTAACAAATCCACTTCAAGTGCGACTGATATTTGCTATGAAAAGTTTCTAGAGTATTCTGTCTCAAACTTGCGAAACCAAGGACGCGCAAAAGAAATAATTAAGATATATGTTAACTTAGTTCCATAAAAAAAAGTGTTGTTCCGTCCACGTGCTAGCAAATTTAGTTTTATCAGGGTTTTCGTTACGAAGACAGGGGAAAATAAAGCGCTTTTTTTGTTCCATTTTCGTACTTCTATTTCTTGCCTTTTCGACTTGTGATGTGGTTACACGTGATATTAACACATCTTCTAGGTTGTGTTTTGTTGTTGTTGGCCAAAATATGCCCATGTTATGCTCGTGTGCGTTGAGTCTCTGTGATAAAGCTATGTGATAATTATACATACTTCATACTTGCCAACCTTGAAAGCTAAAAAAACGGGAGATTGTTCTTCAAATACATGAACTGTATAAGAAATTAACGATTAATTTTCCCGGGAAATTACAGAAAATGTATAGGAAGTTTCAATATTTTTGCCAGAAGGCTAAAAACCGAGAGTCTCCCGCGAAAACCGGGAGAGTTGGCAGGTACGATACGATGGTGATAGTGCAATGCAGAGCGCTTTGCAAATCGGTGTTTGCATTGGAGATACTGTACTACAATTTAACAGCATTCCCTTTTTTTAGCAAACTTTACGATTGCTTGTTGGGGGAATCCAGAAGGCAAACAGTCTCCCTGAGGCTGGCGAGGATCATGACTTCTACTACAGTTTTTCTGACTTCAGAGAATTCAGAAAAGCACAAGGGACAAGAATTCTCAACAAGTTGGTGATGATTGACAACTAGTTATTACAATTAAATTTATTGTATTATTTGTAATTATTAAAAATACCTTCTAATGGTTTGTATCTTATTTAACTTTCATTTTTAATTGGGTTGCAGTGTACATGATCTTCTGAAGCAGTTCCATGTCAGATGTAGGTGGCCAAACAGAAACACATCTTGCTCAAATGTTGATGTTGATGACTTGTATGAAAGTTTGGTGGAAGCTAATGATACACTGCTTGAAGAAGTGGTATGTACAGTAACATCTTAGTTAAAATATTAGCTGTATGTTTCACATTTCTAAACAATCTTAAACTTTTTCAAAAAAGAAGTTCGTGAATTTTGCTGGCGTTACTGATCCTGGAATATATGAGGATATTATCACTTGACAGTCAAAGTTAAGAAAAAGAAGCCCTCTTTGGCAACATCTTTAGCACAAAGTGTATTTTAGAATGAAATGCCTAAATTGTTGATATTGATAACATTTAGGCAATTTCAGTGGAAGTAATAAGAAAACACTGCTGGTACAGAAAAGAGTAACTCTAAATAGCTAAAACCTATCATTTAGTCATTCTTACATTTTTGGGGGAGAGGTGGGGTAAAGTTTGTGAACCTATGTATTTTTCAATTTTACAATTACAAGGACATCATATGATATAGAAGGTTTATTTTACAGGACACTAGCCTTGATGAAGCATCTGGATTAAGTAAGAACAGAAAACCCATTTTGAGTCCAGCTGTGCGACAAGGAGGGCCAATGGTTTCTAGTTGGAACAGGAAGACTCGGGTATGTCACAATTATTTATTACTAAAATGTACTATATTCAGTTTCCTCAACTTGTCTACAATGTTGAGCAAGCTGGCAATTGGGATGACACCTCCACAACTTACCTGATTAACAAAAACAATGCTCTTTATATGCACCTCTCTTATTTTTTCTCTTTTTTAAGTTGTTAAAAATATAAAAAAAATCTGTGACATTTTTTAAACATTTTTCTTTGTGTGGGGTATAAGAGGGAATCTTAAGCTAGAAAAGTAAAGCCTTTTACTTCTCCCCTTCCAAGAAATTCATAACTGGCTAGAATTCACCTTGCTTTTTATTTGTTCTTGCTTTTTTCATGCTCAGGATAATAATAATAAGGATGGCAATTTCCGCCTGCTCCTGGCCAAGAACATTCAGCGACCTCAGATGAAATTCAAGGACAAGATTGACAACTCTAACACTCCATTTATACCTATTATCAAGTACAAGCCAAATGCTCTTAAGCCATTAGATCAAGGTTTGGCTTCGTAATAGTTTTAAGCACAACTTTTAATATAGTTTTGAGTCTGTTATCTATATATAAAGGGTTGTTATCTATATAGGAGGGGGCGGGGGCAGGAAGGTTGACAATTTTCTGTATTTTATATTATAGATGAAATTTCAAAGGTGCTTTGTCAATTCAGTTATTTAAATTGAAAGTTTCCAAAGCTACTGTAATCCCTCATATTGGTGCTCCCAACAGTTGCCCCTTCAGTGCAGAACCCAGAAGATCTTAGTGTGCCATCTGTCATTGCTGACTTTATCCACCAACAGAGAGTAAATTCAGCATCTGAGAATCCTGTGAACAGGTATGTACATGCTGTGTCAAATTTATACTATATAAAGGAATAACTTAATACACAATTATTTGGACAAGAGGTAAAAAATTATAAAAAATCTTGAAATCATGGACAAATCAACCAAGCCCTTGGGAAATTGGTGAAATACAGAGTAAAATGTTTTGTAATTGCTCATTCATTGAGCAAGATCTGCCTCAAAACGGGAAAGAGAGCTGGCATCTGTCATTCATTACATGTATGTGCACCCAATCTCTTTATTTAACGTTTCGCTCCTTTGTGCATGGCAATCCTTGAAATCCTTCAGGATTTCTCATCCATATGAATGTGATGATCCTTTATGTTGATGTGGTCATGATAATTGTTTTCTTCAGGATTTCTCATCCATATGAATTTGAGCTGCAAAGGTTTGAGCCCCCAGCAACACAATTAAAGGAAGCAAAGGAACAGGTAAGAACTGTCTTGGTGTTTTGTATTATCTGAATTTTGGTGTTTTGTATTATTGGAATAACATTGTGAGATAGTTAAGTGTATAGAAATAATATTCTCAAGGTATAAGGATGCAGTATAAAGGTCTAAAATGATTCGTTTTGGCAGAGTATGGCCATCATTCCATCATTTTCCATTAAACCAACTGTGTGTTTGTATTGAGGCCTCTAACTCGATGAATTTATTTTGGTCATGAAAAAAATTCTAATAGATGCTCAGTTAACTATAATTATGAATATATAAGGATCCATGGGTGTAGTTTTTATAAGAGGAAGTATGAGATATGGAAATACAGTATGGCGGTCACAAAATTAGTTATTGTGGTGGTGTATGTGAACCACAACCCTTAAAAGATTCATACCACTTGTGTGTCCTGGCAATAGCTATATGATAGCCTAGAAGACACTCCCTTCACACTTGTTGAGACAGTGGAACAGCTGGAGAGTCTCAGCCAGAAATTGATGGAAGCTCAAGAGTTTGCTGTGGATTTGGAGGTGAGCAAGGCATTGTGCTAAACGTTGTTTTATATTTAGTGTGGTAACAAGGTTTTAACATCCAGGTGTTAAATGCAAATGCACTGACGGTACAAGTAGCCACATACAAAAGGACATAAATGTTGTTTTCCTTCAAAATGTTTGTTCTGCAATTCCTTTGAAATGTAGATCCTGTAGGGTATTTAATGGCAGGTTGGTTGGTGAAATTCAAGTCTGTTTAATCTCTCATTTTTTGATTACTGATTCTGATTAGATAAATTATTCCCTATTTGACTACAAGATCCCCATTAGAACATGATAGAAATAATCCTTTTTGCCCGTTGAGAGCACCATTAGAACATGGAATCACTCTTGAAGATTCATCTTTTCATGAGTGGTCATTCTGTTCATTTCTAGGTTTCAAAGATTGTTAAATGATGTTTTTCCCCTCTATTGCAGCACCACTCATACCGGTCGTTTCTGGGTTAAATGATGTTTTTCCCTCTCTTGTAGCACCACTCATACCGGTCGTTTCTGGGTTAAATGATGTTTTTCCCTCTCTTGCAGCACCACTCATACCGGTCGTTTCTGGGTTAAATGATGTTTTTCCCCTCTCTTGCAGCACCACTCATACCGGTTGTTTCTGGGTTAAATGATGTTTTTCCCTCTCTTGCAGCACCACTCATACCGGTGGTTTCTGGGTTAAATGATGTTTTTCCCCTCTATTGCAGCACCACTCATACCGGTCGTTTCTGGGTTAAATGATGTTTTTCCCTTCTCTTGTAGCACCACTCATACCGGTCGTTTCTGGGTTAAATGATGTTTTTCCCTCTATTGCAGCACCACTCATACCGGTCGTTTCTGGGTTAAATGATGTTTTTCCCTCTCTTGCAGCACCACTCATACCGGTCGTTTCTGGGTTAAATGATGTTTTTCCCCTCTCTTGCAGCACTACTCATACCGGTCGTTTCTGGGTTAAATGATGTTTTTCCCCTCTATTGCAGCACCACTCATACCGGTCGTTTCTGGGTTAAATGATGTTTTTCCTTCTCTTGTAGCACCACTCATACCGGTCGTTTCTGGGTTAAATGATGTTTTTCCCTCTATTGCAGCACCACTCATACCGGTCGTTTCTGGGTTAAATGATGTTTTCCCCTCTCTTGCAGCACCACTCATACCGGTCGTTTCTGGGTTAAATGATGTTTTTCCCTCTCTTGTAGCACTACTCATACCGGTCGTTTCTGGGTTAAATGATGTTTTCCCCTCTCTTGTAGCACTACTCATACTGGTCGTTTCTGGGTTAAATGATGTTTTCCCCTCTCTTGTAGCACCACTCATACCGGTCGTTTCTGGGTTAAATGATGTTTTTCCCTCTCTTGTAGCACCACTCATACCGGTCGTTTCTGGGTTAAATGATGTTTTTCCCTTCTCTTGCAGCACCACTCATACTGGTCGTTTCTGGGTTAAATGATGTTTTCCCCTCTCTTGCAGCACCACTCATACCGGTCGTTTCTGGGTTAAATGATGTTTTTCCCTCTCTTGTAGCACCACTCATACCGGTCGTTTCTGGGTTAAATGATGTTTTTCCCTCTCTTGTAGCACCACTCATACCGGTCGTTTCTGGGTTAAATGATGTTTTCCCCTCTCTTGTAGCACTACTCATACCGGTCGTTTCTGGGTTAAATGATGTTTTTCCCCTCTCTTGCAGCACCACTCATACCAGTCGTTTCTGGGTTAAATGATGTTTTTCCCTTCTCTTGCAGCACCACTCATACCAGTCGTTTCTGGGTTAAATGATGTTTTTCCCTCTCTTGCAGCACCACTCATACCGGTCGTTTCTGGGTTAAATGATGTTTTCCCCTCTCTTGTAGCACCACTCATACCGGTCGTTTCTGGGTTAAATGATGTTTTTCCCTCTCTTGCAGCACTACTCATACCGGTCGTTTCTGGGTTAAATGACGTTTTCCCCTCTCTTGTAGCACCACTCATACCGGTCGTTTCTGGGTTAAATGATGTTTTTCCCTCTCTTGTAGCACCACTCATACCGGTCGTTTCTGGGTTAAATGATGTTTTCCCCTCTCTTGTAGCACCACTCATACCGGTCGTTTCTGGGTTAAATGATGTTTTTCCCTCTCTTGTAGCACCACTCATACCGGTCGTTTCTGGGTTAAATGATGTTTTCCCCTCTCTTGTAGCACTACTCATACCGGTCGTTTCTGGGTTAAATGATGTTTTTCCCTCTCTTGTAGCACTACTCATACCGGTCGTTTCTGGGTTAAATGATGTTTTCCCCTCTCTTGTAGCACTACTCATACTGGTCGTTTCTGGGTTAAATGATGTTTTCCCCTCTCTTGTAGCACCACTCATACCGGTCGTTTCTGGGTTAAATGATGTTTTTCCCTCTCTTGTAGCACCACTCATACCGGTCGTTTCTGGGTTAAATGATGTTTTCCCCTCTCTTGTAGCACTACTCATACCGGTCGTTTCTGGGTTAAATGATGTTTTTCCCTCTCTTGTAGCACTACTCATACCGGTCGTTTCTGGGTTAAATGATGTTTTCCCCTCTCTTGTAGCACTACTCATACTGGTCGTTTCTGGGTTAAATGATGTTTTCCCCTCTCTTGTAGCACCACTCATACCGGTCGTTTCTGGGTTAAATGATGTTTTTCCCTCTCTTGTAGCACCACTCATACCGGTCGTTTCTGGGTTAAATGATGTTTTTCCCTTCTCTTGCAGCACCACTCATACCGGTCGTTTCTGGGTTAAATGATGTTTTTCCCCTCTCTTGCAGCACCACTCATACCGGTCGTTTCTGGGTTAAATGATGTTTTCCCCTCTCTTGCAGCACCACTCATACCGGTCGTTTCTGTGTTAAATGATGTTTTTCCCTCTCTTGTAGCACCACTCATACCGGTCGTTTCTGGGTTAAATGATGTTTTTCCCTCTCTTGTAGCACCACTCATACCGGTCGTTTCTGGGTTAAATGATGTTTTTCCCTTCTCTTGTAGCACCACTCATACCGGTCGTTTCTGGGTTAAATGATGTTTTTTCCCTCTATTGCAGCACCACTCATACCGGTCGTTTCTGGGTTAAATGATGTTTTTCCCTCTCTTGCAGCACCACTCATACCGGTCGTTTCTGGGTTAAATGATGTTTTTCCCCTCTCTTGCAGCACTACTCATACCGGTCGTTTCTGGGTTAAATGATGTTTTTCCCCTCTATTGCAGCACCACTCATACCGGTCGTTTCTGGGTTAAATGATGTTTTTCCTTCTCTTGTAGCACCACTCATACCGGTCGTTTCTGGGTTAAATGATGTTTTTCCCTCTATTGCAGCACCACTCATACTGGTCGTTTCTGGGTTAAATGATGTTTTCCCCTCTCTTGCAGCACCACTCATACCGGTCGTTTCTGGGTTAAATGATGTTTTTCCCTCTCTTGTAGCACCACTAATACCGGTCGTTTCTGGGTTAAATGATGTTTTTCCCTCTCTTGTAGCACCACTCATACCGGTCGTTTCTGGGTTAAATGATGTTTTCCCCTCTCTTGTAGCACTACTCATACCGGTCGTTTCTGGGTTAAATGATGTTTTTCCCCTCTCTTGCAGCACCACTCATACCAGTCGTTTCTGGGTTAAATGATGTTTTTCCCTTCTCTTGCAGCACCACTCATACCGGTCGTTTCTGGGTTAAATGATGTTTTTCCCTCTCTTGCAGCACCACTCATACCGGTCGTTTCTGGGTTAAATGATGCTTTCCCCTCTCTTGTAGCACCACTCATACCGGTCGTTTCTGGGTTAAATGATGTTTTTTCCCTCTATTGCAGCACCACTCATACCGGTCGTTTCTGGGTTAAATGATGTTTTCCCCTCTCTTGTAGCACCACTCATACCGGTCGTTTCTGGGTTAAATGATGTTTTTCCCTTCTCTTGTAGCACCACTCATACCAGTCGTTTCTGGGTTAAATGATGTTTTTCCCTCTCTTGTAGCACCACTCATACCGGTCGTTTCTGGGTTAAATGATGTTTTTCCCCTCTATTGCAGCACCACTCATACCGGTCGTTTCTGGGTTAAATGATGTTTTTCCCTTCTCTTGTAGCACCACTCATACCGGTCGTTTCTGGGTTAAATGATGTTTTTCCCCTCTCTTGCAGCACCACTCATCCCGGTCGTTTCTGGGTTAAATGATGTTTTTTCCCTCTATTGCAGCACCACTCATACCGGTCGTTACTGGGTTAAATGATGTTTTTCCCCTATCTTGCAGCACCACTCATACCGGTCGTTTCTGGGTTAAATGATGTTTTTCCCCTCTCTTGCAGCACCACTCATACCGGTCGTTTCTGGGTTAAATGATGTTTTTCCCTCTATTGCAGCACCACTCATACCGGTCGTTACTGGGTTAAATGATGTTTTTCCCCTATCTTGCAGCACCACTCATACCGGTCGTTTCTGGGTTAAATGATGTTTTTCCCCTATCTTGCAGCACCACTCATACCGGTCGTTACTGGGTTAAATGATGTTTTTCCCCTATCTTGCAGCACCACTCATACCGGTCGTTTCTGGGTTAAATGATGTTTTTCCCCTCTCTTGCAGCACCACTCATACCGGTCGTTTCTGGGTTAAATGATGTTTTTCCCTCTATTGCAGCACCACTCATACTGGTCGTTTCTGGGTTAAATGATGTTTTTCCCCTCTCTTGCAGCACCACTCATACCGGTCGTTTCTGGGTTAAATTATGTTTTTCCCTCTATTGCAGCACTACTCATACCGGTCGTTTCTGGGTTAAATGATGTTTTTCCCTCTATTGCAGCACCACTCATACCGGTCGTTTCTGGGCTTTGTCTGCCTGATGCAGATCTCAACCCGGGATCATGACTTTCTTGTGGACACTCTAGAGCTACGAAATGACCTTCACCTACTTAATGAGTCATTTACGAATCCCAATATACTCAAGGTACAGTATAACAATTTTTTTAAATTATTTTCACATACCTACTATTATGATGTTGGTGAAAATTATTGTTTACTTATCAAAATATATTAATTGATAAAAACACTTTATCAATATCTATCCACCCTCATGACAGTAGTGAGTCACAATTCATTTATTAATTCAGACTCAAGGTAGAACACATTCATTACATACAATACCTTGTTCATGTGACGTTGGTGAAAATTATGGGTCATTCACTTATCAAACTAGATTAAGAGGTAGTAGAACACTTAAAGGGTGTTGGGACATTTCTCTGAGGATCGTTGCTAAGGAAACTTTCAAACGCTATAAATCCTCTAAATATTTTTTTAAATAAAATGAATTTAGGCATGGCATCATTGTTTATCAATGTCTAAATTTTGGTGATGTCATCAGGGGATGACGCCATCACATCAGGTCACAACAGAAAAATTCTATAATCTTAGCAGTTGAAGTATCTGCAATGATAAATGAAGCTTTATAACATTTTTCAGGAGGGTGCCTACAAAGTTACATATGCATTTTTGATTCTTCCAAATAATAAAGTTTTGGCACAATTTTTATTTTCCTACTCGTTTCTAAATAAGTTCTTTAATTTTTAAAATATCGGAAAATCGATTCGTAGTTTTGTAGACGGCAACTAGGTGAATATTCTTTGCCTAGGGGGATCGCGATCAGTCCACTCTTCTCAAAGATTATAGAGTTGGAAACGAAAAACGGAAGTAGAACTATCAACGCATGCGCAATGGAGTATTGCGATAAAGCCTGGTTACAAATGTGAATGTTGTGAAAGAATGTTGTTATCAAAAATATCGACTATTCTCTCGCTTCTTAACAGTGAAATATGCATTGAAACAACTTTTTCTTGCTCAAATCAGCACTTTAGGTTGCTAAGTAGGTTCCCTAGGGGAAAAATCATGATCGCCTATTTTTGGTTACAGTATTTGCTGTTTTATTACGCTTTCTCGTCAGTTTCGGCATTTGTTTTCGAAGCTAGGAGTATTGCATGCACTTAAATTCTTTTCCCGCCATTCGATTTTCCAGCCTAAAAATGTGAAGTTCCTGGATGATCGCGCGCGTGCCTAACAACCGAATCGCCAAGTAACGAGAAATATCCATCCCACCCTTAATCACCATCTGCCCTCACCATCACCAATTTAACCTAACATTCTCAAAAAGGTATAACACATTTTTAACATCCTGTCTTTAGACAGTGTTGGATTTCATGAGTCAAACACTCTCAGCCTCAACTTACTGTTTCTTGCACGACTTGTCAGGTATTTCACGGAGCTGATATGGATGTGGGCTGGCTGCAGAGGGACTTTGGTATCTATGTCGTGAACATGTTCGACACTGGCCAGGCGTCGCGTGTGCTGGCACTTGAGCGTTTTTCCCTGGCTTTCCTCCTTAAGAAGTTCTGTGGTGTTACAGCTGACAAACAGTACCAGCTTGCGGATTGGAGAATACGGTAGACTAATCTACTTTTTGTGAACCTGTTACCATAATGTTATTGATTATAAAATCAATCAACTGAGAATTAGAGTGTTCAGTCCTGTGAGTTTCTTCATAAAGAAATATACCTGCAAATATACAAGAACACAGTATTCGCAAGTGATTAAGTGTTTAAAACCCTGTCGATCTGCCAAGAAACATTTTAGTATCTGTACATTCTTTGGATTTTCTGCTGTACATTTTAGCCCATCCGAAATTTGGTGAAATAGGGAGAAATTCGGCTAGAAATTGTTTGCCTTGAAATCGCTGTTTAGGCGAAAATAACCAAAGATTGTGAGCGTGTAAAACAAAAGAATTTTGGCCGTTCCGAAATTTGCCAAAGTTCAGGTGTTTTCGGATGTTCTTGAGGTAATTCAGCGAACTTCAGCCAATTTCTTTTGCATTACTTTCCGTCAGTACTGTAGGTGTACCATAATGCAAAACTAGTTGTACCATAATGCAAACCTAGGTGTACCGTAATGCAAACCTTCAGTAGGTGTACCGTAATGCAAACCTAGTTGTACCGTAATGCAAACCTAGGTGTACCGTAATGCAAACCTAGGTGTACCGTAATGCAAACCTTCAGTAGGTGTACCGTAATGCAAACCTAGTTGTACCGTAATGCAAACCTAGGTGTACCGTAATGCAAACGTAGGTGTACCATAATGCAAACCTAGGTGTACCATAATGCAAACCTAGGTGTACCGTAATGCAAACCTAGGTGTCCCGTAATGCAAACGTAGGTGTACCATAATGCAAACCTAGGTGTACCATAATGCAAACCTAGGTGTACCGTAATGCACACCTAGGTGTACCGTAATGCAAACCTAGGTGTACCATAATGCAAACCTAGGTGTACCGTAATGCGAACCTAGGTGTACCATAATGCAAACCTAGGTGTACCGTAATGCGAACCTAGGTGTACCATAACTTAAACTTGGGTATAGCGTAAACCTTCCTGTCCTAACAGGGACAAAAGAAACTATTAGAATCTGCGCTATTAAACATGCCATCCTCTCAAAATTATCAGTCACATCCTCGAAGAAACTTCCAATAAACCCACTGCTTTTACGATTTTGAAATGTTTTTTTGTGTTTTCCGTTAAAAATTATCGGAGATTGTTACATAATCGACTGGCAGTAAACTGGTGACAATGAGGCTTTATCTTTTACCATAGCATAAAACTAGGTGTACCATAACATAAACGTATGTGTACCATAATGTAAACCTAGATGTACCCTAATTTTAACCTTTTAAAATAGAGACACCACTCTACACCTATTGATACTTTCGCCCTTTAACATACCATCTGGTCTTTCCTCTTGTTTAGGCCGCTCCCGGAAGAGATGATCCGCTACGCACGTGAAGATACCCACTACTTGTTGTACATCCATGACAGGCTGCGCAATGAACTCATACGAACAGGAAACGAAAACAATAACCTGCTCCTCTCCGTCTATAGCCGTAGCACGGAAGTTTGTCAAAAGGTGAGCTGAAAATATAACGTGATCGTGTAAAAATTACAACGTTTAATATTATCGCTACATGTGTTTGCGCTTTTTGAATTTTCATTGCGCGCAAATTAAAACAACAAGAAAATGAAAAACCATTGTTTGTTTAAGCAAAAAGTCCAGGTATGTGAAAATAAAAGTATGGCAAAGAGCGATTTAGTTGCTGTTATTGAAATAAATGGGCATGAAAATTTCCCGGTTTACAGTATGTTTTGTCGTTAAAATTCTGCTTTAAATAAGGTGAATCACCCCACATTTTTTTCGCACAAAGCAATACTGAGTCCCACTAAACATCTATTTCCATTGGCTAGACTCAAAAGTGAAACAAATCCTTGTTAATGGCGTATGGTTATTATGGTTATTTTAAATATTCCTTGTGAATAGTCCCTTGTATTCTCAGATGTAAATAATAACAAAAAAGTGTCTGTTTATGGCATGTTTGTTTATTTTTATTGCAAAATTAGCAAGCAGGCTGCCATTTTGAATGTGCAAAACGAAATTGTGGGAGGGGTGTGTTTTTTTTGCGACAAAACACAATCCTTTACCTTCCAGCAGATAGCTAATGTGCTCCCACCCTTGCTTGAGTAATTGCAAAATTGTCTTCTATTACGGATATTACGTGCCTTTACTCTGTTTGTTGTGTATTCTGCAGCATTACGAGAAACCCTTGTTCACCAGTGAGTCCTACATGAACTTGTATACGAAGCAGCGCCGACCCCTTAACCCAGTACAGGTAATTCTGCCCGCCATCATAACAAGTTGACAAAGTTAGTACGATTAGCTATTTGTGAAAGATTGATTTTTAAGAAGTACATTTATTAGTAATTCATATATACAGTATTTATGTCCCATTCTGTGTTTGACCACTTATTTTGTCATTTGCCAGCTAAGGGCATTCCGTGCTCTGTATGCGTGGAGAGACACCATCGCTCGCCGGGAGGACGAGAGCTACGGGTGAGTAATACGTTGATAGCACGTGTGTAACTGGTGGTCAATATGCTTTCGATAATCGATGTGTTACAAAATACAGTAAGTCACTCGAAAAGGTATTTAGAAACATAGCCAACCAAACCCAGTGGGATCTTGCACGGAGTATGCAAAGTCATGTTATTTGATAAGCACCCCTTTGAACTGTTGCCTAGGTAAATCATTAGAACCAATTAGAGACAAGAAATCAAAAAAGACAATGGTGGGAGAGGCCTTTATGCACGTTCAACATTTTGGTTCACTGGATACTTTTTTCTGTAAGACAGACTTTTAAATGAAATAACGTGTTGCTTTTGTTTCAATATATTGGTCCTGTTTCAGTTGTTAATTTTTTTGTTTAAATGAAAAAATAAAGTCACTCGAACTTCGCGAAATTTAAGAAAGTCGCGAAATTTAAGATGGGCGAAAGTAAAGAAAAAGAATGTAAGATGCTTTACATTGCTCTCATTTTTGAGGGCGATAGAGTTTGTCACGGATCCTAGGTCGTTACTTATGTGTCCCTTATCAGACTTAAACACCAGGTCCCGCCATAAAAGCGAAAGCTCCTCCCACCCCCAGGCTCAAGAACAATCAGTTATCAGTCAGCTGTCGAGTGACCATGTCAGGACAATTGCTCTGAGTGCTAAATTCAAAATTTATATTCTAAACCAAAATAAATATCATTCCTGGAGTTGTCCATCTAAAAATGTTTGTGTTTATCGTAAAATAATGCTATACCAAGCTGTGTGCACTCTAAAATACGAGCATTTTCATCACAGCGTGAGAATAATTTATGCAGGTACGCTAGATTATGGATAGCGCAAAATGTAAAATTTTGCATCGAAAACGTGAGTGGACAGCAAATCACTAATTTATCAATCTCTTAACACAACTGTCTTGTTACCTGTGCAAAAATATTTTTATTCCAGCCGACCTAGGCTCAGAGATAAGCAATTTTACAGGAGGCTTATAATTTGTGACTGCTAGCGTTGCAGTGTTCTGATTATAATTGCAATAATGAACTTCAGTCAAATTCTAATATTGACTTATGAGCCTTTGGTATATGTGGGAGACTTAAACTCAAAGGAAATGACCAAAAATATTCAATTAACATAGTTCTCAATAAAATATTGCTTATTATTTCAACAAGACATTGAAGTTCAACTGTTTGTAGAAAATTAAAAGCCTACAATAAACACTGACTCCAGACATGCACAGTTCCATGACGCTGCCCCTTTAACCCAGCTCTCTCATTGACACTGGCCTCTTGATTGATATGCTATGCTTTCCGTGACTTAGATATGTTCTCCCCAATCACATGCTGTTCACCATTGCCGAGACGTTGCCGAGGTGAGTGAGGGTAGAACATCCTTTTTTGATATTGTCAGTCATTAACTTGCTGTTATGTATTGGGTACCCTGTGTTAGGCCGACAACCTCCGTTCAAATCTCAACCTTGTTATTCTGACACAGGGAGCCCCAAGGTGTCCTTGCCTGTTGCAACCCAGTCCCCACTCTGGTGAAGCAATATGTAAATGAGGTTCACCAGTTAATACTTCAGTCAAGAGATGCTTCTACCACGGTAAGGTTGAGACGTTACACATTATAGTGGGATTTTTTAGACAAGGAAATGATTGAAATTGTCATGTTCATGAAACTGCCAAATTTGTCAAATAATATCACATTGCAAATGATGGAAGAGATGTCACTATGGTTGCTTACTTTTATGTAAACATGCTTGATATTACAGACAGTTCCAGTAGAGACGAATGAGACTCGACAACAGACACCACAGACGGTTAGTGTTTTGTTTATAAGTAGTTCTTAAAATTAATAGAATCCCGAGATTCTATTAATTTTTGTTATTCTTGCACGTTTCGTACCCACAGACTAGCACCCCATCACCATCAACACGGCCACAATCAGCCGGTGGCAAAAGACCAAGGCCTCGCCTGCTCTCAGACGGTAAGCTAACAAGGGAACAAGGATGGAGGGTGGGGGGGAGGGGGGCATGCAGAATAAGCTACAGGGGGAGGTGGGAGGGGGAGGGGGAAGCATATTGGCGAACATGTGAAGCAAGAGGCTCCTGCAGTGTGCTGGCGTTAGGGAAAGGGGATATATGGTTGTATGAGTGATGTGGGAAAATATGAAATACGATGGGCACCCTTCTGCTGTTTCAGATATAAAATATATATATATAAACATATAAACATGCTACTTTATTAGTTTCTGTAGGCCTTCCATTAAAGAGGACTGCACCTTTTGAGGGTCACAAGCTTATAGGGCCACCTGTGAAGGTTGTCAAACCGGTTATTAGCCTGTTCGACCAGCGAGAGGTATGTTATTCTCATACTTAATTAACCCAAAGACTCTATAAAGTATGGCTTGATGACAAACATGCTTCTAATAATGAAGACGAAGTATAGAATTGTGTTTATTTATTTTTGTCAAGGAATCACCTGAAACGGAAGGTCAGAAAAAAGCCAAAAGGATATCTGCATCATTCATAAATCCTTTTAAAGTGGTGAGTTTAATATTTTTTTTAAATATAGGTTTTCTAAAATATTTTTTATTTGTTTATTTTCGTGCACTTGCACGCTTATACAAAGTGTAATTATTTTTATAAAATAAGAAAAAGTGTGTAACAGAATGATGTAAATTATTCCTTCTTAGATTTTCATCTTTGGACGCTTGTTTCCAGTTTTTGTAAAATGGCATCAAAATGTGCCTCACATGTGACTGACTTTCCTTCGTCATTTTTTTTATCCTGCGAATGTGTTTCAGGTGTTGCCCACCAAGACCCCGGACAGCTCCACCGGAGAAGTGAACAGAAACCAACCCAAAGCTGATGCCGCTAAGGTACGTACGCAGTTATCAACGGTGATAAGTTCCCCTGCCACGCTTGTGTTTTCAAAGGGCTGTGTTATCGTCTTCGCTTGTAATTTGCACATGAACGATTTCCTGTCAGGGGCGTACCTGGACCCTTTAGCCTGCCACCCAAACTTGACTAATATATGGTTATTCGAGTGTGTTTCGGTACATTTTATTTCCATTTGCCCCTGCCTGTCGCTCACGTTGGAGGTTGAAATCCTATGCAATCTTGGGCATTACATTAAGTGGATAACCATGATGACCACAAAGATGAGCGCTTCTTAGGAAAGCTTCCATGCTTCCATGGCGGGTTATTGAGTTGGCCCACAGAAAAGTCATCACGTAGCTCTTTAAAGCTGTGAAAAATTTATCCAAAACGTACAAAAAAGAGTGTGCATATAATTGCTTCTTTGAAACCGCCTGTGTGTATCAATTAGATTAACCAGCAGTGGAAAGATGCAACAGAGCAACCAATGAACTCGACGCAAGGCAAGGTGGCCAAAGACGACGAAGATCATGCCAAAGGTGACTTCATGTTTAAAGAGTGGCGAACAGCCACTTCTTTGTTATTCTAACATTTGACAACAGTTTATTTATAAAGATATATCAGTTACTTAAATGAATAACCCGATGGGAATGTGTGCTTTGTGTGACTAAGTATTAAGGGGAGGCTTAAAATGATGGCGTGTTTGCTATGTCAATATAATCTTAGACAAGCATAACATTACTAACTATTTCACAAACTCGTGCATGAAATATAATCTTTTCTTTCCCTGCAGTTACAGCTGGTAAGAGGGACCGCTCACAGAGTGACAGTGAGCCTGAAGATACCACTCCCTTACGGCAAAAGGTACGTAATATTATTTCCCCCAAAAATCCCGCTTAGGCTTAAGGCATCCGTCGAACCAAACATGAACCTAATTCAGTCGAACTTATTGTTTTGGAAAAAGGTACATGAACGGTACAAAGTTTGCAGTGAATTGGCTCGAGTGTGTTAGATTCAAGGTCGCATCGCTGAGTCGAATCTGATCGTGTGTGGTGTGGGTTGGCGGCATACGTCGAACCGAACTTGAACCGAATAAGATAAAAATATTATAAAAATGAGAAAAATAATTGATCCAAATTCAAACCTTTGCACAGAATCTGCAAGTGCATCCTCTCATCAACAAAAGAAGCCGGTCCCCCCCCCCCTTAAAGAGCATGTGTTTACGTACTGATCAACAAAATGGCGAATTTACAGAAGTCAACCTAAAAATTTATGTTCGTTATGCTGGTCCTGCTTCGAAGACAAAATACATCCCTGAAATGCGATTTACCGATTTGCAACAAATGTGCTGTTTTAAATGTATTTGATGAGTATTTGACATACTAGTTGGCAATTGTTATGTGTTCCTTGCTGCGCCCAGCAGCATCCATTATTTTTTTAAACGCAAGCTTCCACAAGAAAGTGCATATTCCCTTCTTCTTTTGTTCTGAGGCAATAATGAAATCCTAAGAGTCACTGTAAGTAAAGTGTGATACAGGACATTTGACTTAACGTCCTTCTTTGGGGAGAAGAGGGTTTCACAGTCCCCATTGACTAATTCCAAGCTATCCCTGAGTGGTATCCGAGACCTCTGGCTTGCCATTGAGCTATCGTGCCTCCCTCTCATATCTCCGGCTTAACGTCCTCATCCTTGGAGAAGAGGGATTCCAGTCCCCAATGTCTAATCCGTAGCCCTCCTGATCCTAATTAGTATCTGAGACCTCTTGCTTGCCATTGAGCTATCGTGCCTCCCTCTTATATCACCAAATTTCACAATAAAGGGTGCTGGCAAAGATAACAGCAGAAAGAGACGCCATAGGAAAAAGACTGGAAACGAGGCCCAGCATTCAGCTGGGTCAGACGAGGAGGACGAGCCATCCTATGACGTCATCAGTCAGGACACCCGAGAGTTTGTGCCATTTGACTATAACCCTGCAGAGTACAGCAAACTATCGGGTAAGGAGAGACATGACACGAAGAAACGACCAGCTCGCCGTATCCATGATGCCTTGCTCAACTCGCCCTCCCCATAATGCATTGTACAACTCACCCTCCCCATAATGCCTTGCTCAACTCCCCTACCCATGATGCATTGAACAACTCCCCCTCCCCATGATGCATTGTACAACTCACCCTCCCCATAATGCCTTGCTCAACTCCCCTACCCATGATGCATTGAACAACTCCCCCTCCCCATGATGCATTGCACAACTCACCCTCGCCATAATGCATTGAATAACATACCCTACCCATGATGCATTGCACAACTCACCCTCCCCATAATGCCTTGCTCAACTCCCCTACCCATGATGAATTGAACAACTCACCCTCCCCATGATGCATTGCACAACTCACCCGCCCCATGATGCAATGCTTACCTCACCCTTGCTCAGCTCACATACCCCATAATGCATTGGATGGGAGTCTATTTTTTGCAGCGTTAATGAACGTCATCACACGGCTATTCAATTGTAGCTTTATAAACGTATTTTTGAGAGAATTTAGAACAATAAAATACAAAGTTAGGGTGAATCAGCCCTAGTCCCCACCCAGTCTTCAGAAATAACTGGACCCTCTGTGTTCGTGAATTTAGCTGATTGGCTCCTATGTGCATCTTAATATCTAAGCTTGCCCAGCCGAGGCAAACATGTTAAATAACTTTGAGAAAGTCATCCTCGGGTACCCAGTGTGTCAAGGTCAGCCGAAAGAGGCATGAGAACGAGGCAGTGGAGGGTTTTGCGCCTGTGACCTCGACGCCCTGGGTTCCAGAGGATGCAACAAAAATCTTCTAGCTTTAAAATTACCCAGATTGCCTCGAGGTCAGCATAACGAGGCGCGAGAATGAGGCGGTGGAGGCTCTCGTGCCTGTGACCGCGACGCCTTGGGTTTCCAAGAATGCGACAAAAGGGTTCTAGCTGTAAAATTATCCAGATTGCCTGAGATCTGAGATACGGAGCCTAGGATCTCTGTTGGTGAAAGCCTAAGACCTCTCCTTGTTGATAAAATCTTGTTTTCTCTCTACTCATTAGGCCAGAATGCTCAGCCAAGTACTGAAGTCTTTAACCCCTACGAAAAAGCAAGATCGGAAAAGGTGCAGTATCCGGCTAACGTCCGCAATGATGTCTATGTAATAGGAAAATGATGACTGTAATAATGTTATAGGAAAATGATGACTGGCAATAATGTAGTAGGGAATGATGACTGGTAATAATGTAGTAGGGAATGATGACTGGTAATAATGTAGTAGGGAATGATGACTGGTAATAATGTAGTAGGGAAATGATGACTGGCAATAATGTAGTAGGGAATGATGACTGGTAATAATGTAGTAGGGAATGATGACTGGTAATGATGTAGTAGGGAATGATGACTGGTAATAATGTTATAGGAAAATGATGACTGGCAATAATGTAGTAGGAAATGATGACTGGTAATGATGAAGTAGGGAATGATGACTTGTAATAATGTAGTAGGGAATGATGACTGGTAATAATGTAGTAGGGAATGATGACTGGTAATGTAGTAGGGAATGATGGCTGGTAATAATGTAGTAGGGAATAATGACTGGTAATAATGTAGTAGGGAATGATGACTGGTAATAATGTAGTAGGGAATGATGACTGGTAATAATGTAGTAGGGAATGATGACTGGTAATGATGTAGTAGGGAATGATGACTGGTAATAATGTAGTAGGGAATGATGACTGGTAATAATGTAGTAGGAAATGATGACTGGTAATAATGTAGTAGGAAATGATGACTGGTAATGATGTAGTAGGGAATGATGACTGGTAATGATGTAGTAGGGAATGATGACTGGTAATAATGTAGTAGGGAATGATGACTGGTAACAATGTAGTAGGGAATGATGACTGGCAATAATGTAGTAGGGAATGATGACTGGAAATGTAGTAGGGAATGATGACAGGTAATAATGTAGTAGGAAATGATGACAGGTAATAATGAAGTAGGAATGATGACTGGTAATGATGAAGTAGGGAATGATGACTGGTAATAATGTAGTAGGGAATGATGGCTGGTAATAATGTAGTAGGGAATGATGACTGGTAATGATGTAGTAGGGAATGATGACTGGTAATAATGTATTAGGGAACATTGACTGGTAATGTAGTAGGGAATGATGACTGGTAATTATGTAGTAGGGAATGATGACTGGTAATAATGTAGTAGGGAATGATTACTGGTAATAATGTAGTAGGGAATGATTGGTAAAAAAAATGATTTTCCACCTCGACTTGCAACCATATGCTCCAATCCGCAACATTAAATGACGCCTTTCCCGACACAGCAATCGTCCGGTCCACGGTCCAAGGTGCACATGAAGTCCGGACAAAGAAGTATGACCTACTCCAAGAAAAGGTGACTTAAACAATTATTTGGCTCACAAACATTCTGTACAGTACGATAACCAGTTCCGTAGCAGTCCCAGTTCCGTATCACTCAGCATTTGTTTTTATCTTTTTGCCTCGAATATTGTAGATTTGAACAATCCAAAACTACCTAAATAATACAAAACTATTAACCTTTCATGAGATGTAAATTCAGCTTATTTCATCCAATGGTTTGTTCAGGAAGTAGCATTATTTCAAAGCGATTTTCGTATTTGTTGCTAAAATGAGCGGCGTTTACTGCACAGTGAACTGACCCGCGTCACGAAAGTCAGATGAAAACAATACCTCCTTTAACAAAAATGTCCTAATTTTTATACGAATGCTTAGAAGAAAGAATATCTGTTAATGTGTACGATTTACATTGCTTTTAGTTTTTCGTGCTTCCCGGAGGACGTGGGAATAGTTTCCTATCACCCTGCGCCCATAATGTGTTTTTGGTTTGACTACAGATATAAAGCCGCGAAAAGGATTGATTTGATTATCCCGTTCTCCACTAATCATTTAATCCCAGTAATATTTAATTCTAAACGGTTAATTTTTATTATGTGGGCCTTTTATTTCAGTCATTCGGCTGAATGAAGAACTTCATTTTAAAGACAACCTCCTTGATATTGTTAGCGCTCGATAAAATATTATTCTATATTAAAATAATTACTGAACCTGTGATTGATATATCAATATGCGAGGATGATTAAATAAAACGGCCAAGATTAACCATAGTTAAATCATTAGCTCTGGCTAACTTACAAAGGGACATGGGATATTATGGCAGAACTCTCAAAAGAACGACAACGACGCATTGGCGGCCGTAGCATTTACATTTTGTTCTTGTAAATAAAAACTGCTTTTTGTTGAGCCCTCGTGCACTAAAATTATCAAAATAAATCACCCAATTCTAGGCTCACCTAATCCTCTACATTTTGGCATTTTGTCTATTTTGCCGTTTCAGTATTTGTGTGGGTCGAGGCATTTATGTTGGAAAAATTTTATCAGACCGTTTCATCAGACTGATTTGTTAGCGACACGCGAGCGAAAGCCCATTGACGATTGTTGGTTTGTTCACAGCTTCCCCAAGCTAATGTTGTATTTTACGTGTTTCATTCGTAGTTACTTTATCACAATAAAACAAATTGTGACGAAAAATATAATAAAATTCCTTCAAACTTTTCTTACATGTTTGTGGAGTTGTTATTTACATCTCTGTGAAGTTTCAATCCATTTAGGGCAATATTGAGCGATTGAAGTTGGAAACTTTCCTCCGCAAAAAAGATAGAGCAATTTAAATATGAAGGGATACGGAGCTGGTCATCGTACTGTATTTATACTTTCTTTGTCGAAAGCAATGTTATAATGAATGTTAGGCAGCCTAACAGTTTCCCCCATAGAAAAGACACGATGATTTAGAAACACGTTTGCATTTTATCTAAAGTTTTTTTTTTCTCAATAGGGATTTCTCTAAAAAGCAGCAATGGCCATCCAGATAGTTGAACAACAGAGTTCTCGGTCCAACACGGTCTCAACACTCAAATAGGGATTGCTGCATTTCAAGGGCCTAAATTAGATTGGGGGGCGGGGCGGGGTGGTGGGGCGTGTGCCAACTCCGCCTTCCAACCGTAAACACCATCATGGTCACCACTTCGTTGGATGCCACCGCGCTTTGTCAGTTCCCAGACACTGATATTATTTCTTATTCACCAGCCAATCAGAGTGCGAGAAAGGTGCGCTTGGGAAATGGCCTAAATTTCCACACTTTGAAATTTGTGTCAATCAAAACACATTCTGATTGGCTTTACACTTGTTTTGACCATGGAAGCCCGCAGCATACTTTTAAATAGATTCTTAGAATTTTAAAACTGACATTGTGGAATTCGAGTTCTATATCATTTTATAATTGTAACTCAAATGAATTAGCGACCTTATTTCTCGCGTTTTAGAAGGCATGTCATTAGCCAACAATAGCAAGTGCCATCACCTACAACAATATTCCCTTTCACATAACCTTTTATTCATTTATTCCTTGACAAAATCATATAAACCTATCAAGATTTAATTGTTATGTCAATAAGCTTGTGGGCTCTGTTATTCGACAGGCGAAAAAAACAAAAAAATAAAGTGACTGATAAAGGGCAGCAAGCATGCCTCTTCCCTTTGCATGAACCCTATTTACCACCCACTGCCCTAAAATTCTCGGATAATTGGAATTAAGTATTTTTACGGGAAAATTCTTTTACGGGCGCGCGACATATTCCAATTCGCTCATAGTGCATTGTTTTTCTGATGATGCTGTTTGGTGCTTGGTCCTCATGGCCGGCTTCGAGTAAGTATTTGTAGTAGTCGCGTTTTGTGAGAGAGAAGAGAATTACGCCAATCAGGCATCTATAAACAAGGGGGAAAAATGATTTTTAATTTTCTCTTAGTTCTTTAATGGTGTTGCTAACAGGGGCTGGAAGTCCTGTGTCGAATAGCACGCTGCTTGAGGGTCACGTAAAGACCGATACATCAACGGGAGGCAACGCGAAAACACGAACTTTAAATATGCCAAGAAAAAGCTTGCAAATTCTCCATAATTATCTCGCGAGTGGCATCCCTGGAAATCTAGATTCCGCCCCTTGTCCGATGGGCAGATTATTGGGATACTAAACTAAAGAGGCGACCAGTTAATTTTTGAGTGGGAGGGGAGGGGTTATTTTGGGAAAAAAATCATGCATGCCCTCCGGGTCTAAAAAAAACCTGCATTGTTTGATAAAAAAGTCCCGCTTTACGTAAAATTTCCTGTTCGTCAGTTACCGTAAAAAATAAAAACAACATAAATGCTCCCTCTTCCACCCCCCCTCCCGTCGACTCCTATGGGATCTTCCCCCCCCCCCTCTTCCGTCGACTCCTATGGGATCTTTCCGCCCCTCTCCCGTCGACTCCTATGGGATCTTTCCCCCCCCTCTCCCGTCGACTCCTATGGGATCTTTCCCCCCCCCCCTCTCCCGTCGACTCCTATGGGATTTTTCCCCCCCCCCTCTCCCGTCGACTCCTATGGGATCTTTCCCCCCCCTCTCCCGTCGACTCCTATGGGATCTTTCCCCCCCCCCTCTCCCGTCGACTCCTATGGGATCTTTCCCCCCCCCTCTCCCGTCGACTCCTATGGGATCTTTCCCCCCCCCCTCTCCCGTCGACTCCTATGGGATCTTTAACCCCCCCCCTCTCCCGTCGACTCCTATGGGATCTTTCCCCTCCCCTCTCCCGTCGACTCCTATGGGATCTTTCCCCCCCCCTCTCCCGTCGACTCCTATGGGATCTTTCCCCCCCCTCTCCCGTCGACTCCTATGGGATCTTTCCCCCCCCCTCTCCCGTCGACTCCTATGGGATCTTTCCCCCCCCTCTCCCGTCGACTCCTATGGGATCTTTCCCCCCCCCTCTCCCGCCGACTCCTATGGGATCTTTCCCCCCCCCCCCCTCTCCCGTCGACTCCTTTGGGATCTTTTGAGTGTCCTTACTATGTCCAGACTTCCTTCCCTCCAAACACAACAACAATTCTGCACATATTCATTGACCATTTTCATTACTCTTTTTTCTGAACCCGTTTTTTTAAACGCTTTCAAAGAAAAACACTTCATACATGCCATACATTGTTAATTATAATAAATTATGTTTAATATACTGACAAAGTCAATGTACCCTGTGTTTATGTACAATCGTTAAACAGGGCTCTTATCTATCTGTAGAAAACAGACGATATTTGTCCACCTAGCCCATGGCGTTTCCCTATACTCTTGATATGCGAGCGTGCCTTGGTATCACCAGATAATGTTCCCATAATACTCTTGATATTCGAGTGCCTTGGTATTACCAGATAACACATTTCTTTACAGGATTCATAGGGCTGCCAAGTGGGCACTTCCACGCACGCGCAAACTCTTTCAAGTTGGATAACGTGCCAAGAACCCTAGATGGGAGTAAGAGATTAGATAATGAAATTGCAACACATGGAATCTTAAGATGGATTGGGTCGGAACATTTAAAAAGTGTCACTATTAAGTGCCAGACTGGATTTCCGGTTCAGACGTGAGTTTGCTGGGCCCTCGCCTATTTTTCGCTTTTTCCTCGGGTTATCTCCCCTCAACAAGTGTTCCGAGCTAAAAAAAACACGAGGAGTATGCAAACAACTGCCCGCCTTTATTTCCTTTTCTTTTATATTTTGTCTTTTAATCGACTACATAAAAAAAAAAATGAAATTCAGGTGTGGAGAATAGAACACTGATCTGCTTTCCCTAAACAACTACGATAGCGCGCTGTCTCATCCACTGTCGCAATAAACTGAAAGATACGAGGCGCGCAAAGGATTATGGCCGTTTTAATAACCACGACTGTGCAAACCACTAAAATGGCTGCGTTCACTTTAGCAAATGGCACGAGTCTTAGGGCGTTCCCTCTAGTCTTCTGTCCATGTTCGGATGAGTATGTACCTGAATTTATTAGGAGAATGCGGATCCGTATCCAACATGGCGATCGCTTTCTCGGGTCGAATACTGGCACACCAGCTCTGAGACATAAACAAAGCAGCATAAGGGTTATCGTCACCTGACTTTACAATAATTTATCCATCGGCGATCTTTTGGAATTGGACATATGGGGGGAGGGAGGGAGAGGGAGGGAGGGAGGGAGGGAGGGAGGGAGGGAGGGAGGGAGGGAGGGAGGGAGGTAGGGAGGGAGGGAGGGGGAGGGGGGGAGGGGGGGAGGGAGGGAGGGGGGGAGGGGGGGGAGGGAGGGAGGGAGGGAGGGAGGGAGGGAGGGAGGGAGGGAGGGAGGGAGGGAGGGAGGGAGGGAGGGAGGGAGGGAGGGAGGGAGGGAGGGAGGGAGGGAGGGAGGGAGGGAGGGAGGGAGGGAGGGAGGGAGGGAGGGAGAGAGGGAGGGAGGGAGGGAGGGGGACACCTCGCAACGCCCCAGCCACCCCCAAACGGCATGTTTAAAAAAAGAAAAACGCCATTGTAACGCATTGTACAAGTCACTAACCTGCCCATATGCAATAAAGAAGAGCTGATCGTTTGTGAGTCCCCACTCAGAACCAATCACGGGAAGCGTATTTTCTTCGCCGTGTTTCTGGACCCAGTCTTGGTACGCCTGGGAATGCATAACCTCGGTTAAATATGTTGTTTCCTAAAAACATGTTTCGGTCGCGTGTTCCACCCATTACCGTCGTCTGTTTTGACCCTGTACTTACCGCATACGAAGCCTTCAGGCCGCCGTTATCTGCGATGTTCTCTCCTAATGTATACTTCCCATTGTCCTATACACAAATTACGCATGAGATACAATAAGGGATTATTATCCGAAAACGATATCTCACTTACGTTTTTGCCGTAGTAGTTAAACTGGTTATACTGCTTGATTAGACAATCCGCCTTGACTTTAAACCCGTCCACTGCCTTTTGCGTCCACCACGGCGTCCCATAGTTACCCCTCTTGTCGTACATCCGACCTGCAGGAAAACGGGTGTGACGAAAAGGATACTCTTGCCCTTCCCCAAGACGCTGTCACTTCACTGTCCACTATGCGGCGGACGAAGAATAGGTGAAGAGAAACCTTTTTGGGTCCCAAGCCCAAAACACTGTTCAATATTTAGATCACAGGCGTCAGCCAATAATGCGGGAAAGAGCACCTTTCCTGCGAATTCTTGAGCATCATAAACATTTCTTAACTTTTCTTAAAAGTCAGCACTTACTATCTCAGGTAACCAGTATCCCTCGCGAGTGACGAGTACTCACCCGAGTTATCGAATCCATGAACAAGTTCGTGTCCCACTGCCGCCCCTATGCTTCCATAGTTCACAAATCTAAATACCAAAACAAAGACATAAGACAGAACCGCAAGAAACGCTGTGGTACAGGATAGTTCGGCTTAGCCCCAAGTAGTCCGTGGGGAACTAGACTAACTTAGACTATTTTAGCTGTTTTGTATAAAGAGCAAAGAGAGGTACAATTATCATTTCACCCTATTATGAGTTGGTAACACCCTATCGAACCCGAGGAAACTTACTTTGGGGAACGCTTATCGAAGTAAGGTGCTTGTAGAATACCAGCGGGAAATACTGAAACAAGATGAAATGGTTATATGATATAAATATTGATTTAAAAATGAATAAAGAAGATAAAAGTGTCGATACATAGGCTCTTTTTGAGCTTTACCGCGGGCTCAGAAACGACCTGAAGATCGAGCCTAGTCGATGCGTGGACACGAGAGCAAGGGTGAGGGCGAAAAAGGGACAGATGGGCCAACTTTATCCGAATTTCAGTACAATGAATAAATGAATTCAATATTGCGGGCTCTATCCGGTGTGCTTCTGCGCTGCCAAGCAATTTACATGGATGAAGAAAGTGTTTAGTATGTTTATCCCACTTTGACGATTTAGCCAAGCACAGACACAGGAGATCGACTCTGCCTTCTACAGTGGTTCTCTGACGTCCCATAATAAAATGTTGGCAAGCTAGAATGTGGGACGGGTTCGCCATATACTAGAGATTCCCAAATAATGGATCTAGGGGGTTTAACCCCCCTCCCCCCTCCTTTGGGCTGCCAGAAAGCCATATATAACAATAAATAATTCCCCCTAACCTTTTGTCACTGAGCCCCTTCCCCTCTTCAGAGAAAACCTTCATCCAACCAGGTCCCATCCCTTAAGACACAACTGATCATAGTTGGGGGTGTGATTTATTGGCCTCACCTATCTGTCCCATCCCTTAAGACACAACTGATCATAGTTGGCGGTGTGATTTAATGGTCTCACCTATCTGTCCCATCCCTTAAGACACAACTGATCATAGTTGGGGGTGTGATTTAATGGTCTCACCTATCTGTCCCATCTCTTAAGACACAACTGATCATAGTTGGGGGTGTGATTTAATGGCCTCACCTATCTGTTGCATCCCTTAAGATACAACTGATCATAGTTGGGGGTGTGATTTAATGGCCTCACCTATCTGTCCCATCCCTTAAGACACAACTGATCATAGTTGGCGGTGTGATTTAATGGTCTCACCTATCTGTCCCATCCCTTAAGACACAACTGATCATAGTTGGGGGTGTGATTTAATGGCCTCACCTATCTGTTGCATCCCTTAAGATACAACTGATCATAGTTGGGGGTGTGATTTAATGGCCTCACCTATCTGTCCCATCCCTTAAGACACAACTGATCATAGTTGGCGGTGTGATTTAATGGTCTCACCTATCTGTTCCATCCCTTAAGACACAACTGATCATAGTTGGGGGTGTGATTTAATGGCCTCACCTATCTGGTTTCTTGATGGGCTGTAGTAAGCATTCACGGTCTGTGGAGTCATTAGCCACCTTAAACAACAAAAACAACAACAAAACCATCAGTCAAAAAAGTGGTACGTTTTTTTATGAGATATGCCGTGCTCGGATGATTTGGTGCATTGATATACTCACTTATTCTTGTCAACCGGTTTACGCAGCTCCCCAATGTTCTTCTTATAAGAAAATTTCACTTCCGCAAGCTGATTTGCAAAATACTCCACCTCAGTAAACTCCTCGGCAAGCTGAAAAAACACACATTAAAAAAAACATTCATCAGATCGTATTCGTTAAATTAAAAATTATAGCTAGGGTGCGTGCGCACCCGCCTTGACCTCCAACAAGTGAGTTGAAGGTCAAGTTTCAAGATAAATCCTGCGTACGCGCATTATATTTGCCTGGTTTCGATAAAGTTGGTAGCGCGTTCTCGGGTGGCATCTGTCACATAATGTTGTTAAGGTACCTACCTCTTTGTATCTTGAATCTAACTCTGCATCACTTTCAATAAACGATGGGTAACCAATCATATCCACAACTGCGTCTGCCTGAAATGTTATACATGTTAGCCAATAGGAAAAAAAAAGATCAATGGAATTGCTATGACAAGGACAAAAGGTACTTATCGCGACGTCGAATCCGAATACGGAGTAGATATCGCTAGGTGAATATCATTTCACAATATCAATACACCCAAATATCACGTGAGGTGAATATGCCTGTTACATTAGCATAATTTAGTTATGCTCGAGGATGTGTGCACGCGATAGGGTGTGGCCCCTGCAGCTGTCTGGCCTTATTGTTCTTCAGGCCTTTGCACGTTTAAATCTAAAGTTAAAATTACTGTAAACTTGAAAGCTATAACCCTCTATCTATTCGGATTTTAGGCTGATTTTACATTACACTGCAGGGGCGGCGGATGGGTTCCATAGGTGGGGGGGGGGGGGGGGGGGGGGGTTGGGGGGAGGGGTGGGTAGTGGTTTCAGAGGGAGGGGTGGTTGGTGGTTTCAGGGGGGAGGCGTGGGTGGTGGTTTCAGGGGGGGAGGCGTGGGTGGTGGTTTCAAATTCTTAAGCGCTATTTATAAGAACGCGGAGGATAACCTTAGTTTTTATGCACGGCATTTTAAACTGTCAACAAATTTGTTGTCGGTTGCATATGCACCGCTTAAAACCCGTTGGCTAAAAAAGACGTTCATATATAAAGAAACATCCGCTCAGAAAAGAGGGGGGGCTGGCGCCCCCTGCCCCTCCCCTTCCGCCGCCCCTGCACTGACATAGATTTAACAATGAAAAATTAAAAATGGCTGCAAAAACCAAACAAGCATATCAAGTGCGCAAGATTTCTAACTTTGACAGTATACCTTATCAATGGCAGCGAGTCGCGTTTTCTCATCCATCCAGTCCAAATAAGGAAGGCGTTTCTTGAATGCTGCACGTATTGCGTCAATCATTTCTGTCGCCTATTGAGGAAAACATAACTTCTATTATCCCTAGAATTATAAGGGCAAGTGCTTAGACTGGGCTCGCGGACCTAACGCTAGAGGTTTAACTTGCGGCTTCGACCACAGAGATGCATCAGATGAGCATCTAATTAAGGCTGCACAAGCATTTCCAACAATGTATAGCAAGAATGTTTTTTTTAATATGGCTTGTATGTGCCATGATGGAGGGGGTGCTTTCCCCTCCCTATCCTGTGGCTTTACTATGATTTATTATGATTTGGAAAAATATCGGAATCCCTTACAAACCGTAATTCGTACGCGCCTGTATTTTACCTGAGTTTTGCTTGATCCCTCAAATGTTTCCTTAATAAAGAGCTTCCCTAAAGCCATACCAACAGCCTCGTCTGTCTCGCTTATACAGCGCGCCCAGAGGTCTTCGGCCTTACTGGCTCCGTCCAGTACTTGGCGGAGGGCTTGGTGTGCGTCACGGAACGGGGAGGAGAGGGACGGGGCAAAATGCTCGACAACATGCCAAACCATGTAGTCATTCAACACACTAAAACATGAGGAGAGTTAGGTATTAAAAAAAAAACAGAGTTAGTAAGGTTGGGTATTTTTTTGTTAAATTGGTAGGGCCAAATTAAAGCCAGACGATACAAGGGGTAGGGTCAAGTGAACACAAGACAAAGTTAGGTATTCCCTGGTAAATTGGTAGGGCCAAAATAAAACCAGACGATACAAGGGGTAGGGTCAAGTGAACACAAGACAAAGTTAGGTATTCCCCGGTAAATTGGTAGGACCAAATTATAACCAGACGATACAAGGGGTAGGGTCAAATTAAAACCAGAGGATACAAGGGGTAGGGTCAAGTGAACACAAGACAAAGTTAGGTATTTCCTGGTAAATTGGTAGGGCCAAATTAAAACCAGAAGGTACAAGGGGTAGGGTCAAGCGAACACAAGACAAAGCTAGGTATTTCCTGGTAAATTGGTAGGGCCAAATTAAAACCAGACGATACAAGGGGTAGGGTCAAGTGAACACAAGACAAAGTTAGGTATTGCCTGCTAAATTGGTAGGGCCAAATTAAAACCAGACGATACAAGGGGTAGGGTCAAGTGAACACAAGACAATGTATGTATTGCCTGGTAAATTGGTGGGGCCAAATTATGACGATATAAGGGGTAAGGCCAAGTGAACCCAAGACAAACGTTAGGTAAATTTCAAGATAACAGTTAGTAGTTATCCTGTTTCCTGGTAAGGTTATACACCAGATGTTAAAAGTGTTTCCTGGTAAAGGGGTAGGGCCTTTTTGAAACTAGACAAGTTGGGTGATGCCTGGTAAGAAGGATAAAAGATGTTTCAAGAATAACACAGAACACTTGTGTTCTCATTATAAGGTTGGAATATTGCAAGGCTGGAATGGATATTATTATTATTGTGATACTGTATTACATGGGATATGCTAGTTGACATGTGGCATTGATGGACCAGCATAATTTGCGTTAAATAGCAACGTGTGGCTGCTTGCATGACACGAATCTCACGCGATAATTGTGAGTGTTTATCTCGAGCGTTAATCGTGACATGCATTTTTAATTCTTACGTCTGATTGGCTCCACTGATGACGGCTGACAATGCGCGTAGATATTCTGTTGCCATAACAACAACACTCTCACTTTCTTTTATCACGGCTACTCCTGAAAATGCACTTGAAAAGAAATCCATCCACGGAATCTGAAAAAAAAGGATATCATTTAACATTAATATCGTAGAAGATACAAAGAGGATCAACCAATGTATGGCGCAGCAGTTTGTAGCGATGGATGCGAAATAATTAGGCTACGTTAAGACTCCCTTACAATAAGACAAGTAGATAATCTAAACTGGACATCTATGTGTTATTTTTAGGTTACCTTCTAATTTAACCGAACCCTACGAAAAACCACTTTAATAGATGCCCCCTTTAAAATACCTTGGGACAAAGGGAAATGAGCTCCTTCACCGTGATCTTCGTGTACAACTGATCGATCTGGCTTCTGTTATCCGGGGGTATAAATATCTGGAAAAGATAAACAAATTGCTTCTTAATCCAAAATATGCATCACTCAGTTTCGTGAAATCTCAAGCGTCAAATTCTAAATAACCAGAAAAAATAGACCCGTACTTAGAAACCGACTATGACAGATGCAAATGCCAAAGAATTGAGAAGGAATGTAGAGGTAGGGGGAACGCGTGGAAAAAAGAAAATATCTGATGATCCTTCAACAGGAAATGATCCACATTAATATAGCGGGCAAGGGGGATGCGCGCTACCCTTTTCCACCTCTCCCCCAACCCACCCCCCACCCCCAGCTATGCGCCTGCTACAGAAAAAGCCACAAAACTGCAAAAAATTGCAGCGCAGTATGCTTTCGTCCATTAGCGATTCAGATAAAAAAAGTTCATAAACACAATAACTTGTTCAGAAATAAAAAAGGAAAATAAAGGAAAATAAACAATGTTTAAAAAAATATATCATGCAACGAGGATCGAACTTCGTTCAAATAAAAAAGAAAAAAAATAGACCATACATCAAGAAGTTGCACTGAATCATCGTATGACAGCTAAAACTTTAAGGTTAGGCTGGAGATTTCGGGTCCAGCACCGCTATCTAGCGAACTGTACAACACACAAGTACCAGAGGCACGCGCGCATTAATGGGGAGGCAATAACCAGGATCCCAGGCCTGTCTTAGTCGGTTACGCCATGCACAGATCGTTGTGACGTACACTGAAAAACATCGAGGTCTATTTGGTTGTCTCGGGTCTCTAGGGAGCCGCTACGCAGGTTAAAGCAGGGATTAGGCGTTATGCACGTGCTGATTTAAATACAATGGAACTAGTCAGTAGTAGGAAGCAAAATGCGTACTTGTAATTGTCCATAGCCGATAAAAGCTAAGCGTTTCAAAACCAAAAAGCTCGTTAATTTCCGCCTCTTTACTGCGCTTCCCTGAAGTGGCAAATTGCCGTATCTATTAAATACCCACTTACGTTCTAACATCCTACAGTGCTGTCTCGCTAGAACATAAGCGTAAATGCAAACGCATACAAAATTACCCAGTCAAACTTCAGGCGCAACAAAATCAAGTAGTTGCGTGGTATAACACGCTTTCTTGTCTCGTACTAGCCCTGATTTCACCACGATGCGGATTACCTGTGCTAGCTGTATTTCTAGTCGAAGCACCTCCCGCATCTTGTCCCGGACAGTGGTCTCGTCCTTGCCTCCGAGTAGCACGCCAACCCGGGTCATGTACTCCAGGTATGCTGTCAGTTCCTGTAGGGGAGAGGATAAAAGCAAGTCAGGACATGGGTGAATCCAGTATATCTAAGGAGAAAAGGCTTTTAACTTCTTAAGGGGAGGGTGTCCAAGAAGGTTAGTCGGAGGGGAAGCCACGATTTTAACGTTGGGGAAGGGGTGGGGCTGAGACTAGTAGGGGTGTAACTAGGGTGTCCAAGAAGGTTAGTCTGAGGGGAAGCCACGATTTTAACGTTGGGGAAGGGGTGGGGTTGAGGCTAGTAGGGGTGTAACTAGGGTGTCAAAGAAGGTTAGTCTGAGGGGAAGCACAGGATTTTAACGTTGGGGAAGGGGTGGGGTTGAGGCTAGTAGGGGTGTAACTAGGGTGTCAAAGAAGGTTAGTCTGAGGGGAAGCACAGGATTTTAACGTTGGGGAAGGGGTGGGGCTGAGACTAGTAGGGGTGTAACTAGGGTGTCGAAGAAGGTTAGTCTGAGGGGAAGCACAGGATTTTAACTTTGGGAAGGGGTGGGGCTGAGACTAGTAGGGGTGTAACTATCTGGGGAGGAGGGTCAGTCCCTTTGGCGTCTGAAGAGGGAAAATGAGGCGAGCGAGGGGTGCAGACAGGAGTGAATGGGGGATGGCGAGCCTAGGATTAAAGCACCTGGGCAAAGGGAGGAGAATGGGGCAACTCTGGGATGAAGCAGCCGAGCAAGTGGAGGGAGTAATGAGGAAGTTTAGGGCTAATTGTCTAGGGTGAGTCGGGGGAGCTTATTCGAAGCTGGGCTGGCATATGGATTGAAGAACGTTGTTGAATGCCCGCCTTCTCAATTTTTTAAAATGTAATTTAATTTAATTAAAGGACAAACCATAAACTATCCAAATACCTTTATATTACTAATGCTTTATAATGGGTGGTAAAAATGCTTAGGACAAGTCAACTATGAATCCACCTACCTCACTGGTTTCGTTAAGCAGATAATAGCTCCTCTCAATTCCTATTCCTGCTTGATCCAGCTACAAGGCAAATAGGGTACTTAATATAAACGCGAACGCTTTATTTCCTCCGGGATGATCATAGCGGTATATCTCTCTGACGTAGGCAGGTTTGGAGTGCACTTCTCCTTCCTGTGTTTTTAGCTTCGAAAATATATTTGTTGTTGTTGAGAGCTTTTCTCTCTCTTTGCCTCTAGTAATCTTTATAAAAGCTGGTTTTGAATTGAGCGCTTAGCTTTTCGCGGTTTAAGATGGTTCATTAATCTCTAGGACCCTTTTTTCTCTTCTAAACCCTGAATAGCCTTTTAATATGCTAATGAATAGACAGTTGTCAGTCACGTGTGAAAACAACATGGATGGCTGAAGGCCATAGCTATTAAAATTTCGGTCTTACGAATATCTTGTGAAATACTCCATTCCCTTGAGAATCTTCGATTAAATAGCAGTCCAAACACTCCGACCGTACAATAATAAAACGACTTTACAAACAAGCGCTAAGTGAAAATCGCTTACAATTAGACTTACTGTACCTTGATAATATTGCTAGACGAGTCCTTGTCATCGGCATCAACATCGAAGTTGAAAAACACTGGCGTATTATATTGGATCTGTACTCGTTTAAGCGTTTCGGCAAAGACAAATTTACTTGAGTCCCAGGAGTCCGAAAGCGACCATCCTCCGATTTTGTCTATGAGTTCAAGCAGCGGTTTAGATCCACGGTTATTAATCTCATCCAAATTCATGCACGCGTCGTAAAACGTTCTCGCAGCACGAACCGCTTTGCTCGTTGAGTTCTTGATTGAGTCGTCCGTTAACAGACGCTTAATGGTTGCTTGGTTCTTTTTCCATAACCACGAGAAGGTCCCCCAAAACGCCTCTGAGCTTGGAATGGGATTATTCTTCATCCATCCACCGCATGCATACTGGAAGAAGTCGTTACATGGTTCACTCTTGTTGTCAACAGCGTGGAGCATGTAGTGTGCTGCATCGAGGCATCCAGCACTCAAGCAAACCCTCTGCTGCTGCGATACCTTGTAGTGTGACTTTGCGAGTAAAACGCTCAAAACAACGCACGCTAGCAATAAAAATACTACAGCAATAACAGACCAAAACAACGGCTTTCGAACGAGTCTGTGTAGCGAGTTATTGTTTGATGGTCGGATAACTGTAATAACATGCCCCTCGAGACTATCAGCGTCTCCCGCACTAGCCGTGTTTCCACCAAAAGCAGCGAAAGAGTCGTCATCATCATATCTCAGCAATGGTTCATGGGTCACTTCGGAGCTATCCTGGTTAGACATGTTATTTTAAGCAGCTGCACTTAGCCAAATTGTGATGTCTCAAGTAAAAAGAATGTATCGGTAATCTTGGATTTTTTGTTAGTTCCCCGATGGATCCACAATCCTATTCGTTTGAATAGTGGCGGCAAAAAAATGCTTTCTCTCTCGGTCAGGCTCAGTCTGGTTTCTCTGCTCTGTAGAATGGACGAGCGCTGAATGTTTCCCGCGCGCTAGCTGCTATTCTGCCAGGCTTGTGAAACGCCGGCACCCGATCCTTGCTTAACTACAAGCACTTATCGGCGAAGAAAAAAATACAGTTATGACAGTGTCCTTCTGGTACAATTCAATGATCGACACGGAGTTTATGGCCTTAGGTTCATACCTTTACGACATTGACGTCACGGTGTCGCAGCTGCACCGTCATAATAACATGGCTGGTGAACAGACAGAAAGGAATAATAGGAAAAAATATGGTGTTACGTTAACGATTAGAGGACAAAATTCAAACAGATAATTACAGCCGTGTAACAGTGTGTGTGACCTGTCCTAGAACACGATTGCGTGACATCACAAGACGAAGACGAATTTTCCTCCCCTTCCCCCACCCCACCTCCCCACCTCTCACCATCCTCAAACTACCACGTGACTCCTAAGGTTGTGTTGATTACATAATCCGCCATTGCATTGGTGTGGTGGCGGGGCGAAGTTGTTTGGAAGCAATTTCTATCGAAATTCCACCTACCTACTTCACCCAAACATGGAATTGAGCAAGATAGCCAACAATTTAGTTAAGTGTGTGGCAACAGGGCAAGTAAGTCGACAATAATCCAACAATTCACAGTTTCTAGAACCCTATCTCATTCGCATGCTCTTACCAGTTAGTGAAAGTTGAAAGTCTCTGGGAAAAGCAGACCACTGTGGTTGCCTTTCTGCGAAGGTTCGGATGACAGTTGTGCCGGCTGTGGGCTACGGAACTTAGTTCTTTGAAGCCCCAGCTGGAAGCACACAATGTCAAACTCTGCGCCGTTGGTCTGGAAGAGCTCGGACTTACTGAGTTTCAAGAAGGGAATTTCTTCAATGGAGGTGTGTAACCATCACAGGTATTCTAGCTAGCGTAAGACTGCTTCGAACCCGCGAGGGAAAGGTGTTATCAGCTCTTGTTTGGGTATAGGGGTGCAGCGAAAGGTCTTTAACACTGTCTGAAAAAAAGCAAACCAATAGCCTGTGGTGACCTGAGTATCCACACAGGGGCGGGTCTAGTGGTGGGCCTAGCAGGGCCGCTCCACCCCCTATTTTTAGATATTTGGCTTCAAATTAATAAGAAATATAAGGAAATCCACGAAAGAATTATGAATCTGGCCCCCCTTTCTTGTAACCCTTGCTCCCCCCCTCTTTTTGGAACTCTTGATCGGCCCCTGCAACACGAGCATGTTTTTCTTTGTGTTTACCTAAGGAGGGGCTGCAAGCAGTCAAAGCTATGAGGGGCAGGAAAGGGGCAAGGAAGATGCAGGGAGTTACTCCTCAGATCTAGTAATCTGCAGATAAAAAATTTATTATGGGCTCAGATTTTATTGTTAGATAGGTGGGATTTTCACAGTTAACTAGCATATACTAGACAAGGAACAATCCTCCCCAATTCATGAAAATTAACTGAATTTTAAGAGCACCAATGACAAATTACACTGATCAAGTTTTGCTATTCACAAGTCATGGTGATGACACAATCATGAATCACGATTTTTATTTTGTTGCACTCACAAATTGCCAAACTGCCTGGCCCTGTACACTAGAGTATACTGTAGTAAGAAAATCCTTACTATACTCCTAGTGTGTGCAAGTTCAAATAAAGCTTAGGAAAAAATTTGGTTTGCCTTACAGAACTTTTTATTGATACTGAAAAGAAATGCTACAAAGACTTGGGCTTCAAGAAGTAAGTAGATAATCTCTAGATTCTTGCTGTGTTTGCATTTTGCATCCCAGTTTTGCTTTATCACATGGTCACCTGCATGAAGAGAAAAACTACTTTTTGTGCAATGGCTGATTAATAATCATCTCTTGCTTTTTTAACTGAACTGTATGTGACACAGAAGAACAAATTGATTTAGATGTAATATATTCCTCATATTATTAGGTACAATGCCCTGAGTGTATTTGGAGGTCTAATGGCAAAAGTAACTAGAGATGCTTTATCAAAGGTACAGTTAATTACTGTTTGTTACTAATTGCCCTGTAAAGGCAAATAAACTTGATTTTGATTTTGCAAAAAAAGAAAGCTTCCTCATTATAATCAATGTACTGTACCCATTAGGCAATGTGCAGCCTAATGAAATGATTTTAGAAATGAATTTAGAAATGATTTTTCACAAATATTTTCTTTTATCCCAATAGAGCAATGCAAAGGGTATCAAGGGGAACATGAAAGGGGATGGAATGCAAACTGGTGGCATGCTGATTGTAACCCAGGGAGGAGATAAAATCTTACTGTCCCATCAGCAGTCTTCCCCTGGTGACCATGTGGCCAATGCTACCATTTTAAATGCACTTGGCATAAGCGAGGCAAGTGGTGGAGCAGGGCCTTCAGCCCAACCTGCAATGGAGTGTTCAGAGGATGCATGCTCGCTACCAACAGATAGTAAACCAAAGATGGAATGCAATGAAGATGCTTGCTCTATGCCAAATAACTAGGGTTATAATGTATGAAAAAAAGCTTTCACCACCAATGTTTGTGTGTAGATCATTTTTAAAGGTGGTGAATTCATAGCAAGCTGAACTTCCTCAGTCTAACAAATTTCTTAAAGCTGTACAGTAATCTTGTACATATCACCTGTTAACCACAGGGCCACAGCAGGGGGAGGCACACCACCTCTCCCTAATGAGTCTGAAACTATATAATGTTAGTCAACACAGTTGCTCCCCCTCTATGTGTATTCAAGACACAATGTTCCAGCACTGTAACATCCATGCCTTTTATCTGTAACCCTCTTTGGACAACTATCCCATACATATACTGCTCATTCATACTATTAAACAGGACGGTAGATTCTTCTGAGATCGCATGATAACCAAAGTAGTATGTAGGAATATAACATATACAGAACCACACGAAGATAGTGATTTAATGCTAAGGTACTTTTTCTTATAAGCTTATGATGCCAGTGCAGAAAGCCTACTTGGTAAAGCACAGGTTGATGAGGGAGTTTCTCAGAATTTGAGACCTGCTTACGGAATTGTATCAATATAGGTCATTATCTGAATAAAGTGGTTTTGTGTCAATAAAATTAGCATACGGTTTTCATGTTCTATCCAGCAGGTACAGTTAAAATCTATGCATGCTTTGGGAGAACCTAATCACCCCATTTGCACCCTGTATAATATACCCTATATATCTAACTACATGGTTCAGAGGCAAGGCAAGTTAAAGGCATATTTACTGGTGCAATATGCTACAACTATATCATGTCTGATCACAAAATACAGGTTTGAACTAAAATTGTTGTTTTTGTGAGAGAAAAACCAGAGAGGAGAAACAGAAATTACTTGGATTGATATACAGAGGTTTCTCCCTTTCTAGTAATAGGACGAAGTAAGCATGAATGAAGAAGACAAAGGAGTGGGTTACCCTTTTTTCAGGCTCTGCTCTAGTATAAATCAAAGCTGTTAACACCCTCTTCCCTGCCCATCCATATCTTGTATTGATTGTATATCCTGACACACCTAATATAGGAGAGGGTCAAAAGTCCATAATCAACAATCAAAGAGTTGTACTATGCAAGGAATTGGGAGGTTTTTTTTTACCAGCCCCTCGCTCTTAGTTATTCAAGACGTGTTTACATATCGTTTTCCATTTGATTATTAGGTTTAATCAAACTAATACAGCGGCGTATTTAAAGCCGCATTATCACCAGTTTACTTCCGGAGGTCCGACGGAAACCTCAACTGTTTAAAAACAAAAGAATCTATTAAAATCCGAGATATTAAACAGGCCATCCGCTCCAAATTATCAATCACATCCTCAAAGAAACTTCCAATAAACACACTGCTTTCAATATTCTGAAATATTTTTCGCGTTTTCCGTTAAAAAACATCGGAGATTGTTACGAATAGACCGGAAGTAAACTGGTGACATTTAATGTATTCTTGGTTGCTAGAAGGGGGGGAGAGGCCTGGGCCACTCCCTTGGGCTACGCCCTTGTAATATAAACGGGAAGTTGTTGTAGACAGTTGAGACGTGACATTCTATCAACTGATCAGAATTTTACGAATTCTAAAACAGAAAACTATTCATGATATCAAGGAAAATGGGCCATGTTTAATTCTATAACGAGGCAGGGATCGACAATATTTCGTGCAAGTTCCTCGCTCTTTATGTTTATTTTTCGTGTTTTTATTCGACAAAAACAACAATAACAACTTCCGTACTCAAACACTTCGTCCATATATGGAGTCACCGGAAGCTTTGTATATCTTGTTACAGCTGACTGCCAGTCAAAGAATTGTTATCAGAGCCAATCAGAAACAGGAACACGCGAAGGAGTTCGATCTTTCGTTCAAAGGGGCAAGACGTGCGAAGGAGGATCCAACGTTTTGAGGAATTTACCTGCGTTTATAACATGTCTGAAACCGACGAACTTGCCAGCAAGCTCGCAAGGAGAACCGCCATTAATGAGGGCGAAGAAAAGCCTCGATTCAAGATTCAAGTCTTCAATCCCTATACCGAGTTCAAAGAATTTAGTCGCAAGCAAATAAAGGAATTCGAAAAGATGTTCAAGAAGTAAGCTATTTCCACTTTGATCAATATTATTATATTGCGATTTAATGATAATCTTTAGTCATAGAAGCAAATGTTTACAAAAATACTTGTTATAGTGTGAAAAATTCGATGTTTGGATTGATACAAATACAATTGCTATTTTATCACATGACTTAGTTCTGACAAGAATGCATTCTACTTTCTAAAGTTTGTCCTAATGATTTTGAAATATTATTTTATCTGGGCTATCATAAAGAATCTCATTTAGTAAGGCTAACCCTTTATTTGATCAGAATTTGATTGCCTCTCGTTTCTGTCACAACTCACGGTTAATGATACACCGCATTTCCGCACTCGCTGAAACATGCAGAGGCCGTCATTAACGCAGCTAATATACCTATTCCATACAGCTATGACACTACAATTAAAGTGTATCTGGTACTAATGAGTTAAGATCATGTTAACATACTAGCCACTTATCGATTCTGTAATCTTTAATTAAATTTTATTGATATGCATGTATGCATGTCATCAACCATTTATGGTGCTTTATTAGTGATGCTAATGAGGGCATTGTGAGATTGGGCGTGGTTCATTTTGAGTGTGTTTTCAGCCCTAAAGGAGCATCAGGCAAAATAGAGTAGCTGCAATTCAAATTTGTCACTCTTATCTTATTTTAATTTTAGTAGAAGGTAACAAACATTAGTAAGCATTCTATTTCATTTCTAATTACAACAGTTCATGGAAATTTAACCCATGACATGATGGGCATGTCTAGGAGTGGGCCTAGCTGCCATCTGCCCATGGCCCCTCCTATTTTCATAGATTTTACTTGAAATATGAATGCATATTAGTTATCAAAGATAAATTAATGAATCAAGTCTCCCCCCCCCCCCCCCCCCCCCCCCATTGGAACTCCTGGACCTACCCATCATGCTTATTACCATGTAAGAGTGAACCAGTCAGAAACAGCCATATACTACCCCCTCCCCATAAAAAATATCATTTGTTTCTTTCCCTTTGGAAATTAATTGCCTCCTCCCCTTCCCCCATAAAATAGCATACTTTTTAGTACCTCTGTTACTATTATTATGTTATTTTTGTGTTACAGATACAAATAATACCTGTTTTTTTTCCTTATGGGATGACAGCATTTAAATGACATGACATTATTTTTCATAGATATGATGTAGATAATAACACATTTTTGGATCTAATGGAGATGAAGCAGATGATGGAAAAGTTGGGTTGTCCACAGACCCATATTGGCCTAAAGGGCATGATCAAGGAAGTGGACGAAGACAATGATGGTCGAGTGAGCTTTAGAGAGGTGAGGTTTGCAGGTGTGCTTTCAGGATTGGCTGAGGAGGATGAACATTCTTGAATATATAACATGCAAAAAAGTAATAATAATAGACCACATTTGGCAGCCAAAGGGTGGTGGTGGTGGGGGGGGGGGGGGGGGGGGGGTGGTTGGTTTTGAGCCTAGCTATGTGGCTGGTATGCCTAGAGACTAAGAGGGTGGTGGTGGTGGTGGTGGTGGGGGGTGGTTGGTTTTGAGCCTAGCTATGTGGCTGGTATGCCTAGAGACTAAGAGGGTGGTGGTGGTGGTGGTGGTGGTGGGGGGGTTGGTTTTGAGCCTAGCTATGTGGCTGGTATGCCTAGAGACTAAGAGGGTGGTGGTGGTGGTTGTGGGGGGGGGGGGTGGTTGGTTTTGAGCCTAGCTATGTGGCTGGTATGCCTAGAGACTAAGAGGGTGGTGGTGGTGGTGGGGGGGGTGGGTGGTTTTGAGCCTAGCTATGTGGCTGGTATGCCTAGAGACTAAGAGGGTGGTGGTGGTGGTGGTGGTGGGGGGGGGGGGGTTGGTTTTGAGCCTAGCTATGTGGCTGGTATGCCTAGAGACTAAGAGGGTGGTGGTGGTGGTGGTGGTGGGGGGGGGGTGGTTTTGAGCCTAGCTATGTGGCTGGTATGCCTAGAGACTAAGAGGGTGGTGGTGGGGGGGGGGGGGTGGTTGGTTTTGAGCCTAGCTATGTGGCTGGTATGCCTAGAGACTAAGAGGGTGGTGGTGGTGGTGGGGGGGGGGGGGGTGGTTGGTTTTGAGCCTAGCTATGTGGCTGGTATGCCTAGAGACTAAGACTACAGACAAGCTGAGAAAAAACACGGTTGTGTACATAGAACCATTGGAATCAGGGAAATCAACACAAGGTCTCAATTGGTCTGAAATTATTGCATGACTAGAAACACTTTTTAAGCTTTCTTTATCTAGTCTGCTTAGCAGTCATTTTTTGTTTCTGACACTCAGAGTCACTTCTAAGCAAGCTACATACATCTATAGACGTACCATGTCTTCTTTTTCCAGTTTCTTCTGATTTTTCGCAAGTCAGCAGCCGGTGAGCTTGTTGAGGGTTCTGGCTTGGCGGAACTTGCCCGTCTTGCGGAGATTGATGTTGACGAGGTTGGTGTAGGAGGTGCCGCTACCTTCTTTGAAGCGAAAATCAAACAGGCTCAAGCTTCGTCTCAGTATGAATTGGAAATCCTGCAAGAACAGGAAGAGAGAAAGAAAGAGGCAGAACTTGCAAAGCAGCGCAAGGAGCAATTCAAAGCAAAGAAAGCCGCCTTTGCAGCTTCTTGAATATCTAATAGATATTCAGAATTAGAAATTAATCAATGATTTGTTTGCGTCAAGGTTTATATATAACCTAATGCTTTTAGATTTCTGTGAACAAATGTTTTGTGAAATAGTAGGTTCTAAAGGCATAATTGCATCAACAAACTTCGCACTTTATATGCTAGAGTATGAGTATTCAAACTTTTTAGGCAGTATATTTTCGTACTTTTACTATCCTTCAAAAACAGGCGAAGCAGATGTTCAGAGTGAATTCATGAACAGGTCCAATGATACCATCAGGTGACGTCTGTAAGTGTGGGCTTGCTTGCAATAAAGATTACACATTTTTACCTGTTTTACCTCATCTCTACGTGAAGCCAGGATTTGCTGAGGGGAGGGGAAAGAGGATGGATGCGCAGTCGTATACGCAAAAACATTCTGACCCACCAAGGGGATTTCGCGCGCTTCTGTGGCCATCCCCAGTTGGAAGCCTTGGAAATAGTGGTAAGAACTCGTGAAATAATTGAACATTTTCGTGACTTCCTCGCCCCTCCCTGCTTCAACCTAAGGGGTAAACTAAAACCTAATTAGCACTTCTTAGGACACAAGAGGGAAAGGGAGATCTGCGCCTGGATTTTTGGGCGGAGCTATAGGTGGGCGAAAATCCACGGAAGGACAATATTTCAACTCCTGGATCGGCCCCTGGGATTAGTTGTAAAGATGACTGCGAATGACGAGAGCTTGTCGTGCGGACGACAGCAAAATTTTGAGCTATCATTTTCTGGGGGCACTGATCTTTTTCTGGAATCATACATACATGTTAACAGTGCCAGAATAAAAGTAATAGAGGCCATGGAGGGGATGGAGCCGGGATGGCTGGAGATTTTTCCTAATTTTCAAGCCCCCCTCTTTTTTTTCTGAACGCATACGGCCCCTTCAAATAGCCGACTTAAAAACTTGCTAGGTTACTTTGCATGGAAGTCAGGTGTGTTTACTGTGACTGTGACAATGTCTGTCCTAAACCAGTGTCGCATGTTCGGTGAAGGTAGCACAAAGGGGGCTGTATTTGATCAGGAGGTGGTGCGGCACACATTGCTCGCGGGGGCGTGTCCTTGTCAGGTAACGTGCTTACAAGTTATTGACATAAGAACAAAAAACACTTAACGCCTGACCAAGGTATGAGTGGACGCGAAAGGAATGCTGAAATATGTAGAAATACGTCTATAAACACACATTCTTCTTTTTATTATTTCGCTTTGTATGTAAATTGTCTACATAGCTCTGTATACTTGCTATGAGAAGCATAACTATGCTAATGCGAACTAAGAAAGTACAAATAATCCCCTGCACAAAATACTGGACCACTATGGCCCGTGTATTCCGAATTGTCACTTGACGGTAGCAGTCATAGGACGTGCTGTTTACACAGAGTGCACCTGTTGGTATGCCCCGCATGAGACAGATAGCCTATATATCTACTGGGGCAGATAGCGAAGTGTTCATATTGGGTTGAGGAACGGCGACGATATGAAGTTGTTAGTGCTAATCCTGATTGGCTTTGCGGCGGCAACGTCAGGAAGTAGAGGTAACTAAATATATCAGTCCGATAAGGACAAACCATCTACCAAATAAACTTTTGCAAAAAGTTCTAAAACTACTATTAGCTTACGATCGTTTTTGAAAATAGGATTTAATTTTATAGCGGAATGTGTTTCCTTTGGATTTTGGTACGCATTGTTCTCCCCAAATAGGTATTAAACGTCCTTCATTCCAAGGTTTGTGAATTCAAACACAAACCATGCTAGCGACTTACAGTTGTTGCTTAACAAATGAGTTTTTGTTCCTTTTTCCCTAGAGTCCTACACCGGTCGCCAGAGACTCGTCGGATATTGGGGTCAAAATGGGGCGGGCCCCGCTAACGGCCCTGCGAACTACGAGAAGTCTCTTTACAAGACCTGTCTGACCACCAAGTACGACATCATCGCTCTCGCGTTTGTCACCGGGTTCTGGGACAAGAGGCAAAAAGGTGATATACTTATCATATGGCTTTAAGCAGTGTCTAATCAAATATCTCAACATATTGCATAACACTGGCAGGGGGGGGGGGGGGGTCCAGGGCGAGGGCCATATGTCTTATATATTGGTGCCCCCTCCTTTGGGTCGAAGCCCTCACCTTCGGGAAATCCTGAACCCTCGGTTACCTAGAGGGTGTCCTAGTCCAAGGGGAATGGGGGATCCTTATCTTCATATGATAACACATATAGTAAATTATAGGAGTCCGTGAAAGAAGAAAATGATCCGTTTGCTCTTCAGGCGAGCTCCCGGCATTGAACTTCGCTTTCCACTGCGAGGATTCCGTATCGACCGACTACCCTTTCCTGCTGCGTTGCCCCGAGATCGAGAACGGTATCAAGGAGTGCCAAAAGATGGGTAAGAAAGTGCTGATGTCGGTTGGTGGCGCCACGGGGGATGGGACTCTACCAAGCCCAGCCAAGGCCAAAGAACTTGCCAATACCTTCTACGATCTCTTCCTTGGTGGGAGCAGGTTCGACGGCACTACGAACCTCAGGCCGTTTGGAAGGTTAGCGATGGTACAAAAAGGTGAATTTCCCTCATGTCATGTCTCATGTCTTTTGTGTCAAACTCACGCCAAAATAAATACGGAAAAAGGTGCGGCCGTCAAGTCAGAGAGCTACGAATGCAAATAGGACTTATTCTTAACAAATAAAATTGAGTTGCATCTATCAATTCATCAGCGCTGTGCTAGACGGTATTGACCTTGACATTGAAGGAGGAAGAGGAGACCACTACGAGCACTTGATCCGCGAAATGCGTCGACTCATGGACGCTGACCTGTCTCGGGAATATCTGATCACGGGCGCACCCCAGTGCCCATACCCCGACCATTACTTGGGGCCTGGGGCCGGAACAGGTCAGAACTTTAGCTATAGAATGAAAGTAGGGGGGGGGGGGGGGGATGGGGGAGTTCGCGGCGATGCCTTCAATTGGAAATGGCCCAGTCCCAAGGTCAAGGACCGGGGTTGTAGCCATGCATTCATTATAGAAAAATAGCAGTTGCCCTGCCAAGGAAGCTTGACCGGATAGCGCATCGCATGACCAAGGCGGGCAACTTCCAGAGGTTCCAAGCTTCACTTGTACCCAAACGAAAAAAAATAAAATAAACAAAAACCGACTGAGCTCAGTGAAGGAGTGAGGCTTCAAGCCTCTGGTACCATGTTATTGTGATTACGTGCAAACAAATTAAACTGATAATAAAGGGCTTGCTGCTTGTTAACGTGGTTCTACAGTGATAAAAATTCCTTATCCTTGAAAGGGCTTGGTGAGGCAGGAGAACTTGTGGACCATCTGTACATTCAATTCTACAATAACTACTGTCATACCGGTGCCGGCGATTGGTTCTACAAGACCTTGAAGCAGTGGCTGGACTTTGCCAACAAGCGATCTCCACGTGGGCCACTCATATTTGTCGGTCTTCCCGCGGCGACTGGTGGCGCGAGCGGCGCTCAGTTCTACAGACCGCCTTCGGAGCTCACAGCAATGTATCAGGTTAACTGGATGGGACGGGCGTGTGACGGGAAGAGGGGTGGTTGTATTTCGGTAGCCAAGAGAGAAAGAAAGGGTTAGGGTTAGGTAATGAATGGGTATAGTGGAAGAGAAAAAGCAATGTTTGAGAATAACCGGGCGTTGTGGCTGGTCTAAGGAGTAAAATTGTGGAGGGTCTAGGATGTCGTGGAGGGAGGGGCTGTATTCTAGGCAGTTTAAAGGGGGTGATGCTTTGTCGGGACAGGGGTGACGATAGTAATGCTCGAATAAAACTGATTTATCTTTGCTGTTGTGCAGAAAGTCCGTGATCTTCCCGGTATTGGAGGGATCATGCTGTGGGATGTTTCCTGGGATCAGAACAACGTGATCAGCGGTAAACGCTACTCCGAGTACGCATTTTCATTGCTTAAAGGCTCAACAGTGACTGCTACCAATCCCCCTGTCGTGCCTGGAGTGACCACTGCCGCCCCTCCTCTACCAGGACAGACTACCGCTGCACCCCCCGTCACTCAGCCGCCAGCCCCTCCAACCACAGCCGCACCTTCAGGTTAGTGCACCGCCCTTTACTGTTAAGAGCTGACTGGCAGGACCCTACCAAGGCCACTACTCTCATACTTAAATAGCTAAGAGCTAGCTGGCAGGACCCTACCAAGGCCACTACTCTCATACTTCAATAGCTAAGAGCTAATTGGCAGGACCCTACCAAGGCCACTACTCTCATACTTCAATAGCTAAGAGCTAGCTGGCAGAACCCTACCAAGGCCACTACTCTCATACTTCAATAGCTAAGAGCTAGCTGGCAGAACCCTACCAAGGCCACTACTCTCATACTTCAATAGCTAAGAGCTAGCTGGCAGGACCCTACCAAGGCCACTACTCTCATACTTCAATAGCTAAGAGCTAGCTGGCAGAACCCTACCAAGGCCACTACTCTCATACTTCAATAGCTAAGAGCTAGCTGGCAGAACCCTACCAAGGCCACTACTCTCTTACTTCAATAGCTAAGAGCTAGCTGGCAGAACCCTACCAAGGCCACTACTCTCATACTTCAATAGCTAAGAAGAAAAATACCTTCTCTAGATTTGAGCCACAATCAAGAAAGACATCAACAATGTAAACATTGAACAATGAAAACAACAACTAAAAGACAGCAACAACCAACAAAATAAACATTGAAGAAGCGTTAACTAAAATGAGAACAAGTCATCACTATAGACCATTTAAGGAGGGAGGGGGAGGGGATAAAGGGGGTGCGAAAACCGCAAAACCGCACAAAACTGCAAAGAGAAACGCAAAACAGCGCAAAACCGTCAAAATAAGTCAATAACCGTAAACCACGCAGTCTAGAGAAACCGCAATACCGTGGAATAAAATGCGAAAAACCGCGCAAGATTTAAGGCAAAACCGCATCACCGCAAACCCTTATGCCCCCCTTTTTAAGACTCTTTCAATCTTACAAATAGAAGATCTAGATCTAAGATCTAGAATAGAAGCGATCTACAAAAAGAAATGGAAGCTTTGTGTGATTCCATTGCCCGGATGCACTACTAGCGACGTTGACCTTCTCCAGTGTCAGTGTCCTGGTCTCGCGCCTCATTATCGCCAAGTCACATCTATCCCCTGGTGAAGGCGATCTTATTTCCATTCTCTCCTCACAGTCGCTCTACAGTATTTTGCTTCTCTTTCAGGCCCATTCACTTGTACTGGTAAAGGAGATGGCCATTATCGCGACCCAGACAACTGTGCCAAGTATTACCAGTGTGTCGGCGGCAGAATGTACACCTTCAACTGTCCTGCAGGACTTGTGTTCAACCCGGCTAACAACATTTGTGATTGGCCGGCAAATGTCACATGCTAAGCAAATACTGTGCTTACCTGATGCTTATTGAGTATTGAAATTTTAAATGTATTAATTTAAAGTGGTAAAGTAAATAAAGCTTGATCAAACTGAGGACGTCATCAGAGTTGTAATTCGCTAGTAGGAGCCCTGGGCACATATACATCCAGGGACTTTAAGGTAGGGGGCGTGGGAATAGTGGTGGGGGGGGGGGGGGGGGGCGGAAGTGGGGAGGGGAGTGGAGTGATTTTGATTTCGAAAAGAGGTGTAAAGGGGGGTACCTGGGTTTGCCATAGAGTACAGATGAAAATAATACAAGCAGTTAAAAAATAATGTCTTATTGTCAAGCCATCGACTGATCGATTTATACATGTAACACTTGTAGCATGTACTTGTAACATGTACAAGGTACATGTAAAAACCGCTCGTTCAAGTAAAAACACATCTGCATAGAAACGTCAAAAGGTGGGGGGGGGAGGGGGCAAAGCGTCTTCCACTGCCCCTCCCCGTCCGCCGCCCCGGAAGATGCGACAACGTCGACGGATAAGAGGGCGTGGCCGAGAACAATTTTGAGCCAAGTACTTACCACTATGACACATGCACGTGTTCTAATATTAGGAGACTCATTTGTTCGCCGCCTTCACGACCACATGGTACACAATAATTGCCAAATGAATTTCGGAATTTCAGTCCCGAATATTTCAGTAAAATTCAATGGGGTCGGGGGAAGAACAGCATATATGTTACAGCGTTACGATCTGGATGTAGTCGAACCTTTCGCCCCAGACATTATTATCTTACAAATCGGTTCAAACGTTTTAGTGTCAACAGGTGTTGCCGTAGTTGGCCCTCAGATATCATTTTCTTTATTTTGAAGCCCAATGGGGGGGGGGGGGGGGGTGGTTAAAAACCCCTTAACCCTTCCCCTAGATCCTGTATTCAAGCATCGAGTTAATATCAGATCGTGATCACACCGAACGAGCAGGGTGCGATCTGAGCGCTAGTGAAAGTTTCTTCCATTTCTGCTGTCTCTGTTTTGTCGATAACACATTTCACTTGTTGTGATCTTTCCACTTTTAAAAGCCCGTTAATTTCCTGTTGATTGCCCTGGCAGGGTAATCAGCAGGAAAGGCACAAAGCTCGTTGGAGGAGCGAAACCAAGGCAAATACATCCAGTTTATAAGTAAGAATAAGTAGTTTTTTTCGGCACTAACAAACATTAGAAACATTAGACATCACTTTGGAGTGAGGTTGACCTATAGCTCGTGCCCTGATCGGGGGAGAAAGGGTCTAACGTCTCTAACTGATGATGGTTGTTAGTTGAGAGAACTGATACATTACAATAAAGCCGATGCGATACGGACATATGTCGATAGTCTAGTATTAGCCAGGGCCGTAGCTACCACCGGAGCAGGGAGAAGGGGGCCGTTTCCTCGGATTTACAAAGGAGCTCTGTCGTACCTGCATTGTTATTCGCGTATCATTTATATGATAAATGATCTAGGAAAAGTCATCAGTTCTATTCCCAATACAAACCCATTTATTTGTCACCTAAAATAGACAGATCGTCAAGGCAACGACATGTACAGCCAAACAAAGCTTAAACAATGCATAATCATAGGCAATTATATACTCGCCCTTGGTAATTCAAATGCAGTTAAAAATATTTTGAAACCTCTCCAGACCAATCTACTATTATGTCGCCCAATATAATTGAATAATTTGCTGTTTCTTAGAAACTATTGAGAGGGGTATAGGAGTGTTACCAGTCGGTGTTTCGCATCACTTCGAGCAGGCTGATTTTGCCTTAGGTAAGAAAGGAAGCTACAACGCCCCCTGATCACAAAAATTAGCATACGAATTTTGGTCACTGCCTACTTCGTAATTTTTTAATCTTAGCCAGTAAAGCAAATAGGGGCCATGCGAGTTCTTAATTCTATCTTCTTCTAAAAAGTTAGATAAAGTTTAATCCGAATTCCTAGATTCAATGACTTATTACTTTTTATTAATCATTTTCAACTGAATATGGAAAATATCCCTTATAAAAGTGATTAGTGGCACGCATATCTTTTCTCCACATATATGTCACATCTTTCCTCAGCACGTATATGTCACATATATGCTAAACATGTTTCAAACAAATTGTGATACCTGGCGTACACTCCTGCCATACATGCCACATATAGTTGACATATATCGAAAGTATGCAAGACATATATGTGGCACATGTATGGTCACATATTTCTTTTTTGTTAGGTTTCCGCTATTTATGGCGCTGCTCTTACCTACTCGTAACCTCGCTTCACTAGTTGCATTGTTATAGCACATTTTAACTGCTCGCATATGTAATTATCAGTGTTATGAGTAGCTCATATATCTACTGGGGCAGATAAAGGAGTGTTTACATTGGATTGAGGAACAGCGACGATATGAAGTTGTTAGTGCTGATCCTGATTGGCTTTGCGGCGGCAGCGTCAGGACGTAGAGGTAACGAGATATAATATATGGACAAACCTTATAACTTTTTACACAAGTTTATTTGACTCTCGCATCACTGGAGTTTTTGTTTTTTTCATTAAGATCTGATACTAGAACGTTGCGGTCCTAAAACTACTATTAGTTAACGAACTTTTGTCCTTCTTCTGGCTTTGGTAAGATACGCGTTGTTCTCGACATGACGGAAAAACCTGGAAAACGCGCAATTCCAGATAGAGAGAGAAGACACAATTTCTTACAATGGCTATAGGTTCCTTGTATTACGGACTGATTTTCAAAACACAAATAACGTGAGGCCGAAGTGCACATAACCAGATTTTGGCTTTTTAAGATAATTTTTCCTTGATCATCATTGCCCTGTGTATCAGTTCAGGGACGAAAAGCTCAAATTTTAATGACACTTTACAAAAAGTCGCATCAATTTAAAAAAAGTCGCACTTGATATTTTGTTTGCTATAAGTAACTAAGTACTCAGAGTAATTCTCCGCCTTATTCTATGTGAAAGGGTCTTATTTGAAGCGTCAAGTCAAGTTTTTCCGTCATGGTTGTTGTTCTCCCGAATAGGTAGCCCGAGTGTCGGGTTTCATCGTTCCCTATGAAGTATACACCTGGTTTTTTTCCTCTCCGACTTTTGAAAAATAAAATTGCCTGATACTTGCGTTACCGAATGGGTAGTAGACTTCTTTGATTCCAATCCTTGCGAATTCAAACATAAACATGCGACTTACAAAGAGTTATTGTTTCGTTTTCCCTAGAGTCCTACACCGGTCGCCAGAGACTCGTCGGATATTGGGGTCAAAATGGGGCGGGCCCCGCTAACGGCCCTGCGAACTACGAGAAGTCTCTTTACCAGACCTGTCTGACCACCAAGTACGACATCATCGCTCTCGCGTTTGTCACCGGGTTCTGGGACAAGAGGCAAAAAGGTGATATTATACTCATCATTCATCGCATCTCTTTCTTATACACTGACCACCAGACCACGGGAAGGCCTACGGACCTTATTTAGGAATAAGCAATGGTCTGAAACGATATCTGAAAGGATATTATCGTTTCTACCTGATTGATATTGTTTAACGGCATATTCCCTTACTTCGCGAACATTTCTTAATAATTATTACCCCCACCCTCACACACACACTCATTTAAAGGTGGTAATATTGAAACAAGCCATGTAATACAAGTTATAATAAAACATCTAACGGATCTAGCTGGTCCTGTAGCCAAGACTAGTATTACCACTAAGCTTTGTCAAAGCTCTCAGTATATTGCATAACGCAGCCAGTGGCGGATCCAGGAGCCATGTGCTGTATATATTGGCGCCCGCTACTTTGGCTCGTCCCTCCCCCCCACCCCCCCTTCATGAAATCCTGGATGCTGGTGAGTTTTTTTAAGAAACCATCCTAACCCGAGGGGAGGGGGGGGCATTATTCTGGTCTATGGTAAGACAAACGAGGAAAGAAGTCATGTGATCCGCTTTTCCTTCAGGTGAGCTACCGGCATTGAACTTCGCTTTCCACTGCAAGGATTCCGTATCGACCGACTACCCGTACCTGCTGCGTTGCCCCGAGATTGAAAACGGTATCAAGGAGTGCCAAAAGATGGGTAAGAAAGTTCTGATATCGGTTGGTGGCGCCACGGGGGATGGGACTCTACCAAGCCCAGCCAAGGCCAAAGAACTTGCCAATACCTTCTACGATCTCTTCCTTGGTGGGAGCAGGTTCGACGGCACTACGAACCTCAGGCCGTTTGGAAGGTTAGTGATGGTGTGGAGGTGACTATGCACTAAGAAATCACATGCCAAACTCACGTCAATATCAGAGTAACAACTCAGAGAGTGACGAAAAAGAAAACATTTACATAAGAAATAGGATTTTCTGACAAATAAAATTTCCGGCTGATCGGTTCTTATTTGCTGCCAATATCCAAAGCGCGCGAGACCTTGCCACCTTAAAAGTCACGTGACTCTGTGCGATTCGCCTATTGCAACAGAGTAGACGTTAGGCGCGGATGTATTGCCAAGGGCCTGCTAGTTAGTGAAAGCATAATACATAATAACTGGAAGGATAATTTGAAAAGGGGATCAGATGTGAAAAGTGTAACAAATTTGCGTGCCGATGCGAACGTATATAACCTAGCAAAATTCGAAATTCAATTTCTCCCGTTTTTTTCCCGTGTTTCCCTGCTAACTACCACTTGATTTCCCTGTTTCAGGCCCTGTTGGTGAGAAAAAAAGGGGGGGGGGGGGGGTTTAAGTTGATGTCTTATTGACATAAACCGCGAAGCACAGGGCACCCAATTAAAATGCCTTGAGATAAGCTTCTTCTGACCCATATTACGTTAAAACCGAATAAGTCTTATACATCCAAATCAATCTGTACGAGTTGCATTTATTAATTCATCAGCGCTGTGCTAGCGGAATAGACCTTAATATTCAAGCAGGAAGTGGACAATACTACGAGCACTTGATCCGCGAAATGCGTCGACTCATGGACGCTGACCTGTCTCGGGAATACCTGATCACGGGCGCACCCCAGTGCCCATACCCCGACCATTACTTGGGGCCTGGAGCCGGAACAGGTCAGAACTCCAGCAAGCAATTAAGAGAAGGGGAAGCCTTGTTAGGAAAAGGTCTTTATAGGAAAGGGTTAAATTCATAGCATTGGGGTCATTAGGTCAAAGACCAGTCTCAAGGTCAAGGACCAGGGTTGTAACCGTATTGTCGCGTGAGCGATACCAAAAACGGATTTTCAGAAAACTTTACCTCTTGGCCTAAAATCTACGAAGCCATTTCTATTTCAGAACTATGGTAACACTTCAATCGTCTTTATTAGCCACTCTTTAAAACATGCTTCAGTTATGTATTATGCGCTTGGAGGCTGTGTTTTATTGGGTCCCAGAGGTTCCATAAGCTTCACTCCTACCCAGACGAACAAACTACGACCAACTCAGCTCAGTCGTTGTCGACAGAGCAAGTGAACGAGTGAAGTTTCGAGCCTCTGGTTCCTAGGTTGTTGTCATTACATAATAAAACGCGCTTGTTAACATGGTTCTACAGTGATAAAATTCATTATCCTTGAAAGGGCTTGGTGAGGCAGGAGAACTTGTTGACCATCTGTACATTCAATTCTACAATAACTTCTGTCATACCGGTGCCGGCAATGACTTCTATAAGAGCTTGAATAAGTGGCTGGACTTTGCCAATAAGCGATATCCGCGTGGGCCACTCATATTTGTGGGTCTTCCCGCTGCGACTGGTGGAGCGAGCGACGCTCAGTTCTACAGACCGCCTTCGGAGCTCAGAACAATGTATCAGGTTAGCTGGATGGAACGAGCGGGTGACGGGAAGAGGGGTGGCTGAAAAGATAATTAGGTAGTAAAGAGAGAAAGAAAGAGGGCATCTTTGGAATGATGGAAGTGCCAACGAAAGGGTAGAGTGGAAGAGAAAGAGCAATGTTTGGGAATATTGTTTGGGTATTGTGGTTGGTCTAAGAAATAAAGGCGAGGCAGTTTAAAGAAAGTGAACCTTTGTCGGACGGAGGGTGACAAAAGCAGTTCTCGGATAATTGTTCTATGATTGCTGTTGTGCAGAAAGTCCGTGATCTGCCCGGTATTGGAGGGATCATGCTGTGGGATGTTTCCTGGGATCAGAACAACGTGATCAGCGGTAAACGCTACTCAGAGTACGCATTTGCAGTGCTTAAGAGCTCAACAGTGACCCCAGTCCCTCCAACAACAGCCGCACCTTCAGGTTAGTTCTTCGCCCCATTTTATCGTTACGAGCTAGCTGACAGGACCCTACCAAGATCACTATTCTCACTTCATGGCTAAGAAGAGGATTACCTTCTCTAGACGTCAGCCATAATTAACAAAAGGATAACAACATCAGCACTGAACGTTAACGAGAACCACTAAAAGACAACAAAAAGCAAAATAAACATTGAAAACAAATCATATAAAGACACTGTCTTTATACGCGCCTCATCATCTCTAAGTCTCATCTATGCCCTGGTGTAGGCATACTCTCGTAACAGCCGCTCTAAAGTATTGTGCTTGTTTTCCAGGCTCGTTCACTTGTACTGATAAAGATGATGGTTATTATCGCGACACAGCAGACTGTGCCAAGTACTTCCAGTGCGTCGGAGGCAGGATGTACACGTTTTACTGCCCTTCAGGATTTGTGTTCAACACGGTTGCCAACATTTGTGATTGGCCGGCAAATGTCACGTGCTAAGCAAATACTGCGCTTACCTGATGCTTATTGAGTATTGCAATTTTAAATGTATCATTTTAAAGTGGTAGAGTAAATAAAGCTTGATCAAACTGAGTACCTCATAAGAGTTGTAACTTGCTAGTGACAGATTGCCATCGGCAAGAGCCCTGGGTACATATCCATCCTATAGGGACAATAGTGACCTTAAACACGAGGTTCCGCTATATAAGGGTAAGCTCCTCCCACCCCCGGGTTCCAATTTGCAATTAAAAGCAGAGCACTGCTACGCTAGCGGTCACAAATTATAAGCCTCCTGTAAAATTGCAATTCCAATATTCCAATAAGATAAAGTATGTGTGATTAAGAACACAGGGTTAGCCTTCGTCACCCGATGATAACCGAAAGTCCTCCACAATGTCTTCCATGTCGTCCACGTTTTCCGACTGTTCAATCTCTTTATCTCTAGCGTTGGCCTTTGAAGCTTTTTGTTGAGCTTTCTCAGTATTTCTTTCCTTTGTTTTGGACTTGCGCTTCTTTGATTTTGGTTTTTCCTCTTCGCTATCTGAGTCACCTTCGAACTCGACCTCAGAATCCTCATCCTTAAAAAAATCAAAAATGTGAAATGACGAAAAATGTGTGTTGGTAATAAACCGTCAGGAGACTAAGCAAGCTACCAAACTGTCGGGTTTTCTGACTTTTTATAAACCCATCGGAACACACTACCATTATTATTTAATATTTTTAAGTCGTGGGTGATGTTTACTTACCTCGTGGTGCTGACTAATAACAGGTTTCATGCTCTTCCACGTCGAGTAGAATTTCACGATCGCATTCGGATGCTGTTTGTACTCAGATGTCCATTGCTCCTGATGATTAACATTTTACTTGGTTAACTAATGCATACCATTTCTGTGACATCCTTGTGAACTCATTCCCCCATCGAATCTTTTTGCCCCTTTCCCCCACAGTTCATTCCGTCCACTCTTACTTCTCCCTCTCTATTGCTATTACATTACACTTTTGTGGCATCTTTGTGGTCTTTGACCATCCAACCTCCCATCAGCAATTCCCTGCTCCCTGCCCCCATCCACTCTTACTTCCCCATCTCTCGCTAATGTATATCTCTTTTGTGACATTGTAACCACCTTGTAGCTCTCCTTTCTCGACCCTTGAGCTCGCTCCTCTTGCTCTCACTAGTGATACATACCACTTCTTTGACATCCTTGGGGCTAAAAGACACAGAAGATCGCTGCTCTGTCACCTCCTTAGAGGTTTCTTCGATCTACGACGAAGGTACAAAAATTAAAAATATATATTTAAGTCAGAGCAAAAGAAAAGGCAGATGACAGCTCACCTTATCAAGCAATTGCTTCATCTGTTTTCGATACTGAGGTATCTTGGTAGTCTTGATAAATTTTCTTAACTAAAAGGAACACGTCTTGTTAGCACATTTTCACGTGCAGAAAGCTATCCTTTAAAGAACGACGGCCCTTACCCGGACGACGGTAGAAAGGGAAAGCTCTGGGAAGGCGATGGAGTACGCATGAATGGAGAAAAACTCCAAAAACAGCTCAAAGACATTATCAATAACAGCATCCTGCAAAACCAAGTATTTCATTTCACATTCTCCCCAAAAATGTTGCTAACTACAAACAATGTTTCTCACCTCAAAGGGTTTTGTGGAAAGCTGTGACTTCGACACTTTTAAGATGCATGAAAAATCAGTTGGCTTTGCTGTCGACATTTTTACTCTCTTGTTGAACTCTGGGGAATCAAGTATCTAAAAAAAAGCATATGTTCCTTCCAGATGGATACCTTTCAATAGTTGAATCATTGTTTGTGGTACAGTACCTCAAGGAGGAAGGACGAGGTAGGCACAAAGGTTTTCATTGCTTGAGACAGCATGTGCAGCGACCGGATACAGTGGAATCTCAGAGGGTAGTAGCGACATGTTGGTACTAGCCTCCAGGGTCAGGCAAAAAACAAAGTGAGAAAATAATATTTTGAGAAAAAAATATTGCCATTTCATACCTTAGGGCCAGATGCATTTGATGCTAAATGCTATGTGTCCGTGGGGAGTTTTTGAAATGTCTCTTTGTCACTTCAAGTTTTTAGCTTTCTTATTTTTTCTTTGGAAAAAAAAAATCATCTACTTGCTAGATAATTTCAAAATAACCACCCATGGTTGACGTGATGTACCTGATGAACAATATTTGATTGGAAGAACCTATAAAAGCATTTCACCATTTAATAACATACTTGATAGTTCCCATGATTATTTGGACAAGGGGATACAATAGAGGATCCAAGACACCTTGTGAAGACACTTCACTTAACACCCTGCACCATAGATGTAGACAGTGTATGAACTGCCAGTTGTACACAGACTGGTGAGCGTCCTAAAGGCAGACAAGTAACAGAAGAGACCAGAAGGATCAAGGACTTGTTTAAAAAATACAGAAAATTCTTAGACAACTTTTAAATATTTGTGGGAGAGAGTTGCGAGTAGTGATAGTTAATGCTTGTGGCCAATATATGAAGGGTTGACATTTTCAGTTGCTTTTCCAATCGTGAGAAAATCTATCCTGTGATATATTAATACTTAACCCCAAAAACTGTCCCTTCTGTTGGGGAGTTTGAAAAAAAAATACGGTACTTAAAAGTTTCTTCTTCTCTGCCAAGGTGTCCTTAGAATGTTGTTTTACTGTACTTTTTTCTTGTTGATGATAGCATTCCTCAGGTGTATTGCCATCTGCCTGATGTAGATGAATGCATGCTGGTACGTCAGATGTGGGTTAACCTTGAACACCTCCACAAGGGAGTTCTGCATGAATGTGATCAGAGGCTTTGTCTTGGGGGACGTGAACTTGGCATTTTTCACAAAACTCAGGTACAATTGCTGCAAAGGAGAATCACAACAATTTCATCCCAAAAATATAAGCATTAATTAGGGTATATTTACTCTTTTTCATTGAACTTGTGAATGAGACTTGTCTGCCGTCCATCCTTCATGAATTACAATGTACATTTTCTCTAATACAACAAAACAGTGATTGAATAATATCTTATGCCATGAAAAACTACTTTTTGGCTAAGTTTTATAATAATGATTGGATAACCTTTAGATTAACAGCAGCTGGTAACACTATGCACAGTACATAATTAACTTAACAATCAATTTCTAAAACTACAGGCAACACTAACAAAGGCAAAAAAATTGCTGATGGCAAAAAAAAAACACATTGATTAAAGAGCCAGGTTTTCACAGCTTTTTTCAGTTCTGGCTTCAAACCCTGGCTTGAGAAGCGATGTCTGTACACAGGGACATTGCTACTCTGGTCATGGTTTTACCTTTAGACAGAACTCCAGGAGGGTAGATGGTAGCATTCGGAGAAGTTTATTGATTCCAAGAAATGCCACAACTCTGACATGCTCATCACCTGTTCCCCACATGCGAACCAGTCTCTAAAGAGAATGTCAGGAAATACATTCATTTTACAATATTTTATACTTTGAAAAAAAAAGAGAAAAAAAGGAAATATTCCTTTACAAAACGGTTTTTCTATAGACAAGTTGCATTAAGAAATCTAAAAAAATCTTTCCATAAAATTAAGCCCCTTTCTGACGAAGAAACTTTCTGGCTGACACGTAAGTTTGCCACTCAAAAAGTCAAATACGTAGTGTCACCTACTCTCTTCCATTTGAACTGGAGGCTTTACAATTAAACCAGGTCAAGCGTGCCCCTCTAGAACCGACGGTTGAGTTAATTACTTGCAATTTTATTTGATTATTTGCCGAGAAGTTTTCATTCTTGAATCAAGTTTTCGGATTTTCAAAGCAAATGTTGATAACTTTGATTATACTGTTTTATAATGTGAATCAAGAGGTATTTACTGTACCTCCGTTATCAGTTCACACAAACCTTTTGTAATCTCTTGGCTTGGCTAAGAAAAAGTGGTTTGAATAGAATTTTGGCCTATTTGTAGAGCACACGACAAATTGAAAGAGACGTGAGTCGAAGAAGGTTCAAGAAGGAAAACTTTTCGGCAAATAGTCAAATGAAATTTCATTAATGAACTCATTAATCGACTCTAGGGGTGCACGCTTGACCTAATTTTACTGTAAAGTATAAGGTACCTTTATTAGCTGCTTGGTAAGATTTGGGTAACAAGCAAAGTATGAAGAGAGCTGTTGCGCATGCTTTATCATCACACATAACATGGAGGGATCTGCAAGGCTTCTCAGTAACTACAAAATCAGACAAACAATATTAATGGCAATCTTGTTCCCAGCCTCTAGGCCATGGTTCTATAAACAAAACATCTAGGGGAAGAAAGAAATGTATTTTAAATTGAGCAAGTTCCCTAAAAAAATGTAGCATGGAAGATGCAAGTGCCCCATGATTACAGTGGATCTTACCTGTAAGATATCAGTCAAGTAGAACTTGAGTACACCCTTTACTTCTGCCCAATGCTCATTACTGGAGGGTAGGCGGCTAAAACAACAAGCTATTCATTTCAATACATATACTGCTGAGCATTGATGGACAAATGATTGCTGGTAAGTGTATTAAATAGGTTATATGTTGCCTACTGTATCAAATATTTTCTGCTTTCTTACTGTTAATAAAAACTACTGCACTTATGCCAAACACATAGGAACAAATTGAAATTCAAATGTTTTAAAATGAGAATGACAAGAATTGTAAACGATAAAATTGCACACCATAAATCAGACATACATTGTCATTGTAATGCAAAATATATTAAATGTTGTGAAAAAATGCATATTTTAAAGTCCATAGGATAAAAACAGTGTCTTGAGACCATTATCCGCTTGGTATCCATGAGCTACAAGTCTTAGACTAGGTGCAGTACTGTAGCTACTCACAGTTTGCCATTTTTGATGGATGCCTCTCCAACATGGTGGTTGAGTACTGGAGGCACAAGCTTCAGGCACAGCTGAATGATGGCATTAAACACTAAACAAGAAAAATGAGTAATTTCCTTTTGATGTTGGACTGACTAAGTCATTCTTATCTACCTGGGCATACATAATTTCCTACTGCATGTCCTTTGTAATATTCTGTATTTTTCTGCTACAATTCGTTGCGACACCAATTGTTCAGAGTGAATACACACATATTTCAAATGTAAGGTTGCAATTGGGGAATCTGTGTATCATAACCTGCAGTGTTTCATGGGTATAAGCAAATAAGCTTAAATAAAATCAAATCCAGGTTTCAGAAGCTGTAAAATTCTTGTTTACATTCTTATGAACATTCACATAGCTTTCAGATACAAGGATTCAGCAGTTTATTCGCTACCCGTGAACCACCGCGTGTTACGACACATGGGTTCTCGAGTGCAACCTTATTTGAAATAGATGCATACCTGAGCTCCCCTCGACTCTGTAAATCTTTGGAGTTTTGGACCTGGATTTCTTCTCCTCCAGCATCTCTCCTAAAGCTCCATAGACTCCTGCTCTGAATGCTCTCATGGCTTGACGCAAAGATTGCAACGACATTGACTAATGTTGATGGGAACAATATGGAAAGAGAAAAAGAAAGGAATGAAATCTTTTAATTTAAGCATTTTATATTAACTTAATAAAAAATGCTTAAATTAAAAGATTCTTGGTGTTAATATAAAATTCTTAAATTATTTTACAAATGTTTTATTTCTATTTCTCTTTCAGTTATATAAGGCAGGAACAGTATTTCTTATAACAAAAAGAAAAAAGAGGTATAAAATAATAAGTCTGAGAGAAAAAGCAAATTTTTGTTTGAAAAAGCAAATGTTTGTCTTTAGTAAAAAAAAAGAGCTAATGGTTGATGGTCTCTGCAAGGTTGGGTCTGTGCGAAGATGGCAAAATGAAAGAGGAGGGTGTGCTATTCTTACCTCAAGTCCTTTCCTCCACTGCTTGATCATTCCCAAGGTGACCAATTTTCCTTTCTTTTTTTCTGGAGTATCCTTTTCATTGTCATCTTCAATATCTTCAACATTGTCATCCTTTAAATCGTTACCGCTATCCTTAGCGTCATCATCACTCTCTTCAGTTTTTTTCTTCTTTTTCTTTATGGTTTTAGACTTGCTCTGAAACAACCATGGAAAACATTTTCATTGGCATAGATAGGTTAACACAATTAAACATTTTAGTTAGCTGACAACCCAAAAAGTTGACGATTGTTCCAACTAAAAATTTGATGTTCTATTGCAAAGTGGTACTGATGGTTGAAACAAAGTCAAGACTGACCCTGATCCCATCTGCATACCAACAGGGCCTTAGATTGATCCTGATCCTATCTGCACACAAACAGGGCCTTAGATTGACCCTGATCCTATCTGCATACAAACAGGGCCTTAGATTGACACTGATCTTATCTGCATACAAACAGGGCCTTAGATTGACACTGATCCTACCTCCATACAAACAGGGCCTTAGATTGACACTGTTCCTATCTGCATACAAACAGGGCCTTAGATTGACACTGATCTTATCTGCATACAAACAGGGCCTTAGATTGTAACTGATCCTACCTCCATACAAACAGGGCCTTAGATTGACACTGATCCTATCTGCATACAAACAGGGCCTTAGATTGACACTGATCTTATCTGCATACAAACAGGGCCTTAGATTGACACTGATCCTACCTCCATACAAACAGGGCCTTAGATTGAACCTGATCTTATCTCCATACAAACAAGACCTTAGATTGACACTGATCCTATCTGCATACATACAGGGCCTTAGATTGACACTGATCCTATCTGCATACAAACAGGGCCTTAGATTGACACTGATCTTATCTGCATACAAACAGGGCCTTAGATTGACACTGATCCTACCTCCATACAACCAGGGCCTTAGATTGACCCTGATCTTATCTCCATACAAACAAGACCTTAGATTGACACTGATCCTATCTGCATACATACAGGGCCTTAGATTGACACTGATCCTATCTGCATACAAACAGGGCCTTAGATTGACACTGATCTTATCTGCATACAAACAGGGCCTTAGATTGACACTGATCCTACCTCCATACAAACAGGGCCTTAGATTGACCCTGATCTTATCTCCATACAAACAAGACCTTAGATTGACACTGATCCTATCTGCATACATACAGGGCCTTAGATTGACACTGATCTTATCTGCATACAAACAGGGCCTTAGATTGACACTGATCCTACCTCCATACAAACAGGGCCTTAGATTGACCCTGATCCTATCTGCATACAAACAGGGCCTTAGATTGACACTGATCCTATCTGCATACATACAGGGCCTTAGATTGACACTGATCCTATCTGCATACAAACAGGGCCTTAGATTGACACTGATCTTATCTGCATACAAACAGGGCCTTAGATTGACACTGATCCTACCTCCATACAAACAGGGCCTTAGATTGACCCTGATCTTATCTCCATACAAACAAGACCTTAGATTGACACTGATCCTATCTGCATACATACAGGGCCTTAGATTGACACTGATCCTATCTGCATACAAACAGGGCCTTAGATTGACACTGATCTTATCTGCATACAAACAGGGCCTTAGATTAACACTGATCCTACCTCCATACAAACAGGGCCTTAGATTGACCCTGATCTTATCTCCATACAAACAAGACCTTAGATTGACACTGATCCTATCTGCATACATACAGGGCCTTAGATTGACACTGATCTTATCTGCATACAAACAGGGCCTTAGATTGACACTTATCCTACCTCCATACAAACAGGGCCTTAGATTGACCCTGATCCTATCTGCATACAAACAGGGCCTTAGATTGACACTGATCCTATCTGCATACAAACAGGGCCTTAGATTGACACTGATCCTATCTGCATAAAAACAGGGCCTTAGACTGACACTGATCCTATCTGCATACAAACAGGGCCTTAGATTGACACTGATCCTATCTGCATACAAACAGGGCCTTAGATTGACACTGATCTTATCTGCATACAAACAGGGCCTTAGATTGACACTGATCCTACCTCCATACAAACAGAGCCTTAGATTGACCCTGATCTTATCTCCATACAAACAAGACCTTAGATTGACACTGATCCTATCTGCATACATACAGGGCCTTAGATTGACACTGATCCTATCTGCATACAAACAGGGCCTTAGATTGACACTGATCTTATCTGCATACAAACAGGGCCTTAGATTGACACTGATCCTACCTCCATACAAACAGGGCCTTAGATTGACCCTGATCTTATCTCCATACAAACAAGACCTTAGATTGACACTGATCCTATCTGCATACATACAGGGCCTTAGATTGACACTGATCCTATCTGCATACAAACAGGGCCTTAGATTGACACTGATCTTATCTGCATACAAACAGGGCCTTAGATTGACACTGATCCTACCTCCATACAAACAGGGCCTTAGATTGACCCTGATCTTATCTCCATACAAACAAGACCTTAGATTGACACTGATCCTATCTGCATACATACAGGGCCTTAGATTGACACTGATCCTATCTGCATACAAACAGGGCCTTAGATTGACACTGATCTTATCTGCATACAAACAGGGCCTTAGATTGACACTGATCCTACCTCCATACAAACAGGGCCTTAGATTGACCCTGATCTTATCTCCATACAAACAAGACCTTAGATTGACACTGATCCTATCTGCATACATACAGGGCCTTAGATTGACACTGATCCTATCTGCATACAAACAGGGCCTTAGATTGACACTGATCTTATCTGCATACAAACAGGGCCTTAGATTGACACTGATCCTACCTCCATACAAACAGGGCCTTAGACTGACACTGATCTTATCTGCATACAAACAGGGCCTTTAGTTGACATAAGTGGACATAAATGGATATAAATGTACCAGTTGGTTGGGTCAGGGTTATCGTAGGTAATGGTTAGAAAAACTGTAATCACTGTACCTTTGTCTTTGACTGTTTTGATTCCTTCTCATCGTCATCAGCATCATCGTCATCGCTCTCCTCCTCGTCTTCTTCATCTGTATCTGAGTCATTAAACCTCAGCAGCGTCTGATCATTATCCTGAAGAAACTTATAAAACTCGGGGTCTTTCTTCTGAAGGCGAGATAAATCTTTTTTGTGCTTGGCTGTCTTCGATTTTGTGCTATGTGGATGAATACGATTAAAAAGCCCATTGACGCAAATATACAATCTTAATGCATAAGCTCGTTAGTAAATAAGTGCAAAAATACCTTATTTTGGCGTCTACTTTAGCAGTTTGTTTTTCATCTTCTTCGCCTCGTTCATCTTCTGATGAATCGTCATCCAATCCATACATCATAAACTCATCCGCATCCATGTCGGACAGCCTCCTAAATACATCAAGTACAAGTTAAAATAAAAATGCCAGTGAAGTTATTATTGTCAAAAGCCTTTTTTCCTTCGAAAGACTGACCTTTTTCTTGAAGCAGCCTTTGCGTCCGCCATTTTGAAACACGTGCGGAGCCGCTGACCGTTTATTTGGATGGGCGGGCTCGGGAAAATCTCATTTTATAACAGGCTAAGTTATTGGCCAGAAGGTAGCCAATTAAAACTGCCGTTTTATTCTGAAAGTCAACGCGCGAAGGAAACGCGGTGACAAGATGGCCGACCCCAAAGAGGTGCGTAGAGAGTCGACTCTGTTTTCATTGCTTATATTTGTGATTTCGTGAATTTTGTTGCAGAACTAGAAAGGGAAAATCATTGGGCTAACCACTGCATCTTTTGTCGGTGTTTTAATTCCAGGCCAACATGGAAGAAGCGACTAATGCAGACTCGAAACAGCAAAAGGTGAAATGAGACATCTATTTCTCATTTTTTCTCCTTTACGTTACGTATTTATATAGAATAACTAGATGTCCACTTTGATGTCGTTTTCAGATTGCTACAGCTGTTAAATTCTTACAGAATCCTCGTGTCCGCTCCACACCAATGTCCCAAAGACGGGCTTTTCTAGAAAAGAAAGGTACAGCGGCTTTGTTTGCACCCCACAGTACTTAACTTGAGTTGAGTAACAAGGGAGATCAGATGCAGCATCGGGCATGAAAACATTAAAAAACATTTTTCTTTAGTTAAACTTCAATTTTTCATGTTTTTTTTTTTTTTCCATTATGTAAATAAACTCAGAAAATGTGACAAACTAGCACGGACAGTAATGGAGGGGGAGGGTGGGGGGGGGGGCATGACCTGGGGTGGGTAGTGATGTAGCTAACACTCTCATACAACAAATGGCTGACCTAAACATCTGTGTAACATCTTGTTTGAACCATTGTTTTTAAGATTGGTATTGCATATGCAATAGTGTAACCACAATGTGCAACAATTAAACAAGTTATTTGTTTTCAAATGTCAATATTTCTCTCATAGGATATACTCATACACATAGCCTATGTGATGTTATGATGTCAAAAAGAAAATAGCTGCTGTATTACTAATATGGATATGATAATTTGATCTCTTCCATAAACAATTGAAGTGGCTTGTGACTTTTCCTGTAAATTAGCTGTCCAGCTACATAGACGTCTAGTTTATCCTATCATATCCTTATTCTAATTAGCATACACAATCTGCGTCAAAAGGCAGGGCTATTGCCTTAGCAGAAAACAACCCATAATCAAGGAGAAATTATGATTGTTGTTAACTCTAGGTCTGACAAAGGAAGAGATTGATCTGGCAGTTGAGCAGTCAGGCACTGCCGGAGATGTGGTTTGTACAGTACTCTTAGCCTTACTACTGTATTTGTTTTTGTTGTGGTAATCTAGCCTTTGTAGAATTGAAAAGTGTGTGGTTGAATTTTTTTAGGTTTCTGTCCAAGCACCATCAGCTATAACCCCATATCAGCCCCAGGTCCAAAGGTAGGAGTAAATAATGAAAACTGCCGGTATTTAATACCTTATGTAATGTTTGTATGTACAAACATTTTATTAACCTAAGATGGTACTGGTTAATTCAGACTTACTCCGAACTTTTACTATTTTTAAGCTTCCTTGAGGCTTTGACTAAACAGGATTTCACCATAGGTACCTTATGTAATGTTTGTATGTACAAACATTTTATTAACCTAAGATGGTACTGGTTAATTCAGACTTACTCCGAACTTTTACTATTTTTAAGCTTCCTTGAGGCTTTGACTAAACAGGATTTCACCATAGGTACCTTATGTAATGTTTGTATGTACAAACATTTTATTAACCTAAGAGGGTACTGGGTAATTCAGACTTACCCCGAACTTAGGCTTTGACTAAACAGGATTTCACCATAGGTACCTTATGTAATGTTTGTATGTACAAACATTTTATTAACCTAAGATGGTACTGGTTAATTCAGACTTACTCCGAACTTTAACTATTTTTAAGCTTCCTTGAGGCTTTGACTAAACAGGATTTCACCATAGGTACCTTATGTAATGTTTGTATGTACAAACATTTTATTAACCTAAGAGGGTACTGGGTAATTCAGACTTACCCCGAACTAAGGCTTTGACTAAACAGGATTTCACCATAGGTACCTTAGTACTAATTATGGTTTGCCTCCCTAGGGTTGCCCCTTTGCCCTATACCTGGCGTGGGTACCTTGGTGCAGCTGTTATTGGTGGTAGTTTGGGCTACATCATAGTTACAGTTTTTAAGGTAAATAATAAAAATTTACTCTGTCCACATGGTATATCTCAATTAAGCAGTCACTCTCGGGACAAGGGTATAGTAAGTAGCTGCTAAATGAGGTACTTAAAACAGTGTATTCAGTATTCTACCACTTCCTTAGTAGCCACTGAATAGAGGTATGGACCATACTACATACCCTTGTATAGAAATTACTTTTGCTAGTAGCTTACAAATGATAATGATGATTCTCCCATGAGGAGTCAGAAAGCCATTCCTATATAGCATTCTGTGTCACAGTTGTTTATTATGGTTTTATAGAAATTCATTCTCCCCCTTATCACGCACAAGAAGCAAAAAGATGAGAGGCTGAGAGCCATTGAGAACTCTGTGGGTGAACTCAGTAACAGTGTAATGGACACAGGTGATCTCGGCTACAGAAATGATACAGTTATTTTGTATGATGTTTTTTGATACTCATTGATGTTATTGCAAAATGTACATTTACTTACTACTGTATATACTTTGTTAGCTTTAAGTAATTTAAATTTCATATTTCAACCACAGTTGGAGGTGTGCAGACCACACTGGATTCTGTACAGGTAAATTGATGAATTGACTCAATGTGTGTCTCTATTCAAACTGGATTCAGTACAGGTAAATTGATGAATTGAATCAATGTGTGTCTCTATTCAAACTGGATTCTGTACAGGTAAATTGATGAATTGAATCAATGTGTGTCTCTATTCACACTGGATTCAGTACAGGTAAATTGATGAATTGAATCAATGTGTTTCTCTTTATTCTGGCTTAAAAGGAAAGCAAAGACAATAGGACTGCGGCAACATACACATCACATATAATATTTCGATTATATTTGTCTTATAAAATTTGTAAAATGCTTTCAATAAAACATAGTCTGAAAACACCTAAACATCAAACAGGAAAACATCTAAACGATTATTTTTCAGCCAGTAGGGGTGAAGGAGAACAAAAGCATTTTTAATCACAAATAAATGGAAGCATTTGTTACATAGGGTTTACTCTAAATTTGATCAAGCTTTGTTTTTTGGAGTGATTAAATCAATCTTTAAAAGTGATTTGATGAAAATGAATTTTTCATTGCTTTCCTAGAATTTTATGTTACAAATAAAAAACGGAGACTAAAGAATAGAACATTAACACCTTTAAATGCCATTGCCGACTTGCGCTTCCCTTCTTACGAGAATCATTACAGTAATGTGTGTCAAAGGTAATATTAGTTTCAGATTGTGTCGGTGACATGGAAGGAGAGTGTGAAAAAGCTTTGACGAACAAATTGCAAGACAAAAAATCATTATAAACTGACAAAGAGTAGAACAGCAGTTTTTTTGTAAAATTTTGTCCATTCTTTACTGATGCACCACAATCTACGACTTTCAGAAACTTCTGATAGAACAGCAGAAGCAGATCATTTGTCTGTCAGCTGACCTGTCTTCAACCCAAGAAAAGGTGGAACAGCTACCAACAGAGTCTTACTCAGTCAATGACTTGAAATCAGAGATCATTTCCCTTAAGGGCCTTCTGCTAAATAGGTAAGAATCTGGAAGAATGGTCTGTATATGGGAAGGAAGGGAGACATAATTTGTTTTTATCATACAAAAGACGTGTATGTGATTATAGATCTTTAAAGTGGCAATCAAACCTGTTTACTTCCGCAAACAGGAACCTCAACTGATAGAAGAACCTATTACAATGTGCGCTACAAGCCATCTGTTCTAAAATGTCAGTCCCAACGTCCAATAGACACACTGATTATATTATTTTGAAATATTTTTTCCATTTTTCATTCAAATATCATGACTTCAAAAAGCCAGGTACTTGGAGATAATAATGTTATCCACCACAATTCAACTGGTGTAATTGCCTCAGTTGATTAATTAGTCATTTGGTCCGTCAGTTACAGCTATAGTCTTTTGATTTGACTTAATTCCCAAGCTACTGTTTGGCTGTTTTAGATATGGTTTGCTTCACAGTCTACCTTATCCTAGTAGCACATATTGGCACTCCCATGTAAGACTCATGTTTGGCTATATTTTGTCTTGTAGAAAGGCATTTCCGTCGCCCCTTGATAATTCCACGCCCGCAGGCATCCCCTCCTGGCAGAGAGCAGTCACAGCAGGGGCAGATTCCAGGACAACAGATTCTGCATCAACTTCATTTGCTGCCTCCAAGAGGAATAAGGATGGGGGTCAAATTACTGAATCAGGGACTTATAACAGCAGCAGGAAAAAGGCTTCTTATGAGAGTGAACACAAATCAATGAATGGTAATGAGCATGTTTGGACAAAATATATTTGATTTTAGTAGTCACAGGTTGAGGGAATCTGCAACTTATAAAAACAGTTAAAGCAATTGACTACTAAAAAAAAATAAAGTGCCTGTAAATACTTATTCTGTCTACATACTTGCTTGAACTTATCACTGTCTTGCAATACAGGTGAGATCTCAAGTGAAAAGAAAAAGAAGACACCTGAAAAGAAAGAAACTCCACCTGAAGTCCCCCAGGAAATGGAACATAGCCATCACAGTAATGAAAGCAGCGACACTGACACCCCTAATACAGTAAAGTCTGCAATAACCAATGAGAATCTAGACGATGCTGTTCTTGTCGACAGTCAAGACATTAGTTTGCAAAGTAATGATACCAGTGCCTCTTCCCTGTCTGACATGTCTGCTAATGCATCATTTAATGAAGAGTCCATCGCATTTTCTTCAACCTGTATTAAAGTTCCTGCGGAGGCATCTAAGTCTGAGGAGTTGCCAAGTGCATCAGCCATAGAAGTTGACTGAGATGAGTGCTAGTTGTATTTCTAGATACTGCTAGTTCACAGTTACAGTGAAACACAAAAAGTGAGCCATGCTGGCATTTTTCAGAAAGTGGGCAAATCTTGACCACCGACATGGTATAGTGATCCAGCTGGCTGCCAATATGGTTACAGTGCTCCATGCTCATTAAATAAACACTTGGATTTATTTTTAAAAGTCATTGATCTGAAGCTGAATCCCCATTGGTCAAAAATGGGCTGCATGGTCTGCTTTATCTGTCTTCACTGTAAATGAACCTAAACTATAAGTTATGTCAACAACAGTTTAATTGGGTTTGTTGCTCAAAGACCATAACATCATAAAGCAATGTGGTCATTCTTGAGTGAGCATGTCAATAATTCTAGTAGCTGTGATTGGTAGCATACTATCCTTATCTATGCTATATACATAATGCAACATTCAGACAGATTGGAAGAACAACCTTTATTGTAATAATATTTACACTATATCTAACATAACATGATAAGAAACTATTGTATAGTTTATACACTCTTCTTAGAAATGTAATATTTTTCAAAGAGATTCGTCAAAGAACATTACATGGAACTGTGCAACATATTCATCAATAATCATTAATAAACTATCTCAATGCTGATTGATTGGTGATTGATACACTAGAAATCAGAAGATTATGACTAACGTCCCATCATATCAATAAGGACTATTTAGTCTTGAGAGATATACCACCCCGTCCACAACATATGGCTGAACATCAGTGTCCTTGGCTTCAATCCTTGGTGCCCCACCAGACAACAAATCCTGGAATGCCTGCAAAGTTCATCACAAAAATAAATGATAATTGTTCAATGATGTCCACAGTAGCATCCTGTTGCCCATAGCTAGAAACTAAGCTTTTTTACACTGCTTCTACTAAATGTGATAGGCTTTCTGGCAAAGGATATCCCTGAATACTCCCTAAAAATCCCCCCCCCCCTTCCCTTCACATAATTCTGTCATAGATGCTTGACAATGTTCAATCTCATATCTATCCAACCAGCCCTTGTCTCCACCCTAATGTCCAGGATTATAGCTTACCCTACATGCTGGCTCTTCCAGGTGATTGCCCCAGATATAGATGGACGTCAGCCCCACATTGCTCTTCATGCTCTTAGCCAAAGCACATAGACCCTGGCTGGCAATGTTATTATTACACAGAACAAGCCTGCAACAGAGAAAGGAGTGATGAGGAACTCAATGTCACATTGATGGTAAGAAAACAAGTCCAAAACCTTTTAATTAACTTGTGTGCTGTTAACACCTTACACAGTAAAGTGTAGTGAATTATATGAAAGGTAGCAGTCAGGACACATTTATAGAAAACAATTGTAAAGCTTTTGTTATTTAAAATAATTACTTCTAATCTGTTTGCCTAAAAAAATGTACTGTAACTTGGTTTCCTGTCAACTGTCTATCATCATTATAAAAAGGTGGATAGAGTGACCATAAAAAAGGAGTGGCTAGAGTGACTATATTTTAAAACCCTTTTTATTTTTGGGGGGATTAAGCATACCACAGACATGCACTACAATTATATAAGTATCCTGTATTGTAGGTGACACTTCTGAAAACAAACAATTGAATACCACTGACACAATTAATGCACATACTTGATAAGGTTTGTATTGTATGCTGCAAGTGCCTCGGCTATAGCCACTGCTCCGTCGTCTTCTATCCTGTTATAGGCAAGGTTGAGCATCTCTAGGGGCGTGTTCCGCTTGAGTAAAATGGCCAACTGTTTTGCACCATCACGAGTAATGTTATTGCTAGAATGCAGTAAGCAAAAAATGTGTTATTTGGGATTTGCCCCCTAAAGTGGAGAAAACAAAATGGTAAATTTACTTTCACACATGATTTTAATTTTAAATGCATCACTAGGAAGAGATGCAAGATTTACTTGATGTGTTTGGATTTAAGGTAAGATCATTTTACAATTTATACCCTTAATTTAAAGAGTCTATAGCAATAAGCCAAGTGGAATACCTTGCCAAATTCAGATGTGTCAGGGTCAGGTTATCAACAAGGTGTTCCATTATGCGCTCTGCTCCAAAGTCTCTAATGTCATAATGAGTCAGATGAAGCTCTCGCAGTCGTATGTTGACCTGGAATATCACATTTTGTTGATAAATAGGCTGCACTAAGAAAGTCATGTAACTTTTGGGTGGTAAACTTGTGTGGGCTCTTTAGGGGCAAAATAACCAAAAAGCAATTATTCATAACTTAAACTAATAAGCCAGAAAGCTTTCATTCATTTCATCATCAAAGATTTTGTGTTTATTTGGGCTTTGACACTAAAAAATAATGTGACTTCTTAATGCAATACCTTGTAGAGTCATTTTTGTAATGGGGGAGAGAGGGGGGGGGGGGGTGTTAATTCAGTGTAAAAGAAACACCCATCCTGTGGCTGTTTATTCTTACTAATTGCATGTCACAAAAAAACAGTGTTACTTAAAAGGGAAAGCCCATATTTTAAAGGACAGGGTTGGGGAAAGGGGGAACTGTACCTTCAGCATTTTTGCCATATGCACCGTTGTTTCCTCCTAAAATGAATGCACAAAGAATAATAAGTGATCAAAAATAAATAATTATATTGTATCAATGAATAATAATAGATAAAAGATAAATTATGACTGACTCACCTGGTGGCTAAACAGGAGAGGTCTGTTTATGTATAGCACCTTAAGGGTGTTGTTATAATTTAACACTGTTGCCATGGCAATTACACTTTCAGTTTTCTGCAATCAAAAATCAAACTCTTTAGATTAAAACAAAAACAAATCACCCTATGTTTACAGATAGCACATATACTGTAGCTTACATTGATGTCAACAAGAGTACAGTGAAATAATACATAAAACCCTGCTATTGTAACTCCTACTTGGATAGCTTGGGTTCCCGTTTTATTGAACTGATTTGAATCTTCATTGAAAAACCTGTACTCTGTACTCTATAAACTCTGTAATCTGATTTTTGTCTCCTTCAAAGTTTGTTTTAGTGAGTTTCTACTTTAATCTGAAAATAGCTTTTTTACACATGATAGAGATTTGCAGGAATTTGATTTAGTCATAATGCGATAGAACTTGCCAGGTCTACTTCAGAGATATCCAACTCCTCTAGTACTGTATTCACTTGAAGAGTACCAGCTATAGCCATCCCTCCCTTGTTGCCAATCTTGTTTCCATTCAGTTTCAGGACTCTGAGTGTCTCATTAACCTGTTATAGGGGATATCACGTTACATTAACCAAGTTCTAAGAATATCATGTTCATTACTAAATCACAACACCCTGCTCACTTACCTGTAGACCTTTTGCGATAATTTCTCCTCCTTCAGGCCCTATATCATTGTAGCTTAAAATCAGTGTTTGTAACACTAGTGTCTCCTGTAAAGAAACAAGAACAAAAACAGAAATTCAGTATTAATTAATGCTGAAAAGACTACTACAACAACTAAATAGCAAACTATTATTTTTTTACCTGGAGTAAAACACCAATAATCTTTGCCCCATCATCTCCAATGTTGTTGTAACCAAGATCCAAGGACACAACAAATGTGTTAGCTTTCAAAGTCTTGTATAAAATATCTGCATCCTGTGGAAAATGACATGTTGTTCTTTCGAATTTGGTTGACACTAGTGGTTAAATTCAAAGTAAAATCCTTGCTAATTCTTTTGAAATGGAAAAACAAAGAGATAATAAAAAATAAAAAAGGCTAGTGCACAATAGCTATATAAACAATAATGGTCAAATCCATATCAACATAATGTACTGACATAAGACATAGAGAAACCATGTAACCATATATAGTCTATGGGTGTTTTAAATACTCGCATTCTCAGATTCTCTCCCTCAGAATTATAAAAGTCAAGAAGGGTGAATGACACCACCTTATCTAAAGGAGAAGCAAACAAGTGTTTGTGGCCCGGGTTTGGGGGGGGGGGGATTACCAGGGGCAGATCCAGAGGGGCCGGACTTATTGTTCTTCCATATATTTTCTGATATTTCTTGTTATTTTTAAGCGAAATGTCTGAAAATAGCCCCCCCCCCCCCTAGATCCGCCCTGGTTACCCACCAAAGGGGAGGGAGGGGGGGGGGCAGGGACTTACTGCATGCCCTATGTGCACAACAATTTGGCAGTGTTTTTTAAATGTTATGTTGATAACATGGATACTGTACTGACCTCGTCATCTAGACGTCTTCTATACATCTCATTGCGCTCGTTTCTTTTATTTCCATGGAGGCGCAGTTCAAACTCATCGTTTGGGTCCCTGAAATTTGGTCCAAATGTCAAACCAGACAATGACTTCATTAGTATTGATGTACATTGCTGCTGTAAATTAAAGAGGTATCAAGAAGAAAGGATGTTTGGCTGGTTGACTATTTGGCTGGTTACAAACACTTCAACTTATGTTACACTATAGAGAGAAACTTGTACATTTTGTTAGAAAACTCACAAAAATTGGTCATCAATCGCGGCGTTTAAAATAGCCAGTATTTCGCCATTCGGCTCCCTATCTTTTTCTCCGCATGCCTTCAGATAGTCCTCCTTGGTTGCACTAGCGTCCCCCATTGTTATTATATCTATCTGCCGATGAAAAACTTTCAATTCCAGACTCGTAATGTCATGTAAAGTTCATAGCCTGAATTTGAGGTTCGTCCGCCATCTTGTCCCTAGCCGTTGTCATGACACCAGCGGTCACGAAAACAGTCGCCGCCAAAACATAAGGATTATGCGTACACTCGCGTAATTGCGTTACAAAGATTATTCGAATGCCATTGGCCACTAACGAAATCGGATGCAAAAATAAACCAATCACAGCACGTTTATTTAAAAAAGACGTAAATATTTACTCGTCGCTAAGGCCTACACCACGTTGCGCTGCATTTGTCCAAACACTCCAATGAATTGATTCGAATAGTTTTACGTAGACGATTAGATTTAGATTTTAGTTATGTTTTGAGTAAGTCTTCAAACAAATCGCACATCACTTTCGTTAGGTGGGCAGGGATTTCGAAGGCCCTCTGGCCACTCCAGTTTAAAATAATGGTTGTCAAAACTGATCAAGAAACCAAACTTCATGCGGGGATTCGTCTTAATGACTTATCTATGGTTCGAGCTGCTCTCGACGAGGGTTTCGATCCAAACGCACTTGGGCCGTATGGATGGACTTCTCTGCATGAAGCTGCAAGTGTAGGAAGCTCTAAACTAGCCATAACCCTCCTTAGGAACGGAGGAAACCCTAATATACAAGACGGATTGGGGAAAAGTACGGCGCTTCACTTAGCGGCGAAAAATGGACATTTGAAAATAATTCAAGTTTTATTGGACGGTGGCGCCAAGCTAAACCTGCGGAATGTCGAAGGCAAGATAGCAGAAGATGTAGCTTTGGATGATGAGTGTAGACAATATCTTCAAAGGAAACGTAAGTGATAAAAAATGAACCGGAGGTCTGGTTTGGGAACTTGAAAGAAAGCACACTTTTCATTGGATACATTTACGTAATATGCTAATGTTGGCATATGCACTTCCTGCCATAATTATCATCCTAGAACGTGACTATACTACAGCTTTGTTAGTTTTCAAATATTTGCTTTGAGTAAGTTCTGTATCGTCAAACCATAGTTAATGAACTATTATCGTACCAAAAAAATATATTCAGAGGGATCGGTATATGTATATATATGTATTTTATGTTTGTCGCTTTATAGTTTCCAACAGTGAAAATCAATCACTCGTAATTTCACAATGAAAAAAAAAAAACAACAACTTCCAGAAAATCGAGATTCTAAGAACCAGATAGATTCACTCAAAATTCAAACTGTCAAACAAAGCAGCGATAAAAAAAAAAAGGATTATCAGATTGCAGTTTTGGCCTTAAGATAATTTTTTCGTTTTTTTTTTTTAAATTATTAGTTCCCTTTTAGAACACTTTAGATAAGAAACTCAAGGGTTTTATACTTGTTACTTATACTTGTCACTATATTCCATTTTTGTAAAAGCTTTGGTTACGCTAATTGATTTGTTTTGTATGTTGTCAAGTGATAAATGGTAAACAAACACCACCAAATCAAAGTTTTTTTAGGAACTAATATCCAAGTTGTTAATATCCCGGAGTTTACAATATGATAATATTTTGTTTTGTTTCTTCCCTTTTTTTGAGGAAAAGATCAAAATTAGTATAAAAAATTTTCGCTGAAAATTTATCATGCCGTGTATCCCAATCCATGCCCCAAGGCATGGGAGCAAAACAAAAGAACGACTTCTCGTGCTTTCATTTGACGTCATTCGGTCATGATTCAGGAAAAACCTTCTGGTTGATCTGGTTGATTGGACATTTTGGCCATGTTTTATCGCATAAAAATCATATTTGCAAAATACAGTATAATCTAATATATTTTCCTAATGAATGTGCATTTTTGGTAAAAAAAAAAACAGTTCCACTGACAGCATTGAGTAAGTACGCAGCTGCTTTGTCTCCTATTATCTTTGCTCTACAAAGGAGTTCTTTTGTCTCTATTCTTCTCATTCTTGTGTCCAGGTGCGGATATTGTTCATTTGCCCAATCAAATTGCAGCTTGTAAGAGCTGCGTACTGACCCACAGCATTTTCTTTCGTTTATTGTATTACAGGAACTGAGCTATGCGTCAGGAATGAACCTTCTGAGAGTTCCAGTGTACATAAGCTTTATGGTAGGAAAAGCCACAACTCTCTTTCCCAAGAGTCCTCTGTAGATTCATCACACTGGAACACATCACACGCTGGCTATTCCTCCACATCCTCTGGTAAGCCCCTCCCCCCTCCTCCCTTCTCTAACACTGTTTGAAGTATTATAATAAGAACCTCATATTAAGATGTTTTTACATATTGGATGATGATTATATAGCTGGAATTGTTTGGCAGCTTGTTCCTATGTTAAAGATACTTTTTGTTTAGGTGAAAATATGGGTGGTATTGGCCAAGGTTCCATCAAAATTGCATTTGAATACAACAGGAGATATGCATCTTTGAAGATTAAACTCCAGGAGATCAAAGATCTTATGCTACCAACTGGTATGTACAGCAGATTATCAACTGCAACACTGCACTTGTTTTTATATGTATCATGTGCTTTCATTTTGTTATGTAATATTCATTTATTCAAGATGATCTTTCATTTATTTTCACTGGGTGCTTTTATGTTATGTATATATGTATTATAAGGTCACCTATTTTTTTTTATCTCAGATCATAACTACAGCACCCTCTATGTGAAAACCTACTTATTGCCAGACAAGGAGAAGAAAACAAAGAGAAAGTCTGAAGAAATTAAGATAGAAAGTTCCTATCAGGACTCCTTTTTATCCCGTGGCAGTAGTGCCAGCTCTGACTGTAGTACTGATAGCGAGGGCGGCATGAAAAGCAGAAAAGTCTCAGAGAAGCTCAAAGCTGCATTGAGGAAGAGACATCTACCAACAACACTTCCCAACAGATGTGAGTTTAAGATTTTGCACTTATTGCAAAAGTTTTTGTAACTACCAAATGTCTTTACAAATTTCTACATATTTTTACCACCCTATTTGATGTAAGTATTTAGTATATCCACTTCATTTTATAGGGAATTTGTCATAGCTAATTTGTCTATTATAAGTGGGGCTGGTGATGAGGGACTTCAGGAGCTCAGTCCCCAATACAAGCTGGGATGGGCTGCACATTGCTATCCATTCCCCATTTTTGGGAATTTCTGGTGGCTTTATTTAAAACTCTCAAACCTTTTCATGCTTATTCCTAAGTTGTCCATGCCACTTTTAAAAAAGAGTACTCATCTGTCAGTGTACACTTTAATTTCAGTTAACATTAATTTCCTTGTTTCTTCACAGCAAAAACCACATTCTTTGGTGGAATCAGCACCCGTATTGATGATATGATAGTCTATGATGGGCATACGATGCATCAATCTGACTTAGCAAAGTCTGTGATTAGCCTTGCTGTGTGTGGTCATAATCGTTGGACAGGACAGGCCCAGACCATTGGTATGTTGAGCATTCCGGTGGCAGTTGCAGTGAAGAAGTTACTCCCCCAGTGGTACCCCCTGAGCTACCAGATTGTGATTCCTGAGCCCCTCAACCCGCAAGAGAAAGTATCACAGTTGAACAAGTCCTTTGAGTCTGAGAAAGGTAAGCAGATATACATTTTTTTTTTGCTATGAAGCTAGGTTTTTATTCTTTCTTTCGAATTAAGTAAGTGTTACAAATATAGAGTAGGCAGATCATTGTATGCATATAAAGGGATTGTGTTTTCAAAACACGTTTTATTTTGATTTTCCGTCTGTCAGTAAAACCATTCTGAGCCAATCAGAGTCTCGCTTTGTGCACTTTCCTGGCTATCCTCTGGACGAAAACCAGACAGTGTCAGGACAGAAAGCCAGGCAACTGCACTATGCGAGAGATGGCAAGAATTTGATTGGGTTAGAATAATTTGACTGGCGGAACAGAAAATCCCAAAAGACAAAAACAAATAGATGCGGCGTAGCGACAGATTCGACAATAAAAAAATTAAAAGCTGACAAAATTAATAAGCCTGGATCTTTGGAAATATAACAGGTTACAGGTTGAGCACGTTACTTGGATTCAACTGTTTTTTTTTTTCATCTGTTACTTTTTAAAAGTAAAGCTCTAAAATTGTCTTATTGTTATTTTCAATCAGGAGGGGCCTACACTGGACGGAGTCTTGCATGGAACGGCAGTGTATCATCGTCCTCATCCTGTGGTATGAAAACCACTGTCACAATTGTATCTGATGCAGCTGAGGGTAACCAGGCATTGAGGGGAGGCAAGCCCCCCCTCCCCTCCGAGAGAAAGACACGAAAGCACTCATCCAAAGCAGCCAAATTCTTGAAATCAGACAAAATTTTCAAGGGAAGGCGTGCTAGCCAGAAATCATCATCTTCAGAGTGTATGTCTATTGGTGGAGATGATAGCGGAGACTTTAGAAGCTCAGCATCCAATTTGAGCTGGGCGGAGCCAGACACTGTTTCAACGACTGAGAACAGCCCTCTAGAATGGAGAACTGAGGCTGAAGTATCTTCTCGTCCAGCGCTTAAGTACAGTCGCGCCTTTACTGGAGGTGCTCAGGTACCAAGGCGGGGCATGTTGAGGGAACCTGAGATGTCAGTAGAGGAGGTGGAAGAAGTGAGTCCGTTTGAAGTATTGAAATCCCCAGCAGTAGCATCTCGCCATTCACTTATGGTGTCTTCCTAGCACTCTCACATAGTGGTGGCTTATTTTATAAATAACAATTTTAATATTTGTTTTCAAGCATTGTAGATATATATTGGTGTAAATGTGGGTGTAAATACTTACCAAAATAACGTTTTTCCTGTTTTTAATTGAGGTTAGATTTTTTTTTCTTTTAGATATAATAATATAAATTGTAAGGTGATCTTGGCTCACCATCCAGCTCATAGCTGTCAGATATAATAATATAAATTGTAAGGTGATCTTGGCTCACCATCCAGCTCATAGCTGTCAGATATAATAATATAAATTGTAAGGTGATCTTGGCTCACCATCCAGCTCATAGCTGTCAAGCGCCATTTTCACAGCAGTTTTTTTTAGAAAAGTGTGTCCACTAATAAAGAGAAGCATTTGGGATGTCTACCTGCGAGTTAGTATTTTACTGGCCAATGGAGTACCAGGCTTTGGGGATCGTAAATCATCAGCTTTCAGCACCTAAAGCCGCATTGTCACCAGTTTACTTCCGGTCGATTACATAACAATAACCGATGATTTTTAACGGAAAATGCGAAAAATATTTCAAAATATTGAAAGCAGTGTGTTTACTAGAAGTTTCTTTGAGTATGTGATTGATAATTTAGAGCGGATGGCCTGTTTAATATCTCGGATTTTAATAGATTCTTTTGTATTTTAACGGTTGAGGTTTCCGTCGAACCTCCGGAAGTAAACTGGTGACAATGAAATATCAAAGCGTTACACTAGTAAAGTGTCGCGAAAATTTCGATGAAAATTTGCACATTATACACCAAAACCATTTGAGTACTGTGGAATGTTAATGATGCCTTTTAAAAAGAATTTAGGAAATTTAGCTTACAGCATCTCGACTTGGTGTGCCGACAGTGCCTAGTGGCTACACCTTTTTGCCAAGCGACACTGACGCAGTTTATTCGCAGTGTCGTTATAGCTACGCCTATTTGCAAAGCAACGCTGACGCTGTTTATTCACGGGGCTTGTAACTAACCGGTATAAAAGGTCAATCCCCTGCGGGTCTAATTCGAGCGATTAACTGAGACTCTCTCGATCACACAATTTTTGTCAAGTTACATTCAACAATCATAAATTGTAAATTATGAAACAAACCCAAGAAGAGGGCAGAAGGGGTAAGAGAGAAAAACAGGATTAAACATGAAATAAAGCGAGGAATTTTAAGGAATACAGGGAGGAGGAAGAGTTTGTTGTCCTACTTTTAGGGTAGGGAGAAATTGAGAAAAACGAGAGGAATATGGGAGGTTTAGAGGTCTTGTTCCTTTCCCCTACAAATTGGAGGCTGAGAACTCAATTTACAAAAGATTTGTTATTCGTGCGTGCCCGATCTCCGCGGCGCCCTGGGTCCCCGAGGATGGGTTGTGCCCGTTTTTTTGTTATTTTTCTCTCTTTCTTTTGCATGTCTATTTGATCATCAGGCTTAAGTTTTCGGTCAAAGTGTGGCTTCTTTTTTGAAACTCACTCCATGTTTACCTCAATATGTTGTTTTGAAGGTACCTTTTTGACTGTGAGCTATACAGTCATGGTGGCAGCGAGTAAGCAGCGCTTGAATGTATTTCTGAATACATATTTTTTATAAAGGTATCTTATCGTGTCTTACTTAGAGCTATACGCGGCACATTTTCTGTATGATGGCATCGAGTGAGCAACGCTTGAATGTGTTGCTGGATATGGCGTCTATTCATAAAGATACAGTCTTTTGTTTTATAAGAACCGTTTTTATAAGAACGTCCAGCCTGAGATTTCACCAAACTTATATTCAGCCTTAAAATGTCCCCATACTAAGAACAGCCCAGCCTCAACTGAATATTTAATATCAAAAAGAGTGTATCTTATTGTGTTTGACTGAGAACTATGCACGCGTGACACACTTTTTATGGTGGCAGTAAAGCAACGCTTGCATGTATACTACTGAGTGTGGTGTTGTCTTTTCATAAAGATATCTTATTGTGTTTGACTTTTAGAACTATGCGTGGCACATGTTTTCTTTTTTATAGTGGCATCGAGCAGCGCTTAAAAGTATACTACTGCGAGTGTGGGGTGTTTTTTATAAAGTTATCTTTTTGTCTATGACTGAGAACTATACGTGGCACATTTTCTTTATGGTGGCAGCGAGTGAGCAGCACTTGAAATGTATTTCTGAATTGGCGTCTTTTTATAAAGGATTTGTATTGTGCTTGACTGAGAACTATACGTGGCACATTTTCTTTATGGTGGCAGCGATTGAGCAGCACTTGAAATGTATTTCTGAATTGGTGTCTTTTCATAAAGGATTTTTATTGTGCTTGGCTGAGAACTATACGTGGCACATTTTCTGCATTATGGAAGCGAGTGAGCAGCGTTTGAACTCCGTAGTTAATACTACATGTTAATCACACAGACCTGTCTTAGAAACGCGCACGCGGGCCCATTGTACACAATCAAATCCACTCACTTGCACAAAAAAGTGCTGGTGCTTTATTAGATGTGCTAATCAAGTTCTCACAAGTTTATTTACAGAACATGTGTTGTTTGTGAAGCATCCGTGGGAATATTCGTTAGGGCTGGGAAATTTTGGGCTATTCGCAGGGTATATAAACTGCGCGCACTTCTTTGTTTCTTGTGATAAGTGAGAGTTAAGGGTGGGTCGTACTGACACACTGCATCATCTCACCTTTTTTTTTTTACTTAAAACTCCATGTGAATCTAGATTAAGGGCAAAACTACCGCTCGGGAAGTGTTTCTGTCTCTTGACTCGCAGTTTTGGGGGTTCCCGTTATACGTTTGGGAGCCGATGGTCTTATCTAATAAAAAGTATGGGAGCTCTTAAACGGGTTGACTTCCCAATATCTTATTCCTGCGTGCATTTCCTCAAGGTTGTTCTTTATGCAAACGCAAATCACTTTTTCTACTGTCTTTGACATAAGCGCAAGAGAATGCATCGATTTTCTTGTACCAGTGTTTGACCGTTTTTTTTTTTTTTGTTGAATTGGGTTGTTTTATTCAAAAAATGTTTCTTTAAACTTGCGCTTGATATTCTTGGTAGTACAGATGTCCCTTGTCTTGATGTAATAACTCCGGATAGCAACGTTTCTTTTTTGCTCTTATGTATTCAAATAGTTTTCGACGCGTTTTTTTTCCTAGTGTTGGCCACTTTCCATTCTTTTCTGTCCTTCTTTGTCTTTTTGTACTTTGCATACATGACTGGCTCCTGTTCATGTAACTTTTTAAGGCATTGTAGTAAACAGACGAGCACCCATTATCTTCTTGCCAATTTTACAAAACTAGAGCAGTGTTTATACTTAGCGCTCACAGAAACAAAGAGCAAGTGTTTCATTCTTGATACAAAACAATCAAGACAAAAGAAGAATTTAGGTATGAAACAAATGTTATGAATACCATAAATTGATTCAATTGGTTGGACCACTCTTGATTATGTCTTGTTTAATTTATCGTGCCGTTTTGGAACAACGATTCTCGCATTTGGCCTGACAACTATAAACGTGCTTGTATCACCACATAATGTAAAAACGGTCGCTTATTGAATGCGCCGCCTCGTGAGCTGTTGAGGCTAAACTTGGTAAAATTGGTTCTCAGATATCTAGGTTGTACGTGAGGTAAAACCCTATTTTCCCCCTCTAAAACGCCTAGCTTCTTTTCGACATCGATACGATGTCTGTTTTTCAGATGCGCGCGATGTCTGTTTTTCAGATGCGCGCGATGTCTGTTTTTCAGATGCGCGCGATGTCTGTTTTTCAGATGCGCGCGATGTCTGTTTGTCAGATGCGCGCGATGGCGCTTCCGGGCGGGCTCTCTTGTGCGTGTCTGAACTGTCTAAAAATGTGGTAGGTTATAGCAGGTTGTGCCAGAGGGATTTCACTTATTAAGAATATATTTTAAAAGGAAACCTTCATCGAATTCATTTTATTTATTTATTTATTTATTTATTTATTTATTTATTTATTTATTTATTTATTTATTTATTTATTTATTTATTTATTTATTTATTTATTTATTTATTTATTTATTTATTTATTTATTTATTTATTTATTTATTTATTTATTTATTTATTTATTTATTTATTTATTTATTTATTTATTTATTTATTTATTTATTTATTTATTTATTTATTTATTTATTTATTTATCTATTTATTTATTTATTTCTCAGAATATTCAGTTTGTGGTACAAGTTTTTGCGTTAGGCCAATTCGACGACAAATGGATTCAGTTAGAAGTACTTAGTTCATCATTTACAGCTAGGAATTATCAGTGCTTCGTGTTTTATTTCTCACAATTCCATTTTCTTTGCAGTGATGAACAGGGAGGAAGCTCTATTGATTACGGAACTGCGACCACGTGGTAACACCCTACTTGGGATGAGCTCGAAAAACCTCAAGCCACAAACAAAACGTGAAGGTAAATTACCCCGATAATACTTGTAGATAATACTTGCGCCATAAAAAGGCGGGTATGACACCTTAGAGCAGAGATTGCAGCAGTGTGTATTGAAATTACACCCGCCACCTGCAGTTCACAAAAGGCGCGAAACAAATAAACCACGTGTGCGCGAACGACAGTTTTTAACACCAAAAACGGTGACAGCGCGCGGGAGGTACAAAGACATCATGTAGACTACGCGTGGAAGAGAATGATATTGCTCACATTTGTCAAGAAAGAACAGGGATTATATAGACAAAGCAATTGGAAAATATCCTTGCTAGAGTGCTTTAGGATTTGCGTGGAGGTACCGAGCTACATAGGTGTTGTAATGTAAATAGCCCATTCTGTTTTCAAGTTGCGCTATTTCTGAAGGCTTATGGTCTTTTTGTAGGGGTTCGCATTCGTGCTCAACTCAGAGGAACTTGAGGGACCTGTCTTGGAGCATCCACGAGTGAGTACAAATAGAACCCTTCTTAACCACATATTGACACAAACAGCGATGTGTTATTCGTTTGTCTTTTCAATCAGGTCACGAAAAGAAGTGTTTTTTGCCTTCATCATTGCTCTATCATAGGCAAACTGGGAGCCGTGTCTCTAAATTGATTAGGGGATTCAGATATGATACTATCATACTTGTAGTCTTCGGCACTTGTGACTGTTCGTACCACAGGTGAAGTTTTTCTTGATGATTCGTGAAACCTTTATAAATTCTGATCTTTATGGGACGTCTAAATGTGTTCTTGTTTTCACCTCTGCTGTACACGCACATTATTGATCTTGTGTTGCCCTATCGTGGGGATTTTATTTTAGCAGACATTTTTTCATCACATTAGGGTGAAAACTCGTACTATAAATTCTTTCAAATTCAGAAGATTGCTCTACAGACACTCTGGCGGGAGATAATTTATTGTTCACATACAGACGAAAGGTCAACACTTTTTGGACGATCTAATTAATTTCTCCGTATCTCGATTTCTATCGTTTATACCCACTTGAACCCAGTCCTTTCATTCACCTGCGTCAAATGTTCGCGCAATTGACTAATTTCTTGCTTTGACAAGTAGGTGAAACCATATTTCAATTAAATGGTTTTTTTTATTGGTTGTCAATCGCTCGATCAGCGATAAGCAGGACCTACCAGTCGTCTAAAAAAATGTAATAAATTTTCTGCCTTACCATCTTTTATCACTTGTGTACTGTCGTCGACTGTCTGTCTGGCCCCCCTTGACAAGCTAAGCGTTTAGCAGACAGTGCGTGGTATTATTAGGCACGTGCCTAAGGATGGGTCCTTCAATGAGTAGACAGGTTCTTTTGTTGTTTTACCATTGTTCCGGATACTTCACGGGAGCCTATAATCACAGGTTGTGTCAACAGCCTTGTGTTGGTCTTGAATTAATCAAAAGATCTAATTAAACAATCCAAGAGATATTCAGTCTTCTTTTTGTCATTTCCATCATCGTAATAATGCCCTGATACTGTTATGTCGTGTGTCCAATTTCTGTAAAAGGTACCTTCACTATAAAGTAGATAGGGAAACTTCATACAATAGCATAACAGGCTGAGCTGCTTTGATGCGTTTTTTTTTAATATTAAAAATACTTTATTTTGATAATTTTATAAGGGAATTAATAAAGGTGTCTTGATTCTATGACAAACTTGGGTGATTACTCATTCATCCTGGTCAAAATCGTTTTGTGAACGCGCAAACACTTTTGCCGCCGTTTTGCACTATAGTCTTATTATCGGAACAAGGGCAAATTAATTTAATTTTTTTTTGTTGGCTTTTCTCGGAACAAGGGCAGATGAATTTAGTTTTTTTTTGTTGTTGTTCGCTTTTCTCGGAACAAGGGAAAATTAATTTAGTATATTTTGTTGTCTTTTCTCGGAGCAAGGGAAAATGAATTTAGTATTTTTTGTTGGCCTTTTCTCCAAACAAGAACGTAGGAAGAAACCACCGAACAGCCTCTATCTGCTGGTGTGCGTCGGACCTTGTGGTCTGCGTCGACAGTTGATTAATTAATAAAACCTTTAAAAGAAAAAGTCGACAACAACGCAGATTTATGTTTTTTTAGAACGATATTTCGGCAGGCCAATACCTGCCTTCTTCAGGTTATAAATGAGTTACAATGGCATGTTATAGCTAGTATATGTACAAAGTTCATTGATGATTAACTAACAAAAGGTAAAAATAGTAATTGAGTAAGGAGTGACTTATGGAAGATGGTAAATAGGGTGGTGTGGATTAGTAAGTAGCTAAACGGTTTCTTCACGCCGGTTGAGGCCACCGGGTTCAAGAGTGCCAGCGCGAGCTATCACTGTGGCTTCTCTTGCTTTGCGGATGGAATCGCGGTTATTTCTTATTTTTTCAATAGGTATGAGCTCTATGTCAGAAGCGGAGTGGTTAGGTTTTAGAAAGGGTTCAGCGGCGTGGGTTGGTATGGATCGAGATTGGGAGTCTACAGTTCTGCGGTGATCATTAAAGCGTTCTTTTAATTTGCGTTTAGTTTCCCCAATATACCAATATATAAGGGCAGATGAATTTATAGTTTTTTTTTGTTAGCTCTTCTCGGAACAAGGGCAAATGAATTTAGTAGATTTTGTTGGCTTTTTCACGTAACAAGGGCAAATGAATTTAGTATTTTTTTGTTAGCTTTCCTCGGAACAAGGGCAAATGAATTTAGTAGATTTTGTTGGCTTTTCTTGGAGCAAGGGCAAATGAATTAAGTATTTTTTTTTGCTTTTCTCGGAACAAGAGCTAATGAGTTTATTATTTTTTTTGTTCGCCTTTCTCGTAACAAGGGCAGATGAATTTAGTATTTTGTGTTAGCTTTTCTCGGAACAAGGGCAGACGAATTTAGTTTTTTTTGTTCGCTTTTCTCGGAACAAGGGCAAATTAGTATATTTTGTTGTCTTTTCTCGGAGCAAGGGAAAATAAATTTAGTATTTTTTGTTGGCCTTTTCTCGAAACAAGGGCAGATGAATTTATAGTGTTTTTTTGTTAGCTCTTCTCGGAACAAGGGCAAATGAATTTAGTATATTTTGTTGGCTTTTTCACGAAACAAGGGCAGATGAATTTAGTATTTTTTTGTTAGCTTTTCTCGGAACAAGGGCAAATTAATTTAGTACATTTTGTTGGCTTTTCTTGGAGCAAGGGCAAATGAATTAAGTATTTTTGGGGGCTTTTCTCGGAACAAGAGCAAATGAGTTTAGTATTTTTTTGTTCGCTTTTCTCGTAACAAGGGCAGATGAATTTAGTATTTTGTGTTGGCTTTTCTCGGAGCAAGGGCAGATGAATTCAGTGTTTTTTTTTTTTTGCTAGCTTTTCTCGGAACAAGGGCAAATGAATTTAGTATATTTTGTTGGCTTTTTTCGGAACAAGGGCAGATGAATTTAGTATTTTTTGTTGGCTTTTCTCGGAACAAGGGCAGATGAAGTTTAGAAAGAAAGGACGCATTAGAAATTCCAAATAGCTAAAATTCCAATCTTGCCGGCTAGGGAAAGTCTAGTGATCGCCTTATTTACCATCCTCGCGGATTATGGATTTGGCAAGACATGAGAGGAAATGGTACCAATTGTGCCGGTAAAAGGCAACGATTCTTAGAGATGATTTATAACGGTACCTTGAAATGCGTGTCGGGTGGTTCGTTCCCCCTTCCCCCCCCCCTCCCCCTGCTACAGGTCTGTTATTGTAAACTGGAGATGCTAGAGCTGGGAAGTGGTTTGTCACATGTCATCATTTGCTCATAAGATAATAGATATGAGCAAAATGGTGTCTTTTTATGAAAGAAATATAATTAACGTCCTGTCATCTTCATAAATTTGACTGTTTGGGTTAAAATACATTATAATCTTAGAAATATGTTGAAGTATTTCGAGTTAACAATATGCTGTTGGATAACTTTGGACAACTACAGGTGCATTACTTCGAAGAAATGTAAAAACAGCTGTCTAACAGGACTTGTACAGCGAGGGACATTTGTTTGAGCAATTTGCTCTTTTAGGAATCTACTTACTAATGTGTCAAGACACGAGAGAATGTGTGCTTCCTCTGATTGGTCGTCCTAACAGATCGCTTAATTAACTCCGTCTAAAATCAATGTCCTTTTTGCAAAGCCGTGGATAAGGCGATAGATGGTATTGTGATGGATCCTGTCTGTATTGTCCTTGCACGTTTCACTTGAAGTGCTTCAATAATTTGAATAACAATGCCACTTCCATAGAAATGAAGCATTGTAATGCATCGTAAGCCATCGGTGTTGTTCTGAGCCCGATCCGTAAACCAAGTATTAGAGCTATAGAAGTTTGTGGAGGAATTTGAGAGAGTTCTACGGTTGGTATTGTAAGGGATTCCAATTGGATAGTTTCTCCAGGGGGCACTGGTGCGGAATACGGGACTATGATTCTTTATATGCGAGAGTAATCAGAAAAATTTGCTACTAAGCCAAGCAGGATCTAGGCCATAATTGAAGGCGGAACTCAAATCAACTTTAACAGGTATTTCTCTCTCTAACTCTTCCTCAGCATACAGTGTGTTGCAACCTCTTTTACATTTTATAAGAGTTAATCAATTTTCCAGCTACATTAGGGAATAGACAGACTTGAAGAACAAGGAAATTCAACCATCGGCCTGTTAAGTAATGCCGAGGACGCGATTATGTACATCAAACAATGCATTTCGTAATTACTCGCTTTCATGGGCTCAGCGAAGCCCCATGAAAACACTAACCTCTTATGCTAACACTCTAATGAAAGCTCAACCGATTATCAGATCAACTGCTTATGTATGCAAACCGCTTTTGACTTCTTATACCATTAGTGGACATGGCTTGTCTTTCTCTAGCGATGTTTTTCTTGTTGGCAGTTTGTGTTTTATGCCTTTAATGAAAGTTTAGAGCAAGTCTCGTTTGTCGAGTTTGTAAAAAGCAGCTGTTGGTTTAATGTTTTTCGACTTGACCACTTTTAACGAGAAACTATGTGTTCAGTAATGTTTCTCGGTCCGAATAGCTAACATTTATCGAGTTTGTATTTCATACAATTGAGACCGCTTGTAACATGTTAACATCTAAAGTTGGTAGTTACATTCGGTTGATATTCGTGTCTAGCTTACTTTTATTTCCTTTCGGTCTATTTTCAGCTGTCAGTTGATGGCTTAACAGCGTTACACAAAAGCAATTGTTAAAACAAAACATCGCTGTTTAGAAGTTGCTGTTTGAAAGAAAGCCACTTGTTTGACCAAATGAATCCGCTAGAGAAGAGAGAATTTGACTAGGGCGCAGTTAGGGGTAAGCAAAATTTGGATTAAGAATCTCTCGCACACAAGTAAGTAAGCAATTTTAATGAAAACAGTGGGGATGGGGCAAAGTTAATAAAAGCTAACTCTAAACAGCATGCTGACAATGTCATTGCAGATAATTTCGACTCTGAATATCTAAAAAAAACTTTGTCATATAACGAGCTGGCTCCTTTTCCACTTGACTTTACCCCCCTTTCCAGGTACAAGGCGTGTCGTGGTGAAAGAAGCCTTCTCCAATAGATAATGTAAGCTTTGTCTGTGAACGATCAAAATACATCATAGCTTCGTCTAGCTTAAACCGATTTGTCAAAATGAATTTTCCCAAATGCATTTTTAGAGATTCTTCTCTTCGCGGGCCATTTTATATTCACCGAGTGGATGGAGTTCTGTTGCTTATGACGACACGCTGTCTCTGGGTATGATATGATAGTTATTATATTCCTTATTCCATTTCATCGCAAAGTTTGTCGACGTAATTGTGATCGAAACCCATAACATAATGTTGATTGTTTTCGTAGTGTTTTAAACTTGCTAAACTCTCAAAACTGCTAATAGTTACTTCACGGTTACCATTTTATATCTCCATATTATTATACAAGGAATTATTTGTTACGTATCCTTGATACGAAACTATGGGCTATGTCTCTGGGCGTCCGAAAAGGCATAAGAATTTTTAATAGAGTAGGAAAAATATTAAAGCAATGTAAAAAGATCTCTTTTTTTAATTTCATGAAGTCGCTTTCGCTTGTAGTCAAATCATCATTTCTCTTTTTTCCTACTTTTCTTAGACTTCTTGTTTTGTATTGGTATTTGGTATTGCTTGGTATTCTAAACTCTTTTCTTTGTAAGTCATATGTCATATTCTCATCCATTTTTATCTTTGCCGTATTTCTTTCTTTGCCGTACTCTTTGGTAGTTTAAGTACCGAGTACAACTAAGTACTTTCATACTTTGGTAAAGCTGAGAATGCACATTGCATAAATCGCTTGCTAGCATCACTCATATGCACTTTCACGCAAAGCAAAATTCGTTTTCTAAACGTAAGTCATTGAGATATGAGCACTAGAATTATTCTAGATAAAGTCGTTGGACTGCGAGCTAGAACACTACGTGGCTTACTAGATTGTACCCAGGGCTATGTATTGGGTTTCAAAAAGCAACGATTTGAAATAATTACCTAAGTTTTGGAGTCCGTCACAGGGATGCTACCTTATTATCTACGCGCACCTTTTTCTAAAACATTTAGAACTAATTCCTTATCAAAGGAAGCTGAAAAAAGGTTTCCACCTTAACTCTTGATTTTTGTTATACCGACAATTGAAACATACACTCTCCTTAATCTTTTATCTGTGCTTCGCCTGCCGTAGACACGTGTACAAGACTCCGGGACGGCACGGACGCGGCACGGACGCAGCCCGAACGCCTTTTACAAAGCAACAGTATATTGAGAGCAATTACCCAGACATACACTGATTGTAATGCAAAGTAATGCAAAGTGCATGTTATTTTGACGCTTGATGGTGTTTCGTCTGTCAGATGGAAGCCGTGTGCAAATAAACCACACAGGAAGCTTTAGGGAGACTTTGGTTTACGTGCGGCAGGTTTGGCGGCTAGTTACGACTCCCAAAAACGTTTTTATAGATCTATTTTCTTTGGATATCCATGCATTCGTATGTCCGTGAGGAATATGTTTCTATTTTTGTTGTATACCTTATGGATCGATTCTAGGACCACCGGTCACGATAACCCGTTTCAGAATAAAGTGAATTGACATTGAACTTTTTTATGGCAAATCAATTATCGCCTTTATTAATTCAGTTTGTTGCCGATGGCAAAGTTTTTATTTGTTCCGATCTTTCTGTGGCATTTACTCTTTCACAGATCAAATTTGTTCTAAACCTCTTCACTCGAAATCGTTAATGAAAATCCACAAATCAAAATATACATTCGTCCAAACATACAAACAAGCAGTGTTGCTACCATCTTTTTTTTTTATTAAAACATCTTTATTCCGTTATTCGTCTTTTTTGTGTGCCGAAATCGATATGTAATCGAGTTTCGACTTCTAATTAATATTGGCGAATGTTGTGTAAACGAATCTACGAAAAGTGCGAAAACATAAAAAAAGAGCATGTCTTCTTTGTGAATACAAAAAAAAAGATTCTCTTTTACACATAACACAATGATTTGTTGACATTCTCCGCGCCTCCGCGCTATTGATCTGAGAACTTTATCCCTCCGTTTCTCCAGATTTAATCCGACGCCATCTCTCACTTTAGAGTCCTGAATATTGACGACTTAGCGCTGTCAACGGTACTGCCTTCATCTGTAAACGCCAACCTTGAAGGCGTCCGTCAAACTGTGTTTGGCTTGAGACCGGAGAGAAAAGACAAAGCGCGATTGAAGAGTTGACTTCCGCTAGTACAGCTATTGAATTCCGGCCATGAGAGTTTTGGCTACTAGGCAACTTCGGATATCTTAGGCGGGTTTTGGCGAAGGATGAGTTGACCGCGGAAGTTTAGGATTTTCAGAGCTCAATTACAGGATTGGTAGCGACGCTCCACAGGCCATCCGAGAGGTCAGCACTCCTTATTCATAGCCTTGGTCTGTTTCTGCTTCGCAGGGTCTTGAATGCCGTCATTCCACAAGCGCGCGAAGCGATGCTTCGCGGTTACACGAAGGCAGAGGAGAGAGACATAAGGAACAAAACGCAAGGTAAAACACTCACTTAAATCAACCAAAACACTAAATTAAAACTATTCATAGTGTTTTTATGAACATTTGTATCAAAGTATAGCTCTTTTCCAACAAAACGCTTGAATTAACGATAAAAACAACTTGAAAACAGCAACATAATGAAGATGAATGGGCGATAATTAGGTCGTAGGGTAGAGCATGATACATCTATCGGCGGATTAATTGGTGCCTTGTGGTCTTTTGTGTTTAAACTCATCACCGACTCTTAAAGAATAGCGGGCCAATATTAAGACCATTTACTCTAAGTTTTCTTCTTGTTCTGAAGGGCACTTCTCAGGTATGAACTTTTGTTATTTTTAATTTATAAAACAAATATCAAGCTGCGCGCATTATTTCATTAACTCGCGATAGAGGTCTCCACACTAGCAAAAGCGCTGGTAAAATTTCAAAACCGTGAGGATATGTCTTTTAGCGATAAATTTAATCTCTATTGCTTTCAGTGACAACCATGGCATCCTGAGTATTCGATTTGACAAATAGACTTTTTTCTCGTTTATTTTTTAGTCACTACTTCAAGGCTTTCATTCGTTTATTGTTTTTCTTTATTTTTCTAAAAATAGTATTTTGTAGTTATTGGCTTATTTTTATTTGCAAAATATTTTTATTCACAGTCCCCAGTCATTTCGAGTTGCATAAAATAGCTAAAACTAACCTTAAAACAACATGGACCGGGTAAAACAGTGGAATAAAGCAGCATTTACTTATGGATTTATAGTATTTGGCTATGGAGCCGAGTCTAAGTTGACCACACAATGAAAAACCCATGAAAGTGAAAAATTGTTTGATATGCTCTTATTAGATATAATTATTCAGAAAACCTGCATTCGTCTTTGTAGTAACCTGTCATTGTGGTAGTCAGGGTCACTTGCTTTAAGAGATGTGCTTATGTGAAGCAAAAGGTTGCTTTCGGTGGCGCTACACAGCAAGCTATCAATACCACCTATAAATTCAACGAAAGAAAGGCACTGTGTTTATTCAAGCAAAGTTTTATTAATGTCTGTCGCTTTGTTACCAGCAGTGGCTATTCAATCATGGAAACGTTTTTGTTTTGAGTTGAGGGTAATACATAACAATACTCGACTACTGAGCTAGTTGAATTGCACAAAGCGGATTATACAATTGATCGATTAAATTTAAAAGGTTCCATTTAGACTGCGCGAAAAACAAACAAACTCTAGCTGTCGTAGCTCCCCCAGACTGCTATAGGGTTAATCACAGAAAGGTGCGCGCCGTCTTAAGGTCCTTATTATTAATGCCTTTAGATTCGACTTCTTGCTTCAGCTTTATTTTGAAAAATATCTTATTACTTTGAAACATATCGTCATTCATAGATTATTATATATTTGGATTATATATTTGAATTCGACTTCTTGCTTCAGTGTTATTTTGAAATATCTTATTACTCTGGAAAATATCGTCATTCATAAATCATTATATATTTGGATTATATATTTGGATTCGACTTCTTGCTTTTTTATTTTGAAAGATCTTATTACTTTGGAAAAATATTGTCATTCATAGATTATTATATATTTGGATTATACGAAATATAGTCATTCATGGATTATTTTATGTTTTAGAAATAGAATAGAACAGTTTTTTGTAAGGACAATTGAATTTCTCTGAATCACTGAGATGTGCATCTTATTTGCATCGATTTTGATGTCGGACACTTACTTAGTTAATTATTTTACGACTTATGGTATAATAGTCTACAGTTTCCAGAAATCGGAAATAACTTTTGTGGTTCCTGTCTAGTTTACAAATTCAAATTTTTTTTTTCTTCATATAGCTTTCTTTCTCGCATTTTGATTTTTTTTAAACTGTGATTTTTCTGTGATAAACATTTTTAGTTAAGATTTTTATTTAGTGATTTATGATTTATTTACTATATATTTTTTCATTATCATTTATATAATTATCATTATCATTATATCATCGTCATCGTTATTGTTATTGTTATCGTTTCCCTTATCTTCAAATGAGATGGGTATTCTAGTCTCGCCATTTGCAGTAATTTAAAGTTCTCACACGAGCGCCCCAGGGCCGAAGCGTGATGTATGATCGTAACACTCTATCGGTACAGACATCTGTCCAGCTCATAGCGCATTTCTACGTCTAACGATCGCTTTCGCGCCGTAACATCACTATTAGGCGTAGATAGGAGTACCATCACTACCTGTAGACTATACGAGGTTAGATATGAGAACAAGCTTGAATTTTCTTTTGCAGCGCATAAAATCATCGGCATTAACCTCTAACTGATGTTTGTGATTGACGCCTTGTTTACATATGACAAACATTTTTTTCGCAAATATTATTTTCTAAACATTTGCAAGTCGAATAATGCATGAACACCAGAAGACCTTCCATCTCGTGGAAATTCCAGGGTTTTCTTTATAACGATGACGCATGTCACACAGGCATCTTCTTCTTAGGGTAAATAAGCCATGGCTTCCTTTTTTTTGCCAGGCTTTTGTCACGAAACCCGCTTATTTCAAGCCGACCAACTTCAAGCGGAAGCAAAGGGCCTTCCCCTCGGGAAGGTATTGTATTGATCTTTTCAGGAATCATACAGACCTCGACTATGTCCCCTATTCTAATTTTTGTTCTCTGTAAAAGCGGTTTATGACTGCCATATGAACTTATTATAAAGAGAACCAATGATTGCCTTTATTAGGAGCTTACGGAGCTTTGTTAAGTGTCTAAACTAATATCAAAAACTTGCTCGATAACTTTATTTCCTTACTAATAAATGAGACCTGCGCCTGATGAAACAGGGCCGATGAAACATCTCTCATTAGGCTATTTCCGACGAGAAAATCGTACGATAAAGTTTGCGCATGCTCCGCAGATGTTACCGCTGCTGCATGATGTTTTTCGTCACGCATATCAATGATATACTAGTTATGCAAAACATACGTTTGTTGTCAATTCTCACGCTCCCTCACGATCCGAGTGATCGCGGGATTATACTACAAAGGAAATTTCACAAATACCTGTTCTCTACAGTACTTCCACATTTGCGCAGCTGGTCCTCGTAAATTTTGGATAGTCTTTGATATTTTCTTTGACCTTTGGATTTCCTTAGCACTCATATAGATTGCATTGACTCGTCATTTAATTAACAGTGATACTAAGATAAGTGCGTTTTATAAAAATACATTTAGCCTTTGCATTAATCTTCCATTAGTTCTAAGAATAACTAACCATCGTGAATCACTTCCGTCTTAAGACTGGCGTATGCTAAGTCACAATCTATGCCTGAGAAAAGGAAATAATCGCTCGCAATTCGAATAATCCAGCCTCCCGCCCAAGGTTGCGGAGTCAAGTGCGTTACAAAAGGTGTGTGTGTGTGAAAATAAGGCCGCGCGGTTGGCGCGGTATTGGGACGATGCTTGGGATGTTGTTCCATAAATGTGGCGCGTGCTTGTGTTAGAGGTTATTTGACTATAGTTGGACAAAGAAATGATGGTTACTCGGAAAACGAAACAAGAGCTATCCCAAAAATCTTTCTGTTCTTTATTATGGTGCCTTATAAGCACAATTTGACAAGGAGGCGTGAAGTGAGGTACACATTCGTCTCTGACTGTCGTCGTGATGGACAATATTCTTGTTAGCATTCAAAACTGCACTTTACAGTATCGGCCATGGGAAGCAAGAAGGGCTCAGCATGTGTAATGGTGTCGTTTTTTTTTTAACATGGCTGAAACAATCTCTCCACTTGACTCAATCTCCCCACTTGACTCAATCTCCCCACTTGACTCAATCATCCCACTTGACTCAATCTCCCCACTTGACTCAATCATCCCACTTGACTCAATCATCCCACTTGACTCAATCTTCCCACTTGACTCAATCTCCCCACTTGACTCAATCTCCCCACTTGACTCTATCTCTACACTTGACTCAATCTCCCCTTGACTCAATCTCCCCACTTGACTCTATCTCTACACTTGACTCAATCTCCCCTTGACTCAATCTTCCCACTTGACTCAATCTCCCCACTTGACTCAATCTCCCCACTTGACTCTATCTCTACACTTGACTCAATCTCCCCTTGACTCAATCTTCCCACTTGACTCAATCTCCCCACTTGACTCAATCATCCCACTTGACTCAATCTCCCCTTGACTCAATCTTCCCACTTGACTCAATCTTCCCTTGACTCGATCTCCCCACTTGACTCAATCTCCCCACTTGACTCAATCTCCCCACTTGACTCAATCTTCCCACTTGACTCAATCTTCCCTTGACTCGATCTCCCCACTTGACTCAATCTCCCCACTTGACTCAATCTCCCCACTTGACTCAATCTTCCCACTTGACTCAATCTTCCCTTGACTCGATCTCCCCACTTGACTCAATCTTCCCACTTGACTCAATCTTCCCTTGACTCGATCTCCCCTTGACTCAATCTCTACACTTGACTCAATCTCCCCACTTGACTCAATCTCCCCTTGACTCAATCTTCCCACTTGACTCTATCTCTACACTTGACTCAATCTCCCCTTGACTCAATCTCCCCTTGACTCAATCTCCCCACTTGACTCAATCTCCCCTTGACTCAATCTTCCCACTTGACTCAATCTCCCCACTTGACTCAATCTCTCCACTTGACTCAATCTCCCCTTGACTCAATCTCCCCTTGACTCAATCTCCCCTTGACTCAATCTCCCCACTTGACTCAATCTCCCCTTGACTCAATCTCCCCTTGACTCAATCTCCCCACTTGACTCAATCTCCCCTTGACTCAATCTCCCCTTGACTCAATCTCCCCTTGACTCAATCTCCCCACTTGACTCAATCTCCCCACTTGACTATATTGTAAAAAAAAAGAACCCTAACAAGGCTACCCCAAAAATACCAAACTAGTAATTACAGGAAATAAAATTTGATTATTTCTAAATATTGACATATAGAGTCCTCCTTAATTCTTATTTATCAACAATCTTACAAGAGATTGTTAACTGCTGCGATTTTGAGTAATCTAGTGCTAACTCCCCCCTCATAAACTCCAAGCGACAAAATATATTTGACTTCCGTCAGTCAAAAGCCTTGAAATGCTTTCATTGGCCCACTCTTTAAAGACTTTCAGCCAATCCATCTCACTGCAATGCGAATCAGATATCCGTTAAAACTCAAAACTTGATTGACGGATGTGAGAAGAAGTTTCTGGGTTGGGGAAGCTTGGCGAAAGTTGTCAGAATCGTAAAAACCGTAGAATCTGAGCCCGATGCCCTATGGGGAGGAGCAGGCGGTTATTTGTTAAATATGGCTATTCTGTGATAAGCAACCTTGTTCTACCGCTGTGGTCCTAGATAGAGACTGGAGTAGAGGATCCTTCTAGTTCTTTCTGCGCGCGCAACATGCCCTCGTGATATAACAACACCCTGGCGCCGAGCGGCCTAAATTTACATGTCGGACTTCCCATGATTTGAACGCACGCGGAGACAATCTCCCATGCGCCCGTGCGCGCGCACTGGAACTTTAAAGGTTGGTTCTCACTTGGACGTAAGCGCAAGAGAACGCAACTGCTTGATTTTCTTGCGCTTCCGCTTGTGTTTGACCGATTCTCACTTGTGTTGCGCTTCCGTTTGCGCTTACGCTTGCGCTTGCTTTGCTCGTCATAATTTACCGTTAATCCTGATGAAGGCAGCATTGCCGAAAAGGCGAAAAAATAGAACCCAGTGATTCAAGAAATTGTTGTATATAAATAAACAACAAGCCGGATGTGCGGCCTGTCCTGCGCGCGAGAGATAACACACCCCACGTGACCCTGGGATGAAATAGCGCTCATCACTACGCCAGATGCTAAAGCTGCCTGGACACACACAGGCCAGTAACTCCTCCATGGCAAAACAAGTACAGATAAGGTATCCTATTAGAAGAAGCCGGAAAGCTTTAGACCCATATTAATGGGTCTTACTCGTTCTTTAGTTGTTGGGTGCTGTTGTTGCTCTAGAAGTACAATGAAAACGAGCCGTTAGGTAAAACATTTGTAGCGCATTCTGAACTACGCGATCACCAATCCATAGTTCCATAAAATGGGAATTAGAAACTCGTTCCGAACTTGATCTTTTTTAAGTTACCGGTCTTTATTTGATGATAAAAACTGTCGCTAAGCGTGAGGCGTCATTATGGATCGATTCCCACACCTAATTCGATTAGCTACGTTAGTAATTTAGATCCATCGGCGGTATCTCGTTGCTTGGGTCGGATGCTTCTTGATTGTCTTGATAGTCAATCATGGGTTTGTTTGTGCGTGTCATGTTGGGATGTAAACACAAAGATTCCTTCTAGTTGATCCGGATAAAGGCGAGTATCCCCCTGTGCAGGGAGCTTCACCATTGGTATCCGTGTTTATAGCTCCCTCTCTGTGGCCGTGTTTATAGCTCCCTCTCTGTGGCTGTGTTTATAGCTCCCTCTCTGTGGCTGTGTTTATAGCTCCCTCTCTGTGGCGGCCGTGTGGTACTGTGCTGTAATAATGATAGATAAAAATAAAACTAATCGTGTCTACGTAACGCCACTCTCACACCTTACGTGCCAGTTTTGTATTTCCCACACCTAATTAATTACTTTTATAAACACTTGTCCAAATTAAGCACTTGAGAATATAAGCCTAGTTTACTTTCTTGCTCAGCGTGCCTTACACTGCTAATTTCGATTACAACCTCTTCTGTTTGTGCCACAGCGCGTTTTTTTGATACAGATAGCTTCATAAGACTTTGATTAATTTGATTATGCTCTCCGACGTTTGGCGGTGTTAACCTAGTTTCTTAATCAGTAGTGCGCAGTTAACCGCTTTGTGCTGAGTCTGGCGTTAATGAATAGAGAGAAGTAAAAGAACCTTTTAACCTTATGACACCCGTGTACTATTAGCCAAAATAAAAAACACTCCGAAGGAGGTCAGATAGAGTAAGTTTCAAGATCGACGCGATCTTACTGGCTACATGGGGATCTCTCACATCTCTAACAGGGCGGTCGCACGCAGGGATGATATCCTGATGTATCGATTAGTTAGTAAATTCCTTGCTCTGAAAATAAACCAAAACGTGCTTAATCTTAACAAGGTGTGACTCCCGAGATATTTTACGAACAAGTTGCGCAATTTCTATCCCAAAGTACGCGAGGTTATTTATCTCTGTTTGGTTAAAAGTAACCGTAACTTAATAACCCAATCTAAAGCAGTCGAATATTCGAGGTGGGAGTCGCATGTTTTGTTTACCCAGATATTAACAAAATACCTTTCTATTTGCACTGCAGAGTATATTGCCTCAGTGTTTCCCTTATCTTGATATTCTAGAGAGTCATTTTTCTAGATTTGTTTTGTTTTCTGCTCAAGAAGCAAGATTACCCCGCGAGTGGGCTATCTCCATAGAGCTATTTGAGTATCGAAACGCTGATTTGTTGACACGCGTCTAAAGTTTCCAACTGAGAGATCTGATTTCGTTCATAAAATGCCCTTCGGGTCACTTGCGTACTGTCAGTGCCTCAGCTCTATTATCCTTAAAGGCAGCTGCATACGATACACAAACCCGTACATACAAGCAATACTGGCCAAATGCGAGTTACAGATTCAAATTCAATTTGACGGTAGCGACTGCGATACTAGTGATACATACCATAGCGTTAGATGAACCGTAAGTTACGGGCGCGTGTTTGCGGTGGAAAGTTTGACATACACACTCAGTTCAAGACAGCTAGGTTTATTTGTGACGTTGTTTTTTCAGGCTAAAAAGCTAAGGATCCTCGGTGGAGCATGAAAGGGGTGCTCGTGGTTGTCGTGTTGATGGTCAGCTTGTCGCTGGGAGAAGCTGGGTGTCCCGCTCAGTGTCTGATCTGCCGCAAGGAACTCTACAAGTGTACCATCAGTGATCTGAGCGAGCTATCTACTACCTTACCTCACAATATAACTCGATTGTAAGTACGAACTGTCGATCAAGTATATCTTGCCGAACTGCCGATCAACTATAGCTTTGATCTTGGCTTAATATATAACATCATGTAGAAGGCAATCTTAACGACTGGTCAATTTGCAAAGGGAATTTTTATTCCTTTTATGTAATTATAACTTTAAGAACATTACATTCAGTAATATTCTTTTGACCTGATAAATAGGGTCACATCATTCGGTTGCCTCGATAAAACCTTTCTGAGCATCTTTACTCAGTAGCTTTGGTTCTATTTTCAAATTCTCAAGCTGTGAAAATGGAATAACTTTCACAACAAAAAGATAGTCAAATAGAGCCCATATCCTACAGGTCAGGGCGGCAATATGCACAGCGCTGTAGTCCATTAATCTTATTTTAGCAGACATGGATCCTAGCCCCCCCCCCCCCCCCCTCCTCCCCAGGGTAGATGCCGATAGCCCGTCCTCCTCCCTCCCCCCTCCTCCCCAGGGTAGATGCCGATAGCCCGTCCTCCTCCCCCCTCCTCCCCAGGATAGATGCCGATAGCCCGTCCTCCTCCCCCCTCCTCCCCAGGATAGATGCCGATAGCCCGTCCTCCTCCCCCCTCCTCCCCAGGATAGATGCCGATAGCCCGTCCTCCTCCCCCCTCCTCCCCAGGGTAGATGCCGATAGCCCGTCCTCCTCCCTCCCCCCTCCTCCCCAGGGTAGATGCCGATAGCCCGTCCTCCGCCCCCCTCCTCCCCAGGGTAGATGCCGATAGCCCGTCCTCCGCCCCATCCTCCCCAGGGTAGATGCCGATAGCCCGTCCTTCTCCCCCCTCCTCCCCAGGGTAGATGCCGATAGCCCGTCCTCCTCCCTCTCCCCTCCTCCCCAGGGTAGATGCCGATAGCCCGTCCTCCTCTCCCCCTCCTCCCCAGGGTAGATGCCGATAGCCCGTCCTCCGCCCCCCTCCTCCCCAGGGTAGATGCCGATAGTCCGTCCTCCGCCCCCCTCCTCCCCAGGGTAGATGCCGATAGTCCGTCCCCCTCTCCCCTCCTCCCCAGGGTAGATGCCGATAGCCCGTCCTCCGCCCCCCTCCTCCCCAGGGTAGATGCCGATAGTCCGTCCCCCTCTCCCCTCCTCCCCAGGGTAGATGCCGATAGCCCGTCCTCCTCCCCCCTCCCCCCCAGGGTAGATGCCGATAGCCCGTCCTCCTCCCCCCTCCCCCCCAGGGTAGATGCCGATAGCCCGTCCTCCTCCCCCACCCCCTCCTCCCCAGGGTAGATGCCGATAGTCCGTCCCCCCTCCTCCCCAGGGTAGATGCTAATAGCCCCCCCCCCCCCCCACCACAGGGTAGATACCGATAGCCCGTCCCCCTCCCCCCCCCCCCCCCCCTCCTCCCCAGGGTAGATGCCGACAGCCCGTCCTAGGAGAGCTTTTGCTTGTTGCGCAACTTGATTATAAATTTATGGCGGTTTATTAAGCATACCGCTGGGCCGAAGTGCTGTCATTAATGCATTATCATAGCAGTCCATCTGAACCAAGTACACTGATTATCCTTGCTACTATTATCACACTTGTGGCCATGCCGAAACCGACTTCACCACCTTAAACTAATTCTAATTCGAATACCGCCTATTTGCTTGAACCCGATTTCTAATTCCCGAGTTTTTTAGGTTACTATTTCATAAGTAAACAAATGGATGTATGCCTTTTTTTCCATGATTTGTTTTTTTTTTTCGATAGCGTTTATCCCGTGCTAGATATTTTTGAATTATCTACATATGCACTGCATGTTGACAGCAGCGCAGCTAAAAATAGGCACTTCAGTGAAAGTGCTTTTCGTTATTGATATCTGGATTTGTTTGGCTTTCTCAACTCTGAAGAAATATGTATTCACCTTAATTGGCCGTTCCATTTAATGAAGGTCTATTTGATGAGACAATCAGGAGTTTGTATGGTTATTCCTTGTTCTGTCCTTCGCCAATCTTATCCATTTTTTACATACAAAAAGATGTTTTTCTTTAGGAATGTTTCGATGGTAATATTTGATTTATAAACGTCCATCTGCATTAGTGATCTTTTTTTTCTAAATTGATGATGTATTTATAATAGATTTAGATTATTCCATCAAAAGGAATCCAAACCATATGGTGCTCTTTTGCTAAGAAAAATTACAGTCTTCGAATGGGGATAATATTTTAGATTAAAAAGCAACCAGGCAGGCAATGTTGGTGAAGAGTTCCCGTTCGCAGTGTGGAAGGGCATTGCACAGAACGAAACCCGATCAGGCACTGCGGCTGCCTCATGGCCAGATTTGATTGAATGTTATTGACAAAGGTCAACTGTTAGAAGTATTTTACTTACTCTGTGGTCGAATGTATAGCATTGGCAACTGTCGCCTGCCGCAGTTTGATAATTCCGTGGGGTTAATGCCATCAACGTGCTTTTGATATCCTGATAGCGGCAAAGTAGAGTTCCAATGGGGCTCTGTGGGGCTATCGAAAAGCATAAACATTTCAAGGGACACCTGCAGTAATAAATCGCATTGGCAAATATCGTCTATCGCGTTTTTCTTATACTGTGGGCTAAAACCCTGGTGTATGCGCCTTGTCTGCTTTTAATATACTGATAGCGGCTAGGTGTATCTCTACCCTGGGAGGGGAGGGTATTGGTCTAAAATAGTTACCTGTCGTATTTCCCTTGAGTCTGATGAATAGCATTTAAAAGATCGGCTTTCGAAATCCTTACTCTGATGGTATGTGCATGCTAATGGGCTTGGGTTAATGTTTGTGATGTGTTATTCATGAGCTATACATTGGCTTATATTCCAAGGTCATCCAAAGCATTTCCGTCACTGGTCCCATATGTTCATCGCATTTTCTCTCTTGTCTGATCTGTACATCGGTTTTCTAGTTTGGCTCCAATTAGGAGGTCACCTGACGCATTTTCGTTCCCCTCGTATTCTGATGAATGTCGAAAGGCTTTGAGTGGCGTATCACTCAGCTTGTAATGCATGTCGCTATGGGAGAACCACCGCTAGATGTCAGGACCTTTCCAATATGAGATTGCCAAGATAATAGATAGGCTGAAGTATTACTCGATTATTATATCCATAACCACGGAAGATTTCGTGAGTTGCTCTGTTAACAAGGACTAAAACGGATTTAATTCCAGGGTGTCTTGTCTGTTTTTCTTTTCTCGCTAGGACTGATGTATAAAATCTACTTACTGCCTTTCTAAATTTTGTTTTTGTTATTCAGCCTTGGTTCCTAAGTCTACACTTTATTTATTTGGGACGAAGATGAGAATACAGAAGAGGGGGGTGGGATGGCTAAGGGGACTAGTAGCTATACAGTAGATATCAGTGTCAGTGTTCTGTACATACCAGAAAAACAAAACTAAATACTGGATACTTAAATAGTCTACTGAATAGTCTACCTTATATTCAAGGGATATACTCTGATCTACTCTGATATAACGATCTACAAACAACTCTGAAGCACTAAACGCCACCTAAAAGCAATGTTAGACGAGGCAATTTTTCCTGGATTTTGCAACGCATATCAGAATTCAATAGCAGCACGTGAAAATGCGTTCTGTCTGATACATTTCAGCCGTTTTCCATAAAGCCACAACGTGAAATCTCCAACGGTCAATTGGGGACGCGAAAGTTTGCAGTGTAAACTCCTCTAACAACGTTCACTACTGTAGAAATACTCTCCTTATAGTTTATTTTTATCTATCTCTGACTAATTCTCTGACTATAATGTTTTACTTATTCCATTGCGATTAAATTATCATTGATCGCCTAGCGCGAACACATCTTTTTCGATCGCGTTGTCCTAGCCACCGCCGTCGTCCTTGCTTAAGGTCCCTATTGCAAGTTGCAGGAAAAATTGCCTCGGACGTGTTACCTGGCCTTAGTGAGACAAGGGCTTGTCTCTTGCGCGCTTATTTTCCACTTCAATCGTTTTCAAGATAAAAGTGTCCATTTGCTTTCGATTTGTATTGCTATTACACGTTTCACTCCCTTATAGCTCTGGGATTTATTTCCACAGAGATCTTTCTTCCTCGAAGATTGCCTTAGTTCCTGATGGTGCCTTTGAAAATTTTTCTTCCTTACTTTTTCTGTAAGTACAAGGAAATTAAATACTTTTTCCTCAATAGTGATGATGTAATGACACGTTAGTTTATGTAAGTTGGCTGGATCGTCTGATTTTTATTAACTTTTTTTTCAGATCTCTTGCAAACAATTCTATCAAACACCTGACAAGAAATTCCTTTAGAGGACTTCATAATTTAAGAGAATTGTAAGTAACACTTTTAGCATAGATAATTTATGCGAGCCGAGTGATTTGCTCTCGCTTTGCTTTTGTCGTGGTGATATAAGTGGTGATCCTGGAAATGTGATTATTTGAAATGGTAGCTGTGGTTGAAATAATAAGGTTGCTATTGTTGTTGATGTTGTTATTGATGATGATGACGATAACGGTAGTAATTTGATGATGACATTGATCATAAAAATGAAAATAATGAAGAAGATGTGAAAATGCTGATGCTGCTGATGATGATGATTATGATAATGATGACCATGATTATTGCATTGATAATGCAAATGAAGATAATGAAGAAAATGGTTTTGGTAATTCTGTAGCTGATGATAATATGGCATCTCTCTTTTTTCGGTAGACACTTACAAGACAACAACGATCTGCACTTAGATAATCAAATGCTGAGCGAAGTCCTAAAGGAACTGCGATCGCTCAAAACTCTTCGTGGCAGCGAGCTAGATGGCCTCACACCCAAACTTATCAACCTAACGCGGACAATAAATATCTCAAAAAACACGAAGAAGGAGAACATCCACTGCTACTTTCGAAAAATGCCTCCGTCCAAGTGTTCGCGCAGCGATCTTCCGAAATGTCACGATGCGCTGTCACTCAACGAGGAAGAACTCTCCAAATTTAAAACCGAGGGCTGTGCGCATGCGCGTTGTACTATCAAACAGACTGGCAAGACGCTGGATTGCTACACGACTCTTGAAGGCGGGAATGACACCTCGTGGAGCATTCTGGGAGATAACTCGGCGGTCAAGCTTGCATTATGGACGTTTGGGCTTCTTGCTGTCACCTCAAACTTTCTCGTTCTTTTGACACTGCTGTGCAACAAGGAGGCCCGCACATCAGCGCTTTGTTTATTTGTCATGAATCTGCTTCTTGGCAACATTTTGATTGGCATCCACATTGTGGTGCTTACGGTGTCTGATACCATCACATACGGGAACTTCTTACGTTACGGCGAAGGCCGATGGGAGTCCAGTTATTGTGTACCATTGTTTTTTGTCAAGACGTTGGGCGTGGTTCTTGTCATCTTGTCCCTTGTTCTGGTCACTGCTGAGCGCGTGTTGGTAATTGTGTTCCACGCAGATCGGCACTTGGACCGCTGCCGGTCCGTTGGCTATATCATCGAGAGCTGGCTCGTCGCTATTGTAATTACTGTAGTGTTATGGACGAAATCAAGCTCTTGGGGCTACATGTGTGCGACGTTTGCGAACAGCAAAGAGTTTAACAATATCAACCAGGGAGTGAAGATCTCACTGGCAGGAACCGGTGTTATTCTCATCTTCGTGTATATTTATTTACTGTGCAGACAGAAAGACAAGAAAAATGCGGATATGACGTCATCAGAGTATAGAAGTACAGTGCGCATGCTCCTGCTTTTAATCTCGACCTTACTTTTGTGGGTATTGCCATATATGGTGTTGGTATTTATGGTTCCGGTGATAATTTCGGTGACGCTATCCATGCAAACTCTAGCCATCTCGATCACCATAAACTCGTGTTTGCATCCTTTTATTTATTCGTACGACAACGATCACCTTGAACATCTCTACAGCGCGCTAGCTTGTAAGAAAGATGCATGCGTTTTGCTGCCGCTTGCCGTTCAAGGACAGTGCTACCAGCCCGCAAATACTAAAGAGACGCCTCTACCAGGCATGGAACTTGAGCGGTTAGAACACGTGAGATCGCTAGAGTCGATAGAAGTGAGGACGGTGGCTCCATTTGACTCACGCACACTGCTATCCCCGGTCACAGTCTCTGACATCAAGAAAGAGATGAAGCGGGGCTCGGAGATTTCTAAGGCAGAAGGTGCTGTTATCATCAGGAATACGTCGCCGACCGGGGAGAAGTTTGTCGAGGATTTCACTGTAGTACAAGTGCACTCTGTTCCATCTTCGCCCTCTACGCCTGCGCGGCACGGGCGACCGCTGATCGAGGAGCACAGTGATTGCGGTACCATGTCTTCAGATACCAATGTGACGTGGATCAGTAGTGACTGCCCGAGTAACGCACATCTAAGATTAGGTGACGGAAACTCAACGACTTCTAGCCGGGCCTCTTCCATACCCCTTGGAAAGTCTGCAGCCTCGCCGCACATTCAGAGACGAAAGAGACTTTCCTCGGTAAAATCCGCGGATTCCGAGGATTTCGACGATGAAGACGCGTGCAATAGTGATTTTAGCGAAAGGCGAAAGCGACCTGTTGAGTTTATTGATATTGAGCCTGTAACAGACTCTTTGGAGGAGAGTGTTAAAGACTTGGAGAATAAACGAGATAAGAGGATGTCCCCGGTGGAGATGATATGCAAAGTTCTATCGCCAAAGATGAAGAAAAAGCGACCTAAGACAGGCGAGGGTCTGCCGGGAAGTAAACACTCTTTGGACAGCTGTAGACCTCACTATAGAAGATCCAAATCCATGGTTCTTGGCAAAGATGCGCGTAATGTAAAAGTTAAGGAAGATGTGACTAAACCACTGTCGGCGGTGCAACTGCGCGAGAAGCGACCTCGTGGTCAAAGCCGCGAGAATCGTAATGGCGTGTTCGTGTTCCCTTCAACTGATAACGGCCTGCAGGGGATAACAAGCGACTCATCTGAATGCACGCCCACCAGCTCTGAGCCCTGTTTCCAGGATCGCTCAAGGAGCCCTACTGAGAAAGACTGGGAGCGATTGAAGTACTTGGTGATCAAACCTGTACCCACCCATGCGAAACATAAAGGGTATAAGGAGACAAAAAAGGGGAAACTGAGTCGTTCTGTTTCGGAGCCGTCTAAAACAAAAGTCAGGATCTATGAGAATCCCGTAGTAGACTTTGATAACAATAACAAAGTAGGGGACAATCGTGTGTCACGCGAAAACCTACCATCATCACCCACATCTCTAACATCGCCGCTGTCCCCCACGAGGCGGCTTGCGAAACTAGAGGAAGGTGACACCGTGCCTGACCTGCCAAAAGGTCTCAAATCCAAGAACCGCATGAGCACCGCCTCTACAACGTCAAGTAAACGTCTGTCGAACAAGAGCCTAGAGTGGGACCCGTCTTACAACGCCTACTCTTACTCAGAGGACGATGTCATGCCTCCTACCCCACCCCCTCCCCCTAGGGTCATGAACGGCTTGCCCCCGTCCCCTCCCCCAAGCCCCGTATCTAGTACGGGCACCCAGCTTGACCCGTCCAGGAGTCAGTACAGCCTCGATTGGGACCCAACCAGTGTGCAGATGCGGCTTAGCATCGCATCACGTGATTCTGCGGGGGGGATCAGTCAGCAGGACGAGTGTGTGGAAGAAATAGACGAGCCGACAGAAATGAATGGCACAACGTCTTGAACTAGAATAGTACCAGGGAGCTTGAACATGTAACAGACGATTGGAACTACCAGGTGCGAACAAAGTCCAAGGACTAATGACCTTATTAGGAAAACAATGGTCTGTATCTAGCCAATCAAAAATGTCACGCACGCATATAAAATATTTTCTTATAATTCTTCCGCTTACAAAAATGTAATTTTCGGACGCGCGCTTGACAGAAAAATTTATGCGCCTTGTCCGCATGTAGTTACACGCTCTAACTCCCCTCTATTTTCTGACTCTGTTCTTTGAATGTCTTCGTTATCTTGTTGACCGTCCAGACTGCAATAACGGGTGGTACTAACTAAGCGTTGGTCTATAGGTAGCCACTATTATTCTAACCTCAACATATTGATGGTGTTAATTAGTGAAAATAAATGTAAATATGATTTGCTTGTAGTATAAAGACTTTATTTGTATTGGAAATCTGTCTGAAACATCCGTAAAAATATTGCATGCGCATGAAAAGCATAAAGGTGAGCCAGAAGACAACCGAACATAACCCTCCCATCTCTCCTCACTTCTTCCCTCCCCTCCAAGTACATCAGCTCAATATAAGGATGGTAAAGGATAAAGATTACTTTGCGAAGAGGTGGGACTGCGAGGGGTGAGAAATAAGCAATTGACATATTTCAATGGGCTATAACATGGGCCCTATCCCATCGCCATGATTTTTAACTCGGCAATAGGTATCAACTGTTTGCTTTATTTCTTTGAATGACATCACAGCTTTAATTACAGACGCAATGAGAAGCTGGGCAGTTCCTTTGTGCGCAATTCACCTCACACCAATTATCCATGTTGGCATTACCACTCCATGCACCGGAAGCCTTGCACGTGCCGGGCTTTGGAGGGTTTGTCGGTGGCGCTGGAGGGTTGGTCGGTGGGACTGGAGGGTTGGTCGGTGGGACAGGTGGGTCGGTCGGGGCTTTTGTAGGGGGTGTCTGTGTCGTTGGTGGTCGTGGGGCTTGGGTTGGGACAACGCCATTTCCGGGTAAGATCTTCACATCAGCGCAGTTGACAAAGGTTTCCTGCGGCCCAAGTCCATTTCCGCACTTTCCATTCTCGCAGCCCCATGTGTTACCCACTTTCCACCACCATTGTATGACGCAGTGGTCACACGTCAAGTCAGCGGGGAGCACAAGCGTTTGCGTCTCATAGCTGGAACCAGACCCGGTCAAGGGAAACCTAGTCTGACCTTCAGCGGAGGCTAGAAGTTGGGTTAGTTTGCTTTGGGTGATGGGTGGGGTTCCTATCTTGCCGATTCGGTATTCAAACCAGCCTTGATGATTAGCTGTAATGTGGATCTACAAAATGAGAAACAAAAACTTTTATCTCGGCGTTGACCTGCTCTAAATCAATTATTTTTGTGATGCTGAGTCGATTTGGACTTTAACGAATTGCGTACGCTTTTCTTCCAGAAGGAAAACGGTTTTCTTATAGGAGTTAAACAAAACAATTGTTTAAAACAGGCCCTGGTTGAGAACAAGCTCTCATGTCGAGCTTAAAAGCTTCCCTACACATGTGTTATGTTATGGTCACCAGTACTGTGTAAGCACAATCACTTGCGACACTTAATGCTAGAGAATCTTAAAAGCTGCAATATGCTGCTAAATGAAATCCTAACAATAAAACAGAGCTCAAAACGAAGCGTGACACCGCAAGAAGTGTGTTACTTCAGTACACGAGGATCGCGTACCTTGACGGAGATGATCTGCCCCTGAGTGTAGGTCTGGGTTATGAATCCCGTCGCGTACTTGCCGGGGTAGACATGCGGAGGACTGGGGTTGCTGTAGCTATCTCCGCACACTCCGCACTTGTTACCATTCGCAATCTGGGTCGCGCGCCCGCCGCAAAACTGCTCGTTGGCGTTGTAATTACGGACGCATTGGTTAGGAAACTTCATATAGCAGGCGTTCCTGGCGGCTGGTTCGATCATGTAACCATGTCCATGCACAAGCAATACTGCGTTACATAACAGAGAAAGCGCGAGAATTGACTTAACCGCCATTGCCTTGTTATTCTCTGGTGCTCCTTTATCAAGAGACTCAAGATGTGTGTAGGGGGGATTTGAGTGTTCTTTTTATATTTGCTTTTTTTTGTCACTTCAGCTGTAACAGCGTGGATACAGCTTTTGTTATTGTTTGTACACTTTTTCTGGCAGTGTATGTGGGTGACAAACTCAATTGTTTCGTCGTTGTTGGGAAAAGACACCTGGTTTGTCATTAACACAAAAGAACTTTTGCCGCATTAAACCGCTATTCTTCAATATCCCGATGCGCGTTTTCCTGTTCAAACATGATCTGTCGAGAAATCGGCGAAAAATATTCCCCGCAAAAAAACGAAAATAAAAGAAGACAAAAGGGAGTGCCTATTGAATACCCCGAAGGGTGGGGGGGGGTGTGGGGTGTGGGAATACCCCGAAGGGTGGGGGTGGGGGGGGGGGGGGGTGGGTGCCTATTGAATACCCCGAGGAGTGGGAGGGGGGGTGTCGGGTGGTTTTAACCCAGCAAATGGGGGAATCCAAAAAAAGGGCCTTCTAAGAGGACGCATTGATTTTTTTAAGGTGTCCGACTGGAGTCCTAGGGAATATGAAAGGGCGAGGGGATCCACCGAAATTTCACACTCCTTTACGCTCTGAACCTTTCAGGTATCTTGAGTCAACCCTTCCCCCTCCCCCACCCCCATTTAGGGCATTCAATGAGCAGTCCCTTATGCCTGTCCTTGTAGTACAAATAAATAGGGAGGGAAGTATTTGGTCTATGTCTTAGCCGTCAGTAGGGTGTCAGTCTTATCCCTCTCGGCTACCTTTGCAAAATGATAAGAGCGAGCCAAATATCATTCCTTACTCTTTAAAAAAAATCAGTTTTATTGTTCAGGCGGCGTAGGCTGGCGGACACGTGACGAAAACCAACCAATGACATGTTGTTGTTTACCCAGCCTGATCCAAGGCACCGCTGTGTTTGCTCGACGCCGGTGTCTTCGGTAGCTTTATTGTGTTTCATCTACTAGTACATCCACTCTGGCACTAAATCTTGAATACTTTGCTTATAATCATTAAAACAATCTTTCAAAAAGACGCTCAAATAATTAAGCTCCATTTTTAAATGATCCATTTCTTTTAATCTATTTTACCGAACGTTTTTTTCATGTGTCTGACGTGCAGTTTCTTATTCTTTGTTTTAGAGACAGCTGCGCCTTGACCCACCACCAAAAGCCTTCGTTACCCAACGCTATACCTCCACCTTATAACCACTCCCAGCCATGGCTCTTAAGCTTGCCTTTGCGGTTCTCTTGTGTGTGATTCCCCATATCTCCGGTCATGGCTACCTCAGTATTCCACCCGCACGAAACTATTGTGGTGCCTTGAAAGATAAGGGCCCCTGTGTAAGAAACTGGACTCCCAATGAGCTTAACTGCGGCGGGTTTGTCTATCAGTGGCGAGAAGCTGGAGGGAAGTGTGGAGTTTGCGGAGACCCTTACGGGAAGACTCAGAGGCACACTGAGGGAGGGGAGTTTGCGAAAGGTGTCATTACTGGGAGGTACAAAAAAGGCCAGGAGATCACAGTAGAGGTGAAGTATTTCATTTTAAAAAAAAATTTTAAATCAAAGAATAAATGAGAACAAACGAGAAACGGGGTAAGTGGGCCTCGAGTAGGTTAGTAGAGTGGTTTTCAAAAACCCGTGAAATGCTTTTTAGTTTATTCAATACACTGCAATGTCATTGTTCTCTTTTGTTCTGACATGACTATTACGACAATTACATTTTGTTGCACGGAAATTTTAAAACCGCTCTATTGAATGGAATAATGTTTAATCTACTCGCAGATTGGTGTTATCCTGCAATACTGTGCTGACAAAAGTTGTGCTAAGGAAGTATTAACATAGAAGCTGAACAGCTGAAAGAATTCTAAAATTTATTAAAATAGACGTGCGGCTAAATTAATAATTTTAAGGGAAGTGTCAAACACTTTTTTTTCATATATTTTCGCAAAGACAATGGGGTTCTCCAGATAATATTCATGACTGTGCCACAGCAATGTGTTGGTGGGATGTCTTTGTGCATCTCTCATCTTCTTACAATCCATCTGTATTTATTTTGTCACATTTTCCTGTTATTAATGACCTCAGGTGACGGTCACGGCTAACCATTTGGGCTGGTTTGAGTTCCGGGTTGGTGATATTGGGACACCCCCCATCACCGAAGAGAAACTCAGCTATGTGTTGACGCAGAAGGACGGCAGCAAGCGATGGAAGCTGACAAACCCTAAAACGGGTAGGGCTTACTTGGCAAAAGCCACCCTAACCCATTTTCGTGCCCCCCCGCCCTTCTGTGGGAAGGGGGCAAAAGGGGTGCAAATAGGGATGGGAAAAGGAGGCGCACACAACCCCCTCCGCTGCCAAAAACAAAACAAAAGCTTGAGTGACTTTGTGAATGTAGAATAATAAAATCATATATCAATTATGTTTTTACACGGAATGCATTAAATCTGTTATAACGCCCTCTAAATTCACGTTTGCTAAGAATAGCTTTCGTTTACTTCGGGTAACAAATTTTTATTTGAAAGAATATGAGCACGTATATGTAAGCAACCTAATTTTTGGCAAAACACATAGGGAGATTAAAAGAGCATGTTCTGACCATTACAGAATTATATAACCTTATCATACGCCATAGCGAATATGACAACCGCCTAGCTAAGCGAGGCTCCTTCCTCCGCTTAAAATTCTTTGGGCCAAGGAAAGCACTCGATCTACAAGTTTACAAACTCTTCCTTTAGGCAAATACAAGATAACTCTCCAGCTACCTTCGGACCTAACGTGCAAGCGATGTGTGCTCCGCTGGGGGTGGAACACCGGGAACAGCTGGGGGTGTGATGACGAAGGTTGCGGCCTCGGGCATGGAGCTCAGGAGTCTTTTGTCAACTGCGCCGATATCAGCATTGAATAATAGAGATAGGCGTGGTTTATATGGTTAAGAATAAAGCATCTTAATATTTTATGTGTGAGTCAGTGTGCGATCACCGTAGAGTATCATACTCTCTTGCAGTCACTGGTACAACCGGTCAGCCCCCCCCCCTTTCCTCCACCTCTCATCCGCGAGAACTTCAGAATCATTTCGATGGGGACATTGAAGAGCTAAAATGTCCTACTTACCAACACATTGACCCCTCAAACGGCCTGTACCGGCTTTGAGACGTACCCACGACCAAAAAAATTCATAAATGCAAAATAAACACAAGGAGATGAAGCTTTTTTGACTTGCCAGAAACTGCCAGAGGCACGTAGGCAAAAACTCTATGATTTTGCGATTCTCAAGAGAGAGAGAGAGAGAGAGAGAGAGAGAGAGAGAGAGAGAGAGAGAGAGAGAGAGAGAGAGAGAGAGAGAGAGAGAGAGAGAGAGAGAGACGTTATTTTTAGTGAAGAAGGATGGGTGTGCATGACCGTACTAATAAAGGGAATACGCCACAACTGCTAATAATGTCGGTTGCTTGACGATGGGTGTGGCTTTGGACATGGCGTCTTTAGTTAATAACACGGTCGTCTCGATCACCGATGACGGTACAGGCCCTCAGCCTCCTCAGCCAGCATCCAGCCACCCCAACCACCGACGCGCGACCCAACCATCGCTAAACTAATTAGCGGGAAGAAGACGAAAGCGTTAAAGGAATAAAGGGAACGGTCCCCTTCCTTGCTGCCCCGCTTTCGCATTTTTCGTTCCGATTTTCACAAGCACGGTGAGCATCTAACTGGTTTTTTTTTACGCTGTCCAACATGCAAACAAAGAACGTTGCCTTATCAGGACTGCAAAAGCGACGCAGCGTTCTTTTGTTTGCTTTTCAGACAGTAATAAAATAGTTAGACGTTTGAATCCCTGCAGAGCTTGTAAAAATGGTTGGAAGAAGACGAATGGAAACAGCACGCAACTGCACGCTCTTTCATTTTTGATTGATTTTGATGATTATTATACCAAATATTTTCCGTAACGCTAGAACGAGTTGTCACGCAGGGAAGAACAATGAAAGTCGTTAAAATCCCAGAGGTGTAATCGAATACCGGCATGAAGCTTTTGATGAACTGATTGCTTTACGAATTCAGACGTTATTGCCTTTTAAAGACAAATTATTTCAAAATACAATGATGATTTCACCGAATAAGGTATTTACATTAAGGATTAATAGCAAATTGGAATGCGAAGGGACGCCGATTAATACACGGGTCAGCGACGCTTGACGAAAACAGCGCATTTTAAATCCCTCAGAATTCCAATATCATTACACAGTCTGAGATAGCGCTGGCAAGTCGACATGCTCCTATCTACAACTGTTCAACAATTGTCTTTGTGCTATTTGGGAGGACTATCTCTGTCTGTTTTCTTCAGAAGAAGATTCAAACTCAAGGAACACCTTCCAAAGATTTTCTACGATGGAAGTATTCCACTGTTTGTGTTTATATTCACCTATTGTTTTTCCGCTAAGAATGGCACGGCGCAAGTCGGGATATTTGCATTGTTGTGTTCTATGTTTTATAATATGCCTGACGAAAAAATAAAAACATTTGCACTCTGTACGTCACTCTACATGGCATTTGCTGGAGATTTCAGCGAAAGCACGTTGGCATCCATATCTCTAGCATGCGCAACAACACAGCTGATCCGACGTCCCAACTGGCTTAAAGAATATCTTAGAGAGATTAGAGTCATTTGTGGGCCAATGTACGTAATTTTTCTATCATCTGGCTTAAGGTTTGCAAGTGTTTACTCAAGTCCATCAGCGGCTGCATTGATCGCGGTCTCGGCGCTTTGCGCCATCGTGGCATCTGCACTCTTTCGTCCAGACAACTACGTGATGCTCAAATTGACAGTCCCAGCCTCATGGAGACCTAGCATGAAGCATTGCAGGTTCATTCACGGCGCTCTGATGTTTGCAAGCCTGGTTTTCACGACGGCGAGGGTGTCGTGGATGTTACGAAGGGAGATGTTTAGTGCTTTCCCTTGTTCAAGATGGTTGGGAATGGTAGGAGTCATGAATATTCTCCTGTACATCTTCTACAAGTTTGAATCAAAATTTTTCAACAGTTGACTAAGCATATAATATGCTAAGCATTAATAGAATTTATCGTCCGTTGCGACGAAGAAATTAAAATACATATTATAATAAACCGGATAATATAAATTCGAATATGTATTTATAATACGAATATGTAATTCGTAAATACGATTGTTAATAAACCGGAAAATATGAATACGAATATGTGGCTTAACCCTATTCAGACCGGGCCTTTTTGAGCTTTCTGTGACTGGGGGGGGGGGGGGGGGGGAGGGGGCTAAAAGGCCCCCCCCTCCGTATTTCATGAACCGCTTAGGCTATGACCATCAAACATACAGACAATGATCACCAGCAAGCAAAGAATCGTCACGCCCTATTTTGGGTGTGATCGAATCAAATATGACGTCATAAATACAATGTCTAGCTATTCTTTCAAATATTGCCTAAATTATCAGATGTCGGGTTGAAATCATTTTGCAACAATCAGATATTTCAAAATCAACCTTTTAATGGTTTTACAATGCATAAAGGCCATAATACGTTTATAATTTATTTTTTTGTAAGAATTTCCGCCATTTTGGGTCCGCTATCTTGGATTCTTCTGATTTTTGCTAAAGAAAAAAAAATGGAATTATTACAGAAAAAAAGTATTTGCATGAATGTATTACTGCTCGTAGTATTGATAAATGCATAATATTAGCTTTTAAAGTGTCATCTAGTTAATCTAGTGACGTTTTAAAAACAGCTTTGAGAGAGCAAAATTTAACCACCCCTCCCCCCACATATCCGAGGTAAAACAATTCTAGCGCTGTTGTGAAACTTGTCACCTAAACAAACTTATAAAGTAAAAAGAGGCATAAATCTGAGAAACAGGACCAAAATATGTAATAGCAATTTTCCCATAGGGGGAGGGGGGGGGTTAAAAAGCCCCTACCCCCTAGTCTGAATAGGGCTATTGGCACCACGAGAAGCTGGTTGGGCAAAAATAATAAAATTAGAATATTTTCAGACTATTTTATATTAAGCAATTCAAGAATCTAGAAATTCTAATGCGAGAAAATAATCATAAGCATGCATTTTAGAATATCTCCAAAATAGAACATTAATCATTTGTTCAGTTCAGAAAATATAGTTTATATATCACATGTCAATCCGAATATTAAAACAAGGATCACTTAGAAGCGTACTTTGTCCTTTCTAACTCGGCTTAAAAGCTTGGTGCCCCCCTAATTAGAAGGGTTTTTTCCCGAAACGATATGGGCCTTGTAGAGCAAAAAATATCACAAGAGTCGACAGGCTTGATAATATTGTAATCTTATAACATAAATGTAAAGAATTTACAAACTCACTGTTCTAAGAGAAAGATGATTCTATTATACAGGTATTGTTCTAACAGAAAGATGATTCTATTATACAGGTACTGTTCTAACAGAAAGATGATTCATGATTTTATTATACAGGTATTATACTCACTGTTCTAACAGAAAGATGATTCTATTATACAGGCATTGTTCTAACAGAAAGATGATTCTATTATACAGGTATTGTTCTAACAGAAAGATAATTCTATTATACAGGTATAAACAATATAGGCACTCTCTGATTAACAATCCTATCACGTGATAACGAACGTGCACAAATCACATCACAAATTATTGATTTATTTGAAAGTTTACTCTTTTTATTCACTTTCTTTTAATCCTTGCCTTTATCGCTTTGCATGTTTTATCCTCATTATATCATGAGTTCTAAGCCCCAGAAAATTAGTTTTAGGCAGCCATGGGCGTAAATTCTTTAGAGGGTAGAGCTCTATTGAACCATCTCAGTGGGCTTAGACAGCAAGACGCGTGGGAAGAGCGAAATAAAGGAGAGAGCCTCTCCCTTCAGCTTTGCTCTCTTGGATACCTCCTATGGGATACCTTGGTCTGTTGTCTAGATTTTGAATGCGTGCGCAAAATCGTGAAAACCACCAATTTTCAGAAACGATTTGGGGAACGGGTTATAACTTGATCGAAAAAAATATGGGATAGTTTGTAGTTTCCCACATACAAAAACCTGCTATTAACAAGGTAAGCCTTAATATTTTTGGACAATGTCTTATACATTTACTGTAAGGTTCTTGTATTTATTGTGTATAAGATGCAAAATGTTAGCCTAACAGGTTCTTTTATGTGGGAGAACTACTGTGTATAATATAATACAGCGACACCCCGATGTCCAGGGGAACTACCACCTACAATCCCTTTTAAGCCACCCTCCCAACCCGCTCCTTTTGCAAAACGCAGGCCCGTACCCAGGGGGGTGCAGGGGGTGCGAACGCACCCCCCCTCCCCCACAACGGCCGAAGGTCCACTTTCGGTTCTCAATAGACGTGCTATTTGTAGACAAAACTATAAAAGCATAAGATTGATCACTATGTACATGATGTAGCCAAATCCGACAATAAACGTCCCGTGGAAATACTGCAAAGGCAAAAAAACCTTTTTGTTTTTTTCGGGGGTGGTCAGATTTTTATCAGGGAACTCCCTCCCTCCCCCTTCCCCCTCAGTAAAAATTAGGTCCACTTTTTCGGATTTCGCACCCCCCCCCCAAAAAAAAATAAATAAATAAATAAAAATCCTGGGTAAGGGCCTGGAACTCAATCACGTGTTGATGCCCACATAAACCTCTTGTTATGTTGCGCCAAACAGTACCTTTCACATTCCTTTCTCCCCAACGAGTTCTAAGGCTCTAGGTGTCGCTTTCTGTTAGCTTGCGAACATAAAAGCTTAGAGGGCGTTCTCACAAATTTCCTTATTGAAAACAAATACAAGTTGACACATTCGTATGCAATGTTTCGATTTGAAGTGGACACCAGTCAACCAATGACAACCCCCACCATACTTTTGTATTTACAAATTTGCATTCTCTGTACGGACTTAATGTTTCATTAGTCTGCCCCTATCACCTTTTACCAGCCAAGGAACAGGTTGTAAGTATAATTAAGAAGCTTAAGTTTCTTTAAATAAGATTTTTCAAAATGGAAAAAGGTATGAAATTGGAAAATTAAACACTAATAACATTTTAATGGTTAGAATTGTTTAAATCAAACTTGAAAATCCTTACGTCAGGGACAAGATCAATATGATATTCCCTGTCTTTATGTTTATTTCTATTTCGAAAAAGTCCAATCAAATTGATGAAAACATTATCTAGGATAGTAAAGCCTGCCTTCTCTTGGCGATGAGCCCGCAGTCTGACTTTTCGGCGGTAATTGTTCATACGCAGGTGGAATGTCTACAAACTGGACCCCAGTCCTTCGCCTGTGTTCTTGTTGCTGTAGCGATGATCCCCTTGTTTGAATAGGAGCCTGTAAAGGACGCCTTGGGATCTCCAGAACTCTTCTAGGATAATTCCGTAAAGCGTTCCTAGAATCCTGGCTTAAAATTCTTGGATCGTGTAAAAGCATTGGTGGCTTTCCCATGAGGTTTCTTGGATCGTCAATAGAGTATCTTGGATCCTGCTTAAGACGCCAAGTCTGATCACTAGTTGGTGTATCTGATTGAGCCATTAAATATCTCTCCTTTTCTACTTCTTCTTGTTGCAACTGTCTCTGATACCCCATGTATGGATGAAACTTTCGTCTGAAATACTTGATGTATTCCACCTCGTTTGTAACAATCTTATAGCAAAAATACCTGTTGAATCTGGATACAAGGGGGTTAATAGTTAGCCCTCGTACCAACTGAGAGATACCAACCGCACGTTCTCGTACTTCCATCGATGACACACACTCACGCTGGAGATCAGCATTCTTTTGTCGAAATTCTTTTAAGTCCTTATAAAAATCATCACCATGCCTTTTTATTTTCTCCCAAAACGTTTTGTTAAAGAAATTATACAGCATAACGTCGGCAGAATTCCATTTCTTGATCGTTTTACGCAGTTTACGTGATAGTTTACTTTTCTTTCTTGTCGCTCTTTGATTAAATTTGGCGTAGACAATGTCTTCCAAGTCCCAGCAGAGTTCCCTCTTGAGCAGAACTAAACTCTCGTCGTAATATTCCATAATAAGAACAAGCGAGAACTCTCGATCGAGCTTAAGTATGGTCTCGAGAACCTTTGTTCGGTTGTCATAGTGACGGGGACTTAGGCCCAAATCAAAGAACATGCCATTGCGAGCGAGATTGAGTGAGTCCGGAAAATCCCCCTGCCTTCTCCGAGTGACGTTGATCAAGAAATCGTAAGGACGTCGGAGGAAGACCTCCATTGCATTAGACACGTTTTGTAATCCAAGTAAATTTCCAAGCTCCATGTAATCAAATGTCGACTCAAACTGAGACACAGGCTCTCGGAGGATCGTGACGTACTTGGCCCCAGTCTCCATTACGCTGTCCATGGCGTAACGATAGTACCGGGCGTGGTTACACAGGACATTAGCATAGTCCCCATTCAATCTATACATGTCCACAGAAGACCAATCGAAGTACAGAGGCCATTTGAAGCGGTTGTAACCGGGCAACGGAAGAGCCACCTTAAGCTCCCGCAAGTCGGCGAATCGATTGAAGATGTTTGTCAATGTACTGCTGCCCGTCTTGTGAGTTTTGAGGAACACGATGCTTTGTTCAGGCACGCAGCTGGGGAAAAAGATGTGTGTGAGAACAAGTCTAAGCTCTTGTCTCGGGGACAAATAACTGACGCGAAGAGGGGCACAAGGACATAAGGGGGGTTTGCTTGTAAAAATGTGCGCACATCTAGAATACACACACCGCCATCTGTCTACTCTTTGCGCACTATCTTAACAGATAAAGCGTGTACATTTGATATTTTTAGAGTCCGTGATGTTTTCTTGTCATTGCTGTTCGATCAATGCCGAACAGCGCGAAAAAATGAAATTAAACCTATGCCAAGATTTATTTTTGAAACTCGAACAACAGGTATTCTCACCTCTCTTCGTCCATTTTTTGATTATCGCTTGAGGATGTACTTCCCTCATCAGTCGTGTTTGGCTTGTTAGTAAGTTTTTTCACCAGGGACCTTATGTTGTGGGTCTCTTCTAGCTCCTCGGGCCATAATTCGTTTTCACGGTTTTCCTCTGCATCGGTCCCCTCGCCCGAATCTTCGTCAGTATTACTGAAACATGGGAAATGAAGAAAATTTTGGCCCTGCGTAAACAGACGCTCTGAAAGAGGCATGTTTCGAATAAAAGTCAAATAGAAATAATATTCTGAAATGTACGAACAAAAGGAAATCTCCCAAAACTCGAGGTTCCTGTTATCACAAGACTTGGAAACGTGTACGCTCACTACCTATGACTTTTTTAACAATATCTTGGTTAACGGTTCGCTTTTATTTGTTTGTTTTTTTCATTTCTTTTTTTACTGCATTTTTGATTGCATTACACTTGTACAAACGGATGTACAAACGGTATTAAATTGAATTTGTTATTTCATTTTTCAGAAGAGTTCTAGTCGAATAAAGTGATTTTTTCATTCGTTGATTACTGAGACAGCTCAGTGTGAGAAATCTCTACTAGTCCTTAGCGTTCAGACAAGCATACATACATACAGCTGTACATGCAGAAAATAAAAAAAAAATAATAAAAAGTACGCGTAATCATAGAGTAGACATATCGGAAGTTTAAAGACAGATTTTTAGTTGTAAAGACAGATTTAAACAACGTTCATGAATTCATTTGAAAAGGTTGCGGATAGAACAGTAAATATTCCATTCTACCCAATATTTTAGATTGTGTCCATGGACATTGAATCAGAATAACGTGGCCAACCACGGTGACCAACTGTTTAAACGCTGAAACCGTTCGGCGTGTAAAGTACACCTAAGCAAAGTGCCACTAATAACTCGCAACATGGTGAGAAAGGCTGACTTTCTGGCGCTTCCAAGAAAAACAAATGCTTAACCTACCACAATATTCTTTCTTTTTCTGAAAACGAATATATTATTTTCTACTGCTGGCTAATCACGAATTTGTTCATAAAATCCTCAGTACAAGATACAGTGCAGGTGATCAGTTTAAGCTACATTGGCATTTTTATCATAAAGAATTCGTATTAGGATCATGTATTTAACAAAATTATATGGTCGAAACAGGTGTTTATTTATGACTTAGTACGGAAAATAAATAAATAGCACCATGAGAAGCTTGTTAGTACCACTTGGATTTTGAATGTAGTTATGAAATGTTCTGAATCTCAACTTTGTAATTACTATTATAAGCAATTCTAGAAAGCATACCTTGAGACCTGCCTACCATATCTGTCCAGAAAGCGCAAAGGGTTTCTGTAGAACGACGTTTGTGTGATTCGTAAATTGAATACTAGAAATAGGAGGCTTACGGAGCCGACTAACAGCAACAAGCCATAATATTGCTGTAGTCGCATGACTGTAAAGTCCCAATGGGGCCGAGATGGTCAATCATCCCTTCGATGGAAGATAAATAGAGTTAGATTCCGTGCTACTAGGGAGATAAAGCCCGTGGCAAAGAATCCCATTGGAAATGCCCTTGAGGCGAGCGCTCTGTGCGCCACTCGATACTCGTTACCTGTACAGGGTAACTAACCACAAGCTACAACACCACGTGACTCTGGTTTTTGATTGTTCAAGTCCCACTTCACCGTCGATGTAATAAAGCGTCCGTGGAATTTAATCTTATCTTATTTCTATTTCAAGAGTCTATGAGGTCCTTAGCTAAGAATAACAATAACGGTAATATATCTCTTGCTGTTTATAGTGTGGGAAATTCGGGAGCTAAAACCATTAGTGACAGGTGCTAGCTATTGTAAACTGGTAATTTACGAGCTATTTCTTTATTTGATTCGTTCATTTCATTTATTTTGCCTTTTGACATGATATTAAAAAAATAAAGATATTCCTTGTTGTGTTCTGAAAATGTCACCAAAGCTGACGATGGTTAACTTTCCAGCGGCTTTGGATGAAATAAGAGATTTTTCAAGTGGCCTTTTTACTATTTGAGTTAAAAAATAGGGCTGTTTTCGAGTACGGTTGTGAATTTTTCAACCTTCTAAAAACATAGAATTACAAATTAATTCAATAGTCTAATAAACGAAGTGAACTATATCACTACACTGCTTGGTTAATTGCCACTAGGTCGAAATTGAACCAGTACTTATAAAATAATAATTACTGTACCGCGGCTGCAAAGGGGCCAAACTGAGAATGTTTACGGTAAAAACACGTTGGTAGACCCAAGATTTTGATGGCAAAATTTATATTTTTTCAATGTTTTGTTTTTAGCTATATACGGACAAAATGGGTTATATTTAGGTTCATGATTTCAACTCACCATTCCTGCATCGCTAGCAGGTGAATAAGGCGTACATTTCTATCAATCTATATTCGTTTTATGTTATCACCCCTTATTCTCATATGCCACTTGCAACTTTCATTTTAGTATGTTAGATACGGTTTTGGTCTCCAGTCAGTCCAAGTTCTCTTCGAAATAAATACGGATAAGCTTGGCCGCCTAAAGCCACATGCCTTCGTATCACATCACACAAAACAGTTTATACACCTATTTCACAAAAGCAAATGGCGAATGGCAAATGGTCGAAGGCCATTGTATGGTTGTCAACAAGTTTTCAACATCATTAGACAATACTGACAGGTCAATTGTGTGCGAAACTAGAAACTAGATTTCTCGCTCTGTTGAAATTCTAGTCATCACTGCAAGGCTCGAAGCAGGAGCGCTTGATTTTTCCGTCCCCGGAAAAGAAAGCGCGCGGTTTTAAAAACACGAATAAGTACGGTCTGCAGACAAAAAAAAAGGACAAACCAAGGTCTTCAGGTGTTATCTCTTTGCTTCCATCGCTGAGCTATGTTGAAATATTTGTGAATAACTTTGATATTACACAATTAACATTGTATTTTTGTTTCCTTTTTATTCTCTAGGATGTGAAGCAGTTGTTATGAAGGAATTGTTAATCTATGCAAAAGTCGTTTCCGACATGTCAGATATATATACTTTCACTTTCCATTCGACATTTCACTTATTTGCTTTACGTGGATCTCTTCATTGTTTGAATAAGCATGCGTAGTAACTGTTTAGCAAAACAGGTTTTATATTTGCAAGGCTTAAAATAACAGTTTAACGATTACCTTTATCCTTAATCTTACTTCTGTTACATTACTTAATTTTGCATATTACTATAGTCAAACTCTTCCTTTTATACTGCTCTTGCTATTTTTATCGAAGGAATTTATTCTAAGTCATTTATTATTTCATCGTTGATTTTCTTCCCAAAGTCAACACCCGATCTTCTATTCTTACATCATCCTTAAAACCAGTTTGAGTGTTATTAATGAGATAAGTATAAATTGAGCAGCATAGCAACTAGCTCTAGGATTGTACTGTAACTGTTGCGAGGACACTACACGGCAGTGCTCTAGGTTGGTTTAGTCAGGATTCTCTAAAGTTGGCTTCGTCAACTTTCCGGGAAAGAGATGTTCCTTCACTAAATTCCGAAAGTACTTGCCTTCTTACAGCCAACCTCCCGCTAGCCAGTGGTAGCTCTAACATTTGTAAACACTCAAGCGGTGCAATAAAGAACAAAGAAGACGGTCAACCCTTGCTCAGCGTGAACGATCCCCGGCTACCCCCAATACCATAAAAGAACCACCCAAAACCTCGTAACACAGTTTAGGATTTTGAATAACAGGGACATTTCAGTGCGATTTGTATAGTTAGTTGAGTGATTTTCAAAATCCCATGCAACAAAATGTAATTGTTTAAGTGTAATAGTCAAGCCAGAACAAAAGAGAACAAAGAGATTACAGTGTATTAGTACTAAATAAACTAAATGGTATTTCACGGGTTTTTGAAAACCACTCTAATATATTAGTAGTCATCTACTCTCCTCCAGGTAAACAATGAAAACAGAGTTGCAACTTTGGGAATACTAATCACTAAGCAGATAACCACTTATTACTAACTGCAATTCCCCACTAATTTCCTATTGTTCAATGCCCTCGTTAATTACTATGAGATTTAGGGTTCAAAGGGCGCTGATTGGTCGAGTGACAGTGATCATTTTCTAAATACAGATAAGCTTGGCCGCATAAAGCCACATAGCTTTGTATCACATCACACAAAACAGTTATATACCGACCACCATAAACAAGACCTGGCCAATATAGCGATGATTCATTCATTCATCAATATTTGGGTCGTAACAAATGTCTCGTGATCAGTAGTGGAATTTGTACCAAGAAAAGTGTAAATACAGTATAAAAGACATTGAAATTAAACCGTAAAATCGACAGGGATTGAGTAATAAAGGCCCATGGGAGAAAGCCGTGTGGATTTGAATGGCAAAGAAAACAACTGTTATCAAATTTAAATTTAGATTTTTTTGTCTAAGCCTCGGCGATAATTAATTAAGTTTCTTCCACGAGGTCCATCGGAACAATCCTTGACTAAGATAATCTGCGCGCCATTACGACGCGCGGCGGTTGATAGTATACTTCGAATAGTTCTATGCACTTACCTTGAACTGTATTGGCTACCATTTTAGCTGGGATTGGCGAGTACCCGGGGCCTACCTGTAGCTGCTAGAATCGGGATCGCTGGTAAAACCGACTCCTGTTGGGAGACGAGGGGCACTTGATAAGATGATTGAGTAGCCGATTGGAACTATAGGTCCACCTATCTAACGACCTCATCGCCTCCAAGCCCTGAAAGAGGTTCCCGCCGTCCCCGGTAGTTGTATTTTGCCCCAGCATCGTCGGAGTCGTGTTTTGTTCCACGCAGCTCGTCGTTGGTTGGGTAGAAAAGCTCGCTTTCTCCTCCACTGGTCAGGGTGGACGAGATCGCCAATCGAACGTCCTATGACCATGACATTCCATGGGCGTTTTTTCTATGCAGGAACTTGAGATGTTTCCGCTTTTGCTCGGTATAAGGACTGTAATCAATTAGCTAGAACGCTGTTGTTGAGCTTGCAGAAATCGTAGAGATATTTCCGCTTTTGCTTCGGTATAAGGACGGTAATCAAGTAGCTAGAACGCCGTTGTTTTGCTTGCAGAAATCGTAGAGATGCAAAGGCTTAACCGCTTGATAAACTGGGGGGTGCCGGACACTGCAGGGGTTAACCCAGGCGCGCGCGGCCATCCTCGATTTTTATGTTAAATTATGCGTGTCGTGCGGGAGCAAGCAAAACTTGTGGAATTTGTTTGCAAACCACGAAGATCTGAAAGTCAATGGTGCTTTCGGCCAACTCTCCCGCATTAGGCGGAAGTTTCAAGATTTTGGACCTCTTTTCCCGCTCTCCCTCGTAGAGCACCAAATCTTCCTCTTTTTTTTTAGAGATTTTTATCACTTCAGAAAAAAATCCTTCTATAGAAAATCAATAAAAAAAGAATTCCTTGTGTAGCGCCATTTATCGAATACGCATGCGGAATCTATGTTGTGCGCTTTTTCAACGCCAAGCGCGTCTGTTGACTGGCTCAATAATAGCAGGAAAAGCCATGCAGCTGCTTTAGCTTGCGAGCCCCCTTTGAGGGTACACCCCACCCCTGCCCCAAACAAATTCTCAAGCCTTGAGATTTTCTGGGGTTAACAGGTATGCTTTTTGCCTTATTATTCCAAAGTCGTAAGAGGTGGGGTACACTTTAATTTCTTAGCGTATTCTATATATGATTGTTTTGACTATGTGTGTAAATTCTCTTCTATTATTTCATTTGGTATGCTTAGATATTGTTTCAAATCGAATAAAGAGGTATCACGGAAGTCCTCCCCCCCAGATTTGAATAAGGAACTGAGCGAATAAGAAAACAGACGAATAAAAAACTGAGAATAAATCACACTGCTTCCTACCGACATATGAAGAAAACGTTTTCGTTGGGGATCTGGTAACGAGGAATCTTAGTTTCTTTTCAGATACTTTCTCCATTGACTAAAGATGGTCACAGTCACTGTTTTTCTTTTCTGATTACAAGCCATTAAGTTTACGAAGCACCTGCGATACGGCAACCTTAAAAATGACAAGAATCATGCAGTTTTTTCCAAATAAGGAAAATATTAGTTTCCTTATATGGAAGTGACCGCGTTTGGCAAAAACGACAATTTTTGGCCAAATTTTCTTGATATGAAGACAAAAATACTATCACTACGACCAAATGTGGGACCTTTAGCAGTTTTTAAGGATTTTATATCATTGAAATTAGGATCTGGTTGTCTCCTATATACATTATATCACTCCTTGCTTTCTGAGAGTAAATGAATGTAAGTCTCATTGTAATGTAGCCTAACGCAGTTGCTCCTTATATCTGCTAGCTAACGGCAAGTCTTTTGGCAACCCGAGACCTGACATGTAGAAATGCTCTTAAAAGGTTCGTCGTTTAGATAAGGGTTTAGCCAATGAGAGTATGGGGGCGACCTTCCTACGACTTCCTATTGGACTGCCGTGACTACCATAATGTTTACATGGTTACTACTGACTACGGGGCTAACACATGCTTGCTGTGATAGTGCGCATGGCAAGCTCCACCAAGTGATTACAATGATTGACAGCATGCCAACCATTTTTGCACTTACTGTTAAAAAATTGCTATCTAGCTATGCCAAAGTCTAATATCTACATAGGGTAGACCTTGTGTCGGGACGAAAAATCAGGTTGCCCAAATGCCTATTCTCTTAAAAGTATCGCGATCGACAGTCTGCTTTCTGCCTGGCTTTCTGTGGTGAAATCAGCTAGAATAGAAAACTGCTTGCCAAAACAATTGCGACTCGCGTTTCAGATTTCCCTGTCAAATGCGATAAAGTAACTAAAAGATGATTTAAAAAGTTGTTCCGTTAACTTCAGCATGCTGTCAGCCGAACAGTATAGACTGATTTCTATTGCAAATTATGGATGATGCCTAGACTACGACAATTTAAACTCTGTTACGCTGTTCTTCATTTCAGTGACCGTCCAAAATGTATTGTGTAACTTGTGTGACAGGCTTAAACAAATAACAGTAGTTTGAATTTTATTAACGTAGATTTTCAGAATTAGCGAAAGAACATAGTCGGGTGATGTTGCGTGACATGCAAAACTTTCTACGCCTCGAGAGCACGAGGACACAGTTGGTGGTTTGTGTGGGGGGAGGGGCTTGTGGTGGTGGTGGTGGTAAGGGACATATAGCACCTTGTGCTTTGTTCAGGCAGCTCAATTCAGTTTTATGATGGCTATTATTACAATTATAAAAAGACGCTGGTATTAAAAGTTACACATGGCAATCGAGTTCATCCAGATAATGAACTCGAACTTATACGGTAACAAACCTCCCCACCCTCCCCATGTAGTAACACTCCCTACTTCTCCGCTGCCCATCTTCATGATTGACAGTTAGAACAATTAGATACGCACTAAAGCAAATATGTACTTGCCCAATTTATCAGTATCCCTGTAACAGCCCAGATAGCCATCACAGCTGTCAGATCGAGCTACTCCTTCGCCACGATGAAGTCTGCTGTCCTTTGCCTAGTAATTCTTGCTGTGCTGCCAATGGGTAAGGAGAATTGTGGTATCTAGTATTGACATATGGCGACATAGATTAACCAACCGAAATATGCCCCTTGTCCAAAGGTGGACGTACACACACCGATTTGTCGGGGCGATTTGTCGGCAAGAGGATGTGCCTGCTCCGAGCTGTGAGGCCAAATTTGTAATGAATGTGCCCACCACACGAAATATGTTAAGTCTGGAATGAGCGTACGCACATCGAGCAAGCAGACTTACACAAAATCGGCACTTGTATCTAGCTTCCTATCCTGTTAAGAAAAGTTCTGCGAAGTAGGCTGAATAATGTTATTATGCGTTAATGCTACCATATCATATAAATCGAGCAATATATAATGGTAAAAATTAGTAAGAGATCAAGGACGGTTTTGGCGAACAATAGCTATTGCTAGCCATATTACAGCCAATCCTAGACCAATCCGGTAGCTCTAACAACAACACCCTTTCAAAGCCCGTTCGATTATTTCTTTTACAGAAAATACATTTTAACATTTTCGTAAGCGAACAGCCAAAGAAAAAAGGCCCATTTTTTGGGTCCGAGTCCGCTGACGAGAACGTCTTTATTTTCTGAATTTTATCAAGCAAGGTCATAAACTGAAAAACAAACACGCAATGAAACGCAGCGGAGCATTGCTTAAAGATGATTTTACTATGCTCAATGACTTAGTTAAGACATCACCCACTTCATTCCTACTAGTTTGTTTTTGTTGCTGTTTTTTTCAAAGATACTGGTTACCTGTTTTTGCAAAGAAAGGGGATAGTTATTCGTGTAGAAGATTCTAGCGTGAAAGCTGCTCAAAGTCAATGCTGTTTTGGCGTGCTTCCATGGGAACACTTGCCTTAGGCTCAATCAACCAAATAATGAAATGAATGCTACCAATGCTGTGTTCACGAAATGATTATCAAGCACGATCAAATTACTTTAACCCACTCTCATGCATTCAGTCGAAATCACCTTAATCAGCGGCCGCACAAATAAGCGACCATTCTCCCTACTGTACATAATAGACCTTTTCACACGTTTATCGTAGTTCAGCCCCCTTCAATCATATGATACAAATTACTTATAAGCTCCGTCTTCAAAAACAAGTTGCGAGGTGCCTGGGTGCTATGCTTGGGGCATCTTGAGTGAGTTGTTATGTTTATGGATGCTTACTAATGCCGTACCACCACCACCACCACCACCACCACCACCACCACCACCACCACCGCCACCGCCACCGCCACCGCCACCGCCACCGCCACCGCCACCGCCACCGCCACCGCCACCGCCACCGCCACCGCCACCGCCACCGCCACCGCCACCGCCACCGCCACCGCCACCGCCACCGCCACCGCCACTAAATCGATACATAAAAATTACATATACTACAAAACTGCATATGGCATCTAAACTGACTATATTTTTGGGGGATCTTTGGAATGCGGTTACATCCATAACATATTATTCACAAGGGCAAAGCTGTAAGAATATTGTTTGTATTAAAAAAAATATTAAAAATGGAACTTCTATGAAGGAACATAAGAATTAACCATTAGACTTTTGACAACTTTGACAGCTATAGTCACACAAGGAATTGTGTACTTTAATGTACTGCATAATTTATATTATTAAAGGATGTCTGGATCAATTTTTTAACTATAGGCTGTAATAACTATAGGCTGTAATAAACTTAAAAAATGCATTTTAAAGATAAGGAGAGCAGGATCCTAGACCCCTAGCTCTCCTAAAACTACCTCAATCAGTCAACACAAAAAGTGTGCAATGCAGGCTCCGCTTTTAGGCAGTGCCTAAATCTATATATTATTTGAATATGTCATCGCTATTTGTTCCTCCAGGTATCAAAAACATGTAGCTTTAAAAGCGCGTGTGAGACAACTAAAGACGCATGCAAACAATCAGGAAGCTGCTCGGTGGAATGCTGCAATAACGAAGATCTGTGCAACAGCGGTTTCTCCGCCAAGCCTATGCTCATGAGTCTCCTCGTGCCCATTCTTCTGTTACTCCGTGCACTCTAAACCATGAAATGTGAAGTGGCCTAAGTCTGCAAAGTAGCCTGTATCCAGAGAGATCTAGTCTTGTCATTTATTTCACTTTAAATAACTTGTAATACTTATAATCTAGTCTAGAGCTTGTTATAGTTTTATTCTTGTAACATAAGATTTCAGTAAAATAAAAGTGGGTTTAAAAAGAACGTGACACGAAATTCTCTTTCGCTTATTTTGACAAATTGACAAGTTAATATAGTAGCGTTATATCCCAACAATAATTCCTCCAATTTTCGATAATTGATTTAAATGGAAACCTGATTTTTTAACCTTTTAAAATGAGCAATTTTGGCAAATTTTCGCATGAAACCGGCGACATCCGAACATCTAATTAGCATATTACTTGTGACGTCAAGAGTTGTACAAGTGGGTGATAAACATTTCCATACAAAATAGGACGCCCCCCACCCAAAATACACATATAATTGATCATGGAGCCCAATCTTCCCCAGAAAATAGCTGAGTGTAACATGAGCAAAGTATCCAAAAGGAATCCTGCAGCAATTGGAGCAGTGATTTTTATTAATATTTTTTATAAGCTTTTGAAGACAATTTGGGCGCGAATCACCCAACATTTCGGAAAAAAAATCACTCGATCACATTTGTGACCAAGCAATAAGATATACGCTGTAAATAATTGCGAAACGATATTACAAGGCAAAAAGTAACAATTTATTTATTTATTTTTCCAATTTATTGTGATTTGTCACAAGGCCAAATATGCTCTTAGAAAAACATTTTTACGCACTAATCAATGTACTAAATAATGAAACCTATAGATTACAAGGGAAGCAAGCTATAAATCATCTACACAAACAGATAAAAAAACGTCAAGATATCAAACTCAAAGAGAAACGACTGGAAATCTAAAATCTAAAAAGTAGGTTGAGATGCGAGGACTAAAAACTCATCAATGAGTGAACGGCAAAAAAAAAAAACTCGATTTTATTTAATTCTCTTTTAATAAACAAACAATGAAATGCAGTAGATGGTACTGGCATTATGACCCCTGAATAGTTCTAATGTTTTTTAAAGAAAAACTGCCATCAAGACTTGGTATATGTGAAAGGGAATGCAAAACAACCGCACAAATGTACATTTACTAGTAAAACAAAGCGTACGGTGCGATAAAAAACACTCACAAGAAAACTTGCACCCCTCATCGTGCTTTTCTTGTCTCTTAAACAAATTCGAATTTTATGTTTACCCTTCTTCCCTCCGGATTGTAAGGACTGATTATTACCGATAATTCGACTGTTCGTTTTGTAGATAAATATCTGTTTGAAGGTGAACTGGTATTTTTGCGAGTTTACTAACTTTAGTGAAGTTCCCCCAGTCTTGGTTTTATGGTCGTTCGCATTCGCACGTGGAAGAAATCGTATATCTACAACTCAGTTAGCGAATAAGAAGGCATTGAAATAAAGTCCAATCCAATAGAACATATAATAATAATCAAACCATTCATCCCCACCGGTAAAAATGAAGCATAGTGCTCAAAACAAGCCAAAATAATCCGGTTGAAATTCATCTGCTTGAATGAACCGATCGACTCGAACTGGTAAACACTCCAGAGATGTCTTTCATTCCATTCACTTCAAGGTTTCGATTAAACCCCTATCTTAGTGATTATTCTTGGATCCATTGTTCGAACATTGTAATCATATTTCTTTACCAAGTCTTGAAAAGCGAGGAAATAGAAAAAACACAAGAGATATGCTTGCCTCATCTTTACAAATCTACAATGGCAAGCGAAGTTCGACTGGAACCCCATCAAGTTTGTACAACTCTTGACGTCAGCCAATCAAAAAAAAGTCGCCAAGACAAGACATTTTTAAAACACGATTACAAAAATTCCTGTAATCAATAAGCGCAAAGGCATTTTTAAAACCAAACATCGATAGCTATATTTTGTTATAAAAGCTTATGTATTCTTCGTGTCATGGTCTCTTTAAGATATAACTAACTGCTTATTGACAATATCTTGTACCTACTACTGATACGACATGCGTCCCTCCATTCTCTCTCCCAATGGTTCTACGCATACCTCAACTCTTTTTCCTAAAAATCGATTCAGATATCAACACAACAAACAAAAACAACAACGACGACGAGGGCCCCCTCCTCCCACCACCCCCGACCCCCGACCCCCCACCCCACCCCCACCCCCGTCCTCCTGTGTTAGCTTGCCAAACCACATTTACCCAACCCATTTGTTAGCTGGGAAAACATCATTTAGTTCCTTGGTCTTCTTCAGCTTCTGGCGTGCACAACAGAGATACGATATGAATTCGGCATCATTCTCACTTCTCGCTGTGGTTCTAGCTGTGGTGATCCCTTCTGGTAAGAAAAGTAACATTTAGACATAGCGACATGATCGCGGACGTCATTATTTGTTTACTTTATTTATATTTGAAAAACAAAATCGATAAAAAAATATATTACACAACTTCGTCAATCTTCACTGTCTGCAAGAAAGGTTCATCTTATACTGTTAAAATTCTTTAAAAAGCTTATAGCTAAATATAAATACCCTCGCAATAGGCTCAGATTAATCAAAAATTGTTTTTCAAGCAGCAAATGGAGAATGATAAAAGTCTCTTTTTTATTTTTTGTTAGTTCCTTTTGTCGACAGTCTATATTTTTTCACCAGGAATGCTGTGATCGAGCAATGATCAAAACGAAATAAATACTAGATAACCACCGCTGAGATTAGTATCCGTTTCAGGAATATCGATAAGCGATTTTCACTTTGAATGCTACAACCGTCGTTTTTATTTAAATTTCAAGGTATTTGTTTAATGAACACATGTAATCTCAATACGCCAGGAACCCCAAACAATTGTCCTATGCTCACGTTGATTCTCTCAAGCCATCATGACCCCTTTCTCCCAAACGCGCACTGTTATGTAGAGACTATAGACTCTATGATTAATCACAAGTGCTTTACACTAGATCAAGATGCATTTAGGGCATTTAATAAAAGGTAACCTATTCTACACTGCATCCATTGTCGCATCGTATTAGGGTAAAATTTAGCAAAACGAAGACTGGACGCGTAGAACACGTGGGTGGGCGGATAAGAGAGACACGCTGTATTCGTGCCTAGCCCATCGGATCCAGTATGAACCATCATTTAACCTATTACATTACTGCAGTTGAGGAATAGTTTCCTAATCCCTGATCTTATATACTTAATTCTGATGTATGAAGTGTGAATTAGAAATAGCAAGCGCGTAGTTTTACAAAAGGAACACTTCCCTGCTTGAAGTTAACTCTTATTCTAATTTTGATTCATATAATTGCATAAACACTTCTTATCATCATATCATTTTAATCATATTGGAAGGAATTATGTTAACATATATACACGATAATACTACACTGTTTGTACTGTGGTTTCAGCCTGTGCCATTGAGTGCTATGTTTGCAGTGATCAGACAGCAAACTGCCAGACGAAAGAGGTTGACTGCTCCAAGGCAGGTCCAAGCTGGAAGTATTGCATGAAATACAAGGAAGGGAAAACAGTATGTAATAATTTCTAAATAGACGTCTTAAAATGAATTAAATTCACACTTGATGGCTGATCAGCTGGAGGAACCTTAGAAATATTATTTGTAACACCCCCCCCCCCCCCCCTTCCTATAATCATTTCCTTGCTAGAATTTGGGACATATGAAGAAAACGTTGTCGTTTTGGGGGTCTGGTACCGAGGAAACTTAGTTTCTTTTCAGGGACCTTCTCAACTAACTAAAGATGGTTTTTCTCTTCTGGTTACAAGTCATAAAGTTTACGAAGCCCCTGGGGAACGCTCACCTTAAAAATTACAAGAATCATGCAGATTTTCCAAAAAAGGAATATATTAGTTTCCTTATATGGAAGTGACCGCGTTTGGCAAAAACGACAATTTTTGGCTCAATTTTCTTGATATGAAACAGAACGCGCGCGTAGATATGAGAGGGGATGATCCTTCTAATGTAAGACCGCGTAGCAGCGCTCATCTGTAGGTTTTTTTTAGCGGGAACAGAGCGAGCCCTCTTTTGCGCGGGACTTTTATCACTCTCTCTTTCTTTCGGGATCGCGGGCGCAACAAGATCTCATGGTTTTATTTTATGAACTCATCCCCCCCCCCCGGAAAAATTAGGTCCACTTTTTTGGATTTCGCACCCCCCCCCCCCCCCAAGAAAAATCCTGGGTATGGGCCTGTTACATTACATTACATTACATTACATTACATTACATTACATTACATTACATTACATTACATTACATTACATTACATTACATTACATTACATTACATTACATTACATTACATTACATTACATTACATTACATTACATTACATTACATTACATTACATTACATTACATTACATTACATTACATTACGCCCTACTCGGGCCGCTATGTCATTTGTCGGTGAAAATATGATATTGGCTTTTCGAACTTTAAAATTAAAGAAGGCCAATCAGGCCCTCATTAATGCTGCCGCTCAATGCCGATTGACTTAAAGAATCCATTTCCATCGGCTAATTCAAGTGAGTAACCAAGATATTTTCAATCAAATATAATCGATAACGTATCAGACTTCATTCGTAGATTGTTATTTGCGAATAAACCATGGTTTTTTTTAATTATTGACAATAACAAAGGAGTGGTTGATCGACATTTTTTAACTTTGCTTATTTTCCCTAGGTTGTAAAGACTTGTGCGACTAAAAGCCTTTGTGACAAAGGAGAGCGGACCTGTAAAGGAACCGACAAGTGTATATCGCTTTGCTGCGATAACAAGGATCTGTGCAACAACGGTTTCGCCACCAGCCCTATGCTCATGAGTCTACTCGTGCCCACTCTCCTGCTCGTGTTATACCTTTAAACAATCAGCCGAAGCATTATTTGAGGGGTATTCTAATACCCTCTAGCACTTTTAAAATAATTATGGATGGCAAATTTAATAAAATAGTCTGAATCTTTACTCGAATTGAACAAGTTTTTTATACTGTATTTCTTGTAAAAAGCTATAAAATAGTAAACCCGCCATTTAAATAAAATAGTTATACCATGTAGACAAAAACCGCAGCAACTCCAAAGAGAATCGCATATGCTGGAATCCCCGTGGTGGTCACCCCATTGCACTTATCGCTGTCACAGCAAAAGTTTTCACAGCCCTGTGCTGCGCATGCGTTGGTTTGGTCCTCGCAAATCCGCTGACTGGCGCACGTTTTCACCACTTTGTTGTTTTTCACCGTCTTGGAACACCAGCCAAGCACGCATTCCTGTAGATTGACGAGGCAGTTCCCCTCCTCAGAGACACAATTGTAGCATTCGGTCGTCGAGTCTAAAGACAAAAAGTAGTGAAGCAAAATAAACTTACTACTACTCATGCTGAGAAAAAATATTGAGAATCACATATCTTGTACTAACATTGAGCTCCAGGAAAAGTAACTTTATACAACCACTAATGAAATATCACATTTTTCAGATGAAATTCAAACCAGTTTGAATAGTCTAAACAGCTAAACAGCACTTTCCAGATATTCCATCCAAAAACATGGAATAGTTATTTTAAAAACGTAGAAGCCAGTTCGAATAGTTCAAGTTTCGTATAAATCACATTGTAGAGCTCTGCTAACAAGGTGACTATGCGATATATTTTACATACGAATATTTGCGCTTACCTTCTGTTTTTTTTGTTGAGCTATTCATAACTAAAAACTACGTGGAAATATTTGCGCTTACCTTCTGGTTTTTCTGTTGAGCTATTCATATTACTAAAAACTACGTGGAAGTTCGCTGTTATTATCGTTATCAACAGCGTGGCAAACAACATCCTAATCATGGCGGGGATATTCCTAAATTTTTTCCTTGCGCGCCTTTTCCTGCACAGATTCGGTCAGTGGTGCTGAACACTTGTTCGCGTACTGTATAAGAAACGCGTTTTTAGTCTGCGCTAGCTGTCAGTTTGGCTTATCGCAAGATAAGGCAGACACAGGTATTCGATTTCAGCATGTTAACAATATCACGTTCCCGCACTTTCCCCATCCCTCAGCGCGAAACTTACCTTTGGGAATTTTTTTCCTTGTGCACAATGTGAAATTTACGTTGCATGATAGGCGACTTGAGCTAAGACATCACGTGAGTGGCAGAACTCAAGCCAGAGAGCGAAGAATAACAAAACTTTCAATGAAAATAAGCAAATTCTGACTGATTCGTAAAGCGCTGAATATGTAGCATTTTATTGTTGTTATTTTGCCGCCAAAAGCCGGGCGAGTTTGCCTCCCAAAAAGTCACGTGATTTCTTAGTGCAAGTCTGCGCAATCTTGTTTCCCCACCCCTCCCTCCCAATAATAAAAAAACGCCCCAGCCCCCTAGACCGCAAAAACAATATTACAATAAGAACCATGTTTATTTAGAAGACATAAAACGGTAATTACAAATCACTCTAGCTCAAGATTTTCACATGAGACTAAAAATAATAATACATTAGATTTGGACGGTTAATAACACTTTAGTATCCATCCACACCCCTCTCCTTGGGCCGGACAGTCTCTCGCAGAATTTCCTCGAGGTCGATGGGCTCTGGAGGGTGGTTTTTATGTCTCTTCCGCTCCAAGCTGTTACGTGGGGTCAAGGATTTATAACACAAAGCACTATGATGCTAAAGTACTCCACAACCCCACCTGCCCCCCCCCCCCCCCCCCTACTCCAAGTCTTGTACGCCTGAATAGATAAGTGCCAAGGAAAAAAAAAGTAAAATTAGGCTCTACAGAAAAGAGAGGGGGATACCTACATGGGCATGTCATTTCTATCTTGAGGGTGTGCTAAATCTTAAAAAAAAACGCATCAATTTAGTTTGGAGAACTTGACTGAGAGTGTCACAAAATGGCATCCAAAAAGAAAGATAGCAATACGCTCTTCTACACAAAACATCACAAGATCTACACACGATCTTGCTTACGCTACTGGATCCTAAGGTATTTATTGTCCATACATGTATCTGTAGAGTAATTCCCTTTCTATGAACACATAATAAAGGATACTATTCATCTGCTCGTTTCCTGATGAGAGCCATGTGTTCATTCTTGGTTTTTCTGTTTTTCTCAGGGTCATCCATCAGATATTCCACAATTAACTTGGTGATGATAGACTATAGATACAGAGAGGGTTGAAACAAGGATTAAACAAATCTCTTCTGTTCACTTTGCCTTAAAAGTTAACAACCATTGGCATGGTTCAACAAAACAGTTACCGTACCTCCTCCTCCTTGGGGACCTCATCAACAACCTCCTCTTCCTCATTGTTCTCAAAGCCAAAGTTTGTATGTTTGTTGTGAAACAAAGAGCGATCGCCATCGCCCCATGGAAAAGGCTGAAAGGGAGATTCATATGATAGGTTTAGGATGCATGTAAGCTATATGGTCCAAAGGAAACTGGTGGAAGCGAAGACCCTTGAGTATTCAGATCAATATTGAATAAATAAAAACAGAAAACAAGTTTTTAGTTAAGGCTATATCAACCTTAGATGCCCATGTTAGAAAAATAAGTAAAGCTGCATTTCCTGATTTTTAAATTGTAGTTTTGTTAGCGTTACAGACGTTACTTCAGAAAAACTGCTTTTGTCAAAAACTGTTGTTTAAATTGAAAACTCTGTGAATCTAAAATCATGTGGATGTTATTTTTCTAATAAATCTTATGCCAGATGTTAGATGTTTTCTATGTAAGTTTGACTTTTAAGAATGCACCCATAATTCTTGAACTATAAAGGAAAGCGTTTTGTTACAGAAGTTTCATGTTTTGTTACAGACATTACATATGTGAAAACGTAAATCTGTAATTCCTTTTTTTTTAAATATTGCATTTTATATATTTTTTGACAACTTTCTCTTTTAGCTACTGGTAAATATATTGTTTTTTTCTCTATAGATCCAGCTAAATAAAATTGTTTTTAAAAACCACAGGGAGCCCAATAAGGCAATTTCCATGCAGTTGATAAAACCAAACTACTTGCATGTGTTATAGTAAATTTTAGTTCCAAAATGATTAAGTAGCGATCCTCTCTTATTTATCAAACCAACTATATCAAGCTTGTAAGATTTTGTTATCATTTTTAAATTTTTTTTCTAATTACAGATTTTTTTTGCATTGTTATCTCTTGAAGAAGTTAATCACTTATTTTTGCTTTTGCATCACCCAACCAGTCTTATAAAAAGTGGCCAAATCACTTAACATTTCATTTCATTTTCTTTTATGGAAGTAATAATGCATAAATGTAGCAAATAATACACAGTAATTTGTAAACTGCTTTCACAGCCTCAATTTTGCAATATGTCCTTGACAGATAATTTGGAGAGATTGGAGTGATGTATCAAACAATAAATATTAGATATTTATTGTTTTTCTTGTTTGACAAAAGGCATGTAATGTCAGTAATGCCACAAGTTGTAACATCTGTAACGGTCTAGTGTAATGTCTGTAACAGCATTTTTTTCTCTTAAGGACTTTCCCCTTTCTTTTGCCATATCTTTGTTCTTCATGTTGCTACTACAGCGAATACAAACTAGCACTCAAAAATGATCTAAATTCTGCTTGTTTTGTTAGTAATCACATGCACTGTTAGTAACGTCTGTAACAAGACTCAGATCCCCAAATTAAAATTATATTCTATGTAATGTGTAACTATTTTTTTGTTATACTTTTTAAAAGAGTTACATGGATGTATGGATGTAAATCATGAATAGAATCATTGTTTATGATTGTAATGTTGAGTGTTATAAAAAGAATTCCACATGGTGGTTGTGAGGCCTTGTTCCCAAGTCAATAAACCTTAATCTTTATTTGTGTTTAGAGATTTCTGAAATAAATTCTTTAAAATGTCTTGGTCAACATACAAACCAAAGCTTGTACAAACTAACATCATGTCACATAAAGGGACAGGTTGTTATAAAGGGGATTCATGGGATTCATACCTTATTTCTGATTTTCAGATGTGAATATGGAATATAGGAGTCTTCCATGGGGTGCTCTTCATGATCAACTAAAAATAAAAGTGACAAAATGTGGCTTAGAACATTAAACATACAAAATTTTCTGATTTTGTCTGTTTACCACAACAGCTTTGACCTTTCAGATAAATATGGTACTTGGAACACCTCACATCGAGAAGATGAAAACTGATTGAAAATAGTGATTTTAAGTTTCAGGACAGGCTATACTGTACATTTACTTACAGAAAGGGTTTATGTTGTTGTTTTGTAACACAATGTTCTATAAATAGTGTCCATGCTTAATTAGGTCAGCAACAAGCTGGGGGTTTAATCTTTTGATTAAATCAGACATTTAATTGATACAACAATTCTTTATTATATTTTCCACATTCAAGAATAAGGAAATAAAAACCTGCATTTATCTCAGAGCAGGACTGGGCAGGTAGGTATAGTTATAACAAAGAACTGGAAGAATAACCCTTACAGCAGATAAATATTAAGTATCTAAAGAAATAGTACTACTCATTGATGGCACACTGAATACAAACTACAGTAAAAAGCTTCGACTCAACTTACCAAAAAACACTTTGTAACCAAGGAAAACACAGGCTGGTGCAGCGATAAAGAAGGACTGGAAAAAAGTAAAAGTATATGTAATTATGAATTTACACAGTACAATATCCAGCACAATGCTGGGGTGGTCATCTCCCTGTATAAACATATTAAAACAAGCTTGTCACTGCAAACTGGCAAATGGCAATAAGGAAATATTAGTTCTCTGATTGAAAGGAACCATGGGTCTCATCATATTTCTAACAAATGTTGGGGAATATGAATAAATCATACAAATTTTCAATTATAGATCATTGATGTTTGGTTTGACATTGTTGGACTTTTATTCAACACCTCCGCTGGGATCACCACCTTACCGTGGTGGAGTGGTTTGTATGTCCCAATGACCTCTAGAGCTATGTCGGCGGGAGTATTTTTACTCCTGGCAGGGCCACCCATGCCGAACAGGTCGAAAGGTAGGGGCCAGACGAAGAGTGATCCCCTGGTCCTCCAGGTTGGGGGTTGGGTGTGGGGCCAACACCCCCACCCCTTAAAAAACAATTTGTTACGGAAACCACGACAACGATGACAAATCAACCATCTACCGGCCCACGGGTGGACTTAAGCCAGGTAACCAGTGGCAATATGAACGACTCTGATGAAAGTCCCAATGGGGAAGTTAGAGTTGCGAGGAATAGTCTACTCGGGCCCAAGGCACGGATATGAATTGGAGCATGGAATGTCCGCACCATGTATGAAACATCAAAAACAGCCCAGGTATTGAAAGAAATGTGTAAATAAATAATTTAGATATTCTTGGCATTAGCGAATGCCGTTGGACAGGATCTGGACGCCAACGAACATCAGATGGCTCGGTGATTTTGTACTCGGGCAACGATACCACCCACACCAACGGCGTGGCCCTGATTGTTGCTAAGAAATATGTTAACACCTTGTTAGAATGGGAGCCAATCAGTGATCGATTACTGAGAGCCCGCTTTGATTCCAAACACTGTAAACTTACGATCATCCAGTGTTATGCACCAACAAACGAAGCTGATGACGAGGCAAAAGACGACTGGTATGAACATTTAACCCAAGTAATATCTAGGGTTCCCAGACACGACATGTTGCTTGTTATTGGGGATTTGAACGCCAAAGTAGGAACAGACAATACCAACTACGAGAGAGCTATGGGCGTGTATGGCTGTGGCACAATGAACAACAACGGCGAACGACTTGCAGATTTTTGTCTCAACAATGACCTTGCAATTGGAGGTACTATATTCCCCCACAAGAACATCCACAAACTCACTTGGAGGTCACCAGATGGAAGAACACTCAACCAGATTGACCATATCATCATTAATGGAAAATGGCGACGATCCCTTTTAAATGTTAGAGTGTATCGAGGGACCACAACCTAGTTGTAACATCAGTGAAACTGAAACTTCGCAAGGTGAAGAAGCAAGTCCAGCAGAGGAAACAATTTGATGCCGTCAAGCTTAAGTGTCCCAAGATTCAAAAGCAGTTTGTTCTAGAGGTAAAGAACCGCTTTCAGGCACTTGCCGACAATGCTGAAGACACCCCGGTTGAAACCAGATGGAACAAGATCAAATCTGTGTACAACGAGGCTGCAGTCAACACAATAGGCTACAAGAAGAAGAACAGCAAGCAATGGTTATCACCTGAGACATGGAAGAAGATAGACGAACGCAAAGAACTCAAGCTTAGGATGCTCAACACCAAATCAGCCAGGCTACAAGAACAGGCCCAACGCACATATGCATCCAAAGATAAAGAAGTGAAAAGGAGTGCAAGAAAAGACAAGAGAACATTCATCGAGGAGATGGCCTCCAAGGCCGAAGATGCTGCTATGAAAGGAGAGCTGAGTACCGTTTATAAGATCACGAAACAGCTTTGCAGTAGCTACACTAACCAATCACCACCAATTAAAGCTAAGGACGGCTCTACATTGACCACCGAGCGTGAACAAGCAGCCAGATGGGTTCAGCACTTCCAAGAAGTTCTTAACCAACCTGAACCAGAGGAGCCAGCAAATCCCTTACCACCGCAAGACATTCTTAACATCGATACAGGCCCGCCTACTGCTTTAGAGGTTAGAGAAGCCATCAGAACCATGAAGAATGGCAAAGCACCCGGAATAGATTCCATCCATGCCGAGATAGTCCAAGCTGACCTTGACACCAGCACAACTGTGCTACTTGACCTCTTTAGCAAGATTTGGGACTCAAACGTCATCCCACGAGACTGGGCGAGAGGTCTCATTATTAAACTTGCAAGAAAGGCAACCTGCAAAACTGTGACAACTGGCATGGCATAACTCTTCTCTCCATCCCAAGCAAGATATTTTGTAAGATTTTTCTTCAGACTTAGATTTTGCCGACGATCTGGCAGTCCTTTCTTCAAGGAGTGACCACCTGCAGGAGAAAACCGATAGATTAGAACAATTTTCCAGCCAAACTGGGCTCCACATCAATACCAGCAAGACCAAAGTCATGCTGATTAATCTGAAGAACCCTTTGCCTATAACCATCCAGGGTAAAGTGCTTGAGTCCGTGGAGGAATTTACCTACTTAGGCAGCCTCATTAGCAAGGATAATGGAGCCAAAAAAGACATTCTATCAAGGCTAGGCAAGGCACGTGGAACCTTTGCACGACTTAACCCCATCTGAAAGTCCAAGCAGTATAGCTTAAAGACCAAGCTACGATTGTACAACAGCAACGTGAAATCAGTTCTTCTTTATGGATCTGAGTGCTGGAGCATTGTAAAGGCAGACATGGACAAGATCAGTGCCTTCCATAATGTGTGTCTGCGGAAGATATGCCGTATCTTTTGGCCTCAGAAAATATCCAACAAAGATCTTTACTGTAAAACGGGATCATATAACATCACCCAAGAGATAAAACGCTGCCGGCTAAAGTGGCTGGGTCATGTCCTCAGGATGGGGCAGGAACGTATCCCAAAGACATCTGCCTTATGGACTTCTATCGGGAAACGTAAGCTTGGACGGCCTAAAACAACTTGGCGAAGAACAATCCAGGCTGAGCTGCTGGAGATGGGATTGACTTGGGGCAAGGCACTAAAAGTCGCAAAGGACCGCCAAGAGTGGCGTCACCGTGTTGCAGCCCTATTTCCCACTAGGGAAGATGGAGATAAGTAAGTAAGTAAAGTCTATTTTTATAAATAATTTGTAACCATAAGCACATTTCGGGCTTATAACTGACATTTACAATTTACCATTCACAATCTCTTTTTAAAATAAGTGTTACCCCTACTTGAAATAAGGTTGCATTTGGAGAATCCAGTGAAAGGAACAGTGCTCACTGGGTATCAAATAATAATGCAAATATCATCTAGCTGTATTATCTATTCTGATGTGTCCATAATCATTTAACTGGTGGTGAAATAGGTGTACTTATACAGTAATCATATAAATTGCTTTTTGTATTTGTATTTTGTATAAAATGCAGCAAACTTTAGACTTACAATCTTTTTCCAGTTGTCAAATGTCTTCTTTGCAAGTCCCTCTTCTTCTGTGAGGAATGCTTTGAAGCTCCCTTGCTGACATTGACCAGTGCTAACTGCAACATTTAAGTATGTACATCAAAGATGAAAACAAATAATATACTGTGAACTCAATGCAAAGCAGGCGATAGCATTGCGATCTAGTCAATTTTTTTTGGTATAGAAGTATAATCAATAATTCACATGAAAAGAAAAACAAAAAAAAGAGCAGATTAATCATCGTACAAGCCTAAATTTGGCAAAGTGCTTGGGATAGAGGCCGTTTAGATGGAATATTTCGTCGTGGGAATATATAACAAGAACGACATATTATATTTCACAATGCCATAAAAACACTTAAGCTTGGATACAAATATAGGATGGCACGTTTTATGCTTACATAAGCGTTGAAATCTTCTACCAAAACGGGCAAATTTCTCTGGCATCCTCAGAGCCGCCATCTTGGAAAGACGCGAACACTAGTTCCAGGTTCTCTCAATAAGTCTCCAAAGGTTACCCATAAGCGAGTATGAAATTTCGAATTTCTAGAGTCAGACCTTCGTTCGTCACCCCTTTATATTCTCCCTACGGTGAGGCTCTTACTTGGGGGAGATACTAATTAAGGGCCGTAACGGAGGGTGGGACATTAGGGGCACTTCCCCCCTCCCCCAAATATTTAAAAAAATCAAAAGGAAATGAACAGTAGAGCAACTTTTGATGATTCTTTACTGAAATCTAACATCAGAACTGATATCTTTATCAGAACTTACAGACATTAGCAGGGGACCTGACAAAATGAAAAATGATTCCCTAAACCAAGTTTTTTGATCCAACAAATAAACCAGCTAATGTAGTGCGTGACAAATCTGTTTGAAAGAATATGAGACTAGCAACACTAAATACAACTTTTTATTATTTTTCATATGTACAAATAAAATAAATGATAATACGTGATAATGCCTAGTGCACACTAGTGACATAACGACTTAACAACATAGGCGCGCACACTCTTTTAAGCCCGACATAACAACATGGACATAAAAAAACATGTTTTTTTTCTCTTATGTCGTTATGTTCATGTCATTATGTTGGGCTTATGTCAAAATGTCGAACCATTCACACTTGAACATATGAACATAAGGGTGCATGCAACTATGTCATTATGTCACTAGTGTCACCAGGCATAAAAAATAGCAAGCTGCAATGTCTTTGGAAAGGGCTTGTTAATTGTATTACATTCACAAGGGCTTGTGAACTGTATTACATTCACAAAAAACAGAGGAGGATGATAATAATCAAAATCAATTTAAACCGTAAGGGATAGCACTTGGGGTGTGGCCAACAGCAAGTCTCACCCCTACAGATAGCTCATTGGTTGTGGTTGAAGCAATTTCTAAACAATAAAATCAGACACTTTTGCAGTTTTCCTGATGTGCAGTCCATAAGCCATCACCATTGGGCACATCTTCATTAGTGTGAGACCCCCTTAGGATAGCAGGAGTGAAATTTTAAAAAAAAGGATTAGGCTATATTTCCTTATCAGCCCACAGGCTCACTACCGGCAGCTGGCCACTAAATAGAGAGGCATTCAAGGCTCTGGAACCGGGTAAAGGCTCACAGAAACAAGCTAAAAAAATAGAACCTTACTAAGGGATAGCAGTTAGAAGAATGTTGTAGACCACTCACCTTGGTCTTCTTTTATTGAGTCCCCCCACCCACTTGGGTCCAAGAGATTACATAATTGAAAGCAGTAGAGGAGAAGAGAAGAGGAAGGTTGGCTGAAGAAACAGAAATAATTTTTTGCGTGTGTCAGTCCTCTATATAGATGAACAGATGATGCCACAGCATGTCATGAACAAAACAAAAAAGTATGCAGTCATGTTGCAGGTGAGTCATGCTGTGATGTCTTCAATGCATCTATCAGAAACACGCATACAAAAAAAGAGTTTGATACTTCAATAAAAATATTTTCTTGCATTGCAATCTAGTTTTGGGAAGAGCCAAGCCTTGTTTTTCCTATAATAACACATGGGCCCTTAACCAATCAGAGCACCCAGTTTACCAGTGTCATTGTGTATAGTTTCTTCTGACAAAATTTCACATTGTATTTAATATTTTGAGGAAGATTATAAAACATGGATTCTATAAAAATAGAATTTGAAACAAAAAAATTCCAAATCAGTTTTTTGGTCGTTTTGCTCCTGGTTCAGTATTCCCTATATCCTGTCTCACTGCTTTATCGTAAAGTTTCAACAACTCTGTTGCTTCTCGTAGTTCAGTTCTTCTGTCCAACTCTTGACGGCATGTTTCCTGGTAATAACTGGCTTCTCTTTCTGGCCTATCTAGCACTGCTGCTAGTTCAGCTGGTTCAAAGCCTATAGCAAGTCTAAGGTCATCTTCAGGGAGTGATACAAAGAACAGAGGGTCCTTTTGCATACGCTGAGCAATACGGGCCATGTCTGGCTCTGGGGCATCTGTAAAGTCAACATCTAAACTCTCATTGCGCTCCATGCTGGCATCAAATGATCCTGGTGTGACACATATCTGGGTTCCTAGTTATAAAATGTAAGAATATTAGCACCTATGTTTGCAGATGAAAGCAACATTACCGAGAAAGGGCAGATCAAGAGTTCTTGGAAAACATAAGGCAGAAGTGATATATTTGTGGGATAAAGGCTACATTCTCCATACATTTCAATTGAACAATTTCTGTTGTCATGTTCCAATAGGCTGAAAATGTCTCACTACGAATTTGAGCAGACTTTATAAGGCAGATTATGTGTTTTAGTATTAGTTTAAAGATTTTGAGGGGGTTCTTAAAAGGTCAGAGAGTAAATTGGGATCATTTTAAAAGAAAGGTAAATAAATAAATTGGAGTAGCTAATCACTCTCATTGCAGCTGGGAAGCTGAATTACGAGAGCGCAGATTCAGACGTGGTCGAGTTGAAGGCATATAGGAAGGCACCTCAGGCAGCAGCCAGACAACTCATGTCTGACCACGAATCACAGCTAAGATTGAAATTGTTGGTTTTGTGGAGGGATGAAAACCGGAGAACCCGGAGAAAAACATCAGAGCAAAGGCGAGGCCAATTAACTCAACTCACGTACATAGGAACTGGGAATCGAACCCAGAACCCAGTGGTGGGAGGCACAAGCACTACAGAGCACCTCTGCCAACTGCGCCACCTAGGCTCCCAACAAGGTGTCAACTCATCCAGTTTTAGCAGATACCAATAGTTCAATATATGTACAAAAATAATGATTCTGATTGGAGCATACATTCAGGTTACATATGATAATTAAATTGAGCTTTACATATAATAGTATTCCACTTTAAGACTGATTGTCACAATTCTTGAGCCTGTGGTTAAAAAAAAACTAAGGTTCTTTTCTAAACATCAAATACATAGCCAAGGAAATCAGTGTGAACCACCTCTTATGGGAGAAACAAAGAAACTAGCAAACCTGTGAGCCACACCATTCCCAATCCTTATCAATAGGGGGTACCTTAGCCATTACAAGAGTTGAAGCGATAAACTCATGAGAGGAAGAAAAACTTTATGCTGATCGTGAAGGGTACAAGGGTACCCACTTCCCCCTATTAAGGCAGGGCTCTATCCAGTATTTCTTGGTGGGGGTGGGTGAAGACAACCCTGAAGGGTGTGTGTGTGTGTGACAGGGTGGGTGGGGGGGGGGGGGGGGGGTGCAGATATAATACATGCACATGACGAGAAATATTTACATTTCAGCACCCATATACTGGCCTCCATCTGATCATATAGGATCTGACGCAGCAAGGGTTAAAGTAATAGAGTAAAGACTGCTTAATGCTTGAAGTGAACGTTTCACAGGTTACCAACGGGTTCCAAGAAGAGAAAGAAGGTCTTTACCTTCATTTTTAGAAGTCCACGAGCTTCCCGGCTCCACAAGCATCAGCTTGGTTTGATCTGGCAAGAAACTAAAGTACTCCTCGTCATCAACTTCGGTTCCATCTTCCTCCAAAAACACGCGGCAGTCACGAGCGATATTCAGCTTTTCACTTCCTCTCGCCTTCATCTCGACAAAACTCTCCGCCACAATTCCAATGGTGCATGATCTCTGAGAGTTACAGACTTTAAAAGGACGTCTTCTTCTGTCTGATTCAGCCATTCCAAATTTTCAAGCAATTTTAGTCACACATATGCGAATATTGCGTTGAAACATGTCTTTTTGCCCCGTCCGCCATTGTTAGTTAACTGAGGTAGTCTGGGAAGAGTGAGGCTTTCCACAGGAAACCCGGTAAGCCTGACCCTCCCCTCTCTTCTTAGGTGAAAAATGACAATCAATGCAAAACCACCATCTTCCAAACATCGCCAATTTCACCCTTGTTTATACCCCTTACGTACCTTTTTAGTGCCACACTCTTAACAGACACAAAAAGCAACTTATATAGCACCTAAGAATAAAGCCAGAAAGTTGTTTTTTAACGTCCTCGGTGTGAAGGGCGCAATCAATTTTGTATTTATTTTGGCTTAAATTTGTCACCCAAAAAGTCACGTGATCTCTTAGTAAAAGTCCCATATTGCCCAGAATTAAAGACTTTCAGAGAACGAGGGCTTTATCTCTATACCACCCTTTTATAAAAAGTAATCGTGTTATAGAAATGCCAAAAACTGGTAGTCCACTTGGTCAAGATATTCAAATCATTCAAGCAAGTAGATTTTTTTATTTTATTTTTTATTATAAGACTTGGTTTGCATCTCCATATTATTGACCCACCCTGAAAAGGTAGTCCACTTGGTCAAGATATTCAAATCAGTCAGGCAAGTAGAATTTTTTATTTTATTTTTATTATAAGACTTGATGTGCATCTCCATATTATTGACCCACCTTGAAAAGATATTTTTTATGTCTAGCAAGCCCCTATTGGGCCCCGCCTATTGACTGTTTCCTGGGTCTCTCAGTTGCTGCTCGGTTATATTTAAAAGCGGGGGGGGGGGGGGGGCAGTGAAAATTGCTTACATAAAACAAAAGTACCATTTCTGTACGTCCGCCCTGTAATAGAGACGCCACAGAGTGTCATAAACAGCAGTCACACAACTTTACGATCTGCTTGGGTCATACGCACTTTTTTTGTGATGAAATACGGACATACCAGAAATTGGCGTTCAACTATCCATAAGAGGAGATACGTACTCACAAATAAGATCTTGTTTGTTAAAAAGCTAATGAAATGTACGGTCTAGCTAGAACCCGAGGAATGTGGATGATTGCAATCTGTGAGTGAAGTCTTACTTACAAACACAGACTTGCCAGTTATCGCTTTTCTTCCAGCAAGACTTATCTTTTGATTTAACATTAACAATATGCGGGTGGACATGTGTGTTTTTGCCAGCGATGTTGACAATCGCTCGAAAAGAAGCCCCTTGCTTCGAGTCCACATAAAGCACATAAAACATATCATCCGGTTTCTTTCCGTACACTGGTTCGCACCCGGTGCATTTTCCTGCTGCTTTGGACCACTTGAACTTCAAGACAGCCTCGTATGGGGTCAACTTGGTTGCGAGTTTGATTTTCCCAAATTCCACCTTCGAACACTTTTCTGTCATTTCAGGATTTTTACTGAGAATCTGGTTTACGCTTTCTATGATTTTCTTGCCAGCTTCAATGATTTTCGGCTGGGTAGAATCGGCTGCTTTGACAGAAAGACAAGGACACCACTGTGGAGGAATCTCCAAACCCTCGCAAGTACGACTCTCCTTTTTCAACGGCTCCATCAGATTTTCCCCCAGGCCCCCTGCACGTTTGGGTATCGTGGGCTCGATTCTTCGCAAAGTGGCATACACGTCATAAGCGGTCACAAGGTTCTTGGAGTTCTTCCTCAGTGTCGGCAGCGCGTCAATCAATCGTTGGGGTCCTTTAGGGGGAATTGTAATCGATAAGAAGGGATTCCGCTCCTCAAGCTTGCCTTGAAGGGTGCTACGAGAAGATGTATGTCGAGAGCCGTGGTCGCTGAATATCGTTAAAACAGTCTTATCCAAATGCCCTTCCAACTTCATCCAGGCCAGAAACCTGGCAAAATCCTCATCCAAGTATCCCAAACCATTGGCGTTCCAGGAGCTTAGCTCGGAAAACAGGACCATTCCAAACTTTGGGAGGACCTTGTAGACGGTCATGAAGTCCCGGATGTAGCCAAGGGTATAGTTATGGATGGCTCGGGTGCCCAGGCAGAATGTGTTCTGTCCAGGGCTGTACGTCCTATGGAAATTTAATCATGCATGTAAGGGTTTAGGGCGAATGTGATCGGTACGCATTTCTCTGGAAAGTATGGACCCTTTTGACCCACCTTACACAGTTGTTTTAAAAGTGTAAAACCGCTCCTAACATATACCATCCCGATCTCATCCCGGTAAATAAGGAACAGCTCTGAGAACCATCAAATTTTCAATAACGTCTTCAATTACTCTTTAAAACGGACATTTCTTTCTTCGTTTGAGTATAGTGCTTAGTCAATCAAAATAAACAATCAAATTGATTGTATGAAAAAGTATAACATTGTATATTGGTATTATATATTATACATGTATTACAAAGTATATGACTATATAACTATAGTCTAATTGTTAAATATATAATTGTATAATACATATAAAATAGTGGATAACCCTGAAACAAAATCAGTACTTGGTTAAATTGGAATGTTGTGCTCCTTATGTGAGGGAAGACAGAGAAGTTATGCTGATGTGAGGGAAGACAGAGAAGTTATGTTGAAGTGAGGGAAGACAGAGAAGTTATGCTGATGTGAAGAAAGACAGAGAAGTTTTGCTGATGTGAGGGAAGACAGAGAAGTTATGCTGATGTGAGGGAAGACAGAGAAGTTATGCTGATGTGAAGAAAGACAGAGAAGTTATGTTGAAGTGAGGGAAGACAGAGAAGTTATGCTGATGTGAAGAAAGACAGAGAAGTTTTGCTGATGTGAGGGAAGACAGAGAAGTTATGTTGAAGTGAGGGAAGACAGAGAAGTTATGCTGATGTAAAGAAAGACAGAGAAGTTTTGCTGATGTGAGGGAAGACAGAGAAGTTATGCTGATGTGAGGGAAGACAGAGAAGTTATGCTGATGTGAAGAAAGACAGAGAAGTTATGCTGATGTGATGGAAGACAGAGAAGTTATGTTGATGTGAGGGAAGACAGAGAAGTTATGTTGATGTGAGGGAAGACAGAGAAGTTATGCTGATGTGAGGGAAGACAAAGAAGTTATGCTGATGTGAAGAAAGACAGAGAAGTTATGCTGATGTGAGGGAAGACAAAGAAGTTATGCTGATGTGAGGGAAGACAGAGAAGTTATGCTGATGTGAGGGAAGACAGAGAAGTTATGCTGATGTGAGGGAAGACAGAGAAGTTATGCTGATGTGAGGGAAGACAGAGAAGTTATGCTGATGTGATGGAAGACAGAGAAGTTATGCTGATGTGAGGGAAGACAGAGAAGTTATGCTGATGCTTCAAGCATTAGCCTTTCCGTTCCGATAAAAAGCTTATGCTTGAAACATCAGGTGAGATTTCTCTGTTTACAGAGTAGCTACAACAAACAGTACACTTCAACCTTTTTACAGTATTTCAATTTCTACAATGCCTAATACAGATTATCTAGTTATTTCTACAGATCAATAGTATTTTCTACTCATACTACACCACAGAGTCAGTACTCACTTATGAGCTGCTGCCCAGAACGGAGAGCCAAAGTGATCTACTGGAGCATTCTCAAAATCACAGAGTGTGTCACTGAACATAGGAGAGCAGGGCTTATCTTCCGTCATCAACGTAACATAGCCCTTTTCCTTGTGCAAGGTGTGTAGCCATGGCAATGCATCGACATTATTAAACTCCATTATTTTGTTGTGAGGTATCCCGGAGAACAATGCTGACAATTGGGATTTTGTACTCTCATCAAACACTGAAAATCCTTTGAAGAATACATTCCCAGCAAGGTTGTTCAAAAAGGCAAAGGTTTTGGGCATTTTCCTCCTAAAATGTGAAAATGAGGCAGAGTGGAGCATGAAAACTAGTACATTTGGCTTGTTGACAATATCTTTGGGTTCCTTTAAGTCAAATTTAGGTGAAACTTGCATGTGGTACTCCGACTCAACATTTCCTGGCAAATCTTCAGCGTACTGTACACTGACTTTGATAAACTCCTCAGATACATCTGTACTGGTGTCTGTACTTCGAGATTTGCCTAAAAAACAATTACAGTGCAATATTGAGCAAAAAGGGTTTCAAAGATAAAAGGAATGTGGTATCTTTTAATTCAGGAGGTAGTGGTTGCAGAGGGTATGTGCATCCACCAGCAGTCACAAAGAGCCTTGCAGTATTTGCCCCCAAAAGCAAATCTTTGCTATAGTGTCTGAAATTGTACAATATAAGTGACCAAAGGCTTAGTAGATTAGTCATTTAAAAAAAAAAGGACATTTTTTATTGATTCTTATACAGTAAAGCCTCGATGATGAATAACGACAGCTGGATGGTGTTTAAAAAAAAAGCTGACAAACTCTTGCAGAGGAAACCCAGGATGGCCACCACAGTTTCTCTGATAAAACACCATCCAATACATACAAGAAGTAAATATGTCATCATTATCTGGATTAGGTTTGGTTTATTAGTTAGCTCATTAAGTGAGAACATATTGTATACCTTTACTGAAGTCAGATGCCCATCCAAATCTCTGTTTCCAATTTTTTTCACAATCAGGATAAAACACCAATGGTACATCGTTAGGTGGTGATAAATCCATTGACTGGAAGTGCACACACATCTCACTTGACATGTGCTGGAGGAAACCATTGTCCAACCCCTTAAAACGGGTCGAGTCATCACACCTGTCAATCAACACAACTCCTTTGTTTGTCTCTGCTATTTCTTCTTTTGGGCCAACACACTTTCCAGTAATTTTGTGCCTGATTGTACCATCCTCTTCCATGAGAAACTCAATCTTGTCCTGGCCACACTCATCATAGAGGACAAGTTGTGTTCCACTTCTGGTTTGTGAACCAAGAGTATGGACACACTTTCCAAGAAAATGAGAGATGGAACCAGAGTGCCCTGGGTAAACAAAAAATTAATAGTAACAATTAATTAAAACAGTACACCAGAAAACATGGTAAATTATTGTTAGGCGGGCTGATAATCTCCAAAAATAGCCTTTGTCTGACTCTAGAGGGGACACCTCCCCCCCTGTCCTAGCCCCTCCCCCCACCTACTGAAATACTATGTAGCTATACCGCCCTGATTATACCATCACAGGCAAATTACTGATACAAATGCAGCCAGACATCACATACCTGGAGTAAGCTGCACTTGGGCCATAACCACAGACATACGATCACCAAGACGGAATCCCACTTTAGGATCCTTAGATGGCAGAATAGACTGATACGTCACTTCCTGGAGGCCAACACCTTTCACATGCAAAACATGACCTTGCAACTTGGTGGCTTCCCGACCAGAACAAGCCAGTTTGCCAAGATCCTTTTGCAGTGAAGCTATGGCCTTACTGTATGGGTCATAATCCAGCATCAGACATTTCTCTCCACCAAACAAACTCGAGTCAACTTTGACCTCGTCGAAATGATATTCTTTGGAGGGAATAGCATAGTCATTGTTCGTAACTTTGGGCTTCGAGGTCTTACCGGAATACAGAGTTCTAAGTCCTTCTAATTTGTCTCCAATTTTAGGAGACGAACCAGGAAAACCCAATGTCGTCAAACACACAACCAATATAATTATTCCAAGTATAGTTAGTCTAGGATTTCGATAATAGAACCTTAAAAGTGGCCGAGTGAGGCGAGCTAAAGACATGGTCAATGATGGCTTGCCCTCACATCAGCAAGAAAGCTTTTCACTGAGTAGTAAAATAATTAAAATGATAACAATAAAGCCACATCCCCAGGTGAAATACGCACTCCAGGTCTTAAGTCCGTCGGTAACTACGCAGCCAAAGCGTGGAAAAATACTTCACCAAACTCCAAAAAACAGGCCCACGTTGGTACATTCGAAGTGATAATAAATCTACTTAGCGCCCAAGCCTTGTATAGCAAATAAAGCCGCAGGGGACGGGTAGGGGGTAAAATCCGTTCGAAGATAGAATAATACCAAGGAACAATTTTTCTTCGACTTTAATTCACACCACCCAATAATTCTGTGGTATGGGTCCTTGTTCGATACCGTAGACTTTTACTAAAAGCTATGAAGACACATGTGATTTCTTTTTAATTGCGATTTCCCCTTACCCATCCCTAGAGAGTGACAAGAGCACGTGACTTGCCTGATGGTGTCTTGGTCAAAGATCGGAAGAAGATGGCGCTAAGCGTACTAGTTTTCTTCCCCAACGCAAAGTCTGTGATACTTCTTTCTCTCTACTTCGGCTTACTCTTCCAGGATGTGGAATCCAACCCACTGAGCTCTGGCCACAAGAATGCAAATAAACCGCAGGAGTCTCTTCCACAAGCTGGAGGACTATTTGGAGATTTTATAGATGGAGGAGGGTCCAGCTGTGATAATATCACGTGCAAACTGGTGTTCAATGATACAGACATCGAGCGATTCCAGAACCTCGTCGATTCGGATGCACTTGCTATATTTATGTTCGTGACCCTCTCGAATGACACCCTTGAAAACTCTGTTAAAGACCACTATTCTAATTCAGCAAACAAAATCTTCCCTTTTGCAATGCAACTCAGAGAAAAATGGGCCTGGGTTCGAAACCGCCGCGGAAAATTCCTGGCAACATTGCCGTATGATTTTGATATTCTGTCTCTCACTATGCTCACTCGCGATGTCTACGATCTTTCTTTGACAATCACTTCATTTCCATCTGTATGCTATGCGAATGTTTCAGCTACCTGCCTACAAAGTCTAGCAGCAGAAGCAATATTGAATATGGTCCAAGCACAGGGTGATGTATGTTTGAAAGTTGAAAAACTAAAGTCAACCTTCAAGGATTCTGGCTATGTATGCTGCCGCCACCTTAGAGGCCATGCAGGGCGTGTAATCTGTGACGTTAATATAGCTAATAACAGTTGGGTCGAATTTGGTTTGGGGCTGCTTTGGGCAGTCTCATTTCTGTTTGGGCTTCTATCACCACTCCTATTCAAGTACCTTCCGAAAGAGTTTCATCGTAGTGGGCATGCTAAAAGATCTACAAGAGGGTTGCATCGCTCTTCAAGCTCCTCTTTTGATGAATTTGAGAATACCTACAGACATGATAGACTTTTGCTGATTTCTAAGGCTGATGGATTCTTGGATGTCATTAGACAACAGACTGAGTCAGTATTTGTGTCACGTTTTTGCCGTTGTTTATTTGTCATTGTCCTAAGCTTCCTTCCAATCCTTCAAGCATTGCTCTACTGGTTTTTGAAGAAGTCTGAAGTTGGCATCACTGAGCAGTTACAGGGTGTAGGAGATGCCTTTATAACCCTTTTAGAGCCCACAGGGAAGTTTGTTGTCCTTACGCTTTATTGCTTTTGCATTTTGCTAGTCTCAATAGCTGTTGCCATCCCAAAGACACTGTCTGAGCTGGCAAGGAGGTTGTGTGGGAGAAAGGATGAGAAAAGCTTTCTTGGATTCAAAAAGCCAGAAGAACTAATTGTAACCTCGGACAAGCGTGGATTTCAGCTGATGTATGAAAACATGGTGTTCCACCTTAACTGCTTGATTACCCTTGCATTTTGGAAGTTCACATTCTCCATCCTGCTACATCCATTATTCGCACTCTGTAACTCTTCCACTGAAGGTGATGATATGGCATTTGACGAGAAAACTGAAGATGAACATAACAACAACACCAATATGTGGCAAAATATCTTCAGAGCTGTATTCTATATACTGCTCTTTCCTTTCTGGTTTGCTGTCACCATCGCAGCATTGATTGTGTACCTGCTACCTGTCACCTATGTTGCTTTTCGCATCTGGAAAATGATGTTTAGGGTAGAGATAGAGTGCAAATGTTGTGAGTCTATCCCTGTCGCTGTAAAGCTTCTTTCTCTTCCTGTACTTTATATTCTGTTTATTATTTTTTGTATATGTGTTGAAGCATCATATTTTATGCTTATTCTTACCCTTAGTTTCAATGTAGTTTTTCTTGGAATTGTAATTGGATTTACTATTATGGGAATTATTTTCTATATTGAGGTCTACATCCCATATGTGGTGATTTCCTTATGCTGCTTGTTTTATGTCTGGAGGTCAGCTACCGGCTACTTTGCACAGTTTAAGCGACTGCAAAATGCTTTGTTTGAGGAATGTGAGAGACATGATTCTGAGATTAAAGTAGAAGCGAGCATCAAGGAAACGTTCAGCGTACCGATACCACTAGAGAGAAAACCTTCAGCCTCTTCTTTGCAAAAGAGTACAAAGTCGTCAGCATTTATACTCATTCATTATGAAGAATATGATATACCAAGCATCCCCCTTGATCTGTTTATTTCTGCATTCAACCTGCTATTGCCATTCAAAAGAGTAATTTTTGCAAAAATTCTCAAAGTTGCATCAGAGTTTTTGTACTTGCTGGCAATATTTTCGTTTGTGATGTCACTCGATGAGTTCAGTGCAGGACAACCTGTGGTACAAGCACTTGCTTTGCTTCTTCTTGGAGCCATACCTTTGCTATTCCAGAAAAGTCCTCACGAGGCTACTGTCACTGAGGTAAAACGGCTCAGATTCCATATCCAGGAACTGATTGCTAAATACTGCAAGAACTGTTAGGGTATAAGAGACTGTCAAAAAATGAGTACAGTGTGTCTTCTATCTTTAATCTTTAAATCACAGTAAGCCTTAATCACATGTTTATTGTGTTGTTGTTTATGTGTATTTGATACTCTGTTGATGTGATATTGAACACTGTTAGTGGCCACTTTCAAAGTGCAACTTTGGACAAAATCACATTTAAATCTTTTAAATTGGGCACTATTTTTATAGGGTGTTCCCCAACAAGAGAGTTGACTAAACTAAACTAGGAGTGGTTTGATACCAAATGGCAATACACCAATTTAAATAGATATGAAAAATGGTGATAGACTTTAAAGCTGAAATAGAGGTGAATTAATGTTAATAGATCAACACATTGATACTGACTTGACAAATATCATCACAAGGACATTTCAATGGGTTAAAGATAGGGGAGTGAGGTCGAACAAAAATTCTGATATGTGGGTATACTTTTCTCTGTTCTTCCTCGCCTATCTTTATCCAACTGTTACCTCTGTGTCTCCAAGGATGTCGAAGAACAGGAATAGATCCATTATGTGTGAAGGCTTATATACAACTTGTAATAGATAACAGAAATTTATATATTGCAATTCTATAGAGAAATAAATAATTTGGCATTGATTTTTTTGACAATGTGTATCAGACAATGTTTGGTATGTGCAACTGTGATAACTATTGTTACTGATACTTTTCTAAATAGGGAAAAGGGCATCCTGTGGTATCCCTCGCTGTCTTTGATTCATCTGTGTGTACAGCATGGCCGCAGATCGAAAACATTCTCTTAAGAGCTAAGCCTCTGTCATTCTTTTAATAAGCCTTTTGCAGCTAATCTTACCGTGGGTGTACTGAAAGGGATGATTGCGCAGAATACTGCTGTGTTCTAGGTTTGTCAGGCAAAAACGTATGTTTGCTCTCCAGTCATGGTCAGTTGATTTTTTTTGTAGATTTGCTCTAAGAAAAAGAACAACCACGTGACTGTTTAGTTGCAAAAGGCCTATTGGGTAGACACCATTGTCTTCCATGTCTCTACAGGAATGAGCTTCCTCTTCAACTAGCTGTGGCCCTTTTCCGGTTACATTTTCATGGATGATAAAGCAAATAGGCGGTTGAGCAGCTTTTCCCAGAGTTGTCACCCCCCCAGCTCCGGTGAAACAGATCTTGGCCGAACCACATCTGAAACTCTTGTCTAGCGGTAACTGCCATGGGGCTTGTTAGAACAAGCTCCAGTACGGGGTCCATATTGGTGACGCCTTCGAGTTTATACGAGTACTGCCCAGAACTAGAATCTATAGCCACACCACTCGGAGGGTAGATTACAGGAATGCTCGATTTGTTGTCCGTTATGTGTACTTCAATGTCGTCATTCCCCAAATACGTCCCCCCCCAAAACCCTTCCTTAGCCGGGCAGAAGACCCAGCAGACTCCGCCTGATATGTGCACGAACCGGAATCCTCGAATCTGGCCTTCCCTGGGCGCCAGGATCACACCGTATTTGCCATCTTTAGCTTCGAAACAGACCGGGTTACTGGCCACTTCCATAACCACTGAATTAAATATAAAAAGAAAATATAGATAAAACTCCGCTTTTATATGCACAATTCGAATTGGGTAGGAGAATTTCCGTGTGAAACCATTTAAACGATATAACGTGAAAAGTAGGTGGGCGTATTTTAGAGAATCTCTTGTATAGTATCAACGCAAAAAGAATTAAAAGTATATGTGTCCTAGGGAATCAATGCGATGACCTTTCTTGACAATTTTATAGTGATATAGCCTCCTCCGCACGCGTCTCGAGTGTTTTTATTGGGAAAATACTGATTTCGGGCTTTATGTGGCGTGATCAAGAATTAAAGGGAATTTGTCCCCCTCTCCACTTTTTGGCTTCCGGTTCAACTCGCCACAGGAATCCCAATTTGTTAAATTGTAAACAATAAACATACGGAGGGGCGGCGAAAAGGAAGATTCAATAACATTCAAGGAGAAAAAAGGTCACCATTTCTGCACAATACCGGGTCACATATTTTCCAAAATATTTGTAATCAATAATCATATTGACAAAGCATGATGGTTATTTTGTAAAAAAAAAAAAATACAATTTAAATTTCTTTAATAAGGGGCACCTGCACGATTGTGCTTAGAAAAATAACACGAAAGAGGTGCAACAAAGCGACGTATTTTCTTGCTAACGATACACATTTTTCAAATAAGGTTCAGTTTAGAATCCATGTGTCGTAGCCCGCAGTGTACCCTGGTTCCAGAGCCTCGAGCGTCTCTCCTGGCCACTAAATATAGAGACGCACTTAATCGCGATCTCTGAATTGATGTTCACAGGCACATAAACAAGAATGTTACTGGTTTCCACTGGTTTACAGACCTGTATACAGTATGTTTTTATTTGTGTTTGTTTGGTAATTTATTTGATACCCATGGAGCACTGAGGGCTTCGACACATGTATTCTCCACTGCAACGTAAGTTAAAATAGGTGTTTACGGATTCTAAGGTCATTGATAAACATGATTTTTATCTTTTGATTATTTCCGCGAGACTGTAATCGGGCATTCCGTATGAACTCCAGGCCCGTACCCAGGATTTTTCTTGGAGGGATCCGAAATCCGAGAAAGATCACCTTATTTTTCCGGGGGGGGGGGGGGGGGGGGGGAGGGAGGGAGTTCTCTGATAAAAACTAACCACCTCCGAAAGAACAAAAAGGGATTTCTTTATGTCTTTGCAGTATTCCCCCTGCACCCCCCCCCCCCCCCCTTCCCCCAGGGTACGGGCCTGAGCTCATCACTCATCACCACGCATGCCTTTATGTTTATGTTGCTATTCGTGTGATGATCTACATTTTTACTTACATGGTACAGAACAGTACGGGCCGGCGAATTGTTCAGTACATGCGCAGTTTATGTTCGCACCAATCATGAAGCACGTCCCACCATTTACACACGGGGACAGATCACACTAAACAGGGAAAGGAAGAATATGATCTTAAAAAAAATTAAAACCCGTAATTGTTTGAATAAGTGTCTCCCTCGAATAAATGCCTCGCCTAAAAGGATAAAGCGCTTTGCTAAGTATGTCTCACTTTAAAGAATCCGATGACGGGTTAGGCTGTTCGCTAGAATGGAAGTAAGGATAACCTGCAGTATTTAAAAAAAGCTTTGTGTTGCTATGGTTACCTACGCCGTCCCTGGAATGCGATCAGAAATATATTAAATTAGAAATAGTAAATAATTTTTATCCAGAATCAAGAGAAGAGCATTCCTTTTGAAAATTCGTATACTTATCATAACAGTCTAATCGGAAAAAAGGAAAGAATACATATGCAAGTTGTATTCATAATTAATAGAGAGGGCATGGCCACAAAACTCGGAGAAGTCTTTTTTTAGGTTTTTGGCCCTGTCACGTGGTTGCTAGGTGCGAGTGTACATTACAAGTTTTCACACCTTCATCACATCTGCCAAGTTAGACCGCCTTATGATGTTTCTATGATAAGATATGAGTATTGCCGTTTTTAGTGACATCATCAAAGACGTCATGCTCAGTTGACATATCGCTGCACCCCCCTTGACACCTACATGACATCTGCCAAGTTAGACCGCCTTATGATATTTCTATGATGAGATATGATTATTGCCGTTTTTAATGACGTCATCGATGACGCCATGCCCAGTTGACATATTGTTGCACCCCATTGACACCTACATGACATCTGCCAAGTTTGGTTGTCTAATGTTGTTCCTATAAGTCAAAATTATAAGTTATAACATTTATGCGGCGTGTTCTTACATTTATGGTTAACATGGTTTATGACATTTATGGGCGATGTGTTCTTACATTTATGGTTGTTATAACATTTATGGGCGACCTGATATTACATTTATGGTTGTTATAACATTTATGGGTGACGTGTTATTACATTTATGGTTGTTATAACATTTATGGGTGTTATTACATTTATGGGTGATACAGCTCTTTGCTTCTCGATCATTTCAAATCTCTTGAAAACTCCTCAGTATTGATGCAGATTCGAACCGATGTTATCATGCTTGCTGTGTAAGCTTACTGAGATCTACTCGCTCGGTACTTTTACAAAAAAACATATGGCTGTACAAGGGCTGTAGAGCTCAGGATATAAAGGCGGGCGATAAAACATGCAAAGTAATAACAGGGGTTTCATTACGTTTCCGAGAAGGCAGTGGAAATTTAATTGAAAGTAGGGGGGAAGTTTATTAGTTCAAATAAAACATTGACAGACTTTTTTTTTAAAGTAGCCGCCGCTCAGAAAATATAGCTGTCGGTACCGCCGGCCGCCGGGCCTAAATGAAACCCCCAAATAAAGACAAAAATTAAAAGAGAGTGAATAAAAATATCAAAGTTTCAAATAAATTAATAAACGATTTGTGCCCCAATGCGCGTATTCATAAATTTCGTCCAAATGTGTTTTTGTACTATACCTGTGTATGCTTGATTTGTGCACGTTCGCGATCACGTGACGGGGATGTTCAACATTAAAGAGCGCTATTTTTTATGTACTTTAAACTTTGTTTATTTTATTTTTTTTAATCATTGACTATGCTTTATTCTTTTCAAAATGAGCTTAACAAACGGATTTTGGCGTGAGCTCATGCAAAAATTGATTAAGTGCGGTAATAGCCTGCACCTGGCAATTTGTATAAGTTGTTCGACCCCATCCCTTCGAGTTTGCATCCTATAAATAACCAATCTCAGGCTATATATAGGCGCACTCAGAGTACTTATATCACACCTGTTCTTTCCTAGTGGGGAGCTAACTTGTGTTTTACTTTAATTAGTGCATACATATATGCATATATATAACTGCATCCTGCGGGGTATACACCTTGATTAAAAAAAAGGTTATTAGTGCAAATGGCGAATGGCAGTTGGCAGTTCCAAGACCGACTTGGACCGAACGGTAGTTATAAATGAACTACAGCGATGCCAGATCACACTACTTCGATAACATTTAATAATTGATTATTGTATGATTGATCCATGTTCTCCTCATTCGGTTGAAATATAATGAGACACATATTGTACCAATTGGCTATCCCTTCTAGGGTCTTCGGGTATTTTAGAAATTCCCAAAGGGTGTTTCCCACCCGACCTAAACAATACAAATCAAGAGGCGAAATTCTTATGTAAAAGCAAATAAGGAAATAACAGATACCTTTTTTGCCTTAAACATGCAGTTTTCGGATGAGACAGGCGAATACCCGGCTAAGTTGCCAGCAAGCAGCTCGCATCTCTTCGATCCGAGACAGTAGTTAATCATCCAGCATTCAGAATGGATGTGACACGCGAACTCGCACGCGCCCTCGCTTTGCGTGACAGTAGAGTAGACGAGTGGTCCTGGGCCTGAGAGAGTGAAGTTGCGTATGGCGCCACTTAATTCTTTCCTGAAATAGCCAGGACAACTAGCTGCGGAGAAACACAACTACGTTATGCTTGATTTTCGTGTGAAGTACAATATATCTTCAGTTGAACCTTGATTTAAGGCAGGGGACAGAAAAGTTGAATCGCTATATAGAAAAAAATCGTTATATAAACTCTTCCCGATATACACCTATTTATAAAAAAGGTTGTACTTGAGAATCAATGTGTCGTAACCCGCGTTGGTTCATGGGTAGCGTATAAACGGCTGAATCCTTGTATCAGAAAGCTATGTGAATGTTCATAAGAACATGAACAAGAATTCTACAGCTTTTGAAACCAACTTGATACCCATGAAGCACTGCGGGTTACGATTTCCAGATTCTCCGAGTGCAGCCTTATTTAAACCCAGTGGCTATATGCCCCGGGAAAGGTGAGTTTAAAGTATTCCATATTTCTTTAGAAAGGGCTAGCAAATCTGAATTGGGATTTGTTATTGGTATAAAACGTTTTCTGTTGACTATGTACACTAAATCAATTTAGTGGTACTGGAATTTTCTACAATATGTTAAGGTCGACAATTTACTATAATATTTTCGTAAATTGAGAACTGCCGACATTTAGCAGCATTTTATGTAGAAAATTCCAAAGTGCCACTAAAATTACGATTCTATACTGTACATGGACGACGCAAAACATCGACAACAAAACTTAATTCAGATTTGTTTGCCCTTTCTCAACAAATATAAAATACTTTGAACTTACTAGGTCGACAATTTACATGGTTGTTTGAAAAAAAATGAAAACTGTCGGGCATTTAGTCCATTGAGGACCTTCCCCGACTGTCGGGTATATAGCCAATAAGTATTTGAAATAGGTGTAACTGTCGATGAGGTATTTCTAACTTAGATATCAGACGAGAGACTTTCGTCAAGTTGATGTATTTCACTCTTTGAATGCATAGAATGAATGTCAGGCCTGAATGGATGAAAGAACGAAATTAATATTATCTAAATTGCAAGTTATATTTATACTAATAAGTTAAGAAATACAGGTGCATAGCACATAACACGTTTCTATCAAGAGTTTCAACACTTTTTGGGTTATTTCTGAATTAGTTTTCTAGACTATTTAAATTTAAATACGATATTAAAGGTCAGGGTAAAGGTGGGTTGCTGAAATGTGGTTGATCGAAAATTGCCGAATGGAATAATTGATTGTTATTTGTTGTGCAGTCGTGCAGAGTAGTAAACCTGTATATCTTAAAGGTTGCAAAATAGTTTTCCAAATTTTATAAAGGAGGGCATTCATTAAACTATTAAGAATGTTTCTACATAAGAAAATATTGAAGTTATATTATGGTTTGAGATATAATTCGAAATAAGGGTGTAGGGTGTGACAAGTAAAAAATAAGAATAGCTTTGAATATCATTAAATAGCATTGAATAGCATTGAATAGTATTTTTGTATAGCATTGTATAATTTTGTAGGCTCTTTCTTTACCCAAAGCCATACAGCCATCAGGCACACAAATTACAGAAGTTGCTGTAAAAAATTAAAAAAATTGATTATAATGCCTTTCCATAGATTCTAGCTGATTTTACTTGTTTAGTATCTGAGGGATTAGTATGTAGGATCACCGGCGGTGAAATATGTCATCAACATTAGTTGAAACGAATGACAAAATAAAGTTACAATACAATCTTATTACAACTAAGGTTTCTGTTAAGAGCGGAAAGGCTGAAAACTCGAGACTCGAAAAATGAAGGGAAAACCCGAAACCATGGTAGAAAAAAAAACGAGGCTGCGAGACCCCTAAAATTTTGAAAATAAAAAACGAGACTTGCGTAAAAACAACAAGATTCCGAGACTTTGCGAATTTTTTGCTAGACTTTCGAAATTTCGCTACCGCTAAAAGTAGAGTGTAATCATCACGAATTCTTCTTACCTTTCACTCTCGCTTGCATAGCAAAGGCTGTCACCAGAAGATACAGGCTTTTCATTGTCCTCCAGAGTTCATGGGTCTGGGGCTACAGGTGTTTGATCATCAGGAGCAGAGATCTCCTTTATATCTTTCTACTATCCCAGTCAATTGTATATCATCTTAATTATTAATTTGCTGTAAACGGTTGCGTTAGAGCAATTATTCATTGTTGTCACTGACAACAGTGAAGCTTCTTTCTCTTCCTGTACTTTATATTCTGTTTATTATTTTTTGTATATGTGTTGAAGCATCATATTTTATGCTTATTCTTACCCTTAGTTTCAATGTAGTTTTTCTTGGAATTGTAATTGGATTTACTATTATGGGAATTATTTTCTATATTGAGGTCTACATCCCATATGTGGTGATTTCCTTATGCTGCTTGTTTTATGTCTGGAGGTCAGCTACCGGCTACTTTGCACAGTTTAAGCGACTGCAAAATGCTTTGTTTGAGGAATGTGAGAGACATGATTCTGAGATTAAAGTAGAAGCGAGCATCAAGGAAACGTTCAGCGTACCGATACCACTAGAGAGAAAACCTTCAGCCTCTTCTTTGCAAAAGAGTACAAAGTCGTCAGCATTTATACTCATTCATTATGAAGAATATGATATACCAAGCATCCCCCTTGATCTGTTTATTTCTGCATCCAACCTGCTACTGCCATTCAAAAGAGTAATTTTTGCAAAAATTCTCAAAGTTGCATCAGAGTTTTTGTACTTGCTGGCAATATTTTCGTTTGTGATGTCACTCAATGAGCTCAGTGCAGGACAACCTGTGGTACAAGCACTTGCTTTGCTTCTTCTTGGAGCCATACCTTTGCTATTCCAGAAAAGTCCTCATGAGGCTACTGTCACTGAGGTAAAACGGCTCAGATTCCATATCCAGGAACTGATTGCTAAATACTGCAAGAACTGTTAGGGTATAAGAGACTGTCAAAAAATGAGTACAGTGTGTCTTCTATCTTTAATCTTTAAATCACAGTAAGCCTCAATCACATGTTTATTGTGTAGTTGTTTATGTGTATTTGATACTCTGTTACTGTTGATGTGATATTGAACACTGTTAGTGGCCACTTTTAAAGTGCAACTTTGGACAAAATCACATTTAAATCTTTTAAATTGGGCACTATTTTTATAGGGTGTCCCCCAACAAGAGAGTTGACTAAACTAAACTAGGAGTGGTTTGATATCAAATGGCAATACACCAATTTAAATAGATATGAAAAATGGTGATAGACTTTAAAGCTGAAATAGAGGTGAATTAATGTTAATAGATCAACACATTGATACTGACTTGACAAATATCATCACAAGGACATTTCAGTGGGTTAAAGATAGGGGAGTGAGGTCGAACAAAAATTCTGATATGTGGGTATACTTTTCTCTGTTCTTCCTCGCCTATCTTTATCCAACTGTTACCTCTGTGTCTCCAAGGATGTCGAAGAACAGGAATAGATCCATTATGTGTGAAGGCTTATATACAACTTGTAATAGATAACAGAAATTTATATATTGCAATTCTATAGAGAAATAAATAATTTGGCATTGATTTTTTTGACAATGTGTATCAGACAATGTTTGGTATGTGCAACTGTGATAACTATTGTTACTGATACTTTTCTAAATAATACTTTTCGTATGTTTGCTCTCCAGTCATGGTCAGTTGATTTTTTTTGTAGATTTGCTCTAAGAAAAAGAACAACCACGTGACTGTTTAGTTGCAAAAGGCCTATTGGGTAGACACCATTGTCTTCCATGTCTCTACAGGAATGAGCTTCCTCTTCAACTAGCTGTGGCCCTTTTCCGGTTACATTTTCATGGATGATAAAGCAAATAGGCGGTTGAGCAGCTTTTCCCAGAGTTGTCACCCCCCCAGCTCCGGTGAAACAGATCTTGGCCGAACCACATCTGAAACTCTTGTCTAGCGGTAACTGCCATGGGGCTTGTTAGAACAAGCTCCAGTACGGGGTCCATATTGGTGACGCCTTCGAGTTTATACGAGTACTGCCCAAAGCTAAAATCTATAGCCACACCACTCGGAGGGTAGATTACAGGAATGCTCGATTTGTTGTCCGTTATGTGTACTTCAATGTCGTCATTTCCAAAAAACGTCCCCCCCCAAAACCCTTCCTTAGCCGGGCAGGAGTACCAGCAGACTCCGCCTGATATGTGCACGAACCGGAATCCTCGAATCTGGCCTTCCCTGGGCGCCAGGATCACACCGTATTTGCCATCTTTAGCTTCGAAACAGACCGGGTTACTGGCCACTTCCATAACCACTGAATTAAATATAAAAAGAAAATATAGATAAGGCTCCGCTTTTATATGCACAATTCGAATAGGGTAGGAGAATTTCAGTGTGAAACCATTTAAACGATATAACGTGAAAAGTAGGTGGGCGTATTTTAGAGAATCTCTTGTATAGTATCAACGCAAAAAGAATTAAAAGTATATGTGTCCTAGGGAATCAATGCGATGACCTTTTTTGACAATTTTATAGTGATATAGCCTCCTCCGCACGCGTCTCGAGTGTTTTTATTGGGAAAATACTGATTTCGGGCTTTATGTGGCGTGATCAAGAATTAAAGGGAATTTGTCCCCCTCTCCACTTTTTGGCTTCCGGTTCAACTCGCCACAGGAATCCCAATTCGTTAAATTGTAAACAATAAACATACGAGGGGCGGCGAAAAGGAAGATTCAATAACATTCAAGGAGAAAAAAGGTCACCATTTCTGCACAATACCGGGTCACATATTTTCCAAAATATTTGTAATCAATAATCATATTGACAAAGTATGATGGTTATTTTGTAAAAAAAAAAATACAATTTAAATTTCTTTAATAAGGGGCACTTGCACGATTGTGCTTAGAAAAATAACACAAAAGAGGTGCAACAAAGCGACGTATTTTCTTGCTAACGATACACATTTTTCAAATAAGGTTCAGTTTAGAATCCATGTGTCGTAGCCCGCAGTGTACCCTGGTTCCAGAGCCTCGAGCGTCTCTCCTGGCCACTAAATATAGAGACGCACTTAATCGCGATCTCTGAATTGATGTTCACAGGCACATAAACAAGAATGTTACTGGTTTCCACTGGTTTACAGACCTGTATACAGTATGTTTTTATTTGTGTTTGTTTGGTAATTTATTTGATACCCATGGAGCACTGAGGGCTTCGACACATGTATTCTCCACTTCAACGTAAGTTAAAATAGGTGTTTACGGATTCTAAGGTCATTGATAAACATGATTTTTATCTTTTGATTATTTCCGCGAGACTGTAATCGGGCATTCCGTATGAACTCCAGGCCCGTACCCAGGATTTTTCTTGGAGGGAACCGAAATCCGAGAAAGATCACCTTATTTTTCCGGGGGGGGGGGGGGGGGGGAGGGAGGGAGTTCTCTGATAAAAACTAACCACCTCCGAAAGAACAAAAAGGGATTTCTTTATGCCTTTGCAGTATTCCCCCTTCACCCCCCCCCCCCCCCCCCCCAGGGTACGGGCCTGAGCTCATCACTCGTCACCACGCATGCCTTTATGTTTATGTTGCTATTCGTGTGATGATCTACATTTTTACTTACATGGTACAGAACAGTACGGGCCGGCGAATTGTTCAGTACATGCGCAGTTTATGTTCGCACCAATCATGAAGCACGTCCCACCATTTACACACGGGGACAGATCACACTAAACAGGGAAAGGAAGAATATGATCTTAAAAAAAATTAAAACCCGTAATTGTTTGAATAAGTGTCTCCCTCGAATAAATGCCTCGCCTAAAAGGATAAAGCGCTTTGCTAAGTATGTCTCACTTTAAAGAATCCGATGACGGGTTAGGCTGTTCGCTAGAATGGAAGTAAGGATAACCTGCAGTATTTAAAAAAAGCTTTGTGTTGCTATGGTTACCTACGCCGTCCCTGGAATGCGATCAGAAATATATTAAATTAGAAATAGTAAATAATTTTTATCCAGAATCAAGAGAAGAGCATTCCTTTTGAAAATTCGTATACTTATCATAACAGTCTAATCGGAAAAAAGGAAAGAATACATATGCAAGTTGTATTCATAATTAATAGAGGGGGCATGGCCACAAAACCCGGAGAAGTCTTTTTTTGTTTTTTGGCCCTATCACGTGGTTGCTAGGTGCGAGTGTACATTACAAGTTTTCACACCTTCATCACATCTGCCAAGTTAGACCGCCTTATGATGTTTCTATGATAAGATATGAGTATTGCCGTTTTTAGTGACATCATCAAAGACGTCATGCTCAGTTGACATATTGTTGCACCCCCTTGACACCTACATGACATCTGCCAAGTTTGGTTGTCTAATGTTGTTCCTATAAGTCAAAATTATAAGTTATAACATTTATGCGGCGTGTTCTTACATTTATGGTTAACATGGTTTATGACATTTATGGGCGATGTGTTCTTACATTTATGGTTGTTATAACATTTATGGGCGACCTGATATTACATTTATGGTTGTTATAACATTTATGGGTGACGTGTTATTACATTTATGGTTGTTATAACATTTATGGGTGTTATTACATTTATGGGTGATACAGCTCTTTGCTTCTCGATCATTTCAAATCTCTTGAAAACTCCTCAGTATTGATGCAGATTCGAACCGATGTTATCATGCTTGCTGTGTAAGCTTACTGAGATCTACTCGCTCGGTACTTTTACAAAAAAACATATGGCTGTACAAGGGCTGTAGAGCTCAGGATATAAAGGCGGGCGATAAAACATGCAAAGTAATAACAGGGGTTTCATTACGTTTCCGAGAAGGCAGTGGAAATTTAATTGAAAGTAGGGGGGAAGTTTATTAGTTCAAATAAAACATTGACAGACTTTTTTTTTAAAGTAGCCGCCGCTCAGAAAATATAGCTGTCGGTACCGCCGGCCGCCGGGCCTAAATGAAACCCCTAAATAAAGACAAAAATTAAAAGAGAGTGAATAAAAATATCAAAGTTTCAAATAAATTAATAAACGATTTGTGCCCCAATGCGCGTATTCATAAATTTCGTCCAAATGTGTTTTTGTACTATACTTGTGTATGCTTGGTTTGTGCACGTTCGCGATCACGTGACGGGGATGTTCAACATTAGAGAGCGCTATTTTTTATGTACTTTAAACTTTGTTTATTTTATTTTTTTTAATCATTGACTATGCTTTATTCTTATTAAAATGAGCTTAACAAACGGATTTTGGCGTGAGCTCATGCAAAAATTGATTAAGTGCGGTAATAGCCTGCACCTGGCAATTTGTATAAGTTGTTCGACCCCATCCCTTCGAGTTTGCATCCTATAAATAACCAATCTCAGGCTATATATAGGCGCACTCAGAGTACTTATATCACACCTGTTCTTTCCTAGTGGGGAGCTAACTTGTGTTTTACTTTAATTAGTGCATACATATATGCATATATATAACTGCATCCTGCGGGGTATACACCTTGATTAAAAAGAAGGTTATTAGTGCAAATGGCGAATGGCAGTTGGCAGTTCCAAGACCGACTTGGACCGAACGGTAGTTATAAATGAACTACAGCGATGCCAGATCACACTACTTCGATAACATTTAATAATTGATTATTGTATGATTGATCCATGTTCTCCTCATTCGGTTGAAATATAATGAGACACATATTGTACCAATTGGCTATCCCTTCTAGGGTCTTCTGGTATTTTAGAAATTCCCAAAGGGTGTTTCCCACCCGACCTAAACAATACAAATCAAGAGGCGAAATTCTTATGTAAAAGCAAATAAGGAAATAACAGATACCTTTTTTGCCTTAAACATGCAGTTTTCGGATGAGACAGGCGAATACCCGGCTGAGTTGCCAGCAAGCAGCTCGCATCTCTTCGATCCGAGACAGTAGTTAATCATCCAGCATTCAGAATGGACGTGACACGCGAACTCGCACGCGCCCTCGCTTTGCGTGACAGTAGAGTAGACGAGTGGTCCTGGGCCTGAGAGAGTGAAGTTGCGTATGGCGCCACTTAATTCTTTCCTGAAATAGCCAGGACAAATAGCTGCGGAGAAACACAACTACGTTATGCTTGATTTTCGTGTGAAGTACAATATATCTTCAGTTGAACCTTGATTTAAGGCAAGGGACAGAAAAGTTGAATCGCTATATAGAAAAAAATCGTTATATAAACTCTTCCCGATATACACCTATTTATAAAAAAGGTTGCACTTGAGAATCTATGTGTCGTAACCCGCGTTGGTTCATGGGTAGCGTATAAACGGCTGAATCCTTGTATCAGAAAGCTATGTGAATGTTCATAAGAACATGAACAAGAATTCTACAGCTTTTGAAACCAACTTGATACCCATGAAGCACTGCGGGTTACGATTTCCAGATTCTCCGAGTGCAGCCTTATTTTAACCCAGTGGCTATATGCCCCGGGAAAGGTGAGTTTAAAGTATTCCATATTTCTTTAGAAAGGGCTAGCAAATCTGAATTGGGATTTGTTATTGGTATAAAACGTTTTCTGTTGACTATGTACACTAAATCAATTTAGTGGTACTGGAATTTTCTACAATATGCTAAGGTCGACAATTTACTATAATATTTTCGTAAATTGAGAACTGCCGACATTTAGCAGCATTTTATGTAGAAAATTCCAAAGTGCCACTAAAATTACGATTCTATACTGTACATGGACGACGCAAAACATCGACAACAAAACTTAATTCAGATTTGTTTGCCCTTTCTCAACAAATATAAAATACTTTGAACTTACTAGGTCGACAATTTACATGGTTGTTTGAAAAAAAATGAAAACTGTCGGGCATTTAGTCCATTGAGGACCTTCCCCGACTGTCGGGTATATAGCCAATAAGTATTTGAAATAGGTGTAACTGTCGATGAGGTATTTCTAACTTAGATATCAGACGAGAGACTTTCGTCAAGTTGATGTATTTCACTCTTTGAATGCATAGAATGAATGTCAGGCCTGAATGGATGAAAGAACGAAATTAATATTATCTAAATTGCAAGTTATATTTATACTAATAAGTTAAGAAATACAGGTGCATAGCACATAACACGTTTCTATCAAGAGTTTCAACACTTTTTGGGTTATTTCTGAATTAGTTTTCTAGACTATTTAAATTTAAATACGATATTAAAGGTCAGGGTAAAGGTGGGTTGCTGAAATGTGGTTGATCGAAAATTGCCGAATGGAATAATTGATTGTTATTTGTTGTGCAGTCGTGCAGAGTAGTAAACCTGTATATCTTAAAGGTTGCAAAATAGTTTTCCAAATTTTATAAAGGAGGGCATTCATTAAACTATTAAGAATGTTTCTACATAAGAAAATATTGAAGTTATATTATGGTTTGAGATATAATTCGAAATAAGGGTGTAGGGTGTGACAAGTAAAAAATAAGAATAGCTTTGAATATCATTAAATAGCATTGAATAGCATTGAATAGTATTTTTGTATAGCATTGTATAATTTTGTAGGCTCTTTCTTTACCCAAAGCCATACAGCTATCAGGCACACAAATTACAGAAGTTGCTGTAAAAAAATTAAAAACCATGATTATAATGCCTTTCCATAGATTCTAGCTGATTTTACTTGTTTAGTATCTAGGATTAGTATCTAGGATCGGCGGTGAAATATGTCATCAACATTAGTTGAAACGAATGACAAAATAAAGTTACAATACAATCTTATTACAACTAAGGTTTCTGTTAAGAGCGGAAAGGCTGAAAACTCGAGACTCGAAAAATGAAGGGAAAACCCGAAACCATGGTAGAAAAAAAAACGAGGCTGCGAGACCCCTAAAATTTTGAAAATAAAAAACGAGACTTGCGTAAAAACAACAAGATTCCGAGACTTTGCGAATTTTTTGCTAGACTTTCGAAATTTCGCTACCCCTAAAAGTAGAGTGTAATCATCACGAATTCTTCTTACCTTTCACTCTCGCTTGCATAGCAAAGGCTGTCACCAGAAGATACAGGCTTTTCATTGTCCTCCAGAGTTCATGGGTCTGGGGCTACAGGTGTTTGATCATCAGGAGCAGAGATCTCCTTTATATCTTTCTACTATCCCAGTCAATTGTATATCATCTTAATTATTAATTTGCTGTAAACGGTTGCGTTAGAGCAATTATTCATTGTTGTCACTGACAACAGTGAAGCTTCTTTCTCTTCCTGTACTTTATATTCTGTTTATTATTTTTTGTATATGTGTTGAAGCATCATATTTTATGCTTATTCTTACCCTTAGTTTCAATGTAGTTTTTCTTGGAAGTGTAATTGGATTTACTATTATGGGAATTATTTTCTATATTGAGGTCTACATCCCATATGTGGTGATTTCCTTATGCTGCTTGTTTTATGTCTGGAGGTCAGCTACCGGCTACTTTGCACAGTTTAAGCGACTGCAAAATGCTTTGTTTGAGGAATGTGAGAGACATGATTCTGAGATTAAAGTAGAAGCGAGCATCAAGGAAACGTTCAGCGTACCGATACCACTAGAGAGAAAACCTTCAGCCTCTTCTTTGCAAAAGAGTACAAAGTCGTCAGCATTTATACTCATTCATTATGAAGAATATGATATACCAAGCATCCCCCTTGATCTGTTTATTTCTGCATCCAACCTGCTACTGCCATTCAAAAGAGTAATTTTTGCAAAAATTCTCAAAGTTGCATCAGAGTTTTTGTACTTACTGGCAATATTTTCGTTTGTGATGTCACTCAATGAGCTCAGTGCAGGACAACCTGTGGTACAAGCACTTGCTTTGCTTCTTCTTGGAGCCATACCTTTGCTATTCCAGAAAAGTCCTCATGAGGCTACTGTCACTGAGGTAAAATGGCTCAGATTCCATATCCAGGAACTGATTGCTAAATACTGCAAGAACTGTTAGGGTATAAGAGACTGTCAAAAAATGAGTACAGTGTGTCTTCTATCTTTAATCTTTAAATCACAGTAAGCCTCAATCACATGTTTATTGTGTTGTTGTTTATGTGTATTTGATACTCTGTTACTGTTGATGTGATATTGAACACTGTTAGTGGCCACTTTTAAAGTGCAACTTTGGACAAAATCACATTTAAATCTTTTAAATTGGGCACTATTTTTATAGGGTGTCCCCCAACAAGAGAGTTGACTAAACTAAACTAGGAGTGGTTTGATATCAAATGGCAATACACCAATTTAAATAGATATGAAAAATGGTGATAGACTTTAAAGCTGAAATAGAGGTGAATTAATGTTAATAGATCAACACATTGATACTGACTTGACAAATATCATCACAAGGACATTTCAGTGGGTTAAAGATAGGGGAGTGAGGTCGAACAAGAATTCTGATATGTGGGTATACTTTTCTCTGTTCTTCCTCGCCTATCTTTATCCAACTGTTACCTCTGTGTCTCCAAGGATGTCGAAGAACAGGAATAGATCCATTATGTGTGAAGGCTTATATACAACTTGTAATAGATAACAGAAATTTATATATTGCAATTCTATAGAGAAATAAATAATTTGGCATTGATTTTTTTGACAATGTGTATCAGACAATGTTTGGTATGTGCAACTGTGATAACTATTGTTACTGATACTTTTCTAAATAGGGAAAAGGGCATCCTGTGGTATCCCTCGCTGTCTTTGATTCATCTGTGTGTACAGCATGGCCGCAGATCGAAAACATTCTCTTAAGAGCTAAGCCTCTGTCATTCTTTTAATAAGCCTTTTGCAGCTAATCTTACCGTGGGTGTACTGAAAGGGATGATTGCGCAGAATACTGCTGTGTTCTAGGTTTGTCAGGCAAAACGTATGTTTGCTCTCCAGTCATGGTCAGTTGATTTTTTTCTTGAGATTTGCTCTAAGAAAAAGAACAACCACGTGACTGTTTAGTTGCAAAAGGCCTATTGGGTAGACACCATTGTCTTCCATGTCTCTACAGGAATGAGCTTCCTCTTCAACTAGCTGTGGCCCTTTTCCGGTTACATTTTCATGGATGATAAAGCAAATAGGCGGTTGAGCAGCTTTTCCCAGAGTTGTCACCCCCCCAGCTCCGGTGAAACAGATCTTGGCCGAACCACATCTGAAACTCTTGTCTAGCGGTAACTGCCATGGGGCTAGTTAGAACAAGCTCCAGTACGGGGTCCATATTGGTGACGCCTTCGAGTTTATACGAGTACTGCCCAAAGCTAGAATCTATAGCCACACCACTCGGAGGGTAGATTACAGGAATGCTCGATTTGTTGTCCGTTATGTGTACTTCAATGTCGTCATTCCCAAAAAACGTCCCCCCCCAAAACCCTTCCTTAGCCGGGCAGGAGTACCAGCAGACTCCGCCTGATATGTGCACGAACCGGAATCCTCGAATCTGGCCTTCCCTGGGCGCCAGGATCACACCGTATTTGCCATCTTTAGCTTCGAAACAGACCGGGTTACTGGCCACTTCCATAACCACTGAATTAAATATAAAAAGAAAATATAGATAAGGCTCCGCTTTTATATGCACAATTCGAATTGGGTAGGAGAATTTCCGTGTGAAACCATTTAAACGATATAACGTGAAAAGTAGGTGGGCGTATTTTAGAGAATCTCTTGTATAGTATCAACGCAAAAAGAATTAAAAGTATATGTGTCCTAGGGAATCAATGCGATGACCTTTTTTGACAATTTTATAGTGATATAGCCTCCTCCGCACGCGTCTCGAGTGTTTTTATTGGGAAAATACTGATTTCGGGCTTTATGTGGCGTGATCAAGAATTAAAGGGAATTTGTCCCCCTCTCCACTTTTTGGCTTCCGGTTCAACTCGCCACAGGAATCCCAATTCGTTAAATTGTAAACAATAAACATACGAGGGGCGGCGAAAAGGAAGATTCAATAACATTCAAGGAGAAAAAAGGTCACCATTTCTGCACAATACCGGGTCACATATTTTCCTAAATATTTGTAATCAATAATCATATTGACAAAGTATGATGGTTATTTTGTAAAAAAAAAAAATACAATTTAAATTTCTTTAATAAGGGGCACCTGCACGATTGTGCTTAGAAAAATAACACGAAAGAGGTGCAACAAAGCGACGTATTTTCTTGCTAACGATACACATTTTTCAAATAAGGTTCAGTTTAGAATCCATGTGTCGTAGCCCGCAGTGTACCCTGGTTCCAGAGCCTCGAGCGTCTCTCCTGGCCACTAAATATAGAGACGCACTTAATCGCGATCTCTGAATGGATGTTCACAGGCACATAAACAAGAATGTTACTGGTTTCCACTGGTTTACAGACCTGTATACAGTATGTTTTTATTTGTGTTTGTTTGGTAATTTATTTGATACCCATGGAGCACTGAGGGCTTCGACGCATGTATTCTCCACTGCAACGTAAGTTGAAATAGGTGTTTACGGATTCTAAGGTCATTGATAAACATGATTTTTATCTTTTGATTATTTCCGCATGACTGTAATCGGGCATTCCGTATGAACTCCAGGCCCGTACCCAGGATTTTTCTTGGAGGGATCCGAAATCCGAGAAAGATCACCTTATCTTTCCGGGGGGGGGGGGGGGGGGGGGAGGGAGGGAGTTCTCACCCCTCTTCCCTCTCTTCCCCCCCCCCTCCCCCCCCCCCCCCCCCCCCCCCAGGGTACGGGCCTGAGCTCGTCACTCTTTAACAATACAAGTGCACAAATGGGGAGTAACAAAACGCGGACCACATGCGGACCACGCATGCCTTTATGTTTATGTTGCTATTCGTGTGATGATGATCTACATTTTTACTTACATGGTACAGAACAGTACGGGCCGGCGAATTGTTCCGTACATGCGCAGTTTATGTTCGCACCAATCATGAAGCACGTCCCACCATTAACACACGGGGACAGATCACACTAAACAGGGAAAGGAAGAATATGATCTTAAAAAAAATTAAAACCCGTAATTGTTTGAATAAGTGTCTCCCTCGAATAAATGCCTCGCCTAAAAGGATAAAGCGCTTTGCTAAGTATGTCTCACTTTAAAGAATCCGATGACGGGTTAGGCTGTTCGCTAGAATGGAAGTAAGGATAACCTGCAGTATTTAAAAAAAGCTTTGTGTTGCTATGGTTACCTACGCCGTCCCTAGAATGCGATCAGAAATATATTAAATTAGAAATAGTAAATAATTTTTATCCAGAATCAAGAGAAGAGCATTCCTTTTGAAAATTCGTATACTTATTATAACAGTCTAATCGGAAAAAAGGAAAGAATACATATGCAAGTTGTATTCATAATTAATAGAGGGGGCATGGCCACAAAACCCGGAGAAGTCTTTTTTTGGTTTTTGGCCCTGTCACGTGGTTGCTAGGTGCGAGTGTACATTACAAGTTTTCACACCTTCATGACATCTGCCAAGTTAGACCGCCTTATGATGTTTCTATGATAAGATATGAGTATTGCCGTTTTTAGTGACATCATCAAAGACGTCATGCTCAGTTGACATATCGCTGCACCCCCCTTGAAACCTACATGACATCTGCCAAGTTAGACCGCCTTATGTTATTTCTATGATGAGATATGAGTATTGCCGTTTTTAATGACGTCATCGATGACGCCATGCTCAGTTGACATATTGTTGCACCCCCTTGACACCTACATGACATCTGCCAAGTTTGGTTGTCTAATGTTGTTCCTATAAGTCAAAATTATAAGTTATAACATTTATGCGGCGTGTTCTTACATTTATGGTTAACATGGTTTATGACATTTATGGGCGATGTGTTCTTACATTTATGGTTGTTATAACATTTATGGGCGACCTGATATTACAGTTATGGTTGTTATAACATTTATGGGTGACGTGTTATTACATTTATGGTTGTTATAACATTTATGGGTGTTATTACATTTATGGGTGATACAGCTCTTTGCTTCTCGATCATTTCAAATCTCTTGAAAACTCCTCAGTATTGATGCAGATTCGAACCGATGTTATCATGCTTGCTGTGTAAGCTTTCTGAGATCTACTTTCTAGGAATTTAAGCTCCGCTCGGTACTTTTACAAAAAACATATGGCTGTACAAGGGCTGTAGAGCTCAGGATATAAAGGCGGGCGATAAAACATGCAAAGTAATAACAGGGGTTTCATTACGTTTCCGAGAAGGCAGTGGAAATTTAATTGAAAGTAGGGGGGAAGTTTATTAGTTCAAATAAAACATTGATAGACTTTTTTTTAAAGTAGCCGCCGCTCAGAAAATATAGCTGCAGGTACCGCCGGCCGCCGGGCCTAAATGAAACCCCTAAATAAAGACAAAAATTAAAAGGGAGTGAATAAAAATATCAAAGTTTCAAATAAATTAATAAACGATTTGTGCCCCAATGCGCGTATTCATAAATTTCGTCCAAATGTGTTTTTGTACTATACCTGTGTATGCTTGGTTTGTGCACGTTCGCGATCACGTGACGGGGATGTTCAACATTAGAGAGCGCTATTTTTTATGTACTTTAAATTTTGTTTGTTTTTTTTAATCATTGACTATGCTTTATTCTTTTCAAAATGAGCTTAACAAACGGATTTTGGCGTGAGCTCATGCAAAAATTGATTAAGTGCGGTAATAGCCTGCACCTGGCAATTTGTATAAGTTGTTCGACCCCATCCCTTCGTGTTTGCATCCTATGAATAACCAATCTCAGGCTATATATAGGCGCACTCAGAGTACTTAAATCACACCTGTTCTTTCCTAGTGGGGAGCTAACTTGTGTTTTACTTTAATTAGTGCATACATATATGCATATATATAACTGCATCCTGCGGGGTATACACCTTGATTAAAAAAACGGTTATTAGTGCAAATGGCGAATGGCGAATGGCGGTCCCAAGACCGACTTGGACCGAACGGTAGTTATAAATGAACTACAGCGATGCCAGATCACACTACTTCGATAACATTTAATAATTGATTATTGTATGATTGATCCATGTTCTCCTCATTCGGTTGAAATATAATGAGACACATATTGTACCAATTGGCTATCCCTTCTAGGGTCTTCTGGTATTTTAGAAATTCCCAAAGGGTGTTTCCCACCCGACCTAAACAATACAAATCAAGAGGCGAAATTCTTATGTAAAAGCAAATAAGGAAATAACAGATACCTTTTTTGCCTTAAACATGCAGTTTTCGGATGAGACAGGCGAATACCCGGCTAAGTTGCCAGCAAGCAGCTCGCATCTCTTCGATCCGAGACAGTAGTTAATCATCCAGCATTCAGAATGGACGTGACACGCGAACTCGCACGCGCCCTCGCTTTGCGTGACAGTAGAGTAGACGAGTGGTCCTGGGCCTGAGAGAGTGAAGTTGCGTATGGCGCCACTTAATTCTTTCCTGAAATAGCCAGGACAACTAGCTGCGGAGAAACACAACTACGTTATGCTTGATTTTCGTGTGAAGTACAATATATCTTCAGTTGAACCTTGATTTAAGGCAAGGGACAGAAAAGTTGAATCGCTATATAGAAAAAAAATCGTTATATAAACTCTTCCCGATATACACCTATTAATAAAAAAGGTTGCACTTGAGAATCAATGTGTCGTAACCCGCGTTGGTTCATGGGTAGCGTATAAACGGCTGAATCCTTGTATCAGAAAGCTATGTGAATGTTCATAAGAACATGAACAAGAATTCTACAGCTTTTGAAACCAACTTGATACCCATGAAGCACTGCGGGTTACGATTTCCAGATTCTCCTAGTGCAGCCTTATTTTAACCCAGTGGCTATATGCCCCGGAAAGGTGAGTTTAAAGTATTCCATATTTCTTTAGAAAGGGCTAGCAAATCTGAATTGGGATTTGTTATTGGTATAAAACGTTTTCTGTTGACTATGTACACTAAATCAATTTAGTGGTACTGGAATTTTCTACAATATGCTAAGGTCGACAATTTACTATAATATTTTCGTAAATTGAGATATGCCGACATTTAGCAGCATTTTATGTAGAAAATTCCAAAGTGCCACTAAAATTACGATTCTATACTGTACATGGACGACGCAAAACATCGACAACAAAACTTAATTCAGATTTGTTTGCCCTTTCTCAACAAATATAAAATACTTTGAACTTACTAGGTCGACAATTTACATGGTTGTTTGAAAAAAAAAATGAAAACTGTCGGGCATTTAGTCCATTGAGGACCTTCCCCGACTGTCGGGTATATAGCCAATAAGTATTTGAAATAGGTGTGACTGTCGATGAGGTATTTCTAACTTAGATATCAGACGAGAGACTTTCGTCAAGTTGATGTATTTCACTCTTTGAATGCATAGAATGAATGTCAGGCCTGAATGGATGAAAGAACGAAATTAATATTATCTAAATTGCAAGTTATATTTATACTAATAAGTTAAGAAATACAGGTGCATAGCACATAACACGTTTCTATCAAGAGTTTCAACACTTTTTGGGTTATTTCTGAATTAGTTTTCTAGACTATTTAAATTTAAATACGATATTAAAGGTCAGGGTAAAGGTGGGTTGCTGAAATGTGGTTGATCGAAAATTGCCGAATGGAATAATTGATTGTTATTTGTTGTGCAGTCGTGCAGAGTAGTAAACCTGTATATCTTAAAGGTTGCAAAATAGTTTTCCAAATTTTATAAAGGAGGGCATTCATTAAACTATTAAGAATGTTTCTACATAAGAAAATATTGAAGTTATATTATGGTTTGAGATATAATTCGAAATAAGGGTGTAGGGTGTGACAAGTAAAAAATAAGAATAGCTTTGAATATCATTAAATAGCATTGAATAGCATTGAATAGTATTTTTGTATAGCATTGTATAATTTTGTAGGCTCTTTCTTTACCCAAAGCCATACAGCCATCAGGCACACAAATTACAGAAGTTGCTGTAAAAAAATTAAAAACCATGATTATAATGCCTTTCCATAGATTCTAGCTGATTTTACTTGTTTAGTATCTGAGGGATTAGTATGTAGGATCACCGGCGGTGAAATATGTCATCAACATTAGTTGAAACGAATGACAAAATAAAGTTACAATACAATCTTATTACAAATAAGGTTTCTGTTAAGAGCGGAAAGGCTGAAAACTCGAGACTCGAAAAATGAAGGGAAAACCCGAAACCATGGTAGAAAAAAAAACGAGGCTGCGAGACCCCTAAAATTTTGAAAATAAAAAACGAGACTTGCGTAAAAACAACAAGATTCCGAGACTTTGCGAATTTTTTGCTAGACTTTCGAAATTTCGCTACCCCTAAAAGTAGAGTGTAATCATCACGAATTCTTCTTACCTTTCACTCTCGCTTGCATAGCAAAGGCTGTCACCAGAAGATACAGGCTTTTCATTGTCCTCCAGAGTTCATGGGTCTGGGGCTACAGGTGTTTGATCATCAGGAGCAGAGATCTCCTTTATATCTTTCTACTATCCCAGTCAATTGTATATCATCTTAATTATTAATTTGCTGTAAACGGTTGCGTTAGAGCAATTATTCATTGTTGTCACTGACAACAGTGAAGCTTCTTTCTCTTCCTGTACTTTATATTCTGTTTATTATTTTTTGTATATGTGTTGAAGCATCATATTTTATGCTTATTCTTACCCTTAGTTTCAATGTAGTTTTTCTTGGAAGTGTAATTGGATTTACTATTATGGGAATTATTTTCTATATTGAGGTCTACATCCCATATGTGGTGATTTCCTTATGCTGCTTGTTTTATGTCTGGAGGTCAGCTACCGGCTACTTTGCACAGTTTAAGCGACTGCAAAATGCTTTGTTTGAGAAATGTGAGAGACATGTGTTTGATCATCAGGAGCAGAGATCTCCTTTATATCTTTCTACTATCCCAGTCAATTGTATATCATCTTAATTATTAATTTGCTGTAAACGGTAGCGTTAGAGCAATTATTCATTGTTGTCACTGACAAATGATTTGAGTTTGTTCAGTGACTCATCTATTTTTCTCTACCAGTTGCTATTCCAGGCTCGTAGCCAGGAATTGCTAGGAGGGAAACGGGTGCGCACGTTTTCGATATTGTTAAATAGTGTTTTCTGGGTTCACATTTCCGTGACATTTCAAACAATTATGCCCGACAATTATAATAATAACAAAAGAGCTATTATATGACTATCAATGTTGCTTTGTTTCTTGGACTATCCCTTAAGGCGAGGTTAAAATAAGGTTTCGGGTATTTTTAACTTGTAATCGTTTTATAGAGTTTAACAGGTTGCATAGCATACCAGATAAGTTTGCCGGACTCGTATACACTGGGTTGTGTACTTGTTTAGTTTGAAGATTTCACGTCGACTGCATCGAGTATCAAACAAATTTCCAATTGTTCAAGTTAGTTTGCCCGAATTTCGGATAACAACAGGGACATCATTTGGGCGCCTTCAAAAGCGGAGAAATCGCGTCACAAACTGTGCCTACACGGAACATCTAATGAGCTTTAGAAAGAAGAGAAAAGATAGCAACCGCGATGGAACGCTACCATGGCTCTAGCTTTGAGCAAGCTTTCGCTTATACTGTAGGTCCTCTTGTGGAGAGGGACAAGAGAATCTGAGAGAGCCGTTTGATATTTCCTGCCTGAAAGAGCGCGTCGCAAATGCAAGCACCTGTTCTGCTGTAGACCTAACTTGAAATCGTACTTTTTTTTTTTAATAGGCGAAACATTAATAGATTGCATGGTCGAACTTGTGCGAACTTGTTGATATGTGGCGGACGAATATCACACGAAAAACAAAAAGAAAAACTCGTGATTGGCTGAGCGGTTGACAAATCAGCGACCCTAAAACTAGCCTCCTACGCGCCGCCCTTGGGGACCGCGCCGCCCTTTGGGACCACGCCGCCCTTAGGGAACCGCGCTGCGCGGTGGAGGCTGCCTTAGAACTCCTTCGCCCAAATTCAAATAAACAAACAACAGAACAAAGGGGGACTAGATTTTACTGGGAATTGACTTGTTTTCTTAGTACTAAAGTGATTACTATTGAAATAAAATAGAAATAACTGTTAAAGCTCTAGCTGTAACGGTTCTCAGTTAGCTCTTTATTTCCTTTTTTTGTCTCGAAGAGAGGGGAAGCTTAAGGGAAATAAGGGGGGTTACCGAAAAATCCCGTTTTTGACACTATGAATAGTTATCAAGTCAACTCTTGGAAAATGGTAATATTATACTTTGTATTGGGTGGCGTATTGGACAGGAAGGCTTGAAAGAGACGGCGGGTCTAATAGAGCTTTTATATGGCAATAACAAATTCATCATTAGTATTCCTTTTTTCTGCCAATTAGACCGTATAAGGGGAGTGTCCGGTATCCACTCCCCTTCCCTCCCCTCAACCGTTTCTTCGTAGTCTAGTTATGTGTAATCTAGCGATGGGGGTACTCAACATTGAATGGCTGGTCCTGTCCGATGAAAGTCGTATCAAAAGATAATGACGTCATACCACTATAGCCAGATAGCAATTCGTACAATAGCAATATCAACATTAGCGTTCAGAAAAAAATATAAGACTACCTGATTACCTGCACAATCTGATAATAAAGTTCTTACGAACGTCAAAAGTGCATTCAGAAATATGATACCAGCTATTAAATTATGTCTGCAGGTAGGGGCGGGATTGAGTTTTTCCCCTGGGGGGTTTTACGCTGGGGTGAGCGTGGTGAATGTCAAAATGCTAGCATGATGTACTATACTTATATTTCCGGGGTCTGTTCATAAAGCAGGTTAACGCCAACCCAGGGATAAATGCGACATTTGATTGGATAAAAAGGACATCCATCCCTGGGTTAGCGCTTAGGAACCCGGCCCTGCCTGGCAATCAGTGACTGGGAGGGGGACTGGGGAGGGGGCTTCCTCGCATCTCTCGATCCAATCGTGTCATAAACAGAATTGGTATGCTTGACTGGTTTTCATGGTTAACTGTCGGTGTTTTCTGTTCGATTTGACGAGTCTATAGAAAAGATCGGAATCGACATGGCGCGCGGGTAAAACCAGAGTCCCCTTTCTTGGTTCGAGACGACACAATTAAGTTAAGCACGGCACTAAGCGCGTCTTTACCAGTTGTGCAGTACGACACAATTAAGTTAAGCACGGCACTAAGCGCGTCTTCACCAGTTGTGCAGTACGACACAATTAAGTTAAGCACGGCACTAAGCGCGTCTTCACCAGTTGTGCAGTACGACACAATTAAGTTAAGCACGGCACTAAGCGCGTCTTCACCAGTTGTGCAGTACGACACAATTAAGTTAAGCACGGCACTAAGCGCGTCTTCACCAGTTGTGCAGTACGACACAATTAAGTTAAGCACGGCACTAAGCGCGTCTTCACCAGTTGTGCAGTACGTAAAAAGGAAGACACCGATTCAAACGTCAAGCTTTTGATGTGTCGAATCGAATACCATATTTGTTTTGTCCAACGGAAACTCATCTAGTCAACTTTTACTACTGGCATATTCCATGCCGTGTGCGCGTGTGTTTGCTTGAACTCTGAGTTTTTGGCCCGAGACGGTAATTGCACGCGTGAAATATCTCTCACTTTCGCAGCCATTTGTTCTAAAACCACGCCACATGTGTGTGGTGCATTTTCGCGCTTGCCTGCATGCCTGCCCGCCAACAGTCCCACTTGTTTTCTTATATAACAGAAAGACCATCGAATCGATTCCTTGGAAATATCGAAAAAAATCGCGAGTCGATTTTTAACTTATACTCTTCCATATTTCCAAGAAATCGATTCGGTTGTCCGCTTGTCGTATAAGACATCAAGTAGGACTGACCTCATATACGCAAAATGGAGTGGTTTATAACTACAGTTTTTTAGAATGCGTAGCAAACCCCCAAAACTGCGATTTTATTTGCATGTGCGTCGCGCCTCGCCGATAATTGATATCTAATTTTTATTAGTTCTTATGGTGTTGTATTGTAAACCGTTCACGCTTGACCCTCGTCTTTGCGCCCCCTGACTGATGTGTGCATTTCCATCACGCTCTCGATTTTGGTGTGAAATTAACAACCCCCGCCACCACGAAAACACAAGCCGAGTCAGTCCCTCACTTTAAAAAATTCCCCTGCCCCAATAAAGCGCTTCTATGAAGTCTAGTCGATCATAAAAGTTGTCTAAAGGACCGAATTTTATCATTGACAAATATCTCTAAAAAACTAAAGCGGGAGCTTGCAAGAGAGACGGCTCCAATTAGCGGATCCAGGATATGAGCGTCCGTATAGGTCATGTGTACTTTTGTCACCCACCCTCCCCTCCCACAAATTATCAATTGATCACTGTGGTCCCCCTTGTTTCCCACGGACTCGTATCCGTGACGTCCCTCTATGTCAGGCGCTCTGTTGCTTGTTATGAGCGTCCGTATAGGTCATGTGTACTTTTGTCACCCACCCTCCCTTCCCACAAAGACTAAATTGGTCACTGTGTTCCCCCTTGTTTCCCACGGACTCGTATTCGTATAGTCCCTATGTCACGCGTCCCTCTATGTAACGTCCCTATATGTCAGGTAGCGCTACGGATATTACTCGATCCAGAGGGAGGGCCAGAGGGGCCGGTCTCCCCCCCCCCCCCCCCCTCCTTCCCTGGCCCCACCTGCTAACGAAAATTTTAGAAGCAAAATTCCACACTTTCACCTCCGCCATATCATGGCAACATGGCCGACTTGCCCAAAATAGCTTCAAATGTGACCTTTGTGTGACCTTTTCTTTATCTATTTAGAGTTCGGCGGCAATTAAAAGGTAATTAACAATCTACGCACATGTGAGCACCCAATGTTGACCACAAATTGCGAATTAGTTTCTTGTTATTACTATAGCAACGTTGTTGTTGATGCCATGTGCATCAACCTTATGGACCACTTCAATGCACGCACTAGATGCTTTTTCTAGTTATATCAAACTGTGTGGGAAGACAAACTAGAGCATATCTTATTGCCATGGAAGCGAAAGGGACTATCACAAGCGAGGAGGGATTATCACTGGGTAAATAATCTCGTGGTTTGTATAGGAAGCAACTTATTTTTATGTTCAACTTGGCTAAAATGTGCTATAACATTAGTGAGATTCCTTTTAAGTGATATCTGCGTCGTTTGTAGTTCACAGTAAAATCTTGTGTAGGCTTACGACCCTTCGCTTTCTCGCTTTCCACTTTGATAAAACAGTCTATTCCTCGATGGGTCGGATAAATACTAGCAGCTGTCCCCATGGTTACAGCAATAATGGGCAGGGGCAAGTACTTATAAGTGCACTGTAGCATATAAGAATCAAAGTGTTTACTAAATATTGTTTTCCACACGCTTGGCTTGAGTAAAAAAAAAACGAAAAATAAATTTCGAAAGAGAAAATCCAAAGAGAAAAGATTATGTTCCTTAAAAATTTATATACACTTATTGTTTTTTTTTTCTCTTAAATTAACAGAAATCATCAATCTTACAGTGGAAATTAGACAATCCCTTAGGAAATACCTTAGTTTCATGTATTTTTAAGGTTACATAGCACTAACATATAAAATTTGTCGGACTCTTGTACACTGGGTTGTTTAATTGTTTAGTTTGAAGATTTCACTCGACTGCATCGAGTATCAAACAAATTTTTCACTTGTTGAAGCCTTGTCTTCCCAGTCGGAGTTTGACTGAATTTCAGACAACAGGGGCATCATTTGGGCGCCTTCAAAAGCGGAGAAATCGCATCACAGACTGTGTGCCACCATGGAACACCTGATGAGCTATAGAAAGAAGAGAAAACCCTCTAAACATTGCTATATTCTGTAATTTGGGTGCTGTCGTAGCGGATTATTTTTTGCAAGGCGTTTGAAAAAAAAAGCCGTTGACTCAAAGAACAAAAGAAGTATCAAAAAGCGCGCCATGTTGGATAAGCAAGTCCACTTTTCCAAACGGTTAGTTTCCCAATTCATTTTACTGAAAAAAATGTTTGCGCTACAAAGAAATAAATTTTAATGGAATTTATCATAGTATACTTCTAAAGTTGAAATGCTATTACTAAACTACTTTTTTAACAATGCGGTTGTAGAATTTTGGTCTATATTTTTGTTGATAGTTTGTTAAAAGATCATAAACTTCCTAGTGCTTTTTACTACTTGCCTTTTATTTGATGAGATACGGTCACGATGTCGTCGATTCCTGAACCAGTTTCTTACTTGTCGTAGCGTAAGGTTGGTCTGTGTAGCAATCACCCGTTTTTCCTTCAGCGTCGGGTATTTCTTATGCTCGTAGCACTCCTTTAGCACTGTGCGCACTTTCTCTTTGAAAAAGTAGATAGTTTTCTCACCGTCCGAAATAGTGTTAGGCAGGGGGGACTTTTTCCGGATGCGAAACTTATCAACAGCACTCAGTGATCGTCCGCGTAACTTTTCGCCCTCGCTATAATGAGCCTTGTACCAAAGACACTGCAAAAACTCGTGTGACGATGTGTCAAATTTGTTGTTCTCCAGGATATTATAGACTTCTTGATAGCAACCGCGATGAAACGCTACCATGGCTCTAGCTTTGAGCAAGCTTTCGCTTTTATTCTGTAGATCTTCTTGCGGAATGGACAAGAGAAATTGAGAAAGCCGTTTGATATCTCCTTCCTGAAAGAGCGCGTCGCAAATGCAAGCGACCTGGTCTGCTGTAAACCTAACATAAAATCGGATTCTTTTTTTAATAGGCGAAACATTAATAGATTGCATGGTGGAACTTTGCGAATTAACTATTTTCGGCAAATTGTTGAGTTTTCCGAGACAACTGTAACTATGTTATTAAGGCATGTGGCACACGAATATCTCACAAAAATACTCGTTGTGATTGGCTGAGCGATTGACAAATCAGCGACCCTAAAACTCGTTCGCTCTTTCGCCCAATTTCAAATAGACAAACAAAAGAACAAAGGGGGACTAGATGTGTACTAAAAATTTACTCATTTACTAGTATTAGTGATAACTATTAAAATAAAAAGAATTACTATAAAACCTCTGAGGGACGTAAAAATACATGCAGCCTTGAGCATCCGTACAACAATTCTCCATTCCTTAGCCCTCCCCCTCTCCACCTCTCCCCCCCCTTCCCCTCCCCCTAACAACACACACACAGTTTTTTTATTATTATTTTAGTGGGGGTTAGGTGATCTGTTACAATCGTCAATTGCGCATGCGCCATTGCGCAAGATGGCGCGATCATTTATCACACAGACAATAGGTTCCGAGTAATGACGTATTTTGGGTGTCATGTTGGGGACAAAAAGATTTTGCGCGTTGTTTTTGGCTTGTGAAAAACGTAATCTGGCATATTTTTAAGTTTTAAAATAGTGTTGACAGACTAAGGCTAGTCAGAATATGTATTCATGGAAATGAAAAGCAAGCCACGGGCAAAATACGGGCCTCAATTCATTTCAATTCACTTTAAAAGAAGCTTCACAGACCATTCTATTCGAAATATGAAACAGAACTTAGAAAATTCAATAAGTTCAATAGGCTGTCGGTAAAATTAGGAGTCCTCCGGAGCCACGGAGTGCGGAGTAGGAGCCGGTCCACGGTAGGGGCACTCGTCCCAGACTAAGCACGAGTCGAATCGCAAAAAAAAAACAATGTTCAGAATAATTTGTATTTGGCAGACCGAAAACATTAAAACTAACATCATATATCCCTTCTAATGTTCCATTTAAATGTAAAAGTGATCTCAATTTTGTATTTGATTACTGTTTTTGTTGTTATTATTTTTATAACAATTATCATTCATTCATTCATTTATTCATTCATTCATTCATTCATTCATTATCATTCATTCATTCATTCATTCATTCATTCATTCATTCATTCATTTATTCATTCACAGATTCATCGTGGTTCCCTTACGTAACATTTTTTCAACTTGACCCCTTTTCAATCAGGAACATCATTAAATCATAGCGAATATATCTATAGGAAGATTTTTAAGCAGATATTGGATGGTGAAAACTAAATAAACCCAACTTAAAAATTGGCGATGATATTTAAAGTTAAAGAGCAAAATGTTACAAAAAGGAACACCCTTTAGGTTTCAGCCAACAAAAATACAGAAAAACCGAAATCACGCTGTATCGTCGGGATATATCATCTATCTGGACTTTAGCATACCCCTCCTAGCTTCCTAACCTGCTTTGATTTGCGTAGAATTTTCGAGGCTTCAAGACCGTGCTCAGACCAATGGACTTTATGGGGACCCGTGCCAATCATAAGATTCAAATTTAACGCAGTTAAAGTCACCTCACAAAAAAGCGTAAAATCGATCGAATTCTTCCGCTTGAGGCCCCTCAACTCGTTGTACGCATAGAAGGATAGTTAAGTAAGATTCTCTCAAAATTTGGTTACATTTCACCTAAATATAAATGATTTATAAAGAAAACTCGAGCGAAATTGTCCTCAGAGGCGAATCCAAAAATACTCAAATTTTGGCAGTTTCTATCCGGCCCGAGAGATTTGAAATAAAAACCCAATGAAGCGGTGGATCGTTTTGCTTATGCATGTATAAAAGAGATCAAATATTGGCGGGGAACATATCCAAGAAGTAAAGCAAGAACTTAGAAGAAATTGCTTTTTTGATTTTTTTCCTGGACCCGCTGAAAATGCTTAAATGTTACAAAAAGGAACATTTTGGGGTGCTATAACCAGTGCAGGATAAAAAGTATTTTATTTAAAAAGATTTTTATTTCTATGCAATTCTAGGTTTGATAATGTTTTATAGGTTTGTTCATAGCAAAGAAATATATATGTGAGATCACAATAATATTTTATTGAAATATATGTCAGGTTACGAAAAGGAACGACCGCGAAAATCATGTCTCTTTTAGTGTAACAATTATCAGAAAAATTAGGTTTATTTATGTTTAAAATCATGGTAAAACAACTAAAAACTGAAGCAGGGATAGACAACCATTCGATTCAGAGAGTAGTTGTTACTATTTTCATTTTCTGTGTTTCAGTTTTTTGGTCAAATCTCCAAGGATAATAGGCACATTTTGAATTCTCCGCTATATTGCTTCGATATTTGCAGCTTCTTTGCAGCCTCTTGAAAGACGTATAACACAAGCAAGCCTAACAAGAATCATCAGATGCTATTCGTATTTGCTTTTCCTGAGTTTAATAGCTCTTTGAATTAAAATGACTGAGATATGACGATTCTTGGAGACTGGGTAAAATGCATCATTCGTGTGCTGTATCAAAATAAGGTTTTCGCTATTTCCTTGACTTTTGCAATTTTTAGCAGCCTCTAGGAAAGCGGATAACTCAAACTGGCCTTAAAGGAATCATAATCTGCTATTCGTCTTTCCTCAAACTACACATGGATTGAAAGTGCTCAGAGATGGGTGTACTCATAGAAACATATTACAGCCTTACAGGGCAGCTTTATTAATAATGTCGCTTGCGGTTGCTGCTCATAACGTCTCTGTGTATACATTTAAGTATGATAACGTCTCTGTGTATGCATTTAAGTATAATAACGCCTCTTTGTATACATTTAAGTATAATAACATCTCTGTGTATACATTTAAGTATAATAACGTCTCTGTGTATAAATTTAAGTATAATAACGTATATGTGTATACATTTAAGTATAATAACGCCCCTTTATATACATTTAAATATAATAATGTCTCTGTGTTCCGTATGAACAAACAAGTCATTAACAACAATTTTAGTGAATCCTTCGAATCCTCTTGCGCAAACATTTTTAACAACTGAACTTACTACAAACGCGAAAATGGCTGAAAACGGCTGAAAATGCCTGGAGTGGTCATTAGATTGTTTCTACTACTTTGACTTCTTAGCTTTGTTGCGCTCTGCACGCACCTTGTCAGCAAGTTGTTGTGGAGTAAACGCAGACAACTCTTTCTTGGCCTCGTCATCTCTCATGACTCGTTCCATCAAGGCTTTTCTCTCGATCCTGTTATTGTTGTGTAGGAGATCATGAAACAGTCGCAGACAGGGATTAGACTGCAAATCTGTAAATACTTGAGACCCCTTACTCTTGAGGCATGATTCTTCAGCATCTTCCCGACCCAACATTCTTTCCATCTTCTCTTGTTGGGACATTTTCTCTGTGGGGAGGCAAGGGCTCGCTTGTGTATTTTCTTTCCTCATCAAGCTCCTTACTTTATCGTAAACCTTCAAGGCGTCGATATGCGCCAGAAGGGGTTGCTTGGGTATTTCTTGCTTCACGGCATCTAACCGAAGCTTGCATTCTTCAATGGCATCCTTAAATGCCATTTGGATAGCCTCCTCTTCTTTCTCTGTCCAGTGGTGACGACCAGACTTTTCTGCTTCCCCATTCTTCACAGGCAGGGCTTCACTTGCTTCTACATGTGATGCCCCTTCCGCATACATGATATTTCTGAGCGCCAGAGAGGTTTTTGCAGCCGACTTAGACTTCTGCTTAACGAGAATTTTTCGGCGGTCTTTTGATTGTGTCCCATGAGGTCGGCTAGGTCCTTCCTCAGATGTTGGTGCTCTTCGTGGACCACGGAAACAGCTGCTTTACGGAATGAAGCTGCATTTACTCTAATCTTCTCGACAGCCTTTTGCCAAAACGAATTAAGTTGAGCAGATATCATGGATGATGTCATCTCACTCGCTGTGAAGCTGATGAAAACCTTCTCATCGGGATCTGTTCCTGCTCTGCTGACCTTGTTTCTCATGTATTTTACATACGCCTTTAGCCAGGTGAAGACTGTGGGACTTAGCACTACATGGGCTGGGCCTGCCGAGGCAGATGTCTTGTGCTTCAAAATGGTGACAATCATTTCATCGCCATCTTTCGTGGCTCTATCTAGATCCCGCAAAGTCATATTTGCGAGCGGGCCAGCTCTACATGCATTCTCGATGCATAGGCGAGTGATGAGATGGTCTCTGACAGTACAAAAGTCTGTCTGACCCGGGGACCCTTCCTTTTCCATGTATCTTCCCAGTGTCGAGATTGCCGCTCTTACTGGAGCCGACTTAGAAAACTTCTGGACGTCCTCCGGGGTTATGAGTTTCTCTAGGTCTTCTTGATGCTTCTCCCATCTTCTTTCTTTGAACGGCTTCTTAAAGGAAGCCGACCACTCTTGGACTTGCACTCTGACCTTCGTCACATGCTCTTCTGTTAGCTTTAGGTCTTCTAACTTTTCCACAACAAGGAAACGGAGAAATCTTGATAATGAACCTAAATATGCCTTGCAGGTCCCTGGCTTCCTGTTACGTTCCAATTTCTGTAACCATTTGTCTCGAAGATGCTTCTTATTCAGGATGCTGTCGATGCGCAGCTCATCTGGATCTACATCCTTGATGATTGCGTGAACCTGTGCAACATATTGCTTAGCGGTACGCAACTCTCTTCTACCTCCATCGATACCTTGAAGCCATTGTAAAAATGCGTCCAATATCTTATCTGTGTCATCGTTTCTGCCTTCATCATCTTTCATCAGCGTTTCTGCCTTCATCATCAATTCATCTTCTTCATCGGTAACATCGATATCATTATCCTCATCATCATTACTACAACCTTCATTATCTTCGTTTTCATCCTCATCTTCGCCATCTGGCTCGTAGTCTTTGTCTTCTATCTCCTCTGCTGGGCTCGACGTTGATAAGTCATCCTTTTCCTTGCTATTGCCTGCTGCAGTTGCTTTCCATAGTGTCGGTGAAGATTGTTCTCCTGCCAATCCCCCAGTTGTTCTCTTCTTGATAACCTTTGGAGTGTCGGTGTGAATATCGGCTAGCGCGCGCTTAAGAAAGATGCTCCTCTTCTTTCCAATCGGCGACGAAGGGATAACTTCATCACTATCGTCATCACTTGAGCTGTATTTGTGTTGATCTACTTGACCTCCTCTCATTATAGCTTTTGCTTTTTCGGATTTTCTATGGATTTCCTGGAGGCACATTTCTTCTTCATTAGATGACATTGTACTGGATTGACTGCTCTTGCTTTGGCTTTGGCCCTTACCCTTGCTTTGGCTCTGGCTTTGGGGATCGGGCTCTTGCTCGGGCTCGGACTCGGTGTCAGAGGAGATCTCTACTACACACTCTTCCTGGAAATCTTCGCCTATCTCTTCCCATCGCGATTCTTTCAATAGCTGTTTGTATCTCTCGTCGTGTCGACTTAACTTATGTTTTGCATTCAGGTGGTTGTGCAACCTTCGCACGATCAGGTTGCACCCTGGGAACGAACAAACCCGACGTTTGTAAGTCCGCTTGGCTCTTTGCTCTGGGACAGCCTCTGACTTCGTTCTTTTTGCCCTAAGGTCGAACACAGACAGTGCCTCTAATGCCTTTTCGCGGCTCCATTTGTGCACTGTTATCAAATGGCGAGGGAGGTGAATCACTTCTTTCTGACAGGCAGGCACTGGACAGCGATGTTTCTGTCTTTTATATGATTTCTCCATTTTGACTGGGTCACAGCTAGCCATCTTATGATAGAAACAGAACATAGTAATCATAACCTGCGCAACACGCGTCCCTTTTTAGGGCCTAAATCACCCTATTGCCCCTCACATGTGTTACTGGATATTCTAGTGAGCTATGGGGGGCTCCCATACAAATATCCAGAGCATTTCATCCGCATGGTGTTGGGGCACCATAAAGAAAGCAAACGCGGTACTTACCTTTAAACGTCGTCTGGACTTCAAAATGAGAGGAAGACGTTATCTTGCTTGTTTAATTACATGCTCCCCTCAATGTGGGATGTAAACCTTAATATTTTAGTGTTTAAAACGCTCATGAATCGACAAAAATGTGTATCGGTGTATATCATTAAATAAAAACAAATTCAGCGAATTAAATAGAAGCAAGGATGTCACTGGCTGCGTATTATTGATGAAGAGCGTTACTACGCATGCGTATTATTGATGATATCAATGATGGAGCACCGACATTATCAATCTTATTCTACAACTTATTGTTACACTAATATGTACTTATACAATGTAGGAGATAAGAATAAAATGTTTTATTTGTCGTTTAAATAGGGTTTGGATATTTACTGTAGAATTCAGTTTCTGAATTTAGCCCTATTTTCTAAGGTTACCAAAAGGAACACCCAAAGTTACGAAAGGGAACATGTGCTCCTTTTTGTAACTTGGCTTAGGTTACAAAAAGGATCACAAATGTTACAAAAGGGAGCACATGGTTACAAAAAGGAACATATGCTCCTTTTTGTAACTTGGCCTATGTTACAAAAAGGAGCACTGTTCCCTTTCGTAACCAAACCTTGGTTACAAAAAGGAACAAAGTTACAAAAAGGAACACGACTCGGTTACAAAAAGGCCCATGAATCTATTCATTCATTTATTTATTTGTTTATTTGTTTATTCGTTTATTTGTTTATTTGTTTATTTGTTTATTTATTTATTTATTTATTTATTTATCTATTTATCTATTTATTTATTTATTTATTTATTTATCTATCTATTTATTTATCTATTTATTTATTTATTTATTTATTTATTTATTTATTTATTTATTTATTTATTTATTTATTTATTTATTTATTTATTTATTTATTTATTTATTTATTCATCTATTTTTTTGGGGGGGGAGGGGTGGGGAGGAGGGAGGCTGAGGACGAGGAAAGGGGTGGGAAAGAGCCGGAACAGACTCTTGATGTTTTCATTGCTTCATTACTTTTTATGAGCTATTCAATCATATTTATAAAGTTAAAAAGTTAGATTTTAAAGGTGTTTTTTTTCCGACATTATCTCCTGTTTTTACCACCGTCATACCACTATAGTACTTTGAGGAAACATCAGCGTTCAGAAAAAAATTTAAGACTACCTCGTCAAAAGTGCATTCAGAAATATGATACCAGCTATTAAATTATGTCTGCAGGTAGGGGCGGGATTGAGTTTTTCCCCTGGGGGGTTTTACGCTGGGGTGAGCGTGGCTGATAATGTTAAAATACCCAGCATTCTTTGTACTAGACTGATTTTTCCTGCAATCCGTGCATAGGAGGGGAGTCCTCCTCGTAGGAGTATGGAACCAGACGTGTCATGAACAAAGATATGCTTGATTGGTGTTCGTGGTGTTTGTTCACTCATGCCACAACAAAAATGTTTTTTGTGAAAACGAAGCGCATAAACTTAAACGTATTTGTTGTAAAAAATATTTATTCCAAGAACGGCTCCTTCCCTCATACTTCAGAAACAATAGAAGGGGAGGAGGGAGCAGATAACTTTGGGGGTCACCCATGGCATGGTCATAGCAAGGGGGGAGGGGGTTCTTCAACACGGTTATTCTCATAAGACATGAATGAGGTCCCCTCATTTAGATTTGTGAAAATGCCGCATCACTGCAGGGCTGGGCGTCTTTTCAAGGCTAAAATTTTTAGAAAGACTTGTTTTTTTTTTTATGTGGGGCGCGAATCTTGGTTTTTCTTCCCGGTTTAAAGTAAACTCTTCCAGATAAGCCAACGTTCAAGCCCTTAGGTGCTCAAAGTGTTGCAGCCTTTGGAAACGCCATTTCTTAGTCAAACTTTCTTGTCAGAAAAAGTTATCTTTAAGATAATTATTCTAAAATAATAACTTGTTATGCTTCGCTATGCAATGAGCTCTAGGCAATGAAATCTAACGCCACATAGTCTTGATAAAACAGTCACCTGTGTCCCCTCCACGAACCAGCGAGAGAATTGTAGGCGCTTGACATTCATCCGGCCGTGTTAATGAAAGTTGAAGCGTACAGACTGGTGGCTGTAAATTGTCTGACGTTGTAAACATATGTTTTGCGTGTCTATAGCCTAAAGGCTACCTCAAATGCCAAACACTTAATCGAAAGCTAAGCTAATTACCATTTTATCATTCTCCTCTAACCTTTTTTTAACAATGATAATAGTACTCGTTTATTAGTCCTCTCGTAGCCTTAAAAGCTAAATTACAGGATTCCAATATAATATAATAAATAATGATTAATTGATACAATATAATAAATATAAAGGAAGTATGGACAGTCAGATAGCCAAGGCCAGCGCGTGTTAGTTTGTGACAAAGTTGCCAAATCTATTGGTCGCAAAAGGTTTGATGTGATTGCCAGTGCGCGTTCTTAACTGGTAGCTATGGGTAGTAGCCTCAATGCGGTCTTGCACAAGCCGGTACACTGGGTTTTGTGGCGACAAACAAGAGATAAACCTGCAGCAGGCACTCAGTCCGACGATCTTCAAGGGTGGCTAGGTTTGCCCTAGTTAGAGCCTCCTTGTAATCCAAGCCCGGATAGATAATGGCGAGGGCGCGTTTCTGGACTCTCTCCAATGAATCAGAAAGGTAGCGTGGCAGGTCTGCGAAACGACGCTTGCGAACTCGAGCGTGGATCGCACAAGGGAGCGATAAACCACTATAATGTCATCAGTAGATACGCCACAGCGCTTTAGCTGCCTTATAGCATACAGGCGCCGGTTTGCTTTTTTCACTATAGAGTCACAATGTACCTCCCACGTCAAGACGTTAGTAATGTAAACCCCGAGAAATTTAAAGGACTTGACTTCTTCTAAGATGGTGCCACCGGTCGCAATAAGAGGACATTGAAAACTATTATAGTGCAAAAAATCAACAGCCATTACTTTGCATTTTGTAGGATTCAGACTCAGACAGATTTCACTTACCTTCCACGGTGCGCTAATTTTTCAAGACAATACACTCATTCCATGACCCCTGGTTCCTAAATCATCTTGGTTACTAATCAGTTCACTTCCTAATGCCAATGGGGGGAGGGGGTTATCAATAAAAAAAAAAAATCAAGATTACCTATTTTCTTGAATAAAAAAAATGGGGAATACGGCAGCAAATTTGAGCTTCCATACATCAAAATGTCGGCTCCAAGGGGCTAGGGGCATTAACTACTTTAAATAAAATATAATAAATTCAAATGAAATACTTCTTCCCAAATCAGCTTCTTGAAATAGCTGCAAACTGAAATAAACTCAACGACCCTTTGCGCAAACGACAAGTTAAATGTAGGAATCCCGGAGAGCCGGCTAGGCTAAGTCAAACGCATCCTTTGTTGTTTCTCGTGTGCTCTGCTGGTACTATTAGCATATTGGGAGAGTGCCCTAGGAGATCATTAAATCTATTTTAATAGATTAGATCTTAAAAGACAGGGCCGTAGCAGGCCTTCAAATATTAGGGACCTTAAGCAAGGACGACGGCGACGGCTAAGACAACGCGATCGAAAAAGATGTGTTCGCGCTTGGTGATCAATTATAATTTAATTGCAATGGAATAAGCAAAACATTATAGTCAGAGATAGATAAAAATAAACTTAGGACATTATTTCTACAGTAGCGAACGTGGATAGAGGAGTTTACACCGCAAACGTCCCGCGTCCTCGATTGACCGTGAAAGTTAGAGTTTTCACGTCGTGGTTTTATGGAAAACGGCTAATATTTATCAGACAGAACGCATTTTCACGTGCTGCTATTGAATTCTGAATCAAATCTCATTGTTTTCTGCTGTCGTCGTCGTTGCTTAAGGTCCTTATTGGGGGGAGGGCACAATACAGAAACATTAAGAAAAGATCGGGGGGCACAGCCACGCACCCTACTGGTCATTTCCTTATTTTTCAAAATATTGGGGTGGGGGCACGTGCCCCACCCCCTGCTACGGCCCTGAAGGCGTATTCATGTTTTTTATTTTTTTGTTTGGATTTGCTTCCACAAGCCTTAATGGAGTGGACATGGGAATATGCTTGTTGAAAAGGTTTATTCTACTGTTTTTCCTTGTTCGATTTGAAATTCGTCAAAGAATCAGAGCTATTTTTTTGACTAAATAGTAGTTGCTTTCACTTTGGATTTATGCATATCTTCAAGACCATTTATCCCTTAGACTTGTCTGGTCTATGTATCTTCATCCTTCTCAAAGCCGGTTGAGGTGTCAATATATATATATATATATATATAAGAGCAAAACACAGGATAGCAAAACTGAAAATAAACGCTTCAATAAACTGCATCGTTTGGGATAAAGGAAACCCCTCTTAACGAAAGAACCCCAGCATCACTAGGCATATCTTTCTTTATTTAGCTGCTGTACAAAGTTGTTTAATGTCCATTTAGGACTCAAACTAGAGCATGATTAGATCAAATGCATGGTGTCTATTCTATGACGGTTATTTCGAACACCAAAAAATATGCAAGACTTTCAATAAGACATGAAAGGCAGTGAGGCTTTTCAATTTGCAAGGTTCGTCTTTTTAAAATGATAGTATCAATCATAAAAAGTGTAGATGAAATTTCTCAAGATGATAAGAATGTTATGTATGTGTTCCTGCCATTGACATCTTATTAAAAAAAAAGCATGCCTTACAATAGGCCAGTCAAAATAAACATGCTGGAAAACCGCCTTAAACTGCAAATGAATACAGTATTATATTTCAAAGTATGTAATACCAGTGCTGGCAAAATCCATAAATAAACTTGGATAATAAAAGAATCTATAAAACCAGGTGGTAACATGTTCTTTTGGTTAAAATACAATGTTCACACATCTGTTCCATAAATGTCCATCGCTGTTTTACTCTTCATCCGCGTGTTGCATGTATTTGTCTAACTCAGCATCTAGATGACCTTTGGAGTGTGACATATATTGATCAAGCTCCTTGTCTAATTGGTCTTTGGATTTTTCAGGTTGGTTTAATGCACCTCTCCCTCTGCCCCTTCCACCACGCCCTCCTCTTGCTGCACCTCTGCTTGCTCCCCTGGCACCTCTCCCTCCAAATGAAGCCCTCCCTCTAGGTCCTCCTCTAGTCATTCCTCCTCTGCCACGCCCTCTGAATCCAGCAGCACCTCCCCTGCCAGGAGAAGTGAATCCACCACGATTCCCTCTGAAACCAGCACGTCCTCTTGCTCCAACCATGCCCCTGCCAGGGCCACGTGCCATCCCTCGCCCTCTCCCTCTTGCTCCTAGTCGGCCTTGTACAGATCCCTTGTTCAGACTTCCAAGTCGTCCCTGTAGACCACTTGTATTCATCTGTGGTTGCGCCCCACCAAGGGCAGCCTGGACGCCAGGTCTGTTTGCCATCTGGGCTGCAAGACGGCGGTTTTTGGATGATGCTTGAGACTGCTGCATCTGACCCATGCGCATCCCACCAATCGTGACTTGGGGTGGAGACTTCATTTGCCGTGCCATTTCAGTGAAGCTTGAATAAGAGCAATGCATGGATGACTTGGCGCTCAACATGACACCTCTACGAGTAGTGGTTTAGGATGGCTCCAGTTTACATGACTTTTTAGAGCATTTATTGTGTAAATTTGTATCATTTTCATGTTTGGAACCCCTTCAAGGGAACCTGTGCTCTTTTATCTTAGGCTCGTATTTTGGTCTAAAATCTGGCTTCTTTAGGAACATTTATGTTTGCTTAAATAGAATGTTTTTGGCTTAACTGTTTTGCAAGCAAACCCAACATATTACTTTAAAAAATAGAAGCTATATAAATACATCTTTTTATTTGATTTTGAGCCATTTTCATTTGGTTTTCTTATTGGCTTCATTTATTGCCACATTAGCTCTAAGAGCTCAGGTAGTTCTGCAAAGCAAGAACTCATTTTGATTTATATCATGGTGGCATTTTCTGTGGATTTTGTGTTTTATTCATGGAAAACACAGTAATAATTCACATTATTTCTAATGTGATTGTGAAGCCATTTAGCCATGCTGGAAACCATTCCCAAACCCTGGATAAGTTGTCGCAGACTGGGTCTCACCGATCATTTAACGTCTTGGTGGTGGTACTCTTGATTACGATTTTTCCAGGTATTGCAGCCATGACTGAAAGTAGGAAACAGACAAAAAAGCCCAAGAAAGGTGTATTAGGTCAACTAAATAACACCACTAAGTACTGGGCTAACAAGTGTACATGGAACAGCAAAATCAAACTAAACCAACACAATGACTTTAAATCCGCAAATGATTATTACACAATCCCAACAGTTTAACTTTGCTTAGGATATTCTGAAATTGGCTATCTCTGATTATTCCAAACATAAGTGAAACAACTGGCTGACTTATTCAGCTTTTAAAAGACCTTGTACTCATAGAGCTTGAGGACTTAATGCCCCAAGAGCAAAACAGATAGATGCAAGAAGGAAAACATGTATTGTCTCTTTTGTGTGTAAAACACCTGTCTAATGTCTGCTGCTGAGAACAGTTTGGTTACCTATGTTGTAGTTTACAGTTTCAACACATGAAGCAGAAGAGTAAAAATGCACACAAGATAAAAACGCTAGAAGTAAGCTCTCGATGTAGACTTTCTTTAGCAACTGGATTAAAAATTTTACCATTACGATACATGACTCTGTTATATACTAATACAAGATAAGAATTGCATCGAAACTATAAGGTCAAACAGCGAAACTTATTTATTATGCAAACCAAACAGAATTAGGAACGTCGTTGAATCAGCTGTAAAGCTACATAAACCACAAAAATACACATTCATATACTGAGATACAAGCTATATATAATTACTGTTTGATTATTTGTCCGCCTGCAGCCCGAAGCAGCGCCGATGGAGGTGGATTTCTTGGCAACTTTCGATGGACGCTCGTCTTGTTCGGAAAAGTGATTCGAAGCGACGTCGCCCTCAGTCAGGTCAGCGGACTAAGCCGTTCCACAGGAAGCCCACCACAACACCAATGTCGTTTTTGTCGTTAGTAGTGGAAAGTAACATCCAGGGTGGTAAAGGGGGGTATGGATCACGTTTCACGAACCCGAAAAATGGCTTGTTAACGTTTCACGGACCGAAAATTAGCCTTTTCACATTTCACGTCGCAACCAAAAATCGCAAATACCGTAATATCACGTCCAAAATTCGCAAATACAGTAGTACCGCGTTCACAATCCGAAAATACTCGTGTTTACTGTAACGACAATACATATCCTTCGTCACATGATTCTCCGTTCAACACACTCGAAAACTTGAGCTAAATCTCGGTCGGAGACTTGAAACTTCCGAAATCACGTTTCACGGGGAGAGTTAAATAACGTTTCACGGACGTCAAAATGGACGATTTCACGTTTCTCGACAGTGAAAAATAGCCAAATCTCGTTTCACGAAATAAACCTTTTCCACCCTGAACATTCACGTGGTGTTAAATTCTGTTACTTTCCCGGCTACCGGGGCCTGTGACGTTATTAGAACCCACTATAGCCACGGCAAAAAAAGTCGAGTTTGCACCTATTGCAGACATGTGGAATATCCGGGGCAAACGTGGAATATTCCATTTGTCTGCGCGCGTTTTACCCGAGAGAATTATTCTGTGTCTTACACGGGTAGAAGGAAGCGATAACGTACCATATCCGCACGTCTTCCTACCTATGATTATTCTCGTCTTCCGCTAGTATTCGCTAGCGTAAGCACGTGTCTTCCGCAGTACAGACAAGGTGATTCCATGCGCATATCTAAATATTTCCCTGGTTTTCCTATAGGTGATTATTTGCGTTTACTAAAATATTCGCCGTGTCTTTCGCTTGTATTCGCTAGCGTAAGCGCGTCTTCCGCAGTACAGACAAGGTGATTATATGTGCATATCTAAATATTTCCCTGGTTTTCCTATAGGTGATTATTTGCGTTTACTAAAATATTCGCCGTGTCTTACGCTTGTATTCGCTAGCGTAAGCGCGTCTTCCGCAGTACAGACAAGGTGATTATATGTGCATATCTAAATATTCCCTAGGTTTTCCTATAGGTGATTATTTGCGCTTACTCGAGTGTTCGCCGCGTCTTTCGCTAGTATTCGCTGGCGCAAACTCGTGTCCGTCGGGCAAACGTGGTGATAATTTGCGCTTGGAGACAGTAAAACTTTGGACAAAATATTCATGTTAAAAACAGTTTATTAACATTTTTTTTTACATGTAAGTCAGTGAAAATACAAGTGTATAATGTCTTCAGAATAACAAATCCCATATCACGCTTACATAGTTAGTAGTAGATGGGTTGCTTAGCCAGTGATAAAAACATAAATACGTTCTATAGCTAATTTCGGGTTGCATCAATAATCAGCACAACACACACTGAGGCAGTACTAAGTATCAGTGCTAAGTTCAATAAGAAACTGATTTATCAAAAAAATAAAAATTTATAAACCTGTGCAACAAATTGTAATATTCAGAGTGCAGTATGTAGTCAAGCAAGAACACAAGGGAACAATGAATTTGGGGTGTATTAGTGATGAATACGCTAAAGAGTTTTCCAGTGGTTTATGAACCATTCTATAGAATTTTATCAAAAGAACATATTTATTGTGTTTTTAAGGTGACGCGGGTTCGATGGTTTATAATTTGTTTATGAAATTCAAACCAAGACTTGTTGCGCTAATATGGGAATTCATATATTAGCTAACTTAGCAAATTAACTTACTAGTACTAGTAAATGAAATTGGGGGCGAGAAAGTTTAGTGGTATTATTTTGAAATTTTATAGAATTTTAAAATTTTATAGAATTTTAAAATTTTTTAGATAAAAACATACTAGTAAACAAAATTTCGGGGCGAGAAAGCAATCTGACAACTCGCCCCGACATTTGGTTTAATAGTATAAAAATAACTATACTATTAAATGAAATTACGGGGCGTAAAGCAAAAAACGACAACTCGCCCCGAGATTTGGTTTACTAGTAGTAAGTAATTATAATACCTATAAATTACGGGGCGTAAAGCAAAAACGACAACTCGCCCCGAGATTTGGTTTACTAGTAGTAAGTAATTATAATACCGTAAAAATTAAGGGGCGTAAAGCAAAAACGACAACTCGCCCCGAGATTTGGTTTACTAGTAATAAGTAATTATAATACCGAGAAATAATGGGGCGTAAAGCAAAAACGACAACACGCCCCGAGGTTTGGTTTATTCACGGGAATTAGGATACTTTGTCAGCGATTTCTCTATAAAATAAACAAAAATGAATCCCCAATTTATGTTGAATAATGAACTCGGCTAATAAAATATTTCTAACCTTATAATCCGAAAGGTCTCCTGTCTTTTGAGTTAGCGAAACCCTTTTTAGTTTCCTCTCGTTCCATTTCTATTTCTCTTGTCTAAAAACCCTAGGGATCGTTGTTTTCACTCGAAACATTTGAACGGTACTGTGTAACCATAGCCTCTTTAGGCCCGAGCCCGAGCCCTCTCCAAACCTAACTTCGTATTTAGGTTCTATATAAAATAAGAAGGGAGTGAAACAACGCTTGATTCCATTGTTCGAAAACATGCCTAGTTACGGCCAATGATGTGATGTTAGTATGAGACATGATTGATTGACAGCTCACCTTCTCTTTGAGCTGATCTCGCCGCCGACACACACCCAGGCATGCGACAAGTGCTAGGATCGGAGCTTCTTTTTAAAATGTTTCTACGGACCCAGAACCGTATCCAGGGGGGTGGGGGGGGGGGGGTTGCAGGGGGTGCGAACGCATCCCCCTACAACGGCCGAAAGTCCACTTTTGGTTCTCAGTAGACGTGCTATTTGTAGACAAAACTCAAAATTATAAGCTAGATCACTCTGGTATTAGCCAAATCTAGCAATAAACGTCCCGTGGAGATACTGCAAAGGCATAAAAAAGTCCCTTTTTGTTTTTTCGGAGGTGGTTAGATTTTTATCAGAAAACTCTCTCCCTCCCTCCCCCCCCCCCCCCCCCCCCAAGAAAAATCCTGGGTACGGGCCTGCTTCTTCATACAAAAAGGCAAATGACAGGAGATGGTCAGCTTATAATTTGATTTGCTCTATCCCCCCTTCTCCACTTCGCCATTAATAGAAACACTTTGCCCTCTGCCGATAACTTTCTGTTAGAATTTTCTGTTTTCTTATTACTAGTAAACCAAATCTCGGGGCGGGTTGTCGTTTTTGCTTTACGCCCCGTAATTTATAGGTATTATAATTACTTAGTACTAGTAAACCAAATCTCGGGGCGAGTTGTCGTTTTTGCTTTACGCCCCGTAATTTCTCGGTATTATAATTACTTAGTACTAATAAACCAAATCTCGGGGCGAGTTGTCGTTTTTGCTTTACGCCCCGTAATTTATAAGTATTATAATTACTTAGTACTAGTAAACCAAATCTCGGGGCGAGTTGTCGTTTTTGCTTTACGCCCCGTAATTTATAGGTATTATAATTACTTACTACAAGTAAACCAAACTCGGGGCGAGTTGTCGTTTTTGCTTTACGCCCCGTAATTTCTCGGTATCATAATTCACTTAGTACTAGTAAACCAAATCTCGGGGCGAGTTGTCGTTTTTGCTTTACGCCCCGTAATTTATAAGTATTATAATTACTTACTACTAGTAAACCAAATCTCGGGGCGAGTTGTCGTTTTTGCTTTACGCCCCGTAATTTATAAGTATTATAATTACTTACTACTAGTAAACCAAATCTCGGGGCGAGTTGTCGTTTTTGCTTTACGCCCCGTAATTTCTCGGTATTATGATTACTTACTACTAGTAAACCAAATCTCGGGGCGAGTTGTCGTTTTTGCTTTACGCCCCGTAATTTATAAGTATTATAATTACTTAGTACTAGTAAACCAAATCTCGGGGCGAGTTGTCGTTTTTGCTTTACGCCCCGTAATTTATAGGTATTATAATTACTTACTACTAGTAAACCAAATCTCGGGGCGAGTTGTCGTTTTTGCTTTACGCCCCGTAATTTCTCGGTATCATAATTCACTTAGTACTAGTAAACCAAATCTCGGGGCGAGTTGTCGTTTTTGCTTTACGCCCCGTAATTTATAAGTATTATAATTACTTACTACTAGTAAACCAAATCTCGGGGCGAGTTGTCGTTTTTGCTTTACGCCCCGTAATTTATAGGTATTATAATTAATTACTACTAGTAAACCAAATCTCGGGGAGAGTTGTCGTTTTTGCTTTACGCCCCGTAATTTCATTTAATAGTATAGTTATTGTTATACTAGTAAACTAAATGTCGGGGCGAGTTGTCAGATTGCTTTCTCGCCCCGAAATTTTGTTTACTAGTATTTTTTTATCAATAAAATTTTAAAATTCTATAAAATTTCAAAATAATACAACTAAACTTTCTCGCCCCCAATTTCATTTACTAGTACTAGTAAGTTAATTTGCTAAGTTAGCTAATATATGAATTCCCATACTCGCATTTTCCACGTGTCTTCACACGGTGTATAATTAGGGCATTCCTTGTTGTAATTTATAGTCTTGAGTATATTCGGAGAATACTTAGGGAAGACACTGGAATATTTACCCCTAGGGGGAAGACGCAAGGAAGACAGAGGAAGATTTCGAATCTTACTTAAATCTGCCCTCGGGAGTATATCTGAGAATACTCGGCTTTTTTGCCGTGAGCAAGCCATACTTCAATTGTACACAAGGACAGAGGAGCATGTTGAAAAGTGGGGGACTTTTATTTGACTTGTTTTAAGGCATTCTTTTTTTTTTCAATTATTTTTATCATATCAATCAATGGCTGTCGTTTATCTAACGTCTAATGACTGCCAGCAAAATCGTAGTAAACACGAATTCCTGCAAGTTTACGTGGAAATTCTCTACTTACAAATTTCTAGAGTAATAGGCTAAAAAAAAAAAAAAAAAAACTAAAAATGATTGAAGCGGACTCCCAAATATGGTACGTAATGCCTAATAAGAAAATGACCGAAACAAGTGACTGATATGTTCTTTTTAGCACAAAAAGTGAAGCGCCCCCCTCCCCCTTCTTTCTTCCAGCCCCTCCGCGGTGCCTAAGAATAACTCCGCTGACCTTTCTTTGAGCCGCAAAGTCTTCGGCGTTACTTTACCGGTATGTCCCGGGGGTCGGCGGGCCGGGCTGTCAATTGACTGATGCATTAGCACACAAGTATAAACGCTATTTTATTTTTAAATATGTTCAAATCCGTGAATATCAAACACATTCTACCTAGTTAAATAAATATAATCTATGTTCCAGCCAAGAGAATAAAAACAGAAAATCAAGATTCATACAGAAAATATTAAAAACAACAGCACAGTAGTAAATCAAGTGAAAATCAAATAAACCAACAAAATAGGAGACAGGGAATACACGAACGCTTTTTCACGATATTATATTCATGTTTATACAGTTACATAGTTGTCAACCTCGCTTTAGGAAAAATCTTGAGAAAATACAGTGAATGTATCAAAAGTACCAAGATAGCTAATGCAGGAGAACACAATAAACGTATGGATATTTTCAAGAAAATTAGGCTTGGGAAAAAGTTCAAAATCTTGAGACTCCCGCCTAATGCGGGAGAGTTGCCAGCTATGCAGTCACAGAAATCCCCGAGTGGTTTGCTAATTTTTCTATGTTATGTATGCAATCCTGCCATCTAAACTTCTTTGCATTTTCAACGCTCTTTTTAAAGTGCGTATACACCAATACGTACAATGTAATTACCCGGGACTGTTTTCATGAAATGTGAACATTGCAAATTGTGCATGTTGTCATGTAGGGCACCACGAGGCAGTCAAATCACCTTTTTTCATATCAAAAAGAACTGAAAACAACAATTTTCAATGCTATAATGTACTGAATTTCTTCATATGGAATCTGTTTTTTTTTTTGCTTTTATTATGAAAGAAATTGTTTTCACTGCAGCGTGACATGACAACGTGACATTTTCAAGTTTCTTGCTGTTTTCTTGGTTTAAATTATAAAACTTATACCAAGGGTAAATATAGGTGTTTCAGTATGAAAAATCTCATAATAATAATACAAATATTATTCAGAGTCAATTAAAATTAAAAGAACTTCTTTGCAGCAGCCTCCTTCTGATTGCGATACGTGATGTAGCCAATGAGCATTGCAATCTGAGCAACAACTAGAAACACAAAATAGCCTGGGCCGACACACTGAGGCATGGGAGGAGGGGGTGGGCAGTCAGTGGCCTTCTTGTCACCTGTGAACTAAAATAGCAAACACAGCCTATTAGTTGATAAATGCTCAAGTAATAGAGTACTGTGATGTCAGAGCCACTGTGGATCTGCATAGTTAGGGGAGTGCCTACAATGCTACAACTGTGTATTTGAGAAGAAGGCACTAAAATAGCTAAACTATTTGGGTGAAATGACCCCTTTCAATATGATTGGTCCCATTGAAGATACAAGATAGACTTGTAAAGTGAATACAGACAAGAAGTAGAATAACTAGGTGATCTGCATAGGCATTTGGTGTATTTTATGCCTTTGTGAAAACAGAGATGTTTTGAGCATTAGCCTTCTTTAGCGACAACAAAGGTGTAATCTTTGAAACATTCCATTACAACCTTGTGTTGATTTTTTTTTTCTTGTACAGTAATTGGCATTTGGTCCATAAAGGCATAGGGCTAGAGGTGGTGCCCAGAGACAACTCAGGGGATGGGGGTGGGGGAGTCCATATGCCCAGGGCCACACTCCATGCCTTTTTCTTTTTGTTGAGCCTTGTTTGCAGCTCTTGTCCCCATGCTCCACCCTCGATACCCAAGTATGCATTGGGATCCTTCTTAATAATTGTTTCCAGTAGCGAATCTAGGGGGAGGGTTTAGGGGGTTTAAACTCCCCTCTTGGGTTGCCTAGGGAAAAGTGTTGTAAGACAAAAAAAAATGGCATACACATTTAAACACTGCACTTATTCAAGCAATTGTGATGACTTCTCATATACAGAGCATGGGTAAATCGTAGTCCTTAGGCATGAGTCCCATTATGTCAGCTGGTTAACAGTTACCTGTTTTTGGGAAGCAAGATGATTAACAGAGTGGGTCATGGATTCCACTGCTGCCTGGATGTCTCTAAGCTTGTCTGACATGTCTACAGTTCCTATGTCTCGCCTGTCAATATTATGTCCACCAGATGGCATTTTTCCAATGCTTGACCTGTCAAAACAACAAAGCAAAGGTCATTAGACAAGATCACTAGGGGAGTAGAGGGGCAATTCTTAGGTATAAAAATGATGAAGGTTTAACAGAAACGAAACATCCATATCTGAAAATACTAAGAATATAAAACTTAAAACACAACCTAGCCATTCTAAGCCCCCAAATACCTGACATTTTAACCAAGTAAACAAATTTATATTTTCGCGGATAATTTTTGGTTTATCAAATTGTAGATGTTTTCTTTTTCAGAAGCACAAAATATAGGATAGTTACTAGATTAAAACATCACACATGACAATGGAACAGCTTAAAATTCCCCAGGGGACATCCCTGTAGTATATTTTCAACACAACAAGTGTATGTTATGATAGTTCCCCTTACAAAATCTTATCCATTTTCAACACAACAAGTGTATGACAGTTCCCCTTACTTAATCTCATCCATTTTCAACACAACAAGTGTATGTTATGACAGTTCCCCTTACTTCATCTCATCCATTTTCAACACAACAAGTGTATGACAGTTCCCCTTACTTAATATCATCCATTTTCTGCACAAGTCCATGTTATGACAGTTCCCCTTACTTAATCTCAACCATTTTTCAACACAACAAGTGTATGACAGTTCCCCTTACTTAATCTCATCCATTTTCAACACAACAAGTGTATGACAGTTCCCCTTACTTCATCTCATCCATTTTCTGCACAAGTTGTTGCTGTACATTGATTAGTGTGTTGACTTCCTGGCGGGTGATGGTCTGGTCCATGGTCACAACGTTGCCCAGGCGGTTGTGGTCTGTCTGTACCAGGGTGGTAAGAGCATTCGCTTGAACTGTAAGCTCTCCTGTCTTGGTGTGTAATTGACTAGGAAGCATAAAAGGAAACACATTTATATGTATTATGTAAATGATGTGATTTTACACAATAGAATGGAGTAAACTTTAAATCATCAGATATTCAATTTGAGTAAAAATTATTAGATATGAGTATAACTATTTGTCAAAGTAGTATTTGAACTGAAAACTGCTTGTGACTGTTCTGTAGTGCAGTGCTATATAAGTTGAGTTAAAACAATTATAAAAAAGAAACATTAAAGAAAATGAACAAAATGCCTGCACATATCTTCAAAACTTACTTGAGCATGTGATGAATTGCATTCTGTCCTTCATAAACCAGACGAATATCCCTCTCATACACAGACTCATACTACAAAAACAAGCATCCTTATCAGGTTTGAAAAATGTGATAAGGGTAGGGAAAAGACAGGATGCAAGCCCCTAATTGTATAATTCCATATACCCAATGCCAAACTTTTAAAAATCTTTCACCAGTTTTCTTCTCACCTATCATTGTCTAATTTCTAGATTTCATTCAGAGACTCCATTGCCCTGATGGCACAGACACCTTGGTTTTGGTATCTATTAATCTTTTGGTAATTAAAGCTGAATTAAAAAATTGACTCAGTCATCACACCCACAAGAATGCTGAAACAATAAATGTCCTTCCCGTTTCATTTGCAAGTGAAGACCCAGAGGAAAGGGTTGCAGAGTCTCAGTATTGCACCACATGTATACAGTCAATTGACGAAACATTGTTGTCAACTGGCTTCTCGACTACGCGACAAGCCCGCATGTAAGCATGAGTAAAAACCACTGAAGCGCCTTGCTGCATATATTAGCCACCTCTAAGCCTGAAGTTATGTAGTGGCTGATACATGCAACTAGGCACTTCAGAGTTTTTTACCCATGCTTACATGTGGGCTTGTCGCATAGTCGCAAAGCAGGTTGACGGCAACGTTTTTTCAATCGACTGTATGTAAAGTGTTCCTCTTTAGGCAGGATAATAGAAGAGCAAAGTGGACCCAGTAATTTCACTGTATATTGTACCTGCTCTTCATCTTTCTTAACTTTGTCAGGATGGGCTTGTGCATACCTGCAAAATACATTTGGTACATTAACAAGCAGGATAATTGGAATTACAGCAATCTCACATCTAGGAGTTGGGGTTCTCTTCAAATTTCAGCTCTTATAGTAGAGCGACCGGGAATCATACTGGTAAAATTTTCTGGTAAATAAAATAAACCCCTTTGTAAATTAAAGCATATTTTGGCTAAGAACGGAAATTTTAAAGATTTTGTTTTCTGTACAGTAGAAGACAGAAACCAAGAATAAAGAAAAGTCATTTTTGTTGAAAAGTTTGTCTAATTTGTACTGCAAAATAAAACCTGCATAGCAAAAATTATTATTTCCTACTCAGACAACAGAAAATACTTTTTACAGTACATTCTTGTCCTATTTCCCACGATCCTGCATTTTGGTGATCATAACGATTGAAATGAAAGGCAATATTCAATGTCTTCTTACTCTTGCTTCTGTTTTTCAAGCTTTTGTTGATATTCCTCATACTGTTTCTCAAGCTTGTCTTGCTCATCCTTTGACATCCCTGACTCAGACTTTTCCTATAGAGCACAAAATAATTTCCTATTAATTTAAACTAGAAAACCAGGGTTGGCCAAGCTGTTTCCCAGCAGAAAAAGGTATCCACTTGAGGCAAACCTAGAAAAACCTTCATGTGATCCACAACAAAGTTTGCCTAATGAGTTTAATAATCCCATATTGATTTAAATACCAACCTGAGGTTTGGGCGGTGTCAGGGTTAAAGTGCTGAACGAAAACGCATCATGATCATCTGCAATGTGATATACGTAATGATCAGACAATGATACAGATAAATACGTAATCACAAACAAGACTATCATGCATTTATAGTTTGCCACTTCTTTAATAAAAGTTAGGAATTCTAAGTTACAATATTGCAAAGAAAAAAAGATTTACAGATTAGGATAGCATATTATAAAATATGGAACCATTGAAAGTATATTAATTTACCTGCTCTTCAAATAATTTCAACTCAGGGGCAAATCCAGGGTTCCTTGACCCCAAGATCAGCTACTATTTTATGACTGTTCTAACATGTTGCATTACAAAAACAGAATACTTTCCCTACCAGCAAGTCCACCAGTTGCTGCAGAAAGTCCAAAGTATCCTCCTTCCTTAGGTAGGTTAACATTTTCAACTCTTGTACACAACTCAAACTCCTCATTGCTTGTGCTCATGCCAGAATGGAACCACAACTGCGATCATTGCAACAACAAAATAAAAATAAGTTAGACAGGACATAATGTATTTCAACTAAAAATATATATATTATCCTGTGTAGTAAATGGTACCAATACAGGAGAACTTTCACTTGTTCCCTCCCTCCAAATTTTGATGGCATTCTGTTGCTTGTTTCAGTGTGCAAATAATCCAACTTACAGTGAGGACATTCTGGTAATAGCGCACCCTAACTCGGACAGGGTGGGGGCGGTTTCTGAAGTCACGCAGACAACCTCCTAGATGTTGATTCTTACCATCACTAAACCAGAAAATAAATATGTTAATTCAGTTTGCAAAACTTGTGCTATGGCAAAGAAAATATTTGAATAAGGTTTTACTGTATTTTGACATAATTGTACTCACTTGTAATGCTCATAGTTCTTAGTTCCATCATTTACCATAACTGACACAAATGGGTTATTTTGCTTAAAACAGAAAAAAATAGGTAGTGATAGTCTAAGTTGATTTGTCATAGTGATTGACATATTGATTTGGCAAATCTGACAAAAAGTATTCAAGAAAGCTTTTTACCTGGCCATCATTGTCAAATGAGTCACACAACACTCCTAAGCCAGTCCATTTATCTGAACTACCAAACACAGGACCCTCTTCACCTGGCTTCTCGGTAAACCAAATTGCCTGGAAAAGAACAATGCCTGATGGTTTACAGAGCATCAACGGTCAAACAAGCACTGAATATAATGGACAAGAAAGAGAATGTATTTGCTGATGACACAAGCAAGAAAAATTATGCTTAAGACTGAACAGGTATATCTGTTTGGAGAGCCAAAAATCAGAAAATAAATGGCATTATACACTGCATTGGGGATGTCTGATTCAATGATATTTATGCCTTTGATAAATTAACAATCATAGGCAGATATTCTGTCTACCGAGACTTTTTTGTAAAAGAAAGAATGACTGTTTTTAACAGAAGACTAGAGGCTGATTCATCATGTGTCTTGAGTTGACTTACAAGTCCATCAGCTCCTACTCTCCCTCTTCCAGTAACTCTGAATGAAACCTCAATTTCCCACCATTCACTTGTGAACTTATTTGCTGTCCACATGAAACCTAAAACAACAATAACAACAACAACTTTAATTTGCACAGCAATAAAATATCAAAGCATAAAAGAAGACATATTTTTATTTATACCAGCATAACCAAACACAGTCATATTAGTATTTATTTGAGCTGGAAGCATTGACAAAACAATAATTTAAAAAAATAATATGATTTCAACCATAAAAATCCTAGAGTTTGCGATGGATGTAAAATCACAAACAAAGCTTGTGATGTTAGTAGACTTCACAAAGTGTAATGAGAGAAGCAAAACGGGAACAGTAAAATGGTGACCAACCTTTTTTGTCCCGTAAAGATGGGGTGAGCCGTACTTGCTCATTACTTGGCATAGCACCTTCAAGTCAACATATAATCTAATTTAGTACGATCTTTCAAATAAAAATAAAAGCACTTCCCAAGAATTACACGTGTCATTCTTACTTACTTCCTCCAAAATTCCAGAAAGGTATAGAACCCTGCTTATTTACTAAGTGAGGACCTTTAAAACTATATTTATATTCAAATTTAACATGTCTTTCGCCAGAATCGCAAAAAATAAAACTAGGAAGTAAAAGAAAAACCAAAACCACATTCACAAGCCCAGTCTCTGCCGCCATCTTGAAAATGAACAATGTATTCAGGCGCGCATGGCATTGCGGGATCTCGATTCGGTTGTTTGTAGTTGGCAGAATCTCATTGGTCGAAATGCTTGGGCATACACCAGGGACGCGGGGTCTTCCCTGACAAGGGTAGCCTTAGTCTGCTAGCAGCTCTCCAGTGGATTAATTCGGCCACCCAAGACCCGACTTGTCTTTCTCATAGTTTCCTCACTAACTTCTAAGTTGTGGAATTTAAAAGCACACTAGCATACACACATTGGCACCAGTCGGGCCAAGACGGGACGCTAGCACAGTCTATTACCCGAGCAGTTACCCGGCTATGCCATGCTGATGAGTCCTAATAAGGACGAAACAGCTGTCCATGGTTGCCGAACTGCACGGGTAATAGACTGTGCTAGCGTCCCGTCTTGGCCCGACTGGTGCCAATGTGTGTATGCTAGTGTGCTTTTAAAGTCTACATTTATGTATACATACTCGCAAGAATAGTTTGGCTATCCGACGGAGTTTTAGACTAGCAAAGGTCGCATGCGTGATCCGCACAATTGGCATCACGCTAGCCCGGTCGCAGCTCTAGATCCCACATGGATCTAAGCTGTGGTTTAAAGCACTTCGTTCGAGTCGAAGTCGCCCTGCAGTTTTTTTTTTTGCCGATGAAGTTTAACTGAGGCAAACCGGCTATGCCATGCTGACGAGTCCTAATAAGGACGAAACAGCTGTCCATGGTTGCCGAACTGCACGGGTAATAGACTGTGCTAGCGTCCCGTCTTGGCCCGACTGGTGCCAATGTGTGTATGCTAGTGTGCTTTTAAAGTCTACTTCTAAATTGTGAGTTGTTGTGTGAAACGTAACTTGTATAGCTATGGGGAGTACATGCGGACTGTCGACGTTTGCGACCTGGAAGGTATGGAGAAGGGACACAGGAGGTCTAGGGTGGTGGTGTGGGGCTACGCTGTCTGTGCAAATTACATTCCAAGGATGCCATTTGACCAGCTGCCTGTCCCGATCATCGACGGTAAGCTAAAATTGACGTTCAAAAAATAATTTCTCCCAGGTTTTTAGGCGGATTACTTAAAAACTCGATTCGGGATAGTCTCAGATAGTTTCCCATCCTGTACCGGTGTCAGTGATTTCGTACTGCTTAAAATCCGGCAGAAAATCGATCTGAAGCTGAGGTAGTCAGAATTAAGTTTCAACATATTTAGTATCGACACAAAATAAGAGACTCTAAACTCGTAAAATTGAAGAGGCGGATCTAGGGGTGGACCGAGCGGGCCCAGGCCCCCCTATTTTCCGATATTTGGCTAAAAAATAACAAGCAATATAAGGAAATACACAATTAAACTCGTCAACACTAGATGAGTTGGCGGGTGCCCAATGGAGATTGCTGCGCTCGGTAACCATGGTAACCATGTCACCGTCCCACACTTGACATCCGTCACACTAATAAGCAGTGGAATACTAACTAAGTAACTATATACCTATCTGGGATGGGAGGGAAATCGCTTCCCACGTCTTAGCACCAAAGGACGGTCGAACAGAGGATTTGCTGTTCGGTGCAAAGCTACCTTTCAAAGGCATACCGCTGTACCACGCGCACCTGACGCTGCCCTGTGTTGTGAGTCAAACCCTGCATTAATGCGAGCATTTAGCCTCATAAAACATTGAATCCGGCCCCCACTTTCTTAAAACCCTTGCTTCGCCCCCCTTTTTTGGCACCTGGATCCGCCCCTGAATTGAGCTTCTAGGGGAAAAAAACCACAGACGGATACATGTACATCCTTACTAAGTTTATTTCATGAATTATAGAATGAAGATGTAACTCAACTATTTGCGTGAATTCGAACGTCCTATCCTTTACTTACGCGGGTGGGAAGCCTGTGCTGCGAGCTGCAAACTTTGAAAAGTGGAACACTGTTCAACTGTTTATGTCTACTGAATAGATTGCGGCGTAAAAATGCCGAATTACAACAGCAAACATTTCGTATGTGCAGTTTATTATAATAATAAGACACCTAAGTTTTCCCAACGAGCTAGAGAACAACAAAGAATTGTTTATTGCACTAGACACAGTTTATTTGCTTGGCATAATTACAATTGGACTACATACAATAAATAAAGGGAAACATGTTAAATCGCGGTTGTCAAAATAGTCTGAAAAGGTATGGATGTGTTAATTAAAATAAGAAAATTTACCAAATGGGAGATGTCAGCTAAATTATCAACACCAAAAAAAATTGTATTCTAAATGGAGCAAAACTGCTATATTTGCTGTTTTAAAAAATAATAAATCAGTTAAATATGTCAAACGTTAGCACTCACATCATTTTGGCACATTCAAATCAATCTCGATTACTTATTCACGTATATGTTGAGGAGAAGGTTTTTTATGTTTAAAAACATAAAAAAGCAAAGTGGATCTAGTTTTTTCCCCTGTACCTTAGCTGGTTTATCCGGGCAAAGTACAGGGCCGTAGCATGTGGTGTGGGGCACTGGGGGCATGTGGAAATGTCAAGTAAGGGCGTGGCCGTCCCCCTAATAATATTATGTATTGTCCCCCCCCCCCCCCCCCCCTCAATCTTACAAAACGTAGGAAGAAACCACCGGACAGCCTCTATCTGCTGGTATGCGTCGGACCTTGTGGCCTGCGTCGACAGTTGATTAATTAATAAAACCTTTAAAAGAAAAAGTCGACAACAACGAAGATTTATGTTTTTTAGAACGATATTTCGGCAGGCCAATACCTGCCTTCTTTAGGTTATAAATGAGTTACAATGGCATGTTACAGCTAGTATATGTACAAAGTTCATTGATGATTAACTAACAAAAGGTAAAATAGTAATTGAGTAAATTAATTCATTGGTTAATCATCAATGAACTTTGTACATATACTAGCTGTAACATGCCATTGTAACTTATTTATAACCTGAAGAAGGCAGGTATTGGCCTGCCGAAATATCGTCCCAATCTTACGTGGCCTGCTACGGCTCTCTGCCCCCCTAGCGGTTGGGGTCATTCCTCTGTTTTGTACAGCGTCAACGTCTAATCTCCCACCCTTCCCCCGGGACCATGGGGGTAGGGGTTTCAATTGACTAGTGCAGCATAAGTAATCAGAAGAGAAACCATTGATATTTGATCTTTAGTCAATTGAGAAGAAAAATAAAACTTCCTGCTACCAGACCTCCAAAACGAAAATGTTCATCATAAATTTGTATTTGTACGGGAGCGATATATATTAAGTTCGAAAAGCGCGAAGTTTTTAGGCTTGTTTGTGATGGTAAGGCTCCCCAATATATTAGTTTTTAGGCTTGTTTGTGATGGTGAGGCTCCCCAATATATTAGTTTTTAGAATTGTTTGTGATGGTGAGGCTCCCCAATATATTAGTTTTTAGAATTGTTTGTGATGGTGAGGCCCCCCAATATATTAGTTTTTAGGCTTGTTTGTGATGGTAAGGCTCCCCAATATATTAGTTTTTAGGCTTGTTTGTGATGGTAAGGCTTCCCAATATATTAGTTTTTAGAATTGTTTGTGATGGTGAGGCTCCCCAATATATTAGTTTTTAGGCTTGTTTGTGATGGTAAGGCTCCCCAATATATTAGTTTTTAGGCTTGTTTGTGATGGTAAGGCTTCCCAATATATTAGTTTTTAGGCTTGTTTGTGATGGTGAGGCTCCCCAATATATTAGTTTTTTGGCTTGTTTGTGATGGTGAGGCTCCCCAATATATTAGTTTTTAGGCTTGTTTGTGATGGTAAGGCTCCCCAATATATTAGTTTGCAAAAAAAAGCCGGTTACCACGAAGCCGCGGAGGAAGTTCTCAAGGCCTGGATGCTTCATAAAAATGCATAAAGAAAATGCTTTACTCTATTTTGTGCCCAAGGCGTCCAGTCATGTTAGTTTAGCTTGTTATTTATGAGCGAGCGCGGGATTTACTACGTGTCTCGTGATATGATTTTGGCGCCCATGTCGATTTTCCCTTAGTCCCGGCCCCTAAATTAAACATTGCTATAATACTAAATAGTCCAGATCATCTCGATGTAATAAGTGGTTGTTTGCAGCAGTACGCAGTATAGTTGACATTTTTATTATTGGATTTGACACTGCTACTATTGGATTATGACATCGAGCATGGCAACCTCAGTGAACCAAAATTTGGCTTCCGGAATTGCTGGTGCTTGTTTATTTCTTGACGCAACGCGCTACTTCTGCAAGGTCAAGTGTATCCGGCTTATGACGTAAAAAGAGATAAACGTAAGAAATACAAATAAACTGTTCTTCTGCACAAAAACATACCCCTCAACAAAACTTGGGGGGGTCCCTTGGGGGGAACGTGGATGAGTAATCGAGATTGCTTGGAACGTGCCAAAATGTTATGACTGCTGACGTTTGACATATTTATCTTATTTATTTAGCAACAGGGAGGTTTCAGCATTGGGGTTAGCATTCGCACGTCTTACTTCGGGACGTTTTTTTTTTTCATAAACTATAAAGCGTACTTTTGTATGCCCCAGACCCGGGATATTACTTTAAGCCAGTCATTGGTCTTAGAACTCCCATTTGACAATTGCCATTCGCACTGAAAACATTTATTGAAATAGGTGTATGTTTTTTTTTAATGATGATTTATCATCGCACATGTCTTTTCTGAGCGGCCCGCATGTCAACAAATAAATCCACAAAAACGTAGGAAGAAACCACCGGACAGCATCTATCTGCTGGTGTGCGTCGGACCTTGTGGTATGCGTCGACAGTTGATTATTTAATAAAACCTTTAAAAGAAAAAGTCGACAACAACGCAGATTTATGATTTTTAGAACGATATTTCGGCAGGCCAATACCTGCCTTCTTCAGGTTATAAAGGAAGAAGAAGGCAGGTATTGGCCTGCCGAAATATCGTTCTAAAAAACATAAATCTGCATTGTTGTCGACTTTTTCTTTTAAAGGTTTTATTAAATAAATCCACTAAGCACAGTAGCTGCGCTGGATGTTATTCTTCAACTTGACCTGTTGACCTGTTGACAGTTATCCTGCGTACGTAAAACGAGCTTCTCCAGTTATTCTAGTTTTTCTACGTAACACGATGTGTACTGCTAAAATCAACCTAAACTGAATCGAACTGAGCTACTAACAGGTCCGAGTATAAGTTTGAATGAATGATACTAGACCCTAACATTTTGATAAAGATCGAAAGCTTCTATAATATCTTAAAACAGCTCTGCACTTTTAAGTAATCTTTTCAAGATTTTTATAAAAAACCTTGAACTGGCATTGACCATTGACAGCTCATGGATCGGATTCCAATGACGTCACTTATTCAATAAAGATACCTCTTAGGACAAGATTGCTTCATTCTCTACGAACAGAATACAAATTGTATGAGTATTCACAAGGGAATATAGTTTATGAAAATCATGAATAATGCGATCTCTAGGGCGGAAAGGTTCTCATCGGAGAACTCGGCCTTTGTTGGCTACGCGATGGAATCTGCACAAGGCACGCTGCATGGAATTTTCTCTGCCACTGCATCAGAATTTCCAAACAATATTGCCGTCGAGTTAAAGAATCGGCAAATGAGCTATGAGGCTCTGGATCAGAAGAGTAACCGATTTGCGCGTCTTCTGATTGAGAAGTTCGGAATTAAGGTGGAAGAGGAGCGGGTCGTGGCGATTTTACTCCCGCGATGTCCCGAGTTGTACCTTACAATGTTGTCTGTTCTCAAGGCGGGAGGGGCAGTAGTAGGGTTTTGGCGCAGCTGGCGCAACTTTTTGATCTCCCCAAATTTCATTCCAAAATGGCGCGAAAGTCTCCGCGCACCTCCGCCAAGCCTCGCGACCTGCGCATGCGCGAGTTTGCTAGAGATCTCTTGCACGACCACGCCCACCCGTCAATCACTTTGTCACGTGACGACCACGCCCACCTGTCAATCATTTTGTCAAAAACCTGTCAATCATTTTGTCGAAAACCTGTCAATCACTTTGTCACGTGATAGCCACGCCCACCTGTCAATCACTTTGTCACGTGATAGCCACGCCCACCTGTCAATCACTTTGTCACGTGATAACCAAGCCCACCTGTCAATCATTTTGTCACGTGATAGCCACGCCCACCTGTCAATCATTTTGTCGAAAACCTGTCAATCATTTTGTCACGTGTCGCATCTAGGGGGAGCTCGAGGGGGCTAACCTCTAAGCTTCACATCTAAAAAAAAGCTTTTGAAAAGTGGTTTAAAGACATGGCTGGTTTGATAGAAATGGAGAACCTGAAGGTGAAAGATCTGAAAGCCCTCGCCAAGGAGCGGGGTATCCCAAGATATTACTGGATGCGGAGAGACGAGCTCGTCGGGGCGCTGACCAGCACGTCACCACCACCACCACCCCGACGGGTTCCTTTACCCAAACTTGTCAAAGGGCTGCCACGACCACCCCGCATTACCCCGTCCAACACGTCGGAGAGTATTCTCGACGGCCCGGTACCTGAGATTAATGTCCCTATTCTAAAACCCTCCCAACCCCCACGGAGTTCCCGCGTCCAATCACTCAAGCATTTTGCAAACAGGGCGGCCAACTCGATCAAGAGCGAGTTAGACAAGTTTGTGGATTGGATACTATCTTATGTCCCCGAGCCCGTCAAAAAGACCGTCAAAGAGGCTGCAGATAAACGGGTCGAACGTCTGAAGGAGAGGATTAAGCGTCTACACGAGGAGGTGGAAGATCGCTTCACACCCAAGGAACAACAGACGGCGTTGAAGGGGTATCTTAAAACCCACGGAATAGCCGGGCAGAGAGGTTACGACCCCAAGACATTCATCGCCAGAATCAAACCGAAAGTCTTAGAGCTCATCAGTCAACAAAAAAAGCCTATCAAAGTGAAGTTTATCTTTACTTGCGGGTTTATAAAAGAGGATCCGGCTACAGCTCAGATCGAAGAAGAACTGGGATATTTTCATACAGAAAAGCCCGAGATTGTGACAGAGTCGACTGATCTCTCTGATTTGTTCGATACGATGACAAATTATTTACTCGGATTAGTTGAGCTGTTCCAGAAGCAAGGCTCCGGATGGCAGTTTGACCAAGTGGAATACTTTGACATCAACATAGATCCCTTTGAACCGCTTTCTGGGTCTTCCTATATTCCGCTGCCGCCGAAACTAGCGTCTAAGAAGGCGATCATCAATGTTAAGAACGAGAATGATCACGAATGTTTCAAGTGGGCAGTAACCTCTGCTGTGTATCCTAGGGAGAAAGATCCTCAAAGGTTCAGTAAACAAATGATAGAGAACTCTGAGAAATTCGACTGGTCAGGGATAGAGTTCCCCGTCTCACTAAAACAGATTGACAAGTTCGAGAAACAGAACCAGTATACGGTTAATGTGTTTGGATACGAAACCAAAATATATCCATTGAGAATCAGTGAGAAGGATCCAGATAATGCGATCAACTTACTTCTCATCTCGGATGATGAGACGAATCATTACTGCTGGATAAAGAATATGATGAGATTAGTATCTACTCAAATTGATGAGTTTCATCATACTCGTTTTTTATGCTGTAGATGTCTGAACTCGTTTCGGTGCAAACAATCATTAGAAAAACATTCTGAATGCTGCGGCAATCATGAAGCGGTTGGAATAGAGATGCCTAAGATAGATAAGGATGGAAATCTACCCCACATTAAATTCAAAAACTACAACAGAAAAATGCGTGTCCCCTTTGTTGTCTATGCCGACTTTGAGAGCTTCACAGAGAATATAGACACATGCTCCCCAGATGGGAGTAAAAGCTTCACTAAGCAATACCAGAAACACAAACCGTCTGGTTTCTGCTATCTCATCAAGTGTTTCGACGGAGATATATCCCCACCCGAGCTTGTACGATACACAGCTGAATCTCCAGACGAAGATATCCCACAGCTTTTCGTAGAGTCTTTGGAGTCAGACATTAAGAAAATTTACGATAAGTTCAGGTTCCCTAAGAAGGTGAAAATGACTCCGAAGGACAAAATCGCCTATAACGACGCCACTCACTGCCACATCTGTGAGGGTGGATTAGGGGAAGACAAGGTTTTAGACCATTGCCACCTTACAGGGAAGTACAGAGGTGCTGCTCACAACGCATGCAACTTAGATCACAAAATTCCAAAGTTCTTTCCTGTTATCTTTCACAATCTGTCTGGGTACGACAGCCATCTATTTATCAAGAACCTTGGTACATCGGAAGGTAAAATAAACTGTATACCTAATAACGAGGAAAAGTATATTTCTTTCACAAAACAGATTGTAGTCGACAGTTTCACGAACAAGGAGGGCAACAAGATTGATGTTAAACGTGATATCAGATTTATCGACAGTTTCAGGTTTATGTCGGCCAGTCTCGACAGTCTAGTGGGTAATATGTCAAGGGAGTGCTTCAAAAACCTGGCGGAGTACTATGAGGGGGAGGAGCTCCAGCTGTTGTTGAGGAAGGGTGTTTTCCCTTACGACTGGTTCGACGGCTTTAGCAAGCTCGACGCAACACAGCTCCCACAGAGAGAGGCATTCCACTCCAAACTTAACGACACCGACATATCGGAGGAGGATCACCTGCACGTGCGGAGAGTGTGGGAGGTCTTTGGGATGGGGACCATGAGGGATTACCACAATCTGTACCTAGAGTCGGATGTGTTGCTTTTAGCTGACGTTTTCGAGAACTTTAGGGACGTTTGTCTCAAGAATTACGGTCTGGACCCCGCTTGGTACTACACAGCGCCAGGGTTGGCTTGGGATGCAGCGTTGAAGACCACCAAGGTGAGGCTAGAGCTTCTAACGGACTATGACATGTTGCTCATGATTGAGAAGGGCATCCGTGGGGGTGTCTCCATGATAAGCAACAGACATGGGGAGGCAAATAACCCTTACATGAAGGAGTATGACCCTGACCTACCCACAAAATATATCACCTACCTTGATGCTAACAATTTGTATGGCTGGGCGATGAGCAACCCTTTACCGACTCACGGTTTCAGGTGGATGGGTGACCAAGAGATGTCAGGTTGGAGAGACCGCCCATGCATTCTGGAGGTTGACTTGGAGTACCCTCACCACCTACATGACTTACACAACGATTACCCACTAGCCCCGGAATCTATCGGGCTAGGTAATGTGGACAAGTTGGTCCCCAACCTTAACGACAAGACAAAGTACGTTATCCACCATGAGACTCTGAGACTTTATGTGAGTTTTGGGCTAAAAGTCACTAAGATTCACAGGGGTGTCACTTTTGAGGAGTCTGCTTGGCTGGGGCCCTACATTGACTTGAACACCGATCTGAGAGCCAAGGCGACAAACGATTTTGAGAAAGATTTTTTCAAGTTAATGAACAACTCCGTCTTTGGTAAGACTATGGAGAACATTAGGAACAGGGTGGACATTCGGTTGGTGACGGACGAGAAGCAGGCCAAGAAGCTCATATCAAAGCCGAACTATCAACATCGCACCATCTTTTGCGAGAATCTAGCCGCCATCCACATGAAGAAGACAAAGCTGATCTTCAACAAGCCTGTCTACTTGGGCATGTCCATTCTGGACCTGAGTAAGACGCTCATGTACGATTTCCACTACAACTTCGTCAAGCCCAAGTACGGTGAGGATGCAAAGCTCTTATTCACTGATACTGACAGCCTGATGTATGAGATCGAGACGAAAGACTTTTACGAGGACATCAGCGGGGATGTGAGGTCCACGTTCGACACCAGCAACTTTCCGAAGGGTCACCCATCTGGTATTGAGGTGGGTGTGAACAAGAAAGTCATCGGAATGTTTAAAGATGAGGCTGGGGGTCAGCAAATCACAGAATTTGTAGGACTGAGGGCCAAACTTTACTCGTACAAGATGGATGAAGGTAAAGAAGAAAAGAAATGCAAGGGCGTCAAGAGAGCAGTCGTCAAGAAGAGCATCGGTTTCGATGACTACAAGGATTGCTTATTTGGTAAGAAACCTCAGATGAGACTTATGAATGTCATCAGAAGTCATAAGCATGATGTTTACACTGAAACGGTGAACAAGGTCGCTCTATCTCATGAGGATGATAAACGGGTCATCTGTGATGATGGTATTCACACCTTCGCTCACGGTCATTTCAGAACGCTATTAGGTGGTGGCTCAGTATCTTCAGGGACGACTTGAAGTTCTTCCCTAACGAACGACCTCCTTGGAGCGCCTTCGGAGAGGTAGTACAACACAGGCTGTCCAACTGAAACAACACTGCGTGATAGATCAAACACTTTTAAACTCCAAATAGGATCTGTGGCTCGTCTGCGTTCACCTCCTTCCTCTTCTCCAGGAGCTAACAGATATCTAACTCTAACCCCTGGTGGTAGTCTAACTTCATCAAGTCCAACAGGCCGCTTATACGTTGGAGGGTCAATATCAACCTCTTTCAAACCAATAGATTTTGCAGGCTCTTTGCCAGTAATTCTTATGGGTTGACTATTCAGAGTTTTCAAAACATCTGGCAATCGTTTCACCCAAACTCTAGACCGATCATCGCTAATCATTTCTTGAGCATACTGATGAGAAAACAACCTCTCCGCCAGTGTTCTATTGGCGCGTTCGACAAAAGCCTGTGCGCGATGGTTCCCAGCTTCGCTTCGCTGGATGGTAACCCCCTTCTTTTTCATAATCTTCGTTACCTCTCCCCTAAATTCTGTCCCCGGGTCGACAATCACCGTATGAGGCCATTTAAGTTTTCTGGAGTATATCTTTTCAAACCCTCTAGCAATTCCACTCGAATCCTTGGTAGTCAGTGCTTCTGCATCTTTATATCTCGAGGCAATATCAATCACGACCAACGCGTAACGGTAGGTTTTTCTGCCTACGTTATCGTGGGGCATAAACAACAGATCGGCTTGGTGAATCTGATTAGGTTTATTCACAGTCCAATGCGGTCTGGGGACATACTTTGGAGCTGGGAGATAGATCTGCCACAACGCCTGTTTTTCAAGCCACCTCTTAGCCTCGGCTTCACTGACTTTAGCGACACTAGCTAACTTATAAATAGCTGAATACCCTTTCCAGTATCCATCGGTGGAATAGTATATTTTTGATAACCTGCTTTCGTTACTCATTTAAAGATTATCTCTCTTTTCTTAAAATAAAAGATGGCACAAGCGATATCAGAAAAAATTAACCCAAACAGGATCCCACGGGAACCCTTCGGCCTGAAAGCGGAATCGTCGCTGAATCGGATTACATTCAATCCCTCATCGGCAAGTCCTGGAGAAACCCTCTATATAAATATTCCTAAACTTGCTGAAAATGTAGTGATTGTTCCAGGTAGTGTATCCTTACTATTTGACTTAAACGTCACAGGACACGCGAATAATACTCTCGTCAACAACGTTGGTCGGAACCTAGTGTCAAGGCTCAAGATTCTTTTCGGTGGAGAAACACTACAGGATACTCAAAGATACGATCTCTTCCAAACCTATCACGACTTATACTTACAAGCTGAAGATCGTGAGGATAGAATAAAACAAGGTATCTCCTCTGAAAACATGAGGAAGCTCAGGACAAATGCAGGTGACAAAGCGACATCAGATGCTAAGGAAGTAGCTCTTGCAGCAGTTCACAACACCAAGTACTGCATTCCACTCGACCATCCTATTCTCGGCGAGCATGGGGTCTTTTATCCAAAGGCGTTACCTCATCCGCTAATCTTTGAAATTACTCTAGCCCCAGTTTCCGACGTCGTTGTTTATGCTGACACGGTCAAGACTCCAACGTACACAATCACAAACCTCGAGTTGGAATATGCTTGCATCTCAAGTGAATACTTGGCTCGTGAGGCGTTGTCGGCTTATCAGGTTGGTAGAGGATTCTTTTACGAGAACGTCATTCTCCACAAAACGTTCACCATCTCCAAACCTAATGATGGTGTCATAAACGAGCACATTAATCTGCCGAGGAGGTCAATGACAGGGATATTGTGCCTGTTCACAGAGAGCTACACCGGAGGAGCAAGGGATTCCGAAAAGTTTGTCAATCCAAGCATCACATCGATCAACATTAATGTGGATGGCATGCCAAACCGTCTCTACTCCAAGGGGATGACACCGCCGGACCTCTGGGAGTCGGTAAAGAAACGTTTCGGTAGAGAGGGTGTTAAGCAAAAGGATTTTTACGCTAATAACAAGTTTGCTCTGTGGGTCGACTTGAGGGCACATCCAGATAACAGCATTCACGGAGGAGGTCTGGTCTTGAACAACACGCGGGACGGAGTAAAACTAGAAATGAAACGGAAAGTTGGAGGAACGGGAAACATCACCTGCTACATGTTTGTAGTAGCCGACGCGTTGATGGAGGTTATGAACTCGAATTTGAGAGCAATCATGTATTAAAAAGGACTTGTGTGATAATACAAAAAGAATGGAAGAATTACGGGAAAAAGTTCCTTTTCATTGTATTATCACAGGACCTACTAATTGTGGGAAGACAAAGTACCTCACGGAACAGCTCCGAGGGCCGTTCCGGCATGTGTTTGAATACATTGTGTTGATTTGTCCGACTTATGCGAAAAACAAGTCCTATCGTAGATTTGCTCACGGAGATAAACGTTTCTTGGTATTATCGCCGGATGCTAGTAACACCGATGAGATTAACGAGTTACTAACAGATTGTGCGGTGCTATTTTCTGGTACAAATACGTTACTCGTTTTGGATGACTGTGCTGTATCGAAAGATCTAAAGCAACGCTCGAACAAGTTTATCAATCTAGCGTTCTCAGGGAGACACGAAGGATTATCAGTGTGGGTATTGACGCAACAATTAACATCCATAGCAAAGCCCTTCCGTGATAACGTCGCCTGTGTGGTTACATTCCATAATCCATCTCAAATCGGTACCAAAACACTGTTTGAAGATTATGGGGGTGACTTAGACGTCGAGACTCGTAAAAAGTTTGTAGAACTGCTGAAAACTGAAAAGTATTCCAGACTCTGTTTCTGCCTACGACATCCATTCCAACGTTATTTGGAGATTCCTGCCACGCGGTGAGAGCTCGAGGGGCTGACCCCTCGAAGTGGTTTAAAAACATCTTGGTCTACTTACAAAATAAGATGGCAAGCATTGAGGATTATATGGAAGAGGAGCCTAAGTCTAAGGGGAGCTCGAAGGGTGAGCCTCTCGAAGACGATGTTGAAGTCAAACGAGAATCGCTGGCTATTCTCGCATCTCTTGGGACTACGAAGGAATTTCTTGGTGTCGGTATGAGTCTTGGTGATATCAAGAAGCTCCCGGCGAAAGACGTCGAGAAATACTTTGTCCGCTACCAGACTGTCTTAGGCAAGCAAGTTACTGATGGATTAGTAGAATCAGCACTTCAAGTAGTGTCTCAAGTCATTTCCTATGTGGTTCCTATAGATGACACCGAAGAGCTTAGCAAAGACTTACAGAACGACGAGTTGGTTAAACGCGAATTGTCAAACTTTGCAGGTCTCTTGGTACTGAAGGGAGGAAGGATGGTAGCACTTGCTAGCGGTCTCTTCCGAGTCGCTAAGCATGTTAGACTAACACCACAGGAGACTTCCAACAAACTTCAAGAAGTTTCGAGCACGACTGAGCAAGCTCTTGAGCACACCTGAGCACACCTAAGCAAGCTCTTGAGCACACCTGAACACACCTGAGCAAGCTCTTAAGCATGATGTGATTTAAAGATTCTTTATTCAGTGAGTAAAGAATCTTTAAATCACATCATGCTTAAGAGCTTGCTCAGGTGTGTTCAGGTGTGCTCAAGAGCTTGCTTAGGTGTGCTCAGGTGTGCTCAAGAGCTTGCTCAGTCGTGCTCGAAACTTCTTGAAGTTTGTTGGAAGTCTCCTGTGGTGTTAGTCTAACATGCTTAGCGACTCGGAAGAGACCGCTAGCAAGTGCTACCATCCTTCCTCCCTTCAGTACCAAGAGACCTGCAAAGTTTGACAATTCGCGTTTAACCAACTCGTCGTTCTGTAAGTCTTTGCTAAGCTCTTCGGTGTCATCTATAGGAACCACATAGGAAATGACTTGAGACACTACTTGAAGTGCTGATTCTACTAATCCATCAGTAACTTGCTTGCCTAAGACAGTCTGGTAGCGGACAAAGTATTTCTCGACGTCTTTCGCCGGGAGCTTCTTGATATCACCAAGACTCATACCGACACCAAGAAATTCCTTCGTAGTCCCAAGAGATGCGAGAATAGCCAGCGATTCTCGTTTGACTTCAACATCGTCTTCGAGAGGCTCACCCTTCGAGCTCCCCTTAGACTTAGGCTCCTCTTCCATATAATCCTCAATGCTTGCCATCTTATTTTGTAAGTAGACCAAGATGTTTTTAAACCACTTCGAGGGGTCAGCCCCTCGAGCTCTCACCGCGTGGCAGGAATCTCCAAATAACGTTGGAATGGATGTCGTAGGCAGAAACAGAGTCTGGAATACTTTTCAGTTTTCAGCAGTTCTACAAACTTTTTACGAGTCTCGACGTCTAAGTCACCCCCATAATCTTCAAACAGTGTTTTGGTACCGATTTGAGATGGATTATGGAATGTAACCACACAGGCGACGTTATCACGGAAGGGCTTTGCTATGGATGTTAATTGTTGCGTCAATACCCACACTGATAATCCTTCGTGTCTCCCTGAGAACGCTAGATTGATAAACTTGTTCGAGCGTTGCTTTAGATCTTTCGATACAGCACAGTCATCCAAAACGAGTAACGTATTTGTACCAGAAAATAGCACCGCACAATCTGTTAGTAACTCGTTAATCTCATCGGTGTTACTAGCATCCGGCGATAATACCAAGAAACGTTTATCTCCGTGAGCAAATCTACGATAGGACTTGTTTTTCGCATAAGTCGGACAAATCAACACAATGTATTCAAACACATGCCGGAACGGCCCTCGGAGCTGTTCCGTGAGGTACTTTGTCTTCCCACAATTAGTAGGTCCTGTGATAATACAATGAAAAGGAACTTTTTCCCGTAATTCTTCCATTCTTTTTGTATTATCACACAAGTCCTTTTTAATACATGATTGCTCTCAAATTCGAGTTCATAACCTCCATCAACGCGTCGGCTACTACAAACATGTAGCAGGTGATGTTTCCCGTTCCTCCAACTTTCCGTTTCATTTCTAGTTTTACTCCGTCCCGCGTGTTGTTCAAGACCAGACCTCCTCCGTGAATGCTGTTATCTGGATGTGCCCTCAAGTCGACCCACAGAGCAAACTTGTTATTAGCGTAAAAATCCTTTTGCTTAACACCCTCTCTACCGAAACGTTTCTTTACCGACTCCCAGAGGTCCGGCGGTGTCATCCCCTTGGAGTAGAGACGGTTTGGCATGCCATCCACATTAATGTTGATCGATGTGATGCTTGGATTGACAAACTTTTCGGAATCCCTTGCTCCTCCGGTGTAGCTCTCTGTGAACAGGCACAATATCCCTGTCATTGACCTCCTCGGCAGATTAATGTGCTCGTTTATGACACCATCATTAGGTTTGGAGATGGTGAACGTTTTGTGGAGAATGACGTTCTCGTAAAAGAATCCTCTACCAACCTGATAAGCCGACAACGCCTCACGAGCCAAGTATTCACTTGAGATGCAAGCATATTCCAACTCGAGGTTTGTGATTGTGTACGTTGGAGTCTTGACCGTGTCAGCATAAACAACGACGTCGGAAACTGGGGCTAGAGTAATTTCAAAGATTAGCGGATGAGGTAACGCCTTTGGATAAAAGACCCCATGCTCGCCGAGAATAGGATGGTCGAGTGGAATGCAGTACTTGGTGTTGTGAACTGCTGCAAGAGCTACTTCCTTAGCATCTGATGTCGCTTTGTCACCTGCATTTGTCCTGAGCTTCCTCATGTTTTCAGAGGAGATACCTTGTTTTATTCTATCCTCACGATCTTCAGCTTGTAAGTATAAGTCGTGATAGGTTTGGAAGAGATCGTATCTTTGAGTATCCTGTAGTGTTTCTCCACCGAAAAGAATCTTGAGCCTTGACACTAGGTTCCGACCAACGTTGTTGACGAGAGTATTATTCGCGTGTCCTGTGACGTTTAAGTCAAATAGTAAGGATACACTACCTGGAACAATCACTACATTTTCAGCAAGTTTAGGAATATTTATATAGAGGGTTTCTCCAGGACTTGCCGATGAGGGATTGAATGTAATCCGATTCAGCGACGATTCCGCTTTCAGGCCGAAGGGTTCCCGTGGGATCCTGTTTGGGTTAATTTTTTCTGATATCGCTTGTGCCATCTTTTATTTTAAGAAAAGAGAGATAATCTTTAAATGAGTAACGAAAGCAGGTTATCAAAAATATACTATTCCACCGATGGATACTGGAAAGGGTATTCAGCTATTTATAAGTTAGCTAGTGTCGCTAAAGTCAGTGAAGCCGAGGCTAAGAGGTGGCTTGAAAAACAGGCGTTGTGGCAGATCTATCTCCCAGCTCCAAAGTATGTCCCCAGACCGCATTGGACTGTGAATAAACCTAATCAGATTCACCAAGCCGATCTGTTGTTTATGCCCCACGATAACGTAGGCAGAAAAACCTACCGTTACGCGTTGGTCGTGATTGATATTGCCTCGAGATATAAAGATGCAGAAGCACTGACTACCAAGGATTCGAGTGGAATTGCTAAAGGGTTTGAAAAGATATACTCCAGAAAACTTAAATGGCCTCATACGGTGATTGTCGATCCGGGGACAGAATTTAGGGGAGAGGTAACGAAGATTATGAAAAAGAAGGGTGTCACCATCCAGCGAAGCGAAGCTGGGAACCATCGCGCACAGGCTTTCGTCGAACGCGCCAATAGAACACTGGCGGAGAGGTTGTTTTCTCATCAGTATGCTCAAGAAATGATTAGCGATGATCGGTCCAGAGTTTGGGTGAGACGATTGCCAGGTGTTTTGAAAACTCTGAATAGTCAACCCATAAGAATTACTGGCAAAGAGCCTGCAAAATCTATTGGTTTGAAAGAGGTTGATATTGACCCTTTAACGTATAAGCGGCCTGTTGGACTTGATGAAGTTAGACTACCACCAGGGGTTAGAGTTAGATATCTGTTAGCTCCTGGAGAAGAGGAAGGAGGTGAACGCAGACGAGCCACAGATCCTATTTGGAGTCTAAAAGTGTCTGATCTATCACGCAGTGTTGTTTCAGTTGGACAGCCTGTGTTGTACTACCTCTCCGAAGGTGCTCCAAGGAGGTCGTTCGTTAGGGAAGAACTTCAAGTCGTCCCTGAAGACACTGAGCCACCACCTAATAGCGTTCTGAAATGACCGTGAGCGAAGGTGTGAATACCATCATCACAGATGACCCGTTTATCATCCTCATGAGATAGAGCGACCTTGTTCACCGTTTCAGTGTAAACATCATGCTTATGACTTCTGATGACATTCATAAGTCTCATCTGAGGTTTCTTACCAAATAAGCAATCCTTGTAGTCATCGAAACCGATGCTCTTCTTGACGACTGCTCTCTTGACGCCCTTGCATTTCTTTTCTTCTTTACCTTCATCCATCTTGTACGAGTAAAGTTTGGCCCTCAGTCCTACAAATTCTGTGATTTGCTGACCCCCAGCCTCATCTTTAAACATTCCGATGACTTTCTTGTTCACACCCACCTCAATACCAGATGGGTGACCCTTCGGAAAGTTGCTGGTGTCGAACATGGACCTCACATCCCCGCTGATGTCCTCGTAAAAGTCTTTCGTCTCGATCTCATACATCAGGCTGTCAGTATCAGTGAATAAGAGCTTTGCATCCTCACCGTACTTGGGCTTGACGAAGTTGTAGTGGAAATCGTACATGAGCGTCTTACTCAGGTCCAGAATGGACATGCCCAAGTAGACAGGCTTGTTGAAGATCAGCTTTGTCTTCTTCATGTGGATGGCGGCTAGATTCTCGCAAAAGATGGTGCGATGTTGATAGTTCGGCTTTGATATGAGCTTCTTGGCCTGCTTCTCGTCCGTCACCAACCGAATGTCCACCCTGTTCCTAATGTTCTCCATAGTCTTACCAAAGACGGAGTTGTTCATTAACTTGAAAAAATCTTTCTCAAAATCGTTTGTCGCCTTGGCTCTCAGATCGGTGTTCAAGTCAATGTAAGGCTCCAGCCAAGCAGACTCCTCAAAAGTGACACCCCTGTGAATCTTGGTGACTTTTAGCCCAAAACTCACATAAAGTCTCAGAGTCTCATGGTGGATAACGTACTTTGTCTTGTCGTTAAGGTTTGGGACCAACTTGTCCACATTGCCTAGCCCGATAGATTCCGGGGCTAGTGGGTAATCGTTGTGTAAGTCATGTAGGTGGTGAGGGTACTCCAAGTCAACCTCCAGAATGCATGGGCGGTCTCTCCAACCTGACAGCTCTTGGTCACCCATCCACCTGAAACCGTGAGTCGGTAAAGGGTTGCTCATCGCCCAGCCATACAAATTGTTAGCATCAAGGTAGGTGATATATTTTGTGGGTAGGTCAGGGTCATACTCCTTCATGTAAGGGTTATTTGCCTCCCCATGTCTGTTGCTTATCATGGAGACACCCCCACGGATGCCCTTCTCAATCATGAGCAACATGTCATAGTCCGTTAGAAGCTCTAGCCTCACCTTGGTGGTCTTCAACGCTGCATCCCAAGCCAACCCTGGCGCTGTGTAGTACCAAGCGGGGTCCAGACCGTAATTCTTGAGACAAACGTCCCTAAAGTTCTCGAAAACGTCAGCTAAAAGCAACACATCCGACTCTAGGTACAGATTGTGGTAATCCCTCATGGTCCCCATCCCAAAGGCCTCCCACACTCTCCGCGCGTGCAGGTGATCCTCCTCCGATATGCCGGTGTCGTTGAGTTTGGAGTGGAATGCCTCTCTCTGTGGGAGCTGTGTTGCGTCGAGCTTGCTAAAGCCGTCGAACCAGTCGTAAGGGAAAACACCCTTCCTCAACAACAACTGGAGCTCCTCCCCCTCATAGTACTCCGCCAGGTTTTTGAAGCACTCCCTTGACATGTTACCTACTAGACTGTTGAGACTGGCCGACATAAACCTGAAACTGTCGATAAATCTGATATCACGTTTAACATCAATCTTGTTGCCCTTCTTGTTCGTGAAACTGTCGACTACAATCTGTTTTGTGAAAGAAATATACTTTTCCTCGTTATTAGGTATACAGTTTATTTTACCTTCCGATGTACCAAGGTTCTTGATAAATAGATGACTGTCGTACCCAGACAGATTGTGAAAGATAACAGGAAAGAACTTGGGGATTTTGTGATCTAAGTTGCATTCGTTGTGAGCAGCGCCTCTGTACTTCCCTGTAAGGTGGCAATGGTCCAAAACCTTGTCTTCCCCTAATTCACCCTCACAGATGTGGCAGTGAGTGGCGTCGTTATAGGCGATTTTGTCCTTCGGAGCCATTTTCACCTTCTTAGGGAACCTGAACTTATCGTAAATTTTCTTAATGTCTGACTCCAAAGACTCTACGAAAAGCTGTGGGATATCTTCGTCTGGAGATTCGGCTGTGTATCGTACAAGCTCGGATGGGGATATATCTCCGTCGAAACACTTGATGAGATAGCAGAAACCAGACGGTTTGTGTTTCTGGTATTGCTTAGTGAAGCTTTTACTCTCATCTGGGGAGCATGTGTCTATATTCTCTGTGAAGCTCTCAAAGTCGGCGTAGACAACAAAGGGGACACGCATTTTTCTGTTGTAGTTTTTGAATTTAATGTGGGGTAGATTTCCATCCTTATCTATCTTAGGCATCTCTATTCCAACCGCTTCATGATTGCCGCAGCATTCAGAATGTTTTTCTAATGATTGTTTGCACCGAAACGAGTTCAGACATCTGCAGCATAAAAAACGAGTATGATGAAACTCATCAATTTGAGTAGATACTAATCTCATCATATTCTTTATCCAGCAGTAATGATTCGTCTCATCATCCGAGATGAGAAGTAAGTTGATTGCATTATCTGGATCCTTCTCACTGATTCTCAATGGATATACTTTGGTTTCGTATCCAAACACATTAACCGTATACGGGTTCTGTTTCTCAAACTTGTCAATCTGTTTCAGTGAGACGGGGAACTCTATTCCTGACCAGTCGAATTCCTCAGAGTTCTCTCTCATTTGTTTATTAAGTCTTTGAGGATCTTTCTCCCTAGGATACACAGCAGAGGTTACTGCCCACTTGAAACATTCATGATCGTCCTCATTCCTAACATTGATGACTGCGTGCTTGGACGCTAGTTCCGACGGTAGCGGAATATAGGAACTTCCCGAAAGCGGCTCAAGGGGATCGATGTTGATGTCAAAGTATTCCACCTGGTCGAATTGCCACCCGGAGCTTTGCTTTTGGAATTGCTCAACTAATCCGAGTAAATAATTTGTCATCGTATCGAACAAATCAGAGAGATCAGTCGACTCTGTCACAATCTCGGGCTTTTCTGTATGAAAATATCCCAGTTCTTCTTCGATCTGAGCTGTAGCCGGATCCTCTTTTATAAACCCGCAAGTAAAGATAAACTTCACTTTGATAGGCTTCTCTTGTCGACCGATGAGTTCAAGGACTTTCGGTTTGATTCTGGCGATGAATGTCTTGGGGTCGTAACCTCTCTGCCCGGCTATTCCGTGGGTTTTAAGATACCCCTTCAACGCCGTCTGTTGTTCCTTGGGTGTGAAGCGATCTTCCACCTCCTCGTGTAGACGCTTAATCCTCTCCTTCAGACGTTCGACCCGTTTATCTGCAGCCTCTTTGACGGTCTTTTTGATGGGCTCAGGGACATAAGATAGTATCCAATCCGCAAACTTGTCTAACTCGCTCTTGATTAAGTTGGCCGCCCTGTTTGCAAAATGCTTGAGTGATTGGACGCGGGAACTCCGTGTGGGCTGGGTGGGTTTTAGAATAGGGACATTAATCTCAGGTACCGGGCCGTCGAGAATACTCTCCGACGTGTTGGACGGGGTAATGCGGGGTGGGCGTGGCAGCCCTTTGACAAGTTTGGGTAAAGGAACCCGTCGGGGTGGTGGTGGTGGTGACGTGCTGGTTAGCGCCCCGACGAGCTCGTCTCTCCGCATCCAGTAATATCTTGGGATACCCCGCTCCTTGGCGAGGGCTTTCAGATCTTTCACCTTCAGGTTCTCCATTTCTATCAAACCAGCCATGTCTTTAAACCACTTTTCAAAAGCTTTTTTAGATGTGAAGCCGAGATGCTAGCCTCTCGAGCTCCCCCTAGGTGCGACACGTGACAAAGTGATTGATAGGTGGGCGTGGCTATCACGTGACAAAGTGATTGACAGGTTCTTGACAAAGTGATTGACAGGTTTTTTACAAAGTGATTGACAGGTGGGCGTGGTCATCACGTGACAAAGTGATTGACAGGTGGGCGTGGCCGTCACGTGACAAAGTGATTGACAGGTGGGCTTGGTCGTGCAAGAGATCTCTGGCAAACTCGCGCATGCGCAGGTCGCGAGGCTTGGCGGAGGGGTGCGGAGACTTTTGCGCCACTTTTGGAATGAAATTTGGGGAGATCAAAAAGTTGCGCCAGCTGCGCCATTTCCCTACTACTGGGGCTTACGTTTGCATCGACCCTCAACATCAAATAAGCCGGCTTCCATACATTCTCCAAGACACTAACGCCGTGGCTCTTATCACAACAAAACAAGTGGAAAGTGAGTTTGGACTTAGCGATCTTACTAAGGTTAGCATTCTGGACATTCAGAGCCGGGCGCTGAATACGCAAATTGCTTCGAAGCCTTCTAACGCATTGGCCACCGTCGTCCCTTCTTCACATCTTTGCTACATTATTTACACGTCCGGCAGCACAGGACAACCCAAGGGAGTCGAAATCGAACATCGGACGGTGGTCAACTTTATCAAAGGAGAGCTGGAGATTTTTCCCGTCTGGTCACAAGACCGGATCTGTCAGGGATTTTCCCCGAGTTTTGATGCCTCAGTCGAGGAGATTTGGCTGGCTTTCGGAACTGGTGAGTTTTTATTTTCTGTATTTATTACCTCAATGCTTTGATCGAGTGCCACTTAGTACCTTACTGGGGCTCCGATTAGTCACAAAAGTTAAAAGCCAAGGGGCAAGGGAGGCGATGAGAGTCAAAGGCCGATCTAGGGATGAGCCGAGCGGGCCCCATTTATAGAAATTTTGCTTAAAAATAACAAGAAATATTGAATTAAATCCCTTGCCTCGACTCACTCTCTTTTTGGAATCCTTTATCCGTCCCTGACAGTCTTTTGATTATATTTAAATCACGGCAAGCAAACCGATATGCTCTTTGTTTAGCAACTTATGTCAACAAAGAATTATAACCATAAATTATCACTTGCGACATCCTCGCTTTGCACTAATGCCGGCGCTAAATATAATACAATGAGATACTAAAATACAATGAGATATTTTGTTTTCATTTTCAGCAGTATTCTATCTCAAACCCAGTTACCCCCTCCCTCTCCTCCCGAAACCACCATCCTTCCAGCCTCAAGGTTTTTCAATTCACTATCTTCACTACTAAACCTATCCAAAATAAGTTTTTTAATACGCGTAATTCGTTTTTTAGTCAAAATATTAAGGCAATATTATGATTCTTGCTGGTATTTAGAAGTCAAAGGCCACTTGCACAGAAAAATAGAAAACATAAATGTTCAAGAAACCACGAAAAATATATGCGTGAAAAATTATGTAAAATAACATAATGTTATATTTTCATGTCGAAAAACATATATCGAATAATGTATTTCGGAAAATTCTGATACATTTCAGCCTTTTTCCTTCAAACTACAGCGTGAAAATTTCCAAGTTTCACGGTCTAACAAGGACGGGAACATGTGTGCTGAAAACTAAACTATCATTGTTCGCTATGGCCAGAAATAAGGTTCAAGCTAGTCTATACATTTTGGGGTCTATAAGAACGAGCAATTCTGTCGAAGGCAGTTATTCAGCGCATTTTGGGGTCACGTTCTATGCGCCCGACGAGTTTGATCGGAAAAGAAGGACCAGGTCTGACAGTCGTAACGCCGTAAGTTTAGCGGCTGACAAAGGGGGATAGATGGAACCGAAGAGAAGACCGTTTTTTGATGGCCAAATGGGGAGGAGCGGGGGGAGGGGTGCCTTTGTTATGTGTCTGATTACCACGTGCACTTATCTGGTCTTCAATACTCATTATTACTTGGCTGATTGTGGCGTGAGAACGAACACGTTGTTTACCGGTTTAGGTCATTGCTGAAAGACGAGAATCATATCTCGCCTGCATAAGCTCACATGCTAAGGATCAAATTCCTAAGCTGCTAAAAAGGGCTGTGTTCTGGTTGCTATAAAAATAAAACGGTCGCAATCGTGACCACTCTATAACGGAAGTCGTAAGTCGTAAAAAATCATGCAGAATTTTGTGCAGTCGTGCCCATGGACTTGCACAGCACTTCCGGGCTCCGTCGGAATCTTTGAATTTGTGTCGTGTTCCAGGGTCAGTGTGAAAATGAATTGTTATGTGTTAATCGAAATGGGAAAGTTTATAGTCGCTTCACCGCTTTTTTTTCCGATTTTACAAACGTTACCCACATTACCGCGCATATGGTATGTCCCAGGTAGCTTGTAGCTGTGCTGTTGCGACCGAATACACTCTCGTTTTTATATACGGACCTTTCTTATAAGAATGTCCAGCCTGAGATTTCACCAAGAACATGCTAACAACTTGCGAGTTTCAGATAGCAACAAAAAATTGTTTTGTTAGTGTGATGAAATTTAAAATGCAGAATCAAATTGAGTTCATAATAATAACCTTACTACCATACAACCTTACTAACGAACCCCCCCCCTTTCCGCTCAAAATCCTGGCTACTGGCCTGTCTGTATATACAGTGGAACCTGGATTTTACGATATGATTCGAGAAAAAGAAAGTGTATCGTAAAATCTAGGTATCGTTGCAAAGAGGTCCTCGATTTTACGATATATATATCTATATATAGCGACAAACGGCTTAAAAAGTAACTGAGTACGGGCAAAACATGACAAAAAAAACTAGTGACTAGCGGCAAAACCGACATGCAGACACCCCCCCCCCCCCCCCATACAGACCATAAAATATCGTTGTAATAATATTATAACTGTACTCTGTGTAAGACTTTTCAGTTACTCTCTGTAAGACTGTAATCCGTCAAAATAACGATTTGATTAACTGTACTGTACGTGTGCGGTGTCTTTTGTTTTTCTCTCTTTGTTGATAGTCAGAATTAGTAAATATCGTTGTATCGAGATCAAAATAACGCTGGGTAGAACATATTTGTATAGTGAAATTGAGAATGTCGTTGTATCCAATATCTTTAGATCGATGTAATTTTTGATACATCTCACTGTATTTTCGCCGTGAGAAAGGAGCGACATCATATATAAGAAACATCCGCCCTTCCGCCGCCCCTGCGAAAAATCTAGTATCTTAAAATCCAGGTTCCACTGTACAGAAATTCAAGGACACCCTTAAGAATATTTTCCGTCTTAACCTTTAAAAAATAACGGCCCAGTCTCAACTGATAATTATTCGTCATAAGAAAGAGTGCATCACGAAACCTGGAACAGTTTACGCTGCTCCACTTCCAAGCCCTGGTCATAGAGGGTGGAGATCGGCTGATTAAACACGAAGCGAACAATTTTGGACAACGGTGTTTACCTATTCCAAGCATTAAATTTGGCCAAATTATTGTTGCCATTGTGACTGATATTCATCTTTTCTCGTTTCAGGAGCTACTCTCGTGGCCGCACCGCCAGAGGTAATGCAGTCGGGCCCAGATCTCCCCGATCACCTTGAACAACTCCGCATCACAGTCTTATCTACTGTCCCCACCCTTTTGCGTACCGTTGATGTCACCGATACCAAGTTAAACAGACTTAAGCTCATTATCCTTGGCGGGGAAGCCTGTGGTGAGGATCTAGTTGCCTGGGCCGATGGCCGGATGCTGATAAACTCTTACGGACCCACTGAAACAACGGTTGTCGCTACAACGTGTGAGATAAAGCGTGGAAAGAAAATCACAATTGGACGGCCTTTGGGTAACTACAACGCGCACATTCTGGACAGTAATTTGGTGGACGTGGAAGGAGAAAAAGAAGGAGAGCTGTGCATAAGTGGTAAGTGTCTGGCACGTGGGTACAGAAACCTCCCCGAAAAGACAAAACAGCAGTTTGTTGATCATCAACTGCATGGAAGAATCTACAGAACGGGTGATCTTGTGCGTTGGACTCCAGACGGAGAGATCGAATATCTCGGAAGAATAGATGACCAAGTGAAGATACGCGGCTTCAGAGTAGAAATAGGAAGCATTGAGACGCATCTGCAAAGACAAGAGAACGTCAAGATGGCGGCAGTGGTTGTGTTGTCGCCGTCACCTGGACAGCAACTGGTCGTCGCACACTTGACGCTGGTTGACAAGACGAAGGGGTTTCAAGCACAGCAGGCTGTAGTCAAAATGAAGATCGCACTGCCTGAGTACATGATTCCTAACGGCTACATCATCCACGAGGAGCTACCAACCCTCGCAAGCGGAAAAGTCGACAAGAAAAAGCTGAAGACTCTCGACACTCCGCCTCAGTCATTCAACGCATCAGAAAAGTACACGGCACCAAGAGACGAGACAGAACGGATCATCTGCAGCATCTGGGAATCCAAATTGTGTAATCCGAAAATCTCCACCGACGAGAACTTCTTTGAGCTCGGTGGGCAGTCAGTGGTGGCGGCACTTGTGATTAGTGAGATGAGAAGGCACCAGTTTGATATCTCCGTCAGAGACTTGTACACACACCCCACTGTCGCAGAACTAGCAGACTTTCACAAGGTCAGATCTAACAACGTGGATGAACACCAGGTGACTGTGCATATCCCAGACTCGCCAACTCGTGGAAAGCCAAGGTACTACTTGTGCTGGTTCCTCCAAGCGCTATGGATATTCGGATGGTCAGCGGCTGCCTCTATCTGGATCTTCTGGGTGTTTTTGAAGTTTATCGACATCTATAGTATGATTCACGCAGGCGTAGGGGTCCAAGGAGTCGCAGCTTTAATGCTAGGGCTCATGGTCTTTGGAGTGCCGTTGTACATCGTTTTTATTATACTGTGGGCATTTTTAACAAAGAAGATCTTCCTGGGGAAAGAGAAGCCTGGTGCGCATGCTCTGTGGAGTATGTACTACATGCGATGGTGGATTGTCAATCAAGCCAAGTGAGTGGCTCCTAATTTACCAAGCGATGTAAATGTTTTTATTGGTACCCTGGATGCTGATTTATTTAATCGTGTGTTCTAAAGGGGGGCGCTGGCTCGAGTTGAGAGATCCTTTTTTCAAATCTAACGTCACTTCTCAAATCTGGTAAATCTGGTTCTAATCCGGGCCAAGTTAGCTTGTTTCGTTTTCAGATGTGTAAGACCTACGCAACATTCGCTTTTTGAAGACCAAAAGTAGGGGGATGTACATAAATTAACCAAATTAACATTTATATCTTTGAAGTAAAGGCCTTGTTTTTCCGTTACTTACACCTGATCTGATTCCTCTACAGGTCTTTGGTCCCCACAAACCTTATTTGCGGCACTCCCCTAATGAATATATACGCACGGATGATGGGAGCTAAGATCGGACCCGGAGTGTACTACGGCACTCACATCACTTGCGAGTTCGGGCTGATAGAGATAGAGGCCGGCGTCACCCTTGAGCCTGATGTGACGCTAGCTACTCACCGCGTAGACAAAGGAACATTGTTTCTCGGACGAATATCCATCGGCGAAAACAGCAGCATCGGTACACGCTCGACTGTCACTCTTAATACCGTGATTAATGAAAACTGCATCGTAGAGCCCCTGACCCTAGTACCTGATAACACCATCATCGACGCAAATTCACAGGTAAAAGGGTCCCCTGCTAAAGTCATGAAAAGGAAAGATAATGAGGAAATCAAGCCACCGAGATGGACCTGGCAGTGGTGGGTTCCCTGTGTTCAGATGGCCTTATTTGGGCTGTTCTCCGTTGTCTATGTCCTACCATATCTAACAATACTTGTCGTAATACTCGCCATCCCGTACCTGAGAGACGCATTCAGTGACCGTAATTGGTTGGTGATCTCCATGGTTATACCGCCCGCTGCGATTCTATCCATCGTATTTGACTTGTTTCTGACCGCGGCGATGAAGTGGTGCATTGTGGGTAAACTAAAAGAGGGCTCTTACCCCATTAACTCCTCTGTGTTCATCAAATTTTGGACAATGCAGAAAATCATACAGATGACCTTATCGAACTTTAGGGAGCTTTTCGCCACACTGTACACGAACATATGGCTAAGATCACTCGGCATGGAAGTCGGTAAATTTGCTGAAGTCTCGACAGGCTTCAACTTTGTTCCTGATTTGGTCACTCTCAAAGACAGGACATTCATTGCAGATCACGTTTCCATTGGTGGTGCCAGCTTCAGAAAAGGACGCTTCACCATGCGCAAGTCGACAGTAGGGAGCAGAACATTTTTGGGGAATAACTGCGTCAATATGCCAGAGTCGGTGATCGGTAACGATGTTCTTATCGGCGTCTTGAGCGCCACACCCGAGGTCGCTGTCGATAAATCCTCGTGGCTCGGCTCACCCCCATTCCTCCTGCCCGCGCGAGCCGTTAGTTCGCAGTCTCACTCATTAGCACGCACGTTCAACCCACCTTGGTACCTGTATCTTAGCAGAGCAATATGGGAAGCCTTCAAAATCATCCTTCCCACTACTACCAGGCTTTACTCGATCTTTATATTCTGGGTTCTCATCGATGACATTTCATATGATGTTTTCGGGGAATTCTCAACTCTTTTCTGGATTTCTCCGGCATTTTGGGAAGTCATCATCGTGTTCGCCAATTTACTTTTCGTGGTTGCATCAAAGTGGATTCTGATTGGTCGGTTCAAGCCGAGTGAGCATCCGCTATGGAGCAGCTTCGTGTGGCGCTCGGAGCTGGTCGCGTCTCTCGAAGAAAACGTCGCACTCCCCTTTGGTCTTGGCGCAACCCTCGGAACACCATTCATCTGCTGGTGGTACCGTGCACTCGGCTCACGCATCGGCAAAAGAGTCTACTTAGCAAGTATTTACCTAACAGAGGCTGATTTGATAGAGATTGGAGACGAGTCTTGCATCGCTAGTGGAACCACAATCCAGTCTCACCTCTTCGAAGACAGAGTCATGAAAATGGACAAGCTCTACATTGGCAGTGAATGCTCAGTCTGTTGCGACTCTATAGTGCTTTACGGCGCTAGGATGGAAAGCCGCTGTACCCTCATGCCGCTGTCTCTGTGCATGAAATCGGAGTCTCTAGAGTCTGATGCAGTGTATTGTGGGATACCTGCGCGAAAGGTTGAAGCTCAGCCGTACCACATCGACTGGGAGCTGACGCGAAAGCAAAGACAAAAACACGTATATACGGCAAACCAATCGTACATCAAGCTCATGGGCTACAGAAACCTAATGGAGGTCTGAATTAGTGCATTTTGTCGACTTTATCTCAAAATGGACACAAAGAAAATAGTAGAAATTTATAGTCGTTTGACTCCAGATGGACATTAGAGAGAATTTTGTTTTCTTTGATTATTTATTTTGTTTTTGTATCTACCGTTAAAGCAACAGTTAGTTTTGATAGCGGTTTTGCATTTTTTTTACCACAGTCGTGTGACGCATTCTTTGTAACTTGTCTGGCGTTATTTTAAGCTTATTTTATATTATTAATGCTAGCACAGTTATTATCGTTTTTGTTGATAGAATGATCTATCCACCATGTCATTATCGAGCACGGCCATACATATCTTGTAATCAAATTCTTATTTGGAACAGGCGCGCGCCCATGATTGGCGGGGCGGGGCGGGGGGGGGGGGGGGGTCAAAGGTATCATATGAATACTATTCAGCCAGGAGGAAAAATAGCATTTTCTGTTAGAATGTCCGGCCTATAAAAATTATCGACGTGAATCGGCGCTTAGCGAAACATATTTTTTAATGTATTGATGCAAGAAATGTGAAGCTTTATCACACGTACAGTGACGTCACCTAATCCCCCTATAAAAACAAGAATAATATTAATAATAATAAAATAAAGAAAGAGTAAGCAATGTCTATATCAATAAAATACCTACATACCTACCAACCTACCTATCTATCTATTTATCTACGAAAAAAGCAAATACCTAAAAGTGTATGGCCACTTCCATGTCACAAGTAAAAATTCAAATTGTTTCTTAGCCTTAGTTTTGTTGTTGTTTTTAGTCTTAGTTTTGTTATTGTTTTTTTAGCCTTAGTTTTGTTGTTGTTGATTTAGTAGGTGCGTGATGCATCTCTGCTTTTCCTCGTCGACCTGTGTCATTTTTACTGCCGCTCTTTTACTTTGCTCCCCATCGTGTGGTTTTAAAAGAAAAGTTTGTAGCAGCAACGATAAAGTTTAGTTTGAAATGGGTTCGCTCAGGGGCTCATAAGTAGGGGCAATCATCTGTATTATATAATAATAATAATAACAACAACAACAATAATAATAATAATAATAATTATAATAATTATAATAATAATAATAATAATAATAATAACTTTATTCCAATAGATACCAATACAGGTATATTAGGATAATATACTAAGTAGGTTGGCTTATATGCCTATCCTCTATTCATAATATTTATTTACATCATCACAAAATTTCAGGACTAGGCTAGTAATGGAGTCATCTGTTAAGCTCATAATATACAAAAAAAGGTCTTTTGGCCTTAACAGTTTGAAAGAGTTATTGATCATTAAAAAATACTCGACGTATATCATTGATAAATTTTTATACCGGCCTGTTTCAATTGCTAGTTTGTGTGCCGAGACACGCAATCTAGTCATAGATTGTCGGCGTCTAACATTAGCTTCTGATAAATATTTTTTTCTAGTTTAAAATTTGTCTTGATCTTGCAATAAGTGCGTAGCTTTCCACTATTTTGATTTAACTGTGCCTGGGTTTTCCAAAATGTTGCATAACTTTTATATAGTACTTTCTTAAATTTTCCTAGGGTATTAATTTGCTGGCCAATATCTATTTCCTGTAGTGTCTTTAAATCACACCAAGCAAATAGGGAATTGATAAACCTTACAGGGACATTAGATGTTTAAGAAAGGCTGATCTTCGCCGTTTCCCCCACTAAGGTGTTTTCATATATCCTACTTTTTATTCAGCACCAATATTTTGCCACCAGGGAAGAAATTTGTACTATTAGTGGGGCTTTTCCCTGTTCTCCATATATAATTGAATTTGTAGCCTTTCTTCAACATCTAATGTCCCTGTAAGGTTTATCAATTCCTTATTTGCTTGGTGTGATTTAAAGACACTACAGGAAGTAGATATTGAATGGCAACAAATTCATACTCTAGGAAAATATATTAAGAAAGTATTATATAACAGTTATGCAACATTTTGGAGAACCCAGGCACAGTTAAAGCAAAATAGTGGAAAGCTACGCACTTATTGCAAGATCAAGACAAATTTTAAACTAGAAAAGTTTATAAAGTTTATAAAAAAAAGCTAAAACGTCAACACAAAGGTCGAATCTGATTGGCTCATCCGCGCGTCTAAAAATAGCTTGATCCTAGGAAACGCCGTTACACCTATACAGTACCAGAGTGTGGGGAAGTTGATTGCCCCTACTTATGAGCCCCTGGTTCGCTGGCTTTTTGTGGATGTTCTCTCACCCATTTTATTTTCAAAACAGGAAATACTAGTATATGACAGGGCGTCGTATAGCTGTTCTATTCACTTCAGTTCCCTTTGCGCATGCTCTATGAAGCAAATTCGATAGCCAATCAGAATCACCCGAAAAATTGATTATCCCAGAGCCTTGTACCTTGCCGCTGGCACAAAGTATTAACAAGAGACAATGATGTAAGAGAACGAATCCCCCGTATTAGGGTATGTTCCAATGATGTCGTCCGTGAAAGCTATTTTTAGAACAAGCAGTTTCCTAGCAACACGCGCGATCACATCTTGAGCGATGTTGAACAGGCAAAGACTTTTATGGAAATTTTTTGACCGAAATTACCTTCCTTTTTTACGAACGCTCTGAAAATAATCTTCAATAGAGTACGCTAGATCCAATTAACCGTATCTCGGACATGAAAGACATTGAAATGCATAAAGTGCATAGGGGATCAACTTTCCCAAGAGAAGATAATAGAGGGACACTTTGATATTACCCGCGCGCCATGTCGATTCCGAATCTGGCTATTTTTAGTAACCACCACCCCACCACTGCGCGTGAGGATTTGCTCCTTTTATGTTGTCCTACTCCCCCGCGGTTGCGTGTTGTTGTTTTGCCAACTCGATAGCAATGAAAAGAGATCATGTAAAATAACTCGGAAGAAGAAAACAAGTCTAACTTAAGTAAGCAAGATTGGCAAATATACTCGAAGAAAGCTAAATCCTTGAATAGTTTGATTGTTTTGTTTGTCTGAGCGACGAAGTCAAATGAAGAGAAAGAAAAACCGACGAGCGATAAAATGGCTGATACCGCGTTTGATTCAAATCCCGACTCCAGCTTGTATAATAACAACATAATAATATAGCATATAATAATAACAACATCAAAGAAGTACAGTAATATCTCCCTCTTTATTTTCCCCCTTTTACAAAAGCTCAGATACTTCAGCTTGCTGCCTTTGATCATCACAAAAATTTTCGATTTGTATTTGTGCAAATAGGGTGGGTTTTTTCGGTTTCAATTCACAAAACAGAGACAAACAAGATGTAAATGCCACAGCGCGAGGGTAGGGTGAGTAAAAATGCTCACGCGCAGTGGTGGTGTGGTGGTTACTAAAAATAGCCAGATTCGGAATCGACATGGCGCGCGGCAAGAGACCATGATATAAGAGAACGAATCCCCGTGGCCCATGATAACGTCCATGAAAGCTATTTTTAGATTGCGCGAGCTTGTCAATCATAGCATCCATATATGGTTCGTCGCGCCATATTTGGTTATGGGCACAATTTCACAACAATTTCTTTCCCTCTGCACTTTTTTACTTCGTTCGCGACCTGTTTTAATCCTTTTAGCTGCTCTTCAAGGCTCATGATCACAATGCTACTCATAGGGTGGTGTCCTGGTATCTGTTAAGTTATCTAATGTTCAGTTGTCTAAATGTTATATAAATAATTGAACGGGAAGACGTCGTACCATTATATTCACACCGATATTGTGGTTATTAAGACAGGTATTTCACAAATAAAATATTTCAAGTCTTTGTAATGAAGTAAATCTTTATTCCAGTGACAAGGGTTTCTTGAGTGACATGATTTCTGAACATTTGCGTGAAAAATAGAAGTTCATTCATCTAAAAATATTGTAAATCAAAGAAAAATAAAGGCCTTCTTGTATTAATATACATAACATAGACTCTAAGAATGCCTAGGTATTCTATCTCACCAAATTGCAGAGAAAAAGAAGCATTTTTAGGGGTCAAACCGATGCATCTTGAATGAGCAGTCAGCACTTTTAACTTAATTCTTATCTTGACCCCACGTGTCTCGCACTCGGGTCGCAAATGTAAACACGAGTAAATACAGCGAAATCAATCCAACCTGAGATGATTTTCCAAAATAACTTGGTAGAAATTGAGGCCATGGTTAAATATGCAGTTATTAAATCGCGGGCCTTCAACTGCACAAATAACATGGATCTGAGAGCTGGAATCTCAAATTCAAGATGGCGGCCTTGACACAGTTTAAAATTATGCAAAAGTTTTTGGTAACTAAGCGTTGAGATGACGTAGGACAGTAGGCTAGATACTTTGTGTGAGAAAAAGGCTTTAGTAAGGTGGCAATCAATACACTAAAATAAGAAGTATCGTCTGTGGCGCAAGGGTTCTTGGGAATTGCATTGTGCAAATCGCGAGACGACAGAAAAAAAAAACAGTTCAATTCTATGACTGGGCTACCACAGGTATCACAGTAAAAAACAGGTAGCGAACCAAGTAAAAAGTGCAGAGGGAAAAAAACTTGTTGTGAAAATGTACTAGCTCGCGAGGTGCCCATAACCAAATATGGCACGCCGAACCTTATATGGATGATATGATTGACAAGCTCGCGCAATCTAAAAAAAGCTTTCAAGGACGACATCATTGGCCACGGGGATTCGTTCTCTTACATCATGGTCTCTTGGTATAAATCATCACAAGGTTGAAAAGGTATGTTAAACGCCCCCCCCCCCCCCCCCTCCCCCCTTGGGGGGAGGTCTTCCAATATCCATCGGACGGGGATCACCATCGTATCTTTAGGGTGTAAATTTGGAGACTTGGGTATCTTTTAGCCAAGCTACCTTCCGACCAACCAGCCTCCCGGTGCCCTCCGTTGAGAAAAAAACTGCCTAACCTGCCCCTATATTAGAACCGATGGCCTAATAAGCTACACATTTTTCTCAACAGGTGAAACACGACCTATAACCTCCCACCTAACCTGCAATACTAAAAACGTGATTTATATGATTCAATGTAACAGCTGTAACCTTCAATACATTGGGGAAACTAAACGCAAATTAACGCTTTAATGACCACCGCAGAACTGTAGACTCGCAATCTCGATCCATACCAACCCACGCCGCTGAACACTTTCTGAAACCTAACCACTCAGCTTACAGAACGAAGTAAAAGATAGGAAATTAATTTTGGACATACCTCACGTTCCGTCCTCAAAAACACACTTCCTCCCGCTTTATCGCGCTCAAATCACGGCGACAACCTCATACATGGTAAGAGTTCAAATCGTGAATCTTAAAATAGGCGCTTTAATACGGCCCATAGAACACGCAAAAAGTAAACATAAACACAACACTAGACTACACACGTCTTTCCAACAAGTTGTTTTTTATTTCTCACTAATTTTGTTTTTCGCCCTATGTTCACCGTAACGAGTAATTAGGGGCAAACAGGGGCTCCTAAGTAGGGGCAATCATCTGTATTATATAAATGTCACAGCGTTTCCTAGGAATAGGCTATTTTTAGACGCGCGCGCACGAACGGGCCATTCAGCTACTTTGACGTTGGTCGCGCGCGCGAGTGACGTGAGGCTGCACGCGCAAATTGCAGTTAGGAAGAATATATTTTTATCTATCGTCTGTCGGTTTTGTTTGTTTATCAAAAGAATTGCAAGCTAGAATTCAAAGTCATAGGTAGGGTTGGATTCATATTAAAGAAGAGAGCAACAAAAAGTCCGAAAAGAGAACATAGCTTTTTGTCTGAGACTGCGCGTGCAGTTGAGCTCAGCCAAAACGTCAACACAAAGGTCGAATCTCATCCGCGCGTCTAAAAACAGCCTGACCCGCCGTGACACCTATATAGTACCAGAACATGGGGAAGTTGATTGCCCCTACTTATGAGCCCGGACAAATAAAGAGCTTGGGCTACCTGTTGGGCTCCCTAAAGCTCTCAGGTATCTACATAGCTGCGCTATCACGCTCTTCCGGCGATGTAACATAAATCGCGACCGCTTCTTTATTAAGTTTTGTCGCATATGTTAAATCCTCAACTAGGCAGTGCTTTATTATACTTACCAGACTCAAAGATACAAGTGTTTTACCAACACTTATGGTGTCAATATCAAACCGCAAATCTAGTACGATGACAACAATATGACGTCACTCCGTAGCACAGAGGCAGTATTTTTTAACTTCCGGTTGCATGCGGCTCGTAATGGGACAAATAAAGAGCTTGGGCTACCTGTTGGTAAATCCGAGCCAGATTTTCGTCAAATTTCGGAATCCGAAATCGGATTCGGAAAACGAGGCTCCGAAACCCCTAAAATTTTGAAACAAAAACGAGACTTCGAGACCTTGCTGAGATTCCGAGACTTTGTGATTTTTGCGAGACTTGCGAGACGTCTCCTACGCGGGCCATACACAAACAACATGGCTACTGAGACGGACCCGCATAACGTCAATGAAAACGATGTTTTGCTCCTGGAAAACCTTACCAAGTTCATAACATGCCCTTCTTGCAAGGAAACGATGAATGATCCCGTCCTTTTGCCTTGCCTTGACTCGATTTGCCGATCTTGCTGTCAGAAATCAGCTCAGAAACACGGAAATATGTGGAATGTGCTTTGTCGACTTTGCGATTCCCTTGTAGGCATACCACAGACAAGCGAGCTGAAGACAAACTTCTTTGCTTGCAATGTTAAGAATTATCTTAGATGCTGTCTGGATGAGAATGATGCTGTCATCTGCTCGAATTGCGATGAAAACTCCGCTCTAGCAGATGCTAGATGTTTGGATTGTAACGAGTTCTTATGTCGCATGTGCCTGGAAGCACATCGGAGAATAAAACTTACTCGGGAGCATCAAGTAATTTTCATCAATGAAGAAAAGCCTCTCAAGATTTTCCAGTCCCTACATGTTAACTTAGAATGCTGGAAACATAAAGACGAGAAGTTGTTGCTTCGATATTGTGCGAACTGCAATGAGCCACTTTGTTTGAGTTGCGTTGTAGAACATGCGAACTTACAACACAAAGTTGAGGAATTTGGAGGGGGTGCCTTAGCAAGACGCCTTTTTAAAGTTAGAAATATATTTGATAAATGCTTGGAAATGCGTAAAGTTCTGTATATTAGCATGGAAGGTGTTGAAGCCGAAAAAAAAGAACTAGAAAACCAAACACTGAACTGTAAGGAAGAAATCATTGAAGCATCAAAAAAGATAATAGAAGCTGTTACAGCACGCCAAAATTTACTTTTAAATGATCTTGAGTTGGTATCAGATTGCAAAAAGCAAGCACTAGATTACAGGATCATGAAACATCGCAAAGAGCTTTCCTCTATCGAGAGAGTCAAAGTTTTTATTGATAATGCTTTAGGCCAAGGGAATTTGGTTGAGAGGCTGAGCGTCCTAAGGACAGTGGAAAATAGAGTGAAAGAAATAAAAGCAGGACACATGAGCGCAGACTTTTTGTATACGGGCAGTAAAACCAGATATTTAGAGTTTACTGACAATTCTCAATCTGACCGCCTCAAGACAATGATAGAGCAGTGGGGAAGAATCGGCAAAGAGGTATGTATAGCCTCCCTTGGATGGAGGCTTGGATGGGGAAGACCCCCCTCCCCACACACACACACACATCACAGTGAAACCTCTTTATAGTAATGGGTGGATATCAGGGCCAAAACGTCAACACACAGGTCACAACAGATAGGCTAATCTTTGTGTCTAAAAATAGCCTGGTCCACAAATTAATGTTACACAATCCTTTATAATACCAGAATGTGGGGCAGTTGATTGCTTCTTATGAGCACCTGGTGGACACGTGGTATTTTTAAAGAAACATTTACTGTTCTCAGTGCTGACAAACTACACTAAAATGTAAGTTTATTCAGCATTACTTAATAATGGTATTATAAAGCAAAAATCCAGTGCAGTAAGTGCAATGTGTATATCCAGAGAGGGTCCAGAGTTTTGTTGGATATGGGTTTCATATAACATAATGTTATTAATATAATGTATGATAGCATTATACTGAGGTTCCACTGTAATAGGAGTGAAAATCTGAAATGTCACCCATGATTTTTCATTGAGGTGCCTCCCCCTTCCTTTATCCACAACTGCAATAATAATATAATATTTATAAACACCCCACCTTCAAGCATAGAGAGCATCAGTACCTCTGACAGTTTATTTGATAAATGCCTTCAGAGAAGGAGTTCTGCCATGTGTTCCAATTGTAATATGATGTGCAAAAAAATGTAACAAATTAAAACAGTCACTACAAAACAATGAAAATATTTTTTTTATTTAAACAATATTTTGCATTTATCCCAAGAGCTATAATTGCTCATGAAGGGGACTTATGCAAACTACTCAAATCCAAGTGCAGTGGGTGCCGTCTTATTTTTTAATGTTATGATTTTGAAAGAATTGATTCAGGGATACTGGTATCAAATTTGTGAAATGCCTTTTAACTGGGGAAATAAAAGTAGATTTTGGTCTTATATATATAGATATACCTTTTTCAAAAAATGTTATAACAAGGGAAAATTTTGATTGAGAAATGGTGAGAAGCAGTTTTACAACATGGATATATGGCTCCTGCATGGATGGAGCTTATTTATAACCTTCAAGTTTACGAATAATAAGTACCGTAAGCATGTTTTGGTCTTGGAACTTTGGAAGTGCCATTTGCAATGACAACATTTTTTCAATATGGTGTACATGTAGAGGATTTGGAGAATTAAGCCCAGATCTCAGCACAGTTCTTTTTATCATTATCATAGCAATGGAATTATCTTTTTCATTTGTACACAGCTACAAATTTGTCTGGAAGACAAGTAAACAACACACAGCGCTCCCCAAAGTTGCATGGTTTAGTACCACATTTCAATCTAATGTAAAACTATACTTGTGGGGCTTTACATACATTCCATTATTAGCCTGATTAACAATTTGTTAATTTCACTAAAATCATGCCTCTTTGCTAGAAAGTGTGTTCTAGCATTGTTAGATTTCATGCATGCTGATTTTAATTAATTCTATTTTCTTTAGCCTGTGGTAAATTCAGAAGGCACTACCCTAATCAGTGAATCTCCCCCGGACAGGATTTTCACGCCAAGCCAAGTAGGGAGCTCACTCACATCCAGTCAGCATCATCTAGACAGCAGCCAGGATCCTAGTGTTCACACCCCACCCACAGTCAAAAGTTGCCAAAGCTCAAGGTATAACAAAAGGGCCATGGACCACACCCTATGCCTTTTGAACAGTCAGCAAAGTACAGGGTGTGACCAGGATTCCATAGAACACACCCCATGCTCATTGAATAGTCAGCAAAGTACAGGGTGTGGCAAGGATACCATAGACCACACCCCATGCTCGTTGAACAGTCAGCAAAGTACAGGGTGTGACCAGGGTACCATAGACCACACCCCATGCTCGTTGAACAGTCAGCAAAGTACAGGGTGTGACCAGGATACCATAGATCACACCCCATGTTCAGTAAACAGCGAACAAAGTACAGGGTGTGACCAGGATACCATAGATCACACCCTGTGTTCAGTTAACAGCCAACAAAATACAGGGTGTGACCAGAATAAAATGGAACACACCCGATGCTCAGTCAATAGTCCAGATTATGCAGGGTGCTGTCCAGACACGTACATAAACACCCCATGCTTGCATAATTCAGGTTGCGACCAGGAATTGGGTGTTTTGGGCTCTTCATGCTCAGACAACAGTTATACTCAGTTGTTGAGCAAGGAGAGCCAGTATCACACACCATGCTTAATCGCAGATAACAATCCATCTATGAGAGATGCTTCAACCCTCAAGTCTCAACTGGCTACAATTAATAGATGTGTGGATGAGCCAACAACTGCAGATAGTGCAGAGTCAACTATCACTGCATGTGAACCATGTCATGTTGAGACCGCATTTGAGCACCAAGACAGTGGACCAAAGAGAAAACGGAAGCATCACAGTTCTGCAGGTTCTTTAAAAGAGGTGCTTAGTTTGGAGGATATTGCAAATATTGCATCAAATGGCATTAGAGATACCAGGATTGAGCAGCGAGATGAAAAATGTGGTGATGAAGATAAAGATATGGTAGTTGTTTTTAAAAAAAAGAGAAAACGCATAATTGATTACAACATAGATACTGACAAAGAGGAGGAGGACGAGAATCATTCTCTTAGCGAGGACACGTGCCAGACTGTGAATTTGGACTCTAAGCGGACTATAAGTGATGAAAAAGACAAAAGGGGTGACCAGGATCAGACTTACGGCGTGGTCCTCCCTTCAAGGCAACAACTGCATGAGATCCATATCATCGGTTGCAAAGGTAGAAATAGCGGCGAGTTCAACCTCCCATTTGGTGCGGCGTTTGACAAGAAGGGAAACCGTTTGCTTGTCTGTGACATGACAAATCAAAGAATCCAAGTCTTTAACCCCGATGGAAAGTTTATCATGCAATTTGGGAAAGTCAGCAAGAAAGCGAGATTCTTCAAAAATCCTGGCGCCATTGCAGTGGGTCCTACAGGGGTCATCTATGTGGCCGACTGTGATCACAACAATATCCATTTATTTGATAAAAAGGGGGTGTTTCTGAGAAAGTTTGGCGAGAAAGGCAAAAAGAAGGGCCAGCTAAGATGCCCCCTCGGTCTCGCTGTGTTATCAAGCGGGAATCTCCTTGTAGTGGACAAAGACAACGGGAGGTTACAGGTTTTTACCGATACCGGAGCCTTTTTCAAGGTATTTGCCAAGGAATTAGATCTACCCAGGTTTGTGGCAATACACAATGAGCGTGTTTATGTCACGGAACCCAGGGAGTGCCGAGTCAGTGTGTTTGACTGTCATGGCAATCGTTTGTTCCGGTTCGGCCGCAAAGGATGCGCAGATGGAGAGTTGAATGAGCCAACAGGCATAGCCACGAATAGCAAAGGTAGGAACAAACATTTATTATTATTGCTTACTTCTAGACTAGTCTATAGGAACACTCGTCTAGGTCTATTTCTATGATCTATGTCTCAGGTAATGATTTGTTCTTAATTTTGTTTCTTACTCAAAACTGCATTGAAAGCTGTCCGTACATAGTTTTGTACAGTGCATAGATTGTAAGCAGTAAGCTTTGATTTGTCGAGAGGTCTATTTTCATAGCGGTGTGAAGATAAAATTTATGACTCCGTAAACATTGTGAGTTCCTACGATCCTCACCCTGGTTACCAGCCTACTCTTGCTGCGCGCTGGAAGCAACTACAAGCCTCTGCTAGGATATACGATCTATTGATGTCCAACTTCCGAGAAGTAATGGAGACTTAGACCGCATTTTAAAGCCCTTTTAGGCAAATTGATGCAATGTTAATGACGAGGAGTTAATTGAATTCTGATTTTCCTAGAAAAGATTAAAAAAATTATTTTTAGCGGCCGTACGAATAGAGAGTTTGATTACAAAAAGGGACTGTAGAGCTGTCCTCTTCCGAGAGTGTCTAAAAGTTTAGCTTCTTATTATTAGTGGTACATCTAGTGTAATAACTATGAATTACAGTGCTTACCCATAAAAGCACCTAGAATTAAAGAACCTGTTGGCCTAAAATACCAATTTAGACCCCCGTTGAATAAGAACCTAATTAGCTTAAATTCAAAAATTAAACGAGACTTACCTGTAAGTTGAAGTTTGATTGAAATTATATCTGTCACCAAGCACTGAGTGATTACGTGAGATAGCATTGCGCCTGCGCGAACTTCATTTTTTAAAGCACTTACTATGTGTGCAGGTTAACCCAAACACCTGTAGAAAGGGATAGGTAGAAAATAACAAACAGTATAGGGCGTGCACGTAATCCCTCAGTCAAAGGGATGGGTAGAAAATAACAAACAGTATAGGGCGGGCACGTATCCTTCAGTCAAAGGGATGGGTAGAAAATAACAAACAGTATAAGGTGGACACGTAATCCCTCAGTCAAAGGGATGGGTAAGAAATAACAAACAGTATAGGGTGGACACGTAATCCCTCAGTCAAACGGATGGGTAGAATAATAAACAGTATAGGGTGTGCACGTAATCCCTCAGTTTAAGTTCAAGTTTTTTTTATTTGCCACATATTTACAATAAGTACATTAAATATATAATTAATTAGACGAATACATGGCGAGGAGGACCATAAAAACCACAAGGCTTATACGAGATAGTCCTCCCCATTTATAAGAAAAAATACATAATATTAAGTCATGGCTAAATATAAATAAGGAGATTACATACTAATATACCTGAACTATGATTTTATATAAAAACAACAACATATACACACATACAAAAAGTCAAAAAAGGGAAAAAAATCAATATACTAGTTGAGAAGAACAGTTTTAATGCTAGTCACAAAAGAAGCTAAAGAAGTTGCAGACTGAGTATCAGTGTCTAGGGAATTATAAAATGCAGGCCCTTGATATCTAAGTGCAAATTTGCGTATGTTTGTTCTGCATTTAGGAATGTGAAATAGCTTAGCACGTCTTGTATTGTAATTATGAATTTGAGAATTGTGAAAAAATATATTGTCAAAGTATCAAGGAATTATTTTAGTCTTAAATTGAAACATTAGCTTACCAATATGAAAAAATAAATGCAGTGAAATTTCAAAATGTTTAGGTCTTTAAATATTGGCTCAGTATGAGCATCGTATGGCTTATTTTAAATAATGCGTACAGCTCTATTCTGGAGCAAAAATAGACGATTGAGATTTGTGCTTGGTGACAGATAGAATTCCAATCAAACTTCAACCTACAGGTAAGTCTCGTTTAATTTTTGAATTCTATTCTGTCACCGCACTGAGGGACCACGTGAGACTTCAAAGCAAACTGCACACATGGTTACCTGAACATCAAGAATGGTTTATTAATCCTTAACTGCTGCCAAAATGGTATCAGCAAATCCATTGTTTACATCAACTGGTTTGTTATAAAACTTCGCAAATGTGCTAGCTGAACTCCAACCAGCAACTGACAGAATCTGGTCTACAGGCACAGAGGAAATATTAGCGTTAGATGTAGACGAAGCTCTAGTACTATGTGGCTTAAACTTATCTGTATTAATACCAGCTGTCTTCATAACAACTTTGACCCAGCGACTGATTGTGCTCCTAGACACTGGTTTAAACGGCTTCAAGTAACTAAGAAACAGTTGTTTACATTCACCTCGTAGTGTTTCTGTACGTAACACATATTCTCTTAATGCAGTTACCACACAAAGTTTAGGGTCAACATGGTATGGTTTAAACTGAACAGTAACTGATTTCGACCCTGGTTTTGTTTGTTTCATAGGCACAGACATAACAAATGTTATCCCTGTTTCTTCATTAATCATGTCCTTGAGATTTAGCATATGAATCGTTTGCCCTCTTTGAGCTGAGACAAGGGACATTAGCATTACAGTTTTCAAACTTAAGTCCTTAAGCGAAGCATCAGCTGTACTTGGGATTGTCTTGAGGTAGGCCAAAACTGTACCGACATCCTATGTTTCTGTGTACCGCGATATTGTTGGCCTTTACTGAAACACTCCTTTCAGAAACCGACTGACTGTAGCGTGAGATCCAAACGAAATGCCATTCACTGGCTTTAAGATACATGAAAGAGCAGACTTCGCCGGTTTCATACCGCTATAACCAATACCTTGATTATATAACTCGACGAGAAGATCTAATGCTCGAGGTATAGAGGGATCAGTGCAATCAACTTTCCTTGCAGCACTATACTTAATCCACCGTTTGATGTACGATGCATACTGTTTTTGGGTTCCCTGTCTCCATGATTGTAGTATGATCTCTGTAGCTTGTTGAGAAATTCCCTGTGTCTCAAGGGATCTCCTGATACTCTGCAAGCCATCAATGTCATCTTTCCTATCAGTGGGTGTACAATGTCCTATCTCGCTGGCATTCTCAGAATGTCTGGCTTTCGTGGAACCATCCTTGGAACATCTGTTAACATGTGGAGTAGCTGTGAGTACCATGGCTGAGTTGGCCACATTGGAACGATCAGCAGCCCCTCTGAGTACTCCATCGCTATTCTCTTGAGACAGCGTGCAATCAAACTAAATGGAGGGAATGCATAAAAGAATTTATCATTCCAACTGATTGAAAAAGCATTTACATAGGTTGTATCTGGATCTGGTTTCCAATATGCATAGCATGTTACTTGCTTGTTTAACCTTGAGGCAAACAAGTCAATGGTTGGTTCACCCCATGTATCAGTAATTTGCTTAAATAATTGTGGTGCAATCATCCACTCTTTGTTATCACTGAATACCCTAGATTCTTTGTCCGTTTGGACATTCTCTTTTCCAGGGCTATAAGCTGCAGACAACCATATCTCCCTCTCTATGCAAAATAGCCAGATTTTAGTTGCTATTGAATTGCATTCCATGGATTGTGACCCTCCCATGGATGCAATGTAATTTACAGTGGAAGTGTTATCAGAATAAACTCTAGTGTGAACTGATCTGGCATCGCTGCAGAAGGCTTTAAAAAACACAGCCATTAATTCTAAACAGTTAATGTGACTTAGAGACTCAAACTCTGACCATCTTCCCCCGGTTTTCTCTGAGCCCCTAACTGCCCCCCATCCCATCTTTGAGGCATCAGTATGGAGAGCGATGTCAATTAGGGGGGCAAATAGGGTAATTTACTTTGTCAATGTTATTGACCCACCACTGAAGTTCTGCTATACTTTCCTCAGGGCAATGGTCATGAATGATTGTTTCTCCCTTCCTGACTAGCTGGCACATTTATCTTTAATGTGGGAAATCTTTTCAGGTGTTAAGCTCACAGTCATATTGACAGAGTCAAGGATAAATCCCAAAAAATAAAAGTTGGAAACAGCACTGATTTAGTTGGGTGGATAATAAACCCCAACTTAGTAAAGAGGGCACATGTGTCAGCAATATAATTATTGCATTCCTCTATTGTGTCCCCTTGTAAATATGAATCGTCTATGTATCCCACATTTAGGTGGCCTTGTTGTCTGAGCTTAGCATATACAGGTTGTAACACCTTAGTGAATAATCTAGGCCTACAAAAAAAGTCCATTTGGCAAACAGGTGAACTGAAGCAGTTTTCCATTCTAGGAGAATTTCTGGTGTTCAATGTCAATAGGTATTGAGTAATAAGCATCTCGCAAGTCCATTGATGCCATGAAGCAATCCTTTTTCGTGAGCCTTATGACTGTAAAGTATCCATCTTAAAATGATGGTACTGCACATACTTGTTAAGATTTTTCAGATTAAGAATTAGCCTGTAGCTGTTATCTTTTTTAGGTCTGATGAATATATTAGAAATATATTCATCTCACTCCTGTGCAGGGATTGGCCTCTATAAGGACTCCTTTACTCAAAAGTTTACAAATTTTCTCCTCTACAAAGCTTTCCTCATTGTCAGTGAAATTGATCTCCTTAGGTACAAAGTGTTGCTCAGGCTGTTGAGCAATAAATTCAATTTTGTAATGCTGTACACAATCAAGAATGAACTTGTCATTGGTTATTTCTGCACACTCGGAGGAAAAATGCTTCAGTCGTCCACCTATTTTGTCATTAGACTCAAGTGAACATTTTCTTACCATTTTCTTACCCATTTTCTTTCAGTCATTTCCCTCTCTTTTGCTTGTTGAACTTCCGTGTCTGGTTTGTGTTGTCCGGCTGCTGGTTGCCGTAGTTTCGCGAGTCTAAAAAAGACTTCCTTGTACGAAACATCCGTCCCCCGGAGCCATAGCTTCCAGCTCTCAAGTTTCTGTTGTCACGAGATCTGGGGTAAGCTGTTGGGTTTGTTGTGGTAACACGCTTCCCCACACGATTGACTTCAGTCAACTCTTTGACTTTCTTGGCCAGATCATCTCCGAAAAGCTGGTCAGTAATAGTGACAGTTGAAGATGATGAGCATAAGTGTCTATACTCATTATTCACGTCAGGCTTCATGAGTTCCTTTCGTCTCTGATTTAGCTCCATATTCGCATTAGCAATGAGAGCAAAGGCATCACTGGCCTTTCTAAATATGTCGTTTCCCGAAGGAATCAGTGACAATTTGTCGAGCACTTTGCTAAGTGCACGTGACAAGGCACACATGCCTTTGACCAAAGATAATTGCACTTTTTGCAATTTCACATCCTGCCCGGATTCAGATTATCCCTCAGCAATGTGGGCAATCTTCTCGGGGTCTTCGATGGAACGGGGACGATTTCCGTCCTCTCGCTTTCTCTTAGACTTCCCTGAGACTTCCTTGCCCAATTCACTGTTCTTACACGGTTCGTTCCTTTCATTTGACGACATATTTCGCAGCGAATTATTACCGCAAAATAGAACTTGTTGTTCGCAGAAAGGCGGCAATACAATGAAGTTCGCGCAGGCGCAATGCTATCTCGCGTGGTCCCTCAGTGCGGTGACAGAATAGAATTCGAAACAGGTTCTTATTAGAAAAAAAATGAACCTTTAAGATCTCCCAGCAATGATGAAAATTATGAATAAATTAATAAATTATTATTAAATTAATATTTTAGCATGTTAAGAGTTTAAATAGATTTTAAGGGTCGGTATTGACATTTTATCAAATCTAGACACCGCACTTCTACCAGCCATTTGTAAATTAACTTTTCTTTAGAATCAAGAACCAATTTAAGAACCTAAGTAGCCTAAAGTTTAAAATAGTACCCGTTAAATAAGAACCTGTTTAGGCTAAGCTGGAAAAACCTAGGTTGTTATATGCGGGTAAAGTACTGTATTACAATGGTACCTTTATTACGCGGTCGCCCTTAGGAACGAGACCATAGTTGCTGCGCGATGGAGGTATCTCAATACAGCCTCATTGAACTTTGTATATTGGTCGCACGATAGAGAGTGATTGCTTGATACAGTAGGTCCTCACTAGACACCCATTTAATAAACTTTGGCTTAAATTCAGGTCACGTGATCGTGTCGGATCATAGCAACCACCGAGTGCAAGTGTTCACAGCAGACGGGGCGTTTATTACCAAGGTGGAGAATCCATCGACGGGCAAACCCAAGGGACATTTTGAGCAGGCTGAAGGAGTTGCTGTGGATCAAGAAGACCGCGTGTATGTGTGTGATACTGTGAACCACCGCATTCAAGTCATCCCACCATTCTGGTTATAGTATTGTGCTATCGAGGCATACAGCACAGCCATTTTATTCATCTATTGATGCATACAACTGGCACAACCATTTTATTCAAGCATTTTATTCATGTGGACTAGACATTTTGGCTGTGGAAGTGACCCACCCATCAGTCATTTGATATTTCTGTTGAAGCATGCAGGTATAGAGTGGTTTTCAAAAACCCGTGAAATACTATTTAGTTTATCTAGTACTAATACACTGTAATGTCTTTGTTCTCTTTTGTTCTGGCTTGGCTATTACACTTTAACAAATACATTTTGTTGAACGGGATGTTGAAAACCACTCTATAGTTCTGTTGAAACTACATACAGGTATATAGATATGTTGAAGCATGCAGGTATATAGAAGCCACCCTATTGTTTGATCTGTTGTGGTATATACTTTTGTTGAAGAATCCATAATCATTTCACCACCCACCCATTGTAAGGTTTTAAGAGCGTTTAGCCGATGTCAGAAACACAAACATTGCTAAAATCACCAAATGTATACTTTGATTTCAGAATTCGATGTAAGAAACGACACAAACATTGCTAAAATCACCAAATGTATACTTTGATTTCAGAATTCGATGTAAGAAACGACACAAACATTGCTAAAATCACCAAATGTATACTTTGATTTCAGAATTCGATGTAAGAAACGACACAAACATTGCTTTTTTATGTCATGTTTGGACTATATAGCGGTTTTCAGTATTTACGAGAGCTGTCAGATGTGTACCCCAATCACGAATTATAAATTAGGCTTCAGTCAATCTATTATCGTCTAGTTCAATCAGGGGACTTTGATTGACGTATGTTAAACCTTTACGTCTATCTATCGCTCGCAGAACGTTGACAACGCATGACATTAGATTCACGCAATAATTTTTTTTTTGTGAATATCGATTTCTTCATTGTGACATCACTGTTCTATCGTGTTGTCATTGTGACGTCATCTCAAGCACCACTGTTCTATCTTGTTGTCATTGTGACGTCATCTCAAGCACCACTGTTCTATCTTGTTGTCATTGTGACGTCATCTCAAGCACCACTGTTCTATCGTGTTGTCATTGTGACGTCATCTCAAGAACCACTGTTCCATCGTGTTGTCATATTGACGTCATCTTAAGCACCACTGTTCCATCGTGTTTTCATTGTGACGTCACTGGCATGTCCTCTTTTGCGCGCACATGGTTCTTGTGCTGGTTTAAAATGCAAGTTCCCAGATGAACCCTCGACTCGGGCTTCTGGTTCTCTGTGTGCTGGCAGTCCTTCATCTGAGTGAAGGTATGATTTATCAGCTTTGTAATACTACAAGGCTTAAACCAATTTTTTTTTTTAAATCAACAAGAGACAAGTTGCCACCGACAAAAATTATGTCGCGCGTGACACGAAAATGTTTCTTATCTCTCCGATAAACGTTGTGTCGCCGCTATACAAGAATTGGCGCGCACAACAATGATCTTTGCGGTGTCAAGCGTGATATGTCTCGTAGTCAGACGTAATGAGAAAACACAAGCACGCGCATCCGTTGCTTATTTTAGAGCATCAAGACCTTGATAAACCCGCCCAAAGTGCAGCGTTAATTAACAACCCGATGTTGTTATGTTATGTCAATATGCTCCCTGTACGCGCTAATATTGTTATGTGTATTGCTAGTGCTTACTCGGGCTAGCCAGAAACCACTAAAACACCGCTCGCGCAATTTGCCCTATTGATGCTACCTTTAAACCTTTAATTCAATGTCGCGAAAGTTAATACCCTCTGAATTTTGTTTGTTTTCAAAAAAAACGATATGAGACGATCAAGAACTTGGATTTTTTTCATTATTGTTTCACGGCTTAGATGTAAACATGTTTCGAAATAAAGACATTTTGACATTTTCGCAAAATTCAATTCCCTAATCGCGAAATGAATGTCTTGCGAAATGTGCCTACTTTTTTTTCGCGAAATTAAGTGTTTGCGAAATATAGTACAAATATGTAAATAGAAGGCTATTTTTATCATCTACTTTAAGCCCCTGTTGTACCCTGGGTACCAGAGGCTCCGAGCTTCGCTCAAATTGTTGTCGCCGCGAAGCTCGCTTCGCTTCAAATTGTTGTCGCCGCGAACCTCGGAGCCTCTGGTACCAGGCTCCCAGGGTACCCCGGTTGATGATTTTGTCTGATTTTTTTTCTGACCCAATATCTGCAGGCTCATTATACTGCCCAGCGCTCAGCATGATTCTCGGCGTCTACAACCGACACAAGTTCACGGACGCGCAAATGACGTCATCAAGTGACTTATCGGCCCAGACCTCAGCCCGTAACGGCCGTTTACTTGGGCCCTCTGCCTGGTGTCCAGCAGGAAATGACTTAGAGGAATCGTGGCTGCAGGTGTCGCTCGAAGTCAGTCATTTTATCTGCGGCACAGCCATGCAAGGCGACGGTGACAAAGGACAGTACGTCCGATACTACTGGTGCGTGTTGCAGCCCCCCACGGAAAGGGCATGGGGGATGACTAAAACAGTCATATATGCTCGTCCTTTTTTTTAGGTGTAATTTTCTCAAGTGCTGATTAAATGTCAACAATTCTATAACTTCACCCTTTTTGCTATCTCTTGGATGTTTAAATTCCTGTTTGTCACATCCATTTGCTATCCCTGTTTATTCGCACTTTACCACAAGAATCTGACATTTAACACATTGACCCCTAAACCGGCCTGTACCGGCTTTGAGAAGTACCCACAACTCAAAAAATCCATCAATTCAAAATAAACACAACAGGTACAAAGAGGTACCCCTAGGTGTTCGAATCCTTTTCTAGTGACTTAAAAGAAGGGTATTCCTTAAAGAGTATGTGTCCCCGTCCACATTATACATTGGCATATCTTATCATAAAATTCATAGGTCCCGGCAAATGCGCAATGAATTTTTGTTTTATTAATACTTTAATAGACAGACACTGACAAAGGACACTAGTCCGTAAGATAAACTCCCATAAAAAATCAACCGGTGGAAGGACACTAGACGGGACAACGTGCTTCAGTTACTGAATATCTAAATGTGCACGCATGACATGAGTGTTTTAACGGAATCATACTGATCGCATTGCACAAATTTTCTTTATAACCCCCGTTAAACCGTCAGTTTGTTGAACCCAACGGTTTCGAGCAGGGTCCCACTGTAGTAATTTCAGAAAACATGAAATACTTTTTTTTCCTTTCCCACGCTTATCTTTATCCTACCACTTTCTTCTTATAAGGGTTAAAACTTCAATGGATGGGAAAAAGTGGTTAAAGGAATCGGTGAGTAATGTGCCTGCTATGCGTCCATGCGGCTGCTTTTTTTTTTTTTTTGCTTGAAATGTGAGTTTAAGTACAGACTTCATTAGCTGGTTTTAGAAAGGAAGCGGCGATCTAACTTTAATTTCTTTTTTTTGCTTTTTTTGCAGTTCATGTTTAGGGGCCCGAAACAGTCGAAGCTTTTCGTCCGTGATCTCACGGCAAAGCCGAGACTTGCCAAGTTTGTGCGATTCTATCCTCATAAATATGAGGGCTATCCGTGCATGAGAGTCGACGTGTACGGAAAAAAAGGTGAGAACAGTCAGGTCTTTAATAATAAGAGCCTATCCCCTAAAGTTGCCATTGGAGGGCCTTTCTTAGTATGGCGTCACAATATTGACAAATAAGTTCAAAATTAATTTTTATTTTTATTTTTATCGTTCTACTGACGCCACCCTTGATCATTATTTACTACCTGTTGTCCCTGCTATTCAATGTTGAATGAAGGATCATTCGGTACATTTAACGATTCTTTGTTTTTCTGACAATCGCTCCTCTTATATCTTACTGCTCACTGCTAAATATAGGAGCATTTTGTATCTCCACAGTTTGGGATTTTCAAGAACTCTTTATCCTCTACATGCCCCCAGACAAAACGTACGCTCAATTGAAGGTCCTGAGCGGGTATGAGTCCTCCGAAAACAAGGACCTGCTGAATGGTAAAGTAGAGAGGATCGAGACAAAGGTGGACACGGTCCTACCAAGCCAGACCACAGAGTACTCTCACTTCCTGAGAGACAACAAAGAGACCTACATCGACCTTCCGCCAACTGCAGACAGCTTGCACGTAGATAGCGAAGTACTGCTTAAACTTCCAAACCATCACTACATAGGAGGTACAATAACACACATTGGCATGGCCTTCACTGCATAGGAGGTACACTAACACACATTGGCATCACCATCACTACATACAAGGTACACTAACACGCATATACGTGATGACCATCACTAAAGGTACACTTACACATTGGCATGGCCATCACTACATACAAGGTACATTTTAACACACATTGGCATGACCATCACTACATAGGACGTACACTAACACACATTGGCATGGCCATCACTACATACAAGGTACATTTTAACACACATTGGCATGACCATCACTACATAGGACGTACACTAACACACATTGGCATGACCATCACTACATAGGACGTACACTAACACACATTGGCATGGCCATCACTACATACAAGGTACATTTTAACACACATTGGCATTACCATCACTACATACAAGGTACACTAACACATATTGGCATTACCATCACTACATACAAGGTACACTAACACACATTGGCATGGCCATCACTACATACAAGGTACACTAACACATGTTGGCATTACCATTACTACATACAAGGTACACTAACACACATTGGCATTACCATTACTACATACAAGGTACACTAACACACATTGGCATTACCATCACTACATACAAGGTGCATTTTAACACACATTGGCATTACCATTACTACATACAAGGTACACTAACACACATTGGCATTACCATCACTACATACAAGGTACACTAACACACATTGGCATTACCATCACTACATAGGACATACACTAACACACATTGACATGGCCATCACTACATACAAGGTACACTAACACACATTGGCATTACCATCACTACATACAAGGTACACTAACACACATTGGCATTACCATCACTACATACAAGGTACACTAACACACATTGGCATTACCATCACTACATACAAGGTACACTAACACACATTGGCATTACCATCACTACATAGGACATACACTAACACACATTGACATGGCCATCACTACATACAAGGTACACTAACACACATTGGCATTACCATCACTACATACAAGGTACACTAACACACATTGGCATTACCATCACTACATACAAGGTACACTAACACACATTGGCATTACCATCACTACATACAAGGTACACTAACACACATTGGCATTACCATCACTACATAGGACATACACTAACACACATTGACATGGCCATCACTACATACAAGGTACACTAACACACATTGGCATTACCATCACTACATACAAGGTACACTAACACACATTGGCATTACCATCACTACATACAAGGTACACTAACACACATTGGCATTACCATCACTACATACAAGGTACACTAACACACATTGGCATTACCATCACTGCATACAAGGTACACTAACACACATTGGCATGGCCATCACTACATACAAGGTACACTAACACACATTGGCATTACCATCACTACATACAAGGTACACTAACACACATTGGCATTACCATCACTACATACAAGGTACACTAACACATGTTGGCATTACCATCACTACATACAAGGTACATTTTAACACACATTGGCATGACCATCACTACATACAAGGTACACTAACACACATTGGCATTACCATCACTACATACAAGGTACACTAACACATGTTGGCATTACCATCACTACATACAAGGTACATTTTAACACACATTGGCATGACCATCACTACATACAAGGTACACTAACACACATTGACATTACCATTACTACATACAAGGTACACTAACACACATTGGCATTACCATCACTACATACAAGGTACACTAACACACATTGGCATTACCATCACTACATACAAGGTACACTAACACACATTGGCATTACCATCACTACATAGGACATACACTAACACACATTGACATGGCCATCACTACATACAAGGTACACTAACACACATTGGCATTACCATCACTACATACAAGGTACACTAACACACATTGGCATTACCATCACTACATACAAGGTACACTAACACACATTGGCATTACCATCACTACATACAAGGTACACTAACACACATTGGCATTACCATCACTGCATACAAGGTACACTAACACACATTGGCATGGCCATCACTACATACAAGGTACACTAACACACATTGGCATTACCATCACTACATACAAGGTACACTAACACACATTGGCATTACCATCACTACATACAAGGTACACTAACACATGTTGGCATTACCATCACTACATACAAGGTACATTTTAACACACATTGGCATGACCATCACTACATACAAGGTTCACTAACACACATTGACATTACCATTACTACATACAAGGTACACTAACACACATTGGCATTACCATCACTACATAGGACATACACTAACACACATTGACATGGCCATCACTACATACAAGGTACACCAACACACATTGGCATTACCATCACTGCATACAAGGTACACTAACACACATTGGCATTACCATCACTGCATACAAGGTACACTAACACACATTGGCATTACCATCACTACATACAAGGTACACTAACACACATTGGCATGGCCATCACTACATACAAGGTACACTAACACACATTGACATTACCATCACTGCATACAAGGTACACTAACACACATTGGCATGACCATCACTACATACAAGGTACATTTTAACACACATTGGCATTACCATCACTACATACAAGGTACACTAACACACATTGGCATGGCCATCACTACATACAAGGTACACTAACACACATTGGCATTACCATCACTACATACAAGGTACACTAACACATGTTGGCATTACCATCGCTACATACAAGGTACACTAACACACATTGGCATTACCATCACTACATACAAGGTACACTAACACACATTGGCATTACCATCACTACATACAAGGTTCACTAACACACATTGGCATGGCCATCACTACATACAAGGTACACTAACACACATTGACATTACCATCACTGCATACAAGGTACACTAACACACATTGGCATTACCATCGCTACATAGAAGATAGACTAACATACATTGATATATGGGGTTGGTATATGATACTATTTTATTGTTGCTGACACCTGGACACGTGTAGGAGTCAATAGAACATGGTCACTCAGAGCAAAACAGATTTCGGATGAAGTCGATAACCCGTCTTTCCGTTTCTTTCGTTTCTTTTCTATCCTCTGATTTCCCTGAATAAACACAACAGAGAAAAAAACCCTGCCAATGCCTGAATAACTTTTCATTGTTCCAATGCACATTCTGTTTTATACATGTTTGTCTCGTTCAGACGCTTCACTAAAGAATATATAATGAAATAATCTTTATTTTTGTTTGCCAGGTAAAGTGTCTGGGGTACTCAAGGGTGATCTTTATGAAGTGGTGAGATCCGGTAAATTATAAATCATTTTACGTGATTTATCCACCCTATAGTCTAGGTAACCTGTATGTTAATATTGTTTATATTCAACTCCCTTCTGTGTAAGTGTTCCTCTTATTTTCTTTTTGTTCCAGATAATGGTAAGACCGAGGTGATGCCGAGAGATTACCTAAGAATAAAAGGTAGGAGATTGCAAAAAGGCATTATATTTATTCTTATATTGAAAGATTATTTGAGTTACCATCTGATATCAGGGGGAGAGCCGTGCAAATTGGACAACAAATGCCCATCGGACACGCATTGCCATCCGGACAAAGTCCACCGGACTGGTCTGTACTACTGCACGTGTAAGAGAGGTTACGAAGAAGGAATCAAAGGCTGGCACGCCGAGCTTATGTTGGGCGAGTGTAAAGGTAAGGGCAAGAAAGGTCGGAATATGACTTCAATGACACTGAAACAATGTTTCCCCCCTTCAAATAATCCATAAGCATTTTTCCGAACCAAAATTATCATCCTTTTTATCTACTCTATTCAGGAACAATAAAGTCCTCTATTTGTTTACGTATCCCTGGAACTCTTTTCTCATTTTCTTTCCTACCAAAACATTTACTGTGGCTTCTAATTAGGGCATATATAACACTTCTTTTTGGGTGTGAGCCCTCAGTAAGAGGTCATTTTTCGAGCACGTTTGCTGTAGTGTGCCCAACTACACTACATTCTGAGTAAATTTCTCAAAGATTGGACAAAAAAACGGCTTGATTGTGTTATGTAAAGTTTGAAAGACATGTAAAACCATAGCCTTCTGTGAGTTATTGCGCTGTCAAAAAATATATTTTCCTAATGAAACGGAATAAGGCCAATAGCTTTTTGAATATAAGATGTTTTGATGGATTTGATACGGATACCTCAAAGAGTCACGCCTTTTTTTATCCTTTAGATATTGACGAGTGCAGTAGAGGGGCCTTGTGCCCTGCAAACGCGCGATGCATCAACACTCCAGGTTCTTATCATTGTGCCTGTGTAAATGGATATACCGGGCAAGGGACGTGCATGGACGTGGACGAGTGCGCTGCAGATGACGGTTTATGTCACAAGGGGACGACTTGTGTGAATACGATGGGCTCGTACAGATGCCAAGATATTAATGAGTGCTTGACCGACCCATGCTTTGAAGGAGAAATATGTGTTAACTCGTATGGTTCCTTCAACTGCGAGCTGCCTCCGACCACTAAACGCTGGGTATCAGGTATGGGGTTGGTCTGTTTGTTAGTTCATCTTTGTTTCCGCCTGTTCACCCGTCAACACATCTATTTGTCTGTTCCTTTTCTTCCATCTGTTCACTGTCTGTCTTTTCCTTACCCTTATCCTCGTATTGTTATTAATTCTGATTTTTCTTCAGTTGCAGACTGGCACAAGACCACTACCGCCAGTCCTAGTGTAGCAAGTCCCACTGGCCTGAACCAGGGTAGCTCATCAGCGACATCTTACAGTCACTCTCTTTCTTCCATCACTTTCAAAGTAGTGCTGCTTTGGACTGTTTTAAACTGTGCACTGAGTGGGTGATTTTAGTTCATTATTGATTAAAACCAGCATGTGCATCATGTGTTGTCATTGTGCCGTTAGTATTTTTTAAAGGTTTCTGACTACTGTCTAAAGAGTAAAGGACGCTATTTTCACATGAAAGCAACTCGAGAATAAACATTTGATGCACAAACCCTCCACCCCCACAACATAAGCAATTATAGTCGCAGAAACACCAAAGAGAGCAAGAACAAGGCATTAAGCTAACATTTGTAGTCATCCTTTTGCCAACAATGATGCCGCCTTGACAGCATCGGTACTTGTTAGTTCTGGAAACGAAAGCCTTTACCGACAAGAGTTCGGCACAAAACTTTGCATGTACCATTACCGTGTCACACAAATCATTAATCTTAGCCGCGTTCCTGAAATTTTAAAGAAACGAAATCCTTAGTTTATGTATTTCAGGTATCAACTCCGTATATGTTGGGAAAGATTTTTCTGTTCCATTAAAGCAATAAATGCGAAATAATTTTGCCGAACTCTTGCTGGTTAACTCACCGCCGGTGGCGAGTTAACCAACAGCGGTGGCGAGTTAACAAACAGTGGTGGCGAGGTAACTTAAATTATTGGCAAGTTGGGTGGTGGCAAATTTATGTTAGTGGCGAGTTGGCCGGATACCCCGTGACGCGTGCGCAATCCTTAAAAAAATGAAGATAGCTTTGTATTTGGGCTTTGCGTTTGCGCTTTGTATTTGCTTATAAAATATTTGGGTCCTTTTCAAGCACGTAGTTTAGTAGCACGCGCGTTCGAACTTCATTATGAGTCTTCTAATTGATGACGCAAAATAGTTCCGACACACCACCATGCTTCTTGCATCAACATGCAACTTACGAAAATTCTAACCATTGCAATATTGACTGCTTTTTACGATAAGCTAAACGCAGATGAATCAAAGCGGACGTACATCGTTCCCTCGACATGGCAAGGGCGTACAGACTGGGGCCGGGCGGAGCTAATCAGCGAGAAAGACAGCGAAGTAGTTGTTAAGCTCACAGATGATCCGACTGGTCAGCCGCGAATGTTCTCCAAACATGATATTGCTGTTGGGGAGGTGTTAAAGGATAGGGATGCAATGATAGGCATGGAAGTGTTGGCTCATGTCGGCCATGATCTCTCCAAGAAGCCTTTCTATGCCAAGGGTACCATCACCTCACGAGTTAGACCTTCCCAGTTCACTGTCCAACCAAGTGCGTGTATTAGAATTCATGTAATAACATTGTCACTACGGTTTAGGAGATTCAAAAGCAAACCCAGGGACATGTAGCCAGGATTTCGAGTTGGTGGTTCGTTTCCAATCTAGTGTGCCGATATTATTTGGTTCCTCCTCGTGGCTCATGGTCGCATAAGACCATTAAGTTATTATTATATTTTTAGTGTTTCTTCTTTGCCTGTAGGTTGCGCCGAGAAGTTGATGCCTATCGGAGTTGGGGTAAAACTACCTCCCAGTCGCCTCAAACCGATCCCAGATGAGCAGTTCAAAGCGTCAAGTGAATATCCTGGTCTCCCTGCAAGAAATGGTCGTCTAGGGAACGGAAAGGTGTGAAAACGAGTTGTCATAAATATTATTCGAGTGAAAATCGAAGTGAAGAAAGAGACGTGAAAAAGGAAGCGCAGAAGGAAGGGACCGAACGATGTTCCCTCTCTAACTTCTTTTCGTTTCCTGCAATTTTCTAATCCTAGATAAATAACAAGTGCAGTAGCTAGTAAGCTAAGATAGCGGTGATTCTCTACATTTGATAGAGGATATGCGCGAAGCAGAGGTTGGGTAGAGGAGAGGCTCGCTCGCCAATAAATAATTTAAACTTATTTCTGGTCGGCAACAGGTCCGCTGCTTTTTCGTTAGATCAGACCTAGAAGAAGCATTAAGCGATAGCACTTTAACGCCCTAAGTGACAGAGAAAAGTATACGACGTTTTTATTGGGAGTCAACTTCCCCCACCCATTTACTATGCTTTAGTCTTATTAGAACTACAGCATTGGAGTGTCTCGTTCTTTTGAAAAGTTCTGTAAGGATAACCCATGTCTATGGTATCGGTAGGCGTGGTGTCCAGCCCGCAAGAAGATGCGGAACGCCTGGCTTCAAATTGACCTTTGTGCGCCGTACTACTTGTGCTCCGTCGTGGCTCAAGGGGAGACAGTAAAGATGAGCGAATGGGTCGAGGCGTTTACTATAGCGGTGTCTAACGATGGAATGACGTTCAGCTCTCTCAAAGATGAAAATGGCAACGTTAAAGTGAGTGAGACGTTGATTTGATTGCAAAGCCTCTGCTTGCCGGCTCATGTGGAGTTATGCGGTTCACTGGGGCCGAGGGTATGCACAAATTCAGGCCGACCCAGGGCTTTTCGTCTTTTGGAGCGCCACAAGATCCCCAATGTTTAGAAACGAAACATTCTCGAATAATCCTAATGAAAGCCTGCTCATAGATTAATTATTGCAGATTATGGTGCTTTCTTTGTCATCTGGTGTTTGCCTTTCAAGGCTGCTTATTCGAGTATAAATTGATTACCTATTTTTATATGTTTTTATCTGGTCGCACTAGCTCTGTATTTCTAGCATGGAGAACACAGCCCAAAAGGGGAGATCAGAAAGAAAGAAGCAGGAAGATAAAACGCGGCCACCTCAACTATTCGTTTTTACCCCATCGAGTTGATATGTCTTTTTAACATCTGGTCTTTAGTAAAGCTAACCACTTTCCCTATGAACCTACTATCGGAGCATGGTTGTTGTAATAGGATTGCTTGTGTTTTAGATATTTCAGTCTTCACGAGATGGCACCGAGAGCATACTTGGTCTGAAGCTCCCCTATCGCTACGTACGCTTCTTCCCCGGTGCCTACCACAATTATCCCTGCCTCAGCGTGGAACTGTATGGGGTCGGACGTAAGTTACTCTACGAACCAGCGGCGTAGCCAGGATTTTAACAGGAGGGGGCCCAAAAGGCTCTATCAAGGCATTTTCTCCTGTGTTTTAGATAATGTCTCATACATTAACTGTATTTTTGGCTGCTAAAAGGGGGGGGGGGCGGACCCCCTGACTACGCCCCTGCGAACGTTATAATTATCCTTGCCTCACGGCGTGGAACTGTATGGAGTCGGACGTAAGTTACTCTTCGTATAATGCCAAGCTAGATGTATAAATATTAACACGACGCATTTTTTCCCTGACAAAGAAACAAACCAATTGCCCGCATGCGTTTTATCGTTTATGTGTCAGGCAGGAGATTTTAAGGGGGAACGTCAAAGTTTTTTTTTGTATTTTTGTTTTCGGTAATCCGCCATAAAATGAGAGACAGTGGCTAGATGGTAAAATTATTCAACATGTTTTATGGTTCTTTTGATAATCCGCCTGATATACTGAAATAATCCAAATTTGGACCCGCCTAAACTGAATTCGTAACAGGTGACCCAGACCCTTTGATTTTTCTGCGTATTTATAAGTATTACAACATATGTTTGCCTCGTGTCCTAGCTACTCGGTCAACAAAGTCAAGTCAAGAGTTTAAAGCGGATGAGCTGTTCGCTGTTGGTTAGTGCTATCAATTGTTACAATCTGTAAAAACGTAGGAAGAAACCACCGGACAGCCTCTATCTGCTGGTGTGCGTCGGACCTTGTGGTCTGCGTCGACAGTTGATTAATTAATAAAACCTTTAAAAGAAAAAGTCGACAACAACGCAGATTTATGTTTTTTAGAACGATATTTCGGCAGGCCAATACCTGCCTTCTTCAGGTTATAAATGAGTTACAATGGCATGTTATAGCTAGTATATGTACAAAGTTCATTGATGATTAACTAACAAAAGGTAAAAATAGTAATTGAGTGACAAAGTACAAAGTTCATTGATGATTAACTAACAAAAGGTAAAAATAGTAATTGAGTGACAAAGTACAAAGTTCATTGATGATTAACTAACAAAAGGTAAAAATAGTAATTTAGTGACTTATGGAAGATGGTGAATAGGGTGGTGTGGATTACTAAGTAGCTAAACGGTTTCTTCACGCCGGTTGAGGCCACCGGGTTCAAGAGTGCCAGCGCGAGCTATCAGTGTGGCTTCTCTTGCTTTGCGGATGGAGTCGCGGTTATTTCTTATTTTTTCAATAGGTATTAGCTCTGTGTCAGAAGCGGAGTGGTTGGGTTTTAGGAAGTGTTCAGCGGCGTGGGTTGGTATGGATCGAGATTGAGAGTCTACAGTTCTGCGGTGGTCATTAAAGCGTTCTTTTAATTTGCGTTTAGTTTCCCCAATATATTGAAGGTTACAGCGGTTACATTGAATCATATAAATCACGTTTTTAGTATTGCAGGTTATGTGGGAGGTTATAGGTCGTGTTTCACCTGTTGAGAAAAATGTGTAGCTTGTAAGGCCATCGGTTCTAATATAGGGGCAGGTTAGGCAGTTTTTTCCGCAACGGAAAGCACCGGGAGGTTGGTTGGTGGGAGAGCGGTCGGAAGGTAGCTTGGCTTTAACGAGGATGTCGCGGAGGTTAGGTGAGCGGCGAAAGGCGACAAGAGGGGGCTCAGTGAAAACCTTATGGCATCGCTTTCATTTGATAGCTCGCGCTGGCACTCTTGAACCCGGTGGCCTCAACCGGCGTGAAGAAACCGTTTAGCTACTTAGTAATCCACACCACCCTATTTACCATCTTCCATAAGTCACTAAATTACTATTTTTACCTTTTGTTAGTTAATCATCAATGAACTTTGTACTTTGTCACTCAATTACTATTTTTACCTTTTGTTAGTTAATCATCAATGAACTTTGTACTTTGTCACTCAATTACTATTTTTACCTTTTGTTAGTTAATCATCAATGAACTTTGTACATATACTAGCTATAACATGCCATTGTAACTCATTTATAACCTGAAGAAGGCAGGTATTGGCCTGCCGAAATATCGTTCTAAAAAACATAAATCTGCGTTGTTGTCGACCTTTTCTTTTAAAGGTTTTACAATCTGTGTCGGTTCTGCTTTTTCTATGATTCAATCACAAGAGACCATGGTGTAAGAGAACGAATTCCCCTGTATTAGGGTATGTTCCAATGATGACGTCCGTACAAACTATTTTTAGAACAAGCAGTTATTTTTAGATACGTCTCTGATTGGTTAGCGCTCACGTTTCCTAGCAACAAGAGTCTTAAGCGCGATCACATCTTGAGCAATGTGATCCGGCAAAGGATGTTTCGGAAATCTTTTTGACCGAAAATAGCTTCCTTTTTTACGAACGCTGTAAAAATGATCTTCCATAGAGTACGCTGGTGCCAATCAACCGTTTCTGGGACATTGAAATGCATAAAGTGCGTGATTTTAGGCTCTGGGATCAACTTCCCCAGTAAAAGTTTTCACTGCTGATTCGCAAATTACTTATAACACAACAATAAATCATAAATCTGTGTTTACAAAACACAATTCTCTTCCAATTCCCTTTTAATGAAAAAGATACATCCAGAACTTAATACCATTATATTCACACCGATATTACAAATAAAAGATTTCAATATAATGGAGTAGATCTTATTCCAGTGACAAGGGTTTCTTGAGTGACATGATTTCTGAACATTTGCGTGAAAAATTGAAGTTCATTCATCTAAAAATGTTATAAATCAAAGAAAAATAAAGGCCTTCTTGTATTAAAATACATAACATAGACTATGAGAATGCCTAGGTATTCTATTTCACCGAATTGCAGAGAATAAGAACTTTTTAGGAGTCAGCACGATGCATCTTGAATGAACTCCAAATTCTCCCCGACGTCTTTCCGTTCAATTATTTATATAACATTTAGATAACTGACATTAGATAACTTAACAGATAACAGCACACCACCCCATGAGTAGCAATGTGATCATGAGTCTTGAAGAGCAGCTAAAAGGATAAAAACAGGTAGCGAACGAAGTAAAGAAGTGCAGAGGGAAAAAATTTGGTGTGAAATTGTACTAGCTCGTGGTGCCCATAACCAAATATGGCGCGCAAACAATGTATGGATGCTATGATTAACAAGCTCGCGCAGTCTAAAAATAGCTTTCTTGGACGTTATCATGGGCCACGGGGATTCGTTCTTTTATATCATGGTCTCTTGTTTATCATTAATCGTCTCTGTTATCTTAGGGGACCCACTCGCCCCGTACCTCCTCGTCCCTAGTACCTGGAAAGACCGCGTAGACTGGAAACTAGCAAGGTTAATTTCACATAGAGGAAGTGACGTATATGTGAAGATACCTATGGTGGCGGGGCCCCCTGTGCGATTTAGCTCCACAGAGGTGCTGCTGAATGTTCCACCAAAGTCGGATCTCCCAGTTGGGGTCCCTGTATTTGCACCATTCGCCAAGGACAAGAATAACGTGGTCATGTATTCGGAAGGCAGAGTTACGCTTAACCAAGGCGGCAAATACTTCGTGAGCCCATGTGAGTCTCTTATTCAATTCGTTACATGGACTGTCTGAACCGCGTCACGCAAAAGAGTCCCTCGTCACGCAAAAAGTACCACCGCGTTACTCAAAAATGGTGACCGCGTCACGCAAAAGTGCTCCTTGTCACGAAATAGAGGGCTACCGTATCACAAAGATACTGTGCTATAGAAGTGGAAATACAAGTTTCAAATTTCGCCATATCAAGAAAATTTAGCCAAAAATTGTCGTTTTTGACAAACACGGTCACTTCCATATAAGGAAACTAATATATTCCTTATTTGGACAATTTTTAAGGTTGCCGTAGCGCAGGTGCTTCGTAAACTTTATGAATTGTAATCAGAAGAGAAAAACAGTGACTGTGGCCATCTTTGGTCAATGGAGAAAGTATCTGAAAAGAAACTAAGATTCCTCGGTACCAGTCCCTCAAAACGACGTTTTCTTCATATGTCTATTGTTCGCAATGACAAAACCTTGAACAGAAGTCCAGTAAATGTGTAATTAGCGAAGGACCTCAATTGGAAGCTTTTCATTGTGAGTGGGGTATGATTCTAAAATGGAAAACACACTTATATCCAAACTTCCAGTTTGCAGCTCACTGAAAAAATCTCTTCCACTTGGCGTCGCTATCCAGAGCACACTTCCGGTAGAACGGGTGACGTCACTTCCTGACAGCAAGCTCTCTGCAACGTCAGAGTCAAGTTCTAGCCACCCCGCTAAGAATGGTCGCCTTGGCAACACACTAGTATGGTGCGCCGCGGAAGGCTCTTTTAGGTAAAGTGACGTTATATTCGTCCGTCAATCGTTACCTTTTTTGATTAAAGGTGCGAATGGAACTCGTTGAAAATTATAACCAGTACAACACATATTTCATTGGATGATGCCTGCAAAAAATGGTTACACGAATTCTGCGATTGTAATTGTATTTTGTCATCTGAGACGGGTCACTTGGATGCTGAGAAGCGTTGAAAAAAAATATCGTCGCATTCTTGTGCGTTGTTGCAATGTTCACCCATTTTCATACCTGAACAGCTCTTCGTCATTCACCGTTGATTTGGGAGGGTTGTACCACGTGTGTTCCGTTGCTGTACAAGGAAACCTGCACGATAAAAACGAGTTTGTCACGTCATTCAAAATCGCCATGTCAACAGATGGGCGAAGGTGGACGGTCATACAAGACCGGCAGAGAAATCAGGTAAGACGACAAACAGACTGCTATGCTACTATGGCCTCGAGTCCGTTTACTTCCCCTCATCAAGTTTATTGTTTTGTTTTTTTGATTTTGTAGCTTGATGTAAGATACTAAATGAATAAATAAACAGACAAACAGACAGACAGACAGAATTACAGATATACACTGACAGACCAAATGACAGTCATGTTTGTGTGTTCAGTTGTTCAAGAGAAATGGGAAAGAGCCCGTTGAGGTACATCTCGCGGCACAAGACTCCTACCGGTATGTCACCTTCACTCCGGTGGAGCACAACAACTGGCCTTGCATGGGGGTGGAGCTGTACGGGGTTGGGCGTAAGTAGTCCGTACGGAAACACCGCACACTTAAAGCTTTTTGAGGCCTCTACAATACTTTCTTACAAAAACATGAAAGGTTTTTTGAAATACTCAAGAAAAATCATCTATCAGACGTTTCTTTTTATAGAATAATGCTAGTTGAAAATAACAGTTCCTATAATTTATAATAGTATAATAGACTTCGATGAACAAACTTATCTCGTTGTTTATATTGGAAATAGCGGTGACAAGCTCGTCTTCGATCTTCTCCCGTCACCAGCTTCGAATGCGAGGTAAGCTTTCATTTATCGGCTATGTTAGTATAGGTTATATCATACAGTTTCAAGTTCAATTTTGAATTAATTTGCCGACTTCGGCAAGTGTAGTTTGAGCTTTTGAGAATCTCACGACTGGAATTTATTTTCAAATTGAACGAGAAATCGTATGGTTGCCCTTAAGATATACATGACAAAGTTTTATAAAAACATACATTATTTGTGTCTCAAAAATGGTCGTCGTTTGGAATAATATACAAAACAGAGTCTACTCCCTTAGCCGCCCCGCATACTAGACGCCCTGAAAGAAACACCGCGCTTAGGACTTATTAAAACTACTGCAGGATAGTGTAAAAAAATCGCTAATCTATTTTGCTAATGAAAATCCAGCTAAATTACGTGATCTGTACGTAAACACCAGAGTCACTACCGTCTCCCTTTCCCTTTAGGTGACATCTGTCAACTGGATCACAAGTGCCCATCAAACACCCAGTGCATTGTGGGAGATGCGCCAGGAATTTACTCGTGCCAGTGTCCTGACGGCTTCATGTCCTCAGCTGACGGAGGAGATTCCATAAGGCCTGGTACCGAGGATCACTGTAGAAGTAAGAAGTGTTGATTGTGGTGTTACGGTATTAACAAAGAGCCCACTGGAGTTGCAAAACGACAGCCCCAAAAAACGTATGGGCGGAAACAGCAACAATCGTACTGTTGAGTACGGCTATGAAAAGTTGACTTCAGTTGCTGTTTATATACAATACAAAATATGGCATGTTTGTTTTCTAATAAAGGAGTCATATTGGGTATTTCCAAAAGTATGACAGCATCCAAACGCCACCGATTTAGCTGCGTGCTCGTACTAGCGCAGAACGGGACAAACGGAACAGCTCATTATATTTTTCAGAGGCTAGTAATAATAAAGACACGATGATAATAGAACAGTAGGCTACAGTATTTTAAAACCATTTCCATCTTATTCATCTTTTTCAGCTATAAACCCAACAGGGAAAGTGATCTCGCTTGCGGTAGCACCCATGCCAATGGGTCTGAGAAGCACTGCGCATGCGCCGTACACGGATTGGAGCAAAGTGATCCTTATTATTGTAACTATCGTAACGTTTTTCATATCATGAAGCGTGCAGTTTTGGTGATTATGAATGTAACAGTCCAGAATATAAGTGATTAAAGATTGCGATAAATTGAATAAGTGTCAGCAAGACAATTCGTGTTTGATTGTTTATTTTTTTCAACTAGGCCTTGCGTGCAGGGTTGACTGAAATGCCTAAGGTAAGGATTGCAATTTGCTTGGTTCCCTTTTTTGTTGTGTCATGACACCATTAGGGCAAGACAATTTTTTTTGGTGGGGGGGTGGGGGTGGGGCAGACGGGGGTGACTGTCTTTATTCTGGGGTGAAAATTCGATGGATCACTCCACAGGAACCCCGCTTTATCGATAAGCGCCGCGTAGAAGCACCGCTAAAAAGCTACTTACACGAAAAAGCTCTAGAGGTCAAATAAAATGTGTGTATGGTATAAGCATAGCGTTCACGTGATCTATTATCTGCTGCGCTTTGAACAGGTTAGCTAGCGTTTAGGTAGTTGCGCCGTGGAGTTACATGGTGCCGGTTAGGTTTTTACCTGGTCTTGTGATTTAAGGCTGTTTCCATACAATCGCACACTATAGCAGGCCAGAGATAGCAGGCGATCGCAGGAAACTCACCCTGCGATCGTTATGGAAACCACTTTGCGATCGTACGTTAAAATCAGCTGCGATCGAGTGCGATGAAATGAAACCCAGCCTTTAGCTATTTACAAAATGTATGCTGATTTTATTGCTTATTAATTAAGAGCACAAATCAAATAAATGATGTGTCTCCTCGGAAGGTTCAGGTCCTTTGGTCTCGCGTGTCGCATCTTCAGCAACAAACAAAATAAAACGACAATGACAGGGTTGCCTTATCTATTATGTTTATTGCTGGTGGTTCTTACATCACAACACCTATTATATTTCTTTATCGTTTGTGATACTTTACTCTCAGCTCTGCTGAGGGGGGACTTCCTCCACGATGATGCGCGAGACCGCATTCCACCCGGTGTGTGCGTCAGCATTACCATAACCAGCACAATTACCGACGTTGAAGCCGACGCGAATGGTGCCATTGTGTATGTTGGTGCAGTAGCCCTCTATCACTCTCACCCGGTGGAGGTTTTGGATATTAGCTCCTGTGCCTAAGAAACAACAGGCTTATGAGCATATAAATCAGCGGGGCCTTTTTGCAGGATGCTATTTAAACTATCAGCCGTCTAGACATGCTCCAAGTCGCTATGTTGCAAATTAATGTATTAAGGTCTTGGTAAAGGTAAACGACGTGTCCGCGGAAAAAAAAATATTGTCGCGCCGCAATTTTCCTACATATACAAACTATATATCAAATAAAAGATCAAAGATTGAATTATCTCCTGAAAGTTTTATTTCTGCAATAGCTAATTCCGTGTTTAAGTTTTGAGGCCTCAAACTCAACAAAAGTACGGAGTTTACTCTAGAGCGTAATGCGCCTTCGCGTTATTGCGCATGCGCTTGCACGTAATTGCATCTCATTGACAAATAGATGATCTACCAAAGTGTGTGAGGACTTTTTGTTATTTGACACTGTCAACAAAATATCACAAATCAAAGTTGGAACAACAGGCATTTCTGGCGAAATTTGGACACGAAAAGCGATCTTCAGTCGAAAATCGAAAATTCCTCACACATTTTGACATGGTATAATTATCTATCAGATCCCGAAAATTTGAAGGCGATATCTTAAAACCCGTCGCGAGGTTACGCCCGACAAGCTCGAGTTCTCGCCTCAAAATAACACGCTAGAAAAGTCAAAGATTTGGCGTGAATTCACGGTCAACAGGCCACGGGAAAGAGCAAAGGCCCATTTTAGCCGTCTTAGAATGCGATTTATGGAAAAAATTATTTTGCAAAGTTTAAGAACTATTGATACAGGTTTTGCAAAACCACAAAAACAAACAGTGGTGTCAAATTTACCTTTACCAAGACCTTAATATATTTTTATGCCTGTGATCTCGGTAGGATTGGAAGTAAAAATTTTAACCTTTATCCATGTAGATCACTCCTTCGATGGTGAGGGGACCGTTACACTCAGCGCCATTGAAGGTAAAGAACCAGCGCTTGCAACAACCATTGCAGTTATAGATTCGAAGTGTTCCCACAAACTGTACACGGAGTGACGTATTCTGGTGTCTCTTGCGAAAAACACAATCCTGAAATAAAAACGAGAAGAGTACCGATCACACGATCGGTGCACGATCACCAGCGTAAGAATCATGCATTTCACAATACATAATAAAACTTCAATTAACAAACAACCAGGTAAAAAAATCTCGCTCACTATAATTTACCTTCAACAATCCATGGTCCCGTGCATCTTCTTTTTTCCACGCACATTGCTTCCAATTGACGTGTGTGGTCCCGCCCTGTACACCCATGGGTCCCCTACTTCCTTTAGGTCCTGGAGGGCCCTTGGGTCCAGGTGCTCCCGGCCTGCCATCCCGTCCAACATCTCCAGAGTTCCCCGGAGTTCCTGGTTTTCCGGGAATTGCTGGAATTCCTGGAACACCGTTCTTGCCATCATGACCGTGGGTGCAGCAATTCTATATGAAAATTAAAGCAGAGATTGGATAAAAAAATTGCATTTGCTCATTATTATATAAACAGTGAGCAACTTTGTAAGTAGAATAACTCAATCACTCGCTCAGTCAATCGATTGCTTTACATTTTATTACGTGGACACCTCAGACCTAGTATTCGTACAAAAAACAGCACACGATAATTGATTGATGGGAAAATGTTCACAGTGTGAACAATAAGGTCTTGTCTAGAGAGACAATTATAAGAAGACTTGTTAAATGTGTTGAAATGAAATATTACGCAGCGCAATAATGCTTTTGGCTGCTTTTGCCCAAACTTCTCAATCTGCCCAAAAAGTTTATTACGCTATTCCCGAACGAAAAGTTTCTATTCTAGGTTGCAGCACGACAACCATTATATCGGTTAAAAGTAATAAAGTCCATACTGTATTGAATTGTATTAGGTTAGAGGGTTAGTTCTCTTACCTTGCAACGAGAAGAAGTGTGCGCCAAGATCAGGCTGAGCTGCACCACCCCAACGAAAACCAGAGAAAGTTTCATCATGACTTTTTGTTTGAATTCTCTGCCGAAAAACAATTTGTTTACAACATATACAGTTATATAAGATTGTTAAAAAACAATAGACAAAGACACTAGACAATAGACAATTTTTGCTTCAGCTTTTCAAACCACCTTGGTAAGTACAACGAAGCCTTAGATTTTTCTTGTTTCCTGCTCGTCTCTGCTTCTTTAAGTAAAATATCATGAAGGCGTTTCTTCATTTATATCAAAGCCTTGGAGAGCACAGCCAATCAGAAAACGACCCGTAACCCCAAAAGCAAATTTACAACGCACATGCGTAGTATAGAATGCGACACTTCGTGAAAGTTTCAAGAGTGTAATTTAAAATTTCAGCAAAAGTAATTTGGTCAAATAAAAGTAGTTTTATTTGTACGAGAATATCTCTTGTAATACATGTAGAATTCTTTGAAAAATAAAATAGATATAAATTTAATTTATCCGTTGCAATACTTTTGCCCCAGAAAGTTCCATCATTTCCTCACCTTGGTTTTCGTAGACAGGATGATGTTTTGAAGAAGGTTTAAAAGCCAAGGTCCTAGACATGAACTTTTTACATGAAACTTGTCACAAACAATTGCTTGGGGGATGTTTCTAGGACAAATGCCTTTTTGCCTCTTCTCGGAGTTTGAAGGAGACGTCGCATCACAAAAACATTTTGTTGAAAGAAGTCCCAGCTATTTCGTGCTAAGAAGCACATCACCAGGTACCCCCCCCCCCCCCCCTTGAGCCGCTACGCAGGCTAATCACCGGGAGAAATTTAGGATTGAGCTATTATGATTTTATTCTAAACCATTTCTTGAGTTTTGTCTACTGTAACCAGTTTATTTTGCTTAGGGATTTTAATGCAGTGCGTATTTACTCTGTATTGGGATACTTACAAAAAGACCATGTATTTGTTAAATACTTGAAATTTTGATTGACAATATGATTTGCCTAGTTTCTTGCATGGATGATAAAAATATGGATTCGAACATTTGCCAAAAAATTTGCCAAAAACTGTTCATCAGTTCAGTTTTAGTTCAGTTTCAGTTTATTGTTTTGTCACTTAATACATTTTTTTTAAATAAAGATAATAATATAATAATTTACATAGTGTGACAAGGAGGACCGTAAGAAACCGCAAGGCTTATACGAGACGGACCTCCTAAATCTTAGCAGAAAATACATATTTGATAGTTCGGACAGTCAGATTAATTATATAAATATTTGTTAGGAGAGCTTTCATATTTTTTTTTCATACTTATATAAAAAACACACACACACAAACACAAATCGAGAAAGAAAAAAAATTAAGAGTTAATAAGAGAAGTCTTTAACTTATTACAAAAAGAGTTAAGCGTTTTGGCAGACTGAATATCAGAAGACAATGAATTGAAATATTTAGGTCCCTGATGTCTTAACGCAAACTTATGTATATTTGTTCTAAACTTTGAAATATGGGACAAGTTAGAGCTTTTCGTGTAATAATCGTGAATTTGAGAGTTCAATTGAAATATCCTGTTAAATCTTTGGGGAAGTAACCTATTTTTAAATTGATACATTAACTTACCTATTTTAAATAAAAATAAATAATTGAATTTCAATATGTTTAGATTCCTATATATCGGATCAGTGTGTGCATCATAGGATGCTCCAACAATTATACGTATTGCATAAAAGGAGAAAGAGACATAGGTTTACAAAATTGCATAACTGCCACAAAATGGCATAACTTTGAGTAAATTACCAACACGTAATACGGTATCTTTGTCTAGCTTTGCTTAATTAAGCAAATAGCTCTATTTAGTCGTTGCCCCTGGTTACGATCTTTTTTTCAAACTAAATTATAAAATCGGACCACTACTATACCTTAAAAGTATTTTTTTTTTTACTATATTCGCCCCCAAGGTGGAGTTTTTATCAAATACCCTAAGGGGTAGGTTTTTTGACTCAGAACACCTTACAATTTCAGCCCGCCCCCCTCCTACAGGATTTCAGTAGAACTCACAAAACAAAGTTAGAGCCGGTATTACCAGAATAAGGTAGATTACGATCACTTTAGCCTCTTGAGTATCATACTACCTAATGGAACTTTTGACATGCATCGCCTTGGATGTTCTCATTTTTGTCTTTTTTTTTTTTTCAAAACAAACAAAGACGAGTATGTGGTTTGATCACAAGGTCCAAAGTGGCAAGCCACACCACACAAAGGACCGAAGGGAGAAATTTCTAGACAAATGTGGAAATGCGTTTCGGTTATTTTTTCGTGGTATCTCCCCTCCTAGGCTCTTACCGATAGTGCTAGCATTTTTTGGCCTTATTTGGCCTTCGCGAGCACTCTCTGTACAATTTACCCCTAAAAGCACTGCTAGCATTTTTTGTCTTATTTTTGTCTGATTATTGTCGTATTGTGTCACACATTCCTCCCCGCGATCAGGCTATGGGTGGATACGGAGGAATCTGTGACGACCATAAAAGGACGAAGTAGTCTCTCATAAACCTACCACAGACTTGGATACCTCTTAGTAAGAGGTTACATAAGCATAATAAAAACACCCAAAAGACAACTTTTTAATAGAATAAAAACATAAGTGTTAGGCGCCGTATTCAAGCAATGATCATACCTCACAGTAATTATTAGAATAAATGTGCAAGGCGCTCTTTGGGATATTTTGGGAGGCACGGATGGGAGGGAGAGCAATTGTTTCATTTTGGCCTTTACAGCTCAGAAGTCGCACAAATTATTACTGGGATACCTGTGGTAAAATTACAAGCTAGGAGCTTTTCAACTCATGTCACGTGAATACGTTGTTCTCTGTAAAGATGTATTCGTTCTTATTTCGCGTTAGTTTAAAGAAGAACTAAATATGAGCATAAACAGCTTTTAATTTGTTGTGTAATAAAATGCTAAAACTATGCAGGAAAATGCTCGTTATCTATATAGAAAATTAAAAATTTGACAATTGAGTAAAGCCGCTCCTTTTCATTAGGGCATTCCTACTTTTACGCAAATACAACATGGTGTACCTGAACTGTCAACATAAACGAAAACAAAAATGGGCAGGACATACAAGACCTTTGTGGTCATCGTATTGTTTTGCAAATCTTTTCTGCCTATATGTGACTGCTCCGTTGGTAATAGTCAGATGTCTTTATAATACTTGAAAACAAATACTCTTCCGTGCTATTTGAAAAAAAATTGATGAAACACGTGCAAGTGTGGACCCAAGAAAGCCTCTAGAGTAATGGCGCATGCGCCGTGGAAGCCTTGGAGTAGCGCGCGCGGCACTGTTCGATTTCTTGCGCTTGTTGTGCTTTTAATTAGAACAAGGCGAGCTGCCCTTTGCTCTCGTCCGCCATGAAGGCCTTGTCAATCTTGGCACTTGTCTTCTTCATCCTCAAGAACCATGGCGGCCAGGCAGGGGAAGGTAGGCCGGAAAGGATGATATACCAATAGATATAAGTAATATATCAGTAAATATATGTAATATTTCAGTAAACCATGTTAGTTCCAATAGCAGTGGCAAATGGAAAAAGGGAGTTCTTTTAGAAAAAAAATACTTTGCGTCTTGTCATATTTCTACAGAATACTTGAGAATGTGGATAAGTGATGCGATAGTACAATAAGCAGGCGTGGTTACATGGATCACAAGGGCCAGAAAATTCCGTGCTTCGGATACTTTAGTGTAGCTTTTATAAATTGAACCACCCCATCTAAAAATCTTTACCTGCTACAGCAAAACCTTAGTTATTATAATGATTTTCTCTTTTAGGATGTGACCGCATTGGACTGGATAGCATGGAGTTATTTCCAGACCACTACTTGACGTCCCCTTCCTCTCTTGGCCAATCCCATGCCCCGCCCTTTGCACGCCCCTCTTCCCCCACCTCATGGCAGCCTGCGCAGCAGAGCTACGATAGAGATTACCTTCTTGTAGACTTGGGCGTGGTGCATCACTTGTGCTCTATAGCGACGGCTGGAGACGAGAGAGGCGGGCGATGGACAAGGACTTATAAGATTGCGCTATCTGATGATAACGTAAAGTGGAGCATGTATAGAGACCAGGGCGGCGATAAGGTATAATTAGGATGCTATATCATAATAACAAACACCAAACTGTACACATAAATGACAGGGAAGTTATCCCTGGTGAATACCACAGTGCGCAAATAAAGCATGGTGGGTCCGTGCCACCATCCTTCCTTCGGAGGGAAATTTTAGAGAGAAAAAAAGCAAGGGCGCTAAAAGCCAGTTTATCTCGCATCATATGCTTTTTTCCCCTATATTTTTCTATATTTTTTTTTCTCCACCACTCCACGTCTCCTTCGAAATGGTATCCCTTGGAGAAATTCTTGTTCCAGGCACAGATAATTGCTTAAACTAATATATAATAAATAATATATATGAATTAACATGGCATTAACTTGGTACATTGTAGATATTCCATGGAAATAGCGACGGCAGGAAATTTGTGAGAAACAACTTGAAGGCCATTGCAAGGTTCATCCGGGTCTTGCCACAGACATATCACGTGACCAAGGCTTTGAGAATTGAACTTTACGGCAAAAGAACCGGTACGTAAAGAACGAAGTTTTTATAGGTTTGTTACTGATTTTCGCATAAAGATGTCTAAAATACGCTTCAGGAGACCTCTTTTTTGTGGCGCCAGTTACAAGAAACAACCAAATCCGTATTGCACACGTTTTTCTGTCGCATAAGATACAATCAGAGCCATGCAAAATCATACACCTTGCGCGTTTTCACCCGGTGAATCTGGGCGCGTCTTTCCGTATAGAAGAACTACCGAATCTTAGACTGCTAGACTTCGTATATATCAACTATGTCTGCGCACTCCCTGTCCGGCATTTCTGTCTACGTGCTTGAAGCTCCCATCCTCACCGCCTACAGCCCCATTTGCATCGACGCCATCGCCTGTTCTCCTACAGGAATTAACTTTGAGAATCCATTCTGATTTCCAGATAAATGTGGCTTGCCACTCGGACTCGAGAATTACGGCATAAGTGATTCTCAGCTGAGGACTATCTATAGTGACGATGGAATAGCGGACAGATACTCGGACAAGCGCGGTCCATACTCATCCCGACTACACGCCCCACATGCCTATAGGGCGGTCCTGCACCCCGTACACACAGTATACCTACAGGTATAAGACTACATGTCAACTTACAGGCATTGAAACAGTTACTCGGCACGTATGCGCGCCACGAATGCCTATAGGACGGTTCTACACCCCGTATCAGACAACATGTCTTTCTTAAAGGCATTGAAACAGTTTCTCGGCACTTATGCGCGCCACGAATGCCTATAGGATGGTCCCACATCCCGTATCATACAACATGTCAACTTACAGGCATTGAAACAGTTACTCGGCACGTATGCGCGCCACGGCATTTGTACTGACACACCTTGGCACGCATCAGGCCTTCCTATTTATAGTTGTTATCTTATCCCAGGTGGACCTGTTGGTAGTGCCACACCTTCGCACACATCAGGTCTTACTATTCATGGTTGTTATCTTATCCAAGGTGGACCTGTTGGTAGTGACACACCTTCGCACACATCAGGCCATCCTATTTATAGTTGTTATCTTATCCCAGGTGGACCTGTTGCAACCGAAGACGGTCACGGGTGTGGCCACCCAGGGGGACCCCGAGGAGCCTATGTGGGTGACGTCGTACAGTGTGGAGTACGCGCTAGAGAGCGGGACATCATTTATGTACACTACGTCTGATAAAAAGGCAAGTAACAAGTACATATGTTTATGGGTAATTAGCATGTGTATGGTAGTTTTCATAACATATTATGGTAATGGCCGTGGGTGTCATGGTAGTTGTTATGGGGTGTCATGGTATTTGCTATGGGTGTCATAGTTGTTATGTCATTGGGTGTCATGGTACTTGTCATGGGTCGTGATAAGGTGTAATGGTAATTGCTATGGGTGTCATAGTTGTTATGTCATGGGGTGTCATGTTAGTTGTCATAAGGTGCAATGGTAATTGCTATGGGGTGTCATGGTAGTTTTCATAAGGTGTTATGGTAATTGCTGTGGATGTCATAGTAGTTGTCATAAGGTGCAATGGTAGTTGTCATGGGGTATCATGGTAGTTTGCATAAGGTGTAATGGTAGTTGTTATGGGGTGTCATAGTAGTGGTCATAAGGTTCAATGGTAGTTGTCATAAGGTGCAATGGTAGTTGTCATAAGGTGTTATGGTAATTGCTGTGGATGTCATGGTAGTTGTCATAAGGTGCAATGGTAGTTGTCATAAGGTGTTATGGTAATTGCTGTGGATTTCATAGTAGTTGTCATAAGGTGCAATTGTAGTTGTTATGGGGTGTCATTATAGTTGTCATTAGGTGTTATGGTAATTGCTGTGGATGTCATAGTTGTTGTCATAAAGTGCGATGGTAGTTGTTATGGGGTGTCATGGTAGTTGTCATAAGGTGTAATGGTAGTTGTCATTGAGTGTCATGGTAGTTGTCAAAAGGTGTAATAATTGGTTGTCATGGTTGTCATGGTTGTTGTCGTAAGGTGTAATAAAATACTAAATACTAGGAGTGTGTTTTAGGTTTTCCAAGGAAATAAGGATGGAACGTCGGTCGTGGTCAACTGGTTTGAGGATGAACTGGTGTTACGCTTTTTCCGCATCCTTCCGAAGACATCACATAGGGGAATTTCACTAAGAATGGAGTTATATGGATGCTCCGGTGAGAAAAAAGTCTAAAATTTTATATATAATATTTAGTTTTTATAGTAACCTCAAGGTGGCTCTTTTTTGGACCGATAAGAACAAAATTTCAAGGATCTAACGGGAGCTGGAGTTAATGCTATGTGCATTTCTAGAGTGTACTGCATTGCTAGGGGTTCTGGAAGGTTCTGATAAAGGAGGGGCCTGCCCTAGCTATCGGTTCTAAAATAAAATTAGCTGGAAAGAGCATTTTACCATCCCCAAGTGACAGGAAAATGGGGGGCTGAAAATTTCATAATCACGCAAGACAATAATGTTGCAACAAACTTCACATTTTATTCTTGGCAACAGAAAGCCCGTGCGAAAGACAGCTTATCAAACCGGACGCGCCCCCCACGGAGTGGTTGACAGCGACAAGCGTATTGGAACAAAACTCCACCCTCCCCTCCCATGGCCGTCTCGAGTTCCAGGGGGGTCACTCGTGGTGCGCGTACCAGGGAGACTGGGACGGCTACCTGCAGGTGGACTTGTTGAAGAGTCACGTGGTGTGTGCGGTAGTGACTCAGGGAGACAGCAAGGCAGACCAATGGGTCCCGAGGTACAGGGTACAGCACTCGACAGACAACAAGAAATGGAACTTCTATTACCCCGATAGATATGTAAGAGAATATCTTATTTCTATTTCGAGTCGGAGTAAAATGTAAGAGAACGCCATTTTCTTATGCTTAGATCCTGTTAAATCTACAGTTAAAATATGGACTATTATTATGTGTGGGTTTTTGTGTGTGTTTTTTTTGCACTTTTCCTGCAGCAGCTTAAAAATATCAATGAGACAAAAAATACAACTTTTGTAAGCTAAAAATGAAAGTGCGTCATAAAGATTACTGTTGGGTTAATCAGGATATCTTTCGTCTCTCCTCGAATGGATGGATTGTAGCGTAGACTCATGGCTTAAGGAAATTTCGCAAGAATGTCTCACATTGAATTGGTGAAGCTGGCACGGAAAAGGCCCGATATTTCTTGAATTGTTCCTCTTTTTTCCCAAAGGCTGAACAGGGGACTTATTTTTCTTACTTCCAACTACATGGCGTCTTCTTTTCAGTATATCAGCGGTAATTTTGATCGTAACACAATGGTGGCCCGCGCGTTGTACGAGCAGGGGTCAGCGGTCGCCAGGGGGATGAGATTTGTCGTCGGTGGGTTCCACAAGGCGCCATGTATGAGGGTCGGCGTCTACGGCACATCGGTGGATGGTGGGTACTTATGACCAGCCTCTGTATCAAGCTTGAAGGACGTTTGTTAAGAAGCAGGGCCAGGGGGAGGGGGTAGTGATGGGGATGATGGGGATGCGGGATACCCCTAAAAATATCTCACACCAGAAATCACTACCCTGAACAAAAAACTCCCAGAAGAAAAGTTGCCCCTAATATACCCCTTTATCACTAGCAGTTGTCAGCTAATAAAGTACTGAGGAAAGCAATTTCTTCAGACTTACTACAATGTAGAAAGGCCTAATCATTCATAATCGCCGTAACCACAAGTAAATAGCTCGTGGTATTTTGATTACACTAACGTGCTTTTATCAGTGTGTAGAAACTCGTCAGTGGGTGTTAGTGCCATGGGGGCCATCCCCGAGTACAGGTTTACCGCCTCGTCTTATAAAGACGCGTATAAGCCTCCTTATGGTCGTGCCCAAGGAGCCAGGTGCTGGTGCGCCGCTTCCTACGATGACAACGAGTTCTTACAAGTATGTTGCAGAACGGTTTTTGGGGGTGCTATGTCGTATGATATTAACACTTGGTCTTTGTGTACCCAGGAATATGTCTAGAGCCACAGGGTAGGACATATAGTCCAGACCTGGGACACTCTTAGTCCAGACCTGGGACACTCTTAGTCCAGACCTGGGACACTCTTAGTCCAGATCTGGGACTCTCTTAGTCCAGACCTGGGACACTCTTAGTCCAGACCTGGGACTCGCTAGTCCAGACCTGGGACTCTCTTAGTCCAGACCTGGGACTCTCTCGTCCAGACCTGGCCCTTATTGCATGCGCGAAAATGCACCTCATATTTGTGGTGTGGTGTGGTTGCTTAGTTCAAGAGGCTGCGAAAGGGACGAGCGAGGGTCTATTTCAGAAATAATACGCTCATTTTGGTCGTGGGTAAATACTTGATTGTCGATCTTTTCTTAGAACAGGACCAATAAATCTGAAAAATGTTTTGGAGTGAGCTTTTGAGCGCTTTGTTGGAATTTGATTTTCAGTCACATCTTGTCGCGTTCTGTTATAGAAAACAAATCCCATGCATTTCGCTGATAGTCCTTAACATGTATAAAACATTCTTTTCAACTTAGCAATGATCGATTTTCGGAGCTCTGCACTCGGACAAGGTCTAGCGGGAATCGACTCACCTTAGGCACGTCCGTTATTGCGCGCCCTCGTATTCCAATTTTTGCTGCGAAGATCGCAGATTGGTAGATGTGCGCACATGCGCATGCAAAAAATATGGACCCTCTTTCACGCGAGCTAGAATGTGGAGCGCAAAGAGAGTCCCAGGTCTGGACTAGGGTAGGACTCAGTGACTAATTTTGTAGGAGCGCACGGCATTTACCTTCCAAAACGTATCGAAGCCTCTTTGGCTTTCTAATTTACTACCTTATCTCTTCGGCTGTAGAGTATATCTTTTCTTAAACTTTTGTTGAGTACCTCTGTTGCTTAGTATATCTCCATGCTCGAAGATCCAGAGCTTTTTTTTTCGAAAACGGAAATCCTGCCCCCGGAAAATTACGCGGGATGACGTTTGGGAGCGCTCGCAAAGTACGCTGGATCTTCAAGCATGGTATTATCTCTCGTTGAGTATATCTCTCGTTGAGTATATCTCTCGTTGAGTATAATCTCGTTGAATATATCTCTCGTTGAGTATATCTCTCGTTGAGTATATATCTCGTTGCGTATATCTCTCGTTGAGTATATCTCTCGTTGAGTATACCTCTCGTTGAGTATATCTCTCGTTGAGTATATCTCTCGTTGAGTATATCTTCGTTGAGTATATCTCTCGTTGAGTATATCTCTCGTTGAGTATATCTCTCGTTGAGTATATCTCTCGTTGAGTATATATCTCGTTGCGTATATCTCTCGTTGAGTATATCTCTCGTTGAGTATATCTCTTGTTGAGTATATCTCTTGTTGAGTATATCTCTCGTTGAGTAGATCTCTCGTTGAGTAGATCTCTCGTTGAGTAGATCTCTCGTTGAGTATATCTCTCGTTGAGTAGATCCCTCGTTGAGTATATCTCTCGTTGAGTAGATCTCTCGTTGAGTATATCTCTTGTTAAGTATATCTCTTGTTGAGTAGATCTCTCGTTGAGTATATCTCTTGTTGAGTAAATCGCTTGTTGAGTATATCGCTTGTTGAGTTGTCTTGTTGAGTATATCTCTCTTTGAGTAGATCCCTCGTTGAGTATATCTCTCGTTGAGTAGATCTCTCGTTGAGTATATCTCTTGTTGAGTATATCTCTTGTTGAGTATATCTCTCGTTTAGTATATCTCTTGTTGAGTAAATCGCTTGTTGAGTATATCGCTTGTTGAGTAGTCTTGTTGAGTATATCTCTCGTTGAGTAGATCCCTCGTTGAGTATATCTCTCGTTGAGTAGATCTCTCGTTGAGTATATCTCTTGTTGAGTATATCTCTTGTTGAGTATATCTCTCGTTTAGTATATCTCTTGTTGAGTAAATCGCTTGTTGAGTATATCGCTTGTTGAGTTGTCTTGTTGAGTATATCTCTCGTTGAGTAGATCCCTCGTTGAGTAGATCTCTCGTTGAGTAGATCTCTCGTTGAGTAGATCCCTCGTTGAGTAGATCCCTCGTTGAGTAGATCTCTCGTTGAGTAGATCTCTCGTTGAGTATATCTCTCGTTGAGTAGATCTCTCGTTGAGTACCTTTCGTTGCAGGTCGACCTTGGCACGCCTCATACTGTGTGCGCTGTTGGTACCCAAGGGTGTCCAGGCACCACCAGCTGGTCCAGGTCTTATCGGCTGTCATTCTCAATGACTGGCATTTTATACGACTTTTACAAAGATCAACGTGGAAATAATCAGGTAATTGTTTGATATTGATACTTTTGTTATTGAAATAAGAAACCTTGAGAAATAAAATTGTTACATGAGATAGTGGTCCCTTCTCCTTCTGGTATATCGATGAAATCCTTAATTTTACCGCTAAATCAGCCAATCCAAACTGGGAAGGGGGGAACAACACAAATTTCATTTGTTTTATCTCCGAGTCCCTCCTCCCCCTCCCTAATTTATTTTGATTACCGACAAAATAATTGGTGGCGGAGTGACCGCCCCCTCCCCCTCCCCCCCGGTTTAGACGCCTATGTGCTATGACATCCTATAGCATGTAGATACCATTTATCTACCAGGTGTTTCAAGGGCCGATGAATGATCAAGAGCCCATCGTCAAACAGAGCCTGCCAATACCTCGACTTACAAAGTTTGTGCGCTTTCACCCACTGAGCTACAATAACAACAAATGCCTGAGGGTGGAGGTGTACGGAGTGCCACAAGGTTTGTATGGGAGGGGAGGGTGAGGCTTAAAGCCTGTGTGCAACCTGAGACTCATCATGTTTAAAATGCAGAGTATTATTTCACAAAGCTAGAGTCCACCTTTAGTTTGGTCCCGTATGATAATATATTAGAAGATTCTCCCGAATTTCTCAGAAGCTGGCTGAAAGGTATTTAATTTTTGTTATTTCTCTATTTCCCCTTGATTTCATGAATTTAAGTAGGCTTGTCCCAGTAGTCGGCTACCCCTGAATATGTCAGTGACGACAAACGTTCCTGTTCTTACCCTGTTATGTAATCTGTTAGTGATGCGTCAATCCCTCGGCCTGGAAGCACCGTTTGGCGTGTCTACCATTCCCGACACGAGACTTACCGCGTCTAGTGTTCTGAGCGGCTCTTACCCGGAGGCAAGCGCGCGTCTGTACGCACCGTCGGCCTGGTGCGCGAAGGACACGCTGAATCCGTTCCTTGAGGTAGATCTCGGCGAACCAAAAACTATCTTCGGGTTTGCCTGGCAGGGGGAGCCTGGTGGAAAGGGATTTGTGACCAGCTTTGATGTACAGTATTCGTATACTAGTGATCTGTGGCGGGAGATGAGGGTGAGTAAATAGACAGCTTATTAATGCCATATTCCTTGTAAGTTTTTTTCCGTCATTATTACAACCAGTATACCCATCACAACCGCCAGCAAAGTCAGCACCAAACTCATTATTACATCATCACCAACGCCACCTCTATCGCCATCAATACAACCAGAACCAACAACACCATCGTCAATTTATTGTCCCCGACACCACCATCTACACATCATCAGCACCAAAAGCTCCACCGCCAACACCATCATCAACCCCATCAACAACAACATCACGTAGTCGTCATGAACGTCCTCATCTTCTCCATCACCCCGCTATTTTTATCCTAGCAAAACATAAAGTATGAGAAAGAATCAATTTCCATCGGCTGATTTGGGAGCGCTATCATGGCATTTTTGCAAATTTGGTAAAAAAGTACAAAACTTTTATACGGTTGTTGTTTTTTTAGATTTCTTAAAACTCCTCCAAAATTAAATAAAGGCATTAACATAGGTAAAGCTGACTAGAGCTCTTTAAGATTGAATGTATTTTAATTTAGGGTTTCCAAGGCAACACGGATGGTAATGGAGTGATGGCTCGCTGGATGAATGGCGAACCGATAGGTGCACGGTATTTCCGCTTCCTGCCTAAAATGTGGCAAGGTCAAATCTGCATGAGAGTCGATCTCTACGGCAGTGACAAAGGTGAGATGCTTTGCTATTTCCCACCTTTGCCCAAGCTGTTTTCCCCACCGGCGGAAAAGAATGAATTTAAGGCGCCGTTAACAAAGCTTAACCAAAGCCTTAATAAACTTTGGCGTCTCCACAGGGACGTACAGCATACCACTGTAACCTTATGCTAATTTATTTCCCTAAAACCTCCAACTCGAACTAGCGGAAAAACCTGACGCATGCGCTGTATGCACTTGAAAAAGAGAGAAAGAGAGAATGGAGAGACATGGCGAGAATTTTCGTCCGCCATGTTTTTCCATTCTCGAACAGGTGCACAATAAGCATGCGTCAGTTTTTTTTCTATCGCTCTGTCTACTGGAATGACTCGAAACCTGGATCGAGCTCCGCGAATAGATTTTCATTTCACTATTAGAGTTCGTACCAGCGGGATTCTCATGCTTTTCGTTCCTCTACAGCACCACCTCCCAAGGTTCAAGGCACAGGGATCAAGGGAACACTCAGGGACTCGGACGGCTCCCACTTAGATCTGACGTGTGAGGCTGTTGGTGACTCCTCGCTTACCTTCAAATGGTACGAGACATCACGTGACATCACAAGCAAGTCACGTGGTGTCGTATGCAGCAGAGGAGTTGTCCAAGGGTACTTGAGGGTGAATTTCACCAGCGCGTACGACTTCTACCAGAGGTTTGGGTGTCAGAGGATCAGTGCAGTCATGCTGAGATGTGTAGTTAAACACTCGTGCTGCCCGTACTTTGCGGAGGTGCGCGGCGAGGAGTATGTTTTCTCATCTGTGTTGTTTATAGGTCAGTGTTTTATTTATATCTATTTTTAAACATTGTATTATTTTAATCATCATCAACGACATCATCAGTACGATTATCAACACATCCATCATCAGCATCATATGACCACCATCAACACATCCATCATCAGTATCATATGACCACCCTCAACACATCCATCATCAGTACGATTATCAACACATCCATCATCAGTATCATATGACCACCATCACCACATCCATCATCAGCAGCATATGACCACCATCACCACATCTATCATCAGCATCATATGACCACCGTCACCACAAACGTCATCAGTATCATATGACCACCATCACCACATCTATCATCAGCATCATATGACCACCATCACCACATCCATCATCAGCATCATATGACCAACATCACCACATCCATCATCAGCATCATATGACCCCCATCACCACATCCATCATCAGCATCATATGTCCACCATCAACACATCCATCATCAGTACGATTATCAACACATCCATCATCGGTACGATTATCAACACATCCATCATCAGTATCATATGACCACCATCACCACATCCATCATCAGCATCATATGACCACCATCACCACATCCATCATCAGCATCATATGACCACCATCACCACATCCATCATCAGCATCATATGACCAACATCACCACATCTATCATCAGTACGATTATCAACACATCCATCATCAGTACGATTATCAACACATCCATCATCAGTATCATATGACCAACATCACCACATCCATCATCAGCATCATATGACCACCATCACCACATCCATCATCAGCATCATATGACCACCATCACCACATCCATCATCAGCATCATATGACCACCATCACCACATCCATCATCAGCATCATATGACCACCATCACCAATCCATCATCAGCATCATATGACCACCATCACCACATCCATCATCAGCATCATATGACCACCATCACCACATTCATCATCAGCATCATATGACCACCATCACCACATCCATCATCAACATTATATGACCACCATCACCACATCCATCATCAGCAGCATATGACCACCATCACCACATCCATCATCAGCATCATATGACCACCATCACCACATCCATCATCAGTATCATATGACCACCATCACCACATCCATTATCAGTATCATATGACCACCATCACCACATCAATCATCAGCAGCATATGACCACCATCACCACATCCATCATCAGCAGCATATGACCACCATCACCACATCAATCATCAGCAGCATATGACCACCATCACCACATCCATCATCAGCATCATATGACCACCATCACCACATCCATCATCAGCATCATATGACCACCATCACCACATCCATCATCAGCAGCATATGACCACCATCACCACATCCATCATCAGCAGCATATGACCACCATCACCACATCAATCATCAGCATCATATGACCACCATCACCTCATCAATCATCAGCAGCATATGACCACCATTTAACCACATCCATCATCAGCATCATATGACCACCATCACCACATCAATCATCAGCAGCATATGATCACCATCACCACATCAATCATAAGCAGCATATGACCACCATCACCACATCCATCATCAGAACGATTATCAACACATCCATCATCAGCATCATAGGACCACCATCACCACATCCGTCATCAGCATCATATGACCACCATCACCACATCCATCATCAGCATCATATGACCACCATCACCACATCCATCATAAGCAGCATATGACCACCATCACCACATCCATCATCAGTACGATTATCAACACATCCATCATCAGCATCATAGGACCACCATCACCACATCCATCATCAGTATTATATGACCACCATCACCACATCAATCATAAGCATCATATGTCCACCATCACCACATCTATCATCAGTATCATATGACCACCATCACCACATCCATCATCAGCATCATATGACCACCACCACCAACCCTATCATCAGCATCATATGACCACCATCACCACATCCGTCATCAGCATCATATGACCACCATCACCACATCCATCATCAGTACGATTATCAACACATCCATCATCAGCATCATATGTCCACCATCACCACATCTATCATCAGTATCATATGACCACCATCACCACATCCATCATCAGCATCATATGACCACCATCACCACATCTATCATCAACATCATATGACCACCATCACCACATCCATCATCAGCATCATATGACAACCATCAACACATCCATCATCAGTATTATATGACCACCATCACCACATCAATCATAAGCATCATATGTCCACCATCACCACATCTATCATCAGTATCATATGACCACCATCACCACATCCATCATCAGCATCATATGACCACCACCACCAACCCTATCATCAGCATCATATGACCACCATCACCACATCCGTCATCAGCATCATATGACCACCATCACCACATCCATCATCAGTACGATTATCAACACATCCATCATCAGTACGATTATCAACACATCCATCATCAGCATCATATGTCCACCATCACCACATCTATCATCAGTATCATATGACCACCATCACCACATCCATCATCAGCATCATATGACCACCATCACCACATCTATCATCAACATCATATGACCACCATCACCACATCCATCATCAGCATCATATGACCACCATCAACACATCCATCATCAGTAGTATATGACCACCATCACCACATCCATCATCAGCATCATATGTCCACCATCACCACATCCATCATCAGCATCATATGTCCACCATCACCACATCTATCATCAGCATCATATGTCCACCGTCACCACAAACGTCATCAGCAGCATATGACCACCATCACCACATCTATCATCAGCATCATATGACCACCATCACCACATCCATCATCAGCATCATATGACCACCATCACCACATCCATCATCAGCAGCATATGACCACCATCACCACATCCATCATCAGCATCATATGACCACCATCACCACATCCATCATCAGCATCATATGACCACCATCACCACATCCGTCATCAGTATCATATGACCACCATCACCACATCCATCATCAGCATCATATGACCACCATCACCACATCAATCATCAGCAGCATATGACCACCATCACCACATCCATCATCAGTACGATTATCAACACATCCATCATCAGCATCATAGGACCACCATCACCACATCCATCATCAGTATTATATTTCCACCATCACCACATCAATCATAAGCATCATATGTCCACCATCACCACATCTATCATCAGTATCATATGACCACCATCACCACATCCATCATCAGCATCATATGACCACCACCACCACATCTATCATCAGCATCATATGACCACCATCACCACATCCGTCATCAGCATCATATGACCACCATCACCACATCCATCATCAGTACGATTATCAACACATCCATCATCAGTACGATTATCAACACATCCATCATCAGCATCATATGTCCACCATCACCACATCTATCATCAGTATCATATGACCACCATCACCACATCCATCATCAGCATCATATGACCACCATCACCACATCTATCATCAACATCATATGACCACCATCACCACATCCATCATCAGCATCATATGACCACCATCAACACATCCATCATCAGTATTATATGACCACCATCACCACATCCATCATCAGCATCATATGTCCACCATCACCACATCCATCATCAGCAGCATATGACCACCATCACCACATCTATCATCAGCATCATATGTCCACCATCACCACATCCGTCATCAGTATCATATGACCACCATCACCACATCCATCATCAGCATCATATGACCACCATCACCACATCAATCATCAGCAGCATATGTCCACCGTCACCACATCCATCATCAGTATCATATGTCCACCATCACCACATCAATCATCAGCAGCATATGACCACCATCACCACATCCATCATCAGCATCATATGACCACTATCACCACATCCATCATCAGCATCATATGTCCACCATCACCACATCCATCATCAGCATCATATGTCCACCGTCGTCACCACCTTGGTCGTTGTCAATTAACTTTGCGCGTTTTTCTATGCCGTGCAGATATACCGGAGTCTGGAATTCCCACCCCAACCCAGTTCCCGCATTCGTCGACGCCTTACCAAATACCCGACATTTACAAGGACACGGAATCCAGCGTCGGGCGGAATATCAGCCAACTCATCTGTCCATTTGTTACATTTTTTGTTGTTCTCTGTCTTGTGCTCTGACGATAAATCAGGCACACCTCGTATTTATATTTCAATAAGTAAATATTACTTTCACCATGATCTGGTTCAAACTAGAGTATGCAGTAGTATTTCTAGCGGCTTATTTCAAGCAAGTTCCATTGTTGATTGCGGCTTATTTCAAGCAAGCCCCATTGTTAAGGCATTTGAAAACATCCTGTCCTTATCCCTCTCTTTGATTTGTTATTTTTATTTATTATTATTATTATTGTTGTTGTTATTTTTGCTTTCTTTCACAATAAAGCACGCCTTTAGTGCACAGACCAACGCATATCACGCATGTGCAAATAGTTAACTTCCATGGAGCATTATTTTTTTCAGTCACAATAAAATGTGCGTTCATTATGTTTTTGATAAATAAAAATAATACTTTCGCAATTCCCTGTGCAATCTACCTAACGTAATTTTTTTGCAAGCGCGCACTTTAGTAATGGATATATTCTAATTGATATATTCCGCCTGATGACGTCACACTGCACGCGCCTGCGCACTTGAAGTCCTCCATGCTTTCAGCATGAGGTGGCACGTGGTATGGTGTTCAGCTGTTTTACTTATCTGCGTAAGCGCACAAACAAACCCAAATGATGACTCAGGCTCAGGTAAGGTCGGTTTTGAGGATGAATTTTCTCTACACAATATCCGTGCGGTACAAAATGCGAATTCCTGTTTTGAAATATACGCTAAGTATCAGCAAATAGTCAACCTATCGGACCTTACCATATATATCGCGGTTAGGTGAAATATGTTTGCAAAAAGAGCGAGTAAAAGAATACACTTATATATAACAATAAGACACGGGCCCATAGATGTACACGAAATAATAAGACACGGGCTCTTAGATTTACATATAACAATAAGACACGAGCCTATAAATGAACAAACAACAAAAAGGCACGGACCCAAAGATGTGTAATCGATTATTGTAGAGACGTGTGTAAATCGGCTGGAATTACAACAAAGCCAATTCCAAGCCAGCTCATTCGCTGACGAAGCCAGCAAGCCCGAGCATGCCACTCTTCACGGCCAAGAGGCATGGCGCGCCAAACCCACGTCTCAGTCAGGAGAGTACTTGCATATTGATCTTGGCCGCACGATGGAAGTTCGCCGCGTGCTTACTCAAGGGGACCCTCGCAATGACTTGTGGGTAAAGACGTTCGATATCAAGTTCAGCGCTGATTGGAAGGACTGGGGCAGAGTTAACTCTTCCGACGACGTAAGTATGCGAGAATCACACATTAACAAGCACATACGTCTGACGGTCTTGGAATCACAGGACCAGAAATCGCTCTTGATTTACGGGATAATGGGATAAAACAGCGCCCAAGAAACAAGATTTCAATTTATTTTTAATTAATTAAGGATTTTGATTAGAATTCAGGCCCCTGCTATTGAAGCCTGTTTACCCTATTCCATTTATATCACTCTTGTAACTCGAGTTAATTGGAATGAACTCTTTTCTCTAACAGAGCGAGTCCCTGGTCATTCTTCTTTAACAATTCTTCTGTAATTATTTTTCTTGAGTAGAAATAAAAACAACGCAGGAAGGACAGCGACGTGTTCTAGAAAAATAACAGATCAGTCACGTTAAATACTTACTCTTATCTCTGCCTTGTCCCAGAGCGGCACATTTGACGGCAATAACGACAGGACAAGTGTCAACATCCACGAGGTGAAATTCACAGCGCGCCACATCCGTATTTACCCCTTGACGTGGAACACGGGCATTGCACTTAGAGTTGGGCTATACGGCTGCTCCAGTGAGTATGTGTACTTAGACAAGCATAGGGACGAGAAGAAACAAATCGTTCACGGGTACGCAGTGGTATGCGCACCACTCAAGAAAAAGTAAAGTAGGGCTGTTTTTCATTGTAGTTGAATGTCTTTTGCAGTTGATAAGAAGTAGAGATGTTCTTTTTAGATCTTCTGTGGTCGAGACCCTTTGCACTAAAATTACGCAATGAGAAACAAATCAGAGCAGTTTTTGGGTAGATCTAAGTAGTTTCAGTTTAGTTTCAGTTTCAGTTTATTTTTTGTCACTAAAGGTACAATTTTTAACATAAGGCATAATAGTAATGATTCTACAGGGTGTGACAAGGAGGCCCGTTGGAAACCACAAGGCTTATACGAGACGGACCTCTTTAATCTTAACAAAGAAATACATATTTAACAGTACGGACAGTCAGGATAATTTTTTAAATATTTGTTTGGAGAACATACTTTATATAAAAACACACACACAAACACGAGAACTCTAGAATCGCTCAATAAGAAATATAGTAGAGCTACGTTTTCTGTAGATCTGAGTTGTAGCCGTGACCCTATTGGAGTCGCTTATAAGTCCGTCATCCCCAACGAGATGGTGTGGGCACCTTCTGCTGGCAAGAAGCATCACGCTCATCACGGCAGGCTGAATTCCAAGCGAGGTGCATGGTGTGCGGTAGATGGCGAGGACGATGTATTTCTACAGGTTGGTGCGACATACATCAATCTTTCCTTTTCCTCATACTACTCGCCCTCATCACTGCCGTCATTATCATCGTCACCATCATCATCATTACCACCGTTATCAGCATCATCATTACTCATATCACAACTACATCCACAATCGCTATTTTCATAATAAACAGGCGCGTACACAAGGGGTGCACAGGGTGCGCGCGAACCCCAAAAGTAGGTCATTTCTTGTTGAAAGAGTGTCACAAATTATTATTTTCCAAATGATACTATGTCTGCGCATCCCTCCCCCCCTTCCCTCAGCAATTCCCGGGTACGCGCCTGAATAATAATATCACAGAACCATCATCACCCCCGCCATCACTATCATCCTCATCACCCCCCGCCATCACTATCATCATCACATCCGCCACCACTATCATCATCATCACCCCCGCCATCACTATCATCATCATCACCCCCGCCATCACTATCATCATCATCATACCCGCCATCACTATCATCATCACCCCCGCCATCACCACCCCGCCACCACTATCATCGTCATCACCCCCGCCATCACTATCATCATCATCACCCTGTATCTGTATGATTCAACCGCCATCAACACCACAACGGAACTAAGTAGAATCCTCCCTAGCCAGCACAAGCTTTGATCAAAGCATCCCTCAATTATCATTCTTCTAGCTACTAGCCAACTTTGGAAGCCCAGAGTCTTTTCAGTCTTTTATTTTGTCTGATGCTCGTCCTCATATGTAGCACATTCCTCTCCACACCACTCCTTGCCTATCCCTTCCTGCCCTTCGTCTTCCTCTTTAACCCTGATGCTTGTCGTCCTCATATGTAGTACATTTCATTCCACTCCACACGACTCCCTACCTCGTCCTCAAATTTGTGTCCCCCTTTAGATTGATCTCGGTCAGCCGCACTTGCTCTGCGCCATCGCCATCCAGGGGAACCCTGTGGCGGATCTGTGGGTCCAGTCTTTTCTCTTACGGACGTCAATTGATAAGACCACGTGGTCGTGGTATCGCGAGGCGATTAACTGGCGCGGTACGGAGAACACGGACAACCTGAAGAGCAACGGAAAGGTATGCTATGCTTAGTGAGCATGCGCGTTGATGATGAATGACTGTAAGATGCTATCCTTAAGGGGATTCGCTAATGGGGTTATTAGCATTCATTCTTTTACCTCCTTCTCAAATTATCTTTAAATAGTGGTACGTTTGCGTCAAGCTATAGTACCCAGGCCAATCTCAGTTCCAGACAACGTTACCGTATCTTTGTGATAGCGGCGGGGTATGATACACTTTGCCTTGTGCGCATGCGCTAGTTGGGTGACTATGGGGTTCGCTTGCGATGAAGGGTTACCACGAGATACTCTTGCCTTGTGCGCATGCGTCATACTCCACCACGGCTCATATCTTTGGTCGAGGGGCTCCGGCAAAGGGACGGTTGATGCTGGGTGTTTTCTCTTGTGCTCGCGAGCGTAAAGAATTCAAGTTTAAAGTTTATCTCGGCAACGTTACAACAAATAGGTACATGTACGCTGAGCTGACAGTGGCGAGAAGGGCCACGGGAAGCCTTGTGGTCCTATTGAGGAAATTGATGTAAGCTTGTTAGATACTGTAAAAATCGCTGTCTATATCGCTATAGCGTGACTGATATATTTCTATTCACGCTGTTTACATTTACTATTTCTAAATCTTACCTCTTTACGGTAAGATGCTCCGTTTTCACATAAGCTTTGAACGCGATATGGGTCGTGACGAACACGCTGGTTTCAGTAACGGTAGCCCGCTTTGTATAATACTTCGTTTCCACAGGAGTTGTTTGGAAGCTTTGATCGCAATACGGTCGTGACGAACACGCTGGTTACAGTAACCGTAGCCCGGTACGTGCAGATCTTCCCCAAGACCTTCCACGGGGCAAGATGCATGCGCGCGGAGCTGTATGGGGCGACAATGGCAGGTGATTTAGAAATAATATAATAATTAGAAATAAATATAGCTGTTATTGTGGCTTTTGTTTATACTTAAAGAAGGTCAATCACGCCGCAATTTCAGGCTCCCGCTCAATCCCGCCGTTGTACAAAAAGCCACATTTTCATATGATTCAACCGAGTGACAGGGATACTGATTACAATCAGATATTGTCACCCAAGTTCCAGACTTAAACTGATGACAGTTTTTGAAGTTACCTTGCAAATAAGCTGGATTTTCAAAATGTCAACAATAACAAAGAAGAAGCTGGTCGACATTCTTTAATGTTAAATGCCAAACCATCACATTTGCTATTAGCAGATGTTGAAATAAGATCTTTGTTCGTGTGATTCCGGGGAAGTGAGGGTTATAATCTACAGATTTGGGACAGAGCGGATGCTTGTTGTACCTTTAAGCGTCTAAAACCAAGGCATTGTTATCTCTAGTATCCTTGTAGATTGTCGGAATCTCTCTTGTTAGAGGGAGGCTTGCTTCTTGTAACATGTAGAGACATGGATTTGTTTATTCGTTTTGTTACTTATAGCATGTGGCATGTCTCCAGTTGGCGTCGAAGATATGGGTTTATTACCCGACCACAGGATAACAGCCTCTAGTTTCTACGACAGCCGCTTTTTACCGAAGAACGGCCGACTGAACAGCAAAACAGCTTGGGCAACTAAGAGAGTGGACCAAGATGATTACTTGCAAATCGACCTTGGGAACCCTGTTGTGTTATGCGGGGTGGCAACACAAGGCGGTGGCCCTGACTATAACGAGTTTGTAAAGCGCTACTTACTCGAGACGTCTATGAATGGATACAAGTGGGTCGCGTACAAGACACAAGACGATAGACAGGTAAGGGAGAGGTAGTCGGGTCAGGGGTAGGGGTAGGGGTATGGGTAAGGGGAATGGGTACAAGTGGGTCGCGTACAAGACACAAGACGATAGACAGGTAAGGGAGAGGTAGTCGGGTCAGGGATTGGGGTAGGGGGAATGGGTACAAGTGGGTCGCTTAGAAGAAACAAGACGATAGACAGGTAAGTGAGAGGTAGTCGAGTCAGGGGTAGGGGTAGGGGTAGGGGGAATGGGTACAAGTGGGTCGCGTACAAGACACAAGACGATAGACAGGTAAGGGAGAGGTAGTCGGGTCAGGGGTAGGGGTAGGGGTAGGGGGAATGGGTACAAGTGGGTCGCGTAGAAGAAACAAGACGATAGACAGGTAAGGGAGAGGTAGTCGGGTCAGGGGTAGGGGTAGGGGTAGGGGTAGGGGTAGGGGGAATAGATACAAGTGGGTCGCGTACAAGACACAAGACGATATACAGGTAAGGGAGAGGTAGTCGGGTCAGGGGTAGGGGTAGGGAGAATGGGTACAAGTGGGTCGCGTAGAAGAAACAAGACGGTCAAAAGGGAAAAGGATAAGGGGGTGTCATCGATGGGGGTTCAGGGAAGCGAAACAGACGGATAAACCTTTATAATTCTACTTTCCACCTGCAAAAAAGGACTACGGGGTTTCTGAATTATCCCTAGCCATGTACTTAATTATCTTTTAAATTAGCAAACCTAACTAACAATTGCTTCGTTTTTTGTTAGGCACACCTTTTCCCAGCAAACCAAGATAAGCATCGAACTAGTTACAACGGGCTACCTGTGCCGATTATCGCCAAGTTTATTCGAATTTTTCCCAAGGATCACTATGTGCACAAGACTATGAAAGTGGAGCTGTACGGCGTGGCGGCAGGTCAGTTTATCCCTACATATTGCCGCATGTATGTCAGTTTATCCCTATATATTGCCGCATGTGTGTCAGTTTATCCCTACATATTGCCGCATGTATGTCAGTTTATCCCTACATATTGCCGCATATATGTCAGTTTATCCCTACATATTGCCGCATGTGTGTCAGTTTATCCCTACATATTGCCGCATGTGTGTCAGTTTATCCCTATATATTGCCGCATGTGTGTCAGTTTATCCCTACATATTGCCGCATGTGTGTCAGTTTATCCCTACATATTGCCGCATATATGTCAGTTCATCCCTATATATTGCCGCATGTGTGTCAGTTTATCCCTACATATTGCCGCATGTAAATAATAGATTATCACCCTTATCGACGCGAATTTATAATAAGTAAAACTAAGGATTGTTTTGATTGTCTTAAAAACACGGATGACTTTATAAGGGTAATAAAACCTGCCGCGTAGGGGGGGGGGGGGGGGGGGCAAGAAGCGCGAGTACCATACTCCGCCCGTCAAGAAAGCTGTCTAACCCTATTAAAGAAATTCTTATCCTGCACAGACCCGTCGGTTAATCTTCTCTAGCGCATGCAATATAGCCGATAAAAGAAATGACAGGAAAAAAGTAATAAAGCCATAAAAAGTACTGAGAGTAATAGAAAAAATAAAGAGGTAGAGCCGATTGCCCGAGGATCGAACCTCCTCAGATCAGATGTAACGAGAGAAAAAATAGACCATACTTCCAGACATACGCTGAAACGCCGTATGGCAGCTAAAGCTTTACGGCTAGGCTGAAGATTTCGGCCTCAGCACCGCTATCTAGCGAACTGTACAACACAAAGGAACCTGAGGTACCCGCGCATTAATGGGGAGGCAATAACCAGGATCCCAGGCCTGTCTTAGTCGGTTACGCCACGCACAGCTCGCTGAGATGTAGACTGAATAATATCGGAGTCTTTTTCACGCTTGTGTCTCTTGGGAATTAGCCTCTTGCTATAGTAGTGTGACCTAGGTTTAATACTGTATATTGCCGCATATTAGCCTATTGCTCTCTTTGCTCAGTAGCGCACGTGCTTATGACATCTTTTCGTGTCGCCGCCTTTACCCTTTTGCTCTCTCGTGATCAGTCGCGCACGTGTATATGACATGTTTCGTGCGCAGAAACATATGCAGATGGTTCATGTTCTTACACTTTCATCGCCATCGGAAGAGGGACATCGCAAATGCCATATATCACGCTCAAAAACTGGAAATAATACGGTTCATGGAGAAGCGGACAAAATGAATTTCAAAGTCAACAAAAACAATACAGAAATATGCATAGAATTCTTACTTAGTATCAAGATTTTGAATGCTACTCAAAATTGCTCGAAAAATTTGTCCTGTTAATTTGGACACACAATGAACATATAATACCACAAAATTATACGATGTCTCAGTTATGAAATAAAATCAAACCATTGTCACGCGGATCCAGGGCCGTCAATAAACTAAATATATTTTCTCTAACAGCTGGCCGCGAAGCCGTGGGAATCGAAGTAACCCACAAAGCTTTACCTTCAATTTCTGACAACCAGCTTACAGCCTTCAGCAACCTCAATAACCAGACCAGAGCCAGTGCTGGTCGCCTGTATGGACCCAGCGCATGGTGTGCTAAGGAACAGGAGAGGTCGCAGTGGTTCCAAGCGGACCTGTTGAAAGTTCGTGCGGTGATCGGGATAGCGACTCAGTCTGCGGCTTCACCGCGAACACGGGCCGTAGAGACCTATCGCTTGAAGATGGGCGTGACACAAGACAAGTGGACTTATACTGAGGTACGCCTCTAAATTATCTCTTATTAGTCAGGTGTCTTAGAGCCAAAAATAACCTTGTCATTTACAGAGATGGCAAGAGCACCAAATTTGATACTTAAAACCCTTAGACCTAACTAATCAAAATCAGAGGGGCCTCCCAATGCAGTCGGTAAGCAAGGTTTGACCCATATTTCTGTATTGAGCTAGCTGTGGTGAATATCATTGTTGCTATTTGAAGCATTAAACAATAGATAAAAGCGTTTTTGGGATAAAGAGTAATGCATTTGACCAAGTTTTACAATTACCGCGAAACGAACCAAAACGCAGAAACGCGACGCGGGACTGTAAGGTATCTCTCCCTCGTGAAGCAGTCATGCTTTTCTGCGATAGCCCTCAAGCTCTTCTTTTCCTGCATTCTAGTGAGAGCAAACAGTTTTAGTTTAATATTCTTTTTTTTTTTCTCAGCATTTGCTTGGTGCCTGGGATGATGTGACCAGCGTGAATTGGTTATCGAGTGCGGAGTCTGCGCGCTTTGTGCGCTTCTCTGCTTTTACTTGGTCTAGGATGATCTGCATGCGAGTAGAGGTGTATGCACACGACAACAGTAAGTACTGCGTGTCTAATCACCATGCGAGTAGAGGTCTACGCACACGACAACAGTGAGTACCGCGTGTCTAATCACCATGCGAGTAGAGGTGTATGCACACGATAACAGTAAGTACCGCGTGTCTAATCACCATGCGAGTAGAGGTCTACGCACACGACAACAGTGAGTACCGCGTGTCTAATCTACATGCGAGTAGAGGTGTATGCACACGATAACAGTAAGTACCGCGTGTCTAATCACCATGCGAGTAGAGGTCTACGCACACGACAACAGTGAGTACCGCGTGTCTAATCTACATGCGAGTAGAGGTGTATGCACACGACAACAGTGAGTACCGCGTGTCTAATCTACATGCGAGTAGAGGTGTATGCACACGATAACAGTAAGTACCGCGTGTCTAATCACCATGCGAGTAGAGGTCTACGCACACGACAACAGTGAGTACCGCGTGTCTAATCTACATGAGAGTAGAGGTGTATGCACACGACAACAGTGAGTACCGCGTGTCTAATATACAGGCGAGTAGAGGCCTATGTAACCACAACAGTGAGTACCGCGTGTTTAGTCACCATGCGAGTAGAGGTGTATGCACACGACAACAGTGAGTACCGCGTGTCTAATCACCATGCGAGTAGAGGTCTACGCACACGACAACAGTGAGTACCGCGTGTCTAATCACCATGCGAGTAGAGGTCTACGCACACGATAACAGTGAGTACCGCGTGTCTAATCACCATGCGAGTAGAGGTCTACGCACACGACAACAGTGAGTACCACGTGTCTAATCTACATGCGAGTAGAGGTCTACGCACACGACAACAGTGAGTACCGCGTGTCTAATCACCATGCGAGTAGAGGTCTACGCACACGACAACAGTGAGTACCGCGTGTCTAATCACCATGCGAGTAGAGGTCTACGCACACGATAACAGTGAGTACCGCGTGTCTAATCAGCATGCGAGTAGAGGTGTATGCACACGACAACAGTGAGTACCACGTGTCTAATCTACAGGCGAGTAGAGGTGTATGCACACGACAACAGTAAGTACCGCGTGTCTAATCAGCATGCGAGTAGAGGTGTATCCACACGAAAACAGTGAGTACCGCGTGTCTAATCTACATGCGAGTAGAGGTGTATGCACACGATAACAGTGAGTACCGCGTGTCTAATCACCATGCGAGTAGAGGTGTATGCACACGATAACAGTGAGTACCGCGTGTCTAATCAGCATGCGAGTAGAGGTGTATCCACACGAAAACAGTGAGTACCGCGTGTCTAATCACCATGCGAGTAGAGGTGTATGCACACGACAACAGTAAGTACCGCGTGTCTAATCTACAGGCGAGTAGAGGTGTATGCACACGACAACAGTAAGTACCGCGTGTCTAATCAGCATGCGAGTAGAGGTGTATGCACACGATAACAGTGAGTACCGCGTGTCTAATCACCATGCGAGTAGAGGTCTACGCACACGATAACAGTGAGTACCGCGTGTCTAATCAGCATGCGAGTAGAGGTGTATGCACACGACAACAGTGAGTACCGCGTGTCTAATCTACAGGCCAGTAGAGGTGTATGCACACGATAACAGTGAGTACCGCGTGTCTAATCACCATGCGAGTAGAGGTCTACGCACACGATAACAGTGAGTACCGCGTGTCTAATCAGCATGCGAGTAGAGGTGTATGCACACGACAACAGTGAGTACCACGTGTCTAATCTACAGGCGAGTAGAGGTGTATGCACACGACAACAGTAAGTACCGCGTGTCTAATCAGCATGCGAGTAGAGGTGTATCCACACGAAAACAGTGAGTACCGCGTGTCTAATCTACATGCGAGTAGAGGTGTATGCGCACGATAACAGTAAGTACCGCGTGTTTAGTCACCATGCGAGTAGAGGTGTATGCACACGACAACAGTGAGTACCGCGTGTCTAATCAGCATGCGAGTAGAGGTGTATCCACACGAAAACAGTGAGTACCGCGTGTCTAATCTACATGCGAGTAGAGGTGTATGCACACGATAACAGTGAGTACCGCGTGTCTAATCACCATGCGAGTAGAGGTGTATGCACACGATAACAGTGAGTACCGCGTGTCTAATCAGCATGCGAGTAGAGGTGTATCCACACGAAAACAGTGAGTACCGCGTGTCTAATCTACATGCGAGTAGAGGTGTATGCACACGACAACAGTGAGTACCACGTGTCTAATCTACAGGCGAGTAGAGGTGTATGCACACGACAACAGTAAGTACCGCGTGTCTAATCAGCATGCGAGTAGAGGTGTATCCACACGAAAACAGTGAGTACCGCGTGTCTAATCTACATGCGAGTAGAGGTGTATGCACACGATAACAGTGAGTACCGCGTGTCTAATCTACATGCGAGTAGAGGTGTATGCACACGATAACAGTGAGTACCGCGTGTCTAATCACCATGCGAGTAGAGGTGTATGCACACGACAACAGTAAGTACCGCGTGTTTAGTCACCATGCGAGTAGAGGTGTATGCACACGACAACAGTGAGTACCACGTGTCTAATCTACAGGCGAGTAGAGGTGTATGCACACGACAACAGTAAGTACCGCGTGTCTAATCAGCATGCGAGTAGAGGTGTATCCACACGAAAACAGTGAGTACCGCGTGTCTAATCTACATGCGAGTAGAGGTGTATGCGCACGACAACAGTGAGTACCGCGTGTTTAGTCACCATGCGAGTAGAGGTGTATGCACACGACAACAGTGAGTACTGCGTGTCTAATCAGCATGCGAGTAGAGGTGTATCCACACGACAACAGTGAGTACCGCGTGTTTAGTCACCATGCGAGTAGAGGTGTATGCACACGAAAACAGTGAGTACCGCGTGTCTAATCTACATGCGAGTAGAGGTGTATGCACACGACAACAGTGAGTACCGCGTGTTTAGTCACCATGCGAGTAGAGGTGTATGCACACGATAACAGTGAGTACCGCGTGTCTAATCTACATGCGAGTAGAGGTGTATGCACACGACAACAGTGAGTACCGCGTTTCTAATCTACATGCGAGTAGAGGTCTATGCGCACGACCCAGTAAGTACCGCGTATCTGGGGCCACTTGTCTCGTTTGTATCATATCGCCGTAACGCGAATGATGCTTTGCCGCATATGGTAACAGTAAGTATCGTGTTTCTCGTTCCGTTAATATTCATGTTTTTCGATAAAGGATGTGAGCGAATAAAGCTACAATTTTACTCTAGCATGAAATGACAAAAGGGGCATTGGCGACCGGTACTGAATAACCCTTCAGAAGCCAACCTTCGGAACAGCAATATAAGCTTTTAATCATCCAATTTAGGATTTGGAGAGCAAGAACTTTAAATAGATTAATTTATCCTCTTCAAGTTAGTTTTACGACTAATTGCATGTCCTGTTGATATTTAAAATCTGTCAAAATTTCAATCTCCATTGTAATGTAACCAAATTTGTTCTTTTGTCTAGTTGCACCATTCAAGATCAACATGGCGACAATAAAAGGCACCCTTATTGCCGCACCATCCTCGTCTGCCACTATTCGCTGTGTTACTAATGGTGATAAGCATACCCGTATTGTCTGGAAATACGCCGGCGGACGCGACGTCACACATCTGTCCAGCGGTCAGCTTTACAAGGCGGGTGAAGTCATCAGCAGAATGCAAGTGAACTTCACTAGTGTTGATGACTTCCGGCGGAAGTACCCTTGTTCCCACGTGACTGATCACCGCGTCAAGTGCACGCTCTTGTACGGGTGTCGTGCAGATTACGGGATCCTCGCGGGTTTACCCGTAGAGAAAGAGCTCCACATTGAGCTAGGTAAGCAGGTGAAGGAGGATGTTGTCGGAAATAACAGTTTTTTTTAGCCACGCAGAGATGGGGTGTTTGCACGCCATACTGCATGACGTTGCGCGGTTTTGTTGTTACGCTGTTCGGCGTACACTCACGCGTTTCGACGATCAGGAGCGTATGAGGACTGGATTACACCCATTTCTTGAAAATGTTTTATGTATTTTATTATTATCTTACGACGTAGTATTACATTCTTTTATGAATTTAATTTACATGATTTCTTTTTATTTCTATTGAGCTGGAAAAACAACAACACGCAACCCGCGGGGATGTAGGACAAAATAAAAGGAGCAATTTCTCACGCGCAGTGGTGGGGTGGTGGTTATTAAAAATAGAAAAGGTGTTACTAGTAATACATTCTTTCCTTTCCCTTTTATACTTTTTCCTTAGATATTAGAGAGCCTACAACGCAGCCAACCGAAACTGAAGTCGAGCCCACAACGAGGCCAACAGCTATTGAACCTACAACGCCAAACACAGCAGAACAGCGAGATGACACTAGCTCGTCTACCGCACCGAGGGCCTGGGCTCTACTCGTCCTTCTTTTGACTTTATTGATTGTCGTTCTTTGACACCAAGAAAGAGAGAGTATGACGTACATATACGTACGTACGTATACACCAAGAGAGTATGACGTACTTCTCGTTGATACTGATCACTCACATTAGGCTGGTTAAAGGATCCATAGTTTGTACACCTTCCATCTGTAATGCAAATAATCCCGTTTTTTTTATTCTGTTTATAGAAAAACCTCTCCCGGCATGCATTTATTTATTAAAAGAAGGATAACAAAGTGTGAATGTTGATGTTTAAAAATGTGTTTAATATCTTAATTAATGGGCTTCTCTGAGACTTCTATTAGCTGCACTGAATGTTATAGGCAGATCACAAAACTAGTTTTTATTGTTGATATACATTCTCTGGACGCAGTATAGTTCATACTAGAGCTTGAAGAATAGATGGGCATCTTCAGACGCTTTTTAGTAAAGGGGAGGGCGCCAGTGGCAGGCTCAATGATCTCAGGGGTCTTGCATCAAAATGAGGCGAATTTATAATAAAGCGAAACTAAGGATTGCCTTGATTGTTTAGAAACACGGATGACTTATAATATACTTCATAATACAACCAGATGCGTAGCGGTGGGCGCAAGAAGCGTGAGTACCTTACTCGCCCGTCAAGGAAGCTGTCTAATCCTATTAAAGAATATCTTATCCTACACAGACCCGTCGGTATTAATAATCGTCTCCCAAGAGATAGATGGACTTTGCTGCTTTCAAACAACAGCATTCATTCAGAAGAAATAACACACCAGCGTAGACTCTTCTTGAGAGATGTGGCCGCTGTGTACTGCACTGCATAGCAGTGGTTAGATCCAGGCGCGTACACAGGGGGGTGCGTAGGGTGCGCGCGCACCCCCCCCCCCCCCTTGGCGGCAAAAAACTTATTAAGAAATCTTCAAACACTATGCTTTTTCCATATGATACCTATGACTGCGCATCCCCCCTCGGCCTGGGAACGAGCCTTAGATCAGGGTATAGTTCTGACAGGGTTCAGCTAATGCATACCTTACTTGCAGGGGTATTTGACATTGGCGGGATGTATATTGTATAAATCTCATAAGGGGGCCATTTTCTGTTTTTTCTCTGTTTCTATTAAAATATTTTGATTATTATTATTTTTTCATGAGCCTATCTTCTCTATAACCGATAAAAGAAATGACAGGGGGAAATTGATAAATCCATAAAAAGTACTGATAAGTAAAAGAAAAATAAGAGGTAAGGCCGATTGCCCGAGGATCGAACCTCCTCAGATCAGATGAAACGAGAAAAAAAGAGACCATACTTCTAAACATACGCTGAACCGCCGTGTGGCAGCTAAAGCTTTACGGCTAAGCTGAAGACTTCGGCCCCAGCACCGCTATCTAGCGAACTCTACAACACAAAGGAACCTGAGGTACCCGCGCATTAATGGGGAGGCAATAACCGGGATCCCAGGCCTGTCTTAGTCGGTAACGCCACGCACAGCTCGCTGTAGACTGGAAAATATCGGGGTCGTTTACACGCTTCCGTCTCTTGGGAATAAGCCTGTTGCTATATTAGTGTGGTATAATTTCGTTATCATTTACAGCACACTGCGACATAGGTTTAATATATTGCCGCACATGAGCCTATTGCTCTTCTTTGCTCATTAGCGCACGTGCGCACGTGCTTATGACATCTTTTCGTAATCAGTCGCGCACGTGCATTGGTGGTAGGTGTAAAGTGTCAAAGTAATTATGTTTATAATGTTAACGTGATGTTTATGATATATATAGTTAATAAAAGAAGCTAAAAATGAAGGTGGATATCATGAAATAATACTAAAGAAATGACATTTCTTTTGAAACGAAAAAAATACTGCTCATATATATAATTGTGTTTATATTGGAATGCTTGAACTCGTCACACGAAAACACAGCGCGCAGACATGACATAAAAATTTTCCAATAAGCTTATTTCATAAAAAATAAAGGGGAGAATTCCTTCAAGTATATAGCGAGTAATAACAAACAATATATCAAGTGCGACATTTTAAATTTTGCTGCGACTTCTATGAAATGTGTATATGTGTAAATTACCTCGCAGCGTTCAAGGAGGCGCGAGGATGATCAAGTAAAAATTAACCGAAAAAGCCAAAATCCTGAAGGTGTGGATTCCGCCCTCTCGGTATAAGTGTTTTGAATAGGGTAAAGTAGTCCGGAATGCAAAAGGCTGACGCTATTTTACGTAAAGGTGGCTTCTCCTTTAGTATCTCTTCTCAGTGCACATGTGAAATGTTTTTCTGTCATGCCAGCGCGCATTAATTCTATAGCGGTACCAGCCGGTCCTATTCTTTCCAGTCTTGTAGACGCCTGTACCTACAAAGATTCTTTAAGATTTGTTTCACTCTTCGTTGTGCCTTATTTCATCAAGATACATTAAAGATTTTTTAACCTGTTTAAGTCTGTTGTCTCTACTTTCTAACAACCTTGAATGTGTTTACACCATTGCCTTTCTATAATATTCCGCCGCAATCTATCATTTAATTAAAAAATATTTATTATCTTTCTAGAAAACTTCATCACGATCTATTGCATTCTAATTACTTTCCAGTCATGTCAAATTCAATTAGACAAATTACGTTTAGTGACGTCAGTTTGCGCGCACGGCTCTTCACGCCGGCAGCATGAAGTGGACGGGGCGAATTTTCTGCCTTTTCTGCCTTCTAGCGGCTGCAAATTCTGTCAACAGTTTGGGTGAGCTAGCGAAAATAAGATAGTTCTGTCGTAGAGAAACACAAGTTTTTTCATTTAACCTTAGAAAACACTATCTCAAGATATTTGCAAATTAAAAAAAAACCTGACGCCATACATTCCATTATGATTTTTTTGTTTATTGACTAAAGATATTTTGCGTTTATTCTACAGAATGCGCAAAATTTGAGCTCGGTCTAAGCAGCAAGGCTCTGTTCCCGGACAATCATTTCACGGCATCAAGTAGTTATCGCGATGATTACCTTCCTCATCTTGCAAGATACAGCAACAATTTGGCCGCATGGGGTGCTAAGATCAATGACGATCCAAACGACTACCTGCAGATAGATCTCGGACGCGTATACAAGATTTGCGCCGTTGCCACCAAAGGACACGAGAAGAACAACGAGTTCGTCGACAGTTACAAAGTTCTGTACTCGATGGATAACTTAAACTGGGGCACTTACCAAGAAACGGCTGGCGAGGACAAGGTTTGCAAGGAGCCTTCATTTTTTTTATTGAAAATTTTTGTCACCCTTAATAATGACATATATTATTTTTTTTTATTGAATTCTCTAGGTTTTCGAGAGGAACCAAATCCATGTTTCCAATTCAGTCAAGTTTGAGCTGAATACTTCTGTGGAAGCCAAGTTTATTCGGTTTGTACCGGTGACTGTCTACGGACACAAATCTATGAAAGTGGAGCTGTTCGGGGAACTATCCAATGGTAGGATTCACTCTCAGTCATATATTTGCTTGTTTATTTATTTGAATTCTTTCGTTTATTTGCATGTTTATTTATTTGCTTGTAAATTTGGCTATATTTACTTTTCTGAATTTGGCAAATCATTATCATTAATATGGTATTAGCAAGAGATAATTTAAACCAAAATATGAAACCGTGCACTTTGTTTACCGTTACGTCATCGCCTCAACCTTAACGTGTCATCTGCAGTGTGCTCTGGACCACTTGGTCTCGAGAATGGCGCTCTTGACAGAAGCACTTTCAAGGCATCATCACATCCGGACAACGCCCACTTGGCCCGTTTGTATTCACCAAAAGGTTGGTCGGCTGCCCATGCAACCCAGGGCCAGTACCTCCAGATCGACTTGATGTCTGCGCGGACCATATCGGGCGTGGCTATCCAGGGATGTGAAGGAGGCTGGGTGTCTAACTATATTTTGCAGTATGGTATGACCAACAGCACTTGGAGCGAATACAAGAACGAACAGGATTCAGATGCGGTAAATATGAATACCAATATGAATACCCCAAAAAATCTAGCTCTGATGATCTTCAGAATTAATGTCTTGTTTTGTGTGTAGCACCAGTTTGAGGGGAATAAAGACGCTGCCCAGGTTCGCGTGAATTGGTTCATTAGGCAACTCCGAGCGAGATACATCCGTATCAACCCTACCGCCTGGCACTCCTCCATCTGTCTAAGGGCTGAATTGTTTGGGTGCCAAGGTAGGTACCAATAACACTTCAAATATCAATCACATAAAAACTTCGCGAATTTTTTATTTTCTTTCATTTTTTTTTTTCTTTTTGCGGTTGCTCGAACTTCTGTCTAAATTGGTTAAAATTTTGTAGGCTTTAATCCAATGATGTTTGAATTTCACTGTTACAGAAGTGTAATATACGAATGAACATAGGAAATGTCTGTGACTCTTTTATTTACTAGGTAAATTAGAATATATGATAACATCATCATTTTTCTTATCGCTTATCAGAGTCTTGTGACCAATCTCCACTCGGCCTTGAAGACCACAGAATTTCAAACAGTCACATAACATCGTCTTCAAAGCGAGACCAGAACTCACCAGCACATCACGGTCGACTTGGTTTCACCTCGGCAAACGCTTGGTGCGCCGCTAATGATGACACGCAGCCTTGGATACAGTTCGACCTCGGCGCTGATCACGTGGTCTGTGCCATAGCAACCCAGGGGGACAGCAAATCACACTCATGGGTGACGTCATACAAAGTGATGTACTCTGACGATGCCGCGAAATGGTTTCATTATAGCGAGGCTGCGAGCGGGAAGGTGATATCCTTTAGAGGCTATGCGCTTAGATTTTAAATAATATGGTGATTGATGCATCACTTAGAGAGCGTTCCAGTAATAACTACTATCGTTATATTTCAGGTCTTTGCCGGTAACTTTGACAAGAGTTCCGTGGTGAAACATCAGCTGAATAAGCCTATCAGAGCACGCTATATTCGCGTTTCAGCATCCAAGCACCGCGGTTCTGCATGTTTGAGGGTGGAGCTCTATGGATCGTCCCAGTCTGGTGAGTACTCGATCTTGGTCAATATTCTTGTCAAAATGGTTTAACATTAGTTTTATCTACGCCCTCGATAGTCTTCGATTTTGTTGCAAAAACGTATATAAAGATAGAAATTCAAGTTTTCTTTTGGTTGTTACACAGTCTGTTCACGAACATCTGGCGGTATCCGAATTGGGGGATTTATCCCTGACTATAACATTCGTGCAACCTCAATATACGCACCAGCTTACACAGGCTCCTCCGGAAGATTGAACGGTCCGTTTGGATGGGCGGTCGGTCCGGACGCAGGCGACGATGAATATCTTGAGGTGGACTTCGGGTACCCTGTGGTGTTGTGCGGAATGGCTATTCAAGGCAGTGGGGTAATAAAGAACAACGAGTTTGTAAAATCGTACAAGCTTCAGGTGTCTCAGGATGGGAGAGACTGGAAGTTCTACTCACCCAAGGACGACGGCGAGGTAGGAAGAATGGGCGAAATTAGTATCATTCTTAGATTTCTTGTAATTTCGGGAAGTTCTTTTGATATAAAATACATGCGTTTCTTCTTGTTTGTAGGAGTTTCTTATTCCTGGAAGCAAAGATCGCTTCGATACCGCCAAGCACGTCCTACAGCGTCCTGTTGTGGCCAAGTTCATCCGAGTCTATCCTGTGGAGTTCTACTCACATAAAACCATGCGAATTGACGCCTTTGGTGTACGGCAAGGTATGTGCATAAAATTTATATCTAACTTATGCACTTGCGATTTATTGAATCCTGGGGAATAGAAAAGGGAGGTACAGAAAGGAGAAAGAGGTTTTACAGGAAGTAGAGGAATGAGGCTGGATGGGAGTGGAGTAGGAAGAGGAAGAAAGACTGGGGAAGGAAGGGGAAGAAGATGGGAAAATGAAGGGGGACGGGGGAAAAGGTGGAGTCAAGGAAGAAAGAGTTGTGGAAAAAGAAGGTTGGAGGATAGTAGGGGGGGAAAGGGAGTGGGAGAAAAAGGGGTAAAGCAGAGTTAACGATGAAAGGAGATGGAATGGAGGAAGAAAGGGGGACCCGAATTGTTCAATGTAATTCAATATTGTATGGATAACATAATTTCCATCTTCCAAAGGCTGGCGCACGCCAATCGGCATGGCAAAGACAGCACACCAAGTTTCAAGCCATGCTCTTATCACAAGTGATGACCCGGCGTTCAATGCTGACGCGATCCGCTTTGGCAGTGGGACCAGCTGGTGTCCAGAAAATGACCCGGACACACAGGCTTCCCGTTATGCTCAGATCGACCTTGGTCAGAACTCTGTTATTACAGGTGTAGCGACGAAAGGTAACGGGAAGGACAGTTGGGTGACCGAATTCAGTGTGCAGTTTGCTGAAAATCCGACGGGTACTTGGTTCGACATCCCGCAGGTAAATAAATACTACTCAATACCAACGGTCACAGGGTAAGATACTTTACTAACTCGATCATCATGCATTTAATTATATATAGATATTTCTGGATATTAAACTGTGCAATATTAATTAAATACAATTACTATAATTGTAGTGAAATAACATGATCTCGTCGTTGACAGGGTAACATCGAAGGTAACGATGCCGCAGTCGGGACGGCAGTCAGCTGGTTGCGGGAGCCTGTGGTAGCGCGCTATGTACGAGTCACGCCTAAGTCCTTTGAGGGAAATCCTTGCTTTGCACTCGATCTCCATGGCAACAGGAAGCCCTTCGTAGGTCAGTACAAAGTATTCTCAATTAATTTTTTCTTTCAATTTTAAAACCACCATTCTCTCGATTGATTTTCATAGCTTCTATTTCTTTTAATGCTCGGCTGTTGTTTATAGCCCCAGCTCCTGTAATTCTCCAAGCCTCTCACTCCGGTACAGTCTCGCCTTCGAACTCGGCTGAAGTCACTTGTACTGCGTATGGAGTTCCTGGCGTCGTGTTGAACTGGAGTATTCGCGGCCAACTCGTCAAACCTCAGCCTGCGACCAAATTCTCCAAAGGTCTCGCCGAGTCCCGAATGAAGGTGACACACGGGTCAGCGGTCAGCGCCAAAGAGCTCGGCTCTTGTCAGCAGGGGGACGGGGAGGATAAGTTCAAATGCGTTCTGGATTACACTTGCACTGCATTCTACCATAATGAGGTCAGCGGCGGTGCGCACGAGAAGAAGACCACATTGCACGCTAATCTATGTAAGTCTTATTGAAATTTCTTTCCGATAAAAAAAAATGCTGACTGATTTTGCGTGGGATCTTGAAGTCTGAACATTCGTACGTCTTTGCGTTCCGTAGATATTCCCAAGCCGACTACTACTCCACCTCCAACAGCTCCGCCAGAGCCCGCGACGAAAAAACACGTCTCCCAACCCAAACCAAAGCATGTCGCTAAGAAGAAAAAGCAGCACGTCAAGGCAGGGAGCAATACACTCAGGGCAGGGCTTCTAGCAGCCGTCCTCGCATTTATTTTCACTGCTATTCTTTGATTTTGAGTGCGAGTGAAGAAAGAAACATTTTCATTTGCGTTTTTGAACTTGGGTTTGCTGTAATTTCTCATGTGCATGATTTTATTGCATCTCTTTTTCTTTTAAAACTATTTGTTTTCGATAATTTGACAACTTTGGCTTTTAGCTCTACTCTTCTACGCATGAATGAATTGTTTTTACTGGAAATAGCTCTCACGACCTTAAGTTTTGTTTAACGTTTTGCGGTTGAGTGTGCCTGAGTGCGTGTATACTGAATCATTCATTAACACCTGTATTACTGGCTCAAATAGTAAAGCGCATTTTTTAAGTTTCGTTTGAATTTTTATTATTTACTGTTGTCCGTCCGGTCTTTATAAGTGTTTCGTGTAATGTGAGCAACGTGACGCACAGGGTAACCATTAGTAAAGTGACGCACAGGGTGACCATGAGTTAAGTGACCCACAGGGTGACCATGAGTAAAGTGACGCACAGGGTGACCATGTGTAAAGTGACGCACAGGGTGACCATGAGTAAAGTGACGCACAGGGTGACCATGAGTAAAGCGACGCACAAGGTGACCATCAGTAAATTGACGCACAGGGTTACCATGAGTAAAGTGACGCACAGGGTGACCATGAGTGACGCACATAGTGACCATGGTAAAGTAACGCACAGGGTGACCATGAGAAAAGTGACGCACAGGGTGGACTTTAGAAGTGTGTATGCTATCATTCAGCATGAGTGATGATGACGCATGAGTAACGCATGAGTGACGCACAGGGTGACCATGGGTAAAGTGACGCACAGGGTGACCATGAGTAAAGTGACGCACAGGGTGACCACGAGTAACGCACAGGCTAAACCATGAGTAAAGCGACGCACAGGGTGACCATGAGTAAATTGACGCACTGGGTGACCATAAGTAAAGTGACGCACAGGGTGACCATAAGTAAATTGACGCACAGGGTGACCATGGGTAAAGTGACGCACAGGGTGACCATAAGTAAAGTGACGCACAGGGTGACCATGAGTAAAGTGACGCATAGGGTGACCATGAGTAGAGTATAACGCACAGGGTGACAATGAGTAAAGTGACGCACAGGGTGACCATGAGTAAAGTGACGCACAGGGTGACCATGACTAAAGTGACTCACAGGGTGACCATGAGTAAAGTGACGCACAGGGTGACCATGAGTAAAGTGACGCACAGGGTGACCTTGAGTAAAGTGACGCACAGGGTGACCATGTATAAAGAGACGCACAGGGTAACCATGAGTGACGTGACACTTAGGATAACTAGGATTGACATAACCTACAGGATAACCACGAGTTGCGTTACGCACAGGGTGACCACGAGTAACGCACAAGGTAACCATGAGTAAAGCGACGCACAGGGTGACCATGAGTAAATTGACGCACAGGGTTACCATGAGTAAAGTGACACACAGGGTGACCATGAGTAAAGTGACGCACAGGGTGACCATGAGTACACACAGGGTAACCATGAGTAAAGCGACGCACAGGGTGACCATGAGGAAATTGACGCACAGGGTGACCATGGGTAAAGTGACGCACAGGGTGACCATAAGTAAAGTGACGCAAAGGGTGACCATGAGTAAAGTGACGCATAGGGTGACCATGAGTAAAGTATGACGCACAGAGCGACCATGAGTAAAGTGACGCACAGGGTGACCATGAGTAAAGTAACGCACAGGGTGACCATGAGTAAAGTGACGCACAGGGTGACCATGAGTAAAGTGACGCACAGGGTGACCATGAGTGAAGTAACACACAGGGTGACCATAAGTAAAGTGACGCACAGGGTAACCATGAGTAAAGTGACGCATAGGGTGACCATGAGTAAAGTGACGCACAGGGTGACCATGAGTAAAGTGACGCACAGGGTGACCATGAGTAAAGTAACACACAGGGTGACCATGAGTAAATTGACGCACAGGGTGACCATGGGTAAAGTGACGCACAGGGTGACCATAAATAAAGTGACGCACAGGGTGACCATGAGTAAAGTGACGCATAGGGTGACCATGAGTAAAGTATGACGCACAGGGTGACCATGAGTAAAGTAACGCACAGGGTGACCATGAGTAAAGTGACGCACAGGGTGACCATGAGTAAAGTGACGCACAGGGTGACCATGAGCAAAGTAACACACAGGGTGACCATGAGTAAATTGACGTACAGGGTTACCATGAGTAAATTGACGCACAGGGTGACAATGAGTAAAGTGACGCATAGGGCGACCATGAGTAGAGTATGACGCACAGGGTGACCATGAGTAAAGTGACGCACAGGGTGACCATGAGTAAAGTGACGCACTGGGTGGCCATGAGTAAAGTGACTCACAGGGTTACCATGAGTAAAGTGACGCACAGGGTGACCATGAGTAAAGTGACGCACTGGGTGACCATGAGTAAAGTGACTCTCAGAGAGTGACCATGAGTAAAGTGACGCACAGGGTAACCAACAGTGACGTGACACGTAGGATAACTAGAAGTGACATACCCTACAGGATAACCACGAGTTGCGTTACGCACAGGGTAACCACGAGTAACGCGCAAGGTAACCATGAGTAAAGCGACGCACAGGGTGACCATGAGTAAATTGACGCAGAGTGTTACCATGAGTAAAGTGACGCACAGGGTGACCATGAGTAAAGTGATGCACAGGGTGACCATGAGTAACGCACAGGGTAACCATGAGTAAAGCGAAGCACAGGGTGACCATGAGTAACGCACAAGGTAACCATAAGTAAAGTGACGCAAAGGGTGACCATGAGTAAAGTGACACATAGGGTGACCATGAGTAAAGTATGACGCACAGGGCGACCATGAGTAAAGTAACACACAGGGTGACCATGAGTAAAGTAACACACAGGGTGACGATGAGTAAATTGACGCACAGGGTGCCAATGGGTAAAGTGACGCACAAGGTGACCATAAGTAAAGTGACGCACAGGGTGACCATGAGTAAAGTGACGCATTGGGTGACCATGAGTAAAGTATGATGCACAGGGTGACCATGAGTAAAGTAACGCACAGGGTGACCATGAGTAAAGTGACGCACAGGATGACCATGAGTAAAGTGACGCACAGGGTGACCAAGAGTAAAGAAACACCCAGGGTGACCATGAGTAAATTGACACACAGGGTTACCATGAGTAAATTGACGCACAGGGTTACCATGAGTAAAGTGATGCACAGAGTGACCACGAGTAACGCACAGGGTAACCATGAGTAAAGCGACGTACAGGGTGACCATGAGTAAATTGACGCACAGGGTGACCATGAGTAAAGTAACGCACAGGGTAACCATGAGTAAAGTGACGCATAGGGTGACCATGAGTAAATTGACGCACAGGGTGACCATGAGTAAAGTGACGCACAGGGTGACCACAAGTAACGCACAGGGTAACCATGAGTAAAGCGACCCACAGGGTGACCACGAGTAACGCACAGGGTAACCATGAGTAAAGTGACGCACAGGTGACCATGAGTAAATTAACGCACAGGGTTACCATGAGTAAAGTGATGCATAGGGTGACCATGAGTAAAGTATGATGCACAGGGTGACCATGAGTAAAGTAACGCACAGGGTGATCATGAGTAAAGTGACGCACAGGGATCATGAGTAAAGTGATGCACAGGGTGACCAAGAGTAAAGAAACACACAGGGTGACCATAAGTAAATTGACACACAGGGTGACCATGAGTAAAGTAACGCACAGGGTGACCATGAGTAAAGTAACGCACAGGGTGACCATGAGTAAAGTGACGCACAGGGTGACCAAGAGTAAAGAAACACACAGGGTGACCATGAGTAAATTGACACACAGGGTTACCATGAGTAAATTGACACACAGGGTTACCATGAGTAAAGTGATGCACAGGGTGACCACGAGTAACGCACAGGGTAACCATGAGTAAAGCGACGCACAGGGTGACCATAAGTAAAGTGAAGCACAGGGTGACCATGAGTAAAGTGACTCATAGGGTGACCATGAGTAAAGTATGACGCACAGGGTGACCATGAGTAAAGTAACGCCCAGGGTAACCATGAGTAAAGTGACGCATTGGGTGACCATGAGTAAATTGACGCACAGGGTTACCATGAGTAAAGTGACGCACAGGTTGACCACGAGTAACGCACAGGGTAACCATAAATAAAGCGACGCACAGGGTGACCATGAGTAAATTGACGCACAGGCTGACCATGAGTAAAGTAACGCACAGGGTAACCATGAGTAAAGCGACGCACAGGGTGACAATGAGTAAATTGACGCACAGGGTGACCATGAGTAAAGTGACGCACTGGGTGACCATGAGTAAAGTGACGCACAGAGTGACCATGAGTAAAGTGACGCACAGGGTGACCATGAGTAAAGTGACACACAGGGTGACCATGAGTAAATTTACGCACAGGGTGACCATGTGTAAAGAAATGCACAGGGTAACCATGAGTGATGTGACACGTAGGATACCTATGAGTGACAGAACCTACAGGATAACCACGAGTTGCGTTACGCATGGGAAGAATTTGATTGACGTTACCCACAGTGACACAACTAGCAACTTACTACTTCCAAAAACATCCTAGCGTGAAATAGATTCCGATATTTTTAGCGTGAAATAGATTCCGATATTTTTAGCGTGAAATAGATTCCGATATTTTAAGCGTGAAATAGATTCCGATATTTTAGCGTGAAATAGATTCCGATATTTTTCAACACTACTTCCAAAAACATCCGCGTGAAATAGATTCCGATATTTTTTCAACACTACTCCCAAAAACATCCTAGCGTGAAATAGATTCCGATATTTTTTCAACACTACTTCCAAAAACATCCTAGCGTGAAATAGATTCCGATATTTTTAGCGTGAAATAGATTCCGATATTTTAGCGTGAAATAGATTCCGATATTTTTAGCGTGAAATAGATTCCGATATTTTTAGCGTGAAAAAGATTCCGATATTTTAGCGTGAAATAGATTCCGATATTTTTAGTAGCGTGAAATAGATTCCGATATTTTTAGTAGCGTAAAATAGATTCCGATATTTTTAGCGTGAAATAGATTCCGATATTTTTAGCGTGAAATAGATTCCGATATTTTAAGCGTGAAATAGATTACGATATTTTTAGCGTGAAATAGATTCCGATATTTTTAGCGTGAAATAGATTCCGATATTTTTTTTTCAACACTACATCTACGCAAGCTGGGGTGACGTAAACATATAGGACATGGCTACTTGTTATAGCGGAGCCATCGCGGCCGCAGGCCGCGCGCGGAGCTCCATAGGTATGCGACTTGGTTTTGTGGTCATCGCGCGGTTACCCTGTGGTGTCACAAATCAGCCAGCCAGCCAGTAATCCAGTAATCCATCTAAAATTAGGGATTTGCTGCCAACTCACGTTTTCGGGTGCAATTTTTTTAATTTTGCGCTATCCATAATCTAGCGCACCTGCATAAATTATTTTCGCGCTGTGATGAAAATGCTCGTATTTTAGAGCGCACAAGTTGTTATAGCATTTAGCGCTCAGAGCAATTGTCCTGATGTGTTCACTCATTTACCGCTGATTGATAACTGATTGTTCTTGAGCCCGGGGTGACAGGAGCTTTCCCTTTTATAGCGGAACTTAATAACAATCTTAACTTGGATGGTATAAGTTTCATTTTATTCCTTGTTCAGCACTACTTGAATTATATTGTGAAAGGGTTGTCAGATAAAATTCTTGAAATACCAATTCATACAGTTTAGAAGTATACACACTCAGAACTTATCTACATGAGAAATTACAGCAAATCCAGGTTCAAAAACGCAAATAAAAATGTTTCAATCTTCACCCGCACTCAGGACATATGAAGCAGGTAATATAAGGTTATAACAAAATCAAAGAATAGCAGTGAAAATAAATGCGAGGACGGCTCCTAGAAGCCCTGCCCTGAGTGTATTGCTCCCTGCCTTGACGTGCTGCTTTTTCTTCTTAGCGACATGCTTTGGTTTGGGTTGGGAGACGTGTTTTTTCTTCGCGGGCTCTGGCGGAGCTGTTGGAGGTGGAGTAGTAGTCGGCTTGGGAATATCTACGGAACGCAAAGACGTACGAATGTTCAGACTTCAAGATTCACGCAAAATGAGTCAGCATTCTTTTTTATCGGGAATATAAACCGAACGCAAAGACGTACGGATGTTCAGACTTAAAGATCCCACGCAAAATCAGTCAGCATTCTTTTTTATCGGGAAGAAATTTTAATAAGACTTACATAGATTAGCGTGCAATGTGGTCTTCTTCTCGTGCGCACCGCCGCTGACCTCATTATGGTAGAATGCAGTGCAAGTGTAATCCAGAGCGCATTTGAACTTATCCTCCCCGTCCCCCTGCTGACAAGAGCCGAGCTCCTTGGCGCTGACCGCTGACCCGTGTGTCACCTTCATTCGGGACTCGGCGAGACCTTTGGAGAATTTGGTCGCAGGCTGAGGTTTGACGAGTTGGCCGCGAATACTCCAGTTCAACACGACGCCAGGAACTCCATACGCAGTACAAGTGACTTCAGCCGAGTTCGAAGGCGAGACTGTACCGGATCGAGAGGCTTGGAGAATTACAGGAGCTGGGGCTATAAACAACAGCCGAGCATTAAAAGAAATAGAAGCTATGAAAATCAATCGAGAGAATGGTGGTTTTAAAATTGAAAGAAAAAATTAATTGAGAATACATTTTTACTTACCTACGAAGGGCTTCCTGTTGCCATGGAGATCGAGTGCAAAACAAGGACTCCCCTCAAAGGACTTAGGCGTGACTCGTACATAGCGCGCTACCACAGGCTCCCGCAACCAGCTGACTGCCGTCCCGACTGCGGCATCGTTACCTTTGATGTTACCCTGTCAACGACGAGATCATGTTATTTCACTACAATTATAGTAATTGTATTTAATTAATATTGCACAGTTTAATATCCAGAAATATCTATATATAATTAAATGCATGATGATCGAGTTAGTAAAGTGTCTTACCCTGTGACCGTTGGTATTGCGTAGTATTTATTTACCTGCGGGATGTCGAACCAAGTACCCGTCGGATTTTCAGCAAACTGCACACTGAATTCGGTCACCCAACTGTCCTTCCCGTTACCTTTCGTCGCTACACCTGTAATAACAGAGTTCTGACCAAGGTCGATCTGAGCATAACGGGAAGCCTGTTTGTCCGGGTCATTTTCTGGACACCAGCTGGTCCCACTGCCAAAGCGGATCGCGTCAGCAGTGAACGCCGGGTCATCACTTGTGATAAGAGCATGGCTTGAAACTTGGTGTGCTGTCTTTGCCATGCCGATTGGCGTGCGCCAGCCTTTGGAAGATGGAAATTATGTTATCCATACAATATTGAATTACATTGAACAATTCAGGTCCCCCTTCCTTCCTCCATTCCATCTCCTTTCATCGTTAACTCTGCTTTACCCCTTTCTCTCCCACTCCCTTTCCCCCCCTACTATCCTCCAACCTTCTTTTTCCACAACTCTTTCTACCTTGACTCCACCTTTTCCCCCGTCCCCCTTCATTTTCCCATCTTCTTCCCCTTCCTTCCCCAGTCTTTCTTCCTCTTCCTACTCCACTCCCATCCACCCTCATTCCTCTACTTCCTGTAAAACCTCTTTCTCCTTTCTGTACCTCCCTTTTCTATTCCCCAGTATTCAATAAATCGCAAGTGCATAAGTTAGATATAAATTTTATGCACATACCTTGCCGTACACCAAAGGCGTCAATTCGCATGGTTTTATGCGAGTAGAACTCCACAGGATAGACTCGGATGAACTTGGCCACAACAGGACGCTGTAGGACGTGCTTGGCGGTATCGAAGCGATCTTTGCTTCCAGGAATAAGAAACTCCTACAAACGAAGAAGAAACGCATGTATTTTATATCAATAGAATTCTCGAATTACAAGAAGTCTAAGAATGATACTAATTTCGCCCATTCTTCCTACCTCGCCGTCGTCCTTGGGTGAGTAGAACTTCCAGTCTCTCCCATCCTGAGACACCTGAAGCTTGTACGATTTTACAAACTCGTTGTTCTTTATTACCCCACTGCCTTGAATAGCCATTCCGCACAACACCACAGGGTACCCGAAGTCCACCTCAAGATATTCACCGTCGCCTGCGTCCGGACCGACCGCCCATCCAAACGGACCGTTCAATCTTCCGGAGGAGCCTGTGTAAGCTGGTGCGTATATTGAGGTTGCACGAATGTTATAGTCAGGGATAAATCCCCCAATTCGAATACCGCCAGATGTTCGTGAACAGACTGTGTAACAACCAAAAGAAAACTTGAATTTCTATCTTTATATAGGTTTTTTGCAACAAAATCGGAGACTATCGAGGGCATAGATAAAACTAATGTTAAACCATTTTGACAAGAATATTGATCAAGATCGAGTACTCACCAGACTGGGACGATCCATAGAGCTCCACCCTCAAACATGCAGAACCGCGGTGCTTGGATGCTGAAACGCGAATATAGCGTGCTCTGATAGGCTCATTCAACTGATGTTTCACCACGGAACTCTTGTCAAAGTTACCGGCAAAGACCTGAAATATAACGATAGTAGTTATTACTGGAACGCTCTCTAAGTGATGCATTAATCACCATATTATTTAAAAGCTAAGCGCATAGCCTCTAAAGGATATCACCTTCTCGCTCGCAGCCTCGCTATAATGAAACCATTTCGCGGCATCGTCAGAGTACATCACTTTGTATGACGTCACCCATGAGTGTGATTTGCTGTCCCCCTGGGTTGCTATGGCACAGACCACGTGATCAGCGCCGAGGTCGAACTGTATCCAAGGCTGCGTGTCATCACTAGCGGCGCACCAAGCGTTTGCCGAGGTGAAACCAAGTCGACCGTGATGTGCTGGTGAGTTCTGGTCTCGCTTTGAAGACGATGTGATGTGGCTGTTTGAAATGCTGTGGTCTTCTAGGCCGAGTGGAGATTGGTCACAAGACTCTGAAAGGCGATAAGAAAAATGACGATATTATCATTCATTCTGATTTACCTAGTAAATTAAAAAGTCATAGACATTTTCTATGTTCATTTGTACATTTCACTTCTGTAACAGTGAAATTCAAACATCATTGAATTAAAGCCTACAAAATTTTAACCAATTTAGACAGAAGTTCGAGCAACCGCAAAAAGAAAAAAAAAAGAATGAAAGAAAATAAAAAATGCGCGATGTTTTTATGTGATTGATATTTGAAGTGTTATTGGTACCTACCTTGGCACCCAAACAATTCAGCTCTTAGACAGATGGAGGAGTGCCAGGCGGTAGGGTTGATACGGATGTATCTCGCTCGGAGTTGCCTAATGAACCAATTCACGCGAACCTGGGCAGCGTCTTTATTCCCCTCAAACCGGTGCTACACAAAGCAAGACGTTGATTCTGAATATCATCAGAGCTAGATTTTTTGGGGTATTCATATTGATATTCATATTTACCGCATCTGAATCCTGTTCGTTCTTGTACTCGCTCCAAGTGCTGTTGGTCATACCATACTGCAAAATATAGTTAGACACCCAGCCTCCTTCACATCCCTGGATAGCCACGCCCGATATGGTCCGCGCAGACATTAAGTCGATCTGGAGGTACTGGCCCTGGGTTGCATGGGCCGCCGACCAACCTTTTGGTGAATACAAACGGGCCAAGTGGGCGTTGTCCGGATGTGATGATGCCTTGAAAGTGCTTCTGTCAAGAGCGCCATTCTCGAGACCAAGTGGCTCAGAGCACACTGCAGATGACACGTTAAGGTTGAGGCGATGACGTAACGGTAAACAAAGTGCACGGTTTCAGATTTTGGTTTAAATTATCTCTTGCTAATAACATATTAATGATAATCATTTGCCAATAACATACTAATGATAATGATTTGCCAAATTCAGAAAAGTAGATATAGCCAAATTAACAAGCAAATAAACAAAAGAATATAAATAAATAAACAAGCAAATAAACGAAAGAATTCAAATAAATAAACAAGCAAATATATGACTGAGAGTGATTCCTACCATTGGATAATTCACCGAACAGCTCCACTTTCATAGATTTGTGTCCGTAGACAGTCACCGGTACAAACCGAATAAACTTGGCTTCCACAGGAGTATTCAGCTCAAACTTGACTGAATTGGAAACATGGATTTGGTTCCTCTCGAACACCTAGATATAATAAATAATAATAATAATAATAATAATAATAATAATAATAATAATAATAATAATAATAATAATAATAATAATAATAATAATAATAATAATAATAATAATAATAATAATAATAATAATAATAATAATAATAATAATAATAATAATAATAATAATAATAATAATAATAATAAATGTCATTCTTAAAAAAGACAAAAATTGTCAATCGAAAGGAAATGGAGGCGTTTTGCAAACCTTGTCCTCGCCAGCCGTCTCTTGGTAAGTGCCCCAGTTTAAGTTATCCATCGAGTTCAGAACTTTGTAACTGTCGACGAACTCGTTGTTCTTCTCGTGCCCTTTGGTGGCAACGGCGCAAATCTTGTATACGCGTCCGAGATCTATCTGCAGGTAGTCGTTTGGATCGTCATTGATCTTAGCACCCCATGCGGCCAAATTGTTGCTGTATCTTGCAAGATGAGGAAGGTAGTCATCGCGATAACTACTTGATGCCGTGAAATGATTGTCCGGGAACAGAGCCTTGCTGCCTAGACCGAGCTCAAATTTTGCGCATTCTGTAGAATAAAAGCAAAATATCTTTAGTCAATGTAAAAAAAACATAATGGAATGTATGACGTCATGTATTTTTTTTTCAATTTGCAAATATCTTGAGATAGTGTTTTCTAAGGTTAAATGAGAAAACTTGTGTTTCTCCACGACAAAACTATCTTATTTTCGCTAGCTCACCCAAACTGTTGACAGAATTTGCCGCCGCTAGAATGCAGAAAAGGCAGAGAATTCGCCCCGTCCACTTCATGCTGCCGGCGTGAAGAGCCGTGCGCGCAAACTGACGTCACTAAACGTAATTTGGTTAATTGGACATGACCGGAGGGTAATTAGAATGTTAATGATGGGAGAATTTTCCAGAAAGACAAAAACGTAAGAGCAAAAAAGCGTAGTATAGGGATGGGCACAGACAGATGATTTGAGAACAATAAATATTGTGAGAGCCTCGAACCACAGATAGCTCGAACAAATAAAAAAAACGCCTTGCCGTGAAAAAAGATTGAAGATTAAATTAAGACGACATTGTAAAAAATCAGTACATTGATGTGGTTACATAAAGCCGAAGGAAATCAACTGCATGGTTATGTTTTACTCGAGTTTCTTAAGTAAAAACAGAAATTTCTCAAAATTTTGTAATAATGGCGTTATAGAACGTCCAATCGTATTCTAAACGCTCGATTCTTTCATAAAGCAAAAATTCCTTTTTGTGACGCAAGCTAGGGCGAGCCAGCGAACGGACAGGACGGACAGAATAGCTTCGGCTATTCGACACCAGCATGCGGAGATGGGCAGTCATTTATGTGCTTCTCTGCATCTTCACAACACCTTACACTGCCACAGAATTAGGTGGGTAAAGACCATGACATCTACTGGATGCAATGTACCTAGAATGCCAGAATGCTGTTCTGGTTTAAATCTCTCTGTCAAATTATTGTGGTCTACTGACTAAAATGTATATCGCCGTGTGCGATATATGCCAGTGCAAAAACATCCCCAGCATTATTGTAAGAAACGAGGAGCTTTTCTAGGTCCAACAATATGTTTTATAGCAGTTAATTTTTAGAGGCTATGTGCTATCGATGTTGGACAATGCTAAATTAAGGTCAGATTGTTGAGAAACGCACGTAGCGTGGAAGGTCAAAACAACAGATACCTCATGCACAATGTTGGATGATGGGCAAGAATGTCAATCAACCACTCCAGTTGAAATTGCTCACATTTGAAAATACAACGGTTTGTTAGCAAAATAATCATTCATGAATGAGATAAGATACTTTATCGTTGTAATATTTTATTAAAAATATCCCAGTTACTCGCTTGAGTTGGCCTATGGAAATGACTGCTTAGTGTGACTTGGTATCGCGCGAAAATGGCGGCATTATTGGTCTTCTTCATTATTTGTTCGTTTCTCTCACAGACTGTGCAGAATATCAACTCGACTTAAGCAGCCGATCCCTGTTCACGGATCAGCACTTTTCATCATCAAGTGTCTACAATAAGAACTTTCAACCTTTCAATGCAAGATACAGCGATGGTTTGGCCGCATGGTGCGCTGAAAAGGTCGACAATCCAAACGATTACCTGCAAATAGACCTTGGTCGCGTACACCAGATATGCGCCGTAGCGTCGAAAGGTTACGAAAGCAGCAATGAATTCACGACTAGCTATAGGGTTCTGTATTCGATGGATAATGCCTTCTGGGCAACTTATCAAGAAACGCCAGGGGAGGACAAGGTATGCTAAAGTCAATTCATTCGTGATTCGCAACATAATTCTTAATATTAAAAGTCGCTTTATCTTTTCGATCGCATATGACTCGCACTAAAGACAGAGTAACGGCGGTAGAATGGGGAAGAAAGATACCTCCCCCTACCCCCACCCCCAAATAAAAATTAGAAATTGCTGTCGACATCACTGATCGGGGGCGGATCCAGAAGTTTCAAAAAGGGGTGCCGAGGCAATACTTTCAAGACTGGGGGGGGGGGGGGGGGTTCATTGTCCATCCATAGATTTCCTTATATTTCTTGTTATTCAGAAGCCAAATGTCTGAAAATAGGGGGGGGACTGTTCGGCCCACCCCTAGATCCGCCTCTGCTGATCTGCTGATTTCCATTTTCTTATTTCAGGTTTTCCAGAGAGGGCGTATCAAAGTTAGCAAGTCAGTTAAATTTCCATTGAGGACTCCAATCAAAGCCAAGTTTATTCGTTTCGTACCGGTGGAGTTTTACGGTCATAAATGCCTCAGGGTGGAGCTATTTGGAGTACTAGATGAAGGTATCTGTATTTCGTCTCCTTCTGTAATCGTTACTTCACCTTTTTTCTAAAGACCATGGGCCGGTTGAAAGTAAGTTAGCGCTAACCCAGGGATAAATACGGTATCTATTGGATTGGATAAGAAGAGTATTGATCTTTGGGATAGCGTTGCTTTCCAGGAACCCGGCCCTGTCTTCCTGTGGAATCTATAATGATATTATTTGAATACTTGAAGCTGGTCGCGCGCACAAGGTAAGTATTCATTTTGAACGCGAAAATATTGACTGATGTAATAAGCTCACAGCTGCTTGGCATGGCGGGAAGGCCAGATCACCAAGCCCGTGGCTACTTCCACTACGAAATCACGTGACTTTTGGGGGGACAAACTTGCGCGCCCCGGCTCTTAGCTGCAAAACTTATTCAGTGCTAAAGAATCAGCCAGAGTTTTTTATTGAAATATCTTTGTACGTTGCTGTCTAGAGTGAGGGGCGTAGCAATTTTTGCCTTCATTTTGTCGTGAATTTGCCACAAGTCACGTGATACTTAGTGCAAGTCCCCTATGCCCCCGCATTGTTAGTTTCGAAATTACTTCTTGCGGTATTGTTTTCGTCTTTGTTGAAAAGTTTTGTATCCTCTGCGATACACAAAAACAAAATGTTTTTTTTTCAAATAAGTGTTTTTGTATGAGTGAGTCACTATGCTATCTTAGGTTGCTCTGAGCCACTTGGACTAGAGATCGGAGCTTTTGGAAGCAACACCTTTGCGGCATCTTCGCACCCCGACAACGCCCACTTCGCTCGTCTCTATTCATCTAAAGGCTGGTCCGCAGCTGAAGCAACGCAAGGCCAATACCTCCAGATCGACTTGATGTCTGCGCGGACTGTATCGGGCGTGGCTATCCAGGGGTGCGAAGGGGGATGGGTGTCTTCTTTTGTGCTCCAGCATGGTATGACCAACAGCACCTTCAATGATTACAAACTGGACGGTCAATATACGGTAAGAGAAAACCTCGTAGTACAGTACAAGGGGAGGGGAGGGGATAGGAATACAGAGTTCTAAAATTTTCCAATTCTAGATACAAAACCTTACATGCATGTACACAATAAAATTCTTCTTCAATGTCTGGAAACAAAGTTGACGGGATAGTCAACTTGCTTGTTTATGAAATTAATGAGTGTAAACTGGCAATTCCTGGCTAGGCACCAGATGGTGCATTTTATCTGCGGAATAATTTAATCCCCTCAGACAATACGATTTTTTTCTGTTGTACAGCACTCGTTCGAGGGGAATAAAGACGCTATCCAGGTTCGCGTGAATTGGCTCAGTAAGCACATCCGAGCGAGATACATCCGCATCAACCCTACCGCCTGGCATTCCTCCATCTGTCTGAGAGTCGAACTGTTTGGTTGTTTAGGTAGGAAGGCATTCCTCCATCTGTCTGAGAGTCGAACTGTTTGGTTGTTAAGGTAGGAAGGCATTCCTCCATCTGTCTGAGAGTCGAACTGTTTGGTTGTTTAGGTAGGAAGGCATCCCTCCATCTGTCTGAGATTAGAACTGTTTGGTTGTTTAGGTAGGAAGGCCTTCCTCCATCTGTCTGAGAGTCGAACTGTTTGGTTGTTTAGGTAGGAAGGCATTCCTCCATCTGTCTGAGAGTCGAACTGTTTGGTTGTTTAGGTAGGAAGGCCGCTGCGTAGTTCTATAAATTTTAAGTTTTAAAAAATTAAAAGTCTCTGCAAGACTACGCAGAATGAAAAACATACGAATGAAAAACATACATCTAATATTAAAACCTCTCCAGTCAACCTTCATCTTTTTTTTTTACACATCTTTTTAGGGATTTGTTTTCATCGATTTTTCACGATTAAATTTTTTTGACAGAGTCTTGTGATCAGTCGCCGCTCGGCGTTGGAGACCACAGGATCCCCGATAGCCACATCACATCTTCTTCAATCATAGACAAAGATTCCGCCGCCAGTCACGCTAGACTTGGGTTAGATAACGCTTGGTGCGCATCTAGTGACGATGATAAACCTTGGATACAGTTCGATCTTGGTGACGATCACGTGATCTGTGCTATAGCAACACAGGGAGACAGCAAATCAGAATCATGGGTGACGTCATACCACGTACAGTATTCTGAAGTGGGTACGGATTGGCAAGGCAATAGTTACAAGGCGATAGGACGTGGCGCCAATGAGGTACCCTACTTTTCTTTCTTCAGAACCATTTCCGTTTCCTATTTAATGTTTGCGTCACGTTACCTCCTGCTTCTATTGTAAGGGCTATATGTGATCAGTTGTGCGTTGTCAGTGTTTAACACAATTTAAATTCACTATTAGAAAAAAAGAACACTAGTCCTGACAAATAAAAAAGCTAGAATGTGCAGTCTCCTTTACAGCAAGTCACGCAACGCACCTCGCGCCACACTGCCCCAGGTCCAGTGAATGCAAGTGTTTTCTACCAAAATACTTATATTGCTTTCTGTAAAATGATTTCCAGCTTTTCGCGGGCAGCTTTGACAAGAGCTCTGTTGTGAAGCATCAGCTGGACAACCCTATTAGGGCGCGGTATGTTCGCGTCCTACCGCAAGATTATAGCGGCTTTGCGTGCATGAGAGTGGAGCTCTACGGCTCTTCTCTTTCCGGTAAAAAGTGCACCTTATAATAGAAAGAAAGCAAAAGGAGAGATAGAGAGCAAGCGAGCGAGAGGGAAAAAGAGAGAGAGAGAGAGAGAGAGAGAGAGAGAGAGAGAGAGAGAGAGAGAGAGAGAGAGAGAGAGAGAGAGAGAGAGAGAGAGAGAGAGAGAGAGAGAGAGAGAGAGAGAGAGAGAGAGAGAGAGAGAGAGAGAGGAGAAAGGAGAAAGGAGAAAGGAGAAAAGAGAAAAGAGAAAGAGAGGGGGGATAGTGGTAGGGAGGGAGAAAGAGGGGGGGAATGGAGGAAGGGAGGGAGAAAGAGACGGGAATGGAGGAAGTGAGGGAGAAAGAAAGGGGGGTTGGAGAAAGGGAGGGAGAGAGAGGGGGGATGGAGGAAGGGAGGGAGAGAGAGGGGGGATAGTGGAAGGGAGGGAGAAAGAGAGGGGGGATGGAGGGAGGAAGGGAGAGAGAGAGGGGGGATGGAGGGAGGAAGGGAGAGAGAGAGGGGGGATGAAGGGAGGAAGGGAGAAAGAGAGGGGGATAGTGGAAGGGAGGGAGACAGAGAGGGGGGATGGAGGGAGGAAGGGAGAGAGAGAGGGGGGATGGAGGGAGGGAGGGAGAAAGCTTCCTTTATACTTGATTTTTCCCCTTCTTTAGTTTTTGAGGGTCAATTGATTTGTTTTTTAATTTGTGCTAGTCTGTCAACGAACATCTGGTGGTATCCGATTGGGAGGATCTATCCCGGACTATAAGATACGCGCAACCTCAAGATACGCACCAGCTTACGCAGGCTTCTCTGGAAGATTGAACGGTCCGTTTGGATGGGCGGTCGGTCCGGACGCAGGCGACGATGAATATCTTGAGGTGGACTTCGGGTACCCTGTGGTGTTGTGCGGAATGGCTATTCAAGGCAGTGGGGTAATAAAGAACAACGAGTTTGTAAAATCGTACAAGCTTCAGGTGTCTCAGGATGGGAGAGACTGGAAGTTCTACTCACCCAAGGACGACGGCGAGGTAGGAAGAATGGGCGAAATTAGTATCATTCTTAGACTTCTTGTAATTCGAGAATTCTATTGATATAAAATGTGTAATGTATGCGTATCTTCTTGTTTGTAGGAGTTTCGAGAATTCTATTGATATAAAATGTATAATGTATGTGTATCTTCTTGTTTGTAGGAGTTTCTTATTCCTGGAAGCAAAGATCGCTTCGATACCGCCAAGCACGTCCTACAGCGTCCTGTTGTGGCCAAGTTCATCCGAGTCTATCCTGTGGAGTTCTACTCGCATAAAACCATGCGAATTGACGTCTTTGGTGTACCGCAAGGTATATGTACTCATGGCACATTTTTTTCATTATCCACAGAAAGATTCAGACTGAAATATCATTATGTGGAAAAATGATTTTTTTATAGGATGGCGATCACCCGTTGGTATCGAGTCAGGACAAACACGAGTTGCGAGTTCCCAAATAACGAGTGATGATCCGTCATTTGACGCTAACCTAGTGCGCTTGTACAGCGGTTTTCGGTGGTGCGCCGAACAGAATGCGGATCCACAGGGTTTCCGGTATGTGCAGGTAGACTTGCAAGTCAATCACGTGATAACGGGTGTTGCTACACGTGGCGATACGAACAACTGGGTGAAGACATACACTTTGCAATTCGCTCTGGCTCAAGACTCGTGGTTCAACTCGACTGAGGTAAGTTGTTGATAGAGAAGCCCGAACAAAACTGGCCTCTTTAGTCATCCGTGCAGTCATCGCCATTATGATTGCCATCTTCAACGCAATTTTCATCGTGTTATCATTGTCATCATTATCAACTATGGACATCATTATTATTACAAAAAAAACAGCATCAAAAGACTATAGTGCAATCACCATTGTTGTCGTAAATCAAAGATCATCATAAGCAAAAACAATATTCAACATCATCATCAACAGCGTTTTCGCCCGGTTGACCTCAAGACAAAGAAAGTTTTGGCCAACTTCGTAGCATGGTGCAACATGTTATGCAGATCATAGATTCTTCGGCCAAACAAATAAACAAAGCTACTATGTTTTATTTTTTAGCAATACTTGCGCCGTTTAGCACGGGTGTCGTTTTTCTCGTCCTGTTGTCACTTCGTCGCCACCTTCAACATAAACCTTTGTTTCTTGTGTCTACAACTTATTCACGTGCCTATTGTGTTTGTGCAGCTAGTCAAAGGGAACAGTGATGGTACCGGAACAGCAGTCAGCTGGTTGGTGAGACCTGTGGTGGCGCGCTTTGTACGAATTACGCCCAAGACATCACACGGAAAGCCCTGCTTTGCGTTTGATCTTCATGGCTACCGCAATAACGATACAGGTGCGTTCTAGATTGGTACTGTTCAATCAAGTTTACTCGAAGCCTCGGTGACTAAACCTAAGACAGTAATATCAATGATGAAAATGAAGAAGATTGTGATACATAGAAGACTTGAGTTACCGGGATAAAATTACATTAAATGCGTCAGGTAAATCCGAGGGAAACTTTGGTTGGTTGGAGTTAGCGGGGGCTCGGGTTACTGAGGGGACGAGGTATCCTGTAAGGATTTTATTATGACGGGTTTGTGTGCCATGCTGGTGTTCATCCATGTTCATGTTCATCTCTTCCCACACAGTCCCCCCTCCATCCGTCGCAATGACCAAGACAGGAGAGCTCTCCGCATCCAGCGACACTGAACTCACGTGCACCGTGTACAGTGACCCGAGAGTAAAGATTGAATGGATCATGAAAGACAAGCCACTCGTCCCACAACCCACCACTCATTACAACAAGGGATTCGCCATTTCGTCTCTGCAAGTACCGTACGTGTCCACAAGCCACGTAAAGAAGCTTGGTATATGCAGCTTCGAGGATTATACAAGGGAGAGATATATCTGCTCCTGGGAGTACAGGTGTAATGCATTCCTACCTCATGTGATCAGCTGTGGCGCTACTGGAGTGACGGGAACTGTGCATGCAGAGATAAGTAAGTCAAGTGTTGAGGGCTAGGTGCTACTGGAGTGACGGGAACTGCGCATGCAGAGATAAGTAAGTCAAGTGTTAAGGGCTAGGTGCTACTGGAGTGACGGGAACTGTGCATGCAGAGATAAGTAAGTCAAGTGTTGAAGGCTAGGCGCTACTGGAGTGACGAGAACTGTGCATGCAGAGATAAGTAAGTCAAGTGTTAAAGGCTAGGTGCTACTGGAGTGACGGGAACTGTGCATGCAGAGATAAGTAAGTCAAGTGTTGAAGGCTAGGTGCTACTGGAGTGACGGGAACTGCGCATGCAGAGATAAGTAAGTCAAGTGTTGAGGGCTAGGTGCTACTGGAGTGACGAGAACTGTGCATTCAGAGATAAGTAAGTCAAGTGTTAAAGGCTAGGTGCTACTGGAGTGACGGGAACTGTGCATGCAGAGATAAGTAAGTCAAGTGTTGAAGGCTAGGTGCTACTGGAGTGACGAGAACTGTGCATTCAGAGATAAGTAAGTCAAGTGTTAAGGGCTAGGTGCTACTGGAGTGACGAGAACTGTGCATTCAGAGACAAGTAAGTCAAGTGTTGAAGGCTAGGTGCTACTGGAGTGACGAGAACTGTGCATTCAGAGATAAGTAAGTCAAGTGTTAAGGGCTAGGTGCTACTGGAGTGACGAAAACTGTGCATGCAGAGATAAGTAAGTCAAGTGTTGAAGGCTAGGTGCTACTGGAGTGACGGGAACTGCGCATGCAGAGATAAGTAAGTCAAGTGTTGAGGGCTAGGTGCTACTGGAGTGACGAGAACTGCGCATGCAGAGATAAGTAAGTCAAGTGTTGAAGGCTAGGTGCTACTGGAGTGACGAGAACTGTGCATGCAGAGATAAGTAAGTCAAGTGTTGACGGCTAGGTGCTACTGGAGTGACGGGAACTGAGCATGCAGAGATAAGTAAGTCAAGTGTTAAGGGCTAGGTGCTACTGGAGTGACGAGAACTGTGCATGGAGAGATAAGTAAGTCAAGTGTTGAAGGCTAGGCGCTACTGGAGTGACGAGAACTGTGCATGCAGAGATAAGTAAGTCAAGTGTTGAAGGCTAGGTGCTACTGGAGTGACGAGAACTGCGCATGCAGAGATAAGTAAGTCAAGTGTTGAAGGCTAGGTGCTACTGGAGTGACGGGAACTGTGCATGCAGAGATAAGTAAGTCAAGTGTTAAGGGCTAGGTGCTACTGGAGTGACGAGAACTGTGCATGGAGAGATAAGTAAGTCAAGTGTTGAAGGCTAGGTGCTACTGGAGTGACGAGAACTGTGCATGCAGAGATAAGTAAGTCAAGTGTTAAGGGCTAGGTGCTACTGGAGTGACGAGAACTGTGCATGGAGAGATAAGTAAGTCAAGTGTTGAAGGCTAGGTGCTACTGGAGTGACGAGAACTGTGCATGCAGAGATAAGTAAGTCAAGTGTTAAGGGCTAGGTGCTACTGGAGTGACGAGAACTGTGCATGGAGAGATAAGTAAGTCAAGTGTTGAAGGCTAGGTGCTACTGGAGTGACGAGAACTGTGCATGCAGAGATAAGTAAGTCAAGTGTTAAGGGCTAGGTGCTACTGGAGTGACGGGAACTGTGCATGCAGAGATAAGTAAGTCAAGTGTTGAGGGCTAGGTGCTACTGGAGTGACGGGAACTGCGCATGCAGAGATAAGTAAGTCAAGTGTTGAGGGCTAGGCGCTACTGGAGTGACGGGAACTGTGCATGCAGAGATAAGTAAGTCAAGTGTTGAGGGCTAGGCGCTACTGGAGTGACGGGAACTGTGCATGCAGTGATAAGTAAGTCAAGTGTTGAGGGCTAGGTGCTACTGGAGTGACGGGAACTGCGCATGCAGAGATAAGTAAGTCAAGTGTTGAGGGCTAGGTGCTACTGGAGTGACGAGAACTGCGCATGCAGAGATAAGTAAGTCAAGTGTTAAGGGCTAGGCGCTACTGGAGTGACGAGAACTGTGCATGCAGAGATAAGTAAGTCAAGTGTTGAGGGCTAGGTGCTACTGGAGTGACGAAAACTGTGCATGCAGAGATAAGTAAGTCAAGTGTTGAAGGCTAGGTGCTACTGGAGTGACGGGAACTGCGCATGCAGAGATAAGTAAGTCAAGTGTTGAGGGCTAGGTGCTACTGGAGTGACGAGAACTGCGCATGCAGAGATAAGTAAGTCAAGTGTTGAAGGCTAGGTGCTACTGGAGTGACGAGAACTGTGCATGCAGAGATAAGTAAGTCAAGTGTTGACGGCTAGGTGCTACTGGAGTGACGGGAACTGAGCATGCAGAGATAAGTAAGTCAAGTGTTAAGGGCTAGGTGCTACTGGAGTGACGAGAACTGTGCATGGAGAGATAAGTAAGTCAAGTGTTGAAGGCTAGGCGCTACTGGAGTGACGAGAACTGTGCATGCAGAGATAAGTAAGTCAAGTGTTGAAGGCTAGGTGCTACTGGAGTGACGAGAACTGCGCATGCAGAGATAAGTAAGTCAAGTGTTGAAGGCTAGGTGCTATTGGAGTGACGGGGACTGTGCATGCAGAGATAAGTAAGTCAAGTGTTAAGGGCTAGGTGCTACTGGAGTGACGAGAACTGTGCATGGAGAGATAAGTAAGTCAAGTGTTGAAGGCTAGGTGCTACTGGAGTGACGAGAACTGTGCATGCAGAGATAAGTAAGTCAAGTGTTAAGGGCTAGGTGCTACTGGAGTGACGAGAACTGTGCATGGAGAGATAAGTAAGTCAAGTGTTGAAGGCTAGGTGCTACTGGAGTGACGAGAACTGTGCATGCAGAGATAAGTAAGTCAAGTGTTAAGGGCTAGGTGCTACTGGAGTGACGAGAACTGTGCATGGAGAGATAAGTAAGTCAAGTGTTGAAGGCTAGGTGCTACTGGAGTGACGAGAACTGTGCATGCAGAGATAAGTAAGTCAAGTGTTAAGGGCTAGGTGCTACTGGAGTGACGGGAACTGTGCATGCAGAGATAAGTAAGTCAAGTGTTGAGGGCTAGGTGCTACTGGAGTGACGGGAACTGCGCATGCAGAGATAAGTAAGTCAAGTGTTGAGGGCTAGGCGCTACTGGAGTGACGGGAACTGTGCATGCAGAGATAAGTAAGTCAAGTGTTGAGGGCTAGGCGCTACTGGAGTGACGGGAACTGTGCATGCAGTGATAAGTAAGTCAAGTGTTGAGGGCTAGGTGCTACTGGAGTGACGGGAACTGTGCATGCAGAGATAAGTAAGTCAAGTGTTGAGGGCTAGGTGCTACTGGAGTGACGAGAACTGCGCATGCAGAGATAAGTAAGTCAAGTGTTAAGGGCTAGGCGCTACTGGAGTGACGAGAACTGTGCATGCAGAGATAAGTAAGTCAAGTGTTGAGGGCTAGGTGCTACTGGAGTGACGGGAACTGCGCATGCAGAGATAAGTAAGTCAAGTGTTGAGGGCTAGGTGCTACTGGAGTGACGGGAACTGCGCATGCAGAGATAAGTAAGTCAAGTGTTAAAGGCTAGGTGCTACTGGAGTGACGGGAACTGTGCATGCAGAGATAAGTAAGTCAAGTGTTGAAGGCTAGGTGCTACTGGAGTGACGGGAACTGCGCATGCAGAGATAAGTAAGTCAAGTGTTAAAGGCTAGGTGCTACTGGAGTGACGGGAACTGTGCATGCAGAGATAAGTAAGTCAAGTGTTGAAGGCTAGGTGCTACTGGAGTGACGGGAACTGTGCATGCAGAGATAAGTAAGTCAAGTGTTAAAGGCTAGGTGCTACTGGAGTGACGGGAACTGTGCATGCAGAGATAAGTAAGTCAAGTGTTGAAGGCTAGGTGCTACTGGAGTGACGGGAACTGCGCATGCAGAGATAAGTAAGTCAAGTGTTGAGGGCTAGGTGCTACTGGAGTGACGAGAACTGCGCATGCAGAGATAAGTAAGTCAAGTGTTGAGGGCTAGGTGCTACTGGAGTGACGAGAACTGTGCATTCAGAGATAAGTAAGTCAAGTGTTAAAGGCTAGGTGCTACTGGAGTGACGGGAACTGTGCATGCAGAGATAAGTAAGTCAAGTGTTGAAGGCTAGGTGCTACTGGAGTGACGAGAACTGTGCATTCAGAAATAAGTAAGTCAAGTGTTAAGGGCTAGGTGCTACTGGAGTGACGAGAACTGTGCATTCAGAGATAAGTAAGTCAAGTGTTGAAGGCTAGGTGCTACTGGAGTGACGAGAACTGTGCATTCAGAGATAAGTAAGTCAAGTGTTAAGGGCTAGGTGCTACTGGAGTGACGAAAACTGTGCATGCAGAGATAAGTAAGTCAAGTGTTGAAGGCTAGGTGCTACTGGAGTGACGGGAACTGCGCATGCAGAGATAAGTAAGTCAAGTGTTGAGGGCTAGGTGCTACTGGAGTGACGAGAACTGCGCATGCAGAGATAAGTAAGTCAAGTGTTGAAGGCTAGGTGCTACTGGAGTGACGAGAACTGTGCATGCAGAGATAAGTAAGTCAAGTGTTGACGGCTAGGTGCTACTGGAGTGACGGGAACTGAGCATGCAGAGATAAGTAAGTCAAGTGTTAAGGGCTAGGTGCTACTGGAGTGACGAGAACTGTGCATGGAGAGATAAGTAAGTCAAGTGTTGAAGGCTAGGCGCTACTGGAGTGACGAGAACTGTGCATGCAGAGATAAGTAAGTCAAGTGTTGAAGGCTAGGTGCTACTGGAGTGACGAGAACTGCGCATGCAGAGATAAGTAAGTCAAGTGTTGAAGGCTAGGTGCTACTGGAGTGACGGGAACTGTGCATGCAGAGATAAGTAAGTCAAGTGTTAAGGGCTAGGTGCTACTGGAGTGACGAGAACTGTGCATGCAGAGATAAGTAAGTCAAGTGTTGAAGGCTAGGTGCTACTGGAGTGACGAGAACTGTGCATGCAGAGATAAGTAAGTCAAGTGTTAAGGGCTAGGTGCTACTGGAGTGACGAGAACTGTGCATGGAGAGATAAGTAAGTCAAGTGTTGAAGGCTAGGTGCTACTGGAGTGACGAGAACTGTGCATGCAGAGATAAGTAAGTCAAGTGTTAAGGGCTAGGTGCTACTGGAGTGACGAGAACTGTGCATGGAGAGATAAGTAAGTCAAGTGTTGAAGGCTAGGTGCTACTGGAGTGACGAGAACTGTGCATGCAGAGATAAGTAAGTCAAGTGTTAAGGGCTAGGTGCTACTGGAGTGACGGGAACTGTGCATGCAGAGATAAGTAAGTCAAGTGTTGAGGGCTAGGTGCTACTGGAGTGACGGGAACTGCGCATGCAGAGATAAGTAAGTCAAGTGTTGAGGGCTAGGCGCTACTGGAGTGACGGGAACTGTGCATGCAGAGATAAGTAAGTCAAGTGTTGAGGGCTAGGCGCTACTGGAGTGACGGGAACTGTGCATGCAGTGATAAGTAAGTCAAGTGTTGAGGGCTAGGTGCTACTGGAGTGACGGGAACTGTGCATGCAGAGATAAGTAAGTCAAGTGTTGAGGGCTAGGTGCTACTGGAGTGACGAGAACTGCGCATGCAGAGATAAGTAAGTCAAGTGTTAAGGGCTAGGCGCTACTGGAGTGACGAGAACTGTGCATGCAGAGATAAGTAAGTCAAGTGTTGAGGGCTAGGTGCTACTGGAGTGACGGGAACTGTGCATGCAGAGATAAGTAAGTCAAGTGTTGAAGGCTAGGTGCTACTGGAGTGACGGGAACTGCGCATGCAGAGATAAGTAAGTCAAGTGTTAAAGGCTAGGTGCTACTGGAGTGACGGGAACTGCGCATGCAGAGATAAGTAAGTCAAGTGTTGAGGGCTAGGTGCTACTGAAACAACACGGAGTTGGAAGGGGGTAGGTGCGACATAGCATAAGATATTCTAAAGATATTCAGTGTTTTGAAAAATAAGGGAGGAAGGGGCGAGTTGTTTGCGTAAGCCCAACACACATTCCCCCTTCACACATTCCTAGCTACGCGCCGCCTCTTGGTATGCGTCTACAGCTATTTCAAATAAGGTTGCACTTAAGAATCCATGTGTCGTAGCCCGTGATGATTCATGGGTTAATGGCTGAATCGTGATAATGGCTGAGCCCAGATATCTGAATCATGTGTGAATATTAAGCTATATGAATATTAACAGGCGCATACAACAGATGATACAGTTTTCTAGACATGGACTACTTTTTATTAACGCTTACTTTCTTATTTATTTGATACCCATGATGCACCGCTGGTCACGACACGACCTAATTCTTCATTCGTCATCTTGTTAACTAATAAAAATATTGGCATTCGACTCAGTTATAAAAACCTATCTTGCTTTTATATTTAAGGAAACAAGTGTGAGCAAATACGTCGTTGCCATGGCAGCAGTACGTGCATGCCGAGTGACACGTACCCGGAAGGCTTTTACTGCACGTGCGTCAAGATGGGTAACCACGCCTCCAGCGGTAGTGGTGCAGACAGAAGTCGCTTGAGGCCTGGCACTAGTGATTACTGCCGAGGTGATGAGGCCTTGAAGGGATTATTATCACATTAAAGAATGTCGAACAACCACTCCTTTGGTTGTTTATGATTGAAAACAAAGTGTGAAGTCTGATACGTTATTGACGTCTGATAGGTTATTGAGAATTGAACAAGAAGCTCCTACATATTTAATTTTCAATTTTTTTTTTTACTTGGCTGTTCTAAGATAACTACTTCTAGCTTTTAAGCGTTTCGAAAATGAGTGTTTCTTGTATACTCTTTTAGACACTAATCAACCATTGATTGATGTATCCCTCCTATACTACTTTTTGTAGCAAACCACGCATTAAATAAAAACGCAGAGCAAAGCAGCTCGGACGTGGATAAGCCATCAGACGCCGAGAACGCCCTGGACATCACTAAGACATCAGGGGACGTGGATAACCACGGCTGTTCTATGACGATTTCCTCAGATAACCCATGGTGGACGGTCGACTTGGGAAGAGTAAGTACAATCGAGATATACACAAGCACTGGCGGGTGGTCGGGTTGAGGTGGATAGTACAATCAATATATTGTGGTGGAGGTGGTCGACTTAGGAGGTGTATGTCGACTCAGGGAGTGTAGTACAGACAAGATATTGTGGTGGAGGTGGTCGACTTGGGGAGTGTAGTACAGACAAGATATTGTGGTGGAGGTGGTCGACTTTGGGAGTGTAGTATAACAAGATATTGTGGTGGAGATGATCGACTTAGTGAGTGTAGTACAGACAAGATATTGTGGTGGGGGTGTAATTACAAACAAGATATGAATCACGGGTGGTCGACTTAGGGGTTAGACCATCAAAGCATGCAAGGCATAAACAACCAACAGCCTATAAACAGCTGATTATTTAAGTCGAGTTACAGCTCAATACAGCTGTTTGGTCTTCATCATCGTTTGTTTTGTCTCTTCAGAGCTATAACATCAAAGAAGTGGTGGTTAAACGAGCAGAGTGCTGCCCTGTCAGCGTTTCCATCCACATAGGTAAAGTGTGTATCCCTCTTTGTGAGCAACAATTCTTTGCAAATATTCCTTCTCGACTTGCGAGTGAATAACGACCGCCCAGATCCTCCTTTCGAGAAAGTTTCCGTCATATTACCAAATTTCTTTTATATCCCTTTTACTGAATTTGTCAGGCGATTCCAGTGACAGCGGTGGTGCTGGTAATGCGCAGTGCGGCACGCGCATGGAGCTCCCACATGGTTCGTACGCAGCAGCGTACTGTCAACCACCAATAGACGGGCGATACGTGTCAGTCAGAGCACATGGGAAGGACACCGCACTCGCGCTGTGTGGCGTTGAAGTGTACTCGGAATTCACGGGTAAGAAACCAGGGCCGGGTTCCTAGAAAGCAGGTTAACGCCATCCCAGGGATAAATGTCCTTTTTATCCAATCAAATGTCAGGCCTATAAATATTAGGGGGGGGGGACGATCCAGAAAGAAAGTATTGGGGCAACAGCCACGCCCTTACTGCTCATTTCCCTATAATGCTTGAAGATATGGGGGGGAGGGGAAGAGGGGCACATACCCACAGTGTCCCACCACTTGCTACGGCCCTGAATCATAGAATGTCGAGATACCTGCTTTCTAGGAACCGGCCCCAGGAAAATAGAACAAACAGAAAACTTTATCTTTTATGTAAGCTTGTTTGGTTTATTTAGAGGAATTTTACGAATAAAATTACATGCGTGGCATGGCATTTGGGGGTTATTCTCTGGATAATCGAGATTGATGAGCTGAATGATGAACAGATCTAAGTTGAAATAAGGGGCATGGATGTTTATGCTCGTCTGGTGATAATAATAATAATTTCTTTGTGGTGACAATCGTTTACGCTTGTAACCAAAAAAGCATAGATTGTGTTTCTCTTTTGGTGATGGTTTTTGCCTTGTGAGCATAAATCTTTTGGTTGCAATTCATCATAAGACAAAGAGTTAAAACTGAAAAGTGTTTTTTGCTAACGCTAAACACCTGGTTTCATAAATATATCGCTGCCTTGTCTCCGTTGTGTTACAGACTTCGATGAATGCACAAATAGCACAATATGTCCAGATAGCGATCGCATGCTGTGCACAAATACTGTGGGCTCATACACTTGTTCATGTGACACCGGGTTGGCCTGGGACGAGAAGAAGCGGAAGTGCATAGATGTGGACGAATGTATGACGGGAACTCACAACTGTAGCACCACAGCAGAATGCTTGAACATTGTCTCAGGTTATACGTGCACGTGTAAAACTGGTTACCATGGTGACGGCTATCAGTGTCATGGTACGTATCTTGATAACGTGCCTTTAGTTGGGTAGAATTTCCATTTTGTACTGGCTTGACTACTCCCCTTTGACTACAACACTTTGTTTGTTTAGTAACCACTATTGTCAGTAATGTGTGTTATTGTTTTCTTAGACGTGAACGAATGTCAAGAAGGACTAGCAAATTGTGGTGATGACACCAAATCACAGTGTATAAATACCGTGGGCTCATACAAATGCTCTTGTAATACTGGGTACCAGTACCAAGGAAATGAGCGCGTGTGTAAAGGTAATATAATGAACCTGGTGGACTTGGCGGAGTCATAATTCATAATCAGGCCTGTAGCCAGATTCAAAATTTTACTGAGGCAAAGATAGCCACTGGACGATAAATCCAGCAAAATCAGGTGTTTTATTTTATACTTTTCAATTGTGAAACACTAAACATTAAAATTTTACTGAGGCGGGTGCCTCACTTGCCTCATGCTGGCTACGGCCCTGATAAGACACATTTTTAGTACTGTTAACATGAATGTTGCGTTGGCACTTTTTTATGATACACATCAGCACAAATTAATCTGCTTCGACATCAAATCTGATTAAATAATCCGCGAGTGGTTTTTAAGGGTGAAAAACAACTACTACCAGTGCGACAGTGATACAATAAAAAAGTGCATTGGCTTCTGCACAATGGGTCTTCTAGTGACATACAACAAACGCTTACCTATGTTTTCCATGCAGACATAGACGAATGTAAAAGCAAGGACGACTGCTTGCAGTGCACTAATCAGATTGGCGCTTACAAGTGCGGTAACTGCGCTACAGGATACTCGCGACGAGGATGGGTGTGCGAAGGTAAAGAGAAAAGAAGGCGGGGCGAGGGGGGCAGGGTTTCTCTGGGGCGTTGGCACCATCTCAAATTCGGGGGTGGGGAGGGGTCAGCAGGTGTTCCCTTTGATCTGCCAGTGCTGAGCTAACCAGAAATCATATGAAAGTGCACGGCAGGTAACCAAAACAGCTTGTACCAGTGCAGTCCGTAGCAGGGGGTGGGGCAAGGTGGGTACGTACCCCCTCAATATTGACAAAGATTCTAAGGAAATGACCAATAGCGGAGTTGCAGTGCCTCCAAAATTTCTTTAATGTTTCTGTATCCCCCCCCCCTAACATTTCGAGGTCTGCTATGCACCTGCAGTGTACAAAAACCCCAACAATACATTTCATTACCGAGGCACAACATTATGCGTGCCCCTTATGTACGCGAGGACATATCTCGGCTAATCAAGGTTTGTCTGTATCTCTTGAAAGATTTGGATGAATGTAGCTTCGGCAAGTATGATTGCCCTTCGAACATGTTGTGTAAGAACAAAATCGGTTCGTACGAGTGCGTTTGCAAGGATGGATACAAGAGAAAAGGATCTGTCTGTGTTGGTAAGATGTGTCGATAGTACCACCCCAGGGATGATCCTGGTACCAGTCATCACGCCATCATCATCATCATTAGCATTGTCATCAACTGTCATCATCATTATCACCATCATCACCATTAGTATCATCAACAGCATGATCATCATTAACATTGTCATCAACCAGCATCACCATCAGAAACAGCAAAACCAGCATCATCGTCATCATCAGAAACAGCAAAACCAGCATCATCGTCATCATCAGAAAAAGCAAAACCAGCATTATCGTCATCATCAGAAACAGCAAAACCAGCATCATCATCGTCATCGGAAACAGCAAAACCAGCATCATCATCGTCATGGTCATAACCCATTATTGCCATCTCATAGCTTCATCATGTTTTAAATATTCCCAATGCTTTTATCTAATTGACTTTTGTTCTCTTCTTGTTCATACAGACGTAAACGAGTGCGAGACAGTTAAATGTCCTAAGAACCATGCTTGTAAAAACACAGACGGAAGTTATACTTGTGTTTGTAGAAAAGGCTATAATCTGGTAGAGAATGAAGATGAAAAGTTTTGCGTTAAAGGTAAAAAATACTATTATGACTTCTCTAAATGTTTAAAGTCCAGGCATTCTACTATAATTGTGGGTGTCCCACTGAAAAGATTTCTCTGGACTTTCAGATGTTATCAAAGCAGGCACATACCCAGGTTTTACTGGGCTGATTGAGGGGGGGGGGGGGGTGCACAGTCATAGGTTTCATAAGGAAAAAGCATAGTATATGAAGATTCCTTAATAAGAAATTACCCTTTTTTCGGCCGCCAAGAGGGCTTGAAAAGAAATGACCCACTTTTTGGCCGCTTTTTGGATGCCTGTGTACTTGTCTATCAGAGCTTTCCTTATAATGTTCTAAGAATGGCTGAACCAAAACAATACACTACTGGAGAAGGACATGTGAATTTCCTGTGAGAAACCCGTGAAAAAACCTGTGAATTTTCACAGGTTTGTCACAGGTATCTCACAGGTTTTTCACAGCTTACTCTCCAGTAGTGATAGTTTGCTACTCACAAACTGATTGGCAGATGTTTATTTTACTTCAGCACTCAAGCGCAGCGGCCAGGCCAGCCCTGTGATGTCTTCACTGCTATCCCACATGCTTGTTGCCATGGTTACTTTTGTTCTCACAATGACAGCCTATTAATCGACCCCACTTGTCACTTGTAATTGCAATCACTACTTATGAATTATTACTGTAAAGGAATGAACAGGATATGGGTAGCACATTATATACAACTATGAAATGATTTTCCTATGAATAAAAAGTGCAATTGAATTTTTTTTTAATTTGAGTAAAATGATTCATAATACAATATACCTGTGAAGTAAAAGTCTAATCTTCTGGTACCCATCATTTTTTTTTCTTGCTGGCAGCATTTTATCAGCAGCACTTGATTAATTGAATTATCATTATTTTAGCTGACATTATTTTGTCAACAACACCTCTTGCACCTAGTTATACAGTAGCACTTTTCTAACTAGTTGATGGATGGCCATAATATTTAAGCTGACAATATTTTTGTCAGCAGCATTTCTTTTTCTCAACTGTAGCACCTCCCCCTTCCATATTCACCCCTGTTGGACGACGAAGTGATTTACTTGCAGTTTCGGCATCATCCAGTGGCAAACAAGTAGACAAAATAAATTCAAAAACATTGTCAACTCCATCCCCAGTCTTTGAACTTGTCTCAAAGAAAGGAGTCCTTTTCAAGCTTAGTAAGGACCGACTCTTGAGCTCATTTTGCACCTTTGCTAACTCCATCCCAGCAGCTTCTGTTATTCCCCTTGTGTCATCTGTTACAAGGTCCTTCTTGCATCCAACTATGACCACCAAGCAATTGGGCTCTGCAGCTTGCAAAAGGTGCAGGTGCCTGTCGTTAAGTACTTTGAGAGATGATTCTTTGGTGATATCATATGCAACAATGGCTGCTGATGCTCCCCGGCAGTAGAAAGATGACAGACCAGCATATTTCTCTTCACCAGCAGTGTCCTGAAGAGAAAGGATAGGAATTCCGTCCTTTTTATTATAAATGTAGTGTACAGCCATTTATAAAAAAATTTTTATTTGCATAGTTAAAGCCATAAAATTATCAAAGAGGGGGACCAAGTAATGCTAATGTTTAAGCCTGAGATAGACATGAACATAGATTGAAGGGGAGGTGAGATATTTGTATGATTACTAAAATAAAGGTTAGGGCTGAGATAAACCCCTCCCCTGGATCTGCCACTAAGCCATTCTCATCTAAAAAGATGGGAAAACCAAGGTTACATCTGGGACTATAGGGGGTCTATGAGGGGGTCTAAATAAAAGAACTGCCATTTGACAATGGCCATTTGCTGTTTGCACTGACAACGTTTATTGAAATAGGTGTATGTGAAAATAAGGGGAAGGCAACAAATCGTATGAAAAACATATGGCTGAAGGAAAATTGATAGAATTGGCGTAAGAGAATGGTGACATTATTCTGCTAGCCCACTGTGGCAGAAGAATGGTAAGTCCAGCCCCTATCTCTAGCCTCTGCGACATTTCTATTCATTAAGAGCATTAATACTTCCTTACCCATATTGCAACATTGTATGGTCCCCATTGCTTTAAAAAGAATGAAGCACCTATTGTCTGGTAAAAAGAAACACTGAAATGAGATTCACACATGACACTTATCAATTCTCAGTTGCTCCTAGCACCTTTTTATCAGTCCTCTGTAAAACAAATGTGAACTCCTTCCCTTTATTTTTTTATAAGTAGGGCTGGAGGGCGGGGCACAAGCCCTCAGTGCTCCACCTCCTGCTACGCCCCCTGCCCCCATAAAACATGGCATATCACGACTGTCAAAAGAAGACACTGTGTTTCGGGGATAAAAAAAAGGCAATTAAAGTCATGCCTCTTTTTCGCTTTGTATAAAAAATGTAAATGAGTAACAAAATTCATGGTTTTGTATCTAAAAGGGGTTCATCTTGCACTACTTCTGGCTATTACCCATCACTCCCTTGAGCCAGGCCTTACACTTAGTTTGTCCTCTGTGAAGACTCTATCAATGTATCTCTGGATCAGTGATGTTTTTCCAACACTTGCTTCCCCCAAGATGACAATCTTTAGGTCCCTATGAAAATATGCAAGTATATTACCCGTTTATTAAAAGCATCCCAGGTCGGAAACAATTGCATATTTACTTACGCTTTCTTTTTCCCAGGAGGTTTCTGCATGGCACTGAATTTTGAGGCTAGTAATAAAAATTGACTCTACCCATCTTTAAGAAAAGACACAGATGAGCAATTGATAATCTATGAGTGCATAAGAGTGAAATATATGGAAATATAAATTAATTTATGTCATAGAATTTTGAGCCTGAAATAAAGAGGGCAAGGTTGCCAGGAGAAAACGGGCTGCAATCAAGATACAGAATGATCGTGATATCAAAGATACAAAAACAAGGATTCTTATTATTTATTGCACTAAATATGTTGATTCTGATTGGATAAGAGCACACGCTTTTTTCTGAGAATTACACAATCTGAGGGTCTTTACTAATTAACTAGCAGATAAGTGATTCTACAAATGCAATCCATCTTGGACCTAGGGCGTGAAGATTCGATTGGGAGAAGAAGTGGTTTCCGAACATTTTTGTTTTTGCATAAGGTTGTTTTACTGAATCAATTTATAAAAAAAATAATAATAAAACTTGCTATTTTGAGTTATTTGGGATAAATAAATGTCTTGCTAAGAAGAATCAGTCTCAGGCTTCTGGATATCACTAAAACCTCAGGCGATAAGTTAAACAACCTCTGTCAGTCGTCATTTTTTCATTCATCGGCCGATTTTGGAAGGCAATGCAATAATGAATTTGGTAAATAAAGTATAAACACATTGACCCCTCAACCGGCCTGTACCGGCTTTGGGAAGTACCCACAACCCAAAAAATTCATAAATTCAAAATAAACACAACAAGATGAAGATACTCAGGCATCAGTCTAAGGGATAAATGGTCTTGCAGATATGCATCCAACCAAGGTGTTGGCATCTACTCTTAAGCCAAATAATAGCACAGGTTCTTTGACAAATCTCAAATCGAACAAGGAGAGAAAAGCAGAATAACCCCTCTCAATAAAACGCTCAAAATACCACACAAGGGAGAGAGATCAGCAAACACAGCTCAAGACACAAATAGATAACTTTATTCTCATCCTCCAGGTACATTTCCTTGGCCTCAAAACACAATGTCCATTCCTTGAAGGATTGTACAACCACGAAAATATCTTTACGTATTGCAAAGCATTCTGGGAGATCCAGGGGAAAATTCCTGAGGGGAGGGCCAGTCAACACTCCTCTCCCCAAAGTCAGATGGTTTTTTATAAGTCTTTTCACCCCGAAGCCAAACGAATCAATTCCAGGTCATACAGACCCAGAATAGCAGTGTAAACAATTTTGGAATCAATTTGGTTTCAGAAAAGACACCATTTAGGAGAGCTGTGGTGATTCATTAGAAAATTATTTTCTCATCTGGGCAAAGCCAAACAAGAAAAAATCATCATGAATCCACCTTTGCTTGCAAATATCCATAAGCAAAGCACTTAATTATGCCCCAAAAGACTTCATGATGTCCTGAGACACTCTCCTAATATGCTCATAGCTGTATTTTTTTATGAAAAATACACGCAACCATCAACTTGTGCTGGCTTCAGCACATCGACGAGGGATTAAAAGTGGGGACCGCAAAGCACTGTTGGAAAGCTTGGATACCGCTGACTAGGTGCAGCTGTGTTTGACTTTGACGGGCTGTATAAAACTCAGAATAGGGGGGGAGGTATCTGTTTTCAGTCTGTTTTTTGTAAATTCAGCTCCAAAAAAGCCAGGAGTCAATGGGTTAAACTCTGAATATGAAATGAAAATAATAACAAAGGAGTGGCTGACAAGGGACCTTTAAGTGTTTTCAAATCCACCTCATTCTACATTCTAGCAGTAGTACAGAAATGGTATTGGTCAGAAGCTGAGATTTTAGAAAAAGGCACGATTACTTAAAACGATAATATAGTGTATATACCATGGCATACTACACCTTACTTATTTTTACTTGTTGTTACAAGGTAGGTCTACATAGAGTTCTCAATTTCAAGACCGCGATTATGTAGAAGTTTATCTATACATTAAAGCATAATTAGGCGAAAACTTACCTATAGATAGTACTTGTGATACTTGTGAATTCAAAGTTGCACACAGACTATCATATCATACAAAATTGAACGCTAAGGATGACAACTTAAGCCATCCATCGAAACACCATGGTCGCCTGATACATTCTGAAGTCCGGTATGGCCATTGAGACTGGGTACTAGACGAGGAAAACATTCCAAGCACAGGCAGCCTAATTGTTAGGGCGTTTCCACGGTTGTACAACAACAACCGATATCGTGGGGGGGGGGGGGGGTAGAACAGCAGAAGGTTGCCCCATCCTCGTTCCCAGGGTCCCACCCTCCCCTCCCCCCAAAGGGGATATGAGGACCATTTCATAAAGAAACCCCGGAATTGTTAATTTTTCTTCCATGAGTAGGGCTCAAATTTCCTCCCATCTTCAAGATTAGAAGGCTCCAGGTTTCCTCCCACCTATTTGATTTATATATAGATAGGCACTGCCTAAAGGCGGAGCCAGCATACATTCAGTTTGAGCCATGGAAAAACTTCTTTGGGTGTTTATGCACAGGCTACCCGCGTCAATGAAGGATTTTTAAGGACATACGAAAATAAACATCTATGAGTTATATCTTCATGCTCTATTCATGAAATAAACTTAGTTGGGATGTAAATGGATCCGTCTGTGGTGTTTTTTTCCCAAGAATCTCAATTTTACGAGTTTAGAGCGATATAAGTTTGGCTCAAAATCCGAGACAAAGTTATAACGCTCTAATCTCGTAAAATTGAGCTTCTTGGGAAGAAAAAACACCACAGACGGATACATCTACATCCCAACTAAGTTTATTTATGAATAGAGCATGAAGATATAACTCATAGATGTTTATGTGCTTGAATTGGTACATATGTCCATAGAAATCCTTTACTGACGCGGGTGGGAAGCCTGTGGTCATAGTCATTTTAAATTTCAAATGTTCTTCGAATTCACAAAGTTGCTAACACTGGTCCTTGATATCTTTCTCTAAAGTAACCTGGAGCAATTATTTTAAGCATTGTTAATCTTTACTTCCTAATCACTGGACATATACTCATTTGCCCTAGTAAAATTTTCCTCCCATCTTTTAGATTAATATAATTAAAGATTGTGGGCCAGCATGATAGGCATGGGTAATAATTATCCTCATAAACTGCATTATTTGAGTGGTAAAAGAAAGAGGTAGACTATCTTTTATATTTTTAGTACAAACATAGTGTATAAAACAATTATAATTGTATTTGTATAATATATAATATCCCATGATTCGGTATATATAAAATAACTTCTGCATAACAATTATCACAAGATGTAAGCCTGGAAAACATGGAGATGTGTCCATAATTTGAATTTGATAATTAATTCTTATAAAGAATCAAATCAACTAGATTGCCATTCCATCTAATGGAAAGCATATAGCATTCACCATCCATTTATTAAAGTCAATTTTGATAATATGCTATGTACACATGTTTATAAATCTAAAGCTCACAATATATTTTCCCAAAGATTTGATAAATGGTTGTTTTTTTCAAATACACACTGAATACGGTTATTCCGACTCTGCATTCTAAACTATCACACAGATGTATACTGTTTGTTACTTTTTGAGAACCTTCTATTTTCTTTATTAAATTGCCTTGCTTTTTAAAGAGTTATTCAATAGCTTCTCATTATATTGCTTTATCTTACTAATCATATATGTTAGTTGCAAATGCAACCATTATGTACATATATATGCTCTTAAGTTATGTACTCTATACAAAGTTAATATTAGCAATAGCAGCAAATAAATAAATAATTTTATTCAGAAATAATAGATAACCTTATAGAGACACAGGGAAGCACTTGCTACATTACCAGATACTGGAACATTGTATAAAACCTATAAGGATAACATAAAGCCACTGTATATAAAGAAAACTACAAGCTTTAGTTAAAACTTTTGTTGGCTTTAGATAAAACTATGAAATATTGAGGCAATCATAACCACTTTCTGTTTGAAATGTGTTTGTTTTGGAAACACAACAAATCTGCTGTATAACTTAGGGGGAAAAATAGGGTGATAGCCATTGATTAAATGTTATAACTTGAGGAACCTGAATGACTTGCTTTGATATAACAAAATGGACAACATCTTCTATGTAACTGTATTTACTCATGTATTAAAAACACTTTTACGTACAAAAAGTCTTTTAAAATCAGGGTACATCTTAAATATGGTAGCATCTTATACATGGGCATATACAGTTATTTGATCCCCAAGCATTGATGAAAAAAAATCTATTTTCATTTTTTAGCTTGGAGATATAATTTTTGTCCTATTAGATAAGACCCTATTTCCTATCTTATGTATGTGAAAAGTGTGATTTCCAATATTTTTCACAAGAGAAAAATGATTCGCAATCTTGGGTTAAACAAAAGAAATGCTCATAATGCATTAACTAACCATAGAAATTGTAACATTTATCCCTAAATTCCCATTATCTGCAAAAAGGTGAGCAATATTTGCATCGAAAACCAAGCAATCAGAATTTAAAATAGCAGAAGCAATTCCCTCGTGGATGCTACGTGGTGTCGCCTCCCAGGCAAGTCTGCGACGATTGCCATTTAGTTCTAGTCTATAAATAAAACTCTCTGCTTGCTTCCTGGTCCCTATCAGCTGTACTATGGCATAGAATTGCTGGTGACCTTCATACTTCTCTTGTTTTTCCAAAACCAGCATAAAGTGATGACCAAAACACGACTGCATCATTACCCAATCAACGGCGCCAGGAAGGTTAATGTCAGTGGCAAGGAATACAATGTCTTCGCCTTGTAGTGTTGTTATGGATTTGTGTGTATGCATCAAATGCGGCATCACCGCGTCCAAGGAACCTTGCCATTTACACGAAGCACCGGGGCATGGACAAGAATATGGCCGAAATTCGCACGATTCTTCGTGCTCTGCTTTCTCTGTGTGGGGTAAATTCACTTCGCAACCAGAGTTAGCGTATTTACAAGGAAATGAAACCGTGTTCGCTACTTTTTCCATCGCTAGATTCCGAATACTCCCCAAAGGTCCTCGACATGTTGGGCAACAAGTTAGTTTCGGTCTACAGTTTGAACACACAAGATGGCCGCTTGAACACTGTAAAATTGGCGGTAGAACATAGTCAAAACACACAGGACACTCGAATATACTAGTAAGATCGGCATTAGTTGGTCCATGTTGAGGAATCACACCAATCCGGGGTGATTTTTGGATCGCTTGTGCCGCTCCTGTCTTTGGATTCATCATGGCCGCCAACACAGATTCCAATAAGGGCTAAACGCCCACTCACTTATGAAAGAAAAACGGTTTTAAACCCAACTTGCTGTTTCTGTTTTGGTGTTTGTCTTATCCCCCTGACATTGTGTCTCTCATCGTGAGTAAGAAGCTCTTATATAATAGGAAATCTTGAGTAAAACAGAGGATTCACTTCACCAGGTCGAATATCGGCGAAGAGTAGATGCTACAAAGAATCTTTAGGACAATAACAAATCTCACACCACCCCCGTTAGTGGCACATGAAGATCATACGAAGATGTTCCGAGAATCTTCGGGATATTTCCGGAAGGCGGTTCTTCTCTCGCTGTTCAAGTCTATTCGCCATGCCATGCGAGGAGTTTGACTCGTTACTATTCTTACCTCACTTACTCTTCTTCCATAACGAAAGTCCTAGCCTTTTGTAAGCTCACGAAATATTTCCACTGGAATTTGTAAAGAGCTACAAGACCTTTTAGCGCTCGAGCCTTACTTTCCTCCATTCGACATGTCAAGCTTGGAAGCAAAGAAGGTTTTGGCGCGAGGAAAAAAGGGACACCGGTTTACCAACTGGTCTACTACATATTCTTGCTCCCCTGAATTATACTTCGAGCCAGAATCCACCGATGAAATACGGCAGGTAAAGAGTTGGATCGTTTCTTGATACAATTCAGCTACATTGATAATGTAAAACATATGAAAGTAAAAACATGCACGTCTGCACATGTTGAGCTTATGTCATTAGTGCTCTTTTACTGTTTTTTTATTTTTATTAAGCTTATACTTAAGTCATAATACTTGTCAAATTAATTTAAGTTCGGTGATTTTAAAGCACGTTTATTTTATTTATTTATTTTTTTTGTATTTATTTAAAGCCACATTGTCACCAGTTTATTTCCGAAGGTATTAGAATCCGAGATGTTTAACAGGCCCTCCGCTCTAAATTATCAATCGCATCCTCAAAAAAAAACTTCCAATGGACACACTAGTTTCAATATTTTTAAACATTTTTTTTCCGTTTTCCGTTAAAAATCATCAGAGATTGTTACGTAATTGACCGGAAGTGTAAACTGGTGACAATGCGGCTTTAAGTACTTCTTTTTGTGACAATGTTGCTAGTGTTTGCTAAAATGTAATGATTTTGTGGTAATGTTGACTAATACCTTTTTTCATTATTTAAGTAGGAAAAAAAGCTTTATTCAAGCACAGTGAAACTTGCCTAAATAAGACATTCATTTTCATTAACTTTTATTTACAGGAAAACCTGCATCAGGGGCAGATTTAGGGGTAGGCCGAGTGGGTCTCCGGCCCCCTTATTTTCAGACATTTGTCAAAAAATATATATATATTTTGGAATTTGTGGATCCACCCCTGTGCATAATACCACAATGTAGAGACCCATACCTCAACGGAGGGAGTTAGAAATTCTCGTGGAATTCTTGACTTCCAAAAGCTACAAAGCCTTTTTTTTTATATAAACACTGTATTTCAGCTCAATTTGGGGATTGAAATTTTTAATGTGTAGGAGCCTGTGCAGGGAGGGGCATTGATCTTTTCTGAAATTCTGCAATGATTTTCAAATACTTTCCAGTAGAATTACAAAACAGATATATGAGAGACAAAAATCATATGACACACAACTCTTATCAATCCCTTTGAAGATTTCTGTCAAAATTAATTCAAGTACAACAGGCTGCATCACTATGACTTGACCAGTTAAAGCTCAACTTTGTGATTGGAGTATTATTTATTCAAATTTAATATATTACTTCTATTTATTTATTCACATCCTTTTGTTTTCAACAGATTTTGCTAATTGCAAAGGAGCTCCATAAGCGTGTGCGTGTGGTAGGGTCTGGCTACTCCCCGTCTGATCTTGCTTGTACCCCAGAGTATATGATGAGTTTGAAGAAATACAAAGCTGTTTTAGAGGTGCAGTTAATCACAGTTGTTATCCTGTTATCTTAAGGCAATCATTTTAGTCTATGACCATTAGCATCTTGTCATCATTGTTTGCGGCTGCGGTCATCATCACCGTCAACCTCTTTATGACCATCCCCTGTATATGCATGAATCGTTTAACTACCTTACATAGTACAACCCCTTTGCACTCTTCTGAATTCTGCGCTGTGCTTTGTGTCTGCCACAATGGAGCAACTACCGGTACATGTAATTTTTACTTGTACCAATTGTTATCATGTAAAAATGTTGTCAAGCATTGCTCAAGAGCTTGTGAGCAATGCATGTTTATTGGCATAAAATAAAATAAATAATAATAATAATATCAAATAAATATTGAGAGAGTAAAAGATACATTTTCTGTAGTACTAATTAGCATATTTCGTTAGCTGGCTATTAGAACTATTTGATTAGTAGATGTTGTATCAAATTAGTCTTTGCAGCTTTAAAGTGGCAATAAATATTTTAATTCCCATCTCTCCTTAGTCAATTATCTATTTTTACTGATGATTACGTCTTCCTTGTGATCTACAGATTGACCAGGAGAAACAGCAAGTAACAATGCAAGCAGGGCTCACACTCACCGAGCTCCACACCGTGTTGGACATTCATGGACTTGGATTCCCAAAGTATGGCTGCACTCACTAAATATTCACTTGCTACATAATATCTGCTGGATGACCACTTGATCCAACCTGTTTTATGCCTGGTTTTGTAGGCTAGCCAAGCTAAATGCACCTGGATAGCAGTCAAATAGAAACCATCCTACAGAGACGAGGGCTCAATCATATGTATTTCTAACATATAAGTGCAGGGAAAGTTGTAATTTCCAAAATACTGAAAGATTAAAACATTCAACAAAGTCAAAACAAAAGTGTCATATTAGTCAGACTACGTCAAGTCAGACTGCAGACTGCATCAAATAAATATGCTTATAAACTAAGTCACTTTAAGAATACTTTCCAGTACCAGTGTGTATAAATTGTGCGTAATGTTAGCTAAGTGCAGTGTTATATTGTTTGTTAAATCTCTTTTCTCCTATTCAGCCTTGGTGCAGTGTCGGGTATCTCCTGTGCTGGGGTGATCTCCACCTGTGTGCATGGAACTGGGTTCAACTATGGTCTCCTAGCAACACATGTATGTAAAATTCAATGTCATGCCTATGTTTTATTTACAACCCTCAATTATACAGCGTGCTAGTAATAAACTGGTTATGGATTCCGTTTTTAATGTGGTACACTTAAGAAATGTCTATCAGCCCTCTTTGTAATTATATTTGATAAAAAAAATCTTCGTTTGCAAAAAATATATATAATCATAGCTTTAATTAAAGTCTGTTACATAGAGTGGTTTTCAAAAACCTGTGAAATATTATTTAGTTTATTTAGTACTAATACACTGTTATGTCTTTGTCCTTTTTTTGTTCTGGCTTGGCTATTACACTTAAACAATTACATTTTGTTGCACTTGATTTTCAAAACCACTCTACTATCAATACATGTATTTGATTAAAAGTATTTCTGTCCCCTGCTTCAATTAATTACCAAATGTAAATAGAGTAAATGCCTTGCACGAGCTAGTATTGTGCATTATTTTGTAACTGCCATAATATGTTATAATAATTAGCCTTCCTTAACTTTTCCTGATTTTTAGGTTTCAAGACTGGATATAATGACGGCAAGTGGAGAAATTATCACCTGCAGTAGAATGCATAATGAAGACATCTTCAGATCTGTCATTTGTGGGATGGGTTCAGTTGGTGTTATTCTTTCCATTACATGGCAGTGTGAGAAGACCTTTAGTCTTTGCTTAAACAAGAAATCCTTCTATTTAAATGAGGTACTTCGAATTTCACAGTACAGTGTGGCACATCTTACTTAGTTGGGTAGTTGATTAGTAAAAGGATGATTCCTAATACTGTAGCAGAGGTCTCTTGAGTGCACAAATATGCTTAATGAGTGAGAACTGTTGATGTGGTATCAGTAAGAGAGGATATACACAGCTTGTGTGTTGCCTGGGCATAAGAAAAAACAGTATTCCAATGGTTTGATGCCATCTCGAAATGTGGTGGCCATACATCAAATAAAACTCACAAAAAATAGCAAAGGTCTCACCTATTTTTCATGCATGTGTCCAGAGGGGGATCCAGCTCATGTGCTTAAATTGAATTATACCACTGAATATCAATTGGATTCCTGTTGACACCTATGCAGCAGTACTGTTCATTACCTTGTAGATGCTTGAGGACTTGGAGGCACAGCTTGTGTCCTGTGATCACTTCAAGTTCTTTTGGTATCCACACACTGACAAAGTTGTTGCAGAATATGCAAGTAGAACAACAAGGGTATGCTATCATCCATTTTACTTGGTATCTACTGTTAGCTCACCAATAATATAGAAAGTGTATTTATATGTTTTGTCCTTTGGACATTTCATCATTTATCCACATCCAGCTCTTAGCAGAACATTTTATAAGGCCTTCATTTGTGCCTTCCATTATTATTATTATTTATTATCATATTATATCCATTATTATTTTCCTTATAGTTTTTAGATTAGTAATAGCTGTAGGGTAAAGCACCTTTCCCACTGCACCGATTTTCTAGCTATGTATGGATTATTATGTTACTGGGAATTAAGTGTATCTGTTATTTTCTTTTTCTTAGGGCCATACTCCTCCACAGAATAGCTGGTTTAGGGACATGTTGATTGGGTTTTATTTGCTGGAGTTTCTTTACTGGTTAAGGCAAGTTTCTAGTAAGCCCTAGTCCTGCTTTTTTCTTTGGCTGTTATTTGAAATCATGTTTCTTATTGTTGTATTACAATGATTAGAGTTTTGTTTTTGGTGATGATGATGGTGATATGATAGGAAGCGATTAAGATGATGATGATGGTGATATGATTAGAAGCGATTAAGATGATGATGATGGTGATATGATGAGAAGCAATTAAGATGATGATGATGGTGATATGATAGGAAGCGATTAAGATGATGATGATGGTGATATGATAGGGAGCGATTAAGATGATGATGATGGTGATATGATGAGAAGCGATTAAGATGATGATGATGTTGATATGATGAGAAGCGATTAAGATGATGGTGATATGATGAGAAGCGATTAAGATGATAATGATGGTGATATGATTAGAAGCAATTAAGATGATGATGATGGTGATATGATGAGAAGCAATTAAGATAATGATGATGGTGATTAAGATGATGATGATGGTGATATGATGAGAAGCGATTAAGAAGATGATATGATGAGAAGCGATTAATATGATGATGATGGTGGTATGATGAGAAGCGATTAAGATAATGGTGGTGGTGAATAAGATGATGATGATGGTGATTAAGATTATGATGATGGTGATTATAATGAGTTTGATAGTGTTGATTTATGATCGTTATGATTGTGGTGGTTGAAGTGATGATGATGTGGGTGATAATGATCACAGATTCACATTCTTTATATGTTAAATTACAATAGAAATGTGCTTTATTATTATTTTCTTTTTTTAACAGTATTTTTATCCCAGCTCTTGTGCCTCTGATAAGCAAGTTGTATTATATGATAGCAACATCGGGTAGCAAGGAGAGAATTGACAGAAGCTACAAGGTTTGAAATCAATTTTTTGTGTGAATAAATTTGAAAGCTTTACTTACGTAATTTTCTTTGTAGATTATGAATTTTAATTGTTTGTTCAAGCAGTATGTGACAGAATGGTGTATTCCAAGGTACTTCTTTTCAATTAGTATTAAAATATTATACATTATTAAAAACAATGTAAACCATTGAAACCACTCAACACCACCATCAATTATAGATCAGTAGCATTGCCAAGATCTATTAATCTTTTTCTGTTGTAAAGGGGGTGTACACAATATCTAGCCATGCAATATAACTATAAAATTAACCAACATCACTAAACATAATTATTATCAACATAACCATCATCACCACTATCACCACAAACAACATCACCATCATGATAACCTTCTGGCCACTATCATCATCATCTTCATCATCACCATAGAAATACTTTAACGTTCCCAAGGTAAATGTTTCAGTGATTATGACAGCTTTACCTTTATTGTCATTCTGATGACAAACATGTTTGAGCACTACTTCTTTAGTACTTTAAAAATTACAGATACTCCTGTAATTCCTTTTGTGCTTTTTGTAGAAATAAAGTTGCAGATGTCTTGAGGACGTTACGAGATTGGACTGAGAAAAGTGGATACAAAGTCCATTTTCCTGGTAATATGATAACAGACCATTTGTAAGAATAACTCAATTAAGAAATAAAGTTTCTCGAGTTATTGAGGTTTCAAGGTATCAGAACTCAACTGTATTTGGTATTCAATCTTTTATTTGCAGTTGAAGTTCGCTTTGTGAAGGCTGATGATTTCTATCTGAGTCCATGCTACAAGACTGATTCCTGTTTCATTAACATCATCTGCTACAGGTTATACCCCCCTTGCTGTTTGGATCATCCTGCCACTCTATAATCCTACTATTGCCTTACAACCTAATTTGTCCCACCGACCCTGCAACTCAACTTTTTTACCATTGCCTTACTCTATTTGTTGCTTTAGTACATCCTGATAGTAATAGCTGTTTTATTTGAATCTCATTGATGATCTTTACAAATTTTTGTTTTGCCCTCTGATTATCCAAGGCCATACAACCAGTTTGTTGCCCATGATGCCTACTGGAGATTCTACGAGAACCTGATGGATTCCGTTGGAGGCAAGCCTCACTGGGCTAAGGTATAACCTTTTGTACTCTCGCTTAGGATACTTTGAGCTTTAGGCAGAAGGTTGCCCCAGGTGATAAAGTTTTTTTAAATTCTAGGCTCATAATCTGTGTGCCGCTGACATGGAAAAGAAGTACCCGATGTTCAACAAATACCGGGAAGTTTGCCAGAGGCTAGACCCACAAGGAATCCTGAGGAATTCAAATGTAGACTGCACCATTTTTGGTAAAACTTAAAAAGCAAGTGCACTGCACCATTTTTGGTAAAACTGAAGAAGCAAGTGCTTCTTCAGTAGGTAGAAGCTGGGCTTAAACGGCAAATGTTGGCAGCATGTACAAGGCTGGTGCATACTATGGCGTATGTGCAAGCACAAGCTCAAGAAAATCAAGCACAGGTACGAAAGTCCAGGTAGTTTAGTTGCGCTGTCCACTTCCTAACCCTGGCCTATGTGCGCTGTCCCTGACCCAGTGCGCAGAACAATGCAAATAATAACTCAAACACAGTTTGCGCTAGCCTTAATGTGCAATGTTCAATTGTGTTATAGTGAGCAATAGGGGAGTAAATTGCATAACGCTTGCCTCATAGTAAGAACCAGCCTCATTTCACAACGAGAGAATATTTGAAACATAATAATAATAATAGGATTGTACAATCGTCCACATATTTGTCAAGATATAATGCAGGTATCTAGCATAATGCATGTTATATAGAGCATTTGTTTGAAGAATGTTATACAGAGCATTTGTTTGAAGAAGCCATTCGTAAAGCATAATCAAAACTCAGCTTATAATGCTGGTATCGCAACGCTAGCCACAAGACATAGTTTACCAACTATTTCACAGCACCTCCAAACTTAGGAGGTTCAGACTTGTGCTAAGCAGTGTTGGCTGTAATGGCCATCATTACCGCGGTAGTCTTTCTATTTATTAGTTTATTTAATTATTATTAATTTTCTTCGTATTTACTACCCTGCATGCACTATTTAGGATGATTTTATTATTTAAACAGAGAGATGTGCGCATTAGAAAGATGTGCGTAGTATTTATTATATTTTTTGTAAACATTCTCAGCGAGAAAATCTCTCGCAGAATTATTTTTAAGACTATATAATAGAGAGCAGAACTTAATTCAAACATCCTTTTTTTCTTGGTAGTTAGAGTATATTTTTACATTTTGTCAGCCTGAAACATAATAAAATCCACAACAATTTATAAAAACTGATTACTTTTTATGTACAATTGTAGAATTTAATTGTCAATATAGCCTTGCCTAACGGTGATTGGTTTAGGACATCGTCCATAGAATACTCTGAGCAAAGTAACTTGAAAAAAAAATAATAAGAAAAATAAAATACTAGTAAGATATTGAGTTATAAGTAATAGTAATATTAATGTTGCAGTTATTTTAAAAATTATAGATCAAGGAAGAAAAAGCACCGACGACAAGTAGAAAACCAATGTAAAAGTGATAAAATAAAAAACGAAATATGCTACTTATACAGAGAATTGTCTTGACATTGTCATTTTTTGTCCTTTTTTTGCGTGACCACAGGTCCTGTGTGACGGCTTGCACGCCGTCACGAGTCCCCATAGTCCCATTGTGTGTTTTTGAACAGGCTTTCCTTGGATATCTCTGCGTTCACGATTTGGGGGAGGGGGGGGGGGGGGTTGGTTCCGTCTTTGGACATAACCCTTGTGGATTTTAATTTTCCAAGGCTTAGCCGTTTCACTACTTGTACCGTCTTTCCACGTATACAAGGTACTATGTTTGAAGAGTTTTGTTACCATTTTAGGACCTTTGTTCGTCGAGTGTGACCGCTCTGTTAGGGTTACTCTAATTTGGATTTGCCAAATGTAGCCGTTCTGTCGCGTCCACGTGATTTGTGACGTCTACAAGTGGCCTTGGTAACGTCCATTGTTTTCTTTGTACTTGTGCCTGTCGAATGCAGCAGCTCTGTTGTCTACACGTCCTTTTGGTCTTATTTGAACGTGTGTTCCTCAAGTGTGGCCGCTCTACTCAGGTCTGGCAATTTCTTGGTGAAACTGTCGCGACCGTTCAAGAAATAACTGACGACTGATCCTTTGCCCTGAGAAAACAATGGCAGAAAAATGTCTGATAATGATATTAAGATGCGAAGATGATTAAAAGAAAAAAAAAAGTTTAAATATTTCCTAGTAAAACAAACGAGTGCTACTTTGCCACTAGCATTATTTGAACACAATACCTTCATAGTTATCAGACCTCGCTCCTCTATGTAATAACCTCCAATACTGTCTAACAACAGTTTGCTCTCACCGCTCAAATGTATTCGCAGAGCTGGACAAACAGAACGCACGTAATATTAGATTCAGAGTGATTTGGAATATATTGTATTTTGTTTGGTTACTCTCTCAGTGTATTTGTTAGCCACACTTTTTTATTATAATTTTGGGAGTGCCCTCTAAAGAAAGCAAACGCAAGCGCTTGAGTTGGTCAAGCGCAAGAAATTAAGCAGTTGCGTTTTCTAGCGCTTGCATTGCAGTGACAGCCATGAAATTGTGCGTTGCGCTTACATTTGCGTCCTAGTAAAAAAAAAAACATCACAAAGAAAGACATAATCGCTTACCTAGTCCACTGGACTCCATTCTTGATGCCATGTTTACTGTATCCCCAAAAAGGCAATACCGCGGCATCTTGAGCCCGACCACCCCCGCCACACATGCACCTGGAATATTTGTAAACTTATTATTAGCGCAATCCATGGAAGGATTGGGAAGCACGGGTGGCCTAGTGTGTTAGCGCGTCGGCCTCTCACCGCTGTGGCCCAGGTTCGAATCCTGGCTCAAACTGGGGATTTTTTCCGGGTTCCTGCCTTGAATCGAATTTGTCACAAGTGAGTTGAAGTTATTCTCCCGTGTTTCCAGTCTTCTCGGATAAGGACACTAAACCGGAGGTCCCGTCTCTTAAAGCTGTACTACACTAAACCTGAACCGAAGGGACGTAAAAGAACCACTGGGGACGCAATAAACCCTCTGGCAGTGACCACCCCCAGTGACAGTGCTTACTAACCGAGGTTACACTTGAGTTGGAGCCATGCTCTGTTGTGTCAACCTTACCGCTATTTCATATGTGTAATAGTGGTAGAAGCCTTATAAAATCCTAAATCCCATGTTATTTCTGGCAATATACTGTTAAAGAGTCACTGTAAGCGCCTATTTTGTTTTTCTAGAAAAATCCAAGGTGTGAGAGAGCGAGCATCCATTTCCATCGGCTGATTTGGAAATAAAATGAGAAAAGTAAACTGCATACGGTCTAGAAAAGTTGTTCAAGTAACGAGTCTTGAGAACTACCATAACCGCCACACTCGCACTGTGAACAGGGGAACTAAAATATCTCCTGCTAGTGTGTGATCTACCCACTGGATTACATGCTAATGTGGATCTACCCACCGGAGTGCATGCCAATGTGGATCTACCCATTGGATTACATGCCAATGTGGATCTACCCATTGGATTACATGCCAATGTGGATCTACCCACTGGATTACATACCAATGTGGATCTACCCATTGGATTACATGCCAATGTGGATCTACCCTCTGGATTACATGCCAATGTGGATGTACCCACTGGATTACATGCCAATGTGGATCTAACCATTGGATTACATGTCAATGTGGGTCTACCCATTGGATTACATACCAATGTGGATCTACCCACTGGATTACATGCCAATGTGGATGTACCCACTGGATTACATGCCAATGTGGATGTACCCACTGGATTACATGCCAATGTGGATGTACCCACTGGATTACATGCCAATGTGGGTCTACCCATTGGATTACATACCAATGTGGATCTACCAATTGGATTACATGCCAATGTGGATCTACCCATTGGATTACATGCCAATGTGGATCTACCCATTGGATTACATACCAATGTGGATCTACCCACTGGATTACATGCCAGTGTGGATGTACCCACTGGATTACATGCCAATGTGGATCTACCCATTGGATTACATGCCAATGTGGATCTACCCAATGGATTACATGCCAATGTGGATGTACCCACTGGATTACATGCCAATGTGGATCTACCCACTGGATTACATGCCAATGTGGATGTACCCACTGGATTACATGCCAATGTGGGTCTACCTATTGGATTACATACCAATGTGGATCTACCCATTGGGTTACATGCCAATGTGGATCTACCCACTGGCTTACATGCCAATGTGGGTGTACCCACTGGATTACATGCCAATGTGGATCTACCCATTGGATTACATGTCAATGTGGGTCTACCCATTGGATTACATACCAATGTGGATCTACCCACTGGATTACATGCCAATGTGGATGTACCCACTGGATTACATGCCAATGTGGATCTACCCACTTGATTACATGCCAATGTGGATGTTCCCACCGGAGTGCATGCCAATGTGGATCTACCCACTGGATTACATGCCAATGTGGATGTACCCACTGGATTACATGCCAATGTGGGTCTACCTATTGGATTACATACCAATGTGGGTCTACCCATTGGATTACATACCAATGTGGATCTACTAATTGGATTACATGCCAATGTGGATCTACGCATTGGATTACATGCCAATGTGGATCTACCCATTGGATTACATACCAATGTGGATCTACCCACTGGATTACATGCCAATGTGGATGTACCCACTGGATTACATGCAAATGTGGATCTACCCATTGGATTACATGCCAATGTGGATCTACCCAATGGATTACATGCCAATGTGGATGTACCCACTGGATTACATGCCAATGTGGGTCTACCCATTGGATTACATACCAATGTGGATCTACCAATTGGATTACATGCCAATGTGGATCTACCCATTGGATTACATGCCAATGTGGATCTACCCATTGGATTACATACCAATGTGGATCTACCCACTGGATTACATGCCAGTGTGGATGTACCCACTGGATTACATGCCAATGTGGATCTACCCATTGGATTACATGCCAATGTGGATCTACCCAATGGATTACATGCCAATGTGGATGTACCCACTGGATTACATGCCAATGTGGATCTACCCACTGGATTACATGCCAATGTGGATGTACCCACTGGATTACATGCCAATGTGGGTCTACCTATTGGATTACATACCAATGTGGATCTACCCATTGGGTTACATGCCAATGTGGATCTACCCACTGGCTTACATGCCAATGTGGGTGTACCCACTGGATTACATGCCAATGTGGATCTACCCATTGGATTACATGTCAATGTGGGTCTACCCATTGGATTACATACCAATGTGGATCTACCCACTGGATTACATGCCAATGTGGATGTACCCACTGGATTACATGCCAATGTGGATCTACCCACTTGATTACATGCCAATGTGGATGTTCCCACCGGAGTGCATGCCAATGTGGATCTACCCACTGGATTACATGCCAATGTGGATGTACCCACTGGATTACATGCCAATGTGGGTCTACCTATTGGATTACATACCAATGTGGGTCTACCCATTGGATTACATACCAATGTGGATCTACTAATTGGATTACATGCCAATGTGGATCTACGCATTGGATTACATGCCAATGTGGATCTACCCATTGGATTACATACCAATGTGGATCTACCCACTGGATTACATGCCAATGTGGATGTACCCACTGGATTACATGCAAATGTGGATCTACCCATTGGATTACATGCCAATGTGGATCTACCCAATGGATTACATGCCAATGTGGATGTACCCACTGGATTACATGCCAATGTGGATCTACCCACTGGATTACATGCCAATGTGGATGTACCCACTGGATTACATGCCAATGTGGGTCTACCTATTGGATTACATACCAATGTGGATCTACCCATTGGGTTACATGCCAATGTGGATCTACCCACTGGCTTACATGCCAATGTGGGTGTACCCACTGGATTACATGCCAATGTGGATCTACCCATTGGATTACATGTCAATGTGGGTCTACCCATTGGATTACATACCAATGTGGATCTACCCACTGGATTACATGCCAATGTGGATGTACCCACTGGATTACATGCCAATGTGGATCTACCCACTTGATTACATGCCAATGTGGATGTACCCACCGGAGTGCATGCCAATGTGGATCTACCCACTGGATTACATGCCAATGTGGATCTACCCATTGGATTACATGTCAATGTTTATCTACCTACTGGATTACATGCCAATGTGGATCTACCCACTGGATTACATGCCAATGTGGATATACCCATTGGATTACATGCCAATTTGGATCTACCCACTGGATTACATGCCAATGTGAATCTACCCATTGGATTACATGCCAATGTGGATCTACCCGTTGTATTACATGCCAATGTGGATCTACCTACTGGATTACATGCCGATGTGGATGTACCCAACGGAGTGCAAGCCAATGTGGATCTACCCACTGGATTACATGCCAATGTGGATCTACCCATTGGATTACATGTCAATGTTTATCTACCTACTGGATTACATGCCAATGTGGATCTACCTACTGGATTACATGCCAATGTGGATATACCCATTGGATTACATGCCAATGTGGATCTACCCACTGGATTACATGCCAATGTGAATCTACCCATTGGATTACATGCCAATGTGGATCTACCCATTGTATTACATGCCAATGTGGATCTACCTACTGGATTACATGCCAATGTGGATCTACCCATTGGATTACATGCCAATGTGGATCTATCCATTGGATTACATACCAATGTGGATCTACCCATTGGATTACATACCAATGTGGATCTACCCATTGGATTACATGCCAATGTGGATCTACCAATTGGATTACATGCCAATGTGGGTCTACCCATTGGATTACATGCCAATGTGGATCTACCAATTGGATTACATGCCAATGTGGATGTACCCACTGGATTACATGCCAATGTGGATCTACCCACTGGATTACATGCCAATGTGGATCTACCCATTGGATTACATGTCAATGTTTATCTACCTACTGGATTACATGCCAATGTGGATCTACCTACTGGATTACATGCCAATGTGGATATACCCATTGGATTACATGCCAATGTGGATCTACCCACTGGATTACATGCCAATGTGAATCTACCCATTGGATTACATGCCAATGTGGATCTACCCATTGTATTACATGCCAATGTGGATCTACCTACTGGATTACATGCCAATGTGGATCTACCCATTGGATTACATGCCAATGTGGATCTATCCATTGGATTACATACCAATGTGGATCTACCCATTGGATTACATACCAATGTGGATCTACCCATTGGATTACATGCCAATGTGGATCTACCAATTGGATTACATGCCAATGTGGGTCTACCCATTGGATTACATGCCAATGTGGATCTACCAATTGGATTACATGCCAATGTGGATGTACCCACTGGATTACATGCCAATGTGGATCTACCCATTGGATTACATGCCAATGTGGATCTACTCACCGGAGTGCATGCCAATGCGAAGCTGTAGTTGCTGCCCTGGTCTATGTCTGATGGTAAATGTACTCATATCACTCAGCAAGTCTAGCGACATGTTGGCGATCTCGCCCGCATGTCGGACGCCATTACGCTCTGGAAGACCGGACACTACCATGTAAGAGTCCCCTATTGTCTCCACCTAAAAATCATATTACAGGATTCTGTCAAAGTTTAGCTACCTGCAATAGCAACATCAATGTGTGCCGTGTTATAGGATGCTGCGTGTTTAGGAAATTAGTAAATTAATAAAAAAAAGATGAAGTACTTCGGCAGCTTATTATTCTTTTAGCCAGGCGATTTTATTGTTCTAGAAGACGTCGTCGGTCAAGGCCGAGTAAAGCTGGCTATCGCCAACGACTGCCACAAAGTGTCAAAATTAGTCATGATCTACCTTGTAGACGTCGTGGCTGTCGATGATTTTGTCGAAACACGTATAAAGATCATTGAGCAGGTTAACTACCTGAAACAATAGGAGTGACACTTTGATAAGCATTGAATTTATATTTAGTACGAGCTTTTAAAACAGCAACAACTTTTAAGATATTTTTAAGGGAAGAATCTAAAATACAGTTGCATTCATGTTAAGAAATCCGCAGTAGAAACCCCAAGACTAGGGACTGGAAAAAGGAGTGGTTTTAAACAATGGCTAGAATTTTGGGATCCTTGTAACAAAATGTTACCTCAAGCGGTGTGCTTTCTGAAGCTAATGTTGTGAACGAGACGATGTCACTGAAGAAGATCGTGACCGAGTCAAACGACTCTGCTGTAATCGGCTGTCCTTGCTTGAGCTGTTCTGCTACTGTCCTGCGTGAAAAAAAATACGTAATTGTTTTTACGGTGATCTTCAGAAGGAGATAACAAAATTAATTCTGTTTGTCAAGATGAAAATATTTTCCAGTCTACAGGTATTATCATCAAAAATCACCACCACCATAATTATCATCTTTACCATCTTCAATTACAACGATATCATCATCATTTCCAACATCATCGTCCTCGTTATCATGTGAATCATCACCATCATCACATGATTTCTTCGAGCAGTTCACAATTTCAAGACTAGTAATACTATTGCAAGAGGAATCAATGGTTTGTAAACATAATGTACAGTATAGTTGTACATTTCATCCGGTATTTCCTCTTCCGGAACAACACCATAAAAAGCAGAACTGCGGTTCTTTTTCTTAACTTGTCATCTTTCATCCTGTCTGTGCTGAGCAGTATTCTACGCCACAACGCAACTATTAAAGCTTTACATAGGCAAAGGTTGTTTCTCACCAGGGATGCAAGCCTAAGTTCAAAGCAAGTACTTTTCCGATTCTCATGGCACTTATTTTCTTGCTCTTGGGCTTGCGTTCAGGTAAAGACCTAGGTGTGGTTCTTACCTCGGCAACATTCTGTACAGCAGCGCATCCGTTCTTAGCTTTTCTTCTTCCAGTTGGTGTGTCCTCTCTCTAACCAAGTCCTCCAGGTGGTCCGTATACCGCTCCATCATGGCGATCATGTTGTCCATGATATTCACGTCCCTAGGAGAGTGGCAGACGCTTTAACCAATAAAGCCGCTATTTTACGCTCCTAAATAATACTGGCTCATGCAAAGGATTCATTTCCATCGGTTTCTGAATTGCTTTCGATGTTTGCTTGTTTTGAAAGTAAAAAATATCATATCTATTTTATTTGTCCCCGATCCACATGCTAATAGCGATGCAGATTTCCGATACGGATTTGTCATTAAAGGATCAATAAAAAAATAATATTGAATATTAACAATTACAAAATAACAATGTTTTACAATAAGGGTTTTAAACATTATTTAGCCTTTTCGAAAAATGCCAAGATTAAGGGATGATTGTAAAGCAGCTATGTAGTAGATCTTGCCTTACCGTCCTTTGTTGATTTTCTTTAGCCTGCGTAGAATGGAGAAGAAGTTAGGCCGTAAAGCAGGGCTTTCCTCCCAGCATTCCTGCATCAAATGTATGTACGCTATATTCGATGGATTGCTAGTCTCTGCGTAAACGTTTGGACGGAATGGCGGTACCTCCCCTTGACGCACTCTGGATACTATCGCTACGGGCAAAAGTTTGGACGAATTAGATCCTCAAACAAGAGGCATCTAACCCCACCTTACAGCATAAGGAGCTGGGAACGACTAACGGAGTATCACGAGCTCTTATGTTTTCAGCGTTTGGTATTGTCACCTCACCTTACCCTGCGTTTGTTATCTTACCCTTATCTTATCTCACATTACCCTCACCTGTGCCTTATGTTTCTTATTTCACACTAAGCATCCTCTTTCTATCTTACTTCATCTCATACTCACACTTACTTACATCCTACTATCACATTTCACTACCTCACCTTATCTTTCTTATTCCACCTAACCATCCTAAGCCTATGTTACTCTTTCTTACCTATCCTCACCTCACCTCACATTACCTCACCCTACCCTATGTTTCTTATCCCACCTATCCATCCTCGCCCTATCTTATCTATCCTCACCTCACATTATTACCTCATCCTACCCTAGCCTAACTTCCTCACCTCATCCAATCTTACCCTAGCTTGCCTTACCTTTCGCTTCCATGAACTGCTCTGTGCAGTAAGGAAGTCCTCGAAGAAGGATCTCTTGAAGTATAATCCCATAACTAAACACATCCCCTGGCTGTGATTTTCCCGGTCTTTCCGGGTCGGTAAGATTTTCAGGAGCGCACCACAATAGCTCTACAAAAGAATGACGTCCGACTTCATTTTACATCCAAAATAGAAGGCTAAGACAAGGTTACACATGAGGCACTAGCGACGACGCCATAACCATAAGTACAGTAAGTAAGTGAAGTAACCTTATGACCGAGTATGGAAATTTTGATATAGTCGTTGAAAATGCCCCGTTCGAGTCGATAACATGAAGAATTCTCCAGTTTGTCGATATGTTCCTCACGTGAGCTCATGTCGTTTGTTATATCCTCTCTACAGTGGCCCACGAAGACAAGTAGACTAAGGGATTTTGAAACACATTCTTATCGATCCGGACACCAAAGTAAACTAAGCTAAACTAAGGTTTCTATACCATACCTTAAAATATCAATTCAACATTTTTAACTGGTTAAAAGTTATTTTAGCCTCCTAGCGAGCCTCGTGGGGCCTAGGGAAGCGTGGTCCCTAAGAACGGCGCGTAGGAGGCTTAAGTTACTTACGATTGTACAGAAAATCAAAGCCCAACTCCATATCGGGTGCCTGTCCATCCTTGAACTTTCTGAGACCAAAGTCACTAATTTTGCAAACCCAGCGACTGTCAATGACACAATTGGACGACTTGAGGTTGCCGTGCACAGATATTGGACTCTTGTGCAGATACAGCATACCCTAGATAGAACAAGTAGCTAGTCAAACATCCCCTAATAGAACAAGTAGCTAGTCAAACATCCCCTAGATAGAACAAGTAGCTAGTCAAACATCTCCTAGATAGAACAAGCAGCTGGTCAAACATCCCCTAGATAGAACAAGCAGCTGGTCAAACATCCCCTAGATAGAAAAAGTAGCTAGTCAAACATCTTCTAGATAGAACAAGTAGCTGGTCAAACATCCGCTAGATAGAACAAGTAGCTAGTCAAACAGCATCCCCTAGATAGAACAAGTAGCTTGTCAAACAGCATGCCCTAGAAGAATAAGTAGCTAGTAAAACATCCGCTAAATAGAACAAGTAGCTAGTAAAACATCCCCTAGATAGAACAAGTAGCTAGTCAAACAGCATCCCCTAGAAGAATAAGTAGCTAGTAAAACATCCCCTAGATAGAACAAGTAGCCAGTCAAACATCCCCTAGATAGAACAAGTAGCTAGTCAAACAGCATCCCCTAGATAGAACAAGTAGCTAGTCAAACATCCCTAGATAGAACAAGTAGCTAGTCAAACAGCATCCCCTAGAAGAATAAGTAGCTAATAAAACATCCGCTAGATAGAACAAGTAGCTAGTCAAACATCCCCTAGATAGAACAAGTAGCTAGTCAAACAGCATCCCCTAGACAGAACAAGTAGCTAGTAAAACAGCATCCCCTTGAAGAATAAGTAGCTAGTAAAACATCCGCTAAATAGAACAAGTAGCTAGTTAAACATCCCCTAGATAGAACAAAATAGCTAGTCAAACATCCCCTAGATAGAACAAATAGCTAGTCAAACATCCCCTATATATAGAACAAGTAGCTAGTCAAACATCCCCTAGATAGAACAAGTAGCTAGTCAAACAGCATCCCCTTGAAGAATAAGTAGCTAGTAAAACATCCGCTAAATAGAACAAGTAGCTAGTTAAACATCCCCTAGATAGAACAAATAGCTAGTCAAACATCCCCTATATAGAACAAGTAGCTAGTCAAAGGATAAGGAGTATGAGGCTAATTGCTGAGGTACGGGCACAGTGTACCATATTCTGCCGTAGACCTTTTCAAAAGTTCTAAATTTGTCTTATCGGAATAGGAAAAACTACTGGTTCAAATCATGTATACCTATTAGAACTACAATCAAGCAGAGAACAAGGTCGTGGATGTACAAGGACTGGGCTTTTGAAACGCTTAAAACATTTCTGTGAAACAGAAGATAATGGCGTGACAGTAAAGCGTTAACCAAAAAGCATAAAGGTGCAGTTACCCTGGCGATGTCAGAAGCGAACGATATCTGAAACATCCAGTCAAGCTTGAGGCTGTCGTTATTGAGAACGTCCTAAACAAGGATATAAATTATCGTGTTATCGCGGTGTGCATCTTACAGTGAGTGCACAGAAAGCGGGCCATACTGAACAACTTTGACCAATCAGATTCGGCCTGAACACCGTAAACATTTTGAAAAAAAAAAGGTCAGCCAATGAGAAACGCCGGACGTTGTATATTTGACCTTGTACTTGTAGTCGACCGTAGCCAGACCGTTTTTCTGTCGATTGAGCGTGGAAACACCCTAACCTGATTGGCTGGACTTTTTTTCAAAATGTTTACGGTGTTCAAGCCGAATCTGATTGGTCAAAATTGTTCAGCATGGCCCGCTTTCTGTGTCCTCACTGTAACATCATCTTCTTTAAAGCGACTACACAATTTTACAATGGCAACAACTATTAGCATCATTTGACAGGAAAAGCGATAACACAATGTTAATATGGCAACGATCTATCACATTCACCGAAGGCACTGTTTTTAGGCGATCAGTGTATGTCGGCCTTTAAGTTTCTCGTTTTGTTTACTACACCTGAAGACTTCCTTTATTGCAGTACTGAGTGAGAATCCAGATATTGGGAGTATCAACGCATGCGCCGATAAAAGGATTGATGTTCGGGTGTTGAATATCACGGACCTGTGGAAATAAAATTCTGTTGTTTGAAATTTCTTTTCCTTTTTACAAAGGTTTCTAGAATATGACTGAGAAGATGCTTCCTTGTAAAGACTTCTGTTGTAGAGAAGTTCAGTGGCACATCAATAATTTATTAAAAGCAGTCACCCTCTGGACCGTGATGAGCACGATCTGAGCCATATTTTCTCAGGATATTCTAAAACATACCTCTTTTAGCTCTAGTAGAACGGTTCTGTCTAAGTAAACATGCGTCTTCCTAAGTTTCTTTACAGCGACTAACGTGGACTGCAAGTAATTTGTTTAAACAAGCATAGATAAGTACGCGGTGCCTTCAAGAAAAAGCTATTTATGCAAGCTGGTCTAATAGGTCCCACCTTGTAAAAGGCCACAGTGGTGAAGATCTGTTCTTTACGTTGTTCATCAGTGAGCACGTTTGAGAAATTGCTGGCTAAATCACCATTGCTGCTGAGCTGCAGAGAGAAGCAAATTGTTGCAAAAACTTCAAGACGCATCTACTGTGAAGAAGAATTTCGAATTGCTTTAGTATCATTTAGTTATCATTTTATTTTTACTAGGCAGACGTTCAACAAGAGGTGAAATCAGACCTTACCATGCTTCTTTTACTTTGAAAGCTTCCTCCCAATACTTTCTTTGTAAATTGTACATCTTCGGCCTTTATTTTCCACATGTCATTGTGAAGCGCAGCCTCAAACGACCGCTTTCTGCAATAATTGATAGACTTCAGTGTTAGGATAATTTCCATGATTTTAAAATGTAAATAACGAGATTTACAAAACTGATAATATAATGATCTACTTGAAAGAAAACCTCAAAATAGACACCCAATTGAATTCTGATATTGTTAACAATATTAGTCTGGAAGTATGTCATTTATTTGCTTGAAAAAGCGGATGGGAAAATGTTTTGCGTGGCTTGGTATTGTTCGAGGGCGAAGAAAGACGCCGTTACCTGAGAAAGAAGGCGAAGCTCATAAAGATTAGGATGAGAACCATCACAGGCACCAACACGTATACGATGGTCTTCCAAATCTCTACAAAGAAAGATTCCATTATGTAGTCAACTTTCCGCATACAGGTCATTTACACATAACCCCTAGACGTTTGTTCTAAAGAAGCAGTCATCAGAGGCTGGTACTAATAAGGGTTTGTCTACACGTTCAAGAGTTCCTTGGCAAATGCACCCTTCCCCACCCTTTGCTACACTGACCTGCAGGGGTACAGAGCTCGTTATCAAAGCCGCACTCAGGGCGCCCTAATGGTGGGTTCGTGCCGCCTCCGGGCCAGACTATGGTGTTGTTCAGTATCTCCAGAGTGTCGGTTACCCGAAAGTAGTTAGCTATCTTCACGAGACTCCGATTTTGGTGATTACGGAGCTGAAAGGCCACTGTTCTATCGCCATTTTCGTCTATAAACACTTCACCGGTTACTCCTGTAAAAGTGAACGTTATTTTGACCAGCTAAGGTCACTAAGTGATTAATTAATACTTAATTCATCAAATTCAATCGAAAATATCGCATTGGCTTCTCCAAATCAGCCGATGTAAATGAATGCTTTTTCACACTTGGTGCTTTGCTAGGATGACAAAATGGCGGCTGACAAAGGCTGTTTAAGTGTACCTCCTTTACCTACCTTTCAAATACCATCTCTCACTGGCGCCGTGACCTCACCACTCCATTCCTAACATCACATTGCCTCACCACGCAGTCCCTAACATCGCCTCGCATCACCCCACTTCACCTTACCTTACTTATTTCACCTCGCTTTGCACCCGCTATCCTTAACTGTCTTCACCGCATCTGCTCACCTCGACTAACTATCTTCACCTTCCTTATCTTACTTTCACTTACCATCTTCACCTTTCCTTTTCTCACCAAACCACACCTAACCATCTTCATCAATCTTTTTCTCACCACACCTACTATTTTTGAATGCCTAACCTAATGGAAAATACCTTAGTTCCAATCATTAAAATCACTACACACCTTACCTACAAATGATCTATTCATCATGTGTCTTGCGACTGTTCTGCCGTCTGTGATATTTCCCCCCGCAGCCAGTGTGCTGTTAAGGGCCAACGCGTATAACAAAACCGCGTCGTGAAGAAATCCGGCATACACGTCCACCTGTAGAAGTTCAAACATCGTGGTACATACTCGTCAAATTTGTATCCACCCGTGACAAAGTGACCTGAATACAGTGGTAGGTCATGTTTTTAATTTTTTTTTTTTTAATCTAGTTTCAATTACAGCGGTGCCATGCTTTGGAAGCGTCATCGCGCTTACGTTCTTAAACTTCCGGAGAGTGATTTCTAATGCTTAGACCTACTGTTTGGCAACGCTATATTAGCTCTGTGTTATCTAATCGTATCATATTTTTTGTATTGTAACTGTCACACTTTAGTAATCTATTGTATTGTGAATCCCACGCCCCACATGGAAATTAGCGGTTTTTGTTATTGTAAAATCTGTTGTTGTGGCCAGTGTGGTTAAATCCGCGGCGTAGCCAGGATTTTTAACAGAAGAAGGGGGGCCCCAAAGGGACTTTCAAGGTATTTTCTCCTGTATTTTAGATAATGTCTCATACATTTACTCTATTTTGGCTGCTAAAAGGGGGGTCCTAGGCCACCCCTCTGGCTATGCCCCTGTGAATAAAGTTGTACCTGACCTGGCTTACAATAACTTATTGTATCTCTATTATGGACCTCTGTTTTACAATGAGCATGCTGTTACGTGAATAGGTAATGTGTGATTTCCACCACGCCCGGTAATCATGTTGTAAGTAGTCCTTTGCAAGTGAACTCATCCCTAGTCTTAGTATTAGGCGTACGAGATTCTTATACCGTGACGTCAGCTACCTAAACAGTAAATGAAAATTATGTAAAAATATCATAAAAAGGGGAGAAAATGGAGCCTTTACCTTTGCAGATGCCGGCATTTTGTATCCAAGCCCCGCAAACTCCGGCATCCGGTTCCTGACGGCATTCTCAAAAGACTGGTACCGGGGAGTGTCTTCTGGGATGTACACGCCTATGTCCATAAGTCCCTCGAATGCCGCACAGGCCTCGGCATCTCGCCCATCGTCTCCTTTACAGCTTTCCGGGAGTACCTCGAAGGAGAAGAATGCGTACTTGGAGGATAACATGCCGAGGTCATGCACGTTAAGCATGATTTTTCTTATAGACGAGCCGTACGCCACGAAAATGAAGACTGTTCAAAGCAAAGACACATGTATTTGGCCTTTATATATTTCGAGTTTTTAGTTTCCCGTCATTCCCCACACTCGGGTACTCAAGGTCTAGAGGTCAGGGTGACGTGGCGCGAGCCTTTTCCGCCCCTACCCCCTCCCCCGCCGGCCTTGTTCTGCCACGTTCTCGCGCCTGTGACCTCGACGCCCTAGGTTCCTAGGTAAACGACCAAGATTGTTTTTATAACTTGGTGTTTGGTTGTCATGTTGAATGTCTTTTACGAAATATTTTCCTAGGCCACCAGGTCTCGTGAAAATAGCCAACTTCTTTCCACCTCATGCTAGTTACGGTCCTGCCGTCAGACTCGCTAAAGGCTGGTTCTCACATGGACGTAAGCGCAACGCAACTTTCCGATTCTCACTAGAACCCAATCGGAAACGCTCGCGTAAGTGCTTTATTTTCTTGCGCTTGCTTTGTGTTTGGCTGATTCTCACTTGTGTTGCGCTTGTGTTTGGCCGATTCTTCCTTGTGTTGCGCTTGTGTTTGGTCGATTCTCACTTGTGTTGCGCGTCCATTTGCGCTTGCGTCCTAGTGAGAACCAGCCTTAGGCGCTGTTCTTTCACGTACCGTTCAAAATATTAATGCGTGCAAATGAACTAAGTTGATTGTTTCATGCATGTTTGCATACATTTGCAGTTCGGGCGATACATGAGTAGAACGGCGTTTGTCCTAGCCCTAAGGGTCGAATCTATACAATTCATATATTGAATCCATATAATTTATCTGCATGAAACTTTATGAATATAAATCTTTATGATTTTGGTGGGTTAAAAGAACACTAAGCCAATGACAATAAAGATTCAGTTTAGATATTTGATTGTCGGGTTCAACTGTGGCCCGGAAACTAGTGACCCTATGTGGCCTATGTGCTAGACTCCTTTCCGTGTTCTAATTCTAGACCATCTTATAGAACCGATAAGCAGATGCTGGTAACCATCATTGTTGTCAATCAATCGTTCGATTGTACTGCTATTAGAATAAGGAAATTTTACGTTAGGATCTTTCGCTTTTGCTCATATTAGGGAAATCAGGGCTGTTAATAATCCTGGTTTATACGGTTATGCTAACCTTGGTTAACACAATTTGCTGTATTATTAGAACATATTTTATATATGCGTAGGTTCTATAATACATTATACATTTTTTAAATGTTTTCCTGCGTGAAATATATTAACGTAAGTATGCTTAACTGCTTAAGGTTCGAGGTAATAATGACATCCGGTAGAAAAAAATTGATTGGTTGCTTTAATTACAGCTCTGTAATTTATGGTAAACGTTTTGTTTTGCAAAGGAAACATTTTCAGTCTGGCAGTACAAACAATTTATAGTTTTAGCGTTGTCTGAAAAAAGGAATACTATCTGATCGTTGGCTATTAAACAGCTAAATGTAGCTAATATAGCTTGGCGTTCTTTGGGGTCCTAGAATAGTTTTCACTTCTATAAAAAAGAAGCCTTATTTCTACAAAAGGTGTTGCGACTAAATCCTATTAACACGATTTTTAAAAAAGACTGTATAAAAACACTTTTTCATTCTTAAGAAATTAAACCACACAAAAAAAATGAAAAATTAAATTCGAGATCTCGATTAAGGGTATGGAAAAATCGTTTTAGGTTGTACGGATATTAAAGAATGCGATATTCGTACTTGATTAGTAGCGCTATTATTGGCAAGTGTAGTCTGTAAGTTTGCAGAACAAGGATAGTGTTGGATATCATTTCTTTTGCGTTCGTCAGTTCTTTACGACTCTGCCAAAATAAAGTGATAAATCATGTTTTTCTACGGTGCTCAGTTTTTATGATCTTTTACAACTCACGTGGGTTGTATTTCTTGTAGGATTAACACTTGCCTCTTTCAACTATGTTGTGTTTTATTTTATTTTTTCATTTAATTACTAACAGGGAACTGAATGTAATTCTTGTGAAATGTTATTAGGCCAATGCAAATACATCTTGGCAGAAAAAAAAGTTGAAAGATATAGATCGAAAAGACACCTGTCTTGTGCAAAACTTAATTCTATATAGTTTATACAAAATGAAAAAAGACGAAAAAAAGTCATCAGAATTGTGATAAGGAAAAAAGGGGCGGCTAATTTGGAAGCGACTTGGATTCTCGCCAAACGAGTGAAAAGTAAATGCGTATCCTCAAAATGGTATCGAGAGCTCAAACATACCGTGAGCTTTCTTGCTTGCAGATGTGAGAATCGTCCGTATCTGACCGTCCCTTGTCACATTCGGAGTAAACGTTTGAAAATACGAGACTTGAAAACGCTGCTTATCCGGATTCGAATCGAGTGCATCTTTAATAAACCCGGCGATTTGCGTCCATATGGACTCCGTGCTAATAACCATCGCGATTCTATCCCACGAGAAATGACCTAGAAGAGCTTTGATCAGATATGTGGAGTACGAGTAACTGCTAATCGTCCTCGCGAAAGTTGGGTATCTCGCTCTGTTTAACAGGCTGTTGTCACTGCACGCATATGAAACCATTGGCATGTTCCAATGAGCGGCTAAAAGTCCACCAGGGACACAACCAACTGAACAACCAGCGCCGATGAACGCGTGAACGCGAGGTGAAGAAACCCAGAAGTCGGACATGGCGGTTAGCGTGGCGCCCATTTTGCACTCGCTATCTTTCCACTCATACGTCCAGTTGTAGCCTGGAAGTAGATCCCTAGAGCCGATCGTATCGATGGCTATGTTCACCGCAGAACCAATACGTGGACCTATCGGCCAGGTCCCATTCCATCCGATCAAAACACCAAGTTTGATTGCCTTTTCCAGGCAAAACGAGCCTTGAAGTAAAACTGACACTAACAAAATTTGCGCGACCGGCATCGGGCTACTGACAAATGGGAACTGCAAAATAATTCAGAACTACAATTTTTTATACCAAACATTAATCAGTTTTATTTGTGTTGATATAATTGTTTCGGAATTGATTCGACAGGATTAGTCCATGAATATATTAAATGAATCAGTCTCCGGGAAACCGTCTGGCGGATTGAACCACTCATAATAAGTGACAGCGCTCAATTTAACGCAATTAGACTTTTTTGAGTGCGTAGGATATTATCATGACTTAAACCATTGTGTGTGTGTGTTTTTTTGGTTAGTTTATTCGGTCTAATTCTACATGCTTAATTTAATCGTAGAAAATATTGTTTTTATTCCGGTTGTTTATCGCGAGTATAATGAAAATGCTTAATTTGATGAAAATATAAATAAAGGACAAGGAAATATTAGATAAAGAGCAATGGAAAAAAACTCGGGATACCATTTGAAATTGATTTGCGGTTGAGAAAATCGCTTATAATTAAAGTAAAAAGGTACCTATACTTTGGCGCTTAGTGAAGAGGAGATTTTAAATAAATACTTATCAACTCACCGAATGATTCCTTGGCGGCCGATTTAAGAATATTTTTCAACTGCTTATTACTGATCGAGGAAGGTGTAAACGTTTGAAAATAGGATACTTGAAAACCTTGATCACGGTATGACTCGAAATCCTCTTTGATCACTCCTGCCGCTTGAGACCAAACAGTCTCGGTCGATGTAATAATAGCAAGTCTTTTCCATCCGAAATGCTTGAATATTAAAAGTAATAGCTTACTGCTATAAGCCTCAAATAGACCCATAGTCCTAATGAACGTTGGGTACTCGTCCTTGTCACTGAGACTCTGTTCCGTGCAGGCGTACGATACCATGGGAAGGTCCCAGTGTGCGGCTAAAAAACCTCCAGGTGTACATCCGACCGAACAAGAGGGCCCAATAAACACGTCTACTCGTGGGGTTATGCTATATAGATCGGTCATCGCTCGTAAAGTCGCCCCCATATCACAAGCACTATTCTTCCAAGCGTAAGTGATGTTGTGTTGTCGAAGTAACCCTCGCGTTATGGCCTCATCTATGGCAATATTAACGGCCGATCCCGTTCGGTTTAGTATCCTAGATGGAATAAGGACGCCCATTTTGATGTCACGAGCAACGAAGGCGAGCGAAGGGAAAACAGAGAGCGCTATAATCGACATTACGGTCAATTCATAAGCACCAGCTAAACCCATAGCAGCTGAAAATGCCTGCAGGTTGCATCTCTTATTATGCTTGTGATGTCCCATTTTGCCCTAGAGCTCTCGAGGGGGTATCACTAAACTTGTGCGATGTGTGACCAATAACTATCACTTGTACGCCTTTTCACCCGTACTCTTTCTCTCTTTATATGGTATAATTGCAGTTTATCGTTATTTATATATTCTCCAGCCGTGTAATTATAGCTGTCGTGGCCTTGAGCAAATGCTGTTAGCTTTCTTTTAAAGCAAACAAAAGCGAATGAGTTGAAATAGAAAATGGAAGGATCCATGTAAACACATGTGACGAACAAAGCCGAAACATGCTACAGGTGATGATTTTCTCCTGCAGTATTTGTCTAAACGTCGAGTTGTGTAAACTGAAAAGGCGAAACCTCTTAGGGTCTGACGAGCCTACCTATTTGAGTGGCATTCCAGGCTAGAGCTCACCCCACTATCGTCTTTAATCTAACTTTAAATGGAAGTAGAGATGCCCTGAAGATTGTGTCTAGTGCAACAGACATGCGCCGTGCTTTTTTGTTGTATTATTTATAGTTTGTATTATATGCAAATGTTTGTTCAAATACATGTCAATTTTACCATTTACGAACCAGAATCTGTAACATAAAGTAACGTTATGATTGGTTCGCGCCTGGCCCAGGTTTCCTTCAACCGACGTCGTGTTTCGCGGTCATACGATCCTCCGCCCTATTCCGTTTCCCTATAGAAACGGCTGTCGATCAAGCCTTTAAGGTGCGCGCGCATAAAAGAATATTTTGTTATTTTTAGCATGGATTTTAAAGAAGAGCTTATTTTAACAATCAATAGCTAAAGCGCGCTAGAGGTAGAGTTATTTTAATAATGCCATCACGAATACAGAAGTTATCACACGCTAACAAAAGTACCCCGCACCTATCACCCGGGAAATGGCAATTTTACATTCAAGAGTATGCCGTATGACGCTGTGTATTTTGTCACTCACCAAACGCTTTCTCTCTCGCCGCCTCTAACATGCGTTTGATATCTCCTCTGGTTGTGACTATCGGGGTGAAAGTCTGGAAGTATGTCACTAAAAGCCCATTCTCGCGATTCTCCAGCTCTTTCTTGATGGAGCCTGCCGCCTGGGACCACACTTTCTCAGTAGACGCAAAAATACCAACCCTGCGCCAACCAAAATACTTGAAAAGTCGAACGAAAAACTTTCCGCTGTTCGCTTCAAAGGGATCTACAATTCTCGCAAATGTGGAATAGCTTATCTTGTTGCTTAGTCCTTCCTCGCTGCACCCGTGTGAAACCATGGGTATATTCCAGTGCGCAGCTATCAGACCGCCAGGGATACAGCCTACGGAGCATCCGGGGCCAATGAAGGCGTCCACTCGAGGCGACGCATCATATAGATCAACCATCGCTCTTAGGGTTCCACCCATATCACAACCACCGGACTTCAAATCGTATGTGACGTCGTGTTGCGGGAGTAGTCCTAGTGATTTGATTTCACATATGGCGATGTTAACTGGTGATTCGTAACTTTCTGATGCTACTACGCCTATTTTGATATCACGGACGGTAAAATTGTAGGTCGGAGAGAAAAACAAGAGCGCGATTGTTATCACGGTCAATTTGTTAACAACGGCGCAAGCCATAGCTTTCTAAGATTGCCGTAGCTTTTGTATCATATAGGGCAGCCCTTTATATATTATGAGATTGCTGTATCTGATACACAGTCAATGTAATTATGTCTGTCTAAGATTTCAAAGAGCACTATTTACACGAGCTCATTGAAAATGAACAGAAGTTAATGGGATGAATAAGATAAAAAGAGCCATGTAAACAGAGCTGCGAAACAAAGCAGGGACACGCAAAGGGTGTTAATTTGGTCGAGAAGTATTTGCCAAAAACCGAGCTAAGTAAACTAAAACTTTGAAACCTCTTGACTGTCTGACTATCATCCCTTATCTTTGAACTTATTGACGACATTCTTCGCGAAATTCAGCACACTATCATTTCTTCCCTCGTCATTGATGAATATTACAAGGAGAAAGCAAGGACAATATTGCAATTGCTTATACTTGATGAATATAATATTTTGTCAATCCAACTACTTTTCCTTAATAGAGCCAGCCGCTTGGGACCATATCTCATCTGAAGTAGCAAAAATCCCAACTCTGCGCCAACCGAAATGCTTAAAAATCCGAACGAAAAACCTCCCGCTGTACGCCTCAAAGAGACCCATTGTTCTCACAAATGTGGGATAGCTATTCTTGTTGCTTAAACTTTTCTCAATGCACCCGTATGACACCATGGGTATATTCCAGTGTGCTGCAAGAAAGCCTCCAGGGACACAACCAACAGAGCATCGGCGCCAATGAAGCCATCCACTGAGGGACTTTCACTCCATAGATAAACCATCGCTACAAGTGAAGCTTGCATTTCACATTTACTATCCTTCCATTCGTGGAGCCTTGGGGGAGCCTTGTAGCTGCTACCGTGTCTATGGCGATGTTTATAGCAGAGCCTATTCGTTTTCCTACCGGCCATTTTTGACCGGTTATTCCTTGATCCCAAGGAATAAGCACCTTGAGTTTTACTTGGCCTGTGGTGGAGTTTGGGTTTGGAGTGGTTATGGTAAATAAGGAGGCGCAGACCAAGAAACGGGCTGCTTGCATTTTGCACTGACGCCTAACGCCGTCAACTTGGAGCACGAACTTCGGCATTTTAGTTTAGAATCGTATGACATTTAGACATCCAGCAGTCTTAGACCTCTGATGAATATATGCACTCGACTATTTGTCAACTATTCTATCAAATTCAAGCGGAAGAAAAACAATGTATTGAATTGATGTTGATTTCGTGAATTACGCCATTTGCTGTTCCATAATGGGGAAGGGACATTCATTTGTGCAAACGTTGTATCGTTAACGTGTATTGTACGTTCATCAAAATCGCACGAAACATCCTTAGCGTGACTCGACTTTCAAACAATAATTGAATATGCGCGAACGTTCGATAGCATCAACGGATATACAATCAACAACGCAATTGGGCATTCATTCGAATGGAACGAACATTCTTTTGCATGTAATTGAAAATTCATTACACGTTTGGATAATCAGTAGCGTTTATTGACAATCAGTTATAAAAAATAGAAAATTTATTAGTGCTTTAAGCATAAACAAAGACATTCAACAAGCCTTTTCAGACAATTATGTTCATCAATGTAACATTCATCAATGTGGTTTGACAACCATTTATCCGATTTAAACAAACAACAAGGAAAAATAAAATTTCATTAGAGTTACTGTTTTCTCTTTTGTTTAAACAGAGGGCTCCTAAAATTCAGAGCATTTATAGAACTATAAATTCTTTTCAACAAAAAAAGACAAACAAACAACACTTTTTGTGAAGGGTATATAAAAGCTTAAAAAATATAGTTATATACACACTCGCTTCCTACAGAAAAAAAGAAAACGTTTGTATGAGACATGCCGCAAAGAAAACCGTATTCCCCTCGAACACAGGAAAGAGCTAGAAGAGGGGAGAGAGCGTACCGCCAAGTCTGTTATCAAAAAGAAAGAAATGTATCACAGTCACTTTGGCTATTTCGCCAAACGATCTAATCTTCAACTCCTCTATCATCGGGGCAGGGGGTCGTTTCTCAAAACTCCCGGTAATTACCGGACCCGTTAGGGTACCGGGAGAGTTTTCGGGATACTTTTCCGGGCGAGAAAGAGCGTTTCTCAAAGCTTGAGGTAGCGTCCCGGTTGTTTACGGGTTCCCGATAAGCAAATTATAATTTTCAGAGTTAATGAATAGATTGGCTAAATAATTATTGAATATCAATGAAAATCGTAGATTTGTCGATGTCTGTAGACAACTGGTACCTCAGACACTGCTGTGGCATCGGCACTTTTCGAAAAAAAGACAAAGAACAATTAGATAAAGTATCATTTTGTAGCAAACTTCCAATAACCTTCGCAAAGTTGTTTACATTTTTTTAGGCGCACGGTGACAGCTAAATGTCAAATCATTTGACAGAAAAGAAACCTGATTGGCTGGTAGGGAATCCCATAAAATGATGTTAGCCGTGATTGGCCCACTTCTTCCCGGGCAGTGATATGGTTTCCTCAAGTGATGATTTCCAAAACTTGAAAAAACTCGAGATTTAATCGGAAAAAGCACCAAATTGGATAGTTCAACTTGGCCAATTCTAGATGAATAGTTGATCTATAAATTCAGCTGAAAATATTAAAGAAAAATATCGTTTTGGGTATCAATTATAGCATTAAAAGTAATTCCCGGTAAGTTAACTGGAGCTCTTGAGCTCCCGTATGTTACCGGGCGAGTTACCGGGATTTTTTCCGGGCCCGACAATAACGGGAGTTTTGAGAAACACCCATGAAATTTATCGGGGGCTTACCGGGTGACTTTCCGGGTTTATCGGACCTTTTGAGAAACGACCCCCAGGTCCGTAATGATCATGTACTTGTGCCCCGCCCCCCCCCCCCCATCCCCCCCCCCCCCCACTGTCCGGCGAATGAATGCACAACGATTCAACGTACAAACACGGTTGAATCTTGACCCCGACGAAATCGTCATTTTTATTTACGGCGGTGTACCAGCGCACCATAAGCCAGTAAATCCAGGCCCAAACACGGAAATAAAAACGTTACCGCCATACAGCCCATTCCTCAACATCGTTAGGCAGGCGATTAGCGCTCAAAGCAGCTGTCCAAAGCCAACATCAGCCGTCCAGAGACCCAGCGACGAATCAAGCGACGAAGCGACATTACCAGACCCAGTTATTTCTGGAGGCATTACAACGTAACATAGAAACAACCACGGGAGCGAAATGTGGACAATAGTTTTGTTTTATGCAAACCTACATACCTCGCTCTATGAATAGAGATCAAATTCAGGGATAAATGTCACTACAAAAATAGGCTGGTCTTTAGGCTAGAGTAGACAAAAAATTTTTCTTCAGAGATATGCCTTGAGACACGTTTCTTGAGTCTCGATAAACTAGTCCGCTTGATTGCCCCATGAGTTGTCGGTGCAATATGCTATCTCCAGGGGCTAACATTTAATTCGACTTGTAAATTTAATCGGTCTTACATATAACCTGTTGTTTTTCTTAACACCTTTTACGCATTCGATTATCTTATAGTATGAACTAGAAAAGGCGGCATTCATTGCCACAGCGGCTTGCGATGGACCCGTTAGAGGAACAAGCACTTGACAGTGGCGCCTAGACGTTTCGCGGCACCATGCAGTCCATTATGCTGCAATTGTATATGTGACCGATCTAAAGCTTAAGTACTCGAACAAAACACTTCTGACTTCTTGTAATTGCTTGTGATCGTTTTGGCTCTCTCGCATTCCTATTATTTCGAGCCCTAAGATCCCTGAGATGTAACACGTTCTAGAGTGAGTTTATTTTATATCGGGAGTTGAATCTGCGACATTTTACGTATTTCCTGCGTAACTGGCGCGCAAATCTCACGCGACGCATACGCAACTTACTAACAATAGTATCGAACAACTTAAAATGCGGTGTTAATATACCTATATCAAGAGGTAGAAATTTAATAAGACGCATGACGCCACGTATGCTGCACAGGATATTAACATGATGCACAAGGGAAATTATCCATTTTTTTAAATCGACAATATACGATTATTTTTATTTCGACCAAAAAGACTGCACAATTCAGAACGTTTTGTAACCAAAATGTATTTTTCTATTTCAGCCTGTGTTTTGACTTCAACGTTTTGAAGTTCAACAGAGGTGAGTTGTGGATGATAAAATTAACTCCGTTTCCCTTGTTTTCAATGTTTATTTCCACAAGAATAGCACATCTTATTTTTATTTTGGGCTCACTGGCATATTTTCCTAGAAGCCATCTATATCTCTAGCTCGAGCACACATCTAGAACGTGATGCACTAACGAGGCCGCCTTAATATGATCATCCTGACATTGTGGCAGTTTTTGTTATATGAAAAATATTTTGAAAAGGAAACGGCAGGGGCCGCTCATTAATGGGCCATCCGTTGCCTAATACCTCGCCCTAATATCCAGTTATTAAAAAAACCTCTTTGAAAGGAATCATTAGTTTTACCGAAGGCCTAGATCGAAGCTTCTGTCACGAATATCAACTTAGTGATAGTAGGTGTAATTACATATTAGTGATAGTACAGGCTGTTTGTCTTATTGCACGCTTTCTTTTGACACTGTGGCTAGCGCATTGCTTGACCCAAGGCTGCGATGAGGGCAAATGAGTTTTATAACCAGGCAATAACAGATATTTGCCATGGCTAAACGGTGTGGACAGTGAAGCCTTACAGCTCTATTATCTGACACAATTAGTAGGCAGTCTTCGGACAGTCAGTGTCCATGACATCAGCGCGATGAACGTTGGCATTTCTTTCCATGACTAAAAAGCCCAATGCGCGAAGCACATGTGCGACCACATGAACGACAAACGAGGACAGACGTCGGAGATGGGTTTGATCCAGTTCGAATTTCAGATGCCTTTCTCCTCTGCCTTCTCTCTTCGGCCTCTCTTTTCAGCTCTAACTCCCCTGAGTTGAGTGCGGCAGCACATTCAGACCTCCATCTGCTGCGATCCTCGGCAAGCTTCTCCCAGTTGTCCACGTCGAGGCCGATTGCGAGCATATCACGCTTGCATGAGTCCTTGAAGCGGAGCTTCGGGCGTCCTACAGGTCTTGATCCGTGTGCAAGTTCGCCGTAAAGAAGATCTTTGGGAATACGGCCATTTTCCATTCGACAAACGTGGCCTAGCCACCTCAACCTGCGTTGACGAAGTAGGGTAAAAAGCGTCGGTAAACCTGATCTTTCGAGGACCTCGTTATTCGTAACTTTATCCGACCAATGGATACCGAGGATGCGGCGAAGACATCGCATATGGAAGGTATTTAATCGCTTCTCCTGCCGCGCGTAGGTGGTCCAAGATTCGCTTCCGTATAGGAGAGTACTCAAAATGCAGGCGCGATATACGGTGATCTTCGTCGAAATGGTAAGTTTCTTGTTTTCCCACACTCGAGAGGAAAGCTTTGTCATTGTTGTCACTGCTTTACCGATTCTTTTGCCGAGTTCGACATCGAGGCATCCGTTGGCGGAGGTGGTGGAGCCAAGGTAGGTAAACTGAGGAACAACATCTAGGGTGAAGTCGTTGATGGTAAAAGTAGGCGCAATTTCAGAGCCTAGGTGCATCACTTTCGTCTTCTTAAGGCTGATTGCAAGACTGAAGTCCGCACAAGCGTTCGAGAAACGGTCCAAAAGGGACTGTAGCTCACTCTCACTGTGTGCAACCAAAGCAGCATCGTCAGCGAAGAGAAGATCGCGTATCGTGCACTTGCGGACTTTGGTCTTAGCACGTAGTCTCGCTGGATTGAATAGTTTCCCGTCTGAGCGAGTACGTAGAAGGATGCCTTCATCAGCAGAGCCAAATGCATGTCTCAGAAGGACGGAGAAGAAGATGTTGAAGAGGGTTGGTGCCAATACACATCCTTGTTTAACGCCGATGTTTATGTCGAATGCCTCGGACGAGTTGCTCTCACACTTAACAGTGCCACGGGTCCCATCGTGGAATGACTTTATAAAGTTAAGGAGCTTCGGAGGACAGCCGACTAAAGGTAGGATGTGAAACATACCGTCTCTGCTGACTGAGTCAAAAGCCTTGGTTAGATCGATAAAGGCGACAAAGAGGGGTCTTTGCTGTTCGCGGCATTTTTCCTGAAGCTGCCTCAGGGAGAATATCATGTCAACTGTTGAGCGATTCGAGCGGAAGCCACATTGCGATTCAGGGTACACCCTTTCAGCAAGTTTCTGCAAACGGTTCAAAGCCACTCGAGCGAATAGCTTACCAGCAATACACAAAAGTGAGATGCCGCGGTAGTTATTCCGATCACTTCTGTCCCCCTTGTTCTTGTAGAGGTTGGTAATGGAGCAATCTCTGAAATCCTGAGGGACGGATCCCAGCTCCCAGCACTTGCAAAGGAGTTTGAAGAGAGAATCGAGGAGCTTGTCTCCGCCACATTTGAAGATCTCTGCTGGGATGCCATCTTGCCCAGGGGCCTTGCCAGAAGATATTACTTTGATGGCTTCACGGAGTTCGACTTTGGTGGGCATTGCATCCAGCTCGGACAGAGTTGGAAGTCTTTCAATATGGTTGATTGCAGAGGGAGAAATGAAACTTGCAGTGCCGTAGAGATCGCTGTAGTGTTCGACCCAGCACTCCAACAATTTGGACTTTTCCGTGATGATCTCTCCAGATGACGACTTTAACGGAGCAAGCTTTATTTGTGTTGGTCCAATTGCCCTCTTTATACCATCAAACATGCCCTTGACGTTGCCAGTGTCAGCAGCAGACTGAATCCTAGCACAAAGATTCGACCAGTAATTGTTGGCGCATTTTTTACACTCTTCTTTTGCATGCCTTCTAGCTTCACGTAGAGCTTCGAGAGATTGTGAGGTTGGATTAAGCTTGAAGTTCTGTAAGGCAAGTCGCTTCGCTTCGATCAGGGGTTGCAAGTGTGCTATATTGGCGCCGAACCAATCCTCGCTCCTGCGGTCCGATTTACCGAAGGCAAGCATCGCTGCCTCATAGGTCACATCCTTGACATGTCTCCAGTGGTCTTCAGTCCTAAGCTCTTGATAGTTCTCTAACTTGGATTCAAGGAGTTCTTGGAAGGTAAGAATCTTCTGTGGGATTGTAGTGGCAGCCGCATTGATACGAGCTTTGGCAGCATTACGAGCACGGTGCAGTTTTTTAGGGCGTGACTGGATCTTAGAGCAAACTAGAGCATGGTCGGTGTCACAGTCAGCACTATGGTAAGATCTTGTAATACGAACGTTATTTAGTTGACTCCGTCTAGTGATAATTAGGTCCAGCTGATGCCAGTGCTTAGATCTAGGGTGCATCCATGACAGCCTGTGTCGTAGCTTTACATTAAAGAAGGTATTTGTGATGCAAAGATGGTGGAGAGAACAAAGTTCCAACAGGCGTTGCCCGTTTTCATTGCATCTATCAACGCCAAAGTGACCGAGGCAGATTGGCCAGGACTCCTGATCGTTTCCTACTCTTGCGTTAAAATCACCGAGGAGGAACAGAGCTTCGTTCTTAGGTAACTGTTTGATAATTACATCGAGCTCACTGTAGAATGCATCTTTAGCGTCCGAGGAGGAAGTCAGAGTCGGGGCGTAGACAGCGAGCAGGTTGGTGGTGCCATCATCAGTTTTGAGTTTCATGAGCATGAGGCGCTCAGATATGGGTGGACCAGGCTCTATTAACTGAAGAAGATTGTTTCTTATAGCAAAACCAACTCCATGCTCCCTGGGCTCGTTCTCGTTTTTGCCGTGCCAGAAGAAGGTGTAATGTCTCTCTTTCAGGCTTCCAGAACCAGCAAGGCGGGTTTCCTGTAGCGCTGCAATATCGACATTCAATCTGTCAAGTTCTTGGTTGATTATGGCGGTCTTGCGAAGGCCATTGATGTTACGTATGTCCGTGGTCAGTCCGGTCAGCATGGTTCGTACATTCCAACTCCCAATAACGAGAGCTGGCCATTTTGTGTTTGATCCTTTCTTCTTAGGTGAAGTAGTCGCAGTCCACTTGTCGGTCTGTTTCCAGACTTCAGTTCTGCTCACCCCAGCAAAACAGGCAGACTGTGGCGGGAAGCACCTTATTGACTGGGGGCTGCCCAGTTTAAGCGGGCGGTAGCTATCCAATGGGACTAAACAGCCCCTCCCACTGTCGAGAGTGGCCCCAGGCGTCTGGCCATACGCCAATTTAGCCATAACTTTTAACCGGTAACTGCACACTCCCCGGTTTGATTCATGCTTTACAACATGCTGAAGTTACCTTCTCCAAGCGCTAGCCTGGGCATAAAATATGGAGAGACTGGTTTGCCCAACTCCCAGAATCCCCCTCTCGGTCTTGCTGATAGGGTCCAAAGGAAAGACATAGCCAATACGTTTGGTACCAGGTCGACTGCAGGAGTTGCCAGGGACTGAGGAGACAGGCTGCCTAACGGGGCTCCACTCCGGGTTTTCTGTAGGGGTTTGCTCCCTTAGCCTTTCCCAGAACGGGTATAGCCGCAAGGCAGCGGAGGTTTGGAATCAGGGTTTTCCTTCCCCTTGAAAACTACACTTGAAAACTACACTTGCTTACTTAGGTTCATTCAATCAAAAACAATGCTCTGGATTAAATATTTGTTCTTTATGAAATCCTGGTATTTTTTGCAAAGTTATGCTTTTATTTTTCTTTGAATATGTTCGCTAACACGGAATAGATATGAAAAATGAAATATTAAAAAAGGTTCTCGCTAATTGAAACGGGCTGATGTCTCTGATTGTATTTTATGGTTCTTGAAATGTTCTGTAAAGCCCAGCAAGAGTGAAAAGCTCTATCGATAAGACTGAGTGCTTTCGGATGCTAAAAATACACAATATAGAATACACAGGCTAGGAAGAGAGATAAACGAACGTGATGATTGGATCGTTACTGATCCCGTTTTACCTTCTTAAAAAGAAATAACAGATCGCTTACCATGCGCTTCCGCGAGTGCGGATTGTAAAATTGCCTTGAAATGGTGATTAGTTGTTAAGCCAGGGCTGAACGTCTGAAAATACGAAACTTCCGAGTCCTCACTCGAATCAAACTCCTGTTTGACGAAGCTCGAAATTTGAGACCATATCTGCTCCGTCGAAGTAATGATAGCAATTCTTTTCCACTTAAAATAGCTGGTAACGCGTAAAATGAATTTTCCAGACTGTACCAATGGCCCTACTGTTCGCGTAGTTGTAGGGTATAGGTCCTTGTTGGTGAGGTCTGCAGTCAAACAACCGTACGATATCATTGGCAGATTCCAGTGGGCACTCAAATGGCCTCCAGCCGTACAACCAACCGAACAAGCAGGGCCAATAAACGCGTCTACACTTGGTTGCTCCAGCCGTAAATCCGACATAGCATTCAAAGCTGGGCCAGTCTGGCACATACTATCGCGGTACACATAAGTAATGTTATGATCCGGTAAAATCCCGAGTTCTTCTACAGCGTCAATGGCAACTATGACTGCCGAGGCTAGCCTCGGTCCAGCGGGCCAGTTCCCGGTCCAAGGAATCAAAACTGCTAGTCTAACGTCCGATACTACGTGACCATCGGAAAAACTAGCGATTATACTCAACGTCAGCAAGAGATTTGACAAACTCATCACTCGCATTAAAATACGAACGTCGGGCGATATGATCAAATAGTCCAGTGATCCCCAAACCTACTTCTCGTAATTCCTTATCAATGTCACTATATCACTACCCGTATACCGGGAACGATAATGTAGCAACTTGTGCTTCTCAGTTGTTAGAAGCCTTAGAACGCCACCGAATAATAACGAACAGCTCCTAGCGATTGGCTAGAGACCAATACATCAATGGATAATAACGATGCTAACAGCACATCCGCTTACTTCTGAAGTAGTGTGTCTAACAAAATGAAATACTCCTCAATGAAATAATTCTCAAATTGGATTTTTTTGTGTTTACTTAAAAGTGTGAAAAGCTACCAGACGTATTATTCGATTGGGTGAAAATGAATCGCCAGTTAACATGAATTTTTACATTTAAGTGCAGGTGCGAACCCCTTACAGTCGGTTTTCTCGTTATTAGTTATTATTACATATGCAATAAAATGCTCAAAGAAAAATCTTAATATGTAAAAGGTATGGTTTCATGATTTTTGCTTAAATGTTTTGCTTTTATTTTATTCATTCGATCTCAGCAAGAAACCGTTAACTTACTTTAACATCTTTACAAAGGTTGATCACAATTACCTCGGCTTCCATCCTCTAAAAGCCCGATCAACATCAAGCCGTTTCAAAACAAAAGGCGTCCAGGAGCGGGAGAGTTCTGCTCTTAAAATCAAACAATGTAAAAGTGCACCCAAATTAGGCCATGGCATGGCTCCGAACGAGATCTTTATATTAAGGTTTTACATGCTATTCTGTTTTTTTTTTTAACTAAGTGAATAGGACAAATGAAATCGAATCGAATAACATTAGTTACACATATGGTTGGGTTGAGAGATGCACCTCCAAACTAAAGAAAACCCGCCATGATGGCTTAAACGATTACAGTGGAGCACATTCATTGAGGCAGTTTCTTTACAATTTTTGTCAAAGATAGTAGGCGTATGATAAAGAGCTTGTTTCAGCGGCGCAATTTAAGGAATGCGCCTGGATTATTATTATTTTTTTTTTGTAATATTGGAAATTGGAAATCATTTAAAGTAAGACCTTACAGTACTTACAGTCACTTTAGATTGCCTTAGTTGTCTCTTCTATATAAGGTGAAACTATATATTCAAAATCATTTGCTTACTAAATGTTTTATTTTTCTCCTTGCTCTATAAAATACCTTTTAGGATGAACATATGCCGGCTGAAAGTGCAACTCTGAAAAGGGCCAACCTAACCTATCTATCATGCATTGCTTTAGTGACATTTTCAACGGTAGTGAAAGTCAAAATGTTTATCAAATCTTAGGTTCAAACGTCGTATTATCCATAAGCCGTATTCAGTGCAATGAATCGAGTCGAATGTTTCATCTTAATTTGCCTGCATTTGTATTGAAGACGGCTTATGGATAATACGACGTTTGAACTAATCAAATCCCAGCAGCAACACACTCTTTGTTTTTATAAGAACCTTTTTTTATAAGAACGTCCAGCCTGAGATTTCACCAAATTTTAGAAACATGCCGAGGCTCAGATAGCAGAGAAAAATTTAGTTTTTAGCATATTCATAGAGCATATTCAGTCTTATTAATAATATTAATAATATAAATATAAATAGTATAAATAAGTGTACTACACTTTTTTATATAAGAACGTCTAATTTTCAGTTGAGGCTGGGCCGTTCTCGTTTTTGGGACATTTAAGACTGAATATGTGCAGCTGTACATTTTTTAATGATAGAAAGTCTTTAAAATCGCAAAAATGTCTAATTATTGAGTGCATATTGTGCATGTTATTTTGAAAAGGATAATTCGGGCCCATGATCGTTTGCCTCATACCCCAGGGGGGGGGGGGGTACTCCCTATATCGAACGGACAGGGATCATCGTCGTATATTTTAGGGTGTAAATTTGGAGCCTGGGGTATTTTTAGGGGTGAAAATGAGATTTCTTTTCACCTTGGTATCTTTTAGGGTGCTATTATGGCCATCGCTTGTGTTTTTAGATCACTAGAATCAGTATTAATTAAACGTTTTTATTACAAATTATTCACGTTTATTTAGGGTATCTTTTAGGGGGTAAATTTATGCCTAATCACGCCCACATTAGTATCTTTTAGGGATAAAATATAGCCAAACCACACCCACTTTAGTATCTTTTAGGGTTGTTTTAAAAAAATCCCGACGATGATCCCGGTCCGTTTGATGATATCGGAGTATACCCTCCCCTCCTCCCCCCCCCCCCCCCCCCCCCCCCCCCCCCCCGCGGACCTCATACCCTAGTGTGGAGACTATCGTCCAAAATATACTTATTCTATTAACAGAGAACACACAAGATTTGAGCAGTTACATATCAAAATCACCAGAGCCGTATAATATTTTTTTTAAATATAATGAACAAAACCGTAAACTTCGTTCAAAACAGTTATCTACATAACTCAGATTCAAATCTCATGTTATTATTTCAGAAAACTGCTGGAATTTACAGTTAGAAAGGTGGATGTTTTTAGATTTAGCTTTCGATCCAAGGTTTTTTAACTGGGCACTCCAAAAACTTCCAAAGGGACTCTTCACCTGAATATTAGGTTATAAAGAAGGATATTGTATATTAGGTTATAAAGAAGGATGAAAAGGGCACATGGAGTATTTACGTCCAAAGGGTCTCTTCACCTGATACTGTATATTAGGTTATAAAGAAGGATAAAAAGGGCACATGGAGTATTTAAGGCTGAATCTCAATTATTTTGTTGATGTAGACAATATGCATTTGGATACGATGGAAACATATTCCCTCTGTATTATACACTATTCACAAGAACCATTGGTAAGTTATAGTCCTAACCATGAGACTACATGGAATGAGGTGGACAAGACAAAGTATTATTAGTACTAGAGTGGCAATAATACTAAGAGTTGACTGTATTCTTCGTGTAAAATATGAGCTTTTTGGGACACACAGTAGAGAATGCATAAAAGGGATACTGGTATATACAGGCCTAATTTCCTCTTAGTCTAATAATTCTATAAAACCTCAGTTGCTTTGGATGGATTTCTTGTATGATTGATAATAACCAGTCCCAACTATCCCTGGTTATGTGAGTTCAACTTTACTGTAAGTACTTTGCCATACATGTCTTACAACCAATCACCAGTGCATGTTTGCAGAAACTTCAATCTTCCATTCACATCGTAGCATTTCTTGGAAGAACGAGAATATTCAAATATAAGGAATCAAACAGTTTTTGGTGTATTATATTCATCATTCTGGTTCAAGAACATGACTTTCGTAATTGGGGATTTTGTGTGGTTTTGAATAAATAGATTTTGAGATTTTTTGATAAAATGGAGAGCTTGATAATTATTTTAACTTGAATTGCACAAAGTGTTATTAACATATTCGCCATTCTTAGGTTGTACAGGGGCTAGGGTCAAGTTGATAAGTAAACAGCAGCAATGTTGGCCAATGTTGATGTGACTCTAAGATAATCCTGAAGCAGAATTGCCAAAACCTGCCATTTTCTAGCTTTCATTCAGTATTACATCACCCCATGTCTATGACACCATGTCGAATTGATTCCCCTAGAATCAACCCGGCATGTGTCTGTTTATCAACTTGACCTATTCCCCTGTAATATAAGAATGGCAAATAGATATTAGCCTGGTTGCAGGTATTAACTCTGCGATTCACCATCTCTTGCACAACAAGCACAAAACAAGACAGCAGTCATGACTTGCCAGGTCGAGAATAGATAAAATACATGACTAGAAAAACTACAGGCAAGCTGTAGAATACCTACGGTAGGTGATCTGCATTGTCATGGTGGAGTGAGGGAAATAAATCTCAACACATGGTTGAAATGGCATGTTTTACACCTGTGTGAAAACAGAGTAGTTTTTTTTTTCTAGCATTAGCCTTTATCAGAAAAAAAAAAGACATTTCAGGCTTAGGCTAGAAAAGTCAGCAAAACTATTTTTTTTTCACACAGGTGTAAAACATTCATAGATAATGGAAGGGGAAATGGCTTCCTATGTACATGTATCTAACTATCTTACCTATCTCTACTTACATTATGCATCAGTGTGTCTTCTTCTGGCGTTCATAAAGAAGTTTGCAACCGAGTTCAAGTCTAGTCCTAATTCTTCAGCTACTGCTTTCTGCATATCCTTGGTAGGTTTTTTAGTCTCTTTGAAAATGGCAAAGAGCGTTCTTTTCTGGGTCTCTGTAAACTGCCGTCGAATCTTTTTTGAGGGAGCAGCCTCTACATCACTTTCAGAATTTGATCGTTTTGCCCGACTGTCTAGTTCTTTTGCAGCTGAAAGAGAGAAAAAAAAACATTTGGTACCTTGGAAGCTCTACTGGGATATTCAAACAGAGGCTGAAACTCTATGCTATGCCACTTAAAATAACAAGGATAGTAACCTATATCACCAAAAAATACCCAACCCTGACTTTTAAACATGTCATTGTGAGTTGTACATGTGTTTCCAATTCACCATATCTGCTAATCCTTCTGCTTCACATTTACAGAAAGGGTTTGTTGCTGATGTGGGGTAATAAAACAAACCCCCAAAATGAATAAAGTTTTCCACACAACCCAAAAAATCCTTGGGATGAGAAATTTAATTCCTGAAAAATGGACCTCTCTGTTATGATATGTGAGTTATACCCGCCCCTATGCTCCACACCCCGTCCTGGGTACTGCATACCTTCCATGCGCAGCTGAGGAATTCTTTTCACTTCGGGTAATTCCAGCCACTCTTTCATCCTTTTGAATATAGCTTTCCCAAGACGCATTTCATTCCAGGGCTTAGGCTTGCGAAGCAGATCACTCAAAGTCCCTTGTGATCTATTGAGTACCTTTTTGGCAAACACAGCCTGAGGAATGTGGTACCGCCGTAGCTCTTCAGTGAGCTTGAGTGCCATAGCTTTCGTGTCAATCCAGTCATCGTCATCATCAGGAGCATTATTTGTTTGTTCATTATCAGATATAGTTGCTGATGCTACAGCCATTTCTGCCTGGCAGTTTTTAGCTGTCTCAGATGGATAAATGTCACCGCTGGATTCAACAGGCTGATTATCAGTGGTTTCTTCAACTGGGTGTTCAGTGCTAGATGAAGTACTAACAGTACTCGTAGCAGCTTCATTGGATGTTGTTGTTACCATTGTGGTTACCGATGCTGCCGAATTCTTCAAGAATCCGCTGATTTGATCCAAAACTGATTGCTCTATCACAACAAAGCTATGAAGAGGGGCTCCGTCTCCAGTTTCTGGGTTTCCAACATTGGTTATCGATTCGGTCTGCAGGTACTGCAGTTGCTCAGCGTTAAGTGCAACCATAGTGGTTCGTTCAGGATTCATATCTTGAACCTGTTGTGCTACGCTGTCAGTGGTTGTCATCGTTGTTTGTAAATTTGGAATTTGGGAAAAGTTCGATATTTCCCCTGAATTGACTCTAATAAATGTAGGCTTTGCTATACTGTCACCTCCGGCATTTTTCTGCAGAAAAGTAGGGCTGACTATAATGTTGCATCGAGAGTTGGCGCTCGTGTTAACTTCTTCAGACGCTCCAAGAGCGAGAGTGAGTAATGGCTCTATGGCCTCCATGTTGGCGGCTATTTGAGAGGACATCTCGGGACTTGGTGAGCCGCTTTCCAAGCTTTCGCTCATAGCTGTTAGCGACTCAATATATAATACAGCAAAAACTTAGACTTTGATCGGTTATAGCGGTTTAGAAACTGATTTTTATCAGCAACTGGAATTACTAACATGCAGAGGCCGCCATTTTAGCCAGTCTTCCTCACAACACCTCTGCTTTGCGACCTCTGCTTTGCGACCAGGCCAATCTTTTGAGGCGATCGCTAGTAAAGATAATCCATCTAAACAAAATTCACGATCAGAGAAAATTAGCTACATCTTATTGCAGATATCTAATAAAAAGATAAGTATTTAAGCTCGATTTATAGAAGGGGAAAAACAACTTTCGACTTTCGAGTCCGTAAAACTATTTGTGCTACAGGTTTTGACGGGCTCCCTGTTTTCGGGCGAATCCGCTGACAGCTTCTACAGGTAAACATCGGGAAGCAATTTCCCACGGACGTAGATTGTGGTCGAGTCCGCGGACTCCCAGCGGACATACCCAACCTCACAGTCGGAATTTCCCGATCACTATCTCCGGAAAGTGAGAGATTGTCGGAGAAATCCAAGATGGCGATCCGACTCGTGTGTGGTGACAGACCATATAAATATCTAGTTTTAGTCTACTCAATTTAGTTAGTGTTTTTTTAATTTATATGTCGTCAGGCAGATTAAAAATTTAATGAGCAAGAACGGACGAGCGAGTCAGTCAGTCAATTAGTTCCCTAATCTCGACTTGTGGAACGCAAGGGTTCGTTGTTTTGCGTTTTATCTCTGCTAATCATAACAAAAACGTAAACGTTTAGCAGGCGCGTATTCAGAATTAGCTGAGGGGGGAGTGGAGGGGTTGCGCAGCCATAGGTATCATATAATACATATCTGAAAGACAAATGCCTATTCATGATGTAATTTCTGTAGAGTTTTAATTGAAAATTTTAAAGTACTTATAATAAGTTACTTATGATGACGAGTATATCCATAACCCTCAAAATTAATTGATATAGAAAAGCAGGTATCAAAGTAGGTTGCATTGTGAATAAAACTTCATATGCTAAGAGGTACCCATTAAAGTAAGTAAAATAAGTACTCAATTAAGCTTACGCTAATAACTTAAAATAGAAATAAAATAAAATAGAACAAAGGAAAAAAAAAGGAAAAACACCCGTCAGCTGTCATGGTTCAAAGTTATATAAGATACATTATCAGAAAATTTAAAGAAAATAGTTGGAAAATTTCATTCAGCATACAACAAAGGCAGGAATTGTCTCTCTTATTCGTATGGGTACATAAGAGAGAGACGTAACCTTTTTGACATGGTCGACATTAGATAACATCGGGTGAGGTAGTCCGAACATTTTCCGAAACCCGAACATTTGAGTGCCGTCATGTCGTCATCGGGAAATCAATATGGCTGCCGAGTTTGTTTCTATCAGAGGCCAAGGAAGTATTATATTTTATAATCATTTATGACTTCTCATTTTTATTACTTGATATTAATGTTGTATTTTTCTCCAGAGCTCCAGTGGCTGCAGTTCCCAAGGATAAAAAAGGGGAGTTTTTTTCAAATTATATTCTTTTTATAATCATTCAGTACTTCTCTCTTTTAAACTATGATAACAATGTTGGATTTTTCTCCAGAGCTCCAGTTACTGCAGTCCCCAAGGATGAAAAAGGGGAGTTTTTATTCAAATTATATTGTCTATAATTTGTACATATCTTTTGTATATGACATATGATATTAATATTGGATCGATTTTAGAGAACCTGTTTTTAACAGTGGCACGGTACATATGGCTTCTAATGTCACCCATTTTGGGGAAAAACCTGCGGTTGAAGGATGATGCATTGTTTTCAGTGAACAGTTCTTTTTTGACAAAGATCTTTAAGTGCCTTCTCATTTCGTATGTGTCCTTCACACCCTTTTTTTACTAACTCTTCAATCTTCTTAATTATGCGTGTATCAACAGGCTGTGATAGACCACTTCCCTGTAGATGAAAATGAACAGGTTTAAGGTTTTTGGTAGACTGATGTAAGGTAGAAGATATTTGCTCATAAACTGCATGCTCATGCAATATCTGATAAGAAGTTGATTGTTCCCATGACAACAGGTTCATCTAGCTGATATCCATGGACTGTAATGGTCATAGTATCAATATTGATGTCATAGTAGCCTCTATTGAGCCATTATTGGGGAGAAGCGGGAGGGGACAGCAGCCACTACCTACATCTAGAAAAATAATGAATAACTAAATAAATGACAATTGGTTGTAGATTGCCTGAAATCACATGAAAAATTACACATTGACTTGGTATATCTTATCTAGAAAGAACTGGAGGGGATATTTTACCACTTGCTCAATTCTCTTTACTCTGATACTGGCATGAAGCCAAACAGAATTTACCTCTCCCATCAGATGATTGGCATGATCATCTGGGGATGGAAATTGAATGTATATCCTTCTCTCCCCCTTGGCAGTCCCCTTCTCAATGTCATCTCTCAGCCGCTTTGAAGCATTTGTTTTTTTTCTTTTTTCCCTGGTGTTTCAATCTGAGGAAAGAAAGTATATATATATATATATATATATATATATATATATATATATATATATATATATATATATATATATATATATAGAGAGAGAGAGAGAGAGAGAGAGAGAGAGAGAGAGAGAGAGAGAGAGAGAGAGAGAGAGAGAGAGAGAGAGAGAGAGAGAGAGAGAGAGAGAGGTTTTTTTGGGTATCACTGTTCATATAACAGTGCTCAATACATAGGTGTAGAGCGGGATATATCTTGGTTTGTAGGAAAAAAAACACGCGAACTACCGTTTCATCTCTACAAGCCTGTTTCGTGGTTGCCCACTCATCAGGAGATTTATTAAGAATATATTACTACCATCACTTATATACTATCTATGTATAAAATTAATATGAAAATAGGGCGTGAAATTTGAATGGCTGTTATGATGAAATTTAATAGTTCAGCTGTTGCATAACAAGGCTTTGTTCCTGTGGCGGCACGAAGACACTAGCTCGTTACGCTTGTTTAAAGTTGATAGCTTGGGTTGGCGCATAATGATAAGTTTTTCTTTGAGGCAAAGATTACATCTTTTGCTAGAGCTGTTGTAGGTGGAGTGAGATGACAGGATTTTCCATGAAATAAAGTGTTCTATGTTGTTGTCTTTAAGGCTCCATATGTACTTGCTTAGTTCGGTCGAGTTTCTGTTTTTAGCGTGTCGGAATGAGGCGGTGTGGTTTCTATATCTTGTCTTGAATTCGTTCTCGGTTAGTCCTACGTAGGTTTCGGAGGTGTTGTCGTCCTTTCTTGTTACAGTGGCTTGGTAGATAACAGATGATTGGAGGCAGTTTCCGTCAAGGGGGCACGCGTTCTTTTGTCTGCAGTTGCATGTTTTGTTATTGGCGGTGGCGAGGGAGGTGGGGGCGTCTTCGGTTGTTATTGATGAGGCGATTATGCGTTTGTTGTGGCTGTCAATTATCTGCTTGGTGTTGCTCATGCAGCTATAACTGATTTTGATTGTGTTCCGGTTGCAGATTTTTCAGAGTTTGTGGTCTTTAGGAAAGTGCTTGTCTATGAGTGAGAGGGATTTGTGGCCGATGTTGGTGCTTGTGTTCTTGCTAAAAGGGGGGTTGTACCAGATGATGTTGTTGCGCTGGCGGTTCTTGCGTTTGTTTGTGGTGTTTGGTTCGTAGTGTAGCGTGTAGTTATATCCACTTTCGTCGAGTGCTTTCTGGTATGGCGGGACGGCTTGGTTGAAGGTTTCTTTGTCTGATGATAGTGTAGATAAGCGTTTGTTGATACTTGCTCTCGCGGTGGACGTACCGTAGTGGGGCGTTCGGTTTGGTGAAACGCTGGTAGGTGTTGCGGTTCAGGTCGAATGTGACGTCTAGGAAGTTGACTACTCGCTTGTTGGCTTCTATGGTGATTCGCAGACCGTTGTTGTTGAAGATGCGGCATAGTTCTTTCTTGACATTTTCTGTGTTTTTAGGTGTGGCGCTTGTGATGGCTAGTCCGTCGTCGCGGTAGAGTCCTACGTTGATGTTGAGGTCTTGGAGTTGGGAGAGGAGGAAGTTGCCTACAAGTTCGCATGTTTCAGCGCCGTCGTAGCTTCCCATTGTCACGTCGAATGTCGAGTTGCCTTTTTTGTGCCAGGGTGTTTGGTTGTGAACTAGGATAGAGCTCTTGGCGTGGGTTATGATGTTTTTTTCTTCAGCGGTGATGCAGTCGTAGTTAGCGGCGAAGTCGAGGGCTTTGTTTAGGAGTTCTTGGCTGATGGATGGGTAGAATTCCACTATGTCGAAACATATAAAGTTGGATGCTGTCTTGTTCTTTGTTGATGCGAACCAGTCGATTACGGCTTTAGTGCTTTTCCATTGGTGAAAGTTACGTTTTGTTGCGATGGTGGTGTTGATGCGGTCGAGGATACTTTTGCTGATCTTGCCTATTTCGGACTTGGTAGGGTTGATGAGTCTGCAGGTCGGTTTATTAGCGAAGTTCGGTTTGTGGTCTTTGAGTGTTATAAATGCTTGTTTGTTGGCGGTGGTGTCCATTCTATCGTCGATTCCTAGTTTTGTCGCGATGTTTTTGTTTTCTTTGTGGATGGCTTGCGTGGTCTCGGGTGGAGCTTTCTTGTAGGATTTTGTTATGTCTTTTTCTAGGAGATTCTTGTAGGCTGACGGTTCTAGTTTATAGAAGTTGGTAGTTTTGTCGGCGGCGGCTAGGAGCTTCGGTTAACTTCGGAAGACTATATATATATATGCTTGAGTACACATTATTATAAATTAGAAGTTTGTGTATACAAGAAAGCAGTGTAGTTTACAGTACCTTGTAGTCAGGAAAGACAATGATTTCACGCAGTATGAGTCTAGCAGGGCAGTTTTTCTTTTTGGTGGGCTGTGCATTGAATTGCCCCTTCTTGAAATTGAAGTCCCCATCCTAATATAAAAATTGAACAAATAATTCACACAAATGATGATGACAGACACAAAAATAAGGAAGACTAATTGCAAGATACAAAAAGGTGGTTGCTTGTGAGAGCTTTGACTTTTTTAAACAAGTGGATCCAAACCTAAAAAACAATTATAAAGCCCTTTATTTATTTATTCATTTTTTCATTTATTTATTTGTTTATTTATTTATTTATTTATTTATTTATTTATTTATTTATTTATTTATTTATTTATTTATTTATTTATTTATTTATTTATTTATTTATTTATTTATTTATTTATTCAACATACCTCCTGCTTATTCCGAGAAGTTTTTGCTGCAGCATTTCTGTCTTTGCCATGCTGGCAGTCGTACTTCTTGTTGCCAATTATGAAAAAAGGTCAACCTGTGAACAGGAGTCGTCGGCCACACACTTCCTTTGTGTCCTCCCAAGAAACTCTATGATTACTTCCTTTGAAGTCTACAAAAAGTCAACATAAACTTTTTTGTCATTGCACCACCTCCTAAAGATAAGTTTGGTTCACAGATGTTGCAATGTTGGATAATATCCATCCATTATTTTCCTGTTGCATTGCCACCAACATACATGGAAAAGAACCTCAAGATTTTTATGTAGTAGATTACAACCTCCCCACCCCCACCCCAAACCTGCAATGAAGACAATGAACAATGTTACATTTTACATTAACAATGCTACATTGACTGTTGGAGAATCCCTGGGTGAATGTTACCCTGCTTTCTTGGAAAGCATTTTCCATGGAAGTAGGCCAAGTATTTTTCAACGGGTGAAGTGCCTTCCCTCCCTAATCCTTCTGACAGCCACACCCAGGCTTCCCCCTTTCAAGCCCAGAGAGCATTGTTTTATATTTAATAAAAAATATCTTACCTCCATTTCCAACATTTTTGTCAACTTTAAAACTAGAGAACTTCACAGTATGTCGCGTTTCAAATTCTTCAATAAGTTTTTCTGCAGTTTTTAGATTGGAAACGTAACCATAGTAATCATCTATTTTGAAATAATCATGTTGATATTTGTGTTCTTCGTGATTCTTCATATTTTCGCTCTCCTCATCTCGTCAAATTTTCGCGCCACTGTTTAAACTTTGCAGGTCAGCGGGATGGCATAACTTATAACTTATTAGATGCGACTTTACTTCCTGGTTTTAGATTAACTATATCACTTCCGGTCACTTGCTAGTGCAGATGATTTATTTTATAAAATTCCAACAATTCTAGACATCAAACAAAAGATAGCCACAAATATACATACCATATAATATCGGTATAATTTTATTCACCACTCTGTAGCATATGGAACGCCCTAAAAATTAAACAATACCTCACCCGATGATAGCATCGGCTGAGGTCGAAAATGAAGCAAAAACGCGTGCTTATGATCAGATTTATTCATTTAAATTCCAACGATTCTAGACATCAAACATATAGGTACAAATATACATACCACATAATATAGGTATAATTTTTATTTACCATTCTGTGGCACATGAAATGCCATACAAATTATAAACAATAGAATCGATTTACCTCACCCGATGATAGCATAGCATCGGCTGAGGTCGGAAAGCAAATACACGTGTGTTTATGATTTATTTAATAAAATTCCAACGATACTAGACATCAAACAAATAGGTACCCAATATACACACCACATTTGTCAGTATCATGTTTATTTACCATTCTGTGGCTTGTGAAACGGCCTAAAAATTAAACAATACCTCACCCGATGGTAGCATAGCATCGGCTGAGGTAGGAAGAAAAATCCGCGTAGGTTGTAAATAGCCCAGAACTCAAGTAACATCTAACAAACTGGAATAACTATGTCAAATAAATCAAATCGTTCATCTTTCGGACCATCGTGATGGTGAATTGCATGGTATTTTGGTCGTAGAAACTTCCTCGGTCTCTGATAGAAACAAACTCGGCAGCCATATTGATTTTTCGATGACGACATGACGTCACTCAAATGTTCGGGTTTCGGAAATTGTTCGGACTACCTCACCCGATGTTATCTAATGTCGACCTTTTGTCATATGGCCGCCATCTTCTTTTATGATGCTCGATTCCGAAGATGTTTATTCGGAAGTTTTCGACTGTGACTCGGCCACAATCTACGTCCGTGGGAAATTGCTCCCGTAAACAACATGGACTTAAAAAAAGCGCTTGGAAAAATAAGCGAACATTATGTCAGAAAATACGGGAAAATCCAACGCTGATTCACCTCGATCTCTACACTGCTTATCCGTATCACCTCTGTGTTTTAAAAATAGAACTGGACGACCCATTGAGCTTGTATGGCTGGATTACAATGGCCGTGAAGTTGTGAAGGGAGAGTTGGCCATTTCTCAAGCAGTGTCAATGAACACCTACGTTACGCATCCATGGAAGGCTAGAGACAAGCAAAATGGAAGAGACATGTTGATAAACTTTAGAAGTATATACTTTCCTGTTGAACCAGAGGTAAAGAGCGTTCAATACAGAGAGGGACGAGCTCTTGCTGTTCGATCAGAAGTCATCATAACAAAACCAGGTGGGAGTTGGCAATGTTATACTTTCCATGGTTCCAGAGCCTCAAACTTAATAGCTAACTTAAGAAGATCTCGCATATCTTGGCTTTTTAACAATGCATGAGGCTCTGCTGCCAGAGTAGTGATATTATGACCACCATATATTACAATATGCAAAAAAAAAAAAAAAAAAACCTGCCATATTCATTCTTAAAAAGTGCTGTGCCAGACCCATGATTAAAAAATGGCATCACAGGAGGACTAGCTTTTTTCCTTTTATAAGAGACTGCATATATAAAGCCAGAATTTGATGGAAGGGGGGAGGGGTAGGGGCAGGGGATGAACAGGCTAACATCCAGGCTAAGAGGGTGGTCAAGAAGAATAAGAAGTGTATATAGGCCAACTACCCTCTAAAAATCCTTCACAAGAGAGGCATGGGGTAAGGGGATTTTTATTTAATGAAAATGATAATATAGAAGATAAGATTGCAATGTCTAAGATATTTTTTATCCTACATGCACTATTTGTTAGCCATGCAACACATGTCAGTAGAGGGGTTAATTAGGAGGAGAGCTGAATTACAGAGAATTATGTATGTATGTTGTATAGGGGGGGGGGGGTATCCCTTAGTCCCCTACCACATACCCCTCCCCTCTGCCATATGGCAAGTACATATTTTTGGGATAGTCTCTTCTTTCAGAAAGTTATTGAATTTTAATTCATTTTACATTCATTAATTTCTAGTTTATTCCCTTGAAGAATACTGCAAACAGGTCATCTATGAACTGGTTTCTCTTGAGAACATCAACAGACTTCCATTGCCGACTCCTCTTCTCAGTGAACTATACAACTACTGTGAAGAGAATGGCATTAGCTGAAGACATATGTAGAACAGAGATCACAATGTTGATTTTATTGTGACAAAATTCTAGCTGTTAGTAGTAAATGTGCCTTCCTTAGTGGCATGTTTTTTTTTGTCTGGAAAATTTTCAAGATGCCGGCTAGAATTCACCAAGTTTACACATATTTTGTTTAATCTCATGGTACGCTACAGTAGCTCTCTTTTCCGATTCATATCTGTGCTGGGCTTGCTCTCTTTCAGTTCACTCTTCTGTGCTGAGCTAACATTATTTCCGGTTCTCATTTGTGTTAAACTAGCACCATTTTTCTATCCATATAGTTTTTTTGGGCTTGCTCTCTGCAAGTTCACACTTGTGTTGAGCTAGCAATGTCTAAGCTGCACTTGTGCTCGTTGTGTGAGGTGCGACCAGGTCCCTTAACCACCAAAAAGCACTCTTTCTTTAGAAATTCTGCATATGTACCCCTGCGCATCAACCCTTAACAAATCCTTTCTACGCGCCCTTGCGCTTTGTACATACCCTAACCTTAAAATTATGACGGCGCCTCTTCTTATCCCAGTCACCCCGACCAGGCGCGGAACTTGTTCTTGTATCGCCCTTATCAGGCACGGATCGGATCAATAACAGCAAAAATTCTGTGCTTTTTACGAAAAAAAAGAGCTGTCGCCTCAAATAACAGAATGCAAACTTGCGGCTCATAGTTAACGTACATACTCCAAATATTTTGACCTGTTTTCGTATACAGCTGTAAATATGCCTGCTTATATTTTTATGTAACCCATGCTACTTAGACTTTCTCAATGTCCGCTGACCAGCTTTTTAGAAATTTGCTTCTGCTGTACAACCTCTCCGCGCGCCTGTTTTTTTATTTTATTTTTTATTTTACTGATTTTTGATTTTCGAGGAAAATACCCACCCGCGCGCTCCTATCAGGGAAAATCAAAGAGAGCGACTTGGCGCAAGTGTACATGCTACTCTTTTGTTTTAGTTGACCTGCTCCTCGCTCACATTTGTGTCGCGCTCGTCCCCTCAGTCCATAATTTTCAGTTGCGGATCTAGGAGGGGGTTTAAACCCCCCTTTGGGCTGCCCGTAAACCCATTTGTAACAAAAAAATACCCCTACCCCCTTTGTGACTGAGCCAACCCCCCTTTAGCGAAAAGCTAAATCCGCAACAAATGTTATTGCTATTTTGCAAGTTTTATTGCTGTCTACATCTTTATTTTCCCTGTTAAAACGCACTTGCGCTCCTGGTGCACTGATGTCATACGCGTTTTCATAACAATGTTGTTAGCTATGGCTGTGTCGCGCTTGTTTGCGTTCATCACCGTTTTTGAATTCATCTGGCTCGTACACTTTTCAGATTCGTCACTGTTGCGCTTGCGTTTTTTTTCCAGTGTCTCCCATTGTTTGCCGGTTCGTTTATGTGTTGTCTTGTTTTCCCTATTTCGAGCTTGAGTCCAATATTGTCATTATCATCATTACAATAATAAGTACTACCTACAAAATCTACAAAACAAATCAACGTTACTTCCGGCGCGCAGAAGAGAAATTGTGTTCGAAAGTGAAAGAATTTTACTCACTCGAATGTAGCGCTGTTACTTGTGGTGATATGAAGAAGATGATATGAGAAGATGTAGTTGGCTGTCGGCGACAATGACCTGATTCGGATACTTTACTTAAAACGCTATCCGTGAAAGTCCAGAAAGGCTGATCACCACAGCACCAGTATGGGGGCTGCTGGCGTCAAAGAGCTCGGTAAAGTTGAGGTAATTAGATGCATTTCTTTACTATTTTGATATTCAACCTTGTTCCAACTGTTGGCATCTAAAATGGTTGTGTATTTCCCTACGAGAAAGACGGAAATTTAAAAGAACACAAGTAACAAAAGTGCTGAAGTTCCGCCAAATCTGATATTACTCGCCATTTTGCCTCCTGTAACCGATGGGGGAGGAGAATCATAGATTCTCCTTGAAGAGGTGTTTAAAAAAAATACAAGAAAAGCGTAGAAACAAATAAGTGAACTTCCTTGTCTCGCACAAAAATTAAACAGGATCCATCCATATAGAAAAGGCGTTTCCACCCCTCCCCCGACACCAGTCACGGCGCCATCTTTTGGTTCATCGGGTCAACATTACCATATATGGTTAGGTGTGTTTTGATTGGTTCGTTCATGTTCCGTGGTGGGTCCTGCACGGCGGCCATCTTGGAAGTTTGTGGCGTTTCCGGCGAAACTTGAAAGTGTATTTTATAGCTGAAAATTAGGTCATTTATATTGATATTCCCTCCTAATTTTGAAGACTATACCTCATCTCCACCTTAACCATGGTAAGTGTCAAGTCCATGTATTTTTTTGGGGTTTATGAGAGATAATTTCAGCAGCACTTTTATCCTAGACTTAGATATGCACCCGGAAAGTATGCATTCCTTCCTTTTTTCGTTTGCTCCTGTTTAAGGTTTTTATTCTATAATGGTGCATACAACCGGATGATTTTGACCTTATATTCTAGGTTTATATATAATTTCTGTATTTGCACAATTATAGCCGCGACTTTAAATAACATTAAAATATTCGTTAACCATCAGCGGCTTCCAATTTCACCTCTCTTTCTTCATTCCTTGATCCTATACGTCTGTGATCTCTATGATTCATTTTATACGGAATTTTGTGAAAGCACTTCTCGAACTGGATGTATTGTTCTCTTCAACAGACTGAAAGACAACTGGATTGTGCTTTGGATCTCATGCGGCGCTTGCCTCCTCAACAGATCGAGAAAAACCTTAGCGATCTGATTGATTTGGTGAGTTTGTGCCTTGGATGACAACTATTGTGGTGATAGGTTAGGGTGATTACTTTCTATTTTAACTTGTATAATGGAATGAAAAAAGGCTGGCTAGAGATTCCTACACCCGCTTTGATTAATTGATACTGAATATGGTAAATTCATTTGATTTCTCTTCATTCGATCATTTATGAACAAGGGTTTGTTTTTGTTCTGAACTGTGTTTTGGGTAATCCTTGTTTTGTAAGGCTTATTTCTTCCACAAAGTGATACTTGATTGCATGAGTATTTACGATGGTACGATTTTGAGATCAAGAGAATGTTATGCAGTTATTTTCATATGATATTTTGACAAGCAATGGAAACCAAAAAATATACTGAGCCTTTGATGTTATGATGGGATAAGCACAAATTTTAAACAAGTTATTATAATGAAATCTTGGTTTGTTAGGCAATCGAATGCCTTAAAATGGATTTGATTGTGTATGGCATTTCACTAGAAAAGTTTTGAGATGGAGATCTGTCCCTTCTCTTTGTGTTTGAGGTAAGTATTGTTGAGAGTGTACTTCCTCAAAGTTCTGGGCCTATTCCAGATTAGGAGTTTAGAAGAGTTGCTAAGTTCAGAAGTTACACTAGAAAGTACCTGGAAGAATACAGTCCAGTCAATATGAAGAATGGATGGTACTCCAAGTCCCAGTCCAGACTAGAAAAAAAGTTGATAAAATACTATGCTTTATTTGCTTGAAAAATAATTGGGTATGAATTGTTTAATTACAGAACATTTCAGAGTAAAGTCATTTAATTATATTTTTATCTAAATTTGATTGAATCAAATGTCCAAACTCATTCAAGCTAATACACCTGGTGTAATTTGTTAAGCAGGATATATACATGAATTAAACCCTTGATACAAGAATGTGCCTGATAAATGTGTTTCTGTTGGTGCCAGGTGCCCTCCTTGTGTGAGGATCTTCTCTCATCTGTGGATCAACCATTGAAAATTGCACGAGACAAGCAAACTGGCAAAGATTACTTGCTTTGTGATTACAACAGAGATGGGGACTCATACAGGTTATGTTTTAACTCAAGCTACCTGTCCATTTGCTGTTACATACCTAACCTAGTTAAGGGGGACTGGTGTTCCCTCTTTGGACTGAAATTTTGGAAGAAACACATGGGTGTCAAAATCCACTAATGTACGCTTGCTTAGTCATGTTTTATGCATTGTTGATTCGTCCCTGATATGTGTATGCAAGTTCAGAGCTAATGCCAGAGTTTATGGCTAAGAATATACTAAACGCCATGTTTTTGCAGGTCGCCATGGAGTAACACCTACGACCCACCCTTGGATGATGGTGCAGTTCCATCAGACAGACTACGCAAACTAGAGATTGATGCTAACTCTGCTTTTGACCAGTATAGAGAAATGTAAGTTGTATGTTTGGTTATCTCAGGGGATATATTTTCCTAACTTCCGTATTTAACAATGTACAAAAAATTTTTTTTTTGGGGGGGTACTGTACTTGACTTCATACGTGGTGCCTGACAAAGCTAAAACTTCATGCCTGCCAACCCTCCTCCCCAAAAAAGGATGAAAAAAATGTCACCTAAAAAAAATTGAAATTCCCTTCCCATAAAAATATCAAATACTTTACATGCTTACATATAATTTCTTCAGAATCCATGGCTTTTTTTCATGATTCATGTGTAAACTTTTAGGATCTGTATTGTAGGATCTGTAATCTCCATTTGTAAAAGACCTTATTTTGACCTTCATTTTTAAAGTTAAAAATGTTTGCATAGGTTAATATGGTAACCTTTTGTTCTATTGTTGATTTTCAGGTACTTTGAAGGAGGCGTCTCATCGGTTTATCTTTGGGATCTAGATCATGGTTTTGCTGGTGTTATACTTATCAAGAAAGGTATCATGCTCTTTTCTTTTGTTACATGACAATATCTGTCTCTATTTTTATGCATTCAGTAGCATTTGTCCATTGGCTTCATAACTGAATGTCATTTGATCTGGTAGCCGGCGATGGATCCAGGAAAATTAAAGGATGCTGGGATTCCATTCATGTTGTGGAAGTCCAGGTAAAACCTGAAATAATGTGCAAATTGCATACAAGATACACACTATGAGCAGTGGTTCTGACAGGGTGCAGGAAAAAAAAAGCTTATTGTCTTGGATTTTTTGTTAAAGAAACATTTATCTTGCTTTTTTTGGCAGGACCATGCTGTAAAATGCTGATTTTATGGCTTAACCAGAGTCCCTTATTTGCATATAACAGACAAAGTCCTACTACCCTGCTAGCAGGGCTTTCCTGTTTGTTTCTATTAGTCCACTTGTCTGTGTTGCGTCACAGTTCTTTCAAGCTCTCATTTGTTTGTGTTAGCAGAAGAAACCTCTGCCGATTGTGTCCTACACATAACTTGTAGCTCCTCACTTGTCACTTATATGCAAGTTCTAATATATTTTAAAAGAATAGTATATTGTGTTCATTTAGATATAATGTTATCTTTGATCTAAAGATATCCAAATCTTGCAGGAGAAAAGCAGCGGTAGACAAGCCCATTACAAGCTTACCTCAACTGCCATGTTATGGCTCCAGGTAATGATTTTTACTTCTGATGAAAGTTGTGTTGTATGAAAGAAGTGCCTTTTGTCACTGATGTTATGGATGCAGCCACTCAGTCTCATTGTATCATGAGACAAAGTAGAGCACTCCGGCTAAGTGCCAGCTAGGCCAACCCCTTCTTAGAAGGTGCTTATTCAACCACACCAGTACAACGTTTTTGGATTCAAAGGGAGGTGCCTCACATTTAATCTCTCCTTTTCATTTCACCTTTTTGGATTATTCCTGTTTTTTTTTTCTTCCTTTTGTGTGTGTTGATTTTTGTTAATATTATTATATCACATTATGTCACAAGCATAATAAAGTTGTTTTTTTTAAAAAAATAGAGAAGGGCTCTAATATTGTTGCATGCTCCACAGACTAACAAAGTTGGATCGGGCATTATGAATCTGGGTGGAAGCCTGACAAGACAGGTAAAAAATAAAACCAGCATGTATTTATATCTCTTTTTTATTGAGCCCTTTTAGCCAGAACATGATGCATGTTACCATACCTACAAGGTTTTGAAAAGTTAGCCTGCTACCATGAAATTATCATATCCCACTGAAGCTTTCAAATCGACGCTGGTTGATTAGTGGAATTCATGCAACCTTTTTGGATTATCTGACAAGAACATTGAGCCACAGTAGCATGCATACAGTAAACACACAGTAAACTTCATGATTTACTTACTTCAATTGTATGAAAATACATGTGTATTCCCATCATTGATGTTCAATTGCTGCCATGAAGCTATATTGTGTCAGGCGCATGTTTCCATGTGCTTCATGGCATTAAGCTCTTAGTGCTGATTATTCACCAGTAAACCAGTATGCAGAGTAAAGCACTTCTTTTACCAGGCATTCACCGTTTGAAGTACATTCTCCCCATATCCTACATTTTCTATGGCTTTTCCCCATTTTCTTCATAATGGTGCCCAGTATTTATTACATTTGGCATACAGTTATGCTACTAAGAGTGCTACTGTTACCGTTAATAATATAACAACCTTTAAATAAACATTTTTTTTATTATTTTAAGGTGGAGGTTGATAGTCCCGTCAGTGATGCTAGCCCCCACATTGCTAACATTGGCAAGATGGTGGAGGTGAGGGTCTGAATTAACACATCTTACATCATGTCTTTTGATGAGCCTTATTGTTTTTCCTGCACTTTTTCCAGGACATGGAAAACAAGATGAGGAACACATTGAATGAAATTTACTTTGGAAAAACAAGGGACATTGTAAATTCTCTGAGGTAGGTTTTGTGATACTTATGGATTTATTTAAAAAAGGCATCCTTGAGCATTGCAAGTTTTGATGGTGTCTGCCAATCCAAAGTATTGGTTACCTTTTTGGATTGGCCCATACTCAATTCTCTTGCAGTGCCCTATCAGCTTGAGTAATCTTGCCCTGTATAATATAAACTAGGAAATACTTTGTTACAGCTCTGGTTTATTCTTTCTTACAGTATATAGGTGTTCTATATGTTTTGTTTCCCTGTTCTATCAGATAATGATTGTTTATTTTTTTGGTAGGAGTGTAAATAGTCTTGCTAGTCAAAATGATCAGAAGAGAATGCAAGCAGAACTATTCCAAACGCTCAAGAACCGCCAGAAGTAAAGACTCCATGCACATATTTTCAGTGCAAATTGTTTCCTTAGTAAGTGAAAATCAAAACAGAGGTGGCCTTTACAATGTCCAGTGGATAACAATCACTGGATCTTCAAGTTTGTAGGCACACTGATTAGGGGAGTGCTAACTGTACTGAGACCTTGAAAGGATCAGCTTAGAGTTTGTATTCTCAATATTAGAATTGATTTACTATAACATTTCATTGCATTCCTTGCAATGTTATTCCTGGTTAAAGTACTGCCAGTATAAATGCATCTACACATTCCATCGTGTACTTGCATTTAATTCTGCAGTTTTACGAGGATCTAGTGCAAAGTTCTAAGTGTTGTTGTTTTGGTTACCTTGTGGTTTCTTTTCTTTGTTAGACTCATTTGACATTAATAAATTGATTAAGTAATTGTAAGTAATTGATGTAATAGATGAAACATACTTTGCTATTATGGTATATGAGAATAAAACATGCATTTCTTAGTCTGCTTTTGTAATTTCTCTATCAGTCCTTTTTTCATATAACAAGAGATATGTGGAAAAAGAAGTATTTTGTAGAAGCCGTTGGTCTCCAACCTTGGTTGTTGTCATTTCTTTTTTTTTTTTTTTGGGGGGGGGGGGGGAGGGATTGAGGTCAAGCATTTTCATTCACACATGAAGTCAACCATTTGCCATATGACACAAGTCAAGTTAAACACATCTTTGTTTATTAGATTTCTGTTGTCTCCAGTTGATGTACTTATGGCAGAAATAGGAGTAACAGGCTACCCTTGCCAAGTAGTGTTGCCTCTCTTTAAAAGGCCTATGCTACCCTTGCCAAGTATAGGGTTGCCCTCCTTAACAGGCTTATGTTACCCTTGCCAAGTAGAGCTGCCTGACATTTGGCATTGTGTGTGTTACCCTTGCCAAGTAGGGTTGCCTCTCCTTAAAAGGTTGATGTTGCCTATGACTAGGGTCTGTTGCTCAACTGCAGACTGTTTCAATAATTATCCAATAAATACAATTTTTTGTTGACTTGGTATATTGGTATGTCAGCAAGTGGAGGCATACTGGAGTCTGTCATTTCTTGATCCACAAGAAATCTAGAGTGCTCATCTAATATAGAATTTGAACAAATCAGAGAAGTTATAATCAGGTAATCAAAAATCATCTAGTTTTTTGCATTTATAGTTAACTGGCTTCTAGTGGTGCCAAATATATTAAAATGGTGGAAAATCAATCATTCAAACAAAAGAATTTAAACAAATGATATAAGTAATAGTCAGGCAATCAAACATAGTTTTCTGTCGGTATATGGCAAGAGGACAGCTTTCGAAGTTTATACTCTGCTAGCTTAGCCCATCTACCTGTTTTTCTGTTGTTTGCAGTACATGTCTAATCTGTGTCTGTCTGTCCATCTGTCTGTATGTCAATGGTAAATTTGGGGGTTACCTGCTATAGTATTTATTGAGTCCAGTGATGGGGTAGATTTCAGATAATGAGCAAAATAGAACCACACCACAATCAAAAAAGCAACCAGCAAATACACAGGTCCAGCTACAAGCCAGTACCTATATAAAAATAAATTAGGATATAATTTTTGACAAGATATGGACATGATGTAGGGAGCGAGGGGAAGGGGGGGGGGGGGGGGGTTGTAGGAAGAAAGGATAGTGTATAAATACAGATGCAAGCTTGGGTTTCCTGTGGTTTTGATGGTTCAGCTGTCAGACTAATAACAACCTACTTACCGCTGTGGAAGGTATGTAATACCGATACTTTGAAGCCACTCTTCGCGTACAAATGCCCACACAAGGTACAAAGCTAACGAAATGAGGAAGGAACGTCAACATATAGATGCCATGAAACTAGACCACCACATCAAAGAACGTCTAAATGCAAATTTACACTCACCGAACCCTAAGTAAGTACCTAAATACAGCACAAAACCATAAATTGCTCTTTCAGGGATTGGCAAAGGTGTATTCTCGGACATTTTTCTGGTGAAAGACGTTTGGCATTTTCTTTCTTTTTCACACTAAGCCCGCTGGACATGTTGATAGGCGGCTGCATCCGTGGCAGACTGGGTTCTAGTGGTGTCAACTGTGGTAAAATGGCGGATCAAGAGATGGTGAGCGACTCCTCTGTCATGGAAGAAGGTATTTGCTTGAGGAGCTAGTATTTGCACTGATCCTTTGAACCATCTAGTTAAATTCATGTTGCATTTCCATAATTTCTCCAGATTCAGCAGAAGTTCGCATTGTTAATCTTGATCCAGAAACAGAGGTATTTGTCTACAACGAAATTAACTCTTGTTAATATTTTGAGTGGTGTGTGTTTCAAACGACGTTTTATTGACTGAGAAGATATCCTTTATGATCTGTTTAAAATGCCCTGAAATCATTCGAATTCATGTTTCGTTTGTTAAAATCATCTACGAAGATTGCCAATTTTTTAGTTATTTGGTTGTGTAACGTCGTTTATTTTCTGCAAAGTAAAAAATAAAAATAAAATCTTAAGTAAGCTTAAGTACAGTATAAACGTAAGTATTACTCATTTACAACTAGTTTCACCATATAAATGGCCTTGAAAATGTTGACCTTAATTCGATTACGTTAGGGTTGACAAGGCCTTAGTTTGCAAAAGAATAATAAAACAATTACATAATTTAACATGTTTTTTTTTTCTAGGATGTGGATTTGACTCATGGCAGAATAGATAAGATACAGAATTTTGAAAGGCTTCGATGTGTCAAGGTGAGTGAAATAATAAAAGTAAGGTTATATTTTATTAAGAATGATATGTGCACATCCAGGGCCAGTAGTCACATATTTACATAGCTGTAGCAGGCTTTGAATACTTGAGGCACAATACAGAAACATTAAGAAAACAATGGGGGGCACAGCCATGCCCCAACTCGTCATTTCCTTATAATTTTTGAAAATATTTTGGGGGCATGTGCCCCCAGTGCCCCACCCCTTGCTACGGCCCTGATTTAACTTGAGGGGTTCAGATGCATTTCTTTGGGTTTCTTTTGTAGTTTTTGCATCTTCATTTTTTTGGGTGTTGAAAACTTTCTCTTTTTTTAGGGAGAGTGGTTATGTTTTTTTCTGTAATACCTCTTTCCTGTCATACCTCTTCTATTTGTCTTTGGCATCAATGTAATATAAAATTGATTGATAGATATACTAGTTTAGCCTTCTCCAGAGCATATACCTTTCGTGTGTTTGGATTAAAAAAAAAAACAAGATGCAATTAAGCAATTGTTTATTTCTTAGTAATGCAATTGTATTGACACTCAAAAATGATAAGAAACAATTGCTCCCATTCATGACAGCATGCAATAAGTGTCAAAAATAGGAAAAGGCTTTGGAAAAAAATCAGAGTGTGGATGCCATCCCGATGCTCTGCCCACTCTTGATTATGACGAGGTGAGCTCTCTATTTTCTCTTTGCAGTCCTTGTGCTTAAGAAGAAATGAGATCAAGAAACTTGAAAACCTCGAAACGTTGACATCACTAGAAGAACTCGATTTTTATGATAATCAGATCTCTAAGATTGAGAATTTAGACCGTCTTGTTAATTTAAGGTACGATTTGACAGATGACATGCATTTCACAATTAAAACCTTTTGAATCTTTAGCCCCTACATATGGAGGGATGTAATGAAAGTGTCGCAATGAGAAATGTCAGTGTATTTTTTTTTTTCTCCACAGAATTCTAGACTTGTCCTTTAATGTCATAAAAGTAATTGAAAACCTTAATTCACTTACAAAACTGGAGAAGCTTTACCTGGTACAAAATAAAATTGGTAGAATAGAGGGACTGGAGCACCTTACTGAGCTAACAATGGTTGAGCTTGGAGCTAATAAAATTAGGGTAAGTGGAGTGCCAGCCATTTGTGGAAGTGCATATGGATGAAAAATATATAAATGTTTAGTATTTGTAGAGTGCAAATAATATTTAAAAGACATGTCAGATGTGCTTCACATACTATAAGCTGGATAGACACATTGGGTAGAGTGTGTGTGAGTTTGTGCCTTCCAAACCATTAGTAAACATTCATCAATATGCTATTTAATTTAATTATGTAAACGTTGATGATAAAATATTTTAAAATGTACTACAGGTTCTGGAGGGATTGGAACATCTGACGAAGCTAGAAAGCCTTTTTGTTGGAAAAAATAAAATTACTGAGCTTCAGGTAAAGTTGAGTTTTATTTTAACCTGAAGGTTCATTTTTAAAGACAATATAAAAATTTTATAAGAATATTTTAACAATATTTCAAAAAGATATTCTTACTATTTTAGAATCTGAGTGGCCTGTGCAGCCTCAAGGTTCTTAGCATACAGGTGAGCTAGATTTATGAGAATCTAAGTGCATTTAGACTTCCAGAAAATGTTTGGAGCATTTTTTTTATCAGAACTTTTTTATATTATATTTATAAATTATAATTATGACTTCTTATAGAGAGTAGGCGTCCTTAGAGTAAAGGTCCAATCTACCTTGTCTATGAGGCTTGCATAATGCATAAAGAAAAGTCATTGTCAATGTTTTGGGCACCCACCAGTGAGCTAGGTCAAGATTTTTTTCATTCCTTTTCTGACTGTCTACTTTTGCAAGTGCCATTACATGTCTTGGCTGGTTGTTTTTGATCATTATATGAAAAAAGCGCAATATAAATTAATAAATTATTATTATTATTATTATTATTATTATTATTATTATTATTATTATTATTATTATTATTATTATTATTATTATTATTGTCAGATGACATGACAAGAAGACAAATTTCCATTGATGTCATTGATTAAACTCTTCAGTTCAATTTTATAAGCTCTATTGAAAATTTTGATTTCAATAAAATTCAAAATTGTTTCTGAATCTGATAGCTAGTCTATTTGTTTTCGGTCACACAGCTTGATAAAGAAAATTACACGGTGTTTATTTTTTCCCAGTTCAGATCTCATGGTTGGTGTTAACATTATCTTCAGTATCCTGGCTTTATCAGTTGTCATCATGTTTTTCTGTTTGTTTTTCAGAGTAACAGAATAGTTGAGTTGAAAGGTCTGGAACATTTAGAGAGCCTGGAAGAGTTATACATCAGCCATAATGGTATTGAGGAAATAAAAGGCTTAGAAAGCTTGGTATGTCAATGAAGTTATTTGTATTAGATTTTATTCAACACTTCTAATTAATATCATAATTATTCCCTTGCAGACCAAACTTAATACTCTTGACCTGGCTTCAAACAGGATCAAAAGAATTTCAAATGTTGGTCACCTTCTAAACTTGGAGGAGTTCTGGGTAAATAAAAAAAGAAAGGGTTTTATATTAAATTTGCCATTTTCGAGAGGCCAGTTGCCCTTCTCTTAATTTAAACTTCAATTTGTATTCTATTACCTGTAAATATTTACCAAAGTGCAGTGTTAGAGGAAGAGGGCTCCTGTAACAACTTTTAAAAAACTATTGTTTCTATGAGTAACTTATATACTTTGACTGCTTTTTTTTTAAAGTTTAATGACAACCAGCTTGAACACTGGGAAGATCTGGATGAGCTTGCAAAGTGTCCCAAGTTGCACACAGTATACCTAGAACGGAATCCCCTGTCAAGAGACACGGCATACAGGCGCAAGGTCAAGCTGGCTCTGCCTGCACTTAAACAGATTGATGCGACACTATGCCACTGAACTGTGCTGTTGGCTGAATTCCATCCTTGAAGACCTAGGGACTACAGGATGAGAGATAGCATTCTCTGTTAATTACTTGAGAAGGTCATCTCACTCTACCCACAATGCATTGTATACAATGAGTGTATGGGTTCCAGGATAGCTTAGTACTGTAGTTTCGCATACAATGTTTAAATTGTGGCTATCATCAAAATTGGCTGCTAAGGGCTGTGCTCTCCACAGTATAATTATATCTAGCAAAACTGCAGTTATTTTTTTATCTTGCAGACAAGTGGTTGTATAATTATCCATTATGTAACGAGTCCTTTTTGTGGTTAGACCACACACATAGTGAAAACCTTATTTTACAGTAATATGCTTAGGGCAATATAGTATATCCCACAATCCAGCAGGTATAGCAGACATTATTAAACGGCAACTCAAGAAAGAAAGAATGAAAAGTTACTTTTAGTTTTAGCACTACTGTATTACAGTATTCCCAATATATGGTAGCACTTTGAGAACCCATGTGTGTTAACCCATGTTCCATTATGGGTTACCCATAAGGCAACGCGGGCTATGGTTTATTGTTTTTTCAGGGTGACCTAATAAGAATGGGCTTACACAAGTACTTAATATTCCACTGATTTGATACCCTGGTTTCGTATTGTAGAGGGCAAATTTCTATCTTAAATAGGCTTGCAATTAGTAGTTTACAAAATGACACTGTATTTGACCTCTGTGTATTCTGTGGCACAATTTTTATGGAGATAAACGTTTTCACATTTTTGATGTATTTAGGTATGATATTATCTTTAAATTAAAAAGCGATTAAAGTTTGCGTGCGGGATATGGTTTAGATGTTACACGTTACTGGCTGCACGGCATTCGTTTGTCGCGCTTTCGAGTTTTCAGCAGATCGAGAACACCTGGAACCCAGAGTAGACAATGGGAGGCGTTCCTAAGTTTTTTGTAGGTCAAACCAGTATGTGAACAGCGGAAACAAGGATGGGAGCGTATTCTGACCAATCGTATGAAAGACATTTAAAGGACCAGAGCCCACAAAGACCAGGGTCTGGGAGCATATCACGTCACACGCTTGTGCTGTTCATTATTTTACGGGGGTAGGCTAGACCTAGTCCGCGGGAGACTGAGGTGAACAGAAGCAGCTGGAGCATAAGTGGTGTCCCAAGTCATGGAAATTACACACTGAAACTTTTCGTGTTTCATATTATAATATAGCGTCCTCCTTTTGTTTTACGATGTGCGTCAATGGACAAAGGTCGCTGGTGGTACTATATCATCTAAAATTATTTTTATATGACCTTATCCGCCAATATGCTCCCCATAGAAACTTTGTCCTGGCTCTGAAGTGTTCTAGGAGTTCTGTTCTGTCTAAAAGTCGGTGGTAATGATTGTCCTCTTGCTAAAATGGCAACCCTATTTTGACACAACTGTTTCCCAGCATTTCTGATCTCCCTCATTCTGAAAAACAAAATGAGAGGATTTAAGCTACTGTTTGAGTAAATGATGACTGTAGAAACAGCATGCGCTGACCACACAGATGCAGACTCGCTATCAGTAACGGGCCCTGTCACAGAGACAATAAGCATAGGCGTACTACAAAGGAGGAATATCACAAAAACGATGAGCATAGTTCTTGTAACACGCTGTACTGTGCGCTCTTTGGGTTTCAGAGCTGTTGACGAATATCTTTGAGATTCTCTGCTGGTTTAATTTGCGTATACAGCACATAGCATAACGTGGTTATGACAATGCAGGAGATGATAAAAGTTGCTGTAATCATAAACGCAGTTGCTCTTGTAACCCAGAACTGAATGATGGGAAGAACTGTCATCAATATCCAAATAGACGCTATAGTCGCAATAACGCGCTGTTTTGTGACTTTTTCCTGGTAATGTATTCTCGAAGTCACGATCAAAAATCGATCGAACGCGATGGCGGTCAGGTTCAGAAACGAAACACCGTTAAGTAGGACCCCCATGGTATAAGTTAGAATCCCACTCTTGCAATAAAGGCTAAAGCTGTCAGTAAGTCTTCCGACCTTCTTGGCGACATACCCTGGTTGTACGATCATACCGAGGAGCAAATCCGACGCAGATAGGCTGTATAGAAGTAGCGTGGAGGGCTTTCGGAGAGCAGGCGAGTGGTACATGCCCATCATCAGTAGCACATTCAAGACAATGGCGGGAAGCATTGTGATGCAGTTGAAAACCGCCGCCGCAATGTAAGCATTTCGAGCCCGCAAAATACGCTCATGGTCATAAACCAAGAAGAAACATGTTCTAGATGAGGAATTGCTTGCCATCGGACTTGTTAAACCTCGCCAAGAATTATGACAAACATGCGAGGGCGGCCAAAAAGGGCTGCTATTCAGCATGCACCTAGTATTGTGTCGAGGCGCTAATAATGCTTGTGGTCGTATTGACGGTTTAATTGTTTTTTCCTCTTGGTAGTTGGCTATCTCTCACATATTCTCTTCATTCTATAGAAACACCTGTGCATGATCATAGACATGGCGATTGACATGACGAAAAAACATGACTTGACGATTCCAATAGGCTCATTTTACATCAAATAAGGCGGAAAATTCCCCTAAGTACTTAGTGAGTAATATCAAACAAAATATCAAGTGCGCCTTTTTTTAATTGATGTGACGTTTTGTAAAGTTTCATTGAAATTTGAGCTTTCCGTCCCTGAGCCCATACATAGCGCAAGGAAAATCTGGATATGTGCTTTTCCATGGCGATTCAACCCCTGGTGAGCATGACGGATACTCGTGCCAAAAGAGAAAACGCGGGTTGAATAAGATGCATAATATCGCATACTAATAAACTAAAACATTCACCTTCGCCTTAGGACAACAGTATTCACTAAGTAGCCAAGATTTGCCGAGAGGTATGCGCAGGCCGCTTGACGGTGATAGTGAGCTCACCTTGCGGTGTCAGTGAGCGCACCTTGCGGTGTCAGTGAGCGCACCTTGCGTGCCCCGCCCTGCTGCACGCCTCGAAGATCAGAGACGCCGGTACACCCTGCATGATAAGGATTTTCACGAAGCTAACACATTGAATATTAATGTATTGCTGTTTATGTTTTTAAAATATTTGCTGCCAGGCTTTGTTATACCCCCCTCTACCATCACGTGCGCATTCTCTCTTCCACACCCCCCACCCCCAGCCTATTCATTTTTATTATTATGAGCCCCTGTTTTTATATAGTACGCTGGCCGCCAATAATAGGACTATAAAAATAGACTACATTTGTGAAATTGTATAATATCGAAACAACATTAGCCCAGTCCTAGCCTTTAACGCCAACAATGTTGAATTCGTGACGAAGAAGTTATTTTGAACTCAAAGCCCACGCCCTGCGTATGAACCCGCACGCCTACGTGATTCGCGCACAGCGGCATCTAAGTTAGGAACGGATGGAATGTGATCACGTGACACTGTAACGACAGGCTTATGTGGAGGGACTTCCAGTCAGCGAGTCGAAATTAACTGTATTTAAAGGTTTTTCCACGCTAAAAGATCCAAAACACTGACTCAGCTGATGCTTTGAGGACCTGCTCAAGTTATGCAATTGTAAAATGATGAATTCTACGAGTGCAATTGCCGTTCGAGCGGCTTATAATGGGTTCGTCTCAGTTCTTCGCCAAAGTTGTTGTTGTGGTTCCGACTTTTATCGTGCGGAATTCTTATCAAGAATTGCTCACGGGTTTCTCGTCTTTTGCAGTGATATTATGTGTCTAAGTATGGACCCGCACATATCGTTGGATACTTTTACCGAAGACATGAAGGATATTTTCAAATTTAGAAAAGAACAAACTTTCACACTGAAGTGGTTAGATGAAGAAGGTAAGATAAAAACCGTAAATAACAAGGAGAAGCCTTGAAAACTATGACTTCATTCTCACCAAGGCTTCATATTTTATTTAATCCTTCCCCATATTTTGACTGGTACGTTACATGATGTATGAACTTGCAATGTATCCTTCATCCATCATAACCACAACGAAACAGTTCAGCTCCAATAAAAAGCAATTCGCGCCCCATCAAGTCAGCGTTGAGAAGAAAATATGAGCAATCCTGTCCTGACGGAAAGTTTGTAAACTGATCTAAAAATTACACTGTTTGTAATAAGCCAGTTAAACTACGGTCTTGTGTTTTGAAACAATCCATAGTGTGCTTCAAAATATATCAGTTATTTTGCTTTAATTTTACATATTTAAGAATGACTACATGATTACACGAATAGTTATTTTGAGAAAAGCAGTCATGATGTTGGGTATGTATAAATAATTTTCGTGTCAGTCATTCGCTTTGTTCAAGCCTGTTTCTTTTTCATTGACATTTTGAGAACAATTTAATGGAGTGTCCCTTTCACACACTAAAACCTTTTTTTAATTTATGGTTGGTATTATTTTTGGTGACTTAAGTGACTAAACTATTAGAAAATTCTTGTGTTTCCTCTCTGTTATCATCCATTCCCAAAGCATTTGATGAAATTGCCTCCAGTCATATGATTTCTTAAACTCTAGATATGGGACATAACATTCAGTGTTTCAATCTTCTACTCTATTTATAACTAAGTAAAACCATGTCATGGTGTGATGGGTAGGTATATTGTATTGTTTTAGTGGGGAGTATAATTATATGGAATGTGTCTAACATTCTTTATGATGATATCATAATTTGACCTTGAATGAGAGTTACAAGAGAGACTCAAGAGTTGAGGGGAGGGGGTACCTAATTTTAAACAATAATGGCTTGGGTGAAACAGTATTTGAAGACTAAGAATAATAACCTACCATGACATAACTAGAAGTATAGTAAAATGAAATTATGAATATTTTTGGCTTTTGTGATTGCAGCTCAAAGCAACCATAACAATAGCAATAGATTTCTTTGTTTTAGACTAGCCCACTTAGCAACCATAAATTTATTTATTAAGCTTATCTCCTTTCAATCATTGTTTACAGTACTTGTTCAAGTTTTATATAATCTAACTATGTAAGTTTGAAAAATACCTGATTTGCCTTGCTCATAGACTTGTCTTTTTTTTTCAGTACTCTTAAAAGCATATGTTGTATCCTTGTAACATCCCGTACTCTTAAAAGCATATGTTGTTAACTTGGAGCACAGCAGTTAGTTGGTCCCTATGATCAGTTTAACATATAAAACATAAAAACAGTTATAATTTTATGGACTTCCCATATCAAACATCAAATCTGAATACAGCAAATATTGTGTGACTTTGAAATGTGCAGTAATTTCTAGGCAAGAGATAAGTTATTTGTTTGCATACCTTTTATGAAAAACTGTTTTATTATTAAGGACTTTTAGCTAATATTTGAAAATCTATTCAGATTTTGTCCTCATATTTAATTTACTGAAATGGCCCAGAAAATTTTAAGTCGTAGTGAGCTCTCAGTCTTCTGTATACCATCCAAGTTTTATTTCAAGGACTTCATAGTGTTAAATTCATCAATGTCAATACCACCATAATATGTAGATCAGGTCATTTGGATCACATAAACAGAGGGATTGTTAATCCATCAATTCTATTGCAGCATTGCAAATGCAACTACTCAAAGACATTGTGACATGTTTCTCAGGCAGGATTCAATATTTATTTATATGTTTTTTCTTATCCATAGTTTTTCCTTTTTTTCAGCAGTATAATTGTCCTTGTAGCAGGGCTGCTTTAATGCTTTCCCTGTACCAATTATAATCATCTCAATTGGTTTGTTCTAAATTGCTATCTCTTTAATTTTTTTTAGTTTTTTTTCCAGACAGTACATAATTATTGCCATTTAAAAAATCTACAAGTATATCAAAAACGGAAAATTGTAAACTAGAGATGCAATATGTGCAAGCACTTGCTGGTGACTGATACTATTTGCCTAGTGGTATCTGAAAACACAATCTATTTAAGTACTTTATATCTAATTTAAATTTATTTAACTTTTACTGCTTATAATTACCAAATCAAGTGTTTCAGCTCTGTTAAAGAACGAATTCTGCATGTTGACACTTTGTTTTTGCAAATAAGTGTTGCTCAGATAATTCTCTATAATTTTGGTTTATAGCTATTTGGTAAGCCAAGCTGCTTGCTATACTAGCTATGTCTATAATCAACTTAGAAATTCTAAACATTAATTTTGTATTCCTTCTAGGCGATCCATGTACCATATCATCTCAAGAGGAACTGAATGAGGCCATAAGGCTCTATGAGATCAACAGAGATTCAGAGCTGGTTGTACACTGTAAGTGCTACCACAACTTAAACATAGATAATTTGATGATAAGGGACAGGTAATTAGAAACCTTAGAAACCTAGCTTATTTGTTTATTTATTCAAAAAGAATAAAGTATCAATTGGGTTAGGATCATGCCATTTGGGTTTTGTTGGTTATCATGTTAAAAAAGGATAACATACTTCTTGTAGTAACCTTTAGTATATGTTGTGGTTTGAAATGCTTCTTGGTTTGAAATTGTTAAAACTGGTTTGAAAAGGGGATATTTGCATAATCTTTTATCTAGTTTTATCTAGTTCACATGAGGAGTGTGCACCACCCTTGTATCATATTTTTATATTAATTTGTTTTGTTATTTATTTATATGTTGCTTGTTTGTTTGTTTGTTTGTTCTTGTGTCTATTTGTACACACATGTCTGTTTACTTGTATCTACGCCTGTGATAGTTCGTCTATATAGTGTTTGTGTATATAATATATTATATTAATATGTATAATACGTATAGTTTTCTATAATATTTTTAATATTTTATATATAGCTAGATTAGATTCTAAATCATATTATTTATTAATTATCTGATTATTTATTTTTTATAGTGTCCACAATTAGCTTTTTAGCTAAACACTTTTGACACTTAAATAAAGTTTATGTATGTATGTATGTATGTTTAGTTACACCTCCCAACCCCCAAAAAATCCAAGCCCCTGTTTTATTAATGACTCCTCAAAAATAAAATCCCTTTTAGAATGCTAGGTATCCAAAAATGAGCTAGTTTGAAAAATTCAAACCAGTTTGAAAAAAATTCAAACCATGCCACATTTCAAACCACAACATATACTTAGTTGAGGAACACGTTTTGCTTTTGCAACTCAATAAATAAAACTCATTTTATTAACCAGCTGCAACAAGTGCTTTGATAAAGTGCCTCCCACTAAGGCACAAAATATTGAATAGTGTCCCCACTTTAAAGAGCCCCAAAAAAGTAAGAATGATCAAGGCCACCATGTTACTCTAATTTTTATTATTGAGAAAAATAGTGTTTAGTCTACATAACTGTTTGATGATTTAGCATGGATTAATATTGTTTTAAATGAGAGCATGGCAGTTATAAGATGGATGGTCATTCCAAAACTGAAATGGATAGGGGGAGGGGGTTCATCTCTATATAGTTTTTCTTTTCAATTTTTTAAAATTATTTTAACTTTACAAGATTCCTAATTCATATAGAGCTTAAGTCTGAACTTTGAAATAAACACCTGATTTTGTATATTAAGTGGCACACTGATGAAGACAAAATTGAGCAAATGCTCAAGGTGCTTAAACAAGCATTTATAATAACTGCAATCTTATTTATTTCAGTGTTTCTTGGTGAACCACAGTATCCAGGACAACTATGTAATGGAGAAACTAGTAAGTCCCAAAATCTGTGTTTTTCTCTATATCTGTAAAAAAAAAATCCTGCACAGCAGGAAAGGTTGTGTAACAAGTGCCCAGTTTAGTACAACCAGTGATAGGAACAGCTGGGTGATATGGTTGGTATTCTACCCAGTCTCTGGCTCTTTCTAGTTTTTGTGGCAAAAATCTATCCAAACCTGAATGCAATTACTTCTATTCTTAGCAATGTTTTTAAGAAATAAAAATTGAAGTATTAGCATTCAACATTAAAAAGTTCGACTAAATTTGTTAATAAGATTGTGTTGATTGGCTAACAAGAATTATTATATTTTCAATTTGAATTCTACCTGTCTAGTTTTGGTTAATAATAGATATGGCTATATCCATCCTTGTAGTGTAACATACCTTTGTGTCCTCAATCCCTATTGGGTAACCTTTAAATATTTTTATACGCTCTGCTTATCCACTTGTTTCTCCATTTTTGTCCAAAAAAGATTATTAATCCTAATTGTGTTTATTAATTTTTTGCTAACCTTTTTTTACTGATTCTAATGTTTAAAAATATATAGATACAATTTAGACTATTTGTTATTTACAATCTGCTGTTTAAATGTTGTCAACAAACAATCCAGAGATGAATGTTAGTCACAGTTACAGTCTGCCAACCTTTTTTCTTTTGCAATCTATAAAATTTGTTATATTTTTTATCACACCTTATTGTATTGGTTCATTAACATTAAATTGTCATAACCATTTTTGGGAATTTAATTTCCATGGAAAAAGTCCTTTATCTCAAGAACAAAAATATTTTGCTTTCCAAGTCTACTGTCCATTAGGAAAATCCAATTATTTTGTTCTCAGTGCAAAAAAGGAAATCTTACTTATAAACACAGTGCTGCTCAATATTCTTCATTATCATGCCAGTTGATAATATATTGTCTGGGCAGTCTACAACATTTATTTAATAAGTCTGAAGCTGGAGTACTATCTGCTATTGGATCCTTGTCTGCTGGTTGTTAATTGGTGATGATATATCAACCACCATTGTTTTAAAATTGCTCAGCTCATCAATAGGTTTGAGTGGCAGTTCTTTTGGATATCCGAGGCAGTGCATCCATAAATTATTCCCCACTGAGCTTCAGTCCCTGGTTGAAACCTTATTGTAAAACACAACAAGAAGAGTGTATAAATAAATAATGAGACTCTGGTTTACTTCCACCTGTGTGTTCCAAGGCTGTTGGCTTTTAGACTGGCTACTTCCCTGTTGCCATTTGAAGCTCTGCATTTGAACTAATTATGGGCTAAAACTGGTTACCAAAGCAAGTTTGACGAGGAATTGTAGAAGCTGTAGGACTGAGTAAAGATCTCCGAACATTTCATGGCAAATTAGTGTTTTGAAAGTGGTTGTGAATGGATCCCATGCAACATAATGGCATTCCACGAAGCTGTACGCTGGCCACTATGGAAGATCTGGATGACAAGGAAAACAATGATTTTAACTTTTTTCGCCAGGCATCAGAGCGGTTTATGCGCTCTGTAAGAAGAGCCAAAGGGAGTTTTTCATGGAGTTTTTCATCATTTATGTCAAGAACTGAGACACCAAGTAAAAAGCAAAAGCGTCCACGCTCTCTCACTATTGGGGAAAATGTACCAGTATTTGAAATCTCAAGCTATTTTGGTAAATGTAGCTAAAGAGTTAGAGTAATCATGTTTGGTACTCTAGTATTTACTCTGCATGACTTAGCATCATTTATTTCTAACACTAGTTAGACCACATACAGGTTATTTGGAGGGTATCTAATAATTAATTAAATTACTAAGCTGGAGAGATATGTGTATTATATCTTTTAACTATACATACTCTCACATTTCACATTCAGAATATTTCTTCGAACAATGATATGATAAAAACATTTTACCTAGAATTGTGATATCCCAAATTTTGAGAAAAAAATATTTTATGAAATCTGGTTTAATCTAAATTTACATTCTAGTTTGTTGTATTTGTATTTTACTTAAACATGAAAGCTCTGTCTTCCATCCAGTGAATCGGTTTTTCAAAGAATTAGTGTTCAATTATCTAACCCTGTTCCACTATACTCAAAGACATACTAATGACTGTGGTGCTCTTAATAATGGGTTTAATTTTATTTTCCTTTAGAAATAGATATACAAAAAAAAATTAGGTTTTGTTATTTCCACACTATAAAAATGTTTTTTTCTTCTTGTCATTTAAAAATTGTGTTCAATTTAAATGTATGACTAGCAGGTGCTTCATTGATAAAATCTGTGTAAACCATTTTGTTTTAGCAACATAGTGTTATGGAAATATTCAAGTTGCTTCTTATTTTGAAGTTGTATTGAAATTCATGTCAAAATTAGTAAAGTCAATGGTAGTACTACTGTAGGTTTTGAACAAACCCTAAACCTCTGAGGATTTAAGAGTGATTTATCATATGTACACTTTTCATGGTATTTATTTACAAATGTGAAAACATAATCTTGCTTTTAAGTTATTCCCAGACAGTATCTCTATGTGGATATTTTTTACCTTTTATTTTAATGAAATCCACAGCGAGAGTAATATTTGTTATTTGATACTAGCAATATTCTTTTTCTCATTTGTCAGTTGAATATGGCTCTTTCCCCCACCATCTATGAATTTTTAATAGTACTATATTTAGTTTATTGCCCCTTGTGAAATTTTACTATGAACTCATTACTCTTCATTTAAAAGGCTCTAAGATATTCAGGAAATCAGCAGATTCCTCTCCCTTTTTTTCTGAACATATGTTTTATGTCTGAAATAAAAGCCTTGTGCTTTACAGCCAATGAGCAATGCATTTTTTGCAGTTTTCATTTCTTCTTAATAAAAAAGTCTGAAGGTATTATTTTTTAAACAGCTTTATTAAAAAATAAACCATGTGTGGTTTTTGAACAGACTACTAATATGAATAATTCTTTAACAAGAATTTATAGTCCTGCTTACCCCATTTCTGCATACCTTCATGGATGAAAAGATGGTTTCATTTTATTGGACAGATAGCATATCAACATGTAAGGAGCCACTGACTGTACAGTGTGATTATAGACACAGAAACTCCTATTTAAGCGTAGCTTATATAATTATAGTAGTATTCCTTTTGAATTTCTAGTTGAATCTTAAGGTTGAAAACTAGTGGCACTTTTATTTGAGAAATTGTGGTATTTCAATCTGAGTTTCTGTGGTTTTGTGAGACTAATTGAATCATACTATTTGAGTGGCTGCTACTGGCACAAGCTCCTTTTCTACTTATGCATGCCTTGAATATTTTTACATTAGGACTTTCCAACTCTTGTTTCAGACATGGTGAGAACTGTTAGATTTGTGGTATACCCCATGGGGAATTGCTGTGTTGTGCTGTGTAGCATTCTCAACATATAATTTTCATTTGCTAGTATAATTGTATTGGCTACATTTTGAAGTATACTCCAAAAAGCCTTCATATGCATCTAATTAATTTGTCGCTTCTCTCCACTAGGGAATATTTATAGAAGAGGTGCTAAACGATGGAGAAAAATTCACATTGTAAATGGTCATTCTTTTGTAGCGAAAAGATTTAGTAGGGTGAGTACAAATTCAAGTTATTGGTTATAGTTATAGCCAGAATTTTTAAAGGTGATATTTATCATGTTCTGCCTCTGATAGATGTGTCACACTCATACATACTATTTACATTGTTGTTTAGTAAAAAAAAATAAATCATGTTAACTCTGAAATTTAAGTGCTTCTTATTACAAATTGGCATGGAATTTATCAGTTATTTTCAATGATACTGATGTGATTGTGTGGGTTTCTGTACATCCATAGTTGTGGGGTGACTTGTTACAAGAGACAAGACAAAATGTTAAAGCCACATTTAGCAGAAGCTGTTTTCTAGTATTGGACTCTTGTATCGCATAAGTAGGGCACTTATAAAACCTTGGTTGTTTTGTTTCAGCTAGCTGCATGTGCTTTCTGCTCAGACAGGATATGGGGCCTCGGCAGATCGGTATGAAGTTTATGATTATTTGTTTATTTGGCCACACAATTTACGTATTGAAAAAGAGGGTCCTGCAAGCAATGGGATAAAAGTTTGGACAACTTTTAAGTTATACAACACAGAGCATCAGTAACCCTCACACCACCTCTAAACCCAGCTTGCCTCTTTGTAGCCCCTGCACATTCCATCAAGTAAAGGAGTGTTATATGATGTGTACATATACCCATCTGTACCCTATGTGTTTTTAGGGTTACAAGTGTCTAGAATGCAAACTGGTGGTTCACAAAAAGTGTCACAAGCTAATCAAGATACAGTGTGGACAGCAATTGATGACGGTATGAATACAACAATATTATTAAAATTACACTAAGCCAACCCCCAAAGAGATTCAACACATCCATAAGTAATAACAAGCCTTGTTTTCTGAAGAGGGGGATGATAAAAGACAACTCAATGTTTGAGTTTTGGGTGATGGCCCATGAGAATACAAGTGCACTCACCCATATAATGACCGATCAAACACTTTCCAGGTACGCCCTAAAATCCCTATTAGCTTCTGGTCACTCTACCTTTTTGCTGTAAGGCTGTTCTTTATGTCCTATTCTTTTCCATTCTTACTTCAACAGCAGGGCAATGCCATGCACTCATCCCTACCCCCAATAGGAGCGATTGGCACCAAGCTCCCCACCAATGAAGATTTAGGTCCAAAAAGAAGTAAGTAGCAGACTGACTTTTTGGGATTTGATGATTTGATTTAGGTACAAAAAGAAGTAAGTAGCAGACTGACTTTTTGGGATTTGATGATTTGATTTATGTCCAAAAAGAAGAAAGTAGCAGACTGACTTTTAAGGATTTGATAATTTGATTTAGGTCCAAAAAGAAGTAAGTAGCAGACTGACTTTTAAGGATTTGATGATTTGATTTAGGTCCAAAAAGAAGTAAGTAGCAGACTGACTTTTTGGGATTTGATGATTTGATTTAGGTCCAAAAAGAAGTAAGTAGCAGACTGACTTTTTGGCATTTGATGATTTGATTTAGGTCCAAAAAAGAAGTAGCAGACTGACTTTTTGGGATTTGATGATTTGATTTATGTCCAAAAAGAAGAAAGTAGCAGACTGACTTTTAAGGATTTGATAATTTGATTTAGGTCCAAAAAGAAGTAAGTAGCAGACTGACTTTTAAGGATTTGATGATTTGATTTAGGTCCAAAAAGAAGTAAGTAGCAGACTGACTTTTTGGGATTTGATGATTTGATTTAGGTCCAAAAAGAAGTAAGTAGCAGACTGACTTTTTTGGATTTGATGATTTTTGATTTAGGTCCAAAAAGAAGTAAGTAGCAGACTGACTTTTTGGGATTTGATGATTTGATTTAGGTCCAAAAAGAAGTAAGTAGCAGACTGACTTTTTGGGATTTGATAATTTGATTTAGGTCCAAAAAGAAGTAAGTAGCAGACTGACTTTTAAGGATTTGATAATTTGATTTAGGTCCAAAAAGAAGTAAGTAGCAGACTGACTTTTAAGGATTTGATGATTTGATTTAGGTCCAAAAAGAAGTAAGTAGCAGACTGACTTTTTGGGATTTGATAATTTGATTTAGGTCCAAAAAGAAGTAAGTAGCAGACTGACTTTTAAGGTTTTGATTATTTGATTTAGGTCCAAAAAGAAGTAAGTAGCAGACTGACTTTTTGGGATTTGATGATTTAATTTAGGTCCAAAAAGAAGTAAGTAGCAGACTGACTTTTTAGGATCTGATGATTTGATTTAGGTCCAAAACGAAGTAAGTAGCAGACTGACTTTTTGGGATTTGATGATTTGATTTAGGTCCAAAAAGAAGTAAGTAGCAGACTGACTTTTAAGGATTTGATGATTTGATTTAGGTCCAAAAAGAAGTAAGTAGCAGACTGACTTTTTAGGTTTTGATGATTTGATTTAGGTCCAAAAAGAAGTAAGTAGCAGACTGACTTTTTTGGATTTGATGATTTGATTTAGGTCCAAAAAGAAGTAAGTAGCAGACTGACTTTTAAGGATTTGATGATTTGATTTAGGTCCAAAAAGAAGTAAGTAGCAGACTGACTTTTTGGGTTTTGATGATTTGATTTAGGTCCAAAAAGAAGTAAGCAGCAGACTGACTTTTAAGGATTTGATGATTTGATTTAGGTCCAAAAAGAAGTAAGTAGCAGACTGACTTTTTGGGATTTGATGATTTGATTTAGGTCCAAAAAGAAGTAAGTAGCAGACTGACTTTTAAGGATTTGATGATTTGATTTAGGTCCAAAAAGAAGTAAGTAGCAGACTGACTTTTTGGGTTTTGATGATTTTATTTAGGTCCAAAAAGAAGTAAGTAGCAGACTGACTTTTAAGGATTCGATGATTTGATTTAGGTCCAAAAAGAAGTAAGTAGCAGACTGACTTTTTGGGATTTGATGATTTGATTTAGGTCCAAAAAGAAGTAAGTAGCAGACTGACTTTTTGGGATTTGATGATTTGATTTAGGTCCAAAAAGAAGTAAGTAGCAGACTGACTTTTAAGGATTTGATGATTTCATTTAGGTCCAAAAAGAAGTAAGTAGCAGACTGACTTTTTGGGATTTGATGATTTGATTTAGGTCCAAAAAGAAGTAAGTAGCAGACTGACTTTTAAGGATTTGATGATTTGATTTAGGTCCAAAAAGAAGTAAGTAGCAGACTGACTTTTTGGGTTTTGATGATTTGATTTAGGTCCAAAAAGAAGTAAGCAGCAGACTGACTTTTAAGGATTTGATGATTTGATTTAGGTCCAAAAAGAAGTAAGTAGCAGACTGACTTTTTGGGATTTGATGATTTGATTTAGGTCCAAAAAGAAGTAAGTAGCAGACTGACTTTTAAGGATTTGATGATTTGATTTAGGTCCAAAAAGAAGTAAGTAGCAGACTGACTTTTTGGGTTTTGATGATTTTATTTAGGTCCAAAAAGAAGTAAGTAGCAGACTGACTTTTAAGGATTCGATGATTTGATTTAGGTCCAAAAAGAAGTAAGTAGCAGACTGACTTTTTGGGATTTGATGATTTGATTTAGGTCCAAAAAGAAGTAAGTAGCAGACTGACTTTTTGGGATTTGATGATTTGATTTAGGTCCAAAAAGAAGTAAGTAGCAGACTGACTTTTAAGGATTTGATGATTTCATTTAGGTCCAAAAAGAAGTAAGTAGCAGACTGACTTTTTGGGATTTGATGATTTGATTTAGGTCCAAAAAGAAGTAAGTAGCAGACTGACTTTTTGGGATTTGATGATTTGGTTTAGGTCCAAAAAGAAGTAAGTAGCAGACTGACTTTTTAGGATTTGATGATTTGATTTAGGTCCAAAAAGAAGTAAGTAGCAGACTGACTTTTTGGGATTTGATGATTTGATTTAGGTCCAAAAAGAAGTAAGTAGCAGACTGACTTTTTGGGATTTGATGATTTGATTTAGGTCCAAAAAGAAGTAAGTAGCAGACTGACTTTTAAGGATTTGATGATTTGATTTAGGTCCAAAAAGAAGTAAGTAGCAGACTGACTTTTTGGGTTTTGATGATTTTATTTAGGTCCAAAAAGAAGTAAGTAGCAGACTGACTTTTAAGGATTCGATGATTTGATTTAGGTCCAAAAAGAAGTAAGTAGCAGACTGACTTTTTGGGATTTGATGATTTGATTTAGGTCCAAAAAGAAGTAAGTAGCAGACTGACTTTTTGGGATTTGATGATTTGATTTAGGTCCAAAAAGAAGTAAGTAGCAGACTGACTTTTAAGGATTTGATGATTTGATTTAGGTCCAAAAAGAAGTAAGTAGCAGACTGACTTTTTGGGATTTGATGATTTGATTTAGGTCCAAAAAGAAGTAAGTAGCAGACTGACTTTTTGGGATTTGATGATTTGGTTTAGGTCCAAAAAGAAGTAAGTAGCAGACTGACTTTTTTGGATTTGATGATTTGATTTAGGTCCAAAAAGAAGTAAGTAGCAGACTGACTTTCAAGGATTTGATGATTTGATTTAGGTCCAAAAAGAAGTAAGTAGCAGACTGACTTTTTGGGAATTGATGATTTGATTTAGGTCCAAAAAGAAGTAAGTAGCAGACTGACTTTTTTGGATTTGATGATTTTTGATTTAGGTCCAAAAAGAAGTAAGTAGCAGACTGACTTTTTGGGATTTGATGATTTTTGATTTAGGTCCAAAAAGAAGTAAGTAGCAGACTGACTTTTTGGGATTTGATGATTTTTGATTTAGGTCCAAAAAGAAGTAGCAGACTGACTTTTTGGGATTTAATGATTTGATTTAGGCTCAATTGTACACAGTGTACAAGATGTCAGCCTTGTGCCTTAGCAAAGTAACTGCAAATTGATAGAAGTATCTAAATATGACAATGCAAAACCATCGTTTTGTACAATGGATGCTTGCATTCTGGACTGATTTTCCCTATTCAAATAACCAATACAAAGAGGATGAAATGCAGACTTTCAGGATTTTAGCTTTTTAGTGAATTATTCCAAGATTTTGGCTTTTTCAGTTAATTATTCCAAGATTTTGTATTTTTTTCAGGGAATTATTCCAAAATTTTGGCTTTTTTCACTTAATTATTTCTAGAGCATTCTTGAGGAGCATTTTTTTTTATGCTGGTGTGAAATCTACAAATTTCGAGGAGACTTAACATTTGATATATTGGTATTTTTAAGTAGCAGCTAAATAGCAGATTGTTTTCTACCTCCACCAACCCAATTGATCCAGCAGCTAGTAACGTATATATTCAGTGATACTATAGTTGGGTGCTCGCATGGATAACACCAGCTTCACTCTTCTTTGCAGCTCGGAGCGACAGCCCTGCTACACGGAAACGAGGTTTGGTGACTGTTGATTACAACAGCAGTTCACGAGCGAAAGAGCCTGGATCAGGCGCAGGCGCATTGATCTCCGTCAATGATTTTAACTTGATCCGCGTGATCGGCAGAGGAAGCTACGCCAAAGTCATGCTGGTAGGCACCAAGCAAGCACTTGTTAGTTATCATTCTGTCAGTATAGGAGATCACCAAGCAGGCTCTTGTTAGTTATCATTCTGTCAGTATAGGAGATCACCAAGCAGGCTCTTGTTAGTTATCATTCTGTCAGCGTAGGAGACCACCAAGCAGGCTCTTGTTAGTTATCATTCTGTCAGCGTAGGAGATCACCAAGCAGGCACTTGTTAGTTATCATTCTGTCAGTATAGGAGATCACCAAGCAGGCTCTTGTTAGTTATCATTCTGACAGCGTAGGAGACCACCAAGCAGGCTCTTGTTAGTTATCATTCTGACAGCGTAGGAGATCACCAAGCAGGCACTTGTTAGTTATCATTCTGTCAGCGTAGGAGACCACCAAGCAGGCTCTTGTTAGTTATCATTCTGACAGCGTAGGAGACCACCAAGCAGGCTCTTGTTAGTTATCATTCTGTCAGTATAGGAGATCACCAAGCAGGCTCTTGTTAGTTATCATTCTGTCAGCGTAGGAGATCACCAAGCAAGCTCTTGTTAGTTATCATTCTGTGAGCGTAGGAGATCACCAAGCAGGCTCTTGTTAGTTATCATTCTGTCAGCGTAGGAGACCACCAAGCAGGCTCTTGTTAGTTATCATTCTGTCAGCGTAGGAGACCACCAAGCAGGCTCTTGTTAGTTATCATTCTGTCAGTATAGGAGATCACCAAGCAGGCTCTTGTTAGTTATCATTCTGTCAGCGTAGGAGACCACCAAGCAGGCTTTTGTTAGTTATCATTCTGTCAGCGTAGGAGATCACCAAGCAGGCTCTTGTTAGTTATCATTCTGTCAGCGTAGGAGACCACCAAGCAGGCTTTTGTTAGTTATCATTCTGTCAGCGTAGGAGACCACCAAGCAGGCTCTTGTTAGTTATCATTCTGTCAGTATAGGAGATCACCAAGCAGGCTCTTGTTAGTTATCATTCTGTCAGCGTAGGAGATCACCAAGCAGGCTCTTGTTAGTTATCATTCTGTCAGCGTAGGAGATCACCAAGCAGGCTCTTGTTAGTTATCATTCTGTCAGCGTAGAAGACCACCAAGCAGGCTCTTGTTAGTTATCATTCTGTCAGTATAGGAGATCACCAAGCAGGCACTTGTTAGTTATCATTCTGTCAGCGTAGGAGATCACCAAGCAGGCTCTTGTTAGTTATCATTCTGTCAGCGTAGGAGATCACCAAGCAGGCACTTGTTAGTTATCATTCTGTCAGCGTAGGAGACCACCAAGCAGGCTCTTGTTAGTTATCATTCTGTCAGCGTAGGAGACCACCAAGCAGGCTCTTGTTAGTTATCATTCTGTCAGCGTAGGAGATCACCAAGCAGGCTCTTGTTAGTTATCATTCTGTCAGCGTAGGAGATCACCAAGCAGGCTCTTGTTAGTTATCATTCTGTCAGCGTAGGAGATCACCAAGCAGGCTCTTGTTAGTTATCATTCTGTCAGCGTAGGAGATCACCAAGCAGGCTTTTGTTAGTTATCATTCTGTCAGTATAGGAGATCACCAAGCAGGCTCTTGTTAGTTATCATTCTGTCAGCGTAGGAGACCACCAAGCAGGCTCTTGTTAGTTATCATTCTGTCAGCGTAGGAGACCACCAAGCAGGCTCTTGTTAGTTATCATTCTGTCAGTATAGGAGATCAACAAGCAAGCTCTTGTTAGTTATCATTCTGTCAGCGTAGGAGATCACCAAGCAGGCACTTGTTAGTTATCATTCTGTCAGCGTAGGAGATCACCAAGCAAGCTCTTGTTAGTTATCATTCTGTCAGCGTAGGAGATCACCAAGCAGGCACTTGTTAGTTATCATTCTGTCAGTATAGGAGATCACCAAGCAGGCTCTTGTTAGTTATCATTCTGTCAGCGTAGGAGACCACCAAGCAAGCTCTTGTTAGTTATCATTCTGTCAGCGTAGGAGATCACCAAGCAGGCTCTTGTTAGTTATCATTCTGACAGCGTAGGAGATCACCAAGCAAGCACTTGTTAGTTATCATTCTGTCAGCATAGGAGATCACCAAGCAAGCACTTGTTAGTTATCATTCTGTCAGCGTAGGAGATCACCAAGCAGGCACTTGTTCATTCTGTCAGCGTAGGAGGTCACTAAGCAGGCTCTTGTTCATTCTGTCAGCGTAGGAGATCACCAAGCAGGCTCTTGTTAGTTATCATTCTGTCAGCGTAGGAGAAATGCCAAGAGTGGAAAAGTCTCTATTTCTATATTTGCTAATTTGAAAAAGCTATTGGGATTTTTTTGTTGAATTTTGTAGTTGAAGTATAAAACGTTTTTTCAATGGTTATTTCGAAACTTAAGAGAACCCCATATATAGTAGAACCCATAGTGGATGTCCCAAATTACAAGATATTTCCCAATGAAAATAGTTCATTGGTACCAATTTTTTGGGCATTCTATTTTCCCCTTTTACATTAATCTGTAGCGGTGTCTCATTTGTCAGTATAGAATTATAAAAGTTGCCACTCTAGCAGGTAGAAGAATAGTACACTTTTGGCTATTTATGTTACTCATTTTTTTTTTCAGGTCGAGCTTAAAAAGACAAAGAGAATATACGCCATGAAAGTAGTGAAAAAAGAATTAGTTAATGATGACGAGGTAGGGCGTGGTCTCGGGGCATTGAACCCCTCTCTTATGTTGAATATTTCTTAATCATGCGCATACTTGGGCGCCAAGAGGCCTCTTGTATATGTTGGCTTTGAATAATAAGCTTAGTGGTAAGTTTTGCAACGTCGCCCTCCTGTCGACTTTCTTTCGTTTTGGTTTGGGTCTTTCGGCTGTGCCAGAACCTCTGCAGCCAAGGGCAGCGCAGGCTATGGTAAGCGTCCTCCCATTCGCGATAGTGGATAAGGATTTTTGTTTTCTGGTGATTTTAGGACATCGACTGGGTTCAGACTGAGAAGCACGTGTTTGAACAAGCGTCTAATCATCCGTTTCTAGTAGGACTACATTCGTGTTTCCAGACTTCTAGTAGGTCAGTCATGTCACCTTTATTTGTTTCCAGCAGTCTAATCGCTACAAAACTACAAGACAGTTATAATCATCAACACTAAACCGTTATCAACCATCGCCACCAACATCAGCATCATCATCGTTGCACCATAATAGTCGTTGTTATCGTGACATAACTATGATCATCTTTGTCATGAGAGCCTGCTTGCAGGCGGTACTCAGTGTTATTATCGTGGAAAAAACGCTCCGTTCGGATACCATCTTGTATGTTAAGCCGCGTGACTCGCCCCCAGGAGCCGCGCAGCTTAAAATACAAGATGGCGGGCGTCCGATCACCGAACGGAGCGGGTTTTCCGCGAAAATAACACTGAGTACCGCCAATCACTATCATTGCCATAACTATAATAATCGTCATCATTATCGCCATCACTATCATTGTCACCATCCTAAAAAAAACTTTCCTCTTGGGTTTAAATCCCCCTCAAAACGCCCCAAGTTATTGCCACAACTATTACCCACACCAGCACTTAACATCATCAATAACATTGACCACCATTATGCACCAGTCAATTGAAACCACGGCACCCCGACCCCCGGGACATAGCGAGGAAAGTAACATTCATCTGGTGTGAAATGTGCGTTACTTTCCCGGCTACCGGCGCCTCTGACGCTGTTAAAAAAACGATACATGGCCCCGGTGTTTTCCCATAACGTCCCACCATATAAAGCCATACCTTCCTTTGAGCTGCCATGTTCAGTGAACGAAACTTTGGCGAGAAAAGGCGTATGCATACTACACCCACTTCCGGGCCCTCTCTAGTATTTTCACCACAGGCTACCCGAAATTTAAATATCAACAGACATCGGTAGATAGAGAGTAAACTATATTTTTCTTCAGTCAATACTATCAGAGATTTAGATTTGCAAGCAAGTATCTTTGTTGAAAAATTATAATTTGAATACGCCGGGGAAAAAACGGGGACGCAACTTCCAGTTCAGCGTTAATTCCCCGCCCCCTTTCCCGGCCTGTTGAGAGCTTCTGTTAAATCCCCTGCCCCCCGGTGGACTACAGGTGTTAAATAGGTGTTAAATCCCCCGCATTTACGCGTTACTTCCCCGGTATGTCCTGGGGGTCGGGGGGCCGGGCTGTCAATTGACTGGTGCATTAGTGACTTGTGTTTACATTGTTTTAGGTTGTTTTTCGTAATCGAGTACGTGAGCGGTGGTGACCTGATGTATCACATGCAGAGGCAAAGGCGATTACCAGAGGACCATGCCAGGTGGGAGACAGTGTAACTTCGATATCATAATATGGCAAAGGATGGACGGACAAAATCGAGAATATCGTTATATCGAGATGATTTTCCTTATATATATAGAGAGAGTGCTTAGCGTGACCAGAAATCAAGATGGTTCTGCCGAGGTTATTATATTAAATATCGCTATGTACCAAGGTTCTAGTGTAAGCAGTTTTTATGGTTGGCTCTTCCTTATACGTAAATGCTTAGCAGCCCCTATTAGAGCTAATGACTAACTAGGACGCAACACAAGTGAGAATCGGTCAAACAAACGCGAGGAAATCAAGCACTAGCGTTCTATCGCGCTTGCTTTAACGGTTGCGTTCCAGTGAGAATAAAATAGAATACTTTTGTTACGTATTCATCCTATCGGGAACCAAGCAGAGTCTAATAGCACCCAGACCCCAGGCTCTAGTCAGTGGAAGTATATGATTTTCTTGGTTGACTTGATCGAAATACACAATCATCATGTGACGTGGTGATTTCTTTATTTCAGGTTTTATTCAGCTGAAATCTGTTGTGCATTAAATTTTTTACATGAAAAAGGTTTGTATGTTTTTTTTCCCCGAAATGTATGGATTGTATGGGTACACAACAAATCTTCTATAGCCTGATTGTAAATACAGGCGTTCAGGCGAATGGTATATATGTGTGATCTTGTTCGGGATTGTATATTTTATTATAAAAAATGGGTTTATTCCTGTGTTCAGGTGTGATATACCGTGATTTGAAGCTTGACAATGTTTTGCTGGACAGCGACGGGCACATCAAACTCACGGATTACGGCATGTGCAAGGTGAGGTTAATGAACGACAAAACTTATGACGTAGTGACACCCAACACCCACCCACACAGTTCACGCCTAAACAGCGACGGTTAAAGCCACATTGTCACCAGTTTACCTCCGGAGGTCCGACGGAAACCTCAACCCTTAAAAGACAAAGAATCTGTTAGAATCCGAAATATTATACAGGCCATCCGCTCTAAATTAACATTCATACCCTCAAAAAAACTTCCAATAGACACATTGCTGTCAATATTTTGAAATATTTTTCGCGTTTTCTGTTAAAAATCATCGGAGATTGTTACATAATCGACCGGAAGTAAACTGGTGACAATGCGGCCTCAAACCATGTGTAAAGTAGGAGGTTGTCTAGATATAAGCGATGTGTAAGTTGAGTTTATATATCGTTTGCTCGGTATTCAAATGATACAAGAGTACATTTTTGACAGAAACTAAAATTTTAAATATTTAGTTTGTGAACATGGTTTATCGTACTTGTTTTCTTGTACGAAAAAGAATGTGGCACTGATTCTTTTGTTTTATTCTACAGGAGGGCATCAGACCCGGAGATGTAACAAGCACGTTTTGCGGAACGCCTAACTACATCGCCCCCGAGATCCTACGTGGGGAGGACTATGGTGTGTACTGCTTTTGAGTCTCCACCCCTCACTAACCCCCTGAGGATCATGGGTTCAAACCACACACACCCAAAGGCAGAACATGAGTGCACTACCCTCTTCCACAACACCCACCCATTACCAACAGCCCCTAGTTGTGGACTGGAGTGATTGACACACCTGTATGCTGGACCCCTTGACTCACAACACCCACCCATTACCAACAGCCCCTAGTTGTGGATTGGAGTGATTGACACACCTGTATGCTGGACCCCTTGACTCACAACACCCACCCATTACCAACAGCCCCTAGTTATGGACTGGAGTGATTGACACACCTGTATGCTGGACCCCTTGACTCACAACACCCACCCATTACCAACAGCCCCTAGTTGTGGACTGGAGTGATTGACACACCTGTATGCTGGACCCCTTGACTCACAGCACCCACCCATTACCAACAGCCCCTAGTTGTGGACTGGACTGATTGACACAATTGTATGTGCTGGACCACTTGACTCACTCCACAACACCCACCCATTACCAACAGCCCCTAGTTGTGGATTGGAGTGATTGACACAATTGTATGTGCTGGACCCCTTGACTCACAACACCCACCCATTACCAACAGCCCCTAGTTGTGGATTGGAGTGATTGACACAATTGTATGCTGGACCCCTTGACTCACAACACCCACCCATTACCAACAGCCCCTAGTTGTGGATTGGAGTGATTGACACAATTTTATGCTGGACCACTTGACTCACAACACCCACCCATTACCAACAGCCCCTAGTTGTGGACTGAAGTGATAGACACAATTGTATGCTGGACCCCTTGACTCACAACACCCACCCATTACCAACAGCCCCTAGTTGTGGATTGGAGTGATTGACACAATTGTATGTTGGACCACTTGACTCCTCCTCACTCTGGGGTACTATGCCTACACCCACACCTAGGCCCTAGCTGCGGACTTGAAGGCGTAGCCCTAGCTGCGGACTTGAAGGCGTAGCCCTAGCTGCGGACTTGAAGGCGTAGCCCTAGCTGCGGACTTGAAGGCGTAGCCCTAGCTGCGGACTTGAAGGTGTAACGCCCACATATACTGGAGTTTTTTTTCTGATAATGTGCCACCATTCCCATCCCCTAACCATCTGACCTAGATGTGGGCCAAGGTAACACCTATGAATGCCAAAGTTCTTTTTAGAATGTACCACCCTTTCTCACCACGCCCACACCCATGTATGCTTGGGTCCTTCTAAAAGTGTACCACCATACCAACAGCCCTAGTTGTGGTTTTGAATTTATGTTCATGCCAAAGCTCTTCTGAGAGTTCTACCAATGCCCCTGGCGTGGTGTTTTAACTTCTGGGTTGTTCATACAGGCTTTAGTGTGGACTGGTGGGCGCTAGGTGTACTCCTGTACGAGATGCTGGCGGGAAGATCACCCTTCGACATTGTAGGAAGCGCCGATAACCCTGACCAGAACACTGAGGACTATCTCTTCCAAGGTGAAAACTTAGATTGGTAGCATTGTTTAACTAGGAAGGGCCCTAGCCTTGAAAAAGGTCACTATAAAATGGTTGTTGTAAGGCTGGTTCATAGTTGTCTAGGTTGGAGCTTCGACTCTAAAGTGTGCGACATTCTAATATTAAACGGTTATTCTAAAGGGAAGTGTTAGTTCTTCCTGACACAAATGTCCTGAACAAATTTAGTAGCATATATCAAGGTGTTTCATTTGCATTTGTCTTCTTGCCTGCAAAACGCGCCATTTTGGGTGTATTTTTTTTTCACCGTTGAACTGTTCGTGATTCGCACACCTCATACGAATATAAACAAAGCACGATCATTGTATTGCAGTCATTCTCGAGAAGCCCATCAGAATTCCGAGGTCGCTATCGGTCAAGGCCGCCTCTATACTCAAGGGATATCTGAATAAGGTAAGGCACATGGTTACAACACACATGCACCAATTGTGTGTGAAGCACGGGTTGGTGGGGGGAGGAGAGAGGTCGGTGGGTAAGAGCGGGGGCTGATAGTCTGCTTGCTGTAATGTATTCTAGTAGCGGTGTATGGGTGGAACTTGTTTGAAAGCCTTAGCTTCTCAAGACTTAACACTCTGTCCTTTTGTAGTACTCTTCTTTTTAGAATTGCGAGCACTCACTGCGCCTTTAAAGAATACCATTTACGCCGTCATCTTACTCTACTTACGCAAATTGTCCATTTACATCGGCCAACACAAGCTAAAGATTGTTAGACAGTCACACAAATATAGATAGTCAAGTATCACGCTTTTCATCGCTTCAGGTAAAGCCTTCGTGTAAACAGCAGGTGTAATTTCGTTAATTATTTTGAAATTTTCTTTCACGCTGTTTTAAAAATAAGGAAATGGCTGGTTATTCTCTTTGTGCCAACTTGCAGTGCAATAAACAAGCCCTCACTTCTTTCCCTTCTTAAAGAATGCCGAAAATTCAAGGGTCTATTTATACAAGACCAACAAGTTTTGAATTATCTGATGGAAATGCCGTTATGTGCGAGAATCAACAAATATATCTCATTTTTGCGTACATCCGTCCTCTAATAGATGCACAGATGACTTACAAAAAGTACGCAACAAGATGCAGTTGAACGCGCATTCTGACGCCAAGCGTGCGTGTGTCCTCAGGTAACACATGGACCCTTGACCAATCAGAGCGCGCGATTTACGTCGTTGTATAACAGTATAACGGCGTGATTGGCCTTTTATATATAACTCTTATATTGTATTTTGTGCAGAACCCAACAGAGCGTCTAGGCTGCCATCCGCAGACAGGCTTTGCTGATATCACATCGCACGCGTTCTTCCGCACGGTCAGCTGGGAGCAGCTAGAGGCCCGACAGGTCACGCCGCCCTTCAAACCGAGGCAGGAGGACCCTTACGGACTAGAGAACTTCGACCCGCAATTCACAAACGAAGACGTGCAGTTCACACCTGATGATCCGTGAGTATTGCCCTACACCCCTTCCCCACATTAGGCAGGTTTTGGAGAGGAACCAGGGAAGTGCGGTTCGCCGGAGACGTTTCTGTCGCGCATTTATTTGAAAACGTCCAAATGCGGCTAATAATGTGGCTACAGGATACATCTTTATAGCGGAGCCAGCGCGGAGCTCTATAGGTATAGAAATATGGTATAGCTATGCGGCTTGGTTTTGTGGTCATCGCGCGGTTACCCTGTGGTGTCACAATCCATCCATCCAGTCAATCGTGCAACTCCCAGGCCCCACTCGATCTTACGCTGTTCTGTGTTTTTTTACCGCCTCGCTTTGTGCTGCAAAGTTTGTATGTTCACAGAAGAAAGGCAGCTTGAAAATGGTATTTAATGAGAAAATAAGCGGATTCAAATGAGCTGAAGTTTTTGAGGAAACGTTTTGTCTCAAGTACAAGCCGATGTAAAATCCTGCCCGTGGCAGCAGCAGCAGCTAAAAAGAGGACTAAGAGGAGAGGCTCTACACTACCATTCTATATTTATTCATGTCTATATCTATGCAAGGAGATCCGGAGAGGAAGGGGCCTTGGATTGATGTCTGTTTTCAGTTATAAAAAGCATTCACTTGTGTTGACAAGTTCCTTGTTAGCAGAAAGATCACGGTTTACAACAAAAAGCGAACACAACCTCTAGGCGACAAACATAAAGCGACCAAGAAAACACACTGCCAAGGTGAGTTTTTGACGATGGTTTGTATTGAGAAATTTTTTTTCATTTATTGTTGTGCTTTTATAATGCTTGTTTATTCGCTTTTTTCCCAAAACCAATCGCTCAAGCTAAAACACCGTACCAGCTTTAGTATGACGTCAAGATGACATATCAATGTCATCTATGCTTGTTTTAATTGGATAAAATACCTGAATTCCAATTGGCTTATAATTTTGGCACTTGAATGGCTTTTATTCAATTCACAATCGCCATGAAAATGTTAACTTTGTAAATACTTACAAGTTCTATAAATTCAGGCGTTAATTCTTCACGTAAGAATTTAACGACAAAAATATGTAGTAGTCTAGCTACTGTATCAATGACAATTAGCATGTTTGATTTATACATATGTTTTTAGAGTACAGATGTTTACAAGCTTTCATTTTTCCCCAACACTATTCCAAGTTGGAACAGCCTTCCGGTACACACCGCTAGTACCAGTTCATTACTTTTAAGACCTTAGTTTCGAAATAGAGCTGTATAAATTATTATAATGTACTGTTTTAGTCTTATTTATTTATGTACTTTATTGACAGCGTTAAAATGTTTAATCAAGGCTGACAAATATCATCCTGTCATATATTGCTAAAGAAGACCTTTCTTGTCTTTATATCCTGTGTATTTAGTCTTTTTGAAGATACTGCAACTTTTTCAACATTATCATAAATACTTTACAGTTACAAGATAATTTGTTCATCGGAAATAAAATCCAAAAATGCAACCTATATATTTTTTTTCTCAAGCTTATATTGTCTGCATCTTGTATACTATCTAATGTGTTTATTTATTTTTTAATTGAAATAGTTATAGAAAATTAGTAAGGTTATATAATGGGATGATGAAAATATTAACTTGAAAGAAAAACAAATACCCAAGTTAATTGTTTTCACTTTTATTTAGGTAAAACCAACCAAGGACTACCTGAGGGTCATGATTGATGCTAAAGGCTGGAAGGCATAAGAATAGGCAAATGTAGCCGGGATTACTTAATTTGATACAGCAGGTATAAGTGTAATAGGGTTTTTAATGCAAGATGCTTTGTGTCAATGATACTGGAAATCTGTAAAACATTTTTTATCAACCTGAAGATAATGAGAAAAGGGAAAATGTTATGAGAGTGCTCAATCAAGTTGTTGCATTACTGTTAAAGTTTTTATCAAAAATATAGTCCCAGTTTATTTTTTTATCTCTCTGACTATTTTTATATGCAATTGATACTTATTTGCTGTTTCCCCTCTGCACCCTGAAACAATTAAAGTAGGTTAGGTTTGAAACTATACATTTTCATTTAGCACTAATCAGTAATATCAAGATTTTTTCTTTTAACTTGCTTCCCAAGTCAATTTGTTCTCCTCCATTTGATTGCATTTAATTTTGTAGTAGCATTAGCATGTGTGGATCCAGCTGCAGGGTTTCTGTAATAATAAAAAATAAAAACAGCAGGCCACCATGCTAAGGGGCTGGTTCAACAATATGTTATGCATGACTGAGGTATATATTTGTGGATTTTAATTTCCTTGGTGATGGAGTATCACTAGTAAGTGGCACCTGAATCTAACTATATCATTCTATCTTTGGAATGCTGTTTCACCATTATTTGTCTCTTTGCAATGGCAAAGCCGGTCAGAATGTAGCTTTGATGCAAGTGTACATTAATGGAATTTCTATAAAAGGGTTTTTATTAGGGCAAGGTACTTACTTAATAAATTATAAAAAGATAATAACAAACTTGTGCTTTTTCAATAATAAATCTGTAAAGAAAACAGTTTTTATATCAAACCTAAAGGTAATAGGGAAAGGGGGAAATGTTTGGAAAGTGCTCAGTCAAGCTATTATTGTATTTTTGTCATATATTTTTTTAAAAGTAGATTCACATTTTTTTCAAATAGTCACATTTCTCCCTTTCAACTCCCCATTGACTTTCTGTTTATTCATTGCTCTCTACCCCAAACATAAGTCCATTGCATTCATTTTTGAGTAGCCAGTATGGGTGAATCCAGGGTTTCTAAAAACAACTGGCCAAAGGGTGGGTGTACTAATATGTATTAATTTCAACACATTCTTCTGAATAATCAGTTGTAGTACATGGAAACTACAGTATGGCGTCTAAATCTTTGGAATGCTGTTACATCCTTGATATATTCTTCACAAGGTCAAAGATTGTTATACTGTTTTGATAAAAAAAAATACGCGTAGTGGAACAAATAAGAATTGACCGTTAGACACTTGAAAAACATTCTCTTCAACTAAGGCACCTTGAACTTTGACAGCCTTTTTTACACCAAGGTTTAGTACTTTCATACTGCATATTTAATATCATTGAATGAGTGCTTGCTTGATCCATTTAGAGGGGCCAATACAATTCATAATTACATGGCAGTAAAAACTGCTTTTTTTAAACTCATTTAAAAAACATTCTTTCTAGCTGGCTCCGCTTTTAGGCAGTGCCTAAATCTATATATTATTTCACTCGTTCTCTCTGCGTCTATCCACGCCTTGTATGGCCAATGCTTAAAGGGGCAGCGTCATGGTACTGCGCATGTCTGGAGTCAGTGTTTATTTAGGCTTTTAATTGTCTACAAACAGTTAAACCTAAAGCTGTCAATGCCTTGTTCAAATAATATGCAAAATTTTATTGAAAACTATGTTTATTGACAGTTTGTTGTCACTTCCTTTGAATTTAAGTCTCCCTCATGTACCAAAGGCTTATAAATAAATGTTAGGATTTGACTGACATTCATTGCATCCTGGCCGGAGAGCTATTGTAAAGCTCTAACCATAACACTGCCCCTTTAACCATTTGTAAAGACCCTCTCTGTCTTGCCTAACACAAGGCTTTGTGCAAGAAATAGTAGACGCAGATGGCACGCCAGAGACTCCCGACTCGTGGTTTGTGGTATTTCTTGTTCGATAGACTTATCAACTTTCTTTTTGACTTTCCAGGAAAATGTTAGAGACGATAGACCAGACGGAGTTCGAGGGTTTCGAATACATCAATCCGCTTCTTATGTCAGTAGAAGACTCAGTCTGATCTGGCTTGACAGCTAATGTCTCGCTAAGGAGTGTCACGCCGCGCTTGAATACACGCAATGTGCCAAGCGGTGCTACTAATAGGTTGGATAGAGCCAGAATATAAGTATTAGCCCCTTGGGTGTTACTCCAAGGCGATTCATACTACATAACACACATCTTGTCATAAATGGCTCGCAGGGATGGTGTAATGCTTATGAAGGCTAAGTCTAGTCACTAAAACTACCCTTTCGAACTTTCATCTGGAAAAGTTTCATTATTTCTTATTTACAATGATATTCATCTTGATTTTAACAGCATCTGTATATTACGGTTCGCATCATGGTTATGTTAAATAGAATTAGATAGGTCTTAATATTCTAATATGTATTCTGAGTATACGTCACTCACGCGCGCCTTTGAATGCTCGCATTGTTTTCTAGGAACAGACATATTCCCAGCCTAGATACTCTGGGTAGGCATGACTCCAAGCTTCACTCGTGGTCATTGCCGCACTTTTGCGACTCTTTGGCTTGTGAAAGAGTGAAGCTTGGAGCCTCTGGTTCCCAGAGCGCAGCCCAGAGGGTCGTATGGTATGTTTTCTCTCTACATTGATTTTATCGCCTGAAACTAGATGTTAACATTCATTTCCGTCGGCTGATCTGGGGGACTGCTATTGTAATATTTTTTTGATTAAAGTAAACGAAATTTATAAAACTCTCTTTTTAGTCGGTTCGGTTAGTGGTTTTCAAAAACCCGTGGAATACTATTTAGTACTTGCTAAATCAGGGCCGTAGCAGGGGGTGGGGCACTGGGGGCATGTACCCCTCCAGTATTTTCAAAAATTATAAGGAAATGACCAGTAGGGGTGTGGCTGTGCCCCCCAATATTTTCTTAATGTTCCTGTATTGTGACCCCCCCCCCTCAAATCTTACGGGGCCTGCAACGGGTCAGTGAGTAGTACAGTCTTTGTTCTCTTTTGTTCTTGCTTGACTATTACACTTTAACAATTTTATTTTGTTATGCACGGGATTTTAAAAACCACTATTGAGATTTCTTTACATAATATTGGCTAATAACATTGCTTACGCATGTATAGGCAATTATTTTGAAGACAAAAGTTCAGGGTTGTAATAAATACAAATCTTCACGAGTTTGCGTTGTTTTTGTGCATTCCCCTTGTCGGACGTGATTTGGGGAGTGAAAATGGAGTAATATTGACATTCTTGAATAGCTGGGAGGGGGGGGGGGAGAGGTAAATAGAGTTTGAAGACTCTTGTCCGCGCGTCGCCTATACGGAAAGAGCTTCATAAAAAGAAAAAAGAAAACAATGTGGACGATGCAAATTCTGTTACCCAGATTTTTATTTTATCTCCTTTCACATTTACACTTCACATCATATTTTAACATTGGAACTTCCACGCGAATTAAAATTTACGCGTCGCTATTTTTGACTTCTCATATGCTATTATACTGGCTTAATAAAGGACTCGACGTGTGCTATACCGGCTTGATATTTTAACATTGGAACTGCCACGCGAATTAAAATTTACGCGTCGCTATTTTCGACTTCGCATATGCTATTATACTGGCTTAATAAAGGACTCGACGTGTGCTCTACCGGTTTGATATAGAACTCGACGTGTGTATTACTTTAGCTCCTCCATCATCGAGTGGAAATCAGACATCAGTCTGTAGTCTGGGTCCAAAGGTACACTATAAATGTAATCATTATTCTCGTCATCATTGCAAAGAATGTTGGAGCCGCCGAGTAGTAGCCTGCACGGCAAACCGTCCGCATGGTACGAATAGTACTCGATCAGGGACACCAAGTCCGTGAATGTGCGCGAGAACCCCTGTAATAAGCAACACGGTGTTAGCCTGCTTGAAAACGGTGATCTGGATTTGTTATTATACCGCGGAAAATAACCAGAGTTTGCAGGCACAGACGCTATCCGGACTGACGCTATCTGAATGAGAGAAATAATGGTCTCGGGCAAGAAACAGTTCAAATGGCGCGGCGCACGCTACTTCAAAAAGGTCAAAAGGGGAGGGGATGGAGACAAACGCCGAGTGGGTGTGACATTTGACATTAATGTGTACGTGACGTAGTTAACACGCGAACGCAAGTATGACACGACGTAGTGTAACTCAGGTGCCGTTACGTGGTCTATAACGCATATTGTGGCTTGAGACGTTCGTTCGACGTTCTACGTTATGTAAAACGAGTGATATGCAAATCAGGTGATGTAACGTACCTCTAGCTTAACGCCTTCTGGTATAGGCGTAATCAGGTAATTGCCGAAACCGCTGGCGTGTACCTCCGTGGGCACGCGAACAGTGAGTGCGTGACAGCCTGGTTTACTCTGGCTGTCACGCACAAAGAATGATCCTTCCTCGGAGGCTTGAAGCATCTCCATAATGAACTCTCTAGAACAGAAAAAAAAACTTTAGCGAGGGCCCGAGAATCTCTATATTCCAGTTTAAAAACTACTTTGACCGCTGGACAGATGGACTAAGGTTGCATAAATACAGTGGAAGCCTCGGTTCGAGACAACTGAGCGAAGCCTCGGTTCGAGACAACTGAGCGAAGCCTCGGTTCGAGACAACTGAGCGAAGCCTCGGTTCGAGACAACTGAGCGAATCCTCTGAATCTAAGAATAAGACAGTGTCACCTTTTTTCAGGGATCGCGTTGGTATTTGTGAACGATTCGTCTGGAAGCGAAGCTTGCACTGTCTATGCTTCCAGCGAGCAGACCAAAACAGAACAAGCCGAGGCGATACAAATCCGATGACCAAGCAGGTTGTACCACCATACCTTGGAATGCCTGGCATGTACCAATATTCATTCTGGTAGTCATACACGATGTACATACCTTGGAATGCCTGGCTTGTACCAACATTCATTCTGGTAGTCATATACGATGTACATACCTTGGAATGCCTGGCATGTACCAACATTCATTCTGGTAGTCATACACGATGTACATACCTTGGAATGCCTGGCATGTACCAACATTCATTCTGGTAGTCATACACGATGTACAGACCTTGGAATGCCTGGCATGTACCAATATTCATTCTGGTAGTCATACACGATGTACATACCTTGGAATGCCTGGCATGTACCAACATTCATTCTGGTAGTCATACACAATGTACATACCTTGGAATGCCTGGCTTGTACTAATATACATTCTGGTAGTCATACACGATGTACATACCTTGGAATGCCTGGCATGTACCAACATTCATTCTGGTAGTCATACACGATGTACATACCTTGGAATGCCTGGCATGTACCAACATTCATTCTGGTAGTCATACACGATGTACATACCTTGGAATGCCTGGCATGTACTAATATACATTCTGGTAGTCATACACAATGTACATACCTTGGAATGCCTGGCATGTACCAACATTCATTCTGGTAGTCATACGCAATGTACATACCTTGGAATGCCTGGCATGTACCAATATTCATTCTGGTAGTCATACACGATGTACATACCTTGGAATGCCTGGCATGTACCAACATTCATTCTGGTAGTCATATACGATGTACATACCTTGGAATGCCTGGCATGTACCAATATTCATTCTGGTAGTCATACACGATGTACATACCTTGGAATGCCTGGCATGTACTAATATACATTCTGGTAGTCATACACGATGTACATACCTTGGAATGCCTGGCATGTACCAATATTCATTCTGGTAGTCATACACGATGTACATACCTTGGAATGGATGGCTTGTACCAATATTCATTCTGGTAGTCATACACAATGTACATACCTTGGAATGCCTGGCATGTACTAATATACATTCTGGTAGTCATACACGATGTACATACCTTGGAATGCCTTGCATGTACTAATATACATTCTGGTAGTCATACACGATGTACATACCTTGGAATGCCTGGCATGTACCAACATTCATTCTGGTAGTCATATACGATGTACATACCTTGGAATGCCTGGCATGTACCAATATTCATTCTGGTGGTCATTAAGTCTTTGTACTGCCTCTTCCTCACTCGGTGATCCAAGGTATTCTACCTTAGCGCCGCCACCTACCATAGTGGGTGTTTCTGCTCTCATGTTCCCTGGATATAAGGAATCAAGTAAAACAATGAAGGTCATGTGCTAGCAGAATGGGAACGCCACGGGCAAGATTTTGTTCCACGCCTAAATCCAAATGCAAAATTGTCGAGAAAATGCAGCTATTTATTATGCAATGATACAAAAGACAGGAAAGTTTGTTAATTCTTGTTTGTGACCTTTCCATCTAATGTCTTGTTTCGTTGTCTAGTCCAGGGCTTCACTAATTTGCACAAAATGTTACTGTATTGATTCGTACTTTTATACCAGTTATCCGTGAATGACGTCAAATATATTATGTTGGAATGTGTTTGATAGACCAAAGATTGAATAGACTGAGGAGTTTGGAAATACAGTATATAATGTTTTCTCATTTATACTATTTAATTCAATATTCAATATACAAAATGACGTGAGGTAAACCTGTTGATTTAGCTCTAATTTCTCCATGTAATATCTCCATGTAATGGCTTTGAAATAGTGGGGCTTGCTAGGAACCAACTCCGACCTTCAAATATTTGCACCTTTTTTTATCAGATTGCATTTCAATAATCTTTAGCCAGATTGCTGGGGGCTTTGTCTTAAAATGACCAAAAAGTTATAATTTATGGCTTAACTCTGACCGACTAAAACCTCCCTTTGGCACAGGACCATATCATTAGATAAATGGTTTAGTCCAAAAGGGGGCGGGAGCATGGGCTCCACTGCCATACCTAGCAATGTCTTGGTGTTGCTGTCTGGCATAGCCACCACATGCTCGTCATCTGTACTTGCTGATGATGTCTGGGGAGTGAGCTGACCTTGGCCACGGGAAGGAAGGGCTGGTGCTTCCGCGGAGATGGCTGTAGCTGATATTGGGGTAGTGACAAACTCTGACAAGGGTCGCAGAGGAAGTGGCTTGCCTTGCAGCTGATTTTTATCGGAGGTTGGTGTCTGAATGGCTTCCGTTGGTGTAGGGGGCAGTGGGTCACTTTTCTGGCGAGATATGGAATTTCGTCCTTGATGTCCATCAGCAACTGGCGTTTGATTGGCTACAGTCGGTGGAAGGGGCAGAGGGTCGCTTGTCTTACGAGAAAGAGTGTCTCTGGACAGGTGTGTAGGACTCTGAATTCTTTCTGTGGGTAGAGGCGGTAGCGGATCACTCGTTTTACGAGATCGAGGACTAGATATGGTCATTGGAGTTATTGCATCTGACAAAGCGTCTGTCACCACATCATCATTAGCTTGACCATGCCCTGTCATTTGTACCCCTGCTCTGTGAAGGACGGGGCTGCCATCGGTAAAGCTTCCAAATGAGTTATGTTTTGTGGCCTCTTTCTTTTCTTTGCGTTTCAGTTCTGCAGCCTTTTCCGCATGCTCTGATCTTTCATGCCCTCTGGTCGCTTCGTGTTTGGCCTGTCAAGACGTTCAATCAAACACTTTTATCGTTTTACATTTGAAAACTTAATGGTCTACTTGAAAAAAAACTTCAAAATAACCATCAAAGGTTAAAGTCTAATACTTTATGATCGATATTTGATTGACAATATCTCTGCTACTTTGTTGATTTAGTCGATGGGAATGAATGCTTTGTGTGACTCAATACTGTGTGTAAGCATGGCCGTGTGATTGGCCTGGTGCATGGCCAGGGGTAATTAATCTTTTTTCTTTGTTTGACCTTTGCCCTATTTTCATCAAGGGGGGTCATATGCACACAACAATTATTTAACTATGCCCGTTGGAAGTTGAGTGGCACATTTTCTTACCCATCTCCTAGCTGCTTTTGTTTGTTTTTCATCTTGATCATTGTCTGGTGGTTTGGAAGGCATTCTTGAAGCGGCAAATGCCATCTTGAAAGCCTTGCCAATCATAGCTGTAATATCTTGAACCTGATCATATATAAGTACCTGGATTAGCCATGGTAAATTTATGTACAAAAAAAACTTTTAAAAGGATGCAATCGAAACTATCCACAAAACAATATACCTGCCGTGGTCGATGACAGACAAACACGTGACCATGTACAGTCACGCCCATAGGTGAAGGGCTGTTGGTCATAAAGGCAAAAAGGCAGAAGTCTGGATCACATGTTGCAAAGGAGATTCTTTGAAGTGGGTAGGCCATTCGAACTCTCTGTTGAGAAAAACAAGTGGTTTCATAATCTCAGTAAGTCAAGTAAGTCATGGAAGCCCTTAACCAGTGACATTCCTTTTCCAAAAAAAAAATGGGGGTTTCCCTTGAAGCAAAATTCACCTAGTGGCCTATTACCAGCAATGCATTTTGATTTGGCAAGCCACTTATAAAAACAACCCTATATATATGTAGTATATTCAACAGAAGACTACCACTGAGCTGAATAAGCACATGAGATGTTGGCGGTGGGAAGGGGGATACTGGCTCATCACTAATCTCAGGTCACAGTGTGAGGGGACTGTGGGATTGCTGGGAAAGGTATAATGTGTTGTATTGTGCTCTCTGGAAACTTTTTTGATACATATAATTGCCTGCTGTCATGCTTATTTCATGCTTACCAAAATAATACCAGAACCCAAAATTATGTGATTACTCTAAGGCTGCATCCAGTAACAGTCATGATCAGTAAGTACTAAATAATCATCTAGTTGCATCTCCTGCATGCCTGCATAGCTCCCTATAGATCTCTATCTGATACCATTTCCTGGAGGAGGGGGGGGGGGGGGGTACTCAGGCCCTATTTGGGTAGGGGTACTGCCAAGGGTTTGTAACCCTGACCCTGTTTAGGAGGGGGGGGGGGGGTACTCAGGCCCTATTTGGGTAGGGGTGCTGCCAAAGGGTTTGAAACCCTGTATAGGAAAAATTTTCTTAACACATTTCCTGTCTATAACAGAGAAGGTAAAAACACTACCCCATTAATTAAAATGCCCCCATTCAGTGAACATAGGGTTGTTTACCCTGCTGGGTATCCTTCAGCCTCAGTCAAAGTGATTCTGACTGAATAGATCATTTCTTGCTACTAACCCTTACCTTTCCATCAGAAGAGAGGACTTTTATTCCATCGTCAGAGACTTGTACAAGAACTGCCACCCCATTTGTTGTACTCTTAAATGAACACAACATTTGAAAATTGTTAAAGGGGCAGTGGAACTCCCCTTCTTGTTCAAGTAGAAGCTTACCCCAAATAAAAACATTGTCAGCTTGAGACACAAAATTATATCACATTTACCCTATAATTTTTAAGGTGCTCTTTCATATATGATGTTCGTTCTTTATGTGTACGCAGTGATTTTCGCCCATCTGCACTTGATATTACAGCAAATGTTCCAACATACTGAAGAAAAAAACAAAAATTACATACAATGTAATCACAGCATTTTATCAAGTGACCCTTGTGGCCAAACATTATTTTCTTGAACAGTAAAAATCATGCAGGAAAGAAATTGGGTTTGGTAGGGGTACATGATATGGATGCTAACTTAACTGGGCCTATTCCTCTCCCATTGAGCAAAATAATCTTCAATTCATCAACACAAATCCATATCTTTATATTGGAGTAGAGGATTCTTTTTCAAGTAGAAGCTTACAATTAAGAAACCCCAAATCAAAACATTGTCGTTATCACAAATCTCAGTATAGGGAATTCGATAGTTATAAACTGTGAAATATAATATTAGACAAACAGGTGTAGTCGAAAACATGACCTAGGCTGAAGCTTATTATGGGCACGTCAAATCTAAGCTCATGCTAGAACCCGATATGCAGTCGTGTAACAACTTTTCTACTTGCTAAACTTAAAACTACATCTGATACTTTTCAGAATCATTTATAAAACGCACTGCAGAACTAGTTTATTTCAGCCCTGTATTAAGAAAGCAAACAAATAAAGACGACTGGGATTACATTGATTAACGGGTGGTAGAAGTTTTTAGAATACCCTGGCGTTATACAGAAGAACACTACATTTAACATCGGTGCGATGCTAATCCTCGACATATCAATTTAAATTTTTACCATCTGTAAATTTTAATGCACTGTATCTGCTATGTCTCTACTCGCCTTGCAGCTTTGCCTTGGCCCTAAGATGGTGACATTACTGGCTATGGGCTGAAGGTCAACAAATCCATCCTTGTCAAATCCATCCGTTTGGTCGGATGAGTTCTTCGGCGCGCCTTTAGTGTAGGCTTTACTCTCATTACTTCCATCCGCTATTTTGCCATTTTCTTTTGTTGCTTTTTCTTGTTTCTTTTTCTTGCCCTTTTTAAACATCTGTCGAACACGTTATTTTTTACCTACGACAAAAGCTCGTCGTTAAATAAAGTAAGTCAGTATAAAAGAAGAATTTTCTGATCTGGAAAAATATTCATGAAATTACACGATCCCAACCTCCAAAGAAAGATAAACTCACGGTAGATGTTGACCAAGTGGGAAAGAGGGCTGGATCGAGTGACATAACTTGCATTTTGGTATTAGTGCGCATGCGTAAGCTCTGGAAAATCGAAGATGGCGGCTCTTAGTGGGTTAAGGAGCTTTCGTGCGCTTCAGATGAGGCCTGTCTTGGCCCTCATGAAGGTATTTGACGCTTATTTGGTATTTGTACTCCTAGATAAATAACCCTACACTACAAAGCTAGCAATTTTTGGCAGTTTTGTATTGTATATGGATGTAGATATTGAGATTTCCTGATTGGCTACAGGATCTACTGCCTTGTCTTATTTTTGTTGTCGTTTTTAAAATGCGTAGTTTTTCCTTCCGATATCTAATCTTCTCGTCGGTAACAGCTCAGTGATCCAGAAAACGAGGCGATTATTTTAGAAAATGGGTGCTTTAGTGCAAAGTGTGAGCTTTCTTTACATGCGTCGTGAACTGTTGTGTTTGGCATTGCATAATAGACTTTAATCTCTCCAAGCAAGGCTTACAAACCATGATATACGACCCGTGTTGGTTCTCATAAGAAATAAGAAACCAAGCTTTTTGAGGTTCTAAAAAAAATAATACTAGTTAAAATCTGACCCATAAATTTGAAAAAAAAAATATTATTTAGAGAACATGTTTTCCAAAGCTTTTTATGAGTTTTAATTAATTAACAAAACTGGAAATACGGTAATCTTTCCTTTCACTTAAATGTGAGATGACAAAAAATAGAAAAAATGGAAAATCTGCCATTTTTGCCTTACTACCTATTACTGGATAGCCAAGCATTTGCTGAATGATTCAATGAAAATGTGTGTGATTGCACATTTTGCCATATTTGTTTGTATTTTAAATTTTTATGTGAAATACAAAAAAATGTGTACTGTCTGATGATAGGGGAAGCCTGTCTAATAATGGGTACCAGTACCTTAGATAGCTTTTATAATTTTTATTTATTGTTTTTTAATGTTCAAACATAATAGATGCCAACAAGGGATGCCTCTGCGGCAGCAGCCACTAGCCAAGAGCCTCGCTATAAAACCTTTTCAGTTTACAGATGGGTAAGCCATCCTCTTCATCATGGAAATGTGAAAAATGGCCATCCTTTGTTTGATGTGAAATTGATCTGTTTAAATTTTTTAATCAACTTAATACTAGGACCCAGATAAGGCAGGAGACAAGCCCAGAATGCAAGAATTCAAAGTTGATCTCAACGAGTAAGTATATATTTGACATTATTCAGCTTCTCTAGGGCTGTAGCTTGTGGAGAAGTAGGGGAGGGGGCTGTCCGCAACTTAAGAATCAACGTTTTACAAAGAACATTTTCAGTTCTGTCTCTAGCTTGTCTCTAGTTAGTTTATTCACATGTTACCTACCTTCAAGTAACTGTTTGCTTTTTTTGTTCTTTGCTAGCTGTGGACCCATGGTGTTAGATGCTCTGATTAAAATCAAGAATGAGGTGGATCCCACCTTGACTTTCCGTCGCTCCTGCAGGGAAGGTATACCCTGTGCTTGTCTTTATCACACCAATGCAATGGTGCTAATGAAATTGATCCCTGTTGCCTAGGAATTTGTGGGTCTTGTGCTATGAACATTGGAGGTAAAAATACTTTGGCCTGTATTTGGTGAGTATTCCTTATGCTATGAATGATAATTTATTAGCTAAAGTAAACACGCAATCTTACTGTTAGTTTATTTTTTTCAGCCGCATTGAAGATTTGAACAAACCTACCAAAATCTATCCACTCCCACATATGTATGTTGTCAAAGATCTGGTCCCAGTAAGTAATTTTTGTGTAATTGTAAATGTCTTGTGTATGATTGTCTACAGGGCCTCTGACATGATGCACAATAAAAATCCACAACCAAACCTAGACTAGTTTCTACAACTTCCGCACCCTGTTTTCCATGAAATTTGCTACTTTAGAAATAAAGCAAAAATAGAAGCCTAAACATAACTTGCAACACATCCTTTCACTGCTAATAATTATTTTGAGTTCAAAATGCAAAGAAATACAAAAGCAGTTATTTTTATTAATTCCTGAAGGTTCAGTTGTAAGCTCCAAAATCTTCCAGGCATTACGAGTATGTTACTGACTAGCTCGATCTAGATCTAGCCTCGCTTCAGTTTCTGTTCTTATTCATGTAGCAACAATACTTATATAACGGCTCTTCATTTTGCGTTGATATTGAGGATTTAAACAATACCATAATATAAACTTTATTCTAGACTATAGTTAGATTGATTCAAATGATTTCATCTTGATATCATTGTTGTATTATATCAATATTATATCAAGTTAATAACATGCAACCGTTTATTGACTCTTGTAAGTCTAATTCAGTGCCCTTCAAAAAAAAATTGCAATTTTTTTCCACAAAATTTGGATTTTTGTCTGCAGACTTCATCACAAATATTTTCTACAATTTAAAAAAAATATGTAATGATTTGTTTTTTCACCATTCTGTCAGAGGCCTTGTATACTGTATATACAAGATACAAGAAACAAACCTTGGCAAACTTCTTTTGTGTACAATCATGAATCCTGTAGAAATATTAAAACACTATAAAATATTTTTTTAATTGTTGTGATGTTAATATCAATTGCTTGTGATGTTGCTAATACCAATTCTGTTTTCAGGACATGGCCCACTTCTATGAACAATACAGGTCTATTGAACCTTACCTGAAGAAAAAAGAGCAAGTGGAGTATGGAAAAGAACAGTACCTTCAATCAATTGACGATCGAAAGAAGTTGGTAAGCTTCTTAGAATTGCATTTTGTTTGTTTCATGTTGTTCAGATCTTTGTGTCTTAAATTCCTTCTGTGTGTGATGTTAGCTCTGTGCGAACAGCGCAATCCTGTCAAACATTGTCCAGTAGTGTGGACAGAGTGTTGTTTATAAACAGCCTAGAGCAATATCATCAAACATCACACATGTCCTGTCATGCAATGGTGCCTTTTACAGTATTTGACAATGTTAAATTATAAAACTAACTGATGACTACTGTAGCTTCAGTGGATCAGTTTGATGTGTATGCCACCACCCTAGGAGTTTTAGAGTGTAAATCAGCCTACTGTATGGCTCTACTACAAAGTTCGTCTCTGAAGGTTGTAGAGTGTAACTCAGAGCTGAAACATGTTGTAGGCAGATTGCATATAACTAAATTGTGTTGTCTCAATCAGCGGTAAGCAGCACATGTTGTACAGTAAGCTTACAAGTGCCTTTTGTGTCTCTAGGATGGTCTTTATGAGTGCATTCTGTGTGCATGCTGCAGTACCTCATGCCCAAGCTACTGGTGGAATGCTGACAAGTATCTGGGACCAGCCGTCCTGATGCAGGCTTATCGCTGGATGATTGACTCAAGGGTGTGTATTGCAGTAAAAAATAGTGTGAAAACTACTGAAAAATAGATCAGGTTTAGAAAAAGATCTGCAGAAAAAAACCCTACAACAATAGATTTTTTCTCGATCACAGTAGTTACTTGATAATTTGCTGACTATACCATATAGACAGGCTTCCATCTGCAGAAATCCACTCTTCACAATCTTCTGCCTCACAGTGTTAATATTTTGTATAGGAAATCTGGCAACTAGATGTATTGTGTAAAATGCTGTTCCCTTAAATATTTAGTAAACAAAGGGTATCAGGTGATTTCGCCGACAAGCTGTTCGCCGACAACAGTGGTTGTTTCGCCGACAACCATGTTCATTTCGCCAACACTTTTTTCGTCTAGGAGTCTTCACTTTTTACAGTGACTATACTGCAGTGAAGCTCGCTTACTATTAACAGAGAAGTGTCTTATATCAAAACTCAAATCATCATCAAACCGCTATGAATAACACGATCTCGGACACGATCATCATAGCATGCTAAAATCTGCGATTAGATACAGATTATTATATAAGCTACTGCTTTGCGAATCGACTTAAGCTCTAACGTTTACCCCAAACAACTAGTATGCTTGTGAGATGCAGATTATTTTTACATAAGTTACTGCTTTGAAAATTCACTAAGGCGCGCAACAGACAAGAGAGTTCTCAAACTCGCGATGTTCCACTCAAGCTCTAACGTTTAAAAGGTAGAAAAAAAATGTATATGTTAAGAGACAGTCCTTTTTTGTTGATCAACAACAAAATTTGGCATGTGTGTAAATGTCCGTGCCTTCCATGTGAAATTGCACTAAATTGTGCCATTGAACCAAATTTGTTGCAGGATGACTTTACAGCTGAGCGTGTTGCATTCATGGATACTGATGAGTACAAAGTGTTCCGCTGCCACACCATTATGAACTGCACACTCACTTGCCCTAAGGTACAGCATCACCATCATCATCTTCCCCATCATCATCATCACCATCATCATCTTCCCCATCATCATCTTCCCCATCATCATCTTCCCCATCATTATCTTCCCCATCATCATCATCACCACCATCATCTTCCCCATCATCATCATCATCACCATCATCATCGTCCCCATCATCATCGTCCCCATCATCATGGTCCCCATCATCATCGTCACCATCATCATCGTCACCATCATCATCGTCACCATCATCATCGTCACCATCATCATCGTCCCCATCATCATTGTCACCATCATCATCATCACCATCTTCCCCATCATCATCATCACCATCAGGGCAACATTCTCAGGCATTACCATGAAAATAAGATGCATTTAAGGAGTTTTGGAATTTAAGGAATTTTAATGTTAATTTTAATGACTTTGGCTTGTAAAAGCTTCCAAATTATAGACACCCCTAATTATAAACTATTATTATGGTCACCAAGACAAAGTGTTGATAAATATGGCATTGAGTATTCTAGAATCACAGTTTTAAATGGGTCAAACTTCATAAAAAGGAGGTTTCCACCTTGCTTTTATACATACTGAAGCCATTCTTTCTTATAGTGATTGGCTGGTAAGATTTGAGTCTTCCTTATACTGTTGAGGTGGTCATTGTGCAGTAACACATATTACATGTCACAATGTAAACTTATTGGTGTTTATGATCTTTTTTTATATCTACAGGGACTCAACCCTGGGCTAGCCATTGCAGAGATCAAGAAGATGGTTGCCATGCAGAGAAACAAGAAAGCTGCTGCCGCAGTATAGAAAGTACTAGATTATTTAAGATGGTTCTTGCTAATCCTAGCATGATAAGATTAAATGTAGAAATAATGCATACTAGTATGTATGGTACTTTTTATTTTATAACTTTCTTCACTATGTAGAAAAAGTGTTTGTGTTAAAAGGAAGATCTTATGTAACTTAGTTGGTATCTGTACAGTAGCTACCAACTCCCTACTCTAAATTGTCTACATTCAGTACAATCTTGTAATTTAAAGAATAAATTATGACTTTTAGATTTAAACCTCATTTTTATTTAATGGTTTCAGTTAAGTCCAGTGCTTTCTTTCTACTGCTCTGGGTCGTAGCAGGGGGTGGGGCACTGGGGGCACATGCTCCCCCCCCCAATATTTTGAAAAATATAAGGAAATGACCAGTGGGGGCGATGTTGTGCCCCCCATTAATTGTCTTAATGTTTCTGTATTGTGCCCCCCCAATATTTTCTTAATGTTTCTGTATTGTGCCCCCCCCAACATTTTCTTAATGTTTCTGTATTGTGCCCCCCCCCCAATATTTCCTTAATGTTTCTGTATTGTGCCCCCCCCCCTAATATTTCAAGGCCTGCTATATCCCTGCTTCAAGGGGCATTTCTGGGCCATTTATAGCTTTAAGCCTGCCATCCAAATTTGGATGAAATATGGTTGTTATTCATATAAAAGTCAGAGAGAGAGCGATTTGGAAAATCTGGTTAAGATTAACTGGGATTAACTTAACAAGGCAGGTCACCCCTGGCTGCTGTGAAAGATTGTGTTTTTCTTTATTTAGGAAACAACCATTAAAGACTTCTAGCAAGATACTAAGTGACCATTAGATTTTAATATTTAGGGAGGTTACAGATTCCCTCATCAACTATTTTTAAATTGGCTTACTCAAGAGGGTTGGATCATGGCTATACAGCCCCCTCCCCTATTTTGGTGAATTACTGATACATTTATGTATTTATCCACCCCGTTCATGTCAATGGACCTTACTAAATGGTTTTCTTACAAATTGCTCCTTGTATTTGCCAGAATAATTTCTTTTTTATCACTGAATAAAAAAAATCACGACAACTCAAACAATGGTGAGTGTAACTTGTCATATTTCAGAAAGTTAGTAAATTTCACTTGATACATGACTTCCGATTTCTGGTGGTGAAGGCGTAAAGAATGCAAGGTTTGCATACCTGTCAACCTTCGAAAATCTCAAGGCTTGATAATTTTTTTTGGGGGGTGGGGGTGGGGTGTATTCATTTTTTTGGGGGAGGGGTGGGTAAACCTCGCAGGCGTTTGCCGTATAGAAAGCTCTTGTGAACAATTCCACTAATCTCACGAGGGTGTTAGATAAATTGTGTTGCGCAAGGGAATTATATTTTAAATACTATAATAGAAAATAGGCAAAATGACGTTTTTCTATAGAATAATTTCTCGGAAGCGCTAAAAAGCGGGAGATTTTGTGCTAAACGCGGGATAGCGGGAGAAGGGGTCCAAAATCTTGAGACTCCCGCCTAATGCGGGAGAGTTGACAGGTATGGGTTTGGGTTGTGGGGCTTGTTCGTGATGGATGTACCGTATGTTACCATAAATGGTCTCCCTGTGTATGCACACTGGTGTTTTGGGGTACCTGTGGAAAGACTACGAGTTTGCGCGGTAGTGTCCTCTTGGAGTCATTTTGGTCCCCATTTTGTTTTTGAATTCGTCTTTTAAGAGAAGTCTCTCTGTGTTGTTTAACTTTATCACTCGCGTAGATATAGAGGAACGTATCGACGCGACAAATTCAAAGTGAACTATTTTCTGCCTCAGTTATTAAACTAAAAGATTCATATAAATTGGTTCAATGACGCAAATTTACGTGCGCGTTGTCGACGACGAGACTTGTCCAGACCAAGCGATCGAGATTGAAGCCGAGGAAGATGGCACTCTTCTGCTTTCGAACGTCAACGGTCAATTCCCTGGAGCCTGTGGTCTGAGGTACAGGAACCCAGAAACACAGGCTTTTCGTGGCGTGAGACTAGTGGAAGACGTCTTGTATCCGCCCTTTGAGGACGGATGGGGCGACACGCTGTTTCTCGTGGTGCCTAGTAAAGCGGGTAAGCTGAGGCAGTCATTCAGTTGTTTGATATTTTTTTAATCTCTTCTTACATTTAATATTTATGATCACTCCAGCATCTCAAATACACCGTGTTTTATTCTAAAATAATTTTTGTTAACTTCATTGTGATTCCCTTTGATTGGTTGATGGTATTACAAAAACAAAACAAAAACGTTTAAGGTAGTGGTACCTATTATCGGACAGTGCCCTATTATTGGACACTCGAAAAAAATTGTAAATATTTCAAACAATAGGAAAACAACCCGAAAAATTACACATCAAGTCGAAGAAACAACATTCAGAAAACATGTATTCTGATGCTTTTTAGGAGTGTTTATTGTTTCGCAAAACTAGAAATAATTTTCTCTCACGCACCGCAAAATGGCGATTGAAATCCTCTTTTTAACTTGAGGACGAGGACGAAAAGAAGCCGTAAAAAAGCCCAAGATTTACCGGTGAAAGATGCTCCCCAAATCCGCCATTTTGTTGTTGATTTCCCATTATGCTTTTTAGTCTCTGTTCCCATAGACACTTTGGAATAGCTCGAATTGTTTGTACCTAACCTCGGTGCCCTATTATTGGACACTCAAGCAATCATCGAACGATTCAACGTAAATTTGAGCGATCGATGAGCAAACAAACATTTCACCGTGCAGTTTGTCACACGCGGGATGCATGTGTTTTGAATCGCTTGCTACGGAGAAGAAAGAGTGTAAAACTAAAATCTATCGTGAGTTTTGCGAAGTACATATGTCAACAATTAGGTTTGCAGTATTTTAATGAGAATGAAGCATGGTTTACCCGTTGTTTTTTTTTAGAATAAATCTGCTGTCCGATAATAGGGCTAGGGTGTCCGATAATAGCGCTAGGTATCAGATAATAGGGCTTTAAAACATGTCTTACGAACGATTGTTTTCTCCCAAATTTATCCATTGAACTTTTGTTAAATTGTTGCAATTATTATGTTTAATAGTCAGTGATTTCTAGCTGTAAAACCGCATGGCTCAATTGTGTTTTGTACGCGGGATATTTTAGCGTAAATCAAAAGTGTCTGATAATAGGTACCATTACCTTATACCAGGAAATACAAGGAATTTTTCCATGAATTTTAGCCAAAAGTACCTCATTTATTACTCCTATCGATGATGTCCTCAAGTAGACACTACGAGTTGACACATCTACTCGGCTAACATAAAGACTTAAAATATTAGTATACACCATTTTTCACCTCGTAAACAATATTATGTTTCTCTTCAATCTGGCTGAATTAAGTGAACTAGAGTAAAAAAAATGTTACTCTTGATTTAGCTTTATCCACAGTATCTAAATTATTAAGAGATTAAAAACAAATATGTATAATGATCATAGTATTTCAGTGAGAGCAGGGTTTTAAAGTTACTTATGGTTGTCCCTTTGCACTGCTTGCCAGTGAATTTTGCTGGCATCCTGAACAAAGCAATTCCAGTAGAACACTTCTTTTATGTATCTAATTATTCATTTATCCCAGCTGATAGTGCAAGCAAACGTAAAATAGAAGAATCACCAATTGGCAAGGAGCCAGAGACAAAAATAACCAAAGTAGAGGGAGTAGATGTTGGTGATCTTATCGTCCTTGGTTTACCTTATGCAACAACTGAAAGTGAGATGAAGGAATATTTCACCCGATTTGGAGAAATTGACTTTTGTGAGGTATGACTGAGAACCAATTTATTGATACATATGTTTTTAAATGAATTTGGGAAGCTAATTGATCTTAACGTGTGCTGGATTACTAGACATGGTCAAGTCGAAGGCACAAAGAGTGCCTCAGGCAGCCATACTGTACATGTCTGACCCTAAAACACAGCTTAAATTTGAATTGTTGGTTTTAGTGGATGGGGGAGAATCAAGGGGGAAAAACGTATTAAACTCCTGGTTCTGACACGAGTTTAAATAGGTTTTCTTTCTCTGGATTCTCAAGGAAGAGAGCAATGAGAGTACAGGCATAATGATGTTCCACCAACTGCGACACCAGCAGTCCTAGTCAGTTGCATGTTTTCGTGATTATTTGTAAAGCTTAGGTAACAGCTTTATACTGAACTCTTTTGCAGGTGAAGCTGGACCCAAACACCAGAAGATCAAGAGGATTTGGTTTTGTGAGGTTCAAGAAAGATGAGGATGCTAAAAATGTGTTGTCTACTTCTCATCGAATCCAGGGTCGGCTATGTGAAGTCAGATTACCAAGGCCAAAGGTAATCAGTTTTGCTAAATAGTTCAAACAATGGGGTTTATGATGTTTCCAATCTGTACAGTAGCTTAGCTTGTCTTCAATGTATTTGAATATTTTAATTGTCCAAAAAATTTTTACCCTTGGAATGCATTCCTTTACAAGAAGGTTGAATATTTTTTATTCCAGTAGTACCTGTACTCTACTAGGAAGCCACTTTCTCAAGTCAAAAATGATTTTTCACTCAAGCACTGCATATTATTATATAGTCTGTATTTCACTATATTATCCTGTAATTGAGTTGCATCATCCTATAGTTGATAACATTCATGACTCATGGTTATGGTAATGGGATAGAAATGTAATGAAGGTGTTTTAAAACACTACAGTATTAAAGCCACCAGTTGGCTCCGTCGCAATGGTAGCTGCTGAGTGAATGTACCACTGTAATTTTAATTTGTCTTGTGTAGTTCTTCATGTCTTATTCTCATTTCTCATTTAGGAAGAGCTGAATGTGCCAAAGAAGCTATTTGTTGGCCGGCTTCCAGAGAGTACCACAGAAAAGACCCTGATGGAATATTTTGCCCAGTTTGGAGAAGTCACAGATGTCTATATTCCCAAACCCTTCCGGCACTTTGGTTTTGTCACATTTGCTTCTGGTGAGCTTGCTAAAAAAGTATTATCCCAAAACCATCGTATAAGTGGCAGCCTGTTGAATATCACATTTGCTGAGCCGAAATCCACTGCAAAGGGAATGGGGTCTGGGTACGCTTGGGGAGGTGGGGCTAGTGAGATGTGGACGGGGAGTCCAGGGTGGAGTGGACGTCAGGGTGGGGCTAACATGGGGTACAGCCCTGCAAATGCTACCACTGCGTACAACAGTATGTTGAGCATGATGAACCAGGCTGGCATGATGAGTCCCAGCACAAATAAGACATGGTCACGATCCAATCTCAACACTACGCCACCACAACACCGGTGAAGAGTGTGGAAAGTGGAGAGTCTGTTGAACTATAGTAAGACATTGAAATTCTTACAGGAACTATGTTCTTAGTAGAAGTTTTAATGAGTTCTGATAGTATGTTCTTGTATAGAAAGTGAAAGGTTTTTTTAAGGTTTGCAATGTGAACGACTGAAAGACTTGTACAGTAACGTGTGATGTGTTCTTGTCTGGTTTTGTGATATATTGTATGCATTAAAGTGGGAGACAGTGTCAAATTGGAACATGGAGTGAATTATTTGTGTGTTTAATTTCTTGTTTTCCTAATAACAGTTGCAAACTGTGTGAGTATTGCCTTCGAAAACATGAACATTGAGCGTACAAAGGGTGAGCTCTGATGCCTGATAGTATGCTACTTCTAAATATTCTAAGACAAAGCAGGCCATTCAAAAAAATCCTTTTTTTTAGAAAATGAAAATTCTTTCTTGACTGTTGAAGAATTGGTGTCAAATGCTTTGAAGAGAATTATCACTGAAAAGTGTTGTTAGCCTTCACTTTTTTTTCTCAAATTCAGTCCTAGATTGATGTCATCTGTAACTGTGGCTTGTTGTATATTTAGAACAATAAATAGGCTATAGAGTTGCCTAAATAATGTGGAATTATTTATTTGTAAAAGTTCTAAAATTAAGTGATGAAAGTTTTATCACGAATGCTGGAAGTTTAAATCACACATTGACTTTGTGCTGGATGGTATGGAGTGTGCACGAAATCTGGAGTTCAAAGTTACATGACTGGTGCTTGGAGTGTTTTTATGAGCTCTGGAGTGGAGGAATTACAAGTGAAACAGCAGTGTGGTACATTGTGTGAGGTTTTACGAGAAGTCTGGCGAGCAGAGAAAGAGACTGATGATTGTAAGTATGCTATATTGAAAGTGAAAGTACTGTTTCCCTAACCGTGTCATTGGATACTCTAACAGTGTATTACATCCTATAGAATGGCTTGGAGTGGAATAACCTTGTGAATGATAGTTTGATATAACTTATTTTTTATTTTGTTTACTGTGATACCTTTTTATCAACAAACTAAATTATGATAAAATAAAGGGCCTTCAATTTATGTTATTGGCCATTTTTTATTTAGTTACATTACTGTGGTGTTCAATATCCAGTGAACTCCCACTGACAATGTTCAATCTGCATTCAAAATCCTTGAGGCCTTTTCCTTGGCCAGCACTTAAAAAAAATGGTTTCCATAATTATATGCCCCTCTCCACAAGGTGCGTTTTGTAAGCACCAAATATGATCCTGCTAGTTTGAACGACAAAAGCTAGAAAGTGGCTCAGCAGTTTAAAATGATTAACACATGTTTGCTGAGCTATGAAAATCATGACCAGAGGTCTAGCAGTAAAAAATCATTGACAAGAGAGCACAATGGGTCATGTTTTTTTTTATAATTTGCCAACACTAGCCTGTCTATAGCAGTTCACAAGCCTCATTAGTTAGGTACAAAATGAGTAGTATGTACATTAAATTGTGAGGAGACGTTTTAGGGGGAGATACCCTTTCCCTTTTACTTACTTTTCTTTGCCTTACCCTATAGAAATGTGTCAAACACATCCCGTTCTTAACAATTTTTTTCACGGTTTATGACTAAATGTTTATTACAACAACAATAAATATTCTTAATAAAAAAAAAATATGATCACACCAAAAAACTGATTTTTTTTTCTTCTGTTGTCAGGGCATATTGTAGTCAAAACTTGAATAGACTGGAAATCTTTGCCTGATTCTACATTGATATATGAATGGACCACTCTTTTGGAAAAGTTACAAAAAAGGTATGTGAATTAGGCTCAGATACATTATGCCGGCATAATTTTGATAATACTATAGTCGGAGCATCGAGCATAATGCCAGCATAATACCCATTTTTTCAGGCATAATAGTACAAAATCACTAAGGACATCAAGTGGCTGTTTGATTTTGTTGTTTTATAGCTCTTTACTTTCCAATAAACCAACAAAATGAAACAATTACTGAAGTGTGTGGGTGTTTTAATTTGGGGGCTTGGTACCCAGGTTTTGAATTTATGCCAGGCTGCTAAGCCCTTACAGTTGTCATCTCCTTTGATCACTCATTGTGAGTCATGGCTGAGAGTTCTGAGACACCTGTTGACCCTGCTGGGCCTGTCCTTGATTTGACTCATCCCCCCTGCAACATCGGAAGCTGCGAAGAATGCTTTATCGCAATTAAGAAGTCCAAAACCTTCCGACCTTGCCAGAACTCGACATTTCTTCTATAGAAGGGCATGGAATATTGGTAAAAAAATTTGCAAAGAACAACAATTTATGTCCAGCATAATACACCCTTTCGAGCATAATTTTAAGCATAATAAAATGTTTTTATGAGCATTGCTCAAAAGCATGATGCTCAAATTTTCGAGCATAATGTATCTGACCCTAATGTGAATACACCACAGGACTATTGTAAGAAATAGACCAATATGCCGATGTGCATATCTACTTTCCATTTAATTGGTTGTGCAGTCTTTAACAGCATGATTTTTTGTTTGGTAGGAGAAACACTTGAAATACAAAATCCAAAGTAAGTGCGTTTAGCATTCTGCGGCAATTCAAGACAACCCCTTGTTGAGAAGGTATTTTATTACTACTCTGCAAATTTGTTGACGTGGTTATCAAGGCTGGCATAGGTAATCCCATTCACTCCTGGATAATTTTGAGCATAATTGGAATGAAAAAAACAAACAAACAAAAACAAAACAATTGAAAATACATCAAGAATGAACAACCAAGTCAATCGAATATGTATGGCCCATTTATATCACATTCAAAATATATGTAATAATGATAAATAATTTTATCTAAAGAATGGCTCAGATACATTATGCCGGCATAATTTTGATAATACTATAGTCGGAGCATCGAGCATAATGCCAGCATAATACCCATTTTTTCAGGCATAATAGTACAAAATCACTAAGGACATCAAGTGGCTGTTTGATTTTGTTGTTTTATAGCTCTTTACTTTCCAATCAACCAACAAAATGAAACAATTACTGAAGTGTGTGGGTGTTTTAATTTGGGGGCTTGGTACCCAGGTTTTGAATTTATGCCAGGCTGCTAAGCCCTTACAGTTGTCATCTCCTTTGATCACTCATTGTGAGTCATGGCTGAGAGTTCTGAGACACCTGTTGACCCTGCTGGGCCTGTCCTTGATTTGACTCATCCCCCCTGCAACATCGGAAGCTGCGAAGAATGCTTTATCGCAATTAAGAAGTCCAAAACCTTCCGACCTTGCCAGAACTCGACATTTCTTCTATAGAAGGGCATGGAATATTGGTAAAAAAATTTGCAAAGAACAACAATTTATGTCCAGCATAATACACCCTTTCGAGCATAATTTTAAGCATAATAAAATGTTTTTATGAGCATTGCTCAAAAGCATGATGCTCAAATTTTCGAGCATAATGTATCTGACCCTAATGTGAATACACCACAGGACTATTGTAAGAAATAGACCAATATGCCGATGTGCATATCTACTTTCCATTTAATTGGTTGTGCAGTCTTTAACAGCATGATTTTTTGTTTGGTAGGAGAAACACTTGAAATACAAAATCCAAAGTAAGTGCGTTTAGCATTCTGCGGCAATTCAAGACAACCCCTTGTTGAGAAGGTATTTTATTACTACTCTGCAAATTTGTTGACGTGGTTATCAAGGCTGGCATAGGTAATCCCATTCACTCCTGGATAATTTTGAGCATAATTGGAATGAAAAAAACAAACAAACAAAAACAAAACAATTGAAAATACATCAAGAATGAACAACCAAGTCAATCGAATATGTATGGCCCATTTATATCACATTCAAAATATATGTAATAATGATAAATAATTTTATCTAAAGAATGGCTCAGATACATTATGCCGGCATAATTTTGATAATGCTATAGTCGGAGCATCGAGCATAATGCCAGCATAATACCCATTTTTTCAGGCATAATAGTACAAAATCACTAAGGACATCAAGTGGCTGTTTGATTTTGTTGTTTTATAGCTCTTTACTTTCCAATCAACCAACAAAATGAAACAATTACTGAAGTGTGTGGGTGTTTTAATTTGGGGGCTTGGTACCCAGGTTTTGAATTTATGCCAGGCTGCTAAGCCCTTACAGTTGTCATCTCCTTTGATCACTCATTGTGAGTCATGGCTGAGAGTTCTGAGACACCTGTTGACCCTGCTGGGCCTGTCCTTGATTTGACTCATCCCCCCTGCAACATCGGAAGCTGCGAAGAATGCTTTATCGCAATTAAGAAGTCCAAAACCTTCCGACCTTGCCAGAACTCGACATTTCTTCTATAGAAGGGCATGGAATATTGGTAAAAAAATTTGCAAAGAACAACAATTTATGTCCAGCATAATACACCCTTTCGAGCATAATTTTAAGCATAATAAAATGTTTTTATGAGCATTGCTCAAAAGCATGATGCTCAAATTTTCGAGCATAATGTATCTGACCCTAATGTGAATACACCACAGGACTATTGTAAGAAATAGACCAATATGCCGATGTGCATATCTACTTTCCATTTAATTGGTTGTGCAGTCTTTAACAGCATGATTTTTTGTTTGGTAGGAGAAACACTTGAAATACAAAATCCAAAGTAAGTGCGTTTAGCATTCTGCGGCAATTCAAGACAACCCCTTGTTGAGAAGGTATTTTATTACTACTCTGCAAATTTGTTGACGTGGTTATCAAGGCTGGCATAGGTAATCCCATTCACTCCTGGATAATTTTGAGCATAATTGGAATGAAAAAAACAAACAAACAAAAACAAAACAATTGAAAATACATCAAGAATGAACAACCAAGTCAATCGAATATGTATGGCCCATTTATATCACATTCAAAATATATGTAATAATGATAAATAATTTTATCTAAAGAATGGCTCAGATACATTATGCCGGCATAATTTTGATAATACTATAGTCGGAGCATCGAGCATAATGCCAGCATAATACCCATTTTTTCAGGCATAATAGTACAAAATCACTAAGGACATCAAGTGGCTGTTTGATTTTGTTGTTTTATAGCTCTTTACTTTCCAATCAACCAACAAAATGAAACAATTACTGAAGTGTGTGGGTGTTTTAATTTGGGGGCTTGGTACCCAGGTTTTGAATTTATGCCAGGCTGCTAAGCCCTTACAGTTGTCATCTCCTTTGATCACTCATTGTGAGTCATGGCTGAGAGTTCTGAGACACCTGTTGACCCTGCTGGGCCTGTCCTTGATTTGACTCATCCCCCCTGCAACATCGGAAGCTGCGAAGAATGCTTTATCGCAATTAAGAAGTCCAAAACCTTCCGACCTTGCCAGAACTCGACATTTCTTCTATAGAAGGGCATGGAATATTGGTAAAAAAATTTGCAAAGAACAACAATTTATGTCCAGCATAATACACCCTTTCGAGCATAATTTTAAGCATAATAAAATGTTTTTATGAGCATTGCTCAAAAGCATGATGCTCAAATTTTCGAGCATAATGTATCTGACCCTAATGTGAATACACCACAGGACTATTGTAAGAAATAGACCAATATGCCGATGTGCATATCTACTTTCCATTTAATTGGTTGTGCAGTCTTTAACAGCATTATTTTTTGTTTGGTAGGAGAAACACTTGAAATACAAAATCCAAAGTAAGTGCGTTTAGCATTCTGCGGCAATTCAAGACAACCCCTTGTTGAGAAGGTATTTTATTACTACTCTGCAAATTTGTTGACGTGGTTATCAAGGCTGGCATAGGTAATCCCATTCACTCCTGGATAATTTTGAGCATAATTGGAATGAAAAAAACAAACAAACAAAAACAAAACAATTGAAAATACATCAAGAATGAACAACCAAGTCAATCGAATATGTATGGCCCATTTATATCACATTCAAAATATATGTAATAATGATAAATAATTTTATCTAAAGAATGGCTCAAGACTTTTAGTCATGCTTCAGTCACTTTCTTAGATTATCGTAATAGTATGCTAAGTACATAAACTGCCGAAATACCAGTCAGGTAGATTACGAGTCCAGAACAAAAAATGTGGCAGAGCCGAATACTAGTTTTTGGCACGGTGCATTATGGTGAATTATTAGTATAAGTAGCAATAGCACTTGCAGTAGCAGTAGCAGTAGTGGCAGTATCAGTGGCATTATCAATAGCAGTAGTAGTGGCAGTAGCAATAGCAGTACTAGTAGTATAGGTAATCAAACGACTTCGAGTTAAATTTTAAGTTTTTCAAAAGCTCAATTTGCACGAACCGTCTTCATATATCTGATATCAATTAAATGCGTTTTCATTTCTTAGAAAGCGAGTATTCGAGACCTTAGCGGGAAGGGTATGGAAGTAATTTGTCGCGATCTCTAATGGCTGCGTCCTGGCGTCCTGGCTTAGCCGAGTCCCCAGCGAGTATTCGACACTTTAGCGGGAAGGGTATGGAAGTAATTTGTCGCGATCTCTAATGGCTGTGTCCTGGCGTCCTGGCTTAGCCGAGTCCCCAGCGAGTATTCGACACTTTAGCGGGAAGGGTATGGAAGTAATTTGTCGCGATCTCTAATGGCTGTGTCCTGGCGTCCTGGCTTAGCCGAGTCCCCAGCGAGTATTCGACACTTTAGCGGGAAGGGTATTCAAGTAATTTGTCGCGATCTCTAATGGCTGTGTCCTGGCGTCCTGGCTTAGCCGAGTCCCCAGCGAGTATTCGAGACCTTAGCGGGGAGGGTATGGAACTAATTTGTCGCGATCTCCACTGGCTGTGTCTTGTGACTGTCCTCTGTTGTCAAACATTCTATGCGATATTGTGAAGCACGGGCTATAGGATAATCTGACTCCGAAATGAAGTCTAATGTCTTGTTAGTGTTAAATGAAGCACGTAACGAGGCGCTTTGTAACCGCCGCCGCATGGTAAATGAGTAACACTACCCCCAGAGCCCCTTTTTTGGGGGAAGGAGTATACGTTCCGCGGACGAGTATCTTGCCTAACGATTCCAGAATGATTCGAGGTCCTTTGGAAGTTTTCTCTCTTTGCCCAACGAGGGCCATTTAACTCGAACAGTTACAGCCACATGTGGGTTTGGAGGATTCGGAGGATTTGCAGCAGTGGGAGCTGGATTTATAGGGCTGACTGGCCATTTCGATTGTTGGACCATTGGCACAGGAGTAGAAGCGGGTTCTTCTGGTCTTGAGGACCCTGTGATTTCGTTGGTGTCTTATACGTTTCTTGTTCGGTGTTCTGATGATCGCTATATTTATTTTGAAAGAGGTCTTCAATGGTTTTCAGTTATTGAAGCAATTGTCTTCGTCGCTTAAGTTTCCTAAAGCGCAGACGGCAAATATACTCGCTTACTCTTGTGGGAGAGAGACTTTTCAGCTCAAAAGCTATATCGAACTTCCCTTTACCCCCGATGACAAATCTTTGGTCGCTATTAGCTACATCCGTGAGGCACAAATTACACGAAGAAATAGCCATAATGGTTTGCACGCTTCGAGCCTTCGCTGTCAAACTCATCTGCGAAATCATAACATTCCAAAAAATTATATATGCAGGGTGCATGGAGCTATTGACCAATCGCGTGGCTCGTTACATTTGAACCAAGTGAGAGCCAATCATAAATCGCTTCACTTCGGCGGTAGGTACGCGGGGTGTGTAAACAAGCTTTCTGTCTGTAATTCGCAGACGGTAATTATGGAACTATTTCAGGCTGCACGCAGTCTACGGTTACATAGCGCGTCGCTTGAAAGGTCAAAAGTGCGTAGGGACAGAGCTCGCTGGAGGAGCGAAACCAAGGCGAATACATCGAGTCAACGTAGGAGTATGTGCTTTATTCAACACTGACAATACATTAGACTTCATTTCGGAGTCAGATTATCCTATAGCCCGTGTGTAAATGATGTAATAAACACCCCCTATCTAAAGAACGCCTCCTATCTAATAAACGCCCCCCCCCCCCCCCTTAAGCTTACAAGTTTGAAATGAACGTCCCTCTCTAATAAACGCTCTCCCCCTCTATTTAACGCCCCCTCTCAGACCATCGAAAGTTAATCAACGCTCCGAGCGTTTATTAGATCATTTACAGTAAGTAGCCTGCAGTTTTCAGGGTTTCGGGATTCCTGTGGTAATTAAGAAAGCGAGAAAAGGGTAGGGGGGGCGTTCAAAAAAATCATTTTTCTCTGGTTTTTGAGCGGATTGCTCATCTCCTATCCTGTACCGCATCAGAGTTTTCGTACTTTTTAAAAGCTGGCAGGAAATTGCGCTAATGTTGATGTATACTTATGACGCAAAAATAGGAGAAAAACTTACATCGCTCGAAACTCGCAAAATCGAGCATATACACTTACGAAAACATTTTACAATTCCGCATTAAGTTGATTTTATTAATTGAAGCATGAATATTTAACTCATAGATAATCATTTGCGTGAAATCCTTGAACGACATGAATTCCACACTACGACTTTCGTAGTCGAGCTGCTTAGCGGAGTCGGTGTCTGATTTACACTCTACAACCCGTGTTGTAGATGTGTCGCATACAACTAAATTGTGCTGTCTGAATCAGCTTTAAAAGTCACAACGTAACGTGATCACATACGAGGGCTTGGGGTACCTGTGGAGCGACGAAAAAAATAAATTATTGTAATGAAATAAAGCCCATTCTGGTTTAGAATAGAGGGGAAACGTTTGAGATTTAGTTAAAGTGCCCAGAGACATTTTGTCTATTCTAAATGCGAAAACAAATTTACGTTGCAGCTGTAAGCCACCAGGCCGAGAAAATTATCATATTAGGCATATCATTTCATCCTGGACTCGCGCGCGATTATCCGGCACTATTACCTTTTGGCACGGATAATACTCTTTTGATTGGTGTGCGCGTAACCTATTAGGGGAAAAATGAATGGTTTTATCGACTCCAGCTTTGTCCTCTATTATTTTCCTTACGATATACTTATGCCGAAGAAAAACAAAACTTTCCCCCGATTAGCCAAATAGATATTAATGAATGGAATAATTAATGAAGTCTCCTGCATTTCTATGGTAGTGGCTAGAATCGCCTAAAAAGAGCACGTTCCCCTGACCATAATATTTCTATGAAATGTAATTATCGAGTAATAGGTAATACCATTACTTGGGTTTAGGGCAAAGCGACTTGTATGACGGAAGAGATGGCGGAAGAGTTTGCCTGCCTCTGTCAATGATTTTATAAGACTCCGATGATGCCATGCAGGCATGTAGAGGGGCCTTCCATGGCGACAAGCTTGGCATTGAAATATTAGCATTAATACTTTTGACTTAATTTGTGTTTGCTTATCTTTATTCGCAATTCGGTATTTTGTCTTCCTTGGTAAACCAAAAGTGACAGAACATCTCAAACCCCTCTTCAGCGCGAAGCTAGATCCTGATATTTTTAGGTTTGTTTAATTATATTCTTCACTCATTTGAAAAAGACATTATGTACAAGTAGTATACACACTTCAGCGTATGATCGGTTAAAACACGGAAGCACTTGAGGAGTGCTTCAAGCCCAGACGTTAAGTCGCTACAGTTAGCACCCTATTTAATTTCTCCGGTCGAACGCTACTTGATTATTTGGGAAATGCACTCGTTTAAATGGAAAGATAAATAACTGCACCCACTAACTCAAGGCGCTACTCGAAGCAGATAGTGGCGTTTTCCAAGTGTAGAAGTCCGCTCGTAAGTCCTAACAGGATTATCTAGATTACCTCAGTGTTCTATTGTATTCTCTTCTTCGTCTGTGATGTATTAGTCCAATGAGGTGAAATCTTCTGATAGCTACTACATAAGCCTTTCCATCCCCCGCTACCATAGTTCCCATTGCGCCCTTCCTTACTTTTGTCCCTTAGCTTAGATTTTCCTAGAAGACCTTTCAGGTAAAATTCCGAGAGTTTTTGTGATCTCGTCGCCCATGGCGGTTTATATAAATCCTTTACACCATAGTTCCTACAGGCCTTTGGCAATTATTGTTCCTTTCCAAACTATCCCGACGAAATATTTTCTTCGTCACAATCCAGAATCCTTCGCGGTAGTTCCGGCTCTGGAAAGCGTAGAGGACTGGGTTGAGCGCTGAGTGGAGTGGGATCAAGAACGATAGGACGCTAACGAGCTCTTGCAGCGCGAGTAATTCTGTTGCATTTTTCTTAGCATCAAGACTGAACCTAAGTATCATGGCTACCCCGTATGGTACAAAAGTGAAGAAAAAGAACGCTGTTACCATCAGTAATAACTTGACTAGCCTCCGTTTCGCCACGAGTTCTTCATGGTACAGCTCGGGGTTTGTGGTATTGGTGCAAATTGTCCCTTTGAAGTAAAGCCCTGATATGATCTGGAAGTAGCAAATGGCGATAACGATGAATGGAACCAGAGTCATCAGGATCACCATCACTGTCAGACTTATATTGAGCTTGTGCATGTTGGCCCCAGGGGTACACTGCCTTGTGACGTCATCCACGTCAAGGTAAATCAGCAGAGGGAGGCACATTACTATGGAGACCACCCACATCACGGCGATGGCGTACCAGACATTGTGCTTTGTCAGTCGGCGGGCGTTCTTCATTGGTTGAATGAGGGCATTGTATCTCTCGATGGCGATTACGGTTAGCGTCCAGCCCGTCGCGAGAATAGGCACGTTGGATATTGTATTGGCTTGAATAAACTTGCAAAACATGACACTCTGGGCTAGCCCCCTTTGCGCCATGGCTAGCTTCGCTAGGCCCACATGGAGGGCAGTGAGGAGCAAGGTGACAAGATCAGCCACAGCTACGTTGACTAGTAAGTAGTTAGTAGTTGTTCTCATCGATGGAATGCGACCCACCACAGCCATGACGAGCGAGTTCCCTATGATCCCCATGAATACGATGATTGACAAGGCCACGAGAGATGTGACGAAAGCTTGGTTCCCATCGCTGTTTGCCAGAACCATGTCTTCAAGCTCACCGCTGCTCGTGTTAAGCGTAGTGTTGTTTAGAAACATTTTGGTCCCTCTTCAAGCGTCTCGTCTTCACGTAAAACAAGTCAAGCGACGAGAAATCAGCGTTTTTTTCTCCGCTCCTGTTTGCCTTCCCGTCAAAAACCTATTTAATTGGTCCTTCGGGCAAAGATTTTCTTGGCAAATGATTTTTTGAGATCTCCGTTCTCTTTAAATCGCCGTCCAATCAAATTGTCTGTTTCGGGAAGATTTCGAGCTAATGTCGTATTAAGCGCTGTTTTCAAGTGATCCAAATGGATGGCACGAATGTCTTCACGATGTTAATTTGAGGTTGAAATCAAATGAGCACACAACCGCTTTCGCCGCCTCCAAAGGTAGAACTAGATTACGCGGCGTGCCAGAGTTCCCGGATGACACTTGAGCAGGAGCCACGGGCCGGCGAGGCACCTGGATGAGTTGGCCTCGGCAGACACACTGGGCGGTCAGGTCCACCTTTGAAAAAAAATAAAAGGAAAATTAGTCCGCTGTCAGACCTCTAAGAGCCTTTTCAGAGCCTCTAAAGTACACTGTTTTAATAATGTTTTGAGGAATTTACATAATTGGAAACAGTTTTCGTGCCATTAGAATTAATGAACTTGTTTTTTTCCGGTAAAAAAGAAGATCGTTGGTTGAGGGGCCCGGTCATTGTGAAATTAAAACTTATTTTGCTTTCTGAAGAGCAATATTTTAAATATAAAGATAACATTGATTGTTCTTTGTTTCGCATGAGGAAAAAACAATCTATATTGAAACATTTATTAAAGTAAGTATCTCAAGAGGGCGAAAGTGACATTCTTGTTCTAGAATCGAACACGTCGGTATTTGAATTTGTGGCTCTTCGCCATTTCGCTTTTTGCAAGTTAATGTCATAAATGTCATAAAAGTATTCATGCTCATTTAACCTATAGGTGGAATTAATCTTTACAATATTGTTCAAAAGGCCCCGACCAAGCTTAGCAACCTTACAAAGATAACTCATCTCTTGAGCGCCTCTTTATACCTGCCTTAGTTCAGCGTTGTACCTTAATATTTTCCCTCCGGAGGCTAAAACAATGAATACCACACACCTACAAAAAAAAACGTCTGTGTGTTGTTGCTTCTGTTTTTTATTTATCGAGAATAGCTGGCTCCAATTATATACACCGCTTTACCGTCGTTGTTTTGTTTTAACGTAGCTTTGAAGTGTACGTTGATCGGACCAGGGGTAATCGAGGAGGGGCATTAGCCGTGGATATGCCATTTAGTTAATTTACAATGAATTGTTTAGGTAAATCATGCTGTGATAACATCAACGGATATAAGGGTTATATAAGAAAATAAAACTCTCCAACTCACAACATCTACCGTAGTACATCAATTCAGTAGTATGCGAATCGGGGAACCCAGCCGTTTAGTATAGTTGTGCAGCATATTTGAGAAATTGGACGATCTTTCAATAAAAAACGAACCCACCTTCGAGGGGGGTGGCGTGCATACCCCCTGGCCACACTGACAGCCCCCGCTAACTAAAACTGACAATGACTAATGCTTAGTCTTTTTTACTCGGATAATTCGAACTACCAGTTATCTTGAACTGTTTTATTCTCCCTTTTGGGTTCGGTTTACGCTTCTATTCCACTATAATTTTCCCTTTGCATTTTCGGTCCGCGTCGGCCTGAGAAGCCGGCTTTGTGTGTGTATTCTCGATTCTAGATCTCTTGGATAGAACTTGACCAGGACTCAGGAGTGCGAAAGCGAGGAGTCGGCTCTCTGTTGTTTTGAGTCTAAAGCCGTCAGATAAGGGATCGACTATTTGATATCTGATGGGTCAGTAATGAATTTAAATTTACTTGATTCTTTACTGGACATGTTAAATTTAGGCACATACCAAGTTCGTAATATAAATATAATAAAAATAAAATGAAAAAAATCAGTTAACGCCGTCTTGTTTCAAATAATTCCATAACACGTAACCGGAAGTGTGAGCACGAAAGAGAGTCTCAACCAAGAGCAAAGCTACCCCGGCTGAATTTGTCCGCTAAATAACCGTGACTTTTTCCCGGGTAAAGTTTATTTCTGGCTACGGTTTCCTTGTATTAACTGGCTCGTTCTATAGTGATCGAGGCGTGGAGTCTCATTATGACTTGTAGTCTGTCGATATCTGCCTGAGCCCTTTACCATTCTGGGGGAAACATTGGAAACAAGAGCAGAACCCTGCCAAGCTAGAATGGAAAACTAATAGATGAAAAACGGATGCTGGATCAGTTATGTATGCAACGAATATTTCTAGGGTATTTTGTATTAATTATGGTGAAAACGCACCTTCTTTTACCAGTTTTCTATTGAAGGACCATAATTTGCATCTAATATGCAGTCACTATGTGCCATTAAATTCAGTTGATTGTTCATGAGAATTATTTAATGGAAATAAGAACAAGTCTAATAAGGAAATATTGGGCACACTCAATTCATCTTTCAAGTTTTTTTATGCTCTAAATAGAAATATCAATTATAATTTTCAGAAAATCTGTATTAGTTCCCCTGTTCGAGAATTGATCTATGTCGAGAGAAAAATTCGAGCATAAAGATTAGGAAATTGAAGATTTGAAAAACCAAATTTACGGTATTTATGAGAATTAAGATGACCTTAAGTGTATTTTTTGATAATCAGAAACCTTAAGCAACGACGAAGGCGATGGCGGAAAACGATATTGCGAATTTAATATGAGCACGTGAAAAGTTGTTCTGTCTGATACAGTTTAGCCGTTTTCCACCAAAGCACGACATGAAAACTCCAACTTTCAGTCACGGTCAATTGAGAACCCTACAAAAGCTTAAAATATATAGACCCCTTAACTCCTTAGAATATTTCCATCTCTGCTTCTCTCTATGATGTTTTGCTTATTCCTATGCAACAAGTTGGGAATTGAACGCCAAGCGCTCTCGACGTCTTGGCCGTTGCCGCTCTTGCTAATTGCTTAAAAAGCGGAAAGCATCTTCTTGTCCCGCTAGTAACCATCTTATTATGTCGCCTTTAGCAGCTGCGCGGAAGACTAAAACGGCTTTTTTTCTCGGCTCTTACCGTTTTGCTGAATATATTACAAAGTCTTATCGAAATGTTTCCATTTTCGAAAGGTTTTCTTGAACTTCCCGATCTCTTGAAAAACAGCAGGAGAAAGAACAAAACTCGAATAGCTGTAACAAAATAATTCTCCAGTGCGGAAACGTTCACCGGGTATAGTATTTCATCGGCTCCTACTTGTCTGGTTATTTTCTATAAGGCCATGCCTCGCTACCTTTTTGTCGCCATTACTACGGTCTCGTGGCGACACGGTACTCATTGAAGCCTGCTATTTTACCTTTCATCTGAGAAGTTTGTCGTCAACGTCCGCAAATTCCCCCTGATGCTGGCCAAACAAGTGGAAAAATCTAAATGCAAGAGGTTTCTTGGTTACCTCTTCGTGCTGTGCAGAGGTTACAAAACGTGAGCTACGATAAACCGCCCACTGTGAGCATTGGCGAGTGCAATGCCATCCTTTATTGTTATTTGCATCTATTTACACAAACAATTCTTTGAATAAAGATTGGAAATAGTATAAACACAAAGGCTAAAAGGAAGTAGAGTGCACTTAATCAGTAGTTGACTTTGTGGAGAGCCGACAAGTTCCTTTTTTTCCTCTTTTCTCTATTTTTTTAGTGTCGTGTGCGGCTAAGTCAAGAACGACCGTAAAAAAACAAATTAGTATGAGGCCGTGAAGAGAAAAATCAAGTCCAGTTTACAATCAAGGAGCTCGAATTATCCGAATAGAAATGTTTCAGGTAGTATCTAGGTAACTTTAAACTAGTCATCCAGGGAGAAATGCCTGCGAATAGCATCTAGGCAACTCAAAGTTAGTTCGAGTTTTCAAAGCTCAAGTTATCGAGGGTTAACCGCAAAAAATGTTAGAATAGCATAATAGTAAATTTGCTTCTACCGTTAAACTAAAAATAAAGCACGACAAGGGGCTTATTTTTAGAGAGGATGAATTTGCCATAACCAAATAAAACGAATTAGACTAATGTATTCCCCATATTAGAATTGCGAACTTGTAATTTTCTTTTCTTCGCCATTAAACTAATCAGGAGTAAGGATAAATTGTATTAAGCTATTTTCACCATATTTTATTTCAAAATAAGGGTTATGTGGTATTTTCCTATTTTTTGGTATTTGGAAAATATCCGCTTTAAAGATGAATACGACAGAGCCTATGCAAATAAACACACGAGGCTTCTGCACCTGACATAAAACTTTTGAACTAGATAAAATACTGTAAAATGTACTCTCACAATAAATCAAACAACTGGGGTACTTTACCGATATTTTTAGCTGCCGAATTGCTCGCGGTTTGGTTTCGCTGCGATTTTAGTCCTGGGGCGTCAATGTTAGACTCTTCGCTTTGACGATAGTATAGTGAAATTGATATAACGTTGTACAAACCGTTGAAGTAGGTACATGTACTCCTGCATTTGCGTGTGGACCGCAAAGTAAATTAGCTCTCACGCATCGCCCAACGATTTGGTCAAAAGCGAAGTTTTGTTTGATTGCCTAAAAAAAAACAGAAGTCACCTATACAGCGACAACATGGATCACCACCCAGATGGCTTCAAGATACCCGCGTATTGAAATCCATTTAATTTGATTGTGCTTTGACACTTCAGCTAGTGGGAATTTGTCTTGTGATTTATTAAAGGCGGTTTTATCAAACAGGTGGGCCACGAGTTTAGTTGCCTTGCCTTGTAGATTCCATTTTCTTTAAGGTTAAAACTTTCAAGTGGATGTTTCGTTTAATTTTCTGCTAGATTAGACCAGTTCTGTGTCTTGGAAATAAAAATGTTGCCTGCATTTCATTACTATGAGTTTCCGCGAAACTACAATTGCGCTCGCGGCCTTACAAACAAGATAAAACTATCTTTTGACGACAGACGCGCAATATGTGTTATGTATCTCTGCTACCTAAAGTACAAAAATACAAATCTCCTGATAAAGAAGAAATCAAATGTAAGAAGACTGTTTACGTTCATACAAGAAAAATATCAATCGTTGGAGTAAATATGATATATAGACATGATAATTAATAGAAGGAAAAGAACTCAGTATTTAAAAACCGGACGCGGCTATTCCCCGTTTCTTTTCATGTATGTTTGAATTTCCTCTTTCTTGTAAAACCTCTCAAAAGCCGTGATTGCTTCTCAAGCACCCCCAAGTGAGCTTTTTGTCTGAGCTTGACCGAATATCACCGTGCGTAATGGCATTATACAAGACTCTTTCTAATCTTTGAGGGTAGTATAATAAAGCGGGCTAATCCGACTATGAGGAGACAATGACTTATGGGGAATCGCTTAGAGAATTAGCGAATACGCCGCCATTAAATATACTTAGTGTATGGAAGACATTCCCCGCGCACCCAAGACAGACCCCCCCCCCCCCACCACCCACCCCTCAACACATGCCACATAACGTGCAACAGACACCCTCTCCCTACCCCTCAACACGCACACAACGTATGCAACAGACACCCTCTCCCTACCCCTCAACACGCACACATAACGTATGCAACAGACACCCTACCCCTCAACACGCACACAACGTGCAACAGACACCCTCTCCCTACCCCTCAACACACGCCACATAACGTATGCAACAGACACCCTCCCCCCCCCCCTAATGATTAACGATAGTAAACTTAAACCTTTTAGCAGAAGTAAAATATTATAGAGGTAAAAAATTATGTGTATCTTTATATTGTTTTAATATAGGTTCCATAGCATAGGTTGAGGTCTTGCATAGAAATTCTGATTTTGCACACAACATTACAACTTGGGTGTGGTAGGTTTTTAATAGATGATTGATAATGATCTTTTTGTCATCGTATCGCAAGAGGAAGTGAATTTAAACGTGGTGTACACAAGATCAAAATGGAGTTTTATCGGTCTTATCGTGCATGGTTGTAGCATGTGTTCCTTATTGTGCGCAGGGCATGTGTGAACTGGGGCCGTAGCCACAGCAGATAACTTATCTGAGTCCAAAAGTTCATTCAATAAAGAGATCCATAAAGAGACCAGATCCAGCTGGCCTGTACTAGGCACGAGGAGCCCGAGTGAGCTTTCTCTACATAACCGTCTGAGCGGTCACAAGAAAAAAGGGTTTTGAAGTGAAGAAATTGAGCCTGGAGGAAACAGCTTAAGGAGGCTTGCTACAAAAAGCATTCTGTAAGCTTAGCTGCTTGAGGTATTAAGATTTTTGTCATCCAAGCGCCTAGCTCGGGGTTTGCGCAGGGGGCGGACAATCCGTCAAAATATCTTTAACCTCTAGCCGGCTCTCCAGTGAGTTTAATCGGAAATTAAGTGCACGAGTCATTTGTATTCGAACATGTTTTGTTTTCGAATATTGGGAACCCTGTGGCTAGGCCGTATGCACGTCAGCCTTCACGCGCGCCACAGGGTTCCCAATATTCGAAAACAAATCTCTGAATAGCCCCGAATGAGGCTACTGGCTTCACCGAATTCAATTAACTTTTGGCCATTATGATTTTTCCCTATTCAAAAACTAGGTTGCACGAAATTATCGACTTATTTGAATATCGCGAAATTTACCGAAATCAGGGTATCATAGACAGCAATTAAGCTAATCCAGACAAACGTGTTGGTCCATCAAACAAGAAAAATAAAACACTCGAGATTTCACGGTCAGTGATCAGTTCTTTCAATCTGCTGTAAGAATAGATACAAAAGCTTAAAATATATAGAATTGTTGTCATTTTTGTTTAATATACTAAAACTTTACGTAGTCTCCTAAAACAAAAGACCAATGATAAATTTGTAATCCAAACGATTTTCACAAATGGTTTTTATGGATATCCGTTTTGTTTTTTGTGGTGTAAGTCGGCGTCACTTTCTGAGTAGTTTGCATTGAAACCTCTCATAAGTGAAGCTCAGCGCCCAAAACCAAACCTCCCGAGTATCATCTCTTTCATGCTTTTTAACATGTGGTGAGCTTGGATGGGCTCTAGCCCTTGCCTTTCTAATACGAATGAGACAGCCGCTTCTGACACAGCCGCTTCCCTCTTCTTTCAAATTGGAAATTCTTATTTCTCGCTTTATTTTCGGAAAGTTTGAAACTCGCTCTTACCAGTCAAATGGAGCGTTCATTACAATTTCTCCGTCAGGCGATCGCGTGGTCGGTAACTTTACCTCCCAAGGACAAGCTCAAGTGTAGACCCAGACTCTCTTAGATGGAAGAGGATGAGATGGGACTTGCTTATCGCGTCAAACAATTGTTAATTGTCTCCAACTCAGTTGGGTCCTATTAACTTGAGTTCAAACGGCGGACAACAATAGAGCTTAGTGGAAGATTTTAAACAAGCCCAGCTTCTCAAGCTGTATTTCTGCTGTCGGCAGTTGTCTCGCGTTTCATGGATGGCTGCATAACTAGCGTGGCGTTGCCCTACTGGGGCAAGGTTACTTGTGGGCCTCTGACCATGCGTGCCAAATAATATACTTGCACACCTTATGCTAAAGTTTTTTTAAACAATTATCAGTGTAAAAACTGATATGAAAACTATTTCGTGAGTTTGCAAAGATCATGTATGAGGGTCACGCCCATACCCAGCATCTCATTATGGTAGATGAGGAGGTAGTCTCCTGCGCAGCCCTCCTTAGTGTCAGTTTCGAATGGGTGCGAGACTGACACTAAGGACGGCTGCGCAGGAGACTAGGGGAGGCAAAACCCCAAAAATGGACCTTTCTACTGGGGGAAGGGCCGGGGTGGCGAAAAATCTGTATTGTATCAGGGATAATTGTGACCGCTCTTTAAGGAGGGATTTTCTAAATGTACAAATGCCCTATAAAACTGTAGCACATTAAAATTCAATACCACACCGCGAGCTAGGACAAGATACCTTAGATGAATGAATAAACGAAGCCAAGCTACAAGTTCTTGCTACGGGGTTGAAAGAAAATCCTATGTATAGATTGGGATTTTTCCAAACTGTCTTTATTCGAGAGTCCCTAAGCTTTCCTTAGGAAGCTTAGCAGGCTAAGTATGGGTTTTTAAGATACAGAAATGGAAAAATGGGGGAAAATTAACGTTTTTAAATACCTTAAAAAGTTTTACCTGCAGGAAAATGTTGATTTGTGTAAAAAAAAAAGATGAAATTTTGCACATAAACTGCACAACAAACATTTCCCAAGTCATAATGCACCAATTGCCTAACGTCGACTTATATCGGGGCATCTGTCATAATAATCATCTTAACGGTCTAGGCTTTTCTATTAAAGAAAAGTCGCTTTTTGGTATGCGTCATTTGTGAGAGAAGATGACTGGGTTTTCTGATCGGCGGATGAAGGCCTCAAATGGTAGGCGGGTTATGGATTGAAGGAAAAAAATTGAGCGGATTGTCGGATTCTTGAATAACGGACCACGAATGTATTGAACATTTTACGTCGGATTTTTGTTGATCGTTTGCTGCGGATTTTGCAGGTTGGCCTTCAAAAAAGATCACGTTTTAATGACTTTCGTATCATATGTTTGTCTACACTCTTTTATATAGAAATGTCTAATTTTCAGTTGAGTCTGGGCCGCTCTTATTTTTGGGGCATTTTAAGGCTGAATATGTTCTTAACGATGTTCTCAAATTTTAGTGTACATAAAAATATAATACCCAATGATTTTTTTGGAAGAGAATTACACTAATAATCAGTAGCAATAATAAGGTTGTTACTATAAGCACAATTTCATTCTCCATTTTAAAACGCATTAGGACTAAAAAAGAGAAAATATATGATATAAAAAAGAGATAATCATGTAATAAGACAACAATAAACTAAGAAAAAACAATTCTGCTATCTGAGCCGCGGCATTTTCTTAAAATTTGGTGAAATCCCAAGCTGGACATTCTTATAAAAAAAGGTTCTTATAATACAATCCGAGTCGCGGACTCGGATTCAATCAGTACGTTGGCGGATCGGCGATTTTTTTGGGGGAAAATGGGCGGATTCGGAGACCCCTGTTTTCATCCCCCTCCCCTAGACCATAAGTTAAAAGATAAACCAAATACAATAGGCTGTTCCTCCGGTAAAAAAAAATACATTGATGGTTTCCGTTACAGCAGTAACATAAATTACCTACAATCTAACTTTAAATGAGATAATTTTTTGTTAAAAATCTAAAACATTTTGAAAGCAAAAACAAGTAAGTTTCCCCCAGCTACGAAATGGTGCTGAAAATATGCTTAGAATGGCCGACAAGAGTAAGCTACTTGATGAAAGTAAACTACGTACACTAACTCAAAGCCAAGAAAATATAAAGACTTACGAATAACAGAGAAAAGAGCGCAAAGTGTACAATAACATTCAAAACGCGTACAGAGAGTTAGCTGGTTCTTACCCTAATGTTGAGTCCCGTTACCGGTTGAAGGTTGTAAGCGCGAGATATTACAAGTAATGATATACTAGCAAGCCATGTTTTATATTTAGCATTAGGCATGTGGTAAATTACAGTAAGCTGGACGAATAAAAGTAATAATGTCAAAGACTCACCGCGCACGCAATAAGCAGGCGGGGTTGGTGGTCTCACGCTATTATTCTGGTGTTTTTTGGCCAATTGATGTGTCTCCCACGAAGCTATTCTCATATTCGGAATAGAACATTCCCATCTGTATTAAATATTGTTTTGAATGCGGAGAGGATAGTGTTTTACGTTTCGCGTAGGCCTGGCTTTAGTTCGCGTGTACGGCATTCACTGGTAGACGGGATACCCCTTCGGTGCACAATCGCTCGCCCTCTGATTGGAAAAAGAAGTAAATTTACCGCCGTCCACTTATCTGATTGGTAGTTTACTTATATTATACGGATTGATCTTGTTTACATGAGTAAATGTCAGTGTATGAAATAAAAATATTTATGCGAGGCTATTCACGCTTCCTTCCGTTTCTGCTCTGATAATAGGGGGTTGTTTTTTTAGCCCGTGGCCCCCGGGGAATATGTGACGTAAACCCTTTGGTCCAGTGCGCAGAACCAAAAACAGCCTCGCCTCTCTGCCATCGTTATATGGTAATGTTAAAACAATTTCAAACAGACATTCGGCCTTTCTTAATGTTAACATGTGAATATCGTCTATTCGTCGAATATTTTATTTTGGGTCACACGGTATTAATAGAAATGATGGCTTGTGTGACACGGTATTAACTGATAAAACCTTTAAAAGAAAATGTTGACAACAACGCAGAGTTATGTTTTTTAAAACGATATTTCGGCAGGTCAATACCTGCCTTTTCAGTTCTCTTGCTTTGCGAATGGAGTCGCGGTTATTTCTTATTTTTTCAAGAGGTATGAGCTCTATGTCAGAAGCGGAGTGGTTGGGTTTTAGAAAGTGTTCAGCGGTGTGGGTTGGTATGAATCGGGATTGTGAGTCTACAGTTCTGCGGTGGTCATTAAAGCGTTCTTTTAATTAGCGTTTAGTTTCCCCAATACATTGAAGGTTACAGCGGTTACATTGAATCATATAAATCACGTTTTTAGTATTGCAGGTTATGTGCGAGGTTAAAAGTCGTGTTTCTTCTGTTGAAAAAATGTCTAGCTTGTAAGGCCATCGGTTCTAATATAGGGGCAGGTTAGTTGGTGGTAGAGCGGTCGGAAGGTAGCTTGGCTTTAACGAGGATGTCGCGGAGGTTAGGTGAGCGGCGAAAGGCGACAAGAGGAGGCTCATTGAAAACCTTATGGCATCGCTTAGACCAGAGTAGGAAGTTGTAATTTCTACGGATTATGTCGTTGATGTTAGGTAGTGTAGAGTCATAAGCGGGAGCTTAACGCAAAACAGGGCAGGGTCTAGGGGGCAGGGTCTAGGGGGTTAACACCCCCTCCCTCCTCTTGGGCTGCCCAGGAAAAGTGTTATGTGCAAAAATATCCATACAGAATATAACACTGCGCTTATTCATTCAAGCAATTGCGGGTAAAGGCAAGGAAGTCTTGTAAAGAAATTTTTTTTCTCCCCATATTGCCATTAAGTTAAGCCCCTCTCTTAGCAAAAAATCCATGTCCGACTCTGTGTATATGCGTATTTGCTTCTCTGTGTATGTGCGTATTTGATTCTCTTGCGCGCGCTCTACGCAGCGTCACGCCCTTTGTGTGACGTGTTGTGTTACAGGTTGACTTCGGAAGGCCGTCACACTGGCGTTATGCGCTGAAGGCTTTAGCCAAAGTGCACTGGCGCGTGTCACATCCCTCGTCAACAAACATGGCTGAACGGCCCTCTATGTTTCAACTTATCGAGCAGACATCTGGCTTTCCTGAGCTTGCTGTTCGCTTTCTATTGTGTCTGTTGACAGGTGAGAAGCCCTGCTGATTTTAATGGTCTTCCTCCTCGCCCTCGTATTATTGATGAGTTTACCTACGTCGATGCAGACGTGCGAATAGTCCTTTTAGCCAAGATAACATACACACTTTTACCTTAGGTTTGAGTATAGCGATAAAGCGCCAAATAGTAAAAAGAAGAAACATGATTTTTATACGCTTTTCACTATTCAAAACTTGAACAAGTTTTAAAATGAGCATTTATGGTTTTAGATACCGACTTCATTTATCAAAAACACAATCTACTTTGCATTCTATTAATAAATTCCATGTTGCATTTTATCTTGACGTTAGCAGTTAGCTCTTTTATTCCTTTGTCTTGTTTATCATCCACTGTCTGTCTCTTGCAAATGCTTACTGTCTCTAAGTGATAACTATTTTCGCTTTCTATATCAAAGCATTCTTAAGTAACTGTAAATTGATTCTCCATTTACTTATTGGGTTTAGCGACTTGGTGATAAGATGATCAGGTAAGGTTCTAATCATTTTGTTGCGTGGTAATAACGGCGCGAGTTGGTGTTAATAGGTGTTGCATTAATAGGTGTTAATCTGTTTACCCGAACAAGTGACCTTTCGTGTCTACGATTGAGTGTTGATATTCTTTTCTTCTAGAAATAGTTGAAATATATTGCGTATTTATCTGTTATGCTGACTAAATTCTCATTAGTCTGAATTATAGTAGTCTGAATTATAAAGTGTGTCCAAAACGCAATTATTTGCTTTGATAATTAGAATAAATCACTGTTTAGAAAGTATAAAGGCATTTTGGTATATAAAACTCGGGAACCTTGCAAGAACAAGCGATTTGATTGGTTAAAAAAACTCGGGATAAAATGTAATATACACCTCCTAGGAGGTGGATATTTCCCTGCGCCCCGAAATCAAGCAAAATGACAGGTGTAACAGCCGATTTGCAAGTGTTTCCGAAAAGAAAATTGCTCTAAAGCTCGTTTTATACGCTAGTGGCTTTAAAAAAATCTAGTGGCTTTAAAAATAACAATTTCGCCACTATCCACCTCAATGGAAATGGTATGATTGTTAATTAGTCCGTGAAGAAATTGACAAATATCTATCCGTCATCTTGTGATTGATGAGCTCAAACTTCATGAATTGTAAAATGGATTGTTTTTTATTATTGTCTGGTGTAAAATATTCAATATTTCGTATATTGACGACTTTTAAAATTGTAAATCGCGCGGGACTCCTTGTCAACATGTAAATCGCGCCGATATCCCCCCTGAATACGCGGTTTAGAGCATGTTAGAAATAGAACATGAAGCGTGGAATAATATCTTAATGAAATAATCATCCAACAATTCATGCATTATGTACTGTTTATTTAGCTATTTCATTTTTCACCTTTGTTTTGTACTTCTGCAATGCAATATTTCATGTCGAACATTTTTAAAATTATTTCCTTAAATATTGTATGAGCTTAGGAATTAAAACACAAAAATTTCTAGTGCAATTATGAGAAACTAATCGGGTCCTAAAAATAATCAGAATTTTACTTGGTTGAGTCCAAAATGGCTCCCAACAAGGATTTGCCTTCAATATAAAATTTCAAAAAGAAGAAAAGACTACAGACAAGCTGTATTATGATGTGTAGGCGTGGTGGAATCGTGGAAGAATATCTACTTAAGACTGATGGTGTGTTTACGCATTAGTGAAACCATAGAAATTTCGCTGATTTTTCGAGCATTTGCCGTAGGTAAAGAGCTGAAATGTTCATGTCGGCGAAACTACTCTACCCAAAGAGTCGTAAAACATACACTTCAAATTTGGCGGGTTTATTTTACTAGTGCTATTTGACTTGATGCTTTTAATCTTATCTATTTTAGCTATCTATCTTATCAATTTTCAAAATGTTCGAATTTACTTTGCTAATAAAACATCAAAGCCGGTCCAAATTTCGAGAACAAACACCTGCCTACATGTAAAAGTAAGTAAAAAGAAGTCCTGTTAGATCTACAGATTACTCCAATGTTCTTCAACAGCGTTTGCTTAACCTCAATGTTTTTTCCATGTTATCCGACACTGCTCTTGCAGCGCTATATTTAGGGTTTATAATGCATAAATACAGATTTTGGTGCTGTGTTTATATAATTCATGAGAAGGAATAGAAACCTGCTTCCGCAGATAAAAAAGTCCCTTAACACCCTTAGATTTTTTTTATAGCTTACCCTTTCGCGTTTACCTATCGGCTGGCCATTAGACAACGAAGACCATGGATTCAGGTAAGCGCGTAGTCGCATATCACTTCCCCTCGCACCTGCTGCAACGTAATCCAATATCCACAATACGGGCTATCCGCAAACACACTCATGCAAAGCACCATGGTTCGTCTGTCACGACGGGGAATGGGACCAAGGGGATCCTTCCCATTTCCAAAATATAAACTCCGCCCAAAGCACAGGCTTACCAACCTCTCAGTCAGTCTCCAGTCAATCCCAGTAACTAGCTCGAATATTTTCATGATTGATCACCTCCTGTAATTGTCCTATAATTGTCTTATATCCTAAAATAAAGGTCGCAATAAACTCTAATTATCTTGTGATGTGTATTTATTCAGAGTAAGCGGTATTTCTAACGTTAGTATCCCGGAACCCCCCAACTTCTCAAACGTTAGAAATACCGCTTACGCTGGTTTACCATTAAAATGAAACATGTTTGAGTATTTTTTTTATGATGTTTTAACTTTTTGATGTCGAAAACTGAATCCAGTAGTTCAAGTTTTATTTTTCATTTAAAAAAATGAATAGCTTGTTTATCATGTTTGACGTCGTGCGTGACACGTTTTTTAAGCGGTTGAAAATAACATAGATCATCGAGAGACAAGTCTGTACGACAAAGGGTCTGACCATATGACTTTCTGATTGTGGACCATATTTCACAACCAACAAACTTCAAGAAAAAATGTTCATACCGGGATTTTTCTTCTCTTTTAGCACCTTTTCTCTACCTCATGTGGTCTTGGAGTGTGTTACTTTGTCTTCGGTAAGATCCGTGCAAGCATACCATGCCAAGACACCCACTTCCAGGCACAACAATGTTTATACACCATTTTGGGAACGATGTTTGACGTTGTTTGCATGGGGGCTTTATTCGTTTTGGTCGCTCCTCGCACTAAAACAAACGTCGCTTTGCTAATCAGGATTGGAATGTCTCCATTCGCTGCTGAACATCGTAATGATGTACTGTCTTCTTCACTTCGGTGGGCCTACTCGTCAGACAGTCGCCTTGTCTCTGATTCTTAACATGGTTAGTGAATACTTCCAATCCTTCCAGTTTTTATACTCAGGGGGAAAAACCTTCCATCAGATTTAGTGTCCCTTCCATAGTCCTGCATGTTCGTTTACCTACCCGTCACACCCTTGAATCGATAATCCGTTCTATTACAGGGCTATCTCTGGCTTGGCTTTTATTACCGAATCGTCGATGAGTTCATGATCGACTGGTCCGTCCCGCATTGTATCCTGTGTTTACGACTAATGGGATTGGCCTGGGACTACTACGATGGAAACAATATCAACAATAATGTGAGTAATCAACCTCCCCAGCTAAGACATCCTCAAGGACCAAGTCCTTTTCCTGCTCCCTCCCCTCCCCTCCCCTCAAACCTTCTTCTTCTTTTTTTTTTCGCTCGCACCTTACTTCCTCGGCACCGAGTCGGGTCCCTGAGATTACACACTCCTTGTGTTCCATTAGTCTAAATGGAATTGAATACATAACAAGACAATGAACCACGGACAATCGTTTGATCTTAACGAATTAGTTCAAAACCCCAACATGAAAAACGTCACACCCCAACATGAAAAGAACAAGCGTTTTTTTTTTATTGTGGTTGAGCCATTTGATAGAAGGGTTCGTAGTTGATAGAAACCTTTAATTTACTATGGTAATGGGGCATCACATGGCATTTTCGGATACTTGTAATCTGACCTTGTTTCTTCAAAGAGTAAATAATTTGTATACTAAAAGGGCTATTTGTGTCATTTTGCAGGAGGTCTCGGAGGACATGAAGACCACCATGATCCATCAGCCACCGTCTTTATTAGAGGTCTGATCACTGTGTTTACTAATCTTTAGGTATCGATATAATCACACAACATTTGGTACCTACTCTCTCACACAGATGCTAGGATACTCTTACTTTTTCGGAAGCTTTCTTGTCGGACCTCAAGTAAGTACAGTGATAATATCTTATCACCATCAAGTGATGGTGATTTTTATGATGATGATGATGATGATGATGATGATGATGATGATGATGATGATGATGATGATGATGATGATGATGGTGATGATGATGATGATGATGATGATGATGATGATGATGATGATAATGATGATGATGATGATGATAATAATAATGGTGCCAGAAATGACACATACAAATATAGCTTCCTGCCCCGTGCCCTGAGACTGTGGAACTACCTTCCACAGTCTGTCATTGGCACGAGAGGCTTCCCAGAGGCCTTCGCGCTGGGCTTTAGATGTGAACATGCGCTGCGCATTAATATATTTGTATGAATAGGTTGCGCAATAAAATAAAGTGCAGTAAGGTGTCTTGACGACGCTGGTGATTAATGACGATCGAGGTGTAATGACTATGGTTATGTCACAGTTAGGATTCTGGTGTGGTACAGATGCTGTTGGTTATTGATAACAATAATGTTGATGGTGATGATAATAATGACGGCGGTGGTGATGAGAACGATGTCCAAGTAAGCATTATTGATGATGTCGCTGGTAGCGAAGATGATGGTGATGATGATAATCTGGTTGATTGTCTGGTCTGATAATTGTGTGATGGTGACTGTTATGGGTGGCAGTTTTAAAAATACTATACTGCTCAATTTTCAGTTTCCAATCAGGAAGTACTTATCCATGGTTGAAGGGAATCTGATTGATAAAGACATCAGTGAAAGAACTTGGTAACTTAATTTTACTTAAAAGTCGAATATATAACATCGCAAATGATTCTTTTTAGACAATACAGACACCGTCACCACGTATCCAGGGGTTTTGGGTATTTAAAAAAAAACGTGCGCACATGGACTCCCGAAGGGAATTCGAATCGTATTTACCTGAAAACGCCACAGTTTCGCGGAGGGGAGGCGTAAACTTATGGAAACCTGATACGTTGGGACAGGGTCACAATTTCTAAGAGCAGTTTCTAAGAGTGATTACCCTTTAGGCTGTGTATAGATATGATGAATGTCTTAATCAAGAATAAGTTCTGTTGTAGTTCCATGGTGGATTTAGCGCAAGTATATAGTCGCATTGACCTGTACGATATAGGCATACGTAGTTGTGGACCTCTGCCTCTAACCCCAGCTCATTTGTATGCAACTGTATCCAGTGTTCCAGAGGGGCTACGACGACTCTTTCTCGGGCTGTTTTACGGCGTTTCCTTTGCTATTCTCTCGCCATTCTTTGGGGCACAACATTTTTTAACCCCTTGGTTCGAGGTAAGCAACAAAAATCGACAAAAATTGTGGCGTACAATAAAAATGGTTCCAGCATATAAACGAGACGACTCATCTTTTTTGATCTTCCCGTAACCGCTGCTCATTAATTTTGCTGTGTAAGCTTGGTTTTTAGCTAGATGTGATCCCAGCATCTCCCTATGAGGGTGGTACGCCATCCATATGAACTAGCTAATGATCGTGTATTGTCTTTTGCAGGAGATTTCTTTCTTTCGTCGAATGTGGTTTATCACCTGGTTCGGAAAAGTGCTGTGGTTTAAGTATCTTGCCCTCTTTCTTGTGTCGGTGAGTAAACTAAAAAACGTACGTCGCAAGCTATGATTGCGACATACCTTAGCCAGTTCTAACTAATAAGAGAAGTCATACTATACGTACAGGGCCGTAAGCAGGGGGTGCGGCACTTGGGGGCCTGCTAAGGCACTGACATATAGCTTTATTTTTGTAGAAAGGAAGCTGTATCGTAGCCGGGCTTATAAGAGAAGTAGTACTTTAAATATTGCTATATTCTTGTAGGATGGAAGCTGTATCATAGCGAGGTTTATAAGAGAAGTAGTACTTTAAATATTGCAATATTCTTGTAGGATGGAAGCTGTATCATAGCGAGGTTTATAAGAGAAGTAGTACTTTAAATATTGCTATATTTTTGTAGGATGGAAGCTGTATCATAGCGAGGTTTATAAGAGAAGTAGTACTTTAAATATTGCAATATTCTTGTAGGATGGAAGCTGTATCATAGCGAGGTTTATAAGAGAAGTAGTACTTTAAATATTGCAATATTCTTGTAGGATGGAAGCTGTATCATAGCGAGGTTTATAAGAGAAGTAGTACTTTAAATATTGCTATATTCTTGTAGGATGGAAGCTGTATCATAGCGAGGTTTATAAGAGAAGTAGTACTTTAAATATTGCTATATTTTTGTAGGAGGGAAGCTGTATCATAGCTGGTTTAGGGTACAACGGAAAGGACCCCGATGGAAACCCTCAATGGGATGGTGTGGCAAACATGAAGATAATATCGTACGAAACGTCACTCTCTGTTCTGGTAAGTCACGAAAAAAATTGTAATTTGTGGGACACTGTCAAGAGTTTTGCGTAACTCATGTTTTGGCCAGTAAAGACGGCAGCTTGTCTTCACACGCGAATTTCTTAAGTTCTCTTCTCATTCATACAACTCAGGCGCAAATTCAGATTTATTTCCATCTCTTTACGTAAACAGGTCAAATTAATTAGAGTTAGAGAGTATGAGCTACGTGTCTTTATTCTGTTAATTAAGGCGACAGAATTCAGTGCTTTTTTTAAACAGGTCAGAATTTTTCATGTATCCGCGCCTGCATTTGATTACAAAACACATACCCCCCCCCCCCCCTAAAACACGCATGTAACTTGTCTAACATTTTTTTTGTTCCAGAATAATTTGATCGCACCTAGTCTGTAAAAAATAAGCGCTTCCCTTCCCTTTCTTTCAATTATTGTTTTAACGCCGTTTTTTTTTTTAAGGAAATCATACAGTCTTTCCATCTTCAGACAAGTCTGTGGCTGGTGCGGTGAGTAGACCCGACATGCAAGTCGCCTTTAACAAACTTGTAATCGTATGGTGAGAAGACCCGACATGCAAGTCGCCTATAACAAACTTGAAATCGTACGGTGAGTAGACCTGACATGCAAGTCGCCTGAGACAAACTTGAAACCGTACGGTGAGTAGACCTGACATGCAAGTCGCCTATGACAAACTTGTAATCGTACGGTGAGTAGACCTGACATGCAAGTCGCCTATAACAAACTTGTAATCGTACGGTGAGTAGACCTCACATGCAAGTCGCCTATGACAAACTTGTAATCGTATGGTGAGAAGACCCGACATGCAAGTCGCCTATAACAAACTTGTAATCGTACGGTGAGTAGACCTCACATGCAAGTCGCCTATAACAAACTTGTCATCGTACGGTGAGTAGACCTGACATGCAAGTCGCCTATAACAAACTTGTAATCGTACGGTGAGTAGACCTCACATGCAAGTCGCCTATGACAAACTTGTAATCGTATGGTGAGAAGACCCGACATGCAAGTCGCCTATAACAAACTTGTAATCGTATGGTGAGAAGACCTGACATGCAAGTCGCCTATAACAAACTTGTAATCGTACGGTGAGTAGACCTCACATGCAAGTCGCCTATAACAAACTTGTCATCGTACGGTGAGTAGACCTGACATGCAAGTCGCCTATGACAAACTTGTAATCGTACGGTGAGTAGACCTGACATGCAAGTCGCCTATGACAAACTTGTAATCGTACGCCTTTAACAAACTTGTGATACGTAGTTCCAGAAAATATCCATACCCCCCCCCCCCCAAGGAGGGGATTAGAAATTCCGGGGGGGGGGGGGGGGGGGTTCAAACGGTCAAACGGCCAGGAACTTCCAGGGGGGAGGGGGGGGGGGTAAAATGCCTTTTTTCCTTAAAAGTTAGTGTATTTATTTTTTTCAAGGGGGTTGGAAATTCCAGAGGGGTCATACCTCCGACCACCATGGGGGGGAGGGGGGTATGGATATTTTCTGGAACTACACAATTGTAGGGTGAGTAGACTTGACATGCAAAGTCACCTAATGCAAACTTGTAATTGTTTTTGTTTTCCAGCTATGTCTACAAGCGGCTCAAGTTCCTCGGAAATCGCTTCCTCTCCCTAGGTCTCTCTCAGACGTTTTTGGCCGTTTGGCATGGCTACATGATTGGGTACTACCTGCTGTTTGTGCTTCAGTTCTTTTACGTCGTCTTCGAGAAAACGGTAAATACTTTATGGACTTTATAATGTCAATACCGTGCTTCAAGTCATTAAATGCATACCATATGCAGGTCTTTTATCTATTGAAATGATGTACTGGAATTGACATATCTTTATTGTTACTGTTGTGGCTCTTAGTTTATTAGCACATGGCAAAGATTTGGTGGGCTTCCTGTGTATGACATGCCTTTCCTCGCCCAAGTCCCTCTCGTGCCATTGCTGTATGTTGTCAAGCAAATGATGACAAGCTATGGCTGTGTGCCGCTAGCTCTGCTCCACTGGCACAAAATACAACGGGTAGGTAGTCAGAACATTCAAAAGTGATGGTTTTATGGTGCTTGCTATCCTTTAGGGCCTACTTTCAGGTCTCCTATCCCTTATGGTGCTCGTTATCCCTTATGGTGCTCGTTATCCCTTATGGTGCTCGTTATCCCTTAGGTCTTACGTTCAGGTCTCCTATCCCTTATGGTGCTTGCTATCCCTCAGGGCCTACTTTCAGGTCTCCTATTCCTTATGGTGCTTGTTATCCCTTAGGGCCTCCTTTCAGGTCTCCTATCCCTTATGGTGCTTGCTATCCCTTAGGTCTTACTTTCAGCTCTCCCATCCCTTATGGTGCTTGCTATCCCTTAGGTCCTCCTTTAAGGTCTCCTATCCCTTATGGTGCTTGCTATCCCTTAGGGCCTCCTTCCAGGTCTCCTATCCCTTATGGTGCTTGTTATCCCTTAGGTCTTACTTTCAGGTCTCCTATCCCTCATGGTGCTTGCTATCCCTTAGGTCTTACTTTCAGGTCTCCTATTCCTCATGGTGCTTGCTACCCCTTAGGGCCTCCTTTCAGGTGTCCTATCCCTTTTGGTGCTTGCTATCCTTTATGGTGCTTGCTATCCCTTAGGGCCTACCCTCAGGTCTCCTATCACTGGTGTAAAATTTGCCCAAGCTATCCCTAAGAGTGTCTCTAGCTAAACGTAGACCAGAAATAAATTGGTTAACTAACAAAACACCATTTGTACATCGATTAAGTTACAAAATATGTGTAAGTAAGTATAGAAAACCTTTAACACCTGTAATTAAGGGTTATAATTTTCTGTGACTTACTAGCCGCCATTTTGCAAACCTTAAATATACAGGGTCAGTAGAAACAATCCATTGCAAAGCCATAGGTCTCAATAATAAACATTTTTCTTTTATTCTTCAGGTATTTACTTTGACGTACTACGCGCCAGTCGTTCTTGTCTGCGCATGGGATTTGGTGCTGTATCCGCTGGTCTTCTACCCTGCTGTTCGCTCTAAATCGAGAACAAATGTCAAGAAATGGAGTTAATTGGACTTTGCTTCTGTTGCTAATCTTGCTTATACATAGAAGATTACTCAAATACTGGATGTGTGGATTTGTTTTTGATGAATAAGTATGAATTGCATTTTCAAAAGGTGGTAAATATATTTCTTAATAAAAAGACTTTGTATATTTTTCTAATCTGTAGTTCTATAAATGCTCAGTTCTTAGAATATCTTATAAATGCTACGATGAATGTATTGTCTTACGTTTAAGCTAAATAAAATGATAAAGATGGTATTGTGAAAGGTGTCTCAGGCAATCGCTATTTCGAAAAATGTTGTCATTGTATTTGCCAGGCAGTCCTGATATCAAAAAATCCAATGGAACTTTTTGTATTTCTACTGAATTCCCCAAAAATATAAATAAATCATGCGACTATTTCACATTTCATCTTTACATAATAAAAAAGGCATGGTATATCTTCCAAGTCTATATTTTCTGTAAATACCCAGTGTTAGAACATATTCTTGCTAATAAATATATTTCGTTATTTCAATTATTGACTTTCACGTCATCACTTGATACTGTCCGTCTCGCAGTAACGGCTGTAACCACTCCCCCGATGGACACAGAAAACAACTAGCTGCGCTTTTCAAAACTGTGAGCAGCTATTAGCCCACATTAAGAGAGGGCCCAAGGACGTCATTAAGTCATAATTGAGTGCTGCGCATTTGCGCTATCATTACTTGCTCAGGAATACTTATAATGCTCAGACGTGTACGTTTAAATTGTTTTAGTACGTAAGGTAACAAGACAGGTGTTTTACGCTGTGTATCTTCACATTGTTGTTTCTTTTTTAGAAAGTTGTGTATCTTTTTTAGCAAACCAATAATGGAAATCGAAAATATTTTTACCGGTAGCTTTACGCACGTTCAGACTTTCGCTCCATAAAATATTTTCCACCGATCAGAGAAGCGAAGGGCACATCAGCAGACATAGGGGAAAACACAGGCATCCCATCGAGACCACAGGAACCTTATCGTATAAGAAAATAAATCAGTAATAGAAGATATGTAGCTTTCGTGTTTAGTTGTTAAAAACTTTTTAAGAGTTTCAGCACTGCATTACATAAAACATATCATTTATATATATATATATATATATATATATATATATATATATATATATATATATATATATATATATATATATATATATATATATATATATAATGATATCACCTTTGTCTCGAAAACACCGTTTGTTAATTTGTTAAATTGGCAGAAGACGATACACAAACATGGGAACAGGGACAAGTTATTCCACCCATAGCCCATCAATGAATTTCTTCTACCTTTAATCTATTTACGGTTGGAATAACTAAATAACCATCCATAAACATAGCTTCATTCTGGCTTACCAGAGTCAATTAGAACTCCAAAAGGTGTGTTGATAAGCATATACGAATGGATTATTCATGCTTGTGTACATCTCGCCAGTCCAGCCCCTCCATTAACCTCAGACTCTCCTGGTCGAGGGGGTGACCTCCTGCAGGCGTGGGGTAGGGAGGTGGGTAAGGCTCTTGCCCGGAGGAGTCGCCAGCATCAGCGGGCGTAGGCGGGACTTCTCCTACATCAGGGAGGTAAGGTGTTGCCACGCCCAAAGCTTGGGAATCTGATGCATTAGAAACATCTGAGTTTAACGTTGGATCTAACAGACTTGGGTTTGCGCATTGTATTGCCGGATTCAAAGCCAGAAGTGCAAACGGATTCATGATGTCGACTTGAGGAGGTGGAGGGGAGCATTTATAGACTCTCTTCTTGAGGGCATAGTGAGTCTTCGCTGTTTTTGCTCTGAACAGCCAGCGGTACGGCCAAGTCATGAACAGGAATGTAGCCACCCAGTAATACCTCTCACTGATCCAGAACGGCCTCTGTCTCAGATCCACATACGCAGAGATCCGCTTCGCCAACCCGGGAATCTCACTACTGTACGAAAAACCTTGGTACATGTCACGATGGCGGTGTTTCTCCATCATCCTTTTTATCTTAGTATCAAAACTTCGAGCAGTCTCGGCGTCTCCAAATTCTACCTCGGGATCAATCTTAAGTCGAGTGAACTCTACTGAGCTTAGCTCTGGTATCTCATCTGTTGATATGTCAAGCCAAGAGCCGTAATCGAACGAGTCCTTGGCGGTGAAGGTGGTTTTTCTAATTTCATTACCTCTTCTGTCGTACCTGGTGTGGTAGCATTCCACTACCACTTCGATCACGGGCGGAGCTTCTTGCATTCGCCTGATGTAATCCAGGGCGGTCTCGTCCTTCATGACGTTAATGATATAGAAACGCTCATTAGAGCAAAAGCTTTCAAGAAGAACGATCAGCGGCGCAACACATACCACCACAATAGCCATGATCCAAAGATGGTCCATTATAGAGCCATATTTACCGCACTGGGTTGCATGACAACTGATCAGAAACAAGCACCACAGAATGAACGACATCCACATACCCATGGAGTACAGCCGCCATAAGTTTGCATTTCGGCAAAGTCCACGTCTCCTTCTCTTGTCCCTGGCTTCTGTCCTGGCCTGGTGGCGCCTCACGGCTCTCTGGTATTTGTGTACTTTCTGAGCCTGTTCTTCCGGAGTCTCAGCCCTGGCTACCTCCTGTAGAAGAGCATCGATTTTACAGGAAAACTCCTGTAGACGAAACTCATCTTTTGCCGCCTCTCGCATTTTGCTCCGTACTGTTTTTGTTTTGGAGCAGCAGCACGTAGCTCCCAGCCATATCAACAAAGGAAGCAGAACTTGGAGGAATATAGCTATAGTCAACACGGCCGGCTCCAAAGCGGGGTAATCATCAAAATTTACCCTTGAGCACTGAAGTAGTAGGGTTTTGGCGCAGCTGGCGCAAAGTTTTCATCATCCCGAATTTCATTCCAAAAATGGCGCAAAAGTCTCCGCGCACCTCCGCCAAGCCTCGCGACCTGCGCATGCGCGAGTTTGCCAAAGATCTCTTGCACGACCAAGCCCACCTGTCAATCACTTTGTCACGTGATAGCCAAGCCCACCTGTCAATCACTTTGTCACGTGACGACCACGCCCACCTGTCAATCACTTTGTAAAAAAACCTGTCAATCACTTTGTCAAAAACCTGTCAATCACTTTGTCAAAAACCTGTCAATCACTTTGTCACGTGACGGCCAAGCCCACCTGTCAATCATTTTGTCAAAAACCTATCAATCACTTTGTCACGTGATAACCAAGCCCACCTGTCAATCATTTTGTCAAAAACCTGTCAATCACTTTGTCACGTGATAACCAAGCCCACCTGTCAATCACTTTGTCACGTGATAGTCAAGCCCACCTGTCAATCACTTTGTCACGTGATAGCCAAGCCCACCTGTCAATCACTTTGTCACGTGTCGCACCTAGGAGGAGCTCGGGAGGCTATTCTGGTCTAAAGACGAATGGGGTCATAGATAAAATGACATTAAAGACGGAGGTGAAGATTAAAAACGATGCGGCTACAGCCGGCGGTTGCTCGGTGCTGGAGGTGAATGTGAGTAACACTGCGGATGTGGGGCCTGAACACTGCTGTTGTGACGCTGATTACTATGAAGACTCAGAATACGGAAGCTTCGACCCCGTTGGGTTTGTGGCTGGAGCGGCGACAATTGTCCTTGGTGTTCTAGCAATGTTAGTCTCCATGCCACGGTATGATGAAAAAAGATGGGTAAGATACTAGTCCACGAATGTGGTGCGGAGACACCCCACCTAGGGGAGCTCGAGAGGCTAGCCTCTCGGCTTCACATCTAGAAAGCCTTTGAAAAGTGGTTTAAAGACATGAACAGTTTAATAAAATGGAGGAACGAACAGTTGAACGTACGGCTGAAGATCGGTCACCACCACCATACAATATCCCCAACGGGCCGGTGCCCGAGGTCGACGCCCCCATCCTCGTGTCGGAGTTTGCACTGTTTGACCGAGCCCTCACCGAATACGAGACTAGTAGAGCCTCCTTGGGGGATGAGGATAGTAGTGACACCCTTTGCAATCATGACGATCTAGTCACAGAAGACGGGGTCACTAGTTGCTTAGAGTGCGGGGAACAGATGCAGCGTGTGATCGCGCACGAAAGGGAATGGGGTTTTTACGGACATTCCGACGGCAAACGGTCTTCGGATCCAAGCCGGGTCCAGGTACGTAGGTCTGAGGACAGAAACATTGACAAGGATGTGGAGAACATGGGTTTTAGTGGGGTAATTGTAGCCAAAGCTAACGAGATATACACTCAGGTGACGAAAGGCCAGATTTTTCGCGGCGACCCACGGAAGGCGATCGTCTTTGCGTGTATTTACTACGCCTACAAGATGTCTGGTAAGTGTCAGACACCGAAAACCTTAATGGAGACTTTTGGATTGAGCAGGAAGAGTTGTCTTAAGGGTCTAAAAATCTTTAGTGTTAACATGCCTAAAGATTACTTACTACACGGAACGTCTCCCACCGTCGTGGATCACATTCACGATGTGATGGATAGATTCTCGGCGTCCCCCGCACAGAAGGGAGAGGTGGTCCAGCTCTACTACAGATCTAAGAACCGCTCGTCTGAGTTGAATCGCGCTCGCCCACAATCCTTTGCGGTCGCTTTAACCTATTACTGGGTACGGCTAAAGGGGGTCGATATTACACTTAAAAAATTCTCCGAAAGAACGGGCGTCTCCGAGTTAACCATCAGTAGGAAAGCGAGAGAAGTGGCCACAGTCCTGGGTACGCCTGGTGTGGTATGATGTTTCCTGATTTCCAGAGAAATCAGGATTTCCAGAAAACTGTCAGTTCGGAGTAGATGTGAATTAACACGTCTAAAAAATTCGAAAAAAGTGGTTTAAAGACGTGGATGTAATAACAAAATGGATATGCAAAGTGCTGGAAGTCTTACAAATCTCACCGTGGAGGATCAAGCCGCCACCTTAGCGAGGTGGGGAGCCGCAGACTTTGACGCCGTTATGGAGCGCGCGGCGTGGGAGGGGTGCGTCGAGACCGTGAGGTTGTGTAAGAGTTGGGGTGCGACGGATTTCGAAAAGCCGATGGTCAGGGCCGCAATGAACGGCCACACCGAGATCGTTAAGATGTGTTGTGAGTCGGGCGCCTGTGACTTCGTGTATCCAGCGTCCATGGCCGCGAAAGGCGGGCACGTAGAGGTTTTGAAGGTGATGGGTGAGTATTGTGCCGACGGAGGAGAGGCCATGACCGAGGCCATGGGTGCTGCGGCGGCGGAAGGTCAGGTGGGGGTTGTTGAGTTATTGATAGATCTAGGTGTCGATGCCGACGTCGGTTGGGCCTCCGCTGAGGCGGCGTACAACGGTCACGTTGAGGTTCTAGAGTTGCTGAGAGAAAACTTCAGCGAGTTTGACCCGGACTATGCTATAACACCGGCCACCGAATCTGGCAACCTCGAGATTGTGAGGTTGTGCTTGGAGTGGGGCGCGACCGATCTCATTGTACATATGAACTACGCGCGGTTTTTGGATCTACACGAAATTGTCGCGGTGCTACGTGCGGCGTGGAGGTGGGGTCTCGTGCATGAGGAGCTCCCGGAGAAGCTACACAAGGTGAGATTCCGTAGAAAGCTGGAGGACGAACTAATGCCAGTAGCTTGGCATCCTGACAGGTTTTGGGATTGGTGCATGGATGAGCAAGAGAAGGAAATGTTGGAAGAGTGTTTCGCCAGGTAGACGTCGGCCGGCTAGGAGGGTGAGTATCGAGGCGTAAAAAAATGAAAAGTGATTTAAGGACATGACCGGTTTGATAGAAATGGAGAACCAAACGGTGAAAGACTCGAAAGTATCCCCCGTAAAGCGAACAACGGATTATAAGTGTCTTCATGGCAGAGTGAAATATTATTGCAAAGATTGTCACGGATCGCAAATCTGCCCTCACAACCGGAGAAAAACGCGGTGCAGAGAATGTAACGGCGGTAGCATTTGTGAGCACAGACGAGCAAGATATGTCTGTAAAGACTGCAAGGGGAAAGGGATGTGTGAACACGGCAAACAGAGACCCTTTTGTAAGTTATGCGGAGGGTCTCAAATATGCGAACACGATAGACAAAAGCACCATTGCAGAACGTGTAACGGAAATTAACATTGACCCACTCAGTTTTGTAACGCGTCTCACGTTACAAAACACATACATTCCTAATCACCCTGACAACTAGCGATTCTGAAAATAGGTTTTGTATTTACATTGAGAGTTCGCGGTCGCCAGGGTGGTCTGGTATGCACACGTGAACAGGTATTGTCTTCTTGCGGTGCGTCACATCCGCCCACATGCACCCCGCATGTTACCGGAATAGATACCAAGCTAAACCAGCCGTGAAGGCTGTGATCGTGGCAAGGTTAGTTTCGTGCTGTGTGTTCGTGGGTTTAACCACGTCCGGCTTTGGGTTAGTTTTCGCCTCCGGTTCCGGTTTGTGAGCCGTGACTGACTCGGTATGAGGTAACACAATCTTTGAATGACCCATATTATGTTTTGGGATCGTTTTTATCTCGTTATTTATCGGATTCAGCCCCAGTTTCATATCAGTGGTGGCTTTTTGTAACTTGTTATTATAGCCAACGATCGAAGTGTTGTTATTTATCACAAGATACGATGGACTTAACCAACAGCCGAGGGCGAAAGCCAGGTCTAGTTTTTGTCTCGCCTGTTGTAAAGCAAACTGATACCGTTGTATACTTTTCGATATACTGTTTTCCACCACCGCGCTTTCAAAGAGTTTCGTGAAGACCTGTTTCGTTTCCTGAGCTGAACCGCTATCACCGACGATTGACGACCGGGTCTGAACTTGCGCGCCTAGAATACAGTAAACAAAGGCTTCGATGCTCTGGTTTATCCTAGACAACCCAGCTTTGGTTAACCCCATTGATTTTTCCGGAAAGAACCACTCATACTGAAACCCAGTTCTAAGGTCTTTCAGGTACTCGATCTCAAAGTGATTCATGTGTTCGTGGTCGCTTTTGGCAGCGTCCCATTCGTCGTGTAATTGATCAATGGTGTCATAAGGCTTATACTTGTCGTTAGAAGATGACAAGCCGTGATAATCATAATTATAAACGTTCCCTAACCCATGATTTATCGGCCCGAGGAACCGGAAATCGTCACCAGTTCGGAATTCTGTTCTTAGTTTTTGGTAAGCCGCTTCGCTGTAAAAGTTTTTATTCCAACTAAAGAGCCTATCTTTTGGAAGAGGGCATTGTAGCTCGTTTAATATTCGTCTGATAGTGAAAATGATGTGAAATCTGTAGAATGACCCCACTTGAGAGTCGTCAATCATGTCACGCGTCACACCACATCCAGCAGTCGCGCAAAACATAGCAAAATTTAAGGCTTGACTCCAATAACTGAGGTTTGGGGCGTCGAGCCACCTACTAGCCTCCTTTGCTGTTCTGAATACTAGCAAGCTGTCGGTGAATATGTCCCTAAAAACAAAGTGTGTCTTCACCTTTGGTGTTATAAAAACATTAAAAGAGACGTAATTATTTCTCGTAGGGTTTTCGTCCCACGGCAATATCTTGTACTCTGCACGCGCGTCTAGTCTGTATTGTTTTGGGAACCCAAACAGTTGCTGGATCGTTTCCTTGTATGCTTGTGTGTCGTCGGCGACTAGAAAATCCTGGATATTCTCGGGTTTCCAGCTGTCACCGGGGAAGTGGTATAACGTCTTGACTAGATTCCCATTCTTGTCGAATGGATCGTATTCGTCCCCATTGAAAACGAATTGCACATCGCCATGCTCGTCGGCAGAGAACCTAAAGCGTGAATAGTAAGGGTACCTTTTCACAAATTCTGTAAACTTCATCTTATATGACATATAAGATGTTTTTAAATCAGTCCTTTACGCATCTCAATTCATAGATCCATCCGACGGGAGTTCTCTCGTACAGAAATTTCACCGAGCGGGTCGACTCGCCAGGTCTTTCAAAATCTCTTCTCTTACTGTTTCCCTCAGCTTGGTAATGTTTACGTTTTTTTCGTCCTCTCTTACCAACTTTTGACGGATCTGGAGCTTTAGAGCCTCAAACTTGTCCAACTCGTTCAAGATTAAAGAGAACTCTTCGTCTGATATTTTGTTGTCTTTTAAAGCTTTAGAGACCAGGTCGCGTATGCTATTTACTTTTGCCTTTGCCATCGCCGCTGTTTGGTCGTGCTTGGAGACTTTTTGCGACAGCCGTTTAGAAACCGCCGCACAGCCTACAGAGGTGAGACCGAAAACACCAGCCAGAGCGCCTAACGGGACTCCGACGATGATACCAAAACCCGACAGAGAAGTCCCCAAACCACTAGACCCAAGAATGACAGATATGAGTCCTAAGACCACACTTAACTTTGAAAACACGCTCTGCCCTCGTTTATACTTTTTCCTCACGTTCTCGTAATGTTTAACTTCTTGCTCCAAACTTCCCAAAACATCGTGGGTCTTTTGGAGTCTGAAGTTATCACCTGAGGGGCTGACCCCTCGGGGTACGTTCGGGTAGATTGAGTTGTACTCTTCCATAGCTTTATTATGGGGAGAGTTTATTCTTTAAGTGATTTCTAAAATTAGACGTATCGGGTAGAGACCGCGCTCTATTGTGTTTCCGTCACCACCCTTTATACTAAGACGGAGACTACTCACGTAACCGACTGATGTGGTGCTAACCCGTACCGGATCGCTTGGATTGAGGTATATCTTTCCTTCATCAAGCTCTACACTTGCTAGGATTTGTGAGGGCGCCCCTTGTTGGAGGGAGTCAGACGCGTTCACAAGATCGCAGTGGATAAAAATAGCCTCGTGACCTATCATCTTTATCTCGTGGCGAGTGTTTGCTTCCAGCTCCCTGGTCTTGAGTCCTAACAGGCAGGCGAGCGGCTCATTCAACGCGACGTTCCGGTGAACTTCGAGTGACGAGTCTCTAATAGAGACTGACTTTTCACCAAGACGCATACCCCCATCTATTTGACGTTTTAGCGTCTCGATCGTATACTGCCCCGCGGGGATCCTAAGGATAATGTTCTCACCGTCGGAGACCGTTCCCTCGCTTGAGAGACTGTTACAACGATTATGAAACGCACATCCTCGCAGCGCGATAAACCGCGGCTTTTCAATAGGTTGTTCTAAATAGACAGTAAAGTCACCAACGTTTCCTTCAATGTAGAGTAATACCATTTGTTATGATTTCCGTCTCCTTTTAAATCGTTCTACGGAATACAGGACGACAGCGACGATGAGAAGCCATGCGTTTTTAGCTAAAAAGCCAACAACTTCACCTGCCGTTCTAAATATGAAACTAGCTATAGCACCAACCATTCCTGGGAGTATTTCTCCTAATTTTTTGCCTATTGTTTTCAGACCATTTCCAACACCTTTTGCAACACTAGTCAGCCCAGCTTTCAGATTAGAGACAATAACACCGATAACAACGCCCACAGCGGTAACGACAGCAGCGACTGTAAATCCGTATTTCTTAAAAATCGCTTTGACACGATCTTTCAACGACATTCTCTCTTCAAGATTTTCTCTCTCCAATTGATTCTCTTCCAAAGTCTCATCTATGACAGAATTTCTTTCGCTGAGCTCTTCATTTTTACGATCTATAGCTCTTAGTCTTTCTTGGTTAGTTGTTTCACTTCGTTCCTCATTATTTTTTCTCATTTGCTCGGTGTTTCTCTCTTCTTCTTCTCTGAGTGTATTAGCTGTAGCGTCTAGTTCATCGAGTTGAATCTGAATTTGCTTGTACTTTCCGGATCTGATTTTGGCGTCAACACTCTTCCGCACCGTTCTATCCTCATTATACAACCTTTCTGGTCTAGTCCAACCACCTTTTCTCGCAGAATAGAAGGAAATGAATTGTTTTCCTCTTTCATCCGTTGAAATCTGAACTAAATTTTCATCAAGATCTGGATATTTCGATAACAAAAGGTTTACCCTAAGTGTGTCCGTTGAAGGAGAACCTCCCATATTCTGTAACTCCATGTACTCGGGGACATCCCTCCCGGGGTTTCGTGTTTTCCATAAGTCGGTCAACCTCCTAATCACATAGCTTGCACCTCTACCAAATCTGTTTGAAATCCTTTCATTCCATGATTCTCTTCCCTCACCATCGTTTGGAATAAGAGAGTCATAATCTTCGTCTACAGTAGTATTCAAATCTTCTCTACCTTCTTCTGTTGTGGGATCAAAATCTATATCCATTTCTTATTTTGTTTGAAAATAAGAAATCTTTAAGTCGTGCCGGCTCATATCCACCTACTCGCTACATAGCCAAGGGCTAACATTCCACCTCCAACGTACGCCATCTCTCCCATCTTTTGGTTGCTACTTGGTCTGTAGTAATCTGAGAGCTCAGGCTCTTTCAAATCAAAATCTGGATGTGTTTGAGCGTATAGTTTGAAAGCCTGATCGGTCTCCTTATCATTCTGGTCTGCACGAAGTTTATTATTATATTCTTCCCCTAACCAATCCTGATATTCCTGTCGTTTTTTCTGCCAATCACCCATTGCTTGTTGATACTTTTCAAGCGCTTTATCGTGTCTTATTTTTTCTTTATCAACATGAGTGGCGTCAGAAGATAAGTATCTCGCTAGGTAACTCCCTCCAACGAATGCCGTCGCATTAAGAATAGCTCCACCAATCATAAATGCTATACTCGCCATTTATTAATCAATCTATAAGATCTTTAAGTCGCCTACAGCGGTTTTGGCAAAATCTTTTGTGTTTCCAGATAATCTTTCAGATACATACTACCGGACAGGACAGCAACCCATTTAGCGTAGTTTGTAACACTTGACGAAGGGTCGCTGATGAATGACTCTTTCATAGCCTTTTTAGCAACATAACCCATACCGGCGGCTAATCCGATGATGACTGCTGAGTCGGTGATCGTTTTCACAAGTTTGTTTTCAGTTGACATGATTTTATTTATTACAGATTCAGATAATCTTTAAATCACAACATTCCTATTTTTGGCTTCGCGTTCGGGAGGCTAGCCCCTCGGGCGGCAGGCCTCTCGAAAGTTACAGTCTCGTTGGCGTTGATCTTGGGCGTCTTTTTGTAAAAACGCATATACATATCCAATGCGGTGAGCCCTATTCCGACTAGAGCCAGTACAGTTGTAAACGATAGCTCTGGAATCCAAGCGTCCGAGAGGCTATCCCCTCGAGCTCCCTCTTGGTGGGGTGTCTCTGCCCGTGCAGCGTCTTCTGAACTCGCCTCCGCCTCGCGTTTCATCTCCCTAGCGAGCGCTTCTCTACACCTCCTATTATATTCGGCAACTCTCTTACCAGAAGCGACTTTTATAGGATCTTTCTCCTTAGCGGCACTCTTCTTCCTGGGGGGAGGGTCCTTTGTGATTTGCTCAACCTCTTGATTTTCGTCAGACATGATTCTTTACTCTGAATAAAGAATCTTTAAATCACATCATGCTCAAGAGCTTGCTCAGTTGTGCTCAAGAGCTTGCTTAGGTGTGCTCAGGTGTGCTCAAGAGTTTGCTTAGGTGTGCTCAGGTGTGCTCAAGAGTTTGCTCAGTTGTGCTTGAAACTTCTTGAAGTTTGTTGGAAGTCTCCTGTGAAGGTGTTAGTTTAACATGCTTAGCGACCCGAAAGAGGGCACTAGCAAGTGCTACCATCCTTCCTCCCTTCAATACCAAGAGACCTGCAAAGTTTGACAATTCGCGTTTAACCAACTCGTCGTTCTGTAAGTCTTTGCTAAGCGCTTCGGTGTCATCTACAGGAACCACGTAGGAAATGACTTGAGACACCACTTGAAGTGCTGATTCTACTAATCCATCAGTAACTTGTTTGCCTAAGACAGTCTGGTAGCGAACAAAGTACTTTTCGACGTCTTTCGCCGGGAGCTTCTTGATGTCCCCTAAACTCATGTCCACACCAAGAAATTCCTTCGTAGTCCCAAGAGATGCGAGAATAGCCAGCGATTCTCGTTTGACTTCAACATCGTCTTCGAGAGGCTCACCCTTCGAGCTCCCCTTAGACTTAGGCTCCTCTTCCATATAATCCTCAATGCTTGCCATCTTATTTTGTAAGTAGACCAAGATGTTTTTAAACCACTTCGAGGGGTCAGCCCCTCGAGCTCTCACCGCGTGGCAGGAATCTCCAAATAACGTTGGAATGGATGTCGTAGGCAGAAACAGAGTCTGGAATACTTTTCAGTTTTCAGCAGTTCTACAAACTTTTTACGAGTCTCGACGTCTAAGTCACCCCCATAATCTTCAAACAGTGTTTTGGTACCGATTTGAGATGGATTATGGAATGTAACCACACAGGCGACGTTATCACGGAAGGGTTTTGCTATGGATGTTAATTGTTGCGTCAATACCCACACTGATAATCCTTCGTGTCTCCCTGAGAACGCTAGATTGATAAACTTGTTCGAGCGTTGCTTTAGATCTTTCGATACAGCACAGTCATCCAAAACGAGTAACGTATTTGTACCAGAAAATAGCACCGCACAATCTGTTAGTAACTCGTTAATCTCATCGGTGTTACTAGCATCCGGCGATAATACCAAGAAACGTTTATCTCCGTGAGCAAATCTACGGTAGGACTTGTTTTTCGCATAAGTCGGACAAATCAACACAATGTATTCAAACACATGCCGGAACGGCCCTCGGAGCTGTTCCGTGAGGTACTTTGTCTTCCCACAATTAGTAGGTCCTGTGATAATACAATGAAAAGGAACTTTTTCCCGTAATTCTTCCATTCTTTTTGTATTATCACACAAGTCCTTTTTAATACATGATTGCTCTCAAATTCGAGTTCATAACCTCCATCAACGCGTCGGCTACTACAAACATGTAGCAGGTGATGTTTCCCGTTCCTCCAACTTTTCGTTTCATCTCGAGTTTTACTCCGTCTCGCGTGTTGTTCAAGACCAGACCTCCTCCGTGAATGCTGTTATCTGGGTGTGCCCTCAAGTCGACCCACAGAGCAAACTTGTTATTAGCGTAAAAATCCTTTTGCTTAACACCCTCTCTACCGAAACGTTTCTTTACCGACTCCCAGAGGTCCGGCGGTGTCATCCCCTTGGAGTAGAGACGGTTTGGCATGCCATCCACATTAATGTTGATCGATGTGATACTTGGATTGACAAACTTTTCGGAATCCCTTGCTCCTCCTGTGTAGCTCTCTGTGAACAGACACAATATCCCTGTCATTGACCTCCTCGGCAGATTAATGTGCTCGTTTATGACACCATCATTAGGTTTGGAAATGGTGAACGTTTTGTGGAGAATGACGTTCTCGTAAAAGAATCCTCTACCAACCTGATAAGCCGACAACGCCTCACGAGCCAAGTATTCACTTGAGATGCAAGCATATTCCAACTCGAGGTTTGTGATTGTGTACGTTGGAGTCTTGACCGTGTCAGCATAAACAACGACGTCGGAAACTGGGGCTAGAGTAATTTCAAAGATTAGCGGATGAGGTAACGCCTTTGGATAAAAGACCCCATGCTCGCCGAGAATAGGATGGTCGAGTGGAATGCAGTACTTGGTGTTGTGAACTGCTGCAAGAGCTACTTCCTTAGCATCTGATGTCGCTTTGTCACCTGCATTTGTCCTGAGCTTCCTCATGTTTTCAGAGGAGATACCTTGTTTTATTCTATCCTCACGATCTTCAGCTTGTAAGTATAAGTCGTGATAGGTTTGGAAGAGATCGTATCTTTGAGTATCCTGTAGTGTTTCTCCACCGAAAAGAATCTTGAGCCTTGACACTAGGTTCCGGCCAACGTTGTTGACGAGAGTATTATTCGCGTGCCCTGTGACGTTTAAGTCAAATAGTAAGGATACACTACCTGGAACAATCACTACATTTTCAGCAAGTTTTGGAATATTTATATAGAGGGTTTCTCCAGGACTTGCCGATGAGGGATTGAATGTAATCCGATTCAGCGACGATTCCGCTTTCAGGCCGAAGGGTTCCCGTGGGATCCTGTTTGGGTTAATTTTTTCTGATATCGCTTGTGCCATCTTTTATTTTAAGAAAAGAGAGATAATCTTTAAATGAGTAACGAAAGCAGGTTATCAAAAATATACTATTCCACCGATGGATACTGGAAAGGGTATTCAGCTATTTCTAAGTTAGCTAGTGTCGCTAAAGTCAGTGAAGCCGAGGCTAAGAGGTGGCTTGAAAAACAGGCGTTGTGGCAGATCTATCTCCCAGCTCCAAAGTATGTCCCCAGACCGCATTGGACTGTGAATAAACCTAATCAGATTCACCAAGCCGATCTGTTGTTTATGCCCCACGATAACGTAGGCAGAAAAACCTACCGTTACGCGTTGGTCGTGATTGATATTGCCTCGAGATATAAAGATGCAGAAGCACTGACTACCAAGGATTCGAGTGGAATTGCTAAAGGGTTTGAAAAGATATACTCCAGAAAACTTAAATGGCCTCATACGGTGATTGTCGATCCGGGGACAGAATTTAGGGGAGAGGTAACGAAGATTATGAAAAAGAAGGGGGTTACCATCCAGCGAAGCGAAGCTGGGAACCATCGCGCACAGGCTTTTGTCGAACGCGCCAATAGAACACTGGCGGAGAGGTTGTTTTCTCATCAGTATGCTCAAGAAATGATTAGCGATGATCGGTCCAGAGTTTGGGTGAAACGATTGCCAGATGTTTTGAAGACTCTGAATAGTCAACCCATAAGAATTACTGGCAAAGAGCCTGTAAAATCTATTGGTTTGAAAGAGGTTGATATTGATCCTCCAACGTATAAGCGGCCTGTTGGACTTGACGAAGTTAGACTACCACCAGGGGTTAGAGTTAGATATCTATTAGCTCCTGGAGAAGAGGAAGGAGGTGAACGCAGACGAGCCACAGACCCTATTTGGAGTTTAAAAGTGTTTGATCTATCACGCAGTGTTGTTTCAGTTGGACAGCCTGTGTTGTACTACCTCTCCGAAGGCGCTCCAAGGAGGTCGTTCGTTAGGGAAGAACTTCAAGTCGTCCCTGAAGATACTGAGCCACCACCTAATAGCGTTCTGAAATGACCGTGAGCGAAGGTGTGAATACCATCATCACAGATGATTCGCTTGTCATCCTCATGAGATAGAGCGACCTTGTTCACCGTTTCAGTGTAAACATCATGCTTATGACTTCTGATGACATTCATAAGTCTCATCTGAGGTTTCTTACCAAATAAGCAATCCTTGTAGTCATCGAAACCGATGCTCTTCTTGACGACTGCTCTCTTGACGCCCTTGCATTTCTTTTCTTCTTTACCTTCATCCATCTTGTACGAGTAAAGTTTGGCCCTCAGTCCTACAAATTCTGTGATTTGCTGGCCCCCAGCCTCATCTTTAAACATTCCGATGACTTTCTTGTTCACACCCACCTCAATACCAGATGGGTGACCCTTCGGAAAGTTGCTGGTGTCGAACATGGACCTCACATCCTCGCTGATGTCCTCGTAAAAGTCTTTCGTCTCGATCTCATACATCAGGCTGTCAGTATCAGTGAATAAGAGCTTTGCATCCTCACCGTACTTAGGCTTGACGAAGTTGTAGTGGAAATCGTACATGAGCGTCTTACTCAGGTCCAGAATGGACATGCCCAAGTAGACAGGCTTGTTGAAGATCAGCTTTGTCTTCTTCATGTGGATGGCGGCTAGATTCTCGCAAAAGATGGTGCGATGTTGATAGTTCGGCTTTGATATGAGCTTCTTGGCCTGCTTCTCGTCCGTCACCAACCGAATGTCCACCCTGTTCCTAATGTTCTCCATAGTCTTACCAAAGACGGAGTTGTTCATTAACTTGAAAAAATCTTTCTCAAAATCGTTTGTCGCCTTGGCTCTCAGATCGGTGTTCAAGTCAATGTAGGGCTCCAGCCAAGCAGACTCCTCAAAAGTGACACCCCTGTGAATCTTGGTGACTTTTAGCCCAAAACTCACATAAAGTCTCAGAGTCTCATGGTGGATAACGTACTTTGTCTTGTCGTTAAGGTTTGGGACCAACTTGTCCACATTGCCTAGCCCGATAGATTCCGGGGCTAGTGGGTAATCGTTGTGTAAGTCATGTAGGTGGTGAGGGTACTCCAAGTCAACCTCCAGAATGCATGGGCGGTCTCTCCAACCTGACAGCTCTTGGTCACCCATCCACCTGAAACCGTGAGTCGGTAAAGGGTTGCTCATCGCCCAGCCATACAAATTGTTAGCATCAAGGTAGGTGATATATTTTGTGGGTAGGTCAGGGTCATACTCCTTCATGTAAGGGTTATTTGCCTCCCCATGTCTGTTGCTTATCATGGAGACACCCCCACGGATGCCCTTCTCAATCATGAGCAACATGTCATAGTCCGTCAGAAGCTCTAGCCTCACCTTGGTGGTCTTCAACGCTGCATCCCAAGCCAACCCTGGCGCTGTGTAGTACCAAGCGGGGTCCAGACCGTAATTCTTGAGACAAACGTCCCTAAAGTTCTCGAAAACGTCAGCTAAAAGCAACACATCCGACTCTAGGTACAGATTGTGGTAATCCCTCATGGTCCCCATCCCAAAGACCTCCCACACTCTCCGCGCGTGCAGGTGATCCTCCTCCGATATGTCGGTGTCGTTGAGTTTGGAGTGGAATGCCTCTCTCTGTGGGAGCTGTGTTGCGTCGAGCTTGCTAAAGCCGTCGAACCAGTCGTAAGGGAAAACACCCTTCCTCAACAACAGCTGGAGCTCCTCCCCCTCATAGTACTTCGCCATGTTTTTGAAGCACTCCCTTGACATATTACCTACTAGACTGTCGAGACTGGCCGACATAAACCTGAAACTGTCGATAAATCTGATATCACGTCTAACATCAATCTTGTTGCCCTCCTTGTTCGTGAAACTGTCGACTACAACCTGTTTTGTGAAAGAAATATACTTTTCCTCGTTATTAGGTATACAGTTTATTTTACCTTCCGATGTACCAAGGTTCTTGATAAATAGATGGCTGTCGTACCCAGACAGATTGTGAAAGATAACAGGAAAGAACTTTGGAATTTTGTGATCTAAGTTGCATGCGTTGTGAGCAGCACCTCTGTACTTTCCGGTGAGGTGGCAATGGTCCAAAACCTTGTCTTCCCCTAATTCACCCTCACAGATGTGGCAGTGAGTGGCGTCGTTATAGGCGATTTTGTCCTTCGGAGTCATTTTCACCTTCTTAGGGAACCTGAACTTATCGTAAATTTTCTTAATGTCTGACTCCAAAGACTCTACGAAAAGCTGTGGGATATCTTCGTCTGGAGATTCAGCTGTGTATCGTACAAGCTCGGGTGGGGATATATCTCCGTCGAAACACTTGATGAGATAGCAGAAACCAGACGGTTTGTGCTTCTGGTATTGCTTAGTGAAGCTTTTACTCTCATCTGGGGAGCATGTGTCTATATTCTCTGTGAAGCTCTCAAAGTCGGCATAGACAACAAAGGGGACACGCATTTTTCTGTTGTAGTTTTTGAATTTAATGTGGGGTAGATTTCCATCCTTATCTATCTTAGGCATCTCTATTCCAACCGCTTCATGATTGCCGCAGCATTCAGAATGTTTTTCTAATGATTGTTTGCACCGAAACGAGTTCAGACATCTACAGCATAAAAAACGAGTATGATGAAACTCATCAATTTGAGTAGATACTAATCTCATCATATTCTTTATCCAGCAGTAATGATTCGTCTCATCATCCGAGATGAGAAGTAAGTTGATTGCATTATCTGGATCCTTCTCACTGATTCTCAATGGATATATTTTGGTTTCGTATCCAAACACATTAACCGTATACTGGTTCTGTTTCTCGAACTTGTCAATCTGTTTTAGTGAGACGGGGAACTCTATCCCTGACCAGTCGAATTTCTCAGAGTTCTCTATCATTTGTTTACTGAACCTTTGAGGATCTTTCTCCCTAGGATACACAGCAGAGGTTACTGCCCACTTGAAACATTCGTGATCATTCTCGTTCTTAACATTGATGATCGCCTTCTTAGACGCTAGTTTCGGCGGCAGCGGAATATAGGAAGACCCAGAAAGCGGTTCAAAGGGATCTATGTTGATGTCAAAGTATTCCACTTGGTCAAACTGCCATCCGGAGCCTTGCTTCTGGAACAGCTCAACTAATCCGAGTAAATAATTTGTCATCGTATCGAACAAATCAGAGAGATCAGTCGACTCTGTCACAATCTCGGGCTTCTCTGTATGAAAATATCCCAGTTCTTCTTCGATCTGAGCTGTAGGCGGATCCTCTTTTATAAACCCGCAAGTAAAGATAAACTTCACTTTGATAGGCTTTTTTTGTCGACTGATGAGCTCTAAGACTTTCGGTTTGATTCTGGCGATGAATGTCTTGGGGTCGTAACCTCTCTGCCCGGCTATTCCGTGGGTTTTAAGATACCCCTTCAACGCCGTCTGTTGTTCCTTGGGTGTGAAGCGATCTTCCACCTCCTCGTGTAGACGCTTAATCCTCTCCTTCAGAAGTTCGACCCGTTTATCTGCAGCCTCTTTGACGGTCTTTTTGATGGGCTCAGGGACATAAGATAGTATCCAATCCGCAAACTTGTCTAACTCGCTCTTGATCAAGTTGGCCGCCCTGTTTGCAAAATGCTTGAGTGATTGGACGCGGGAACTCCGTGGGGGTTGGGAGGGTTTTAGAATAGGGACATTAATCTCAGGTATCGGGCCGTCGAGAATACTCTCCGACGTGTTGGATGGGGTAATGCGGGGTGGTCGTGGCAGCCCTTTGACAAGTTTGGGTAAAGGAACCCGTCGGGGTGGTGGTGGTGGTGACGTGCTGGTCAGCGCCCCGACGAGCTCGTCTCTCCGCATCCAGTAATATCTTGGGATACCCCGCTCCTTGGCGAGGGCTTTCAGATCTTTCACCTTCAGGTTCTCCATTTCTATCAAACCAGCCATGTCTTTAAACCACTTTTCAAAAGCTTTTTTTTAGATGTGAAGCTTAGAGGCTAGCCTCCCGAGCTCCCCCTAGGTGCGACACGTGACAAAGTGATTGACAGGTGGGCTTGGCTATCACGTGACAAAGTGATTGACAGGTTTTTGACAAAGTGATTGATAGGTTTTTTACAAAGTGATTGACAGGTGGGCGTGGCTATCACGTGACAAAGTGATTGACAGGTTTTTTACAAAGTGATTGACAGGTGGGCTTGGCTATCACGTGACAAAGTGATTGACAGGTGGGCTTGGCTATCACGTGACAAAGTGATTGACAGGTGGGCTTGGTCGTGCAAGAGATCTTTGGCAAACTCGCGCATGCGCAGGTCGCGAGGCTTGGCGGAGGTGCGCGGAGACTTTTGCGCCATTTTTGGAATGAAATTCGGGATGATGAAAACTTTGCGCCAGCTGCGCCAAAACCCTACTACTACTGAACTGACACAGCAAACAACAGCAGAAGGACTAAGGCTGGAACGAGCACAGTCATTTTAGGCAAAATTTCCCTCTCAAAAATAAGAATCGATAAGAAATCCGTCAAAGTGTTAAGAAATATAACGAAGTCCTCTTTATGCATGACCTCTGTTTAGCAAGCGTCGTCTTGAGGGTGATTTATTAGGCTACATATTCTGCAAAAGCAATCTCGACCCTTGACCATCACGTAATAGAGAGTATTTTCTGTCATGTCACGTCACGCGATCTTCTCGTGCAATTTATGAAAAAAGTAAACCTAGTCATACCTGACAATATCATGCAGAGCGTTTAAAAAGTGTCCAAGGCTCATTTCATCTATGAAAATAAATGCTTTTTTTCACCATTTCTGGAGTGAGAAGACACTTCATGTTACGTTACACACGCTGGCGTGACCACTTCCTAGTTCAGCGAAAAAAGCCTTTGTTTCCAAAAATAGCTTTTGATAACAAAAACAAAACATGCGAAAGCGAAACACAAGGAATAAATAAACCTAAAGCGAATAATACTATTACTAGTTGGTAACCGGCCCCGAAACCTTCACGGTAAGCATAAAGCCGCGTCAGATCCTGCGTGCAAGGAAGTAGAATCGTAAATTCCAAGGAAATAGAATCGTTAATTAATTTCTCGTTACATATACCCCCCTCCCCCCAGTTCGAGTGGATCCAGCCCCGCCTTAGGGGGAAGTACCCTGAAACATTCACACATTCACGTTCAGCAAGAATTTCATCCACTCAGAAATCGCTTCAGCCCTTGCGTGGCTGGTACCTCCTCCCCCACCCTTCCCTTACCTGCACGGACGGGGTTGTTTTCCTGTTTATGCGGTAGAATCAACATGTTTCCCATGGCCCTCGGTAAATAAACTGTCTGAATTAGATTTTAGCTCGAAAGTGGACTTTTCCAATTGAAACGGAATGGGGCACCAGATTTCGACCTCCTTTCACTCAGGCTCCAGTCATATGACCTCATTAGCATAAACATCGTGTCGAGGCCGAAGTTGAGATAAAGATGGCGGCTGTTATACCAGGTAGTCGCGGTGGTTTTGTAGACTTGGCTCATCTCGTCACCCTCACTGGGCTGTCAGACCCTGTATTAAGGCTAATCTCCTCGCTTCTCATAGGTAAGCTTAGGAGAGTAAGATTTAACGGGTTTGAATGAATTTATTAGCTGTTTTGTACTGGAAAGCCGCAACCTCGACTGGTTGTAACGGAAATAAAAATGTATTATAATCAAACTGTGCCGACTTCCTGTAATATAACGGGTACAAGACTTGCGTGGTGCATGTTGGTACACTAAAAAAATACATTTATGGGTGATTTTTCGAGTCGTTATGCAGAATTTATGCCTGAAAGCAAATGCAAATGCAGCGCGAATTCAGACTCAATTGATGTCTGATCGATCTGTTAATATTCTTTTTGCCCTCATACTTAATTTCTTTTATATCCTTGTGATAATCCGTATTCACGTAGAAATATATCCTCCAGTATCGGGAGCTGTTTTTGATAAGACTGTTGTGATAACACCAAGTCAATGTTATCTTTTTTCCCAATTAAATTAAGCTCAAGTTACTATACAAGCGTATGTACAAATGTAATTGTGCTTCCGTAAAGCGCATATAGAAATTGTACATTGATCAGAACATAATTTCATTTTGTCATAGTCAATTGTACTGAACAGTAGGTGATCATAAGACCTGAATGTGATTTATTATTAATCAAATTTATTAGGCCTTTACACCTTACAATAGGTGATCAACAAATAATTGTATTATAAGCGAAATCGAGTTTGTTTTCATTTTAATAAGAAAAGAATGTTTGAAAAGGAAAACTACATAGAAAGTAAAATGTTGTTTTCTGTTTTTTTCAGCTTACCCACTTGCACTGTTTTACAGAGTTTTCTTATACAGGGGAAATCCTACTGTTCAAGTGAGTAAGAATAATTACAAAAAGCTGTCCTGTGCAAATAAAGTTAAGTGCATTGACAGATGCTGTGGGGTAGGGTTGAGGGTTGGAAGTGGAGGGGAGGGAATGACAGCCATGTGACACCCTTTCACTTGAAATTTTACAAGAAATTAGCCTATGTGTAACCTGAGTATCAGGCCCTCCTATGTTTCTATCGCGCTGGCGAGAAACAAGACAAGGGCCTGATACAAGTACTGTTCAAATCGCATGTTCTCATGCCGGATTCCGGCATGGCTCCTGATTGGTCGAAAAAACAAAGGGTACTCGAATGGGACGCGCTGATTGGTTCAGCTATATATAGTGCCCTAACCCGTCGACTGCTCGTTCTCAGAGTAATGGCAGACTTCAAAAGTGCTTTTGACCTTGCGTTAGCAAAATCAGAGAAATCCTTTTCATAACATTTAAAAATATATATTTTCTCATCATTTTCTTCGGAAAAATTCCGCCTGATACTCAGGTCAGATGTTCAAATGTTTTGCCCAGGCAGTTCATTGCGTGTGTTTATTTCTCATTGGTATCCGTTTTTGAAGCGAAGATCTATTAGTTATATCAAAAGCGCTGGATGTCATAGAGGTTGCTTAATACTACGGTCATTATTAGTAGTAGCTATCAATTTTTTAGACAGACCAGGCGCCGAATATTCGAGAAATTTGGCTGTGAGAGCATGAAGGATGCTTAGGATTGTTTGCGGCGAGTTGTTGATCTTGTGAGCTTATCAAATAATGGCATTTGTGTTCAAGCAGCGGTTTGTCTATTTAGAAAAAGCCTGTAGTAAATTGGTCATGTGAATATGCTGTTGTAAGTTAGTGATGTGTGGATCTGTAGTCATATCGTAAATCTCCTGAGCCGTGAACTATCTTTGCGTTTCAAATCATTTTGCGAACCAGGGTTCGTTGTTACTAAAATTATTACCCTTGCATATAACACCAATGTCGTTTTGTTTTACACAAATGCTGTTTATAATTTGATTTGGGCATTTGATTGTGCCACCACGCGAGTCATTGGAAAATTGACAGCCGACGTATTTTGACAGTGGCCTGAAAAGGGGCGGCAGGCGTCGCGTCTAGGGTTTGTGTTAGGCGTACTTTTATTTTCTCTCTCCGACTTTTGAAAAATAAAATCGCCTGATACTCAGGCTAGCCTATGTGTAGCTGCTGACTTGCGAAAATATTCTCTCGTAGCGTCTACGCAACGGCGGCGATAACCCTGTTCTGTGATGCCAATGTCATACATTTGAAAAAATTAATTTTGACAGTTGTGCATGGTTTTCTCTTATTCAGCGTGCGAAACATGTTCAGGTTTCGTCCTGCAAAACAAACATTCCAACATCGCCCTATAATGCTGCTACTTTCCAAGTGCACATTCCTTCCTTTTAATTCTGCTAATGTATACCTGCATTCTTTGTAAGAGGGTAATTAAAAAAGATTACAAATGGTATGTAGTGGATAACAAGCCCTCCTCAACTTTCAACGTTCGAAGTGAACTTGAGCGTTTAGATTTCTTTGTACACAACACAAGCGCATACATATGGAGTATTTGCCAGGATCTGCTGCTTAAAACGAGGAAATTTGGTAAAAAGCCTAGTCTCTTTGGATAGAACTTTGGAAAATAACTAAAATAACGGAATTGCTTGGTAAAATGAAAAATTTTACTTAGCCAGTAGGAAGGCTCACAAAGATGTCAACATCATCGTTCAGAAAAGCAGAGATAGCCTTCTCTTGTTCTTTGTGTGGTTTCTCTATCCCAAATAACGTTGACACATCTTCTAAGGACGAACTTAGGGAAGATTTATCGCAAATAGGTGGTAGAGTTGTGTTTTCTCCATATTTGAACCGCTTATAAACTCACACCAGAAACAGTGGGTGATCTGAGCCAATCAAAATATCCAAGAAAACTTACTAAGTAAGTGGCCATTCAGAGACTATTATAGGTTTTCCTGCTAAAGCCATGACATCACTGATCACCATTATTGCTGCCAATGCGAAGACGCTATGAGAGGATATTTTCACAAGTCAGCAGCTACATTTGTAGGCTAACAAGAAATATGTATGTCATCCCTTTGCAGGGCCGTAGCAGGCCTTGAAATATTAGGGGGGGCACAATTCAGAAATGATAAGAGATATTGGGGGACACGGCCAGTTTCAAAATGCCTATTGTATAACCATTTGCCTGTTACCAGGTATTGGTCAGTTCTAGTACCCCACTGCTAGCACAGATATGCAAAGCAATTGATTGGCTACTATATGGGGATTGTTTGTGGAGCTTTCTATTTTGGTGTTCATTATGTTATCAAAAATGTTTCAGACTACTAGTTGTATGCTGATGTAGAAAACATGATTTTTTCCCACAGCATATCTTTTTTACAGCAACTGGTTTATCCATCACTTACTATTGTTATGGTAAGCTACAATCATAAACAGTATATCTAAAATCTGTTGTAGTTTTTACCTCTATCTTTACTCTGATAATCTATCCACTAGTGTTTTCTCTTGGTTTTAGAATTGAAGGCACTGTAATTTGATTTTTTCAGGCCTAGGAACTACCCATTCTGTGGTGAACATTACTCTTTGCTACTTGTTGTTACTGTTTGGAGGACCAACAACCATTACTGTTGTTCTCTCATTTATTTTGAATATGGTGAGTGCAAACTCCTGATAACCTAAACCTTAAATGACACTTTTTTATAGATACATTTCAAGTGCTCAAGGGACCTGAATCAATCTAGAATTCAGTCAAACGAACATGTTTTTTGAACAGTGTCACCAAAGTTTTTGCCACAAACTCTGTTTAAACTATGTTTTTTTTAATGGCCACTTCAGAGAACAATATTGTTTGTGCTTTTTGGATGTTCTTGTCAAATCCAAGTCACTGTGCCACCATTTTTTTAGCCAGAGGCAAACTTTTCTTTTCTAGGAGGTGGAGAGGAGAACTAAATAAAAAAAATTACTTCAATACATAGGGTGGTCTAGATGCACTCTCCTTGGAAGCTGTTGATTTGTTGAAAGCTCTGAAATGCAAATATGTGTTGTTGCCATGATACACTAAGGTGTCACCTCTTGATTCCCCTATTTTTGGATTGTCTCCAGCAGTTACTTGCTGCTTGGAACGTCTTTAGTATATGTGCTCTGATCCTTTTTAACTTTCCATTTTTGTATAATCTCTTTCCACGACAGGGTTACTTGCTGCTTGGCTATACTGCCAACGCAACTGGTGATTACGATGTGGATTGGACAACACCTCACTGCGTCTTATGTTTGCGTCTTATTAGTAAGCTCCACTGCTAGCAATATCCCAAGTTATACTTGATGTGATAAATGAAGGTTACAGTAGAATTTTTTCATGGAATTGTCTCATAGGCAATAAAAAAACACACAGTTTAAGTATTATTTTTTCAATAATAAAATCAGTATGGAGGGTGCTTAAAATGTTGCATTTTTTGTTAGTAGGAGTATGCAGCATTTATTTGGTGGAGCTTTTTTATTCTCTTAGATGGCCAATTAAAAAAAAAAGACGTTTTATGCTTGATGCTGAACAAAAAACACCACCCTTACAAAAATTAAAATTAAGTCTTGGTGTATAACAAAAGAAAAAAAAAACTTTACTTTGACTGTGTATCAAATAAAATTATTTCATATTTACCTTGTATAGGTTTGACATGGAATTATTATGATGGACATGAACCGAAGGTATAGTGAACTGCTATTGTATTCTTCACAGTGAGTTATTTAAGAGATAGAAAAAGCTAGAATTCAAATATTAACTAGATTAGTTATGTTGTGTTGTTGTAGGAAATCCTATCACCAGACAAGACGACTGCATTGAAAAAACTCCCCTCCATTCTAGAGGTGACTATTTATTAACTTTTTGTTTAAGCAAGGTGCTTTGTAAGATTCTTAGGACTTACAGCTTTTCTTCCATTCTTATGTCCACCATGGACATAGCCAGATGGCTGGCCCAGGGTGCCTGCCTCACACCCCCCCCCCCCCCCCCCCCCATCAGTTTGAAATTAATGTTCTTGAGAAATAACTTTGGGCCCTCCCCAAGGGAAAAATCCTGGCTATACCCATTTCCACTTTTTTCTCTTTTGCCTCTCCTGCTCAGCCTATGTATTGTTCTTTTTTTTCTTTTTAATTATTTCCTGCTTCAATTTGATTGAAGTGTCTTTTCTTTCATGTTTTACTGAATTTTATTTATTGTTTATGATGTGCTTATTCTAGGTGTTTGGCAACTGTTATTTCTGTGGAGGATGCGTTGTTGGGCCCCTGGTAAGTGAAACCTTCCCACTTGATTGCTAAGAGTCTTAAGTCTTGGTGTGTTAAGAGAGAGTGGCACAGTTAGCAAGGTGTCCAGGTTGTGAATCTCAGTCATTTCAACTTAAGATTTTCTCATGTGTTAAAACCTGCCTCTCTACATTTGGGACTGTAAAAATCCTAGCATTTGAAAACATGGGCCACTGGGCCATGGTACCTTCTTCAGAAAAGTGCTTTACACACTAACTCATCAGGGGCGGATACAGGGAAGGTGGATTGGGTGGATATCCACCCCCTTTTTGAGTACAAAAAATGAAAAGTCACTTTGTTTGAAGACAATTAATTTCTCAATGTGCCTTCGCCTGCTTGACTTTGCTGACGCGAGAAATCCAATTCAGCCTGAAGTATTGTTAGATCTATGTGAGCACCAAGAACCACTGGATCTGTTATAAGCTGTTATCTGACCATTATCCACCCTCCATTTTGAAATCCTTGATCTGCCCCTGTTCATGCTCATGATTGTAAACTGCTTACAGCAGACTGTGTCAGTCACATACGAATTTTATTGTTTCCCACGATGTTAATTTGCGCTATACAATTAATACTAAACATTAGAATTTCTTAGTTAGACCAGGGATTTTTCTTGAATGTAAACCTACTGAATTGTTGGCTAGACATTTTGGAAATCCTTCTTACCTTTTATTTGTTTTATCTATACGAGATTGTTTTTTTGCTCTCTGTAGTTTATAACTGCAGCTATATGTTGCTACATGTTGTCATCTAATACATGTCATCTTTGTGTAGTTTCCCATTAAGTCCTACATTGACCTTGTAGAAGGCAAACTCATCGATAAAAAGGATGACAACAACTCCTGGTGAGTCAACCTACACAGATGATACCATAGAGCTTGTCTGAATAAGATTTACCTATGAGAGTAGCCTGCGAGTGGATTATTATTTGAAATAAAATTGTGCTATGTCTATTGCCTTTGGATGCAAACCTCTACTAAGTCCTTTAACTGAAAAAAGAACAAGGATTTCCTACAAAGAAGCAAAAATCATCTGTCCCAATTTTGTTTCTCTCTTTTACAGAAATTCCATCCATTAAAAACATTGTTGTGAACATTGTTCTTTATTAGAAAGAATACATTATCAATGTATTTGCTAAGGGGCTGTACCCATTTATACCAATGATGCAAACGTTTGTATTTTGCAGCATTCCAGCAGGATTCCTGCGATTCCTGGGTGGTATTGCATACCTTGGCCTTCACAGTGGTTTGGCTGTAGTCTTCAGTAATGACTACTTACTCTCAGACAACTTCCAGGTATGGTGCTCACATTGCCTCATTGCTACACATTGCCTCATTTGTGACTCTCCTATACAGCACTATAACTGTATCTCACATTAAAAAAATATATGTACATGACTGTTTTCTTTTGTAGGAATGTCCTGGATCCTGTAATTTAGGCCTAGATCATATAATCTTTTATATACAGTAGAACGTGATTAAAATTGATCAAGTTGAGGCCTATGATTTGTGACATTTATACAAATCCCTTTTTATGTTAGGTATTGGTTAAAAGAAAGGAGTTTAATACAAGTCCGGCCGCGAAGTAGTTCATCAGCATTTCTTTTGTCTAGTGTTCAGATGAGCGACAATTTGCTGACAATGTTTGCACAGGTCTTAAGGCAACTGGATGGCTAGGATATGGTAGGATCATTGTGAAGGTTGTGCCAGTGGGCCAGAGGAGAAAATATGCAGTGTACTAGGTTATGATACATAACTTTCAAAACCTTATTGTGGATTAAATGTATTTTTAGACCTTTTCCTACTGGAACAAGATGTGGATTATTGGAGTCTGGGGGAGAGTTGCCTTGATGAAGTACCTTGGTGTCTGGCTAACCTCAGTAAGTTACTCTAAAACAACACTAGACCATTGGACTTTTATGATGCTCATTTTACACCAAGGACCAACCTCTTTATCTAAGAGTTATAAGTTCCTGCTCAACTTACTGTAGTAGTATACCATTAAACATACTGTATTACTGAAACAATAAAACGTTTTGTATAACATATAACTTATTTGTACTAAATAATGTGACAAACAATATGCTTTTTGATTGTGTTAACAGGAAGGGAGTTGTATAATATCTGGACTGGGTTACAATGGTAAGACTGAAGATGGCAAACTTCAGTGGGATGGTCTGCGGAATATGAAGTTATCAATATACGAAGTGTCATATACATATCAGGTAAGAGGAATTATTGGTTCACTTATAAGTGCCCCCTACCAATAATTGACTTTTTGTTCATAGCTGTCTTTATTTTTTTACAGCATATTGTAGACTCCTTCAATATCAACACAAACAAATGGGTCTTCAAGTAAGTTCTATGAAATTAAATAAATGAATACTTTTCTCACAGAATGGATACTGAATTAGGAAGGTGGAGTTAAACATGGTCAAGTTGAACCCAAGTTGAGCCTCAAGCAACAGCTATATGACTCATGTTTGACCACGAAATATGGCTTAGGATTGAAATTGTTTTTGGGGAGGAAGAAGAACCAGAGAAGCAGTAAAAACGATGCACCACCCAGGCTCAAGAACCCAAAGAAGCTACTGTCCCATAACTAAGCAAAAATCTTCTATTACTATTACAGATACTGCTTTAAGCGTCTCCGTTTCCTTGGCAACAAACATGTTTCGCATTTCCTTACGTTGATGTTCCTGGCACTATGGCATGGGATATTCATTGGTTACTTCTTTGCATTCTTCATGGAGTTCCTGATTATTATCATGGAGAAGCAGGTTAGAACAGGAGCATGTCTCAATATAGAACCTTATAGAGACCCTTATTTGAGCACATCTGAACTCGGTTGTGTTAGTACAAAACAGCTTGGATCCAGCAGTGACAAAACTACTATTGTCTCTTATGGTATAGCTTTCAGGAATTGTCAAAGTCTGCTGTAAGCCTTGGTCGTGGTATTCACATTATTCTGGATGCCTTTGTATAGATTTTCACCATGTGTGTGCTGATATCCAAGAAGCGTTGGTCTGACCTGACAGCATTTAGCAAAGCAGTGCTCATCGCAATCCAGTGGCCGATCAGGTTTAATGGTCTAGGTTACTGTGCAGTACCCTTCTGTCTCTTATCGTGGGACCGTATTCACAGGGTAAGTCATTTCTTTCTACCAGAGTGTCCTCCTTTAGTAAGGCAATGTTTATTGCAATCCAGTGGCCGATCAGGTTTAATGGTCTAGGTTACTGCTCTGTACCCTTCTGTCCCTTATCTTGGGGTCGTATTCACAGAGTTTGCCACCCCTGTCCTCAAGAGTAAGTCCTCCTTCAGTAAGGCAGACATCATTGTCAAAATGTGGCCCATCAGGTTAAGGGTAATTTGCAGCTTGTGTCACCTATCGTAGAGCCATATTCACGGGTAAGTAAGAGGCATTCGATGTCTGAGTTAGTCCAGAGCCTCAATCGCACCAGATTGTCAAAGCTATCTCGGCCCTGACTGAGAGATGTTGGAAGTAATGATTTTAAAGTTCTCGTAGTTGCTGGAGAACTCCTTTAAATGTCTGTATTTTGCCTACTTCGCAAAACATTACTAAGTACGAGATTTGTGGGATAACATGGCTAACATCTAGTGGGAAGGAGCAATCTAATGGGAAGGAGCAATCTAGTGGTAAGGAGCAATCTAATGGTAAGGAGCAATCTAATGGGAAGGCGCAATCTAATGGGAAGGAGAAATCTAATGGGAAGGAGCAATCTAATGGGAAGGAGCAATCTAGTGGGAAGGAGCAATCTAATGGGAAGCAGCAATCTAATGGGAAGGAGCAATCTAATGGGAAGGCGCAATCTAATGGGAAGGAGCAATCTAGTGGGAAGGCGCAACCTAATGGGAAGGAGCAATCTAATGGGAAGGAGCAATCTAATGGGAAGCAGCAATCTAGTGGGAAGGAGCAATCTAGTGGGAAGGAGCAATCTAATGGTAAGGAGCAATCTAATGGTAAGGAGCAATCTAATGGGAAGGAGCAATCTAATGGGAAGGCGCAATCTAATGGTAAGGAGCAATCTAATGGTAAGGAGCAATCTAATGGGAAGGAGCAATCTAATGGGAAGGCACAATCTAATGGGAAGGCGCAATCTAATGGTAAGGAGCACTCTAATGGTAAGGAGCAATCTAATGGGAAGGCGCAATCTAATGGTAAGGAGCAATCTAATGGGAAGGAGCAATCTAATGGGAAGGAGCAATCTAATGGGAAGGAGCAATCTAATGGTAAGGAGCAATCTAGTGGGAAGGAGCAATCTAGTGGGAAGGAGCAATCTAGTGGGAAGGAGCAATCTAGTGGGAAGGAGCAATCTAGTGGGAAGGAGCAATCTAGTGGGAAGGAGCAATCTAATGGGAAGGCGCAATCTAATGGGAAGGAGCAATCTAGTGGTAAGGCGCAATCTAATGGGAAGAAGCAATCTAATGGGAAGGAGCAATCTAGTGGGAAGGAGCAATCTAATGGGAAGGAGCAATCTAATGGTAAGGCGCAATCTAATGGTAAGGAGCAATCTAATGGGAAGGCGCAATCTAATGGTAAGGCGCAATCTAATGGGAAGGAGCAATCTAATGGGAAGGCGCAATCTAATGGTAAGGCGCAATCTAATGGGAAGGAGCAATCTAATGGGAAGGAGCAATCTAGTGGGAAGGAGCAATCTAATGGGAAGGAGCAATCTAGTGGGAAGGAGCAATCTAGTGGGAAGGAGCAATCTAGTGGGAAGGAGCAATCTAATGGGAAGGAGCAATCTAATGGGAAGGCGCAATCTAATGGGAAGGAGCAATCTAATGGGAAGGCGCAATCTAATGGGAAGGAGCAATCTAATGGGAAGGCGCAATCTAATGGGAAGGAGCAATCTAGTGGGAAGGAGCAATCTAATGGGAAGGCGCAATCTAATGGGAAGGCGCAATCTAATGGGAAGGAGCAATCTAATGGGAAGGAGCAATCTAATGGGAAGGAGCAATCTAGTGGGAAGGAGCAATCTAATGGGAAGGAGCAATCTAATGGGAAGGCGCAATCTAATGGGAAGGAGCAATCTAGTGGGAAGGAGCAATCTAGTGGGAAGGAGCAATCTAGTGGGAAGGAGCAATCTAATGGGAAGGAGCAATCTAGTGGGAAGGAGCAATCTAATGGGAAGGAGCAATCTAATGGGAAGGCGCAATCTAGTGGGAAGGAGCAATCTAGTGGGAAGGAGCAATCTAATGGGAAGGAGCAATCTAGTGGGAAGGCGCAATCTAGTGGTAAGGAGCAATCTAATGGGAAGGAGCAATCTAGTGGGAAGGAGCAATCTAGTGGTAAGGAGCAATCTAATGGGAAGGAGCAATCTAGTGGGAAGGAGCAATCTAGTGATAAGGAGCAATCTAATGGGAAGGAGCAATCTAGTGGGAAGGCGCAATCTAATGGGAAGGAGCAATCTAGTGGGAAGGAGCAATCTAATGGGAAGGAGCAATCTAATGGGAAGGAGCAATCTAATGGGAAGGAGCAATCTAATGGGAAGGAGCAATCTAGTGGGAAGGCGCAATCTAATGGGAAGGAGCAATCTAGTGGGAAGGCGCAATCTAATGGGAAGGAGCAATCTAGTGGGAAGGAGCAATCTAATGGTAAGGAGCAATCTAATGGTAAGGAGCAATCTAGTGGGAACGAGCAATCTAGTGGGAAGGCGCAATCTAATGGGAAGGAGCAATCTAATGGGAAGGAGCAATCTAATGGGAAGGCGCAATCTAATGGGAAGGCGCAATCTAATGGGAAGGAGCAATCTAATGGGAAGGAGCAATCTAATGGGAAGGAGCAATCTAATGTGAAGGAGCAATCTAATGGGAAGGCGCAATCTAATGGGAAGGAGCAATCTAGTGGGAAGGCGCAATCTAATGGGAAGGAGCAATCTAATGGGAAGGAGCAATCTAATGGGAAGGAGCAATCTAATGGTAAGGAGCAATCTAATGGGAAGGAGCAATCTAGTGGGAAGGCGCAATCTAATGGGAAGGAGCAATCTAATGGGAAGGAGCAATCTAGTGGGAAGGAGCAATCTAATGGGAAGGAGCAATCTAATGGGAATGAGCAATCTAATGGGAAGGAGCAATCTAATGGGAAGGCGCAATCTAATGGGAAGGAGCAATCTAGTGGGAAGGAGCAATCTAGTGGGAAGGAGCAATCTAATGGGAAGGAGCAATCTAATGGGAAGGAGCAATCTAATGGGAAGGCGCAATCTAATGGGAAGGAGCAATCTAATGGTAAGGAGCAATCTAGTGGGAAGGCGCAATCTAATGGGAAGGAGCAATCTAATGGGAAGGCGCAATCTAATTGGAAGGCGCAATCTAATGGGAAGGAGCAATCTAGTGGGAAGGAGCAATCTAATGGGAAGGAGCAATCTAATGGGAAGGAGCAATCTAATGGGAAGGAGCAATCTAATGGGAAGGCGCAATCTAATGGGAAGGCGCAATCTAATGGTAAGGAGCAATCTAGTGGGAAGGCGCAATCTAATGGGAAGGCGCAATCTAATGGGAAGGCGCAATCTAGTGGGAAGGAGCAATCTAATGGGAAGGAGCAATCTAATGGGAAGGAGCAATCTAGTGGGAAGGAGCAATCTAATAGGAAGGAGCAATCTAATGGGAATGAGCAATCTAATGGGAAGGAGCAATCTAATGGGAAGGCGCAATCTAATGGGAAGGAGCAATCTAGTGGGAAGGAGCAATCTAGTGGGAAGGAGCAATCTAATGGGAAGGAGCAATCTATTGGTAAGGAGCAATCTAATGGGAAGGAGCAATCTAATGGGAAGGAGCAATCTAGTGGGAAGGCGCAATCTAATGGGAAGGAGCAATCTAATGGGAAGGAGCAATCTAGTGGGAAGGAGCAATCTAATGGGAAGGAGCAATCTAATGGGAATGAGCAATCTAATGGGAAGGCGCAATCTAATGGGAAGGAGCAATCTAGTGGGAAGGAGCAATCTAGTGGGAAGGAGCAATCTAATGGGAAGGAGCAATCTAATGGGAAGGAGCAATCTAATGGGAAGGCGCAATCTAATGGGAAGGAGCAATCTAATGGTAAGGAGCAATCTAGTGGGAAGGCGCAATCTAATGGGAAGGAGCAATCTAATGGGAAGGCGCAATCTAATTGGAAGGCGCAATCTAATGGGAAGGAGCAATCTAGTGGGAAGGAGCAATCTAATGGGAAGGAGCAATCTAATGGGAAGGAGCAATCTAATGGGAAGGAGCAATCTAATGGGAAGGCGCAATCTAATGGGAAGGCGCAATCTAATGGTAAGGAGCAATCTAGTGGGAAGGCGCAATCTAATGGGAAGGCGCAATCTAATGGGAAGGCGCAATCTAGTGGGAAGGAGCAATCTAATGGGAAGGAGCAATCTAATGGGAAGGAGCAATCTAGTGGGAAGGAGCAATCTAATGGGAAGGAGCAATCTAATGGGAATGAGCAATCTAATGGGAAGGAGCAATCTAATGGGAAGGCGCAATCTAATGGGAAGGAGCAATCTAGTGGGAAGGAGCAATCTAGTGGGAAGGAGCAATCTAGTGGGAAGGCGCAATCTAATGGGAAGGATCAATCTAGTGGGAAGGAGCAATCTAATGGGAAGGAGCAATCTAATGGGAAGGAGCAATCTAATGGGAAGGAGCAATCTAATGGGAAGGCGCAATCTAATGGTAAAGAGCAATCTAATGGTAAGGAGCAATCAAATGGGAAGGAGCAATCTAGTGGGAAGGAGCAATCTAATGGTAAGGAGCAATCTAATGGGAAGGAGCAATCTAATGGGAAGGAGCAATCTAGTGGGAAGGAGCAATCTAATGGGAAGGAGCAATCTAATGGGAAGGAGCAATCTAATGGGAAGGAGCAATCTAATGGGAAGGAGCAATCTAATGGGAAGGAGCAATCTAGTGGGAAGGCGCAATCTAATGGGAAGGAGCAATCTAGTGGGAAGGCGCAATCTAATGGGAAGGAGCAATCTAGTGGGAAGGCGCAATCTAATGGGAAGGAGCAATCTAGTGGGAAGGAGCAATCTAATGGTAAGGAGCAATCTAATGGTAAGGAGCAATCTAGTGGGAACGAGCAATCTAGTGGGAAGGCGCAATCTAATGGGAAGGAGCAATCTAATGGGAAGGAGCAATCTAATGGGAAGGCGCAATCTAATGGGAAGGCGCAATCTAATGGGAAGGAGCAATCTAATGTGAAGGAGCAATCTAATGGGAAGGCGCAATCTAATGGGAAGGAGCAATCTAGTGGGAAGGAGCAATCTAATGGGAAGGAGCAATCTAATGGGAAGGAGCAATCTAATGGGAAGGAGCAATCTAATGGTAAGGAGCAATCTAATGGGAAGGAGCAATCTAATGGGAAGGAGCAATCTAGTGGGAAGGCGCAATCTAATGGGAAGGAGCAATCTAATGGGAAGGAGCAATCTAGTGGGAAGGAGCAATCTAATGGGAAGGAGCAATCTAATGGGAATGAGCAATCTAATGGGAAGGAGCAATCTAATGGGAAGGCGCAATCTAATGGGAAGGAGCAATCTAGTGGGAAGGAGCAATCTAGTGGGAAGGAGCAATCTTATGGGAAGGAGCAATCTAATGGGAAGGAGCAATCTAATGGGAAGGCGCAATCTAATGGGAAGGAGCAATCTAATGGTAAGGAGCAATCTAGTGGGAAGGCGCAATCTAATGGGAAGGAGCAATCTAATGGGAAGGCGCAATCTAATTGGAAGGCGCAATCTAATGGGAAGGAGCAATCTAGTGGGAAGGAGCAATCTAATGGGAAGGAGCAATCTAATGGGAAGGAGCAATCTAATGGGAAGGAGCAATCTAATGGGAAGGCGCAATCTAATGGGAAGGCGCAATCTAATGGTAAGGAGCAATCTAGTGGGAAGGCGCAATCTAATGGGAAGGCGCAATCTAATGGGAAGGCGCAATCTAGTGGGAAGGAGCAATCTAATGGGAAGGAGCAATCTAATGGGAAGGAGCAATCTAGTGGGAAGGAGCAATCTAATGGGAAGGAGCAATCTAATGGGAATGAGCAATCTAATGGGAAGGAGCAATTTAATGGGAAGGCGCAATCTAATGGGAAGGAGCAATCTAGTGGGAAGGAGCAATCTAGTGGGAAGGAGCAATCTAGTGGGAAGGCGCAATCTAGTGGGAAGGCGCAATCTAATGGGAAGGATCAATCTAGTGGGAAGGATCAATCTAATGGGAAGGAGCAATCTAATGGGAAGGAGCAATCTAATGGGAAGGAGCAATCTAATGGGAAGGCGCAATCTAATGGTAAAGAGCAATCTAATGGTAAGGAGCAATCAAATGGGAAGGAGCAATCTAGTGGGAAGGAGCAATCTAATGGTAAGGAGCAATCTAATGGGAAGGAGCAATCTAATGGGAAGGAGCAATCTAGTGGGAAGGAGCAATCTAATGGGAAGGAGCAATCTAATGGGAAGGAGCAATCTAATGGTAAGGAGCAATCTAATGGGAAGGCGCAATCTAGTGGGAAGGAGCAATCTAATGGGAATGCGCAATCTAATGGGAATGCGCAATCTAATGGGAAGGCGCAATCTAGTGGGAAGGAGCAATCTAATGGGAAGGCGCAATCTAATGGTAAGGAGCAATCTAATGGGAAGGAGCAATCTAATGGTAAGGAGCAATCTAATGGGAAGGCGCAATCTAATGGTAAGGAGCAATCTAATGGTAAGGAGCAATCTAATGGTAAGGAGCAATCTAATGGTAAGGAGCAATCTAATGGGAAGGCGCAATCTAATGGGAAGGAGCAATCTAATGGGAAGGAGCAATCTAATGGTAAGGAGCAATCTAATGGGAAGGCGCAATCTAGTGGGAAGGAGCAATCTAATGGGAAGGAGCAATCTAATGGGAAGGAGCAATCTAATGGGAAGGCGCAATCTAATGGGAAGGAGCAATCTAGTGGGAAGGAGCAATCTAGTGGGAAGGAGCAATCTAATGGGAAGGCGCAATCTAATGGGAAGGAGCAATCTAATGGTAAGGAGCAATCTAATGGGAAGGAGCAATCTAATGGGAATGAGCAATCTAATGGGAAGGCGCAATCTAATGGGAAGGCGCAATCTAATGGTAAGGAGCAATCTAATGGGAAGGAGCAATCTAATGGGAAGGAGCAATCTAATGGTAAGGAGCAATCTAATGGGAAGGAGCAATCTAATGGGAAGGAGCAATCTAATGGGAAGGAGCAATCTAATGGGAAGGAGCAATCTAATGGGAAGGAGCAATCTAATGGTAAGGAGCAATCTAATGGGAAGGCGCAATCTAATGGGAAGGTCTGTTCTGTTGGTCAGGTCTATTCCATCACGTACTACACAGTCCCAGCAGTCTTAGCGACCTGGTTCATCCTCTACCCGACAGTCATTGCACCCCTAGTGAAGGCTTTAGCACCACGACCCCCCTCCGATAAAGAAAAGTAAGTGCGTACAAATCACGCCAACTTATTGCTTTTAAGAGGAGGGAAACGCGAAAACAATCAAGTTATCTGGGCTCTACAGAACCTTAAAAAGCAGCATAGGAAAAAATAATAAAACTGTGCGCTCTCCTTGCAGTTATTCTCACCTCTGTCACGTTATGCAGTTGAGTTGGAAGGTCAGAACGACTGCGTAGAAGGCTATATATCGTCACCTCAGTCGTTCTGACTTTTGTCACGTTACACGTTTGAGCTGGCGTGACAGAAGCAGATTGACTGTGTAGAAAACTACGTATCATGATCTCCCTTCTACCGCCGTGTTATTTGCTCCTTACCCACTTTTGTGCTTTCAGGTTGAAAAAGGCTGAATAATCAAGCACATAAGTTCTCAAATTTGCTCCAGAGTTTTAAATGTAATGTGTCTGTTGGTCCATTTTTGTAGACTGGTGAATATACTATATAATAATATTTTTCTCCATTAAGATGTTAGAATCAGTTCAGAGATAGATAAAGAATCCCTAAAGTCTAAACTTGAAATGATTATTCAATAAAATCAAACAAACGCTTTTTGGCGGTCGAAAGGAATGTGTCTACCTAGAATTTCATGTCAAACAGATAGCCCCTCCGGAAGTAAAGCGAACCTTTAATGTTGTATTGTGGTCAACAATTAAAATAAGGCAGAGCCCTGGTTGCACGTGGTTTGACAAAATACCTTGTGCTGTCGTGACCGTCCTTTATTATTTGGCGAGTAAACTTAAACACAAGGTTTCGCTATAAAAGGCAAAGCTCCTCCCACCCCCGGGCTCGAATTTGCAATAATAATCATAAAACCCCGTGAAATACTATTTAGTTTCTTTAGTACTAATGCACTGTCACGTCTTTGTTCTCTTTTGTTCTGGCTTGACTAGTACACTTTAACAATTACCTTTGGTTGCAACACTTTAACAATTACCTTTGGTTGCAACACTTTAACAATTACCTTTGGTTGCAACACTTTAACAATTACCTTTGGTTGCAACACTTTAACAATTACCTTTGGTTGCAACACTTTAACAATTACCTTTGGTTGCAACACTTTAACAATTACCTTTGGTTGCAACACTTTAACAATTACCTTTGGTTGCACGGGATTTTGAAAACCACTCTAGCACTGCTACGCTAGCAGTCACAAATTACAAGTCTCGTGTAAAATTGCTTATCTCTGAGCCTCAGACGGCTGGAATAAAACTATTTTTGCACAGATTATAGCAAGACAGTTGTGTTACAGGTAACGAGACAGTTGTGTTAAGAGATTGTTAAATTAGTGATTTGCTGTACACACGTTTTCGGGTGCGAAATTTTAAATTTTGCGCTATCCATAATCTAGCGCATCTGATAAATTATTCTCGCCCTGTTATAATAATTTTTTCCCGCCCGGGACTTGCCCTGTGTTTACGATGTCGAAAGCTCCTTCTATTTATACCGCAAAATAGATGGCGATATCAAAGAATTATTCGGTGCCTGACGATAAGGCTTTGTTTATAAATCCAACTGAGCAATAACTTTATGAAGGGAAGACAAACCAACCAAATTCCTAAAATGACGGGTAAATAATAAGCATTCAGTAGATCTCTGTGTTATTTGATGAGACTTGTGTGTAAAAGGAAATGTAAAATCAATCCGCATAATCTCATTTCTCTGCCCCACCCCTCGGCCCTCGATACTCATCATGAGATCTCTATCCATTTACACACGTGACCAAAAAGCAGTCCTATTTAAAATATATTTACTCTCCATAATAGCGGAGCCCCATAAAACAAATATGGTAACAAATATTGGTAACCCATCGACTCGAGTTTTCGTGACGCGATGTCCGTCCGTCCGTCCCTTAAAAGCATCGTATAACAACCAAACTTGGTAGGTGTCTTGTATGTGTCAAGGGCGGTGCCAAGATATGGTCATGTGATGCGTGACGTCATCTACGACCTCACTTAAAGCGGAAAACGTGATTAAAAGCAAACATTCATATCTCTTGAAAGAAACATTGTTTCACAACCAAACTTGGCAGGTGTCATGTTTGTGTCAAGTGGGTTGCAAAAATATTGTCACGTTCATATCTCATGATCAAAACACCATATAACAACCATATGTGTCATGGTGTTATGGGGGTGCACCAACATGGTCACGTGATTGTGACGTCATCAATGACGTCACTAGAATTAATTTTATACTGACATATATATATATAGTGTTGGTTTGAGAAAAATACAAACTACATAGGTTTCCCTACAGGTCTGTTTCGTGGTTGCCCACTCATCAGGGGATTTTCAAAAAAAAAAAATTTTCAAAATCCCCTGATGAGTGGGCAACCACGTGTAGTATGCCACTAACTATTTTACTAGTATTACTATATGTAAACGTATTACTATATGTAAAAATTTTCAAAATCCCCTGATGAGTGGGCAACCACGAAACAGACCTGTAGGGAAACCTATGTAGTTTGTATTTTTCTCAAACCAACACTATACACCGCTCTACTCTCGAGTATTGAGCACTTTCTATGAAAGCCTTCAACCATCATATATATATATATATATATATATATATATATATATATATATATATATATATATATATATATATATATATATATATATATATATATATATATATATACCGTTTCACATATATTTCATTAACACATTGACCCCTCGACCGGCCTGTTCATAAATATTCATAAATGCAAAATAAACACAACAAGATGAAGATACTCAGGCATCAGTCTAAGGGATAAATGGTCTTGCAGATATGCATCCAACCAAGGTGTTGGCATCTACTCTTAAGCCAAATAATAGCACAGGTTCTTTGACAAATCTCAAATCGAACAAGGAGAGAAAAGCAGAATCACCCCTCTCAATAAAACGCTCAAAATACCACACAAGGGAGAGAGATCAGCAAACACAGCTCAAGACACAAATAGATACCTTTATTCTGATCCTCCAGGTACATTTCCATGGCCTCAAAACACAATATCCACTCCTTGAAGGATTGTACAACCACGAAGATGTCTTTACGTATTGCAAAGCATTCTGGGAGATCCAGGGGAAAATTCACGAGGGGAGGGCCAGTCAACACTCCTCTCCCCAAAGTCAGATGGTTTTCACCCCTAAGCCAAACAAATCAATTCCAGGTCATACAGTCCCAGAATAGCAGTGTACACAATTTTGGAATCAATTTGGTTTCAACATGTAGTATGCCACTAACTATTTTACTAGTATTACTATATGTAAACGTGTAGTAGGCTACTAACTATTTTACTAGTATTACTATATGTAAACGTGTAGTATGCCACTAACTATTTTACTAGTATTACTATATGTAAACGTGTAGTAGGCTACTAACTATTTTACTAGTATTACTATATGTAAACGTGTAGTATGCCACTAACTATTTTACTAGTATTACTACATGTAAACGTGTAGTAGGCCACTAACTATTTTACTAGTATTGCTATATGTAAACGTGTAGTATGCCACTAACTATTTTACTAGTATTACTATATGTAAACGTGTAGTATGCCACTAACTATTTTACTAGTATTACTATATGTAAACGTGTAGTAGGCCACTAACTATTTTACTAGTATTACTATATGTAAACGTGTAGTAGGCCACTAACTATTTTACTAGTATTACTATATGTAAACGTGTAGTATGCCACTAACTATTTTACTAGTATTACTATATGTAAACGTGTAGTAGGCCACTAACTGTATTACTAGTATTACTATATGTAAACGTGTAGTAGGCCACTAACTATTTTACTAGTATTACTATATGTAAACGTGTAGTATGCCACTAACTATTTTACTAGTATTACTACATGTAAACGTGTAGTAGGCCACTAACTATTTTACTAGTATTGCTATATGTAAACGTGTAGTATGCCACTAACTATTTTACTAGTATTACTATATGTAAACGTGTAGTAGGCCACTATTTTACTAGTATTACTATATGTAAACGTGTAGTAGGCTACTAACTATTTTACTAGTATTGCTATATGTAAACGTGTAGTATGCCACTAACTATTTTACTAGTATTACTATATGTAAACGTGTAGTAGGCCACTAACTATTTTACTAGTATTACCATATTTAAACGTGTAGTATGCCACTAACTATTTTACTAGTATTACTATATGTAAACGTGTAGTATGCCACTAACTATTTTACTAGTATTACTATATGTAAACGTGTAGTAGGCCACTAACTATTTTACTAGTATTACCATATGTAAACGTGTAGTAGGCCACTAACTATTTTACTAGTATTACTATATGTAAACGTGTAGTAGGCCACTAACTATTTTACTAGTATTACCATATGTAAACGTGTAGTAGGCCACTAACTATTTTACTAGTATTACTCTATGTAAACGTGTAGTAGGCCACTAACTATTTTACTAGTATTACCATATGTAAACGTGTAGTATGCCACTAACTATTTTACTAGTATTACTATATGTAAACGTGTAGTAGGCCACTAACTATTTTACTAGTATTACTATATGTAAACGTGTAGTAGGCCACTAACTATTTTACTAGTATTACCATATGTAAACGTGTAGTAGGCCACTAACTATTTTACTAGTATTACTATATGTAAACGTGTAGTAGGCCACTAACTATTTTACTAGTATTACCATATGTAAACGTGTAGTAGGCCACTAACTATTTTACTAGTATTACTATATGTAAACGTGTAGTAGGCCACTAACTATTTTACTAGTATTACCATATGTAAACGTGTAGTATGCCACTAACTATTTTACTAGTATTACTATATGTAAACGTGTAGTAGGCCACTAACTATTTTACTAGTATTACTATATGTAAACGTGTAGTAGGCCACTAACTATTTTACTAGTATTACCATATGTAAACGTGTAGTAGGCCACTAACTATTTTACTAGTATTACTATATGTAAACGTGTAGTAGGCCACTAACTGTATTACGGATAAATTTCAATCTAAACAAAGAAGTGTTATATGCTTCCACTGCTTTACTGAGTTTCGTTTTCCGTCTACGTTTGCAGATTTTCACCATTCATGGCGGGAGGGTTTATATTCTTAACCATATTTTTTAGACTACTCTAGGGCAAGTTTTACATTCTTCCCTTGATAATATTTCTACAGTTCAAACTATATATCGATCAGTTCATCATCACCAAAGCCACACCATTTGCGGACAGACAACACTGCCAGCCCTTCTTGTACGATTACAGTAATGTTTTTAAGAATGAAAATGGAGGCGTGTTCGCCATATTTAAGCCAGTGTACTAGACGAAGAACCAAGAACGCTGAATTGATGGCCGCAATCTGAATCACAGCTCGCCCGAAATAAACACGACGATGAACGCCTGAGAAGTCTTTTTTCACTTCTAACAGCTGTAACGGGGAGACAAGAAGACACAGGCAAACGAAAATGAGGATTGCAACCTCATAGCTTCTTGGAACGTCATGGCTGACTTTATTCTCTTCCAAGATCACCTCCAACATCTCGATGGCATCGAAGATATCCAAAGTCATACGAGAACAACGCTTCATAAACATATCCCTGTAATCTTTTGAATCTTCCCCTGTGAGAATGAGTAGCAATAGCACCAAGGGAGCAAGACAAAGCGTTAACGTCAAATTGTTTGGACCGAAGAATTGTTCCTTATCTATTTTATTCTCGATCGGCTCACCACCTCCAAATATGACTCCGATAAAAATAACGAAGCCGAAGCAGTAGCATGCCCATACTACAAGGACTCCAATCAACCATTGGTTTTCCACCCTTCCGCGGCATACCCAGCACGACAACCATAATCCAAGAGCTGGTGAAAATAAAACAACCCAGGCGAAATGGTCGATGTTGACATAATTCTCCCAATAATGTACTGGATACGCTGCTAAAAAAAAAGCTTGAAATGAAAGAATGAGGATGAAAGCAATCCTCGCGAATAGGTAAAGTCGTTTATCCATTTTTTAGCACGTCTAAAGACGGCTGTTTCTTCAACGGGTCTTGTCAAGAGACTGTTGTTTTCCCAAGAAAATTTGTTGTGCAAACCGGTTTAATCAAGTTCGCATCGATTCTAAGAATTTTGCATAAATTAGCACAGGCTGTCCAAGCTCTGTTCTAATTTTTTTTCTAGTAAACATTTATGTTGTGTTTAATGAATTCAGAAGTCATACAGGTCATACCCTGAGTTTGTTTGTTTGTTCTGTCGTTTGTTTTCTTGTTTTGTCTTTCGTTTGGAGAAGTGTGGCTTCCCTCTCTCTTCCTCTCGTTAGAGGGGTTATCAAATACAGTACGATAACCAATTCCGTAGCAGTCCTAGTTCCGTATCACTCAGATTTGTTTTTATCTTTTTGCCTCGAATATTGTAGATTTGAACAATCCAAAACTACCTAAATGATACAAAACTATTAGCCTTTCCTTTATTAATCCAGCTTATTTCATCCAATGGTTTGTTCAGAAATTATCATTATTTCAAAGCGATTTTCATAATTGTTGCTAAAATGAGCGGCGTTTACTGCACAGTGAACTGACCCGCGTCAGGAAAGTCAGATGAAAACAATAACTCCTTTTAAAAATGTCCTAATTTTTATACGAATGCTTAGAAGAAAGAATGTCTGTTAATGTCTGTAATTGATGCGATTTTTGCGATTGACATTGCTTTTAGTTTTTCGTGCTTCCCGGAGGACGTGGGAATAGTTTCGTATCACCCTGCGGTCTGCGCCCATAGTGTGTTTTTGGTTTGACTGCAGATATAAAGCCGCGAAAAGGATTGATTTGATTATCCCGTTCTCAATTAATCATTTAATCCCAGTAATGTTAATTCTAAACGGTTAATTTTTATTATGTGGGCCTTTTATTTCAGTCATTCGGCTGAATAAAGAACTTCATTTTAAAGACAACCTCCTTGATATTGTTAGCGCTCATCGATAAAATATTATTCTATATTAAAATAATTACTGAAACTGTGATTGATATATCAATATGCGAGGATAATTAAATAAAACGGCCAAGATTAACCATAGTTAAATCATTAGCTGGCTAACTTGCAAAGAGATATGGGATTATTGCAGAACTCTTAAAAGAACGACAATTGGCGGCCGTAGCATTCACATTTTGTTCTATTGTGAATAAAAACGGCTTTTTGTTGAGCTCTCGTGCACGAAAATTATCAAAATAAATACATTAATTTTAAGCAAAAAGGAAGGGATGTGATATGTTATTGATTAAATATGTTTTTATTGATTCTCAAATTAAAAAAAACTCGTACCAGACGACAGAATTTTTGAGTGATACGGAACTATGCCTGCTGCTACGGAACTACTCCCACTATATGCAAACAGAAAATACCATATAAATCAATACAATTTGAAAATGTGTAGTCTTTTCATAAGTAAACTTGTAGTCGTCTTAGAAAAATCATGAGCATTGAGCCCCCCGTAAAAAGGAGCAATTTTAATATGAAGTGATATGGAATTGGTCATCGTACTGTAGACGTACTGTAGCAAAAAGGTTGACCTTATTTAGGAGAACAACAAAATAATTCTCCTTTTTTTTTGGGGGGGGGGTAAAGCAATTTTTTATGTGTGTCAATTTTTAATTGCTTAGTGATTCATTGTGTATTTACTTTTGACAACGATGTGTACCACTTTGCGAGCACACCTCAGTCTATTTGAACTATTCTAAGCTCCTAAAAGCGCTCTTTGTGTATTATTATACCAAACTCGGCTTGAATCATCATCTGCGCACTAGTTTGCGTATGAAATTTGGCCACGCTGAGGTTTGAAATCGTATGCCTTTTTCAATAGTTCAAGCTGATGACCAAGAGAATCATTCAGATTAAAGGGGTGGTTCCTTTAGGCCGTATTCTGTCTCTCCCTTCATGGTGGATTGCTGTCTTAACCGTGGCCCACGAAAAACTCGTGACGTATCCCTTTTAAAAGCACTTCCTGTGTATAATGTCCGGCCCGAGCTCATCATACTCCTGGGAAGAAATGCACATTTTGGGGAAGGAAGGAAGTCCCGCCAACACAGCACTGCCGCGCCACACTGCCAGGTCGCGATCCGGGGGGGTCACTACACGCACTCTGCTGGGGTCCTTGGGGTCTACCAAGCTATAGATCTCCTTATGGAGGCGGTTACTGAATCCTGCTAGCAAAGTAGTACCCCCTGAAAACACGAATTACGCTTGTTGAGTATAATACTTTGTGGAGAAGGGATCGAGCCGGACACGATTCGGAAGAAAGAAATGGATGGTAGCCGTCATTGGTAGCGTAGAAAATTAGCTACTTAATGCATCCTGTGATACTAAATGGAAAATACAGAGCTAAAGTTTAGGTAGAGTCAATCATCTACGGTTCGAGTCAGATGAAAGATCCATTTTCTACTTTATGGTTTAAGTAAGATGAGTCATCTCAGGTTCAATTCGTCGACTCGAGTAATCAGACGTTCCAGTTTTTGGAAGGGTCGAGTCATCAGAAGTTCTGAGTTTTTTAAAAGGATGAGTCATTAGAGATTCTAGTCAGAGGAAGGGTCGAGTAAGTTTGAGTTTTCGGAAGAGTCGAGTCATTAAAAGTTCGTGTTTTCGGGAGGGGCACCTTTCCGAAGGAGGGGGGGGGGGAGGGTGAAGGCATACAAATACATAAAAATACTCCATTACATTTTTAGGGGAGGGGGGATGGGGGTCGCTTGGACCATCATATGATAATTTTCTCATTCCTACCTGAAAGAACAATGTTATGGAAGAGCTCAGCTCTAAGGTCGATATCGCATTTCTTGATTGACTTAAAGATCGATTCATGGATTCCATCGATGTCTCGTCCGAGAAGGGACGGCTGGAAGAGAGGCTCTGCTGCACGGAACCTCTCACTGCCGATACGGATTGACTGGCCGTCGGGAAGCTATGAAAAATAGTATATATAAGCCTTTGAAAAAATGAATGAGTATGAGGAGCAATTGACCAGAACTGACTGAACTGAGATCAGTAGCACTTTTACAAGGCAACATCACTTTAAACCCCCGAAATCGTAACCACCAACCAACAACGATAACGTGACCATAATCTTTTTACCGATATCGCTATCGCGAGTTATCATCATCCTCATAATCATCACGGTCATCATTATCGTTGCAATCATCATGTCAGTATCATGTCAGTATCACAGTAATCCCAGCCACGTCAGTATCTTCAATACCACTGCCAATATCATCGTCATTTTCATCATATATCATCGTCATTATCACAATCAGAAACTTAACAGAAAAATAGGCACAGTAAGAACGGTAAGTATTAAAAAGAACACATAGCGGACGACATTGCCTTTCATGTCACTCCCACTGCAATGACAAGCTTTACTTTGTGACAAGACAACAGACAACATGTAGAGAAACTAGGTGCCTAGGCGTTATCCAGACAAGGAAATAAACCAAAACAGGGAAGTTGTATGTTGAATGTCTCTTGAAAAGCAGAGTAGTTACGCGATAAGTTTTTAACCGTGTTAATTTATTTCAAAATATGGAGCGACATCAACAGCGGACAATCTACCATATATGGCGCCTCGCAGTCGTCACTAGTCTCAGCCTCTTTTAATTCCCTCTCATAGTCCATCGCACAATAGCACAGCGTCTCTTTAAGGTCCCGGATGATCTGCTGCTCTGCCGTGGACTGGAACGAGTATCCTCGCTCAGTGACGAGTCTCTGGAGGTAATGGGTCAAGTCCCTCCCGGCCAAATCAATCCGCTGAGTGGCATGGGGCAACCAGTAGCCGTCGTAGACTGGGACTGTGTGGCTTACGCCGTCACCGCAATCGAACACGGTGCCTATGATTGATGGAGGTTTGAAATCGTTATTATTTACTACACAGCTGTGTCACACAATACAGATGAATTACCCTTTTAAAGGGAGCAGATATCATTTCAAGTAAGCGGAATATTCACCGTGAGTTTTTTGGAATTTCACTCAGCAGCAACTATCCACTCTCAGTTTCTAAATCCTCACTTGAACGTACACTTAAATGTACAGTGTGATATAAGTGGACGGCAACCGGAAGTAGATAATTTTGGTTTTGAACAGTAGGTACCTCATGTCATGGCATACCGTTCTGTTGGTATGCATACCGGCCGTGACACTTCAGGGAATCATACATGAAGCACCTACCGAACTCTGAGCTTCCGCTTGCCGCCCGTCGCAAGGAACGTGCTTGCTTGTAGAGCGACCAAAGGCGTCAAGCGCCATGACGACATTAACAGTATTTTACCTAGCCTTTACCTGTAGTCCGACCAGAGGCGTCAAGCGCCATGACGACATTAACAGTTATTCACCGCGCAATTACCTGTAGTCCGACCAGAGGCGTAAAGCGCCATGACAGCCTGTACGGCGACGTACATACAGGGCACATTGAACGACTCAAACATCAACTGAACCATCCGCTCCCTGTTCATCTTTGGGTTCAACGGTGCCTCCGTGAGCAAGACGGGAAAATCCTCACCGCGCACGCGCAGCTGGTCAAATGCATGCTCCCACATCTAAAAGAAATAAGACTGACGTCACGTCCGGTACGCTAGATACTACACAAAAAAAGACAACACACGGTGTCATATTCACTACCATTGCTAGAAAAAGGTTGGACCATCATATAAAATGCTCTCATACATAGCAAATAAAAATAAAAAACACTTGATAAGCAAAGAACACCAGGGGAGCTGTGGAAAAGGTGATCAAGAAAACGGAATACAGACCTCGACTTTCTTCATGCCAGTTTCACACTATGAGCTGATCGGAAACTCAAGCAGTAGCAAACGAAAATGAGCATTCTCCCATTTTGTTTTTGCGTATGCACTTGATTGAAACGTAAAAAAACATAGCAAAAAGGCCCGAGAAAGGGCGCACACGGTCATTCACATCGGCTTCTGCTTAAGCCGCGCCGGTTCACATAGAAAATTACACTTTCTTTCTGCTAATGTGATAGCGTGAATAATTGGCCTTGATTGGTCTTTTACGCTACTTACCAGTTCCATATCGTCCCATTTGGTGACGATCCCGTGCTCCAGCGGGTACTTGAGCGTGAGCACCCCGCGCATTTCCTGTGCTTCATCACCCACGTAGCTATCCTTGTAATCTCGCATCATGACCTCCTGGCAGAAAAAGCAATGGATTTCTCGGTATGGTAACATTTACCAAAGTCTCTGTCGCTATTTTGTACTAATTGTACTTTTCTCGCACACATATTCCATATCGGAATGTTTTCTTGGTGTCTAAGGTAATACGCATCGCATTTTAAGTAGACCTCGCAACCACTATCCAATAAAATCATGTTCCAAAATAAAATCCTTTAATTTGTCAAAAGCAAAGCCTTTTATCTACGAGTTAAACGCCATAGAGCTTGTCACAACAGTGATACCTCTATAAAGCTTTTTTATTTACGATCTTGTGGTACCAGCTAATTGCTTATTGCGTACCTTGTGACGTGGTCTTCCGACGATTGCAGGAAACACAACCCTTGGGCTTTCATCGGTAGACAACCCGGCCTTGCAAAATCCAGACCCGTTATCTATCACTACTACCGTCCCACCGTTCTGCTCCTGTAAACAAAAAGCCTCAGCAAAACTGGAGAAGAGACAGAAAATTGAGGCCTAAAATAAGCATTGATCCTTTTGGAATAGTAATCATACAAACAAACAACAATTACCAAACGGAACCTTTATTCCATGGATTGTGAGCACGTGAGAAGGGCGCAGAGCTCTCCCTTGTCTGGCCATGCCTATTCTCATAGTTCGTCAGCAAATCGCAAATCTATAGTAGCCGGTAGTATTTGCCCCCACAACATACATGTGGAAAGGCTTTTGCCATCGCAGCAAAGCAGTATCAGGGGGAGGGGGGATGCGGCCAAGAACTCCATAACAATTTGGCGCCGTAAACGCCGTGCTGGATATTTGCAAGACCTAAATTATCTACCCCTTATATCTTCAAAAATAGTTCGTCCCTTAACATCATGAAAATAAAGAGTTAAGGAGTCACACGCTACTTACAAAAGCTGCCTGTTGCTTGGTGACCGATGCGATGTTCATTGCAACAGCTGGTGGGCCAGGGTAGCTTTGCTTCGTATTGTGATGGTACGACCCCACCTTAATCCCGTCTTCGTCCCCTGTTGGTGCACTGGAGAGACTGTTCTGTGACTCGGCGTCAGACAAGTCAGTATCGCTACCGATAAGATCAAGTATGTCTTCGTCGTCATTAAACGAGGGTTTGTAGGAAGAGCCCTCCTCCAGAATGTGATCTGGATTCTTTGGGGATGTTTCAACAGGATTATCATTGGTCGTTTTGATAATCATATCATTGATATCATCTGATTCCTCACGATTGGCATCAAATACACCGCTTTCTACCTCAATATCGTTCCCATCGGGAATTGATCCCGGGATGTCATCATTACTTTCACTATCAGTATCGCTACTCCCAATAATGCCTAGCAAATCGTCATCGGAATTTGATGCCAATTGTTCATCTTTGTGCTGTTGACTAGGCTTGTGCAAGTCATCTATTATTCTCTGGCCCTTTCTCTGTTCTCCTTTCATTTCACCGCTAGGCCGATAGTCTCCAGGTTCATCAAATGCTTCGATCTCTTCGTCGCTATCACCCTGAGCTAAAGCACCAAGCAGGCTTTCAATTAATTGCGTTGAAGACTTGCTTCCGTCTAATTCATGAAGAGATCCATCCGGATTGTGTTCATCGCACACGGCTCCATCATCCGAATATGCCTCCTCCTCGTCTCCCCCTTCTTCTGTAGCTTGAACAAAACCCTTGCCATCGGCCGGCGAGTTCTCGCTTGAACTTTCGTTTGAGTCCAGATCCTCTGACACATATGTATGACGAGGAAATCTTTCCACTTCTTCTTCACTGTCACTATTGGCAATTTCCTGGACTTCCTTCTTCTGGGCATCATCATTTACCTGGACTTCCTTCTCCATGTCATTTCCAATTTCCTGAAATTCCTTCTTCGTGTCATCATCAATTTCCTGGACTTCCTTTCTCGTATCATCATCAATTTCCTGGACTTTTTTCTTCGTTTCATCATAAGATAATCCTTCAGATGAATCATCTGGAACAAAGTCTATACTTTCACGTCCGCTATTTACTATAATAAGAGGGACATGATGTGTAGGCGCAACTGCAACTGTTTCATGTTGAAACTCGTCAGTATTACCACTCTTATTTGATAGATATATTTTCTCAAAAGTCTCAGACCTGGACCGACTTAGAGTCTCTTCATTATCAATGAACGATTCTATATCTTCTTCACTCTCACTCTCGCTACCAACAAGGCCTAACAAATCGTCCTCCTCCGAGATCTCATCGTTGTGAGGCGTTTCAACTTCTTCAACTGGTGAAAAATCATTTTCTCCATTTTCTTCTGTGGATTCCATACGTTCAGCTCTGTTAAGTAAACTATTCATATTTCTGAAGGAGTGGTGGTTTGTCGTTGAGACATCTTTGTTTTCGTGACTAGCACAATGCTTACCACTTTCCTTGATTTCCTCGGGGTTTGTTAACTCTAGTAAGTCAAGTGAGTGCTTAGAATCTTCCAGAATAACAGTTGGGCGTTCGAGTACCTCAACATCTGCGATCTCCATCTCTGAATCAGAACTATGTTGCTTTACCTTTTTTATGTCTTTTTCGTTTAACGCGAAGCCTTGATCGCTGGCTTCATAATCGTCCGCGACGATTCTACCATGAGTCTCCAAACCTTTTTCATCTTGTGAAGCACTTTCTCTTCGTTGTAGATTACCCTGCCCAAACGTTTCGACCTCCTCAGAACTATCTGAAGTTATAGATCGCATATTTTCCTGTTCACGTACAGTAAAAGCGTAATGTTCTCTCTTTCCATCAACCCTATCAAACCTCCCTCGCTCACCGGCCTCTTGTTGTGCGTGTTCTGGCTCAGATTCGGTAGCCTCTACAGACTCCTCGCGCACGACCTCAAGTCTCATCTCTTTCTCTCGCCTAAACATTTGTTCCAGAAGCTCAAATTCTTCCATTGACGCAGTCTTTTGATCATCATTCGTCTCACTTTCATCGAACTCTAGTCCAGCTTCAAGTGCATCCCGTTCGTCTGTGGTAGTATTCCCATCTTCTAAGGTTACATGTTCAACATCCTTTTCTAATTCCTCACAATAGTGCTCTACTGCTTCTGAAGAGCTCTCTGCGTCTGAACGTCTTAATCCCACACTTCTGCCTTTATTTTTTCCATTCAGCTCACCCTCAACAGATCTTGCATAATTTTTAGCACTAGTCAGAGGTGCTTCTAAATCATCCACGTTTTCCTTTATATGTCCACTCTGTTCAAAGTTATCTGAATCTGCAAGCACCCTTTCCTGTAAACCATTTCTGTCATTGTTTTCCTCTTCTAGATTGTCCGTTTTTATCGTGTCTTCATTAGTGCTGAATGAACTACTGGTTGTCGTGTCACTGTATGACCGTCCCTTGTTCTGTACGTTTCTCAGCAAAGCAATAAGCTCCTGCTCGGTCGACAAAGGGCTCTCTTCACTCACGAAATCTGCATGCTCTATATCAATATCTTGGATACTTTCTGCAGACGACGAGCTGTCACTTCGTGCCTTACCCGGCACTGGGCCTTCCGTCGATGTTTCGTTGATCATCGTCGATAAATCACGTTTTGAGGGAGGGAAGACATGATCGTCTTTGATCGTACCAGAGTTGGTTCTTGCACGGAAATACTGCATTCGTTTGTTCCTGATATCCTGAGGATCGCCCTCTGCTTTCTGTAGGAAAAAGAACAAATTTCAAGTCAGTCAGGGAAGATGTTTAACATGGACACGTCACGTGATTAACGTGATTGCCCCACCACTACCTAAACTTGTCAAGTATTGGTCTTTTGTCTATAAATAATTGACGTAAGTGTAACCGTGAAACATATCTTCTATACCATAAAGTTTACAGATCCGACTAACGTTACAATGTTGCTTAGTTTTCTTTTCGCTTTGAATATTCACTCTCACCATTTTAACCCCGCATTTTTCGATAAAAAAAATTCGAGCCACTTTCGTTGTTGGATGGATTGAATTGCAAACTGAAGACACTCTTATTGGGTTTTCTAGCCTACGAGAGCGTGCCTCCACAAGTCGGATAAACTGACTTACCTTCTCAGATTGTTCATCTTCAGCCTTCTCTTCTTTCTTCCGGCTGATTTCTCGCGTGGATTCTTGCTTCCTTTGTAGTTTCTGTTGCTCAAGCCACTCGGTCTGCCTCTCCTCTTCCTTCTGCTGGCGCAACTGCTGGTTCTCCTCTCTCTGAAACTTCTTCTCTAGCCACGCCCTCTGCTGCTCCTCCTCATCCCGCAATCGCTGCTGCTCCTCTTTGTACCTCAGACGCTCAAGGCTGATCCGGCTCTCGAGTTCTTGCTGTTCCTTGTTGAACATCTCTTTCAGGAGCTTTACTTCCTCTTCGTTTACACTTGTCTGCTTGACAAAAGGCGAAGGCTCGTTAACCTGGAGAGAAGGCAAGATCGTGTTAAGAAAACATTTTCACGTCAGACATCGTAGTGATAATTCAAGGGCTTATGATGATGGTTATGATAATAATGATTATGAGGCGTTCATCTTAATAAATAAAAACCAGTGTCTAAAGCCATTTACCTGACGTCTTGGTAATGGTTGTGGCCGCTGACCAACACTATTGGAAACATCGTCAGAAGTTGGCTTGGCCTTACGCGGAGCAGGAACCAGATATGACTTAGGATTACTGGATGTCTCTCCCGAAGGTCTCGCCTCTGATCGCAGCGTCGCTGAACGCAAGGCAACATCTGGGTCACACTCGATTTCAGTGGCACTCTGTTTAGTGAGGATTTCCAATGCTGAGTCACGTGACGTTTGGGTGTTTGGCGTAAGACGAGTCAAGTGCGGACGGGGGTTGGATGATTTTTTGTCCGTCGCAGGATTATTCATCTTTGCTTGATTAGGGTGCCCAGTCGGACGATTCGTTTCATCATTCAATATATTTAAAGAGACTTTCACACTCGTCTGGCCACTCGTTTGTCTTTGCTTCTGTGGCGGTGTTGGAAGCTGTGTTGAGCCGCGCGAGTGTATGTTAGATAGATGGCATTCACTCGTTGGATAACCCGCATTCGCTTGCGAAGAACCGTTTGGAATGCTTGGATCTCTCTTCCTTGCTGAGTAACTCGTGTTTGCTTGCGATGCACCGTGTGGAATGTTCACATTTTTCTCCTTCGTTGGGAAACTCGTCTTTGCTTGCAGGTGTCTGGAAGGATCGTTTTCACTTGTCGGTTGAATTGACTGTGTTTGTTTATCATCTAAAGTTTGAGTCTGTTTATCACTAAGCACAGGATGTTCAGACGGTTGTAACAGCCCATTGACAGGTACAAACAAGGGGCGATTTACATTATCGCCACATTCGACGGTGGCTTCCCTAGACAGCAAAACTCGAGGGTCTTTTGTTATCTCACTTACAGGTAAAACCTGATTGACTTGTTGTACCTGTGTAATCGGAAAAACGTGATAGTCTGGATAACAGGCACTCCCCATGGAGTTACCAGGGTGTGGTGGATGTGTACCGTTAAGCTGTATTTGAATGTGCTTGTCCTGTGGCATTGTATTATCGGGGCTCAACTCAAACACGAGAGCGTTCTGTCTCAGCCAGTCAACTTGGCCAGTGCTTAAACGACCCAGTAACCCAGCTAACGCCGTTTCGATCTTACAAAGCTCTTCCTGGGCGTGAAAGTACTGTTCTTCTACTTCTTGCCTGGACAGCGTGTCTAGCCTCTGCTCAAGCGTCAGGCGGTGAATACGAATTAGAGATTTCCAGTACATCTCCTGCTTGCGAAGACTGTTGTAGTTCCAGAGAATGTCGTCTAAGCACTGCAAGGACATCATGCGAGAGTTGTACCGAGATAACTTGGATGATGGCGGGTGATGTCCGGCTGTGTAGCCAGCAAGAGCTAAGTTAGGGTCCGTATGCCTTATAAGGACTGGTGCTGTGGAGGTCAGTTTCGCGTGACTCATATTTGCAGATGCGGTGGGGCTCAAGTCTGGGTAGCTTGTAGGAATGGAGTGTAAATCTGGGTATCCTATACTAGTAGGTGCCGTGAGGTTGAGATCATAAATAGTCATGGGGTAATCCACAGAAAGCTCTTCTCCTGGCTCCCACTCTTGCTGATCAATACTCGAACGGACCGAATGCGAGTCGGACAAATCTTTTTGGTTGTGATCCATGCACCTAAGACCGCTTGAATGTGTGGTTAAGTTGTGATCTGAGCTTTTTGAGATGGAGTCAGCTAAGGGATTCCTTGCATGTTGGTTCGTCACTAGCGAGTTCATTGATCGCGAGTTGTGAATTGTAGAATCCACGACGCGCGAGCCATTATGTGACAAAGTAAACGAGTTAATCGAGGAGTTTCCTTGAACATTAGAGCACTTCCCAGCATCGGAGAGCAGGCTTTCGACCTCCCGGTCCATGGAATCACCAGATACCAGCTCTGGTCTCCTTGCCGACCTGTCATTCAGACGCTCTGATGACTGACCCCTCCCCGGAAAGGCCGGGGAGTAATGGCGACCATCGGTTATCGAGTATTCTGTAGTCGCGGCACGGGTTAACCTGATGTGCGTCCCGTCAGAACTACTGGCAAGGCTCTGAGAGGTTTCGTGGTTACGTGATAAAGGAGAAGTATGGTTAGAAGACGTAGGTTCATTTTGATCAATACTCCAGTACAAAGGCTCATTAACAGATGAATACCCATTCATCTGTGGACTATTCTTCTCCTGCTTCAAATCTCGAAGTTCTCTATCAATATTTCTCTGCTGTTCTGCCAACCTGTCCATCTCGCACTCGATGACATCCTTATCCCTTGAAGATCGAAAATCTAGAGATGAGCTTCTGGAAAAATCGTCTTTACTTATTGCAAGCTGACGGACAGGTGGCGCCTTGGTACGCTTCGCTCGAGGCTCAGACACTTGTCTTTGCTCGGAGAGTGTACTAAATCTGTGTGGATAGTTCCCGCTCTTGTCCGTGGTTGGTACAGGGGGCAGGGTGTTACTGAGTGGGTCCCAAGACCTGTGTGTGCGCTGTGCGGTGCTAAAGGGTGGCCTGGCTGGGGCAGTATGGAGTAACGCGTCATCACTCAAGACATGGCGTCTGCTTCGAGAGCCTGTGGTTTGATGGTGTGACGGTGGTCCTATGCTTGTTGGTAGTTCTGGATTACTAGTGGCGATGTTCGCGGCTGTTTGCCTGAGAAATACAAAGCACAATAATAAAAAGTGATGGATATAATATAGTTAGACTCTGCTGAAGAAACATTTTTTTGCGTGAGAATTTTTATAATTTTGAAAAATATAATTATCTATGCACTATTTCTCACTTTAAAAAAGAATCATGGATTGATTTCCACGGCGATTTAAAAATGGATTTTTTTCGACATTAACAGACACGTCACAAGTCAGAACCAATATCACTAAATAATCGTTTAGCTTTCAATATCAAACTCTTAACTTACACATCCCCATAAGTACGTAGATATCAAGAAAGCATAGACATTTAGTGTCACAACGGCCACATTTAGATTGAAATACCAGTACTAGACACCACAAGTTATCACTAGCCATTACCAGCTATAACAAGCCACTAACACAATCATCCTGCCTTGTATAGAAATACAGACAAAAAGCTCCTTCAGAATATTAATTCTTATTATCGTTTACCTGAGCGAGATCTTAGGGTTAAATACCCCAATATCTTCAACCTCAGTGCCTCCGTTAACCATATCCTTCCCTCCACCGCCCTCTGGTGCCTTGATCACCCTCTCCAGCTGCCGACACTTCTGAACAAGCAGTCTCGCCAGGCTCTTGTGCTGTGTGCTGTGCGTTGTGTCACACAGTGCCAGCAGAGAGTTCAGCTCGTCAGGGTGAGGAGGAGGGTAACGGTTAAGGAAGTCTGCCAGTTTGGCCCTGTAGCGCCGAGGGTCCTCGTAGTAGCTTGGGTCAAGAGCGGACGTTGAGCCACAAGTGCTGAGGGACCACGATTTTGTTGCTGCTCGATACCAAGTGTTCGCCTGCAAACAAACAAAAAATAGACAATAAAAAAAAAATAGAAAATTTTACGCGTCCTGTATTCCAAAACAATAAGCTATTTTTGCGACAAAGAAAAGTAAAAGTACGCAAGTAAAGATCATTGGTCAATAACTATTTATCAAAGATACCCAAATAATTATTCTCACTTAGAATGCAAATGTTCAAAACGAACACTGGCAGATGATCATGTAATCCGCAAAGATCCAGGTAGGATTTCTCAGACTAGCCTTCCTCTTTCATCTAAGGCACAGCCTGATGGCGTGACCTGACGAAAAACACCCATGGGCTTAGGTAAATACCATTATAACCAATTGTTGCGAGGTTAGGTGCCTTCGAGAGCAGCACTATTCATTTCCGAGATCAGCACTATTCATTTCGGAGAGTATTCACTTCCGAGAGCAGCACTATTCATTTCCGAGAGCAGGGATATTAATTTCCGAGAGCAGCACTATTCATTTTCTCCTCTAAGTACGGGGCTAGATAAACTTTACCTGTCATCATATAACCGTACAGGAAAAAGAATTTTTTTTCGTACCTTTTCCAGCAAGGCGAAAAACCTGTAGTTCTGCTCAATCTCCACGCGTTTGGCCTCAAGCCTCTTGGCAAAACTCGTCAGCACGTTGACACAGGTATCAGCATGCGCCTGCAGTGACTTGTGGTCAGCATGCCCCTCCCGGATGAGCTGATCAACCTCCGCTAGAATTTCTTTGCCGTCGTAAATCACTTGCTGTAGGAAGGTACCAACGCGAGTGAGCATATGGCAGGCGAATGATGTAATGGAGGGCATCACGGAAATAAACCAAGTGTTAGAGTAATAGCGAAAAGGTGGCCACCCAGAACTTCTTATCAGGAGTCAATTTCGCCAGTTAAGCGTAGCTAAGAAAAGCACAAGGTTTGACGAAAACCTCCAGCCTTGGTAAACCTTGCCAAGTAAAATACTAATAAGCAGCGCTTTTCCTAATAAATCTCTCTTGGTGGTCACTGTACTGTGCTTTCAAATGTGATACCTCTCCCATTCCAAGTGTTACTAACTGTCAGCCGATTTTGGAAATACCTTGGCGGGCGTGTAGCACTCGCTATCAAATTGCGTCTTAAGTTGCTCGGCAGACGCCAGTGTGGACGTTGTGCACGAAAGCTTGTCCAAGTGAATGCTGCCGCGCTGGTGAATCCAGGACTGAACCTGTCAAACACGTTATAACCAGCCAATCAATACCGTTTCATTTAAATCACTCTAGTGGTCTGAGGTAAGTAATCAATGCTGCATTCTGATTGGTGGACCAATTATCAAAAACCCAGAGCAGACAACAGCTATACAAACTCACCTAACAGTGCGATTTGACTAAAAAATATTTCTTTCGATCTCATGGTCTCGGGGTCAATAGACAATGACTATAGAACAGAGCCCATTGGGCCAGCAAATAATTTGAGAATCGCGAAATTCAAGGGACGCGAAAATCCAAGTAATAAGAAACATGATTTTCTGCAATTTATGGCGTAGATCCAACGTTTCTGAATCAAAACGGAGACAAACATCTAATTTTTCAACGAAAAACTTTCACAGCTGTGTCTATATCTCGGGAGGCTTAATAGCCGTTATTGATTTACCTTGTTCATAGACTTCTTCAAGTGTTGCGCGTCCGCTCTCTGGGACAGCAGTGAGTCCGACTCTTTCCAGGCAGCGTCGAGCTGGTTGCGCGCCTTCAGCAGGTTCTTCTGCAGCGCCTGTACCGTCGACATCATGATCCCAAACAACGGAGACTTGGAGACCAGCGCGCACGCCTCGTCCATGTACGGCCGGCGAGTGTACTCAACCAGTAGGTCAGCCTCTTTCAGGGCCTCATCCAAGTACAGGTCCCTGTGTCAAGGTAACAAAAGCCTCATAAAACAGCAGGGCCGTAACAGGGAGGGGAGCGCGTTTCACAAGTATATCAGTCCATCGTGTTTTTTACTTATCACTTCCGTAAGGCAATGGAATAAGTCAGAACCCTAACCCTTCCCATAACACCTTGAAAACTTAAAAATAACGCGCCCCAGTACGTGGTAGCACTTAGACTACTCCTTGAGGTTCACAATAGTACGAGTGCATGTGTGCTATAGCCTGTAAGCACTGTCACTGGATGGGCATGCATTCCGATGCTGTTAAGGATGTTAGAGGATGCTGCACTGTTTGTACAACAGTTGCTCTGAAACCCCACAAAAACGCTTGATTCACTAGCTATGCCTTAGAATGAACCTGTAGGAGCCTTACTTCCTTATCTGTGCCTTCTTGACTTGCACATTCTGTAGTAGTGTGTCCACGTGCGAGGGCATGCTACCAGACACAAGCTTCCGCAAGTCGCGTGTCTCTTGAAGCGCTGTCGGCAAGTAGCTCAAGACGTCATCGACTATCCGGTAAAACTCCTCCAATCGCTTAACCAGATAAAACAATAAAACATTGCGTGTTACATAATACACTAGTATGCGTGCTATGATAAAATTGGTCCCAAACCAATTTTATAACTCGATGTTAAAGCTATGTTAACCGGTTCGGTAAATGGTTCAACACGTTTTTCCCATACTAACGAAAAAGTGTAAACATATTAGAGGCATAGAAATGACATGACAAGAGGTACATAAAGGGATACAAAGAGTCTTTACGATGTCACAGCAAGTCAACCAAAGCCACACAACAGCACCAAAAAATAAAAGCGTTACTTTGTCACTCACCCTTTGGAGCTGCACCCAGGCCCTATGGGTGTATTCCAGTTCACCGCCAAAACAGCGCAACAGCTGGTTAGCGTCCACGTATGTTTGCAAATCAGCGGTGCTCTTTAGTGCTGTCATCTGGACAAGTGAGGGATAACAATGAATTGTGTGAATGATTAAAAACTCACTTTTGTGGAGGTGTACTTGTTTCTTACAGTACAGCAGTCATAACATTCGCAGTAAAGTAAATGGGTTACACCAGTACAGCAGACATATAATTTCAAGTGCAGAGTAGATCAGACAAATGCAAGATGTCTAAAAAATGTTTACCTGGAAATGCAATTTCCCTTGTCTCTGTCCACTATGAATCTCCTTTGCTAGATGCTTCTTCACACTTTTGTCTTCGGGAAGAATTAGATATAACACCCTCACTCTCCCAATACTTGCCTGGAATCAACCAACGCTAAGTTTATCAGGGCTCAAATTATGATATAGTATGCATTGAAATATTTTTATAAAATCTTTCAGCGCAAAATACAGCAGGCATCAAAAAGAGCAAAATCATAAGTAAAAACATACATTGGTGTATAACTAGTACACTTTCTTTTACCTACATCCCTTGTTTTCTTTCTTATTTATAAAGTGTCCAATGTTAAACCACAAAACTTTTTAAACAAAAAAAAACCTGAGACAAAGACAAAAAACACCTTGCATCCCCTGTTATAGTTGTAACTATTGAGTATGCAATCCCAAACTACCTGTAGTGTATGAACCAAATCCAAAACCAAAGTAACAAACTCCCTTCCTGCTTTTCTGTAGTCAACTAAAACAGCAACTCCTATGTTGGAGAACCAGATCCTACAAAGAAAAACAGATACAGTAGTGTACAGTAGAAACACATTAAACAACATCAACATCACCCAGAATTCAGGGCCCTAGCAGGGGGTGGGACATTGGGGGAAATGTGTCCCCCCCAATATTTTTAAAAATTATAGGAAATGACCAGTAGAGGCGTGGTTCCCTCCTAATATTTTCTTAATGTTTCTGAATTGTGCCCCCCCCCCCCCCCCCCCAACCTAAATGGCCTAGAAAGGATTTCGTTTTCAAATTGTTTTCCTCTGGAGATTGTTTTCAAATTATTCCGTTTTCGGTCATTGTTTCCACCTTGACGAGTGGACAATACCTGTATCTATAATAAAAAGGTTGCATTTTCAAACAAAAAGGACACCTAGGTGGGGACAGGGTCTAAGATGTCAGGTGTTAGACCTACCTGGCCAGGTAGGCAAGGTACTTTAACAGCTTTAACATGTCTTCCTGGCTTATTTGAACTAGGTTTGCCTTTGTTCCTGGTGGCAAACATATCACAGGGTACCCACTCTTATCATGCCCACCTGTAAATAGATAAGATAATAGATAAGCAGTTTCGTTAGAACTCACAGGGCCAAAGACTTCAACTACTAAGTGTTTTTCAGAGAAGGTGGGGTCAAATTAAGATACAGCTAAATCATTACGGTTACCTTCTTTGTGATCAACCTTTACATGTAGTTGAACTTATGATTTGATCTTCTACTAATAAAAGCTGAGTGCTTTGATAAACACACTATACCTGGCATCAGAGCAGCCTGTGAAAGGATGACCTCATCGGCGGGCATGTACATCTGCGCTGGCTCCTTACCCATCTGACACATCCAAAAATCTCATTTGACGTACTATCCAGTGGCAAACATACACTAAAACTTACCAATGATAATTTTTAATTACCACAACTACCACCGTTAACAGCAGTAGGAGCCAAAAGATGGCAAAGCAAACAGTGATTTTTTTTTACCTAGATATTTTGGTGTGCAGTTGACAAACTGCCTACTCCCAATATTTTTAATGAGACAAATTTCCCCAAAATGGTCTCTAAGAATGACCGAGCTACTACCCTGTGACGCACGAATTGTCCCCAAGCTAGCCAAAACGTGCCAGCTTATAAAAAATAACAGGGCATGCAGATATTTACAACCATCCATTGTTCTCCAATCTGAGTTGTGCATAGTAAGCGGCTGTCAAAATCTGACGTATCAAACTTCCCAGATCTGTCAGCAATATCCATTAACTGGAGTTGGAAAAAGAACTATTTTGAAATATTCTTATGTGTAACCAGCGTTTTCAGAGGTAAGCAGGAAGTTGCTAGTTTATCTGTCAGGATGAAGTCCAGTAAGTGTAGATAATACTGGTCCAGAGCACACAAACAAATTCTGTAGACAAAATAAAGTTTTACAATCTATTGTCTGACTTCTTTTTAACTTATATGCATGAATAGGTTGTACCTTTTGTGTCGCGAAAGATTTGTTTGACAATTTCTTTGACAGCACAGCAAAAAGTCACTCTTGCCCTAATTCTAATAACCAAATCATAGTTTGCTAATAAAACTGTTTTGGCCTAAAAAGCTTAGCAAAATGCTCTATATGGTGTTTGCAATAGAGGTAAGACACTTGTAGAATATTTGAAAGAGAATGCTGTATCTACTTGAGTCTCTCTTTGCTATATTGTGACTTCTTGATGTTGCCAGTATATGTTCCAGCACATGAATACATTTTCTTGTTTATCTTGAGCTGCTAATGAAAACCAGATGCGTCTTTAAGACATAACTGTCATTAATTGGTGGTTTGTGCAGGACTGTCCATCGCAGTAACTAAGGGCTTAAGATTCTGAGTTATTTGTATGCCCTGCTATTATTTATGGGCAGGCACGTTTCGCCTAGCCTACCGCCCTTGCACATAGGATCTAATCTCTCTTGGCACATGTAAATGGATACAAATACCAAGCTTGGTGGTCTATAACCCAGATGGCTTGACGAGATTGCTGCAATTTCCCATGGAAAGGAGGATGAATTGCCTTGTATTATACTGCGTAACATCCTTTTTACCAATTTCACTCATAAAGGAAGAATAATTACAAAGAGCCTAGCACAAATATGAGACCAATTTCTTTTGGCCATTCATGTATAAAATATATCTGAGGATCATAGCAAATCACACATAAATAATGGGCAAGAAGTCACTCTTTTAAAGCAATAATAAATGTCATGGTAGAACCAATTAACCCTAGATAATAGCTATGTAAAACAGATACCTTTACAGCAAAATTCCATAAGAAATAGTTATGATAAGAGGTATGACCATGCAAACAGGAACAGGATTTATTTGGATTTTTTGTGGAGTGTACACCACAAATTCTCAATCAAAACAAAAGTTGATTACCTATACCAATTTAGAACCCAAAAATTCTGGGAATTAAAAGGCATAATATATAAGATTTATATCAATCTCGATAGTAAGCAAAGTTCACGTCATTGGCATATTAACAGAATGTGAGGGGGAAAAAGCCCAAATAGTCGTGTTCGTGAACCAGAAGAATGAATACAATACACCAAAAAATTGGAAATCGACTATGCCGAAATGGCAGAGTCGAATTCCAGTTTTTGGTGTATTATAACAAAATGTGAAGGGTATACTACTAACTATATACTATAACAAAAAAAAATAATAAAACAATCCAATTTCGCCTACTCGAACACGAGGTATTTCGATCCAAATGTTGTTCGACGATTTTATCGCATATCATCGCTATCTCTTTTGAACATGTTTTCGGTCGAAGGTTGTTGCACACCGTGACAAATCAACGTTTGGAACGCAGGAAAGATAACACATTAGCATCTGCACACTAGAACATCCGGTCTCAAAGAACAGCCTACGCGAACCATACGAAAATTTCCCTCCGATATCAAGTGAATTACGACTATTTCGATGATTTATCACTAAAAGCTGGCGAATAAATCAATAAATAGTATTTCATATGACAGAACAAAACTACTACAAGTTCTTGTATTACTGTGGCTATCGGAAGGTAGGCCTTTAGAGATACATGCGAGAAATCATCAAGTAGAAAACTCTAACCTCTAAATCAACATTAAAAATTTAACCAGCTCTATAATAAAATAAAGGTTTATTTTTGGCCAATATGTCGGAGAAGGATGGATGCCTTAAATTTTAGAAGACCGATAACCACGGCTCGAAAGATTTGAACGACAAGTTGTCAGTTGTTTTTTTCTTCCCGGTAGTCAAGTACTTACACACTCTTTGATTCAAAAAGGCAAAAAAAAACTACCATTCTAAACCAAGGCTGGAGGTAAAAGTTTGAAGAGTTTGAAATACTTTGGCTATTGAGTTCAGATTTGACGGCTCTCGCTCGTAATTTGAAGTATGAATGAACCTCAAATTTAGATGATGGAAAACTTGGTAAGAACTATTAACGATAATACTATTATTTTGTCAACTTACCTTGCTAATTCCGGTCAGTCCGCTTAACAGGGTTAAATATTTTCATCTGTGTTTGCATTGTAATGTAGTTTATGATAGTTGGAGACTCCAACGTGGTTTTGACAGTTCACGAGTGTTTGCTGCTTTTTGTCGCTAATTCTGACTCAAAATCGCTGGAAAAGAACTCTCAAAAGTCGGTAAAATCCCATCCATATCTTAAATATAAGTGATAATCTCTCTGTGAGGGTCTGCGGTGGATTTCATGTAAGATTTGCCAGAGATTTGCGGTTATGCAAACCAAACAAATTGCGTAGTACCGTGGAATGTTTACAGTGAAATATTGACGCGGCTTATTTTGTAGGGGGAGGGGTGGGTGAGGCATGTGATATGTTATTTTCCGTAAATTTCACACCTTAATCCCCTTTAATCGAAAAAAAAGGATCAGCAATTTCGCATAAAGTAACAACGTCATAATTAATTGAAAAGAAATCGAGAATTGTGTGAAATCGTAGAAAACGCAGTTTTATAGTTTATCCACGGTCTAAATCAAAGCGAGGGACGCCTGGCATAATCGTCCAAAGACAGCACGTCCAAAATCAAAATCTGAGGCTGGAATCTTATTCGTAGCATTGCTAAAACTTATGGATATTCTTAAAAACAACACAGCACAAGAGACGACTCTGCTATGTACAACTTCCAAGTATCATAGAAAAAGGGGAGGAATTCTAAACGTTCGGGGGATATCTCGGTATCTGAACACATCTACCTCACAAGGCAAACGGAATGTTGTTGTCAGCTCGTATCTTTTGGGCTTTCTCGCATTACACTGGGTGTGGCTTCAAGCAAAAGGGAACAAGTCAACTCCAAAAGGGACAGGGACAAACGAAGACGAGGGGACTTTAGAGAATATAGTGGAAAAAAATGGAAACATCAACACATGAAGACCGAGGGAGGACTCATGAAAATTCATATTATAGGGAGATGTTTAGATTTTGTATTTATTTTGTATCATTCGCTTGTACTGAAATGCTCTTGATTTGGCAAAATTAAACAACTAGATTATCTACACTACAGAGCCTTGTCATCAAAGGGATCGTACCCCCACCTAGCCTCCAACGCGCCGCTCTTGACCGCGCTTCCCTAGGCCCCACGAGCTCGAGGCTAACGCCCACCCCTCCCTCACATAAGATATAAGAGGGCTACCCTGGAAACAAGAATAGTCAACGGTTTGCGATCAAACGTATTGGTAAAAAAATATAGAGAGACTCTTTCTGTTTTGTAAGAACCCTTATAATAAGAACGTTAGGTTGAGATTTTAAGAACACACTAAGGACAAGCCGAGACTCAGATAGCAGATTATTGCTTTGTTAGTATTTTGTACCGCGGTGATCCTAGATACTAATCCCTCAAATACTAATCAGATTTTAAAAACGGACAGGGGGGAGTACTTCATAAATCAAAATAATAATAAATACCTTTTTACCGAGTAAAATTAGCTAGAATCTATGGAATGGCATTATAATTTTGGTTTCTTAAATTATCTACAACAACTTCTGTAATTTGTGTGGATCCTAGACTAATGTCTGATAGGAATAATTTGTCTGGTTTCTGGTTTAGGAGCTTGTAAATTTCTATGCAATACACAAGGAAATAACTATAATATACATTTCTAAAACGTTTCTATACCGATTAAGCGGTAAGTTTTCAAACAGCAGTGTATGTATCGTTTACTTTTGTACTTGTCTACGGTGAAGACCACCCACGTGGAAGTCACGCTTGGACGTCATGCTTGCTACATCAACAACGGTAACTGCTCTACATCGCACCTTTACGGAGAGTTAAATATAAACTGGACTTGAATTGAACGGAATAAGACCAGAATAAAATAAAATCATCCGAAAGAAGGATATTTTTTTAGATCTGCATCCGTTTTTGGACCAGTTTCTGAACTGTTCAAACAAAAACAAAAAAAAAAATGAAAAAATGTTCCTACCTAGCCGCTATTTATTCCTACCTGGCTTCTATTTATACGAACAAATTCATTCCCCAGTATTTTTATTTAGTCGTTTTATACTATGTGTATGTGTGCGATCGCCTTTTGAATATTTCACGCTAGTGATGACTAAAATAGAAATTTAGCCTAAATCCGCTAAATTGCGGGAAAATCGCTGTATTTTCAGTCGTACACTCTAATTCTATGCAGAAAATAGGTATTTTTTTATTCTTTTTGTTATTAACGATTACCCCCCCCCCTTGCTTTTAGTTTCTGTTTATTTTCTGATTAGTATCTGTTTAGTATCTAAGAGATTTTAGTATCTAGGATCACCACGGTGTATCAGTGTAATGTGCTCTAAGATGCAGACTCAAATTGTGTTCATAACTAACAACAAACTTCAATGTTATTGCCCTTGACCATTGTGTATTTCTCTCTCTAATAATTCACTAAAATTGAAGAACATAATCAAGAACATTTTCAGCTATAAAATGCTACAAAAATAATTCGACCACTACTGAAAGAGCGCAGCCCTTTTTTAAAATATCGTAATCTTTAGTTGTTGATATATAAGGGTAGTATTGGGTTAACAATTTCGCCACAGGTGCGTAGCTATATTGAGTAAGCATTCCCCGTCGGTAGTCAAAAAGGCTGTAGTGACTATTTCGAAGTGATATCTACGCCTACGAAGAAGCCCCCTTCCCCGCGAGCTCAACTAGGCCAGGAGAAAGAAAGCCATACAAAACAGGAGAAACGTTTTTCCATTTTTTATTCAACTATAAAAATGCAACACAAAGTGCATTGCGGGTTCAAAGTACACTGTGTTGTAACTAAGAACGGGAAAACCCTAAGGGAAATGGGGAAATTTGAAATGAAGAACATTAAATTGTTAATTGTCACTTCAGCTCAAATTGTGCGACTATTTCGACAAATCCAAATTGAAAAATTTTGAGCCTAGAAGCACTTCCTGTGGACGATGGAAGGACCAGACTCGTCGTATTCCTGCTTGGAGATCCACATCTGTTGGAAGGTGGACAGGGAGGCGAGGATGGAGCCTCCGATCCAGACGGAGTATTTCCTCTCTGGTGGAGCGATGATCTTGATTTTCATGGTCGGGGGAGCGAGGGCAGTAATTTCTTTTTGCATGCGGTCGGCGATGCCTGGGTACATGGTTGAGCCTCCAGACAGGACAGTGTTAGCATACAAATCTTTACGGATGTCGACGTCGCACTTCATGATGGAGTTGTAGGTGGTCTCATGGATACCAGCGGCTTCCATACCCAGGAAGGAAGGCTGGAACATAGCCTCGGGGCACCTGAAGCGCTCGTTGCCAATGGTGATGACCTGTCCATCAGGCAACTCGTAACTCTTCTCAAGGCTGGAGCTTGAGGCAGCGGTCTGCATTTCTTGTTCGAAATCTAGAGCAACGTAGCAGAGCTTCTCCTTGATGTCACGGACAATCTCACGCTCAGCGGTGGTGGTGAAAGAGTAGCCACGCTCTGTCAGGATCTTCATCAAATAGTCGGTCAGGTCACGGCCAGCCAAATCCAGACGGACGATGGCGTGGGGCAGAGCGTAACCCTCGTAGATGGGCACGGTGTGGGTGACACCATCACCAGAGTCCATCACAATACCGGTGGTACGGCCAGAAGCGTACAGGGAGAGTACGGCCTGGATAGCGACGTACATGGCGGGGCTGTTGAAGGTCTCGAACATGATCTACATGGAGAACAGATAAAACTGAGTAAACATTTGGCAATATGGATGGAATACGGAAATTTGGATAATCTATCGAGCTTTGGTAAAAAATCTAGCAAAAGATTAAAGCATTTTTCAACCTTTTTAAAACGAATAGAGAAGACATCTGTTCTTAGGTAGGATCTTGTAAATAACAAATAACGGACGGATATCAGTACTAATCATGACATATCATAGATATTGCAATGTCCTCGAAGAAAAATGTTCGCTTTTATTAAGTAATAGCCTAAGTGTTCTAATGCAATGACAGGAAAAAAAAAACGCAATCAATCCGTTTGTAACGACGGATTATCTTTAACATTTTTGTGAACGAAAAGAAATTGAATTCATGCATGAAATAATTATGCTGGATCATTAGTTATTGCATGACTGTAGTACAGTCATAATAATGAATATTCAAATATCGTTTGTCTTTCCTGTACGGAGAAATGACTTATGTGATTTTCCGACTATCAATGCATGTGCTCGAGAAATGGAGTGAATATGTCTACCTAAGCGAGTGTCGTGTTTAGATAAAACGAATACGATTTGCTATGAAAAAGAACGCATAAAATTTCGCTGATAAAACAACAAATAAATCTTGAAAAATCGACTTATAAGTGCATCTCATATCACATAAAATAACTGTTTTTATCACAAGGGATAGTATAGGTGGAAAGAAATTATTTAATCGCTCTTCGTTTCGCGCCGGGTGGTATAAAAGCCTTCAAGCAAAACCGGTGGGTGGCACTTTACAACCGGCATCACAAGCCCATCAAGAGCTATCTGACCAATCATAGCGAACGTTACCTTATAAGGGCAAAAACCTAGCACTTCGATGTGAAGTTTAATTTACATTTTCTATAAAAACAACGCCCTTCAAAAAGTTAACAAGCGAATTTAACACATTTAAAAATCTTCAAAATGAATATTTGTCTTGTGTTCGCATAGCGAAACTTCTGGCCACTTTAAGATTGTTCAGAGAAGCAATGTGAGTTCTTGTAATTGCTGGGTGCATTTCCATGTATTTTGAATACGGCATTTCCGAAATAAAACTACAGACAACACTCGCAAGCAGAAAGCCACATAATGCGATACAATGAAGATTAAACCGTTTGAAAATTGATGCAATTGGGCATGTCAGCATAGGTAAATGGTAGAAAAATATCTTCAGGAAGAGAAATTGAGATATATTTTCTTAAAGCTTATAAGTAAACTTTACACCATTCAACAAACATAATTTTGGAGGCGTGTCTCATGTAAAAAAAGTATCGATTGCAGATCTGTTAACACGTTGAAAACACTAGCAAATTATGTCTACGAGATTATTTAGGGTACGCAAGGCCAGAACGGGGTTCCTACCTGTGTCATCTTTTCTCTGTTGGCTTTGGGGTTGAGGGGAGCTTCTGTCAGGAGAACAGGGTGCTCTTCGGGAGCAACGCGAAGCTCGTTGTAGAATGTGTGATGCCAGATCTGCAAAAAACATATATAGTTCGTTATTCCCGGAATATGCAATGCCGCACTATTGAACAATTATCCAAAGTGATTGGTACGTGAAACGCTGCACAAATCGGCTGGACTATTTGAAGAATTATATTACCTTCTCCATATCGTCCCAGTTAGTGACGATCCCGTGTTCGATGGGGTATTTCAGAGTGAGAATACCTCTCTTGCTCTGGGCCTCGTCTCCGACATAGGAGTCTTTCTGGCCCATACCGACCATAACGCCTTGGTGGCGAGGTCGGCCGACGATGGAGGGGAAAACGGCACGGGGAGCATCGTCTCCGGCGAAACCGGCCTTGCACATACCGGAGCCATTATCGACAACGAGGGCAGCAACTTCGTCATCCATATTTTCTTAATGTTCAGTTTACTTCTACGCGGAGACTTGATGCAGCGTCACTTGGAGCTCGTGGAGTGATGACTCGAGAGCACAGGTGTGGTATTTATGGCCGTGTCGTGGACACACATGGGTGATTGATCACAATGGCGCGTGAATAATTAAAAGTGCTTTGCGTGACCAGGACGGCACTGCTAAACCCCCAATTCTCACTTAAAACAATTCGTGACGTAGACGTGACTGTCTCGCACGGAATGGCGAGGCTTGCTTAACGATCTGACATAATTATTATTAATGAACAATAAATAATGCTAGCTGAAAATATACGAGAATCTTCACGCACAAAAATACAATACTTTGACTTTAATTCATTACGAAATTATATCCTTACATGGTTTATAAACCAAAAGCCGCAGTTTTTAGATAGATAGGCAACACAGTTCGTTGCGGGTTGCGCCGTGACAACAATATTGAATTGTGTGTGTAGCCAGCTGATGTCATGCTAATTCTAATGATAATCCCCAGGAATAGACAATTACTTGAAATAAATAATACGTCGCTAGGGTGCTGCTATCGCGTCAAGCATTCGAAAGTTAGAAGTCTTGACTAAATATGGAGGTGAATAAAAGACAAACATATTAAACTTACAAATAATGCATATCATTGCGTTTTGACTTCTGGAATATCAAAGAACTATCGGAGCTTATAGTAAAATGTGGGAATATTGTGAGAAAAGCAAGTAGCCGATATTGATTTTATTTTTCCCGCAGATGCTAAGTATAAAAAGAGTGGATTAAATAGAAGTTTAAGAAATATCGAAAATGAGAAGTGAATTTATTATTCTACTGCGAATAAAATGAGAATCTTAATACAAACAAGGGTGTACTGCAAAATATGAAACGGATCTTTAAAAATTGCAAAAATAAAGTCCTTTAATACAATAGCAAACAAGATACTGCAGATGCTTATTCCGCGGGTCCATATTACGGTAATACCACAGGAGGACCGGTAATTATGGACAAGGTCCCTTTGAGTGTACGGAGGGAAGTTTGCCCAAATAAGGCAATAAAATACTAAACTCGGACCGTCATGTGATGCTGAATTGTTCGTATCTTTGATCACACTTCGGTGATTAATCCCAATGGAACGAGGTACAACGCTCAATTATTTATGCGATTTACGTCGAGAACATTCCTTTAAACACTTCTCTTTCTTCAAGAAACTTCACCTACTAAGGCACGAATTCCACTGAGTACTTCTAAAATCCAGCTTCTATACGACTATATACGGACTCAGAAAGCAGGGGTTTCGAAATCTACCACGACAGAACAGTAATTGCCTTCTAAAGAAAGTTTTTAAACTTTAAAATCTAAGCTTTTGTAGAATGGATTGTCAGCGGGAGGAAAAGTTGAACGCATGACTATTCGGCGAATGTCTACCTGTTGAACTTGAATAGGCATCTTATTAATATAAGGATTCTCGATTGACGGTCGAATGATAGAATAGGCATCTAATTAATATAAGGATTCTCGATTGACGGTCGAATAATAGGATAGGCATCTAATTAATATAAGGATTCTCGATTGACGGTCGAATGATAGAATAGGCATCTTATTAATATAAGGATTCTCGATTGACGGTCGAATGATAGAATAGGCATCTTATTAATATAAGGATTCTCGACTGACGGTCGAATGATAAAAGTCTTTAAAGCATTTTTTCTAAAGATGGATAATTATAATAATAACAACGATGATACGCGGTTTGAGCTATGTGTGTGCTCTTGGCAACTGCTAAACCACCTATAGCTCCCGTAAGACTTTGAATTCTTATCGGGTTACATTTTGCGCGCTCTGATTGGGTCAACAGTTGTTAACAATTTGCATCGATTTTGCTCGGTCGGGAGCCTTCTCAAGTGTTGACCAATGAGACGAGTGTTATCCGTTAAAAATTCAAAGTGAAATTTACAGATGATAAAACTGTGTTAAAATTGGAGGCGTACAAAAACCATCACAGAATAAACCGACAAGCTAAATAATTTTTACATCATGAATACATTAAAATGTTAACAAAAACGAACACTTCTAAGGCAGAAAGTATACATAAACAGTTAATTGAATAATGACTGAAAATAACAGTAAAATCCCAATCCCAATCAAAATCAGATAATACGTAAAACGACATTAATTCCACCGATGGCCAGAAACAGTACATATTCCAGGAGACTGCCTTTGGAATAAGCCAATTAAAACAACATCCCATCTTTGTGAGAATAAGGAAAACTTTTTAAGAGATTAAGAATCGTACCCAATACACAAGGCTTCTCTGAAAGTCTTTATCTACATATTTCAAATCAGATTTAGGTATTCTTTAAATACTATGGAATACTGGGGAGCAGGGGAGTCCCTGATCTTACTTTCTAAAAAGAATGTACTTATTGCGCATAGGTATGCGGGAGGTGCAATCATCACGCCAATCTTTACTTATAATCCATTCACCACACCATAGTTAGGATAACACTCATCTAACTCCCACTCACTATTTTGCGTGTTCTCGTCTGTGGATGCGCAGATCCCTTGATGAGGAAAACGTCTTCCTACACCCGTCACACCGGAACTTCCCTTGCGTTAAATTGCTGGTACCACATGACGCGCTACCACGTGACCTTAATGTGGCTTGAGCAATCGACTTGACGTCAGTTGTGACACGTGACTTCGGTTCCAAGCTCTTTTGTGATTCTACAGGTAAACGTGACCTTGAGGAGACTGGATTCGCGGCTCTTTTGTCACGTGCCACGGATCCGGTCTGTCCAATCTTCCTTGGCGATCTTGGGCGCGACTTGCTTCCATAATCCTTATGCTCTGATAAATGCCTTTTCAGCTGTGCCTCGGACCGGAAAGACTTTTCGCATCTGGGACAAGCGATACCTTCAATGTCGCGACTATGGATCTTGGAATGCCTTTCCATGTGGTGCTTAGTTTTGAATGCTTTGTTACAAATGGCGCACGAGAATTTGCTTCCAGAGGTGTGCACAAGACGGTGTCTCTTCAGTGCCTTGTTCCGGGAGAATAACTTGCCACATTCAGTGCACTCAAATGAAGACTGTGTCTGATGAGATCTCGCGTGTTCCTGATACTCTTGGAGAGATGAGAACACTTGACTACACGTGACACAAACTGTATTTTCTCCTACACTCTTGCCGTGTGTCTTTGCATGGGCTTTGAGAGCGCCAATGTGAGAGAACGACTTATCACAGATCTTGCACTTAAGGCTTTCACATCTGTTACTCAAATGCTCTTTTAGCTCTCCTTCCGAGCAAAAGGTCTCTTTGCATGAGCTGCAAGAGGGCGACTTTTTATGGTTCATCGTGTGTCTCTTTAGATGGGCTCGAGTGAGTAAACTCTTGTCGCAAACTTCGCAGGTGAACTCTCTCTCGCCCAAAACACTCTCTTGGTGCTCGACAAGATACACATGTGTCGAGAAGAATTCATCGCAGTGATGGCACTTCCAGCCAGTTGTGTCCTTGGAATGAAACCGAACGTGCGTCTTATAGCTACTCACTCTAGAGAACACTTTATCGCAAACTTGACAAGTGTACGCCTCTTCCTTCTGTGAACTCTTTTCAGGGCATCCAGCACTAGAGTGTTGTTTCAGGTTCTCCTTGGAATCGAAAGTCTCTTTGCAACTGGAACAACGCGGTTGCCTTGTGTGTACCACTTTATGCGTTTTCAAATGGGCCTTCGTGATGAAACATTTTTCGCAGACGTCACACTTGAAATCACCTTCCGCTGTTACCTCCCTCTGGTGCTTAATTAGACTTTGACGATTTGAGAATGTTTCGTTGCAATGACTACACTTGAATGTCAAGGAGTTTTTGGAATGATACCTAAAGTGCGTCTTATAGCTACTCACCCTAGAGAACACTTTATCGCAAACTTGACAAGTGTACGCCTCTTTCTCCTGTGAACTCTTTTCAGGGCATCCAGCACTAGAGTGTTGTTTCAGGTTCTCCTTGGAATCGAAAGTCTCTTTGCAACTGGAACAACGCGGTTGCCTTGTGTGTACCACTTTATGCGTTTTCAAATGGGCCTTCGTGATGAAACATTTTTCGCAGACGTCACACTTGAAATCGCCTTCCGCTGTTACCTCCCTATGGTGCTCAATTAGACTTTGACGATTTGAGAATGTTTCGTTGCAATGGCTACACTTAAATGTCAAGGTGTCTTTGGAATGATACCTAAAGTGCGTCTTATAGCTACTCACTCTAGAGAAACCTTTATCGCAAACTTCACAAGTGTAAGTTTCTTGTGGTTTCTTTTTAGGGCATCCTGCGTTCACATGCGCATCCAAATTCTCTTTGGAATCGAAAGTCTCCTTGCACGAGGCGCAAGAAGGCGATCTGGTATGGGTCAATAAATGCCTTTTCAAGTAATACTGAGATAATAAACTCTTATCGCATTGTTCACACTTGAAATTGCCCTTGGCCTGGACCTCTTTGTGGTGTGCAATAAGATTTGCACGTGTAGGAAACATTTCATCACAGTGACTACACTTCAAGGATTTCGTCATTGTGTTGGAATGGAACCTCATATGGGTACGATAGCCACAAGCCATTTCAAACACTTTATCACATTCCTCACAAGTGAATGTCTGTTTCTCGCGGGTGTGAACTTTAGCGTGACGCGCCAACTGATCTTTTATCTTGAATGCTGCACTGCACTGAGGGCATTTATGTGGCCTTAAGTCAGAGTGGACCACGACATGTCTCATCATCTTGGAATAGGTAAGGAATCCTTTACCGCAGTGGGGGCAAACATTTTGTTTCAGAGAGCGGTGAGTTGTCCTGTGTTCTTGAAGCTGCTCAATGGTTTCAAAGACCTTAGAACATCGATCACAACGGAGTGGCTTATTGGCGGAATGGTTCAACTGGTGCCGGGTCAGCAAAAACTCGTGAGCGAACTTCCTATCACAGTGAGTACACTCATAGATGGGATCCCCAGGGTGGGATTTCAGATGTCTGCAAAGAGACGCGGCCGATTGTGAAACACTACCACACATGGTACACTTGAACACTTCTATTTTGGGCTTCGTGTGCGCTTTCCTTGGCTTCTTAGCAGGTGAAGGGGCGGGTATTTCTGCGTTTGAACGTGGCGTATCTTCATTGGCAGAATGAGTCATTTTGTCCACATTGGCGTGTTGTGCTTTTGAATGGGTCTCTAAGTCTCTCGGTCTTTTAAAGGCTCTGTCGCAGTCATCACAAGCGTAGGGTCTTTCTTGGTTATGACACAACATGTGGCGGTTAAGGTTAACAGCGCTACAAAATCTTTTATCACACGTGTTGCATTTGAATGCATCCCCCGAGGTGTGGGTTTTCAGGTGAATATTCATATCATTGAACCTCTTAAAGGCCTGTCCGCACTCACTACACGTGAATGGTCTCTCATCAAGGTGCTTCACTTGGTGGTTAATAAGGGCCGTCTTTGAGCGGAACTCCTTGTCGCAGACAGAACACACGAATGTAACATTTGCCATAGAGTGAGACTTCATGTGGAGTGCCAGGTAGTGGGGGGCTTTGAACGCTTTGTCACATTGGCTGCATGTGTATGGTCTCTCCTCAGAATGGCTGGCTTGGTGCCGCTCAAGGTTAGCATTTGTCTGGAAGACCCGATCACATGTGGGGCATGAGTGACCCACAGTACCGTCTACTGGCTCTGGGGCAGATGAGAACTCAGGATGTTCTGACTTTATATGGCTAATAAGTGACAATTTGCCTTCGAAGGTTTTCTGACATGTGGAACACTCGTGGATGTGATCAGCATTTGTATGTTTCTTTGAATGCATGGCCAACTGACAGGCCATTTTAAAGTTCTTACCGCATTCCATACAAACATGTGGTCTTTGATCTGAGTGAATGACCTCATGCTTGGCTAAGAATCCCTTTGAACTGAACACCTTATCGCATTGTGGGCATGGAAAACGCTGTTTATTGTGAATTTTAGCGTGGTTTCTAAGCAGTTTTGCGGTTTTATAAACCTTTCCACACTCATCACAACTGTAATGCGAATTACAATCATTCTTGTGTACTGTATACTCTAATTCAGTGCTGAATGTCACCTGGCATTGTATACAAGTGTATGGGTGCATGCTTTTGACATGCTCTTGTAGTCTAGCTTTGGCAGCAAACACTTCAGCACAATAATTACAGTAGTGCTTGTTTTTCCTCTTGTGCATCTTAATGTGCTCTTGAAGAATAAGCTCATTCTCACACACTGTAACACAAAGGGGGCACTTGTAGACCCCACCTGTCTTGAGAAAGCCAGGGCTGTGCGAGGACACCTGCACAAGACCCATGATTGGAAGGTGAGAATCTGACATGGGTGCAACGCTATCATCGTCATCATCTTCTCCATTGCAGTCTATAATCGAATTATCTTCATCATCAGTATCATCTTTATCCTCATCAGCTGCTCCTTCAACGCTGCAGTTCATAATTGAAAGGTCTTCTTCAGCATCTGCTGTTTGTCTTGTCGAGTAAAGGTGGTCATCGGTATGGTGATCATCCTGAAAACCTTTTGTGAAAGAGTGTGCCTCTGTAACTATGGTCTGTGTATCTGTGGTTTGAGCTGTGCTATTAGAAGTTGCAGACACACAAGCAGCTTCCAGAAGATCTGACAGATTCAGAGTCGTCAAAGCTGCTGACTGGGGCCTTCCCTCCTCAATGACTTCAAGGGACTGTGAAACAACATTGCTGTCCTCAGGTGATATAGCATCATAGAAGAACACAACTGTACTCTCTCCAGTTTCCATCTAGGAAAAAAAGATTTCTGATTAAAAATAATTCATTTGCAGCTGAATCCTTAGTTTAGTAATTGCTTTAAATTGGAAATATATTTATTGCTTACACAGAAGAAGAAATTGTTAATCATGCTACCTTGATCTAGAAAGTTCCATACACATGTAAATGGTTTATTGTCAACTTTTTGTACTTTAATACTGTACTTGAAATAAAGACATGAGAAGTATATCAAGCTGAAGTCGGAACTTTAAAATGAGGCCAGTACATGTTTGCTTTTATACATAGCACTAATTCACGATAATTGTTGAGTATTCTACTTATAATGGTGATTGGTGGAGGGCCTTGAAGGTATGTGAAAACATCAGTACTGTCCATACTTTTTTATGTCATGTCAATAAGTATGTTCACCCATCTAAAGTACAACACAGAGCAGTTAGAAAAATAAAAAGCTAACTGGTTCTGGCAGACTCTCTGCACAGCAAAAAGCATGCCTAACCCAAACTACATGTACAGTAACTGTGAAACTGAAACTCCAACTTAAATAAATCTACCAGGTTCTGAAAACAGCGATTATGCAAACATAATGAAACCAGCAAGGACAATTCGAAAAGGGATAGACTTATTCACAGGGTCTATCAAGAAATTAAAATAAAGCTAAAGTAATTTTAAAAAGAACAAAACTTCAAAAAGCTGAGATACAAAAACATTTATCAAAAGATGGCTTTCACAGAAGCACACAGGCACAGCAAGGTCTGCAACCCAAATGCGTCCTTCAATGTTTTTTTCTCACTGTTTCTCCCTGAATACTGCAGTGGTCTATCTTTGCTCTAACACTTACCAAAAAACTAAAATAACTTGATTTCAACCAGCCTCCCTAATTTATCAAACATGAGTAACATAATGCTAGCTATTCTAATACATGCATTATGATTTTTATATTTTTTGTAACATCGATTTTAAAGAATTTCTTGGCTTATGTTCTGTGTTCTTTCAAGCCTCATCTGATTTTTGTTATCTGTATATTTTCATTTCATTCTTGCCAGTCTCAACGTTAATATTAAATCCATTTTGCTTATGTGACAAAAGAAATATGAAAACAAGTAACTTATTGTACGGACAAAAATTAAGCAGGGCAACTTATAAAAATGCATGCAGACTGTTTGACTGACTGTATAATTACATTGCCTTCCAGATGAGTGACAATAATTGTGACTTTTCCGCATCAAAGGAACTGCAATATCTATCTGGACAGAGTCATACTGTAGTCAAACCCTCTCCAAAAAATAAATTTTTAATCATAAATAAATGACTACTTATAAAGCCTGAATATCTATGTTAGTAAAGTTCAAAGTTACGTATGCATTTTTTATTCTTTCAAATAATAAAATTTTCACACAATTTAAATTTTTATTTTTCCACTCTTATCTTAATAATCTCTTTAACTTTTAAAATAAAATAAAAATCGATAAGTAGTTTTGTAGACAGCAACTAGGTGAATATTCTTTGCCTAAAAAAAATTGCAACAGTCCATTCTTCTCAAAGATTATAGAGTTGGAAACACAAACCGGAAGTAGAATTATCCACGCATGCGCAATTAAGTATTTCGATAAAGCCTGGTTACAAATGCGAAGGTTGTGAAAGAATTTAGTTATCAAAATTTAAATATTCTTTCGCTTTTTAACATGAAATATGCATTGAAACAACTCTTTTCTTGCTCAAACCAGCACTTCAGGTCGCTAAGTAGGTGCCCTAGGTGAAAAATTATGCTCGCCTTTTTTGTTTTACAGTAAGTTTGTTATTTTATTACGTTTTTCTCGCAAGTTTCGGCGTTTGTTTTCGAAGCTAGGAATGTTGCCTGTACGTAAATTGTTCTCCGCCAATTGATTTACCCGCCTAAAAGTGTGAAGTTCCCAGATGATCGTGCTCGCGCCTAACAACCGAATCGCCAAGTAACGAGAAATCTCCCAACACCCTTAACTCCATCAATTTCTTTTGAAAAAGCAGAAAATCTATTATTTGGATGCTTTATGCAGCAAGGATCATTTCATGGGGATCGATGAGTAGAACTAGCGGAGCAACTGCAGAATACCCGTCCACAAAGAGTTACAATGAGACTCCACACCTCGATTTCTATAGAACGAGCCAGTAAGTTAAATACAAGGAAAATGCAAACAAATTCTGCCGAACTAGCTTGGTCAATAAACATTATACAGGCTTAGAAACGGAGCGTGAACCCAGCAAAATGAATACAACAATAGATCATGGCGTTAAAGAAGTAATTACCTTGGGATAATTGAAGATATAGCCGGAATATTCTACAAATATGACCTTTTATATGGCTTATCAGGGCACATGCATTTTGGCCGCCATTTTGCCGAGATCCTAACGTTCAAAGGGGAGACCGCTGAGCTTTAGACGATGGGCTCAGGCGAGCAGACCAAGGCTACTGTAGAAAGTGATAAAGATGTAAATATTTTTTTACACTGATTGCAAAAAAATAATAATAACAAAAACAGTAGAGCTTGTGATATTGTGTTTAATCATTATTTATTTAATTTCACGGATAAGTGAACTGATAGAAACAGACTGGAAGAAAGCTTTTTTTACTAGCTAGCAGGGTAACTTCTCCCCACCCTAGTACAGATACTAGCACTCAAACTGTTAACAACATCGATACTGCAGCCATCGCGATCAATAAATAAAAGGGAATACTCCTGAGACCAACAGTGTTTCGAGCATGAGTGAGTTGTGGTAAAAAATCTGGATTCTAAGGAATTCTATGCATATTTGTATATTGTTTTATTTATTTTTCAAATTCATTTCCCCCGGTTCTCCATGAATCGTAGTAATACCAATTTCTGAGCGTGATTATGGCATTTGCCATGTCAAGAATTTTGCCAAGAATGTGAACGCCTAATTATTCCAACTTTTGTTTAAGAAAAGCACAAGAACCATCGCAAAAATTCCATCAAATTTCAGTTTACTTTTCTTGTTTCTCGGCATAAAAGATATGCACGTGCGCGACTTAGCACACGAGAACAAAAGTCACATCACAGTGTGCATGATGACGAATTTAGCACACTTCTATAGCAACACGCTAATTCCCAAGAGACACAAGCGTGAAAAAGACCCCGATATTTTTCAGTCTACATCTCAGCGAGCTGTGCGTAACCGATAAAGACAGGCCTGGAATCCTGGTTATTGCCTCCCCATTAATGCGCGGGTACCTCAGGTTCCTTTGTGTTGTACAGTTCGCTGGATTAGCGGTGCTGGGGCCGAAATCTTCAGCCTAGCCGTAAAGCTTCAGCTGCCATACGGCGTTTCAGCGTATGCCTGGAAGTATGGTCTATGTTTTGCTCTCGTTTCATCTGATCTATAAAGGTTCGATCCTCGGGCAATCGGCTCTACCTTTTTTTTTTTCTAATCAGTATTTTTATGGCCTTATATATATTTTTTTCATATCTGTTCTTGCCTATATTCCATTCGCTATATATAGATGATTTACTGACGGGTATGTGCAGATATAAATATTCTCTCGTGATTTTAAAAAAAAAACTTCAAAGAGGGGATGTAAATAATCACTTCTTACAGCTCGGTGAGTCTCGTGTCTTTTTATTGTGAAATCCTTTCAAATCCCCCAAAAAACACAAACTGTGAGCTTGGGTTCCCTGTGCCCGCACATGTTTACTGGAAGTCTCTCTTGAACTCCTGTTGGTTCTTTTGACCTCTTGATGGCGAAAGATCATAATCGCGTTATATCAACAGGGGCTCCTAATCATTATGGCCCTAGCACGGTTTATTCATGGTACCCACCTTGTTTTGTTGTTCTTGGTTAATTCCCGAAACATAATAAATATTTATAGCCGAATATTTATGCTCTTTAGCCGAAACATAATGATGTTTACACCAAGCACGGCGTGTGGTCGTGTCTCCGAGTCAACATGGCGAGAATCGTGAGAACGAACCAAAAATGTCAGCCGTTCAAACACAGCTGGGATAGGCAGAGCGAAGGAAAGAGGAAGTCGAAAGAGTTAATGAATGACACGTTGAACAAAGAGACGTTTTTTTGGGAGATATCCCAGGAATTGGGAAATACAAAGGAGAATTGATATTTCTGTGAAAAATGGGAAGATTTTACTACCGGGCGAAAACCACATTGGTATTTCTAATTTCTTGCTATGTGCTGTTAAGGATAAGTCAATTAATGGTCGCTATTCGCAGGGAACAAATGAAGAACTCCCTTCTCGAGCGGGTACGTGACAAACCTTTGTGCAGTGACAACGAGGCAGTGATCAGAGGGCTAAGACGACTTACTAAGGATCTCATCTTTATTCGCATGACGGTAGGACGAGATCCAGATATGGTTAGAAAAATAGAATCGCACTACAATAACCTACAGAAACTACTCCTAGAAATAGAAGTACTCACGAAAGTCAACAAAACGAGAAAACCAACTCGCTTGGAGAGAGGTGAAGTTACGACGGAAAGTAGTACTCAGACAGGGTTTTTTTGCCCAGAAGTATTTCGTGGGTCAACTTATGGCTATCCATTCTACCGCAAAGGGTTTGAAGTAACAAATTGCACAACGATCAAATCAAGACGTTCAGTGAGTGGACTGGTCACGTTAATATTTGATGATTTGCTTGTAGCTAGAAAAACACCAGAAGGCGAAAAAATTGCAGACGAGAAATCTTACCACAAATATCTGTCTAGTTTTTTTGAAAACTTATACCAGGAATACCCTGGTATAAAAGCTTTTGTTTTACTAAACAACAGCAAAATAAATGTAAACAATGTAAGTAAAGAATGGTCAACAAGTATTGAAATCATTCAAGCGCATCAGACCTCCAAAGGGGAAACTTTGCGGAAATTAGTGAACCAAGTAAATACACCTTATGTTCTCTTGGCAACAGGGGTGACACATTTTAAAAGAGTGAAACTTGAGCGACTTATCAGAGTTCTCTCAGCGCACAAATCGCTCCAATTTGCTGGAGGAAGTACACGTGACCTTGAAGGGCATTGGTCGTCGGGTTGTCTGCAGACGAAATTGAAAAACTACACACTTTCATTACGAGCCGGATACAGTAAATCTTTAAAAGAATGTCTCGTGTGTGATTACTTAACAGGGCCATTTTTGGCAAAGACGGGTGTTTTTAAAAAGTTTAGTTTAGATGCAAGACTCAATAACGGAGTTTACAGGGATCTTTTTCTAAGAGTAAAATCGAAATTCAGTCACACGACAAGGCGCGGTCCCACAGTAGTCAGTTGCCCGGATGCGATGTTCCATACACGTTCGCCGGAAAGAACAGACGCAGACTTGCTGCCATTCGCAAACAAGCACTCTATTCGGAAGATTGTGGAGTTGGACGGGCGGGTCCGTTGGTACGGGTGTCGACGTGGGGTCATTCACCGGACGGCAGACAAATGTCCGGTAAGGGAGGGACTTCTCGTTCCTCCGTGCTGCCTAGAGAATCTAGCTGACGCGGTAAAGTTTTTGATGTCCCAGTGCGAGAGTAATAGTATCGTATGTGAGCTTCAGGAGGGCACACTTTTAGGTGCGGTCAAAATGGGTAAAGTGCTGCCTTGGGAAAGAGATGCGGACATCACATTCCTCACAAGGGATTATGAGAAGCTGAGGAGTATGGAGAGAGTGTTCACAGACAGGGGCTATATCTTCAGGGATGTTAGTAAGTGAGATAAACTTACAATGCGACGCCAATAGCGGCATTCAGGGGACTAAGCCATTGGTCTAAAAAAAAATAGTGCCAGACAAACCTTTGCCGATTAGTTTTCATGGAAAACAAATCATATGATAAAACCTCGAAATAATAAACTAATACCAAGGTTCTATAATTCATTCACAGTTTGACAAATCTCTATTTTTTTATGAACCAGGCAACGAATTGATGCTTCTGCAGCTCTACTAGGATAACGCCAAAGCAGCTGACAAATAACTGTGTTGTGCAGGTTACATAGAATGGTTAGCTCGCCATTCAAAGAAAGTTTTCTTTGTACCAAATACGCCACATTTAGACACATTTTGTGACTTTCCAAGTTTTTTTGCTATTGTAATCAATTGGACGATTTTAGCTGGCGATTACAACGGCGACGTATCATTGGTAGACATGTTGATTTGATGCTGGATTTCTGTCTTCCCGTGTTGCGTTAACACTTCTAAATGTGTTCCAAAACAATGTTGCGTCAACGCTGACAAGTGAAGGTTTGGGAGGGTACATATTTATAATATGTGAGGGTACATATTTATAATATCTCCCACTACTTATCAGGTCCACCGTGGTGCTGTATTGACGGGCGGGAAGCGGGAGGCAAGATAGAGATCACTGCGGATGGCTGGTCCATTCAGCTTTACGGTCAGCACATCATGGACTCGGAGACCCTCATTAATAAGGGACTCAGGCCCACAAGGGTCCTCTTCAGTGGACAGTGGGTCACGGTGCCGACTAACCCAGGGGAACACATACGAAACAGGTGTGTCCTTGTGAACAGGCGCATACAATCTAAGCCTCCGTTAAAATCGAAAGCTCGGATATTTTTAATAACTTAAACGTGAGAAAACAAGAGAGGAAAAGAGATAGCCCTAACCACCTTTCGTGCTACAAAAGCAACTATATTGCCGTAAGACCTGGAAGCATCTGAAACACTACTACGTTTTCCGGGGGTACCGTTTACTCAACATTCTGCCACTAGAGAAAAGATGGAAGCAGCACATGAATCTTTACCCTTAAAAATATATAAATATATATATATATATATATATATATATATATATATATATATATATATATATATATATATATATATATATAAAGAATAAGAGCAATAAAATAAGAGTAAAGGTGTTTCCACTCTTAACGTGACCCACAGGGGAAATAGTCACGAAAGCTAGATGCGCAACTAGGGTGGTTTTCATTAGCCCGTAAAACAAAGTGTGATAGTCAAAGGGTAATAGTAAAACATAAAATAGAACAATAAAATGAGATCAAGTGTAATAGGCAAAAGTGTAGTTCACAGGTTAATGAAAATCACTCTAATGCAGCTCGTTTAATAGTGTCTCAAGTTTGACAGCCGCTACAGCAGACCTTTGGGGAGCGCCTGACAGAAACCCACTGCTGAACCTTTGAGAGTATATGTCTGTGTTTTGCTGGTTTTTTTTTTTTTCTCTCGTAGGTATGGAGTTGAGGTTTATCGACACGTCGAACACTGGATGAGCACAGGGGCCAAATCTGGCTGGGAGGCGTATAATGCAGAGGCTGGCAAGTTCTCTCCCTGCCCTATCAGAGGGTTTCATGGCTGCATTGACCAGTACAACACTGATGGTACAATCCAGTTCGAGGAGATCTGAAACAAATTCTGAACATATAGTACACGATATGACTCTGAGTTTTCCTTTTGCCTCATGGAGGTTTACGGCTGCGTTGATCTAGCCTGACTTACGGACGCTCGGGGATCGTTTGCTTAACTCCCCGAGGTTTGATGAACCAGGCTAGCATTTGTCGATAGTACGCTGATTGTCCCAGCCAGTCCAACAATACCCTTTATTGGGCTTCCCAACACCTACTATTACTTTATTTAGTTTACAATAAATAAGCATACGCTCTTGAGTAAAAAAGATATTTACTTATGACACAAGTTTGTGGGCTTTTTTTTACAAAGCTTGTCAATATTATCGATTGGTGCTTGTTTACATTGATGACTCGTTGTATCAGTTGGCGTGCCGTTTCGAACCCTTCGTACAGTATATGATCCGACAAGCCTTCGCGTGACACGAGAACCCTTCGTACAGTATATGACCTGACAAGCCTTCGCGTGACACGAGAACCCTTCGTACAGTATATGACCCGACAAGCCTTCGCGTGACACGAGAACCCTTCGTACAGTATATGACCCGACAAGCCTTCGCGTGACACGAGAACCCTTCGTACAGTATATAACCCGACAAGCCTTCGCGTGACACGAGAACCCTTCGTACAGTATATGACCCGACAAGCCTTCGCGTGACACGAGAACCGTTCGTACAGTATATGACCCGACAAGACTGACTCGGGGCCAGGCTTCATGACTCGGGGCCAGGCGTTGACCTCTTGTGTTGAAGACTTCAGCGAGAGTGTTACATAGGTAGCTTGTGGGCGAGGGTTTTTTTCGCACGATACGAATGCCTTCTGAAATTCACGAGTTTTGCGAATCTGTTTGAAGCTCGTAAATCTGATGAGGAAAAGAAACAGCTTAGAGCAAAACTCACATCTCATAGGGGCAACAACTCATGTTATTCGCTGAGTGCTTGCCCTCATCAAGGTAGCAAGGGGTTCAATTAATAAAATGAAGGACAAAAACAGAAGCCTTAAATCGCATCTCATTATTCCCTCGCGGCGTAATGTCTGGAGAACAATGTCCGGAGAACGGCATTCTGCGCGATGGCGAGATACTGCCAACGTTTCGGACTTTATTGAGTCCTTCGTCAGGGCAGTTACAAGGTAGAAAGGGGTTCTTTACGGTCCAACCTTTTCCCTTTAGTAGGCATTGTCACTCACCTGGATGTAAGAGTTTGAGAGAGTAATGACTTGTGGCAGGATGTCCTTGACGTGAAGATCCTGAAGTTCGTACCATTTGTTTGCACCCTGGAAAGGTAGAACAACATAAATACCAATCGGTTCAGTCAAAATATCCTTTACTCTTGTTCTCGTTTGCGGCATTGTTTTCGGGTAAAAGGGTGGTGAAAGTAACCATCCAAAAAGGGAGCTATATTTTGGCATACAAAATTCAACCGTTAAAATGCCAAAGAGACTATAGATGAGCCATAGCAAATGCAACTTTTATAGTTATTCTTATGACTGCTTGCCTGACAAAATGGCGACAGAGCAGCCTTTAGTGGCAATGGTCGGGATATTCCGACACGTTCAGGTATTGAGTCTAACTTAAGGTACCAGTATTTCAGAATGGTTAAAACTAATCAGAGGTTTTGCTTACCCGATGCAGAACGTGTAGCCTGTAAGTGCCGCTCTCTGAGAATGAAAACGAAGGTTTATACGTTAGGTTGTTAGGGGCTGGAACTCGATGCTTGGTGCTAAATAAGTAAGTGCTGGATAGGGTCGTTAAACCAGCGATTACGCCTGTCATTGCACTTACTTAACATAAAAGAACAGCTCGGGATGCCAAGGAACCATCTTCATGAAAGTTCTTGTACACTCACACTCACGAGTATAAACTGCATACTGCAGTCTGTATCTATATAATGACGAGCTTCCATATAGGGTCATACCTGGCTCCCCGTCGTGACAAATGTTGGCAACGAGATCGTAAGTCGTGTGTGGATGTGCGTCCTGGACAGCCGGGTCACTCGATAAGTACTCCGCTAGGTCCACACTCCTAACGATAGCAAGAACAAGGAAGAATGAATAAGTAATACGCTAGATCCACACTCCTAACGTTGGCAAGAACAAGGGTGAATGAATAAGTAATACGCTAGATCTCCACACCTAACGTTAGCAAGAACAAGAGAGAATGAAAAAGTAATACGCTAGATCCACACTCCTAACGTTGGCAAGAACAAGGGAGAATAAATAAGTAATACGCTAGATCAAAACCCCAAATGTAAGCCAAAACAAGAGATAATGGATAAGAAATCGACCATATCAATACTCCTAAGGTGAGCCAGAACAAGGGGATGTATAATTACTCTAGATCTACTAGACCCACATCTTCTCAGACTTTCTTTCATGCACGTAATTTTGAGTTTCCCGTCTACTGTAACCTTAAAAGCGTGATCGTGCAAAATTGCATTACTTACTTCACAGGGAAGTTGACGACTGTGGCATTTTTCTCAACGAAGAACGTGTTTTTTGTAAATCTCTATAAACAGAAAATTACCTTATGTTCAGTTTAGCTTTATTAGGTGCTCATAAGGTGTTCTGAATAAGCCGGCTTTACCTAGGGTTATCCTGAAAAGTTTGGCTTTTGAACGTACAAAGGACGAGGTCCTCTTTATCCATTTGCCAAAAGAAATTACCGAATACCCGCAAAATAGAGCAGGCCTACAGGCTAAAACTGAATAGGCCAATGGAGTATAGGAATGCGACCAAGCAAAAGGCTGTCGCAGGAACACGGCATAGAGAAAGCACAGTTTGCCTTATTTTAAATGATAAATCTGTATACCACACCTTAATACAAAGTATGAGGTACTGCGGCAACCGTAACAGCTCGTATCTTTTGATAAATGATTCTTTGTAGGTTTTGTACTCCTGAAAAAAAATTATCACAAGGCATAGGTAAAAGAGCTTTGTGTCGGGCCATGCTAATTCTGTACTGTCTGTATCTATAGTGCTCACCTTTTCTGTGGTGCCATCAAATTTGCTCAGCAAAGAAGACAGTGGGACCTATAGGAGAAGAAAAAAAACTTTTAAAGAAAAAAGAGCCTCAATGACTATTATACTGTACAAGATCGACTGTGAACATGTTTTTAAATATTTTCTCTAATACATATTTTCAAAAGCTAATTTTGAAACAAGAAAAAAGGACCTTTTTTTAGCCCCTTGAAATTATTTATATTACACCCCATCTTCTGTACTGAAGTCCCGACTTTATTCACACTTGTTTGCTTACTTGTGGAATAATATTTTGTTGAAATTCGTCCTGAAATAAAAAACAAGAAAAAAATATAAATGTCTATTGTAATGTTGTAACTTTTTTACATAGTTGAAATAGAAATGGCATTGGGCTAGGAAGGGCTGTAACTGGATGTTGAGGTCTCTGTCAGTCGCCATTTTCTCATCCTAGCAAAATACCAAGTTTGAAAAAAAACATCATTTTCTATCGTTTCAGGTGATATTACTCTGGTATTTTTTTCCCTTTAATTTGGTAAATGATGAATGAAACTTTGTTTTTAGATCCGGATATTTCAAGATTTCCTGGCATATTGTTCAAATATTGAGTTAAAACAATAACAAAGGTGTGGCTGACAAGAACTCTTTCAAAGCGATTGAGAGTTAATTACAGCACGAGTTTATGCCTAGCATACTGTATGTAAACAATGCCAGGCGATTGAGAGTTAATTACAGCACGAGTTTATTCCTTGTATACTGTATGTAAACAATGCCAGGCGATTGAGAGTTAATTACAGCACGAGTTTATTCCTAGCATACTAAATGCACAATGCTAATTACAGCACGAGTTTATTACTAGCATACTGTATGTACAATGTTAATTACAGCACACGTTTATTCCTAGCATACTGTACGTACAATGTTAATTACAGCACGAGTTTATTCCTAGCATACTGTACGTACAATGTTAATTACAGCACGAGTTTATTCCTAGCATACTGTACGTACAATGTTAATTACAGCACGAGTTTATTCCTAGCATACTGTATGTACAATGTTAATTACAGCACGAGTTTATTCCTAGCATACTGTACGTACAATGTTAATTACAGCACAAGTTTATTCCTAGCATACTGTACGTACAATGTTAATTACAGCACGAGTTTATTCCTAGCATACTGTATGTACAATGTTAATTACAGCACGAGTTTATTCCTAGCATACTGTACGTACAATGTTAATTACAGCACGAGTTTATTCCTAGCATACTGTATGTACAATGTTAATTACAGCACGAGTTTATTCCTAGCATACTGTACGTACAATGTTAATTACAGCACAAGTTTATTCCTAGCATACTGTATGTACAATGTTAATTACAGCACGAGTTTATTCCTAGCATACTGTACGTACAATGTTAATTACAGCACGAGTTTATTCCTAGCATACTGTATGTACAATGTTAATTACAGCACGAGTTTATTCCTAGCATACTGTACGTACAATGTTAATTACAGCACAAGTTTATTCCTAGCATACTGTACGTACAATGTTAATTACAGCACGAGTTTATTCCTAGCATACTGTATGTACAATGTTAATTACAGCACGAGTTTATTCCTAGCATACTGTACGTACAATGTTAATTAAAGCACGAGTTTATTCCTAGCATACTGTATGTACAATGTTAATTACAGCACGAGTTTATTCCTAGCATACTGTACGTACAATGTTAATTACAGCACAAGTTTATTCCTAGCATACTGTACGTACAATGTTAATTACAGCACGAGTTTATTCCTAGCATACTGTATGTACAATGTTAATTACAGCACGAGTTTATTCCTAGCATACTGTACGTACAATGTTAATTACAGCACAAGTTTATTCCTAGCATACTGTACGTACAATGTTAATTACAGCACAAGTTTATTCCTAGCATACTGTATGTACAATGTTAATTACAGCACGAGTTTATTCCTAGCATACTGTACGTACAATGTTAATTACAGCACAAGTTTATTCCTAGCATACTGTATGTACAATGTTAATTACAGCACGAGTTTATTCCTAGCATACTGTACGTACAATGTTAATTACAGCACAAGTTTATTCCTAGCATACTGTACGTACAATGTTAATTACAGCACGAGTTTATTCCTAGCATACTGTATGTACAATGTTAATTACAGCACGAGTTTATTCCTAGCATACTGTACGTACAATGTTAATTGCAGCACGAGTTTATTCCTAGCATACTGTATGTACAATGTTAATTACAGCACGAGTTTATTCCTAGCATACTGTACGTACAATGTTAATTACAGCACAAGTTTATTCCTAGCATACTGTACGTACAATGTTAATTACAGCACGAGTTTATTCCTAGCATACTGTATGTACAATGTTAATTACAGCACGAGTTTATTCCTAGCATACTGTACGTACAATGTTAATTACAGCACGAGTTTATTCCTAGCATACTGTATGTACAATGTTAATTACAGCACGAGTTTATTCCTAGCATACTGTACGTACAATGTTAATTACAGCACAAGTTTATTCCTAGCATACTGTATGTACAATGTTAATTACAGCACGAGTTTATTCCTAGCATACTGTACGTACAATGTTAATTACAGCACGAGTTTATTCCTAGCATACTGTATGTACAATGTTAATTACAGCACGAGTTTATTCCTAGCATACTGTACGTACAATGTTAATTACAGCACAAGTTTATTCCTAGCATACTGTACGTACAATGTTAATTACAGCACGAGTTTATTCCTAGCATACTGTATGTACAATGTTAATTACAGCACGAGTTTATTCCTAGCATACTGTACGTACAATGTTAATTAAAGCACGAGTTTATTCCTAGCATACTGTATGTACAATGTTAATTACAGCACGAGTTTATTCCTAGCATACTGTACGTACAATGTTAATTACAGCACAAGTTTATTCCTAGCATACTGTACGTACAATGTTAATTACAGCACGAGTTTATTCCTAGCATACTGTATGTACAATGTTAATTACAGCACGAGTTTATTCCTAGCATACTGTACGTACAATGTTAATTACAGCACAAGTTTATTCCTAGCATACTGTACGTACAATGTTAATTACAGCACAAGTTTATTCCTAGCATACTGTATGTACAATGTTAATTACAGCACGAGTTTATTCCTAGCATACTGTACGTACAATGTTAATTACAGCACGAGTTTATTCCTAGCATACTGTATGTACAATGTTAATTACAGCACGAGTTTATTCCTAGCATACTGTACGTACAATGTTAATTACAGCACAAGTTTATTCCTAGCATACTGTACGTACAATGTTAATTACAGCACGAGTTTATTCCTAGCATACTGTATGTACAATGTTAATTACAGCACGAGTTTATTCCTAGCATACTGTACGTACAATGTTAATTGCAGCACGAGTTTATTCCTAGCATACTGTATGTACAATGTTAATTACAGCACGAGTTTATTCCTAGCATACTGTACGTACAATGTTAATTACAGCACAAGTTTATTCCTAGCATACTGTACGTACAATGTTAATTACAGCACGAGTTTATTCCTAGCATACTGTACGTACAATGTTAATTACAGCACAAGTTTATTCCTAGCATACTGTACGTACAATGTTAATTACAGCACGAGTTTATTCCTAGCATACTGTATGTACAATGTTAATTACAGCACGAGTTTATTCCTAGCATACTGTACGTACAATGTTAATTAAAGCACGAGTTTATTCCTAGCTTACCGTAGGTACAATGTTTATTACAGCACAAGTTTATTCCTAGCATACTGTACGTACAATGTTAATTACAGCACGAGTTTATTCCTAGCATACTGTACGTACAATGTTAATTACAGAACGAGTTTATTCCTAGCATACTGTATGTACAATGTTAATTACAGCACAAGTTTATTCCTAGCATACTGTACGTACAATGTTAATTACAGCACAAGTTTATTCCTAGCATACTGTATGTACAATGTTAATTACAGCACGAGTTTATCCCTAGCATACTGTACGTACAATGTTAATTACAGAACGAGTTTATTCCTAGCATACTGTATGTACAATGTTAATTACAGCACAAGTTTATTCCTAGCATACTGTACGTACAATGTTAATTACAGCACAAGTTTATTCCTAGCTTACCGTAGGTACAATGTTTATTACAGCACAAGTTTATTCCTAGCATACTGTACGTACAATGTTAATTAAAGCACGAGTTTATTCCTAGCATACTGTATGTACAATGTTACTTACAGCACAAGTTTATTCCTAGCATACTGTAGGTACAATGTTAATTACAGCACAAGTTTATTCCTAGCATACTGTACGTACAATGTTAATTACAGCACGAGTTTATTCCTAGCATACTGTACGTACAATGTTAATTACAGCACAAGTTTATTCCTAGCATACTGTACGTACAATGTTAATTACAGCACGAGTTTATTCCAAGCATACTGTATGTACAATGTTAATTACAGCACAAGTTTATTCCTAGCATACTGTATGTACAATGTTAATTACAGCACAAGTTTATTCCTAGCTTACCGTAGGTACAATGTTTATTACAGCACATGTTTATTCCTAGCATACTGTACGTACAATGTTAATTAAAGCACGAGTTTATTCCTAGCATACTGTATGTACAATGTTACTTACAGCACAAGTTTATTCCTAGCATACTGTAGGTACAATGTTAATTACAGCACAAGTTTATTCCTAGCATACTGTACGTACAATGTTAATTACAGCACGAGTTTATTCCTAGCATACTGTACGTACAATGTTAATTACAGCACAAGTTTATTCCTAGCATACTGTACGTACAATGTTAATTACAGCACGAGTTTATTCCAAGCATACTGTATGTACAATGTTAATTACAGCACAAGTTTATTCCTAGCATACTGTATGTACAATGTTAATTACAGCACAAGTTTATTCCTAGCATACTGTAGGTACAATGTTAATTACAGCACAAGTTTATTCCTAGCATACTGTACGTACAATGTTAATTACAGCACAAGTTTATTCCTAGCATACTGTATGTACAATGTTAATTACAGCACAAGTTTATTCCTAGCTTACCGTAGGTACAATGTTTATTACAGCACAAGTTTATTCCTAGCATACTGTACGTACAATGTTAATTAAAGCACGAGTTTATTCCTAGCATACTGTATGTACAATGTTACTTACAGCACAAGTTTATTCCTAGCATACTGTAGGTACAATGTTAATTACAGCACAAGTTTATTCCTAGCATACTGTACGTACAATGTTAATTACAGCACGAGTTTATTCCTAGCATACTGTACGTACAATGTTAATTACAGCACAAGTTTATTCCTAGCATACTGTACGTACAATGTTAATTACAGCACGAGTTTATTACTAGCATACTGTATGTACAATGTTAATTACAGCACGAGTTTATTCCTAGCATACTGTACGTACAATGCTAATTACAGCACGAGTTTATTCCTAGCATACTGTACGTACAATGTTAATTACAGCACAAGTTTGTTCCTAGCATACTGTACGTACAATGTTAATTACAGCACGAGTTTATTCCTAGCATACTGTATGTACAATGTTAATTACAGCACAAGTTTATTCCTAGCATACTGTATGTACAATGTTAATTACAGCACAAGTTTATTCCTAGCTTACCGTAGGTACAATGTTTATTACAGCACAAGTTTATTCCTAGCATACTGTACGTACAATGTTAATTAAAGCACGAGTTTATTCCTAGCATACTGTATGTACAATGTTACTTACAGCACAAGTTTATTCCTAGCATACTGTAGGTACAATGTTAATTACAGCACAAGTTTATTCCTAGCATACTGTACGTACAATGTTAATTACAGCACGAGTTTATTCCTAGCATACTGTACGTACAATGTTAATTACAGCACAAGTTTATTCCTAGCATACTGTACGTACAATGTTAATTACAGCACGAGTTTATTACTAGCATACTGTATGTACAATGTTAATTACAGCACAAGTTTATTCCTAGCATACTGTAGGTACAATGTTAATTACAGCACAAGTTTATTCCTAGCATACTGTACGTACAATGTTAATTACAGCACGAGTTTATTCCTAGCATACTGTACGTACAATGTTAATTACAGCACGAGTTTATTCCTAGCATACTGTATGTACGATGTTAATTAAAGCACGAGTTTATTCCTAGCATACTGTATGTACAATGTTAATTACAGCACAAGTTTACTCCTAGCATACCGTAGGTACAATGTTAATTACAGCACAAGTTTATTCCTAGCATACTGTATGTACAATATAATTACAGCACGAGTTTATTCCTAGCATACTGTACGTACAATGTTTATTACAGCACGAGTTTATTCCTAGCATACTGTACGTACAATGTTAATTACAGCACGAGTTTATTCCTAGCTTACTGGATGTACAATATAATTACATCACGAGTTTATTCCTAGCATACTGTACGTACAATGTTAATTACAGCACGAGTTTATTCCTAGCATACTGTACGTACAATGTTAATTACAGCACGAGTTTATTCCTAGCTTACTGTATGTACAATATAATTACATCACGAGTTTATTCCTAGCATACTGTACGTACAATGTTAATTACAGCACGAGTTTATTCCTAGCATACTGTACGTACAATGTTAATTACAGCACGAGTTTATTCCTAGCATACTGTATGTACAATGCCAGGCGATTGATGTTAATTACAGCACGAGTTTTTTCCTAGCATACTGTACGTACAATGTTAATAACAGCACGAGTTTATTCCTAGCTTACTGTATGTACAATGTTAATTACAGCACGAGTTTATTCCTAGCTTACTGTATGTACAATGCCAGGCGATTGATGTTAATTACAGCACGAGTTTATTCCTAGCATACTGTACGTACAATGTTAATTACAGCACGAGTTTATTCCTAGCATACTGTACGTACAATGTTAATTACAGCACGAGTTTATTCCTAGCATACTGTATGTACAATGCCAGGCGATTGATGTTAATTACAGCACGAGTTTTTTCCTAGCATACTGTACGTACAATGTTAATTACAGCACGAGTTTATTCCTAGCTTACTGTATGTACAATGTTAATTACAGCACGAGTTTATTCCTAGCTTACTGTAAGTACAATGCCAGGCGATTGATGTTAATTACAGCACGAGTTTATTCCTAGCTTACTGTATGTACAATGCCAGGCGATTGATGTTAATTACAGCACGAGTTTATTCCTAGCTTACTGTATGTACAATGTTAATTACAGCACGAGTTTATTCCTAGCTTACTGTATGTACAATGTTAATTACAGCACGAGTTTATTCCTAGCTTACTGTATGTACAATGCCAGGCGATTGATGTTAATTACAGCACAAGTTTATTCCTAGCTTACTGTAAGTACAATGCCAGGCGATTTATGTTAATTACAGCACGAGTTTATTCCTAGCTTACTGTATGTACAATGCCAGGCGATTGATGTTAATTACAGCACGAGTTTATTCCTAGCTTACTGTATGTACAATGCCAGGCGATTGATGTTAATTACAGCACGAGTTTATTCCTAGCTTACTGTAAGTACAATGCCAGGCGATTGATGTTAATTACAGCACGAGTTTATTCCTAGCTTACTGTATGTACAATGCCAGGCGATTGATGTTAATTACAGCACGAGTTTATTCCTAGCTTACTGTATGTACAATGCCAGGCGATTGATGTTAATTACAGCACGAGTTTATTCCTAGCATACTGTATGTACGATGTTAATTAAAGCACGAGTTTATTCCTAGCATACTGTATGTACAATGTTAATTACAGCACAAGTTTACTCCTAGCATACCGTAGGTACAATGTTAATTACAGCACAAGTTTATTCCTAGCATACTGTATGTACAATATAATTACAGCACGAGTTTATTCCTAGCATACTGTACGTACAATGTTTATTACAGCACGAGTTTATTCCTAGCATACTGTACGTACAATGTTAATTACAGCACGAGTTTATTCCTAGCTTACTGGATGTACAATATAATTACATCACGAGTTTATTCCTAGCATACTGTACGTACAATGTTAATTACAGCACGAGTTTATTCCTAGCATACTGTATGTACAATGTTAATTACAGCACAAGTTTACTCCTAGCATACCGTAGGTACAATGTTAATTACAGCACAAGTTTATTCCTAGCATACTGTATGTACAATATAATTACAGCACAAGTTTATTCCTAGCATACTGTACGTACAATGTTTATTACAGCACGAGTTTATTCCTAGCATACTGTACGTACAATGTTAATTACAGCACGAGTTTATTCCTAGCTTACTGGATGTACAATATAATTACATCACGAGTTTATTCCTAGCATACTGTACGTACAATGTTAATTACAGCACGAGTTTATTCCTAGCATACTGTACGTACAATGTTAATTACAGCACGAGTTTATTCCTAGCATACTGTATGTACAATGCCAGGCGATTGATGTTAATTACAGCACGAGTTTTTTCCTAGCATACTGTACGTACAATGTTAATTACAGCACGAGTTTATTCCTAGCTTACTGTATGTACAATGTTAATTACAGCACGAGTTTATTCCTAGCTTACTGTATGTACAATGCCAGGCGATTGATGTTAATTACAGCACGAGTTTATTCCTAGCATACTGTACGTACAATGTTAATTACAGCACGAGTTTATTCCTAGCATACTGTACGTACAATGTTAATTACAGCACGAGTTTATTCCTAGCATACTGTATGTACAATGCCAGGCGATTGATGTTAATTACAGCACGAGTTTTTTCCTAGCATACTGTACGTACAATGTTAATTACAGCACGAGTTTATTCCTAGCTTACTGTATGTACAATGTTAATTACAGCACGAGTTTATTCCTAGCTTACTGTAAGTACAATGCCAGGCGATTGATGTTAATTACAGCACGAGTTTATTCCTAGCTTACTGTATGTACAATGCCAGGCGATTGATGTTAATTACAGCACGAGTTTATTCCTAGCTTACTGTATGTACAATGTTAATTACAGCACGAGTTTATTCCTAGCTTACTGTATGTACAATGTTAATTACAGCACGAGTTTATTCCTAGCTTACTGTATGTACAATGCCAGGCGATTGATGTTAATTACAGCACAAGTTTATTCCTAGCTTACTGTAAGTACAATGCCAGGCGATTGATGTTAATTACAGCACGAGTTTATTCCTAGCTTACTGTATGTACAATGCCAGGCGATTGATGTTAATTACAGCACGAGTTTATTCCTAGCTTACTGTATGTACAATGCCAGGCGATTGATGTTAATTACAGCACGAGTTTATTCCTAGCTTACTGTAAGTACAATGCCAGGCGATTGATGTTAATTACAGCACGAGTTTATTCCTAGCTTACTGTATGTACAATGCCAGGCGATTGATGTTAATTACAGCACGAGTTTATTCCTAGCTTACTGTATGTACAATGCCAGGCGATTGATGTTAATTACAGCACGAGTTTATTCCTAGCTTACTGTAAGTACAATGCCAGGCAATTGATGTTAATTACAGCACGAGTTTATTCCTAGCTTACTGTATGTACAATGCCAGGCGATTGATGTTAATTACAGCACGAGTTTATTCCTAGCTTACTGTATGTACAATGCCAGGCGATTGATGTTAATTACAGCACGAGTTTATTCCTAGCTTACTGTATGTACAATGCCAGGCTGAGATGGTACCTTAAAAAGAGGGCTTGCGGGGATGTCTAGTGCAAGGACTAAGAATGGTGACTCAGACACTGTCTCTGTAGAGAAATAAGAAGCATGACACACTTTAGTCAAAGTTCTATTCATTTACTATTATTCAGATATCTAGGTGAGTCCATTCAATCAAGATAACAATACTGCTACTCTGTTTTCCAATAAAAATACTGTAAAGAAAAAAAAACTTTGAAGTATTGAAGTCAACAGAATACAACAAGATAGGACAATGTTAGGAACAAAGCTATTAGACTGGTTTGATGACTTTAACTGAATTAATAAGTGGATACAGGGGCCTGTTCTTGGTATCTTATAACACATACAGTACTGTAATTGCTTGAATTAATGCTGGGGACATTATTTAAATTTTCATGTTTCAGGTGAGTTGGTTATTCAATAAATTATAGTATACAGTAGAACACAATTTTCCTATGAACTATGCCTGATGGAAGTACTTGTGAAAGGTAAGTCAACCCACAATAGCTAATCTACCCAAGAGGAGCTTATCTTTTCACGGCCCAATTGCTTTCTCAACCTGTCCCACATGCTACTGTTACAGTACAAGTAATGGTACAGTATAGGACAAACTGTGTTCTATACAGTTAATTACCAATCTAATTACCAGGGCCATACTGTAGCTAGACACTTCTGTTGGGATTTACTAGTGGGGGGGGCAATTACTGTTTTCTTTCATATGACCATTGTAAAATTCTAGCTGCCCCCCCTACACTTGTGCTAGCTTAGACTCTAATTACTGTAGTAAATAAAATAAATAAAGATGGATAAAAGAATCAAACTGTAATTTCATTACAAGTGCTAACAGTTCACCTTGATACTCTTCAAGTTTCATCTGCTCTGCTTTTTCCTCCTCATTCTGTTGAGGGGGGAAATAAAGGCTTAGAGGTGCTCATGAATAAGTAGACAAGAAAACACATTGCGCTGTACCTCTGTTTGAGGAACCTTCCTTGAGTATATCCTCATCTTGCCTTGGAAGGACTTGAAGATTATACCTAAAAAGAGGTATGTACAATGATCTTGACTTTTTTGTATAGAAGGTTCATTAGCTGTAATCTACATAGGCTTTCAAATAATAATATTCAGGCTCAGAAATTGTCAATGCAATACAGTACACTAAAACCTACGACACAATCTGTCCACTCAAATTCAGTAGAAACTGGATCAAATTTCCTGTTAACTTGAACAGAAATTTATTTCCTTTAGATTTGATGCCAATTGTTTTGTCATTTTTACCTAGAGCCATTGTCACCAGTTTAGAGGTTGGACGGAAATCTCATCCGTTAAAAGACAAAAGAATCTATCTGAATCCGAGATATTTAACAGGCCATCTGCTCTAAATTATCAATCACATCCTCAAAGAAAGTTCCAATAGACACACTGCTTTCAATTTTGAAATATGTTTCATGTTTTCCGTTAAAAATAATCAGAGATTGTTATGTAATCGACTGGAAGTAAACTGGTGACAATGCGGCTATGACCAAAGCTAGCCTGCTTGCAGGCGGTACTCAGTGTTATCATCGCGGAAAACCCTCTCCGTTCGGTGATCGGGCGCCATCTTGTATTTCGAGCCGTGTGGTTCCTGGGGGAGAGGGCAAAAAACGGAGGTCCGTTTTGCGCTCGCCCCCAGGAAAAATTAGATTATACAGTACGAAGTAATTTGTAACTTTATTTAGACATAGTAAAACAATCAGGGCTTAAAATATGCTTTATTGTATACATTATACTATGATATGATTAAGTAATTGCCTGATTTCCATGAATGAGGTGTTATATATTTTCAAAGAAATTCTTACAGCCAGACTTATAGATGATTTCAAAGTATCGCGGCACCACATTTTCAAAACATTGATTTTTTTTGGGCTTTTGGGATTTTCTGTTCCGCCAGTCAAATTATTCTAAGCCAATAAGATTCTTACCATCTCTCGACTAGTGCAGTTGCCCAGGAAGTGCACAAAGCAAAACTCTAATTGGCTCAGAATGGTTTTACTGACAGAAGAGAAAATCCCAAAAGCCAAAAACAATACAATGTGGCATTGTGATACATCGAAATCGGCTAAAGGATAAGCTGTTAAGAGATTCTGCTTGGTGTTGGTGCGATGGAACGCTGTTCCACAAAACTGCACTACTATGGAAACTGTTGTAACTTACTGCTTGACATTTTCTTTGTTCCATTGAGAGCTGTATGCAGTGCATTAAGAAACCATGGTAAAAACTCAATGGGATCTCCCTGCTTGGTGAACTGAAACCGTTTCTTGCTGCACAAAACCACAGCCTAGGGACAGAGAACCCACAAAATAAAACAATTTTCACGATCACTTTGCCATAAAATTGACTCCCCATCAGGCCCATAAAGAAGATGATATTTTCTCTTAGGTATCTTATCCAGATTGCAGGGAACTCATCTGACTTTTAACATGACTTGACATTGCCATTTTCATTGTAGATATTTTAGTCTTGGGGACATCTGCAACTATTCAAAGTCTAGGGGAAATCTACGTAGACATCTACATCAGTAAAGAGCAATGTCACGGGGATTGTGTGCACTTTTGGTAGTTGTGTTGGAGTACATCCTAACCGTGGTTAAACTACCAAAAATTTTTTCTGAGGTTAGAGTGTCTGACCGCAGGTGTGACCACGGTTACCAGGGTTTTTTATCAAGGTTACCGCAGTGAATGTTGCAATAGTTTTAGTCATCACTGTATTAAAATAGGCTTTTTGTATTTATGGGCTTTTTGTATTTATTAAAATAGGGAATACCTGAAGCATTTCATGGGGAGAGACATGAGCTTTGAAATTCCGAGGATTCCACAGTTTTCGCAGGAGCTCACCATAACGTTGAACTGAAACATAACAATTTACAAAGGTACTCTTATGTTTTATAAAATTCTGCAAGGGGAAAGTAGTGAGTTTCTATGTATTTTAATACAGAAACTATTATACTATCTTCCTCAAGTGGTTATAAAAACAGTTTTATTATAAATAACATTAAGCATATACCTAGCTGGAACATGATGTCCCCAGGGGGCCTCTTGATCACATTGTAGTTTTCCTCTCTCAAAAAGTAGTTCCGGATTGGTGTAATAAATGCAAATGCCTTGATCAAAGCAACAACAAGGTTAAAATATACAGATTTACAAGATTGGGGAAAAACATCACTTCATGTAAAATCAGTGGTTCATGTAAAATCTCAAATTAAGCTGAACATGTGGCTTACTTGTAGCACAACATTCAGGTAGTCATTGGCTTTGATATTGTTGAGACCAACGATGCCTGAAAAAGGGCAGTGGTAAAAAGTTAGAATTTATCTTTTGCTGCATCACAATACAGAATAGTGTGGTACCCTCTGGACCCAGTAGAGGTAGGTTCAGTTTGTAGTATGAGAGAGAAGTCTCTCCTCCCCTTAGTTTGCCTCTCTAACCTCCCAATGCAATACAAAACTCTCAAGGATGTCAAGCTATACCTGGCAAGTATGTAGCCCCATCGAATGCTCTTGACAGTCTGGCTGACTCGTCCATCTCCTTGATGTATTTCTTTGTGAAGGTTGGGTTAAGTACATACTGACATTCCAAATACCAGTGTTAGTTGATTGTTACCATACACTTAGTCATGTAGAGAGTTTAAAGAAAAAAAGTTGGAGTTACTATACCTTGATATCATCAAGGGAGGAATCAATGACCTCATAGTTGTCAGGGAGACAGTAAAACTTGAAATGAAAAAATAAAAACAACCTCAATAGGATCACAAATGGCACAGGAAAGTAAATGAATAGTCCAGGTTGATTATGTCATGGATTGACTGGAGTGAGAACATGGAGATTAGAATCTTGGGCAAATAAGTTAGCAATCTCATGTGTTCTCAATGGTTTTGCAGTCCCTGATTTTCCTAAAACTTGAGAATTGGGCACCTTTATCGACTTGGACACCTTTGCAAATGAGGCACTTTTCCTGTCATGTTTTTTGATATTCACCCAAGAGCCTTGTATTTATAAGCTTGTCCAGCTCTCTCATTGCACACTGATCCTGGGCTAGGTATTGGGGTTGTAAATAAGCTAGAGCTCAATAAATTTTAATCCTTGTTTATTCCACAAAATATCCATTAAACAGTCACAACCAACTTACTTTCAAGGTATGGAGATTCAGATAAACATGATGGCCAAACTGGACACTGTGGGTATAGGCGTAAGAGTGCCGTCCACGACCTGTCAATCACAGCACACGAAGTGTGATGTTATCTGGAGGAATCTGGGATAATTTTGGTTATCTAGAGCTGTTTTCATCACATAGTTGGAGTTATATGTTAAATGCCTCTCTGAAAACAGGATACAATATACTACATTTTATGCCTACCTTGAAAGTATTTTCCGCATATCAGGCAGGCATAAACATTAATGTGTGACAAGGAAATGGAACACAGCTTCTCAAAGTCAAAATCGAGCACATGCCTAGGGAAAGTAAACAAAGTACTTTATAACTAAAACATAGTACTAACAAGCTAATATAATATAATCGAGCACATGCCTGGCAAAGGGAACAAAGTACTTTATAACTAAATCATAGTACTAACAAGCTAATATAATATAATCGAGCACATGCCTGGCAAAGTGAACAAAGTACTTTATAACTAAAACGTAGTACTAACAAGCTAATATAATATAATCGAGCACATGCCTAGGCAAGAAAAACAAAGTACTTTATAACTAAAACATAGTACTAACAAGCTAATATAATATAATCCAGCACATGCCTAGGCAAGGTAAACAAAGTACTTTATAACTAAAACATAGTACTAACAAGCTAATATAATATAATTGAGCACATGCCTAGGCAAGGTAAACAAAGTACTTTATAACTAAAACATAGTACTAACAAGCTAATATAATATGATCGAGCACATGCCTAGACAAGGTAAACAGAGTACTTTACAACTACAACATAGTACTAACAAGCTATTATAGTATAATCGAGCACATGCCTGGGCAAAGGAAACAAAGTACTTTATAACTAAAACATAGTACTAACAAGCTAAAATAATATAATCGAGCACATGCCTAGGCAAAGTGAACAAAGTACTTTACAACTAAAACATAGTACTAACAAGCTAATATATCATACTAAAAGACAGAAATCATCTTTAGAACCATGGATCATGTATAAAGAAAGAAACTACGTCTCCTTACCTGTTGATAGTGTCAAGGTATGGGCAATGTCGACTCTGATATGCACTTTTCTCTAAAAATGACATAAAAAACGTACTTAAAATGCATCCTATTAATAGTTCAACTTGCTAAGCTATTGACGTTCATAATAATATAGTTGAAATTCTTCCATAGAAATCTTTGGTAGCTATATGATTTACTTTCTTGACAAAGATGGATTAACGACCTTTGGAAACCCTCTCGTGGCGTTGTTTTTCACCATATAGCTTGCGTAAACATTTAAGGAGATTACCTTTAGCCTTTCTTCTCTCTTCCTCCTCTTCTCCGTCGCTGTAGTTTTCAACCAGGGGTCGCTTCACACCACGAGCTTCTACATCGCCAACCGCGTCCGCCATATTGATTCTAGCTCTGGTTCCAGTCTACCTCGGAAATAATAATAGAATCAAAAAGCCCAAACTGTCGCGATCTCGTACCAGAACAATGAATACAATACACCAAAAACTGGAAATCGACTCTGCCAAATTTTCGTCTTTAATAAGACTTCTTCAGGGCAGACTGAAAAATAAAAAAATAACACAGAAATAACGGAATAACGGAAATAATAAAATAACACAGGGTACCCAATGAGCGAATGTTTTATTTTCATATTAGCCGCTCGCGGAGCTCATATAGCTATGCGACGGTTTTGTGGTCATCGCGCGGGTATCCTGTGGTGTCACAATCTATCCAGTCAATAGTGCAACTCCCAGGCCCTCTCGGTCTTACTAATTTACATACTTTATTTTTTTTACCGCCAACAAAGTTGGTATGTTCACAGCAAAAAAGGCAGATTGAAAATAGTATTTAATGAGAAAATATGCGGATTCAAATGGGCTGAAATCTTCGAGGAACCGTTTTGTCTGAAGTACGAGCCGGTAGTAAAATCTACCCGAGTGTTCGTGAATCCCGTCCGTTGCAGCAGCAAAAAAAGGACTACTTAGAGGCTCTACACTACCATTCTAATAACATTCCTTACCGTCTATATCTATGGAGATCTATAAGGAGATCCTGAGAAGAAAGGGCCTTGGATTTATGTATTTTTTCAGCTATAAAAATATATCACTTGTGTCGACGAGTTTCTTGCTAGCAGAAAGCCGACAAGTTCACAGTTTACAACAAAAAGCGAACACAACCGCACAAGCGACAAACAGAAAGCGACGAAAAACACTTCCAAGGTGAGTTTTGAACGACGGTTTGTATTGAGAATATCACAGTTATTTTTCTTTTATTGTTGTGCTGTTATAATGCTCGTTTATTCATGGTTTTTTTTTTCCAAAACCAATCGCTCAAGCTAAAACACCGTACCAGTTTGACGTCAAGATGTCATATCAAAGTCACCTATCCCTGTTTTGATTGGCTTTAATACCATCTACTTGAATTCCGATTGGCTTATAATTGTGCACTTGAGTGTTTTCATTCCACTGGCAATGAAAATGTTAAATTCGTAAATACTTACACGTTCTATAAATTCAGGCATATATTCCTCACGGTAAGTAAGAATTTAACGACAGAAATACGTAGTAGTCTAGTTACTGTTGCAATGTCACTTAGCTTGTTCGGTTTATACATTTGTTTATAGAGTTTGCTTTGAGAATTCGTGGTCTAAATCAAACAATTTGAGCATAACAACATCCTTTGATATTCGTCGTTCTCTCTGTACTGACTGCGTTGAGATATTTAATAGGCTGACAAATATCATCCTATCATTTATTGCTAAAGAAGACCTTTCCTGTCTTTATATTTTGTGTATTTAGGCTTCTCGAAGATACAGCAACTTTTTTTAACATTATCATAACTACAAATAACTTATATATACTATATATACTTACTATATATTAACTTTACAGTTACAAGAGAATTTTCTCATCGAAAATAAAAACACAAAATGCAACCCCATTACCTATATTCTTTTTGCTTAGCTTATATTGTCTGCATCTTGCATACTATCTATTGTGTTTATTTATTTATTTATTATTCAAATAGTTGTGAAAAGTTAATAGGGTTATAAATGGCATGATGAAAATGTTGTTTTGAAAGAAAAAAATACTCATAATTGTTTTCACTTTTATTAAGGTAAAACCAACCAAGGACTACCCGAGGGCCATGATTGATGCTGAAGGCTGGGAGGCATGAGAATAGGCAAATGTCTTAAAGATAATAAAGTAGGGGATTTCTTACTTTGATACAGCAGTAAATGTGAAATAGGTTTTTTTAAAGCAAATACTTGCCCTCAATGATAAATCTAAAAACATTATTTCTATCAACCTAAAGATAATGAGGAAAGGGGAAATGTTAGGAGAGTGCTCAACCAAGTTGTTGCATTACTGATGATTTTTTTTATCAAAGCTATAGTCCAATTTCTTCCTTCTCTCTCTCTCTCTCTCTCTCTCTCTCTCTCTCTCTCTCTCTCTCTCTCTCTCTCTCTCTCTCTCTCTCTCTCTCTCTTTCTCTCTCTCTCTCTCTCTCTCTCTCTCTCTCTCTCTCTCTCTTTCTCTCTCTCTCTTTCTCTCTCTCTCTCTCTCTCTCTCTCTCTCTCTCTCTCTCTCTCTCTCTCTCTCTCTCTCTCTCTCTCTCTCTCTCTCTCTCTCTCTCTCTCTTTCTCTCTCTCTCTCTCTTGACTATTGATATTAGTTGCTGTCTCCTCTCTGCACCCTAAATAAATTAAAATAGGTTAAAGGTTTGAAATTAGACATTTTCAATCAATTTGTTCTCCTCCTTGCATTTAATTTTGGAGTAGCATTAGCATATGTGGATCCTACTGTATCATTCTATTTTTGGAATGCTGTTGCACCCATCATTTGTTTCTTTGCAAGGGCAAAGCTGGTCAGAATGTAGCTTTGATACATTAATGAAACTTCTATCAAGGAAAGGTTTTTTTATTAGAGCAAGGTCCGGGGGGGGGAGGGGGGTACTCTCCAGAAAGATAGACGGGGGTGCTTGACCTATCTTTTATGGTATAATATTCTTACCAACTTCTATCTCTTAAGGTGTGTTTTAGGATTTTTCCGATTCTGCTATCTTTTAGGGTGTCTCACGCTAAGTGGTGGCCCAAACGCTTGAAATGTATTTTACAATAAACCACAAGTCAACTGATCAGTTAATACTTTCGACTATATTGTCGGTAACATAACAATATAGGATCCGTCAGCAAATTTAAAAAAATTGTTTTTTTTAATGCTATCTCTCAGGGTTAAAAATTCCTCTGACCACACCCAATGTGCTATCTCTTAGGGGTAAGAATTGTTGTTGACCATGCCCTTAGTGCTATCCCTTAGGGTTAAAATTGATTATGCTGTCGAGCACCCCGTCTCTCAAACTCCCATTTCTCAAAGTCCCCCATGGGGGATTTCCCCGTTAAGTAGTTGCGAGGAAGATGTTTTACCATCGAGGCAAACAGACTGTGAACGCCCTTGTAGAAAGGCTGCAACCCAGCACATAAGTGATCTTAACTTATCTAGTGATGTGATGGTCAATTAAATCAAATGCTTTTCTGAAATCCTCGAAAAAGAGTCTAACCAAGCAATTGCCGAGATCAAGGTGGATCATAGTGGAACTTCTATAAAGGGAAATAAGAATTGACCATTAGACTCTTGAAAAAACATTCTCGTCAATGTGACACCTTGAACTTTGACAGCCTTTTTCACACCAAGTTTTAGTATTTTATAAACTTTCATACTGCATATTTAATATTATTGAATGAGTGCTTGCTTGGTCCATTTGGAGGGGCCAATACGATTCATAATTACATGGCAATAAAATTTGACATATTTTTAATCTCATTAAATAAAACATTCTAGAGACACCAAAATCCCCTCTAAAACTTCCCCTATCAGTCAACACAAAAAGGTGTTAAATGCTGGCTCCGCTTTTAGGCAGTGCCTAAATCTGTATATTATCTTCATATATATGGGAGGGGGGGAGATTTCGATATAAGGTGAATATTTAAACCAAAAGTATTTTATTAAAACTGTTTTTTTATATACATATATATTTAAAAATAATAACATTACATTCGGTAGATAATAAAATTGGATATCACGAATAGAACAGTTTTGAAAACAGCTGGTCATGTGTCCCCTGTATGATGTCCAAATGAGGTGCTGTGGTAGTTGCCATAGCAACCGGTGTATCAGCATACCTGAAAAAGAATGGTGTAAACAAAGATCTCTCAGGGTTAAAAATTCCTCTGACCACACCCAATGTGCTATCTCTTAGGGGTAAGAATTGTTGTTGACCATGCCCTTAGTGCTATCCCTTAGGGTTAAAATTGATTAAGCTGTCAAGCACCCCTGTCTCTCAAACTCCCGTTTCTCAAAGTCCTCCACCCTGGGAGCAAGGTACTTAAATTATATAAAAACAACATCAAAATTGTGCTTTTTCGATAATAAATCTGTAAAGAAAACAGTTTTATATCAAACATATAGGTAAAGAGAAAGGGGGAAAATGTTAGGAATATGCTCATTTAAGCTATTATTGCATTATTGTTATATATTTTTTAAAGTAGAGTCACATTTTTTTCAAATAGAGTCATTCATATCTCCTATTTTCTTCTCCCCATTGACTTTTTGTTATATTTATTTCTCTCTAACCCTAACATAGGTCAATGAACATGGTTTGGTTTGAGGATTTGCCTCCATTGCATTCATTTTTGAGTAGCCAGTATGGGTGGATCCAGGGTTTCTAAAACCAACAGGCCAAAGGGTGGGTGCACCAATATGTAATGCATGACAGGAGGTATATTTGTGAAGTTTAGTTTCAACACATTTTTCTGAATAATCAGTTGTGGTACATGAAAACTACAGTAGTGGGTCTATGGGGAGGGGGGGGGGTAGGGGGTTTAAACCTCCCCTTGGGCTTTCTTTTTCATTGTTTTCAGTGTATTTTTTCACCCCAAAATCGTTACGAAGGTAAAATAATGGCGAAAATTTTTGGGCCAGATCCCCCCCTTGGCAAAATGCTAGATCCGCCCCTGAACTACAGTATGGCATCTAAATCTTTGGAATGCTGTTACATCCTTGATATATTTTTCACAAGGTCAAAGCTTGTTAGAATGGTGTTTTGATAAAAATATACATAATAATAATAATAATGAGTTTAATTCAACCTTTCGCAGTATAGACTGGATTACAGGAGAGTCAGATATACAAGTAAGAACTACAATAAAGTACAATTAATCAAATGTAATCAGCATATTTAACAGTAACGAACTCGTTGAAACGACTCGTATTAGTAGGCCTCTGATACGATTTAGATTTAGACCGGAGATTATAACCTGAATCGTGCGTAATGCGACACCCTTTAATGATAGGAAAAAGAGGATTCTCTGGTTTGATTCTGGGAACGAATCGCTGGCATGCAATATTTCTTCGCTCGTGCAACGTTGGAAGGTTTGCAAGCGTGAGTGAGCCCTCATAACTACTACCTGGGAAAGCGATCTTGAGCGCACGCCTCTGAACATTCTCTAGGGCGTTAGACAGATAATTTGGAAGGTTCGCAAAGGCTGCAGACGCATATTCAATGACCGATCTGATAAGTGACCGGTAGACTGTTATCAGCTCTATGGCATCCAGGCCGCATTTCTTAAGTACTCTTAGAGCATAAAGCCTTTTGTTAGCCTTCTTAATTATGAAGTCGCAGTGCGCAACCCATGTCAAGTCACACGATATGAGAACGCCAAGCAGCTTGAACGACTCCACCCGATCGATTATATTGCCGCCTACGGCCAGGGGCTGCCAACTGCAACTATCATAGTTTAAGAAGCTAACGGACATTTCTTTGCACTTTGATGGATTAAGGCGCATGTTATTCTTTAGGGCATATGCTTGAATGTCGTTAACAATGTGTCCTAGGAGGGATGGTGAGTTCCTAGGTACCACCTCAAGAACAGTCAAATCGTCCACAAACTTAGCCCGCGGGGGCCACGTCCTGACCAAGTCATTGACCATTACGCAGAAGAGAATGGGCCCAAACCTGGTACCATGGGGGATTTCCCCGTTAAGTAGTTGCGAGGAAGATGTTTTACCATCGAGGCAAACAGACTGCGAACGCCCTTGTAGAAAGGCTGCAACCCAGCGCAAAAGTGCCGTTTCAACATAAAGTGATCTTAACTTATCTAGTAAGATGTGATGGTCAATTAAATCGAATGCTTTTCTGAAATCCGCGAAAAAGAGTCTAACCGAGCAATTGCCGAGATCAAGGTGGATCATAGTGGAACTTCTATAAAGGGAAATAAGAATTGACCATTAGACTCTTGAAAAAACATTCTCGTCCACGCCGCCGTCGAGGCGACATTTAGTTAAAAACGCCTGCGATCACAGTGTCCTGCGGAGTTGCCCATTGCATAGCAACGATCAGTTAGCAACGCTCGCGTCGTCTTTGTCTTACAGCTAAGCCGATCGCGTCCTTTGTTTTTAAACCAATGAAATCCCGTGTTCTTTGAGGTTTAGAGTGCTTATTTTATCAGAGTCCAAGCAGACAAGATGGCGGAACCGACACAGAGCGAAGGATGGCTTCAATTCCTTTACAAATTCGCGCTACGCGAGTTTGATTTTTGGGAGCCTAACTCGTGCAAAAGTTAAAGATATCGTTGTACTGCTTGTACTCTAGTTCGATTTTTGGAAGTTTTCCCGTGGTAGAGGGTGCCTAATTCTACGAGTTGGATGGCTGTATGAACGCCTGGCACGGTGAGTGTTTTGGGAGATTGCGATTATAAAGTGCTACGTCAAAGCGGATAAGGGCTAAATTCTTCGGTCCGCCGCCATTAATAAAACACCAAGGGAGCACAAAGGGAATGTTGATCCGTATTCAAATTCAAAATATGAAAAATAAATCTAGTTTCAAGGTGACTTGAGATAAACTTGAAGTAAAACCAAGATTGAGTTCTTTTTTTTAGTTGGTTTAAGTTTATTTTCGATAGAATATTAATACTGATTTGAACATCGAAGGAGTAATACTTGTCGCTCCCGCGTCCTCCTGGCTTTGCAATAGTTTTACAATTGATACACGACTCGGATTATTAAGAAACGAGACTGACTCGGCTTAATCAGGTTGTAGCGGTGTGAGCTCTTCGTTTTCGATTTTTTTTTTTCTGGATATTTTGAGCGGTTTAGAGGTGCAACTCTAATGCTATGCTCTTCTATTATTTTTCGTAGCCGACGCGACGCAGGGTGGATCGAGCTGAATTCACGGTTCAACTGGTTGAGTTCATGATGAATTGATTCACCACCCTGCTCGCCGAAAAAGCCTGAAGGAAACTTCCGTTCCCGGATGAAATCTGAAGTCTGTGCCTGAGGTATTTTCATGACCACGGTTGGCTGAAAGAGAATAATAATGTAATTTATAATATTGCAAAAAAGAATAAAAAATATAGTTAGAACAAAATACCTTTCCAGATCCAGGCAATCGGGCTGTTATCCCATCCTCCGAATTCTTGCAGATTGTGTTCACAATCAAATTCCCAAGTCGCGCAACATCAGGGGAAACGAGGCCTGTGCGGACCTCGTTTAACATCTGCTCGAGGGTTCGGGTCTGAGGATCTAGCACAACAGCAGCGGCAGGGACGGGGCTATTCGCACGCTGGCGCTTTCTCGGGGGACAGGGATGGCTGTTGCACAGGTGATAAGGCAATCGGGTACCACATGCCCTACATTTAACCAGGTACCCCTCTAAAAGCTGGATTAAAACAAGCGGTGCGCGCTGGGGGTCATTAGGGTCCGCCAGCGTCTCTTGACATATTGGGCATGCTGGATGTTTTTCCCCCAACTCGAAAGCAGATTTCCAGCAGTCCGAGCAGCAACTGTGCTGGCACTTTGATGACAGAGGCTTTTCGAGGACGTCTAGGCAAATAGCGCAATGAAACTCTTCTTTTTTCGTTTCGAAAAAGTCAAAGCGCTCGGTGAATCGGTGGTCCCTTAGTGTGTTCATAGAGGCACTAAGCTCGGTGACGCGCGCGATTAGTTGTGCTTTTAAACCCACGTTTGTCGTCTCTTCCCAAGCGGAGTTTTTAGCCTGCCCTCTCGCACCGCCTCGCTTTGCTTTTTTCGGCCTACCGCCTTTTTGAATTTGCTCTTCTAAGGCGCACGTTGGGCAGTCCTCTTCCAGGTGAATCTCCCAGATTATGGGAGCCTTGTCAGTTGTTGCGAGACGACACAACTTACAAAAGCGCATCAGATGAATATAGGGGTCATCCTTCTCGACATTGATGCCAAATTTGCCCTCGAGCAATGTTTTGAAACTGCCGCAGGCAAAGCTTTGGGCATAGAGGCTTTTTGCCTTCTTCAACCGTTTTCCGCAAACACGACAGAGACCTTTTAAAATCTCAAAGTGTTTTGCTTCAGCCTTCGCGGTAGCCATTTCTTTGCGCTCATGGGCGATATTAAAACGAGCTACTACTTCAAAAATTCGCAATCTCCCAAAACTATGAACACAGATTCTAAGAGACAATTATATATACGTTATGGATTAGCTACGCAATAAACCAGGAAAACTCCCACGAGACTAAAATTTTAATCGGAAGTCATGTAGGTAGTTCGCCGCGCTTCCGCCATCACTCAATAGGACCGTTTACAGTGACGCTATACATTCTTGCTCAATTGCGTGTTTGATCGTTTCTTTGTAAAATTTAATCACGTAAGCATTTTAGGTATCCAAATGTCGCAATAGGATACGTATATCTATCAACACTTCTTTTAAAACAAGGGTTTTATTCGGTAGCTTGGCTGCGGCCTTCGTGACTCGCGATCCTGTCAGGTCAGTTAATAACTAACTACCTCAAAGCGCGGTCGCAAATTCAAAAAGCGCGGTTACCAACTAAATGTCGCGTCTAGGGCTGTTTGAAAGTGGCGTGCGTCAATGTGACACCTTGAACTTTGACAGCCTTTTTCACACCAAGTTTTAGTATTTTATTAACTTTCATACTGCATATTTAATATTATTGAATGAGTGCTTGCTTGGTCCATTTGGAGGGGCCAATACAATTCATAATTACATGGCAGTAAAATTTGACATATTTTTAATCTCATTAAATAAAACATTCTAGAGACACCAAGATCCCCTCTAAAACTTCCCCTATCAGTCAACACAAAAAGGTGTTAAATGCTGGCTCCGCTTTTAGGCAGTGCCTAAATCTATATATTATCTTCATATATATGGGAGGGGGGGGGGGGGAGATTTCGATATAAGGTGAATATTTAAACCAAAAGTATTTTATTAAAACTGTTTTTTTATATACATATATATTTAAAAATAATAACATTATATTCGATAGATAATAAAATTGGATATCACGAATAGAACAGTTTTGAAAACAGCTGGTCATGTGTCCCCTGTATGATGTCCAAATGAGGTGCTGTGGTAGTTGCCATAGCAACCGGTGTATCAGCATACCTGAAAAAGAATGGTGTAAACAAAGATGTCAACATAGATGGTGGAAGCAAACAATCTGAAAGGAGCAATTAACACCTACATTATATAATATTTTGGGTAACTGCGTTAAGTGTATTACATAGCAGGGGTCAGAACAGCATAAATGCTTTTTAACTTCTAAAGACTAGCTATAAAATGAAGTCTCCAGCTACTGTATTCTTGTCATGTTTCTCTATGTGCTATATAGATCACTCTCAAAGGGCAATATTTACTTACTCTTGTCTAAAAGTCTCTGCTATTTCTCTCAAATTATAGTGCAAGCTTTGTGCCTACAATGAAATGACAGCAAGAGTCAGGTGCATAGCTAGGGGTAGGTAGAAGGGAGTTCTACCTATCTCTGGGAGATACATTCCCAGAGATAGGGAAAGGGGAGTCAGCTCAGGAAGAACAGTTAAAACTTAAGCGAATTCGAAGTTTGCAGGCATTTTCTTTAACTGATCAATTCTGGGCATGGAAAGCACTTTAACACAAAATCACAACAAGTAAACAAAACAAGTGTCTGCCATTACTGACGCTGCTGACCTCCTATTACATAGACTACCTATGTAATCTCCACACCCCCAAAGAAATCCTGGCCATGCCCCTGGAAGGGGGGATACCTTGCCCTTACAGTACCGTAACACCATAGGGGCCAGGGAGGCTGTGTCCCAGATTCTTCTAAAATGATAAGGAAATGACCAGTAGGGTTGTAACCCCACCTGAAGGCTTTGATAGTTTTTTCTGACCAAAAAACCCTGAAAACACATAGTTCGCATATCACAGCCCCCATCTTGGATTTTGCTATGTGCAGGGGAAAAAGAAGGATGGCAGCTGTGATATGGTAACCCAGAGTTTTCGGGGTTTTGGGGCGGAAACAAACAAAGCCTACAGGTAGGCTACCCCCTACCAAGTTTTCTTAATTTCCCTTGTATCATCCTGTTGTTTTTATGTCCATTGTGACCCTGCTTTCTCTACAATCAAATATAAATTTGAGTGCATAACACTCCTATTTACCTCTAATGGCCCAATGTGACCCAGTCTGACAGCACATGAGAGTATGGACCTCAGGGTACAAAACATGAACATCTTTTGCACTGCAGCCAGAGACATCTTCAGCACAGCACATACCACACCAGTGACAACAGCATAGTGGCCATGAAAAGTCTCACTATCAAGCTTTTCCTAGGGGTAAAAGAAAAAGTTACTTTTTGCTGATTACCATTTTTAACTGAAACATTCAATTTTCTTTACAAAAAAACAACAGTTTATCCCAGGGGGGACTCTCATGTGGGGACTCATGCTAATTGAGAAAATATATTTTAACCCTAAGGGATAACAAAACAAAGCAGTCACAGAAACATCTTATCTTGCTGATTTCCTTACCTTACTTGTTCTCTGCTTGCTTTATGTAATATACAGACAATAAATATTACTCTTCTAAATGTTACTCTTCTAAAACCATGCTTTGTTACACACCTTCAATAGATTAAACTCAACCTTTCTGAATGCTACACAAGAAGTGTGTAATAATGATGTACCCTGTGGAAAAATGGAAACATGCATCAAAGCTGGATAGAGCCAAATGGACCAGGGACATTAAGTTAAGTCAAGATATTCCTGAGACACCTTGCCTAATGTGCATTATTTTGACCCTGTTATATCAAAACAGTGTCAAAAGCTAGGGGGGGGGGGTGGTACCAAACCCCATCCAGCATCACCTTTAAATTGAAAGTTTAGTAAGCAGTATGAAGACTTTCTCATATATTTAATGTTGTAAACCTGGTGATTTATATTCAAAGAGATGCAAACAACATGACAACACTCAGCTATCGCTACCCATGACCATTACGCAATACAACTGTGTAACCCTACAGTATTAAAGTTACCTGACGTATACTAGCTCTTTTTGTCACATGGTTAGACATGAAAGCATGAAGCCTCTGGTCTAGACATGTGATGTGACTAAGATCATTGAAGTGATGGTATGCATCACTGAGGTACGGTAGACTAAATGATGCTGTATTCTGCAAGGCAGACTTGATAAAGGTCTTGAAAGATTCTGTAATGGAGTTATGGCAAGAATGTGAGGCATCAAATTCTCAATAAAATGTTAGAATTTAACAATTTTAGAGCAACGAAAAGGACTAAATGATAAGGTCTCTATTCTTCAAATCAGAGAACAAGAAATCAATGTGGATGTTCACAGCAAAATCCTGCACAGTAAGCACCCTACTCCGACAGAAGAACACGCTGTTGTTACTTAGGGGAAGTTCATTTATTATCCTGAGGGGGGGGGGGGGGGGCGTGAGGATACTGTGGGGGGCCTCGAGAAAATTGCCGAGGTCTGAAATGGTAGCGTCAAAGTGTTTGGATTTTAAAAGGGGGGTCACTGATTTCTTTGGGTGTTGTCTCTCATATAATTTGACAAAGTGTTAAATGATACTTTCTTGGTTTTTAAAGTTAAAAATTTTCTCGGTTTGGTGGCAGTTTTTTGGCATGCACAATCCAGGAGTCCAGGATATATGTATTAAGCCAGGTTTTATCTATGCAATACAAATCTGGATACACCCTCAATACATCTCTTTATGGTTTCCGCTATATAATATTATATAAAATGCTTATTATCCATATCCAAAATATAAACAAAACGTTTTAATGCTTTAAGCGCTTATTCTGCGACATCAAAATCCTTGCTCATATCTGATTCGCTGTCTTCATCGCTCTTTCTTTTCTCTTTTCTCATGCTGCGCTTTTCTTGCAAGAAGAAAGATAGAAAAGCCTTTTTGTTTCTTTTACATCATCTATAGCATCCATCTATAGCATTCATCCACCATTATCAGGTGGAGTTAGTCGCATCTTATTAGCTGGAGTTAGTCGCATCTTTGATAAATTGAGTGCCTTCACTTTTTCTGAAGTAATGTTTTCAGCCAATGCCTTCCCTTCAACTTTCTGTCCAGCTTTTACAGCTAATCTCTTGCTTGCGTTTTTAATATTGTCATTGCCGTTCCTTCCTTTGTTCCTTCTTTCTTCGGTTTTCAGGAGGGGGGTGGGGGGTACCAAAAATATGGATGAAGCGTAAGGAGGGAGGGGGGGCATGGAAAATTTTGTTTCTCCTGAAAAGGGGGGGGTGTCAACTAATTTTATCCCTTACTTTTATGAAAATCCTCGCCCACCCCCCTCGGGATAATAAATGAACTTTCCCTTACAAAACATATCTTTTTGAATGTTCTTGGAATTCGCAAACTCACCTAAACTGCTCACATGGCCATTTTTGGCTGCAGCTTCTAGACCAAGGCTGTGCGAGAAACCGCCAGTAGGGAACGCTTTACAACACCAAGAACACCAAAACACAGACAATGAATTCTCGTACCCGATTAGTCACGCTATCCAAAGAAAAGCTCATGATCAAGATAAGTCATTATACCCGAGTCTGATATCTGCAACAGCTCCCATACGTAAGTTTGATCGACAATCTCTTCGCCTTTCTGGTCGATAGAAGATTTGGACAGACTCTCGGCACAGGAGGACATCTTTTTGCGGTACACCTGTGTTAACACATCCCACAGGGATCCTAACCTGCTAGTAGAAGCGGTGAGCCGAAAAACAGGAGTCCCGAATTTTTAAACATTCCTAAATATGGTTCATGTGCTCAGTAAAATTTTGAATTTCCGTGGAAAAAATCTATAGCTCATAGTTTCTTGGTTCGCAAATAGACTAGTATAGGAATAATCGCAGATACCTATATTTCGTGTTCAAAAATTGAAAATACATTCTCAGGGACCCAGGGCGTCGCGGAAATCCACCGACACAGGAGGCGCGCGATAAGTTCGCTTCCGGTCTCCGCATTGCACTGTGAGGATGGTAAAAATATTGCGATTCACAATTAGAGTGTCACACACCTTTATAACAGTCAGTGCATTCGGCCTTACGTACACCTGTTGTTAAACATTGTGCAACGGGTACATTTTTGTCGTAAAAAGCCTTATTTTCACTTGACTTCGGTATGATAATAGACACATTTTGATAATTCTGGTATGCCTCTGTCGCCCCATGACAGGTAATCCGGAATCCGGAATCCATGAAAAAATGAGATATGGGATCCGGAATCCATGAAAAAATGAGATATGGAATCCGGAATCCATGAAAAAATGAGATATGGAATCCGGAATCCATGCTGCTGGAATCCGGAATCCACGAGAAAAAACCCACATGGAATCCGGAATCCACACACTAGGATCCGGAATCCAGAACCCTATTGGAGAACCTGTCATGGGGCGACCTCTGTTCTACAGTTAAAACCAGGGGTAGGTTTTGTTAGGGGAAAATAGACAATAACCATCGTTTTAATACACAAAAGGAAGTATATTTTTATTCAAAAATTATATTGGATGTCAACTTTAAGATGATAATATAAATAATAATGCAAATCTCCCACTGCCTCTAGCCTTCCCCGCTCAGGGCCGTATCAGGACACGACTCAGAGACATTAAAACTGGAAAGGCAAAGTTATGCCCTTTTTTCGGGGGAGGGGGGATGGGGGCACGAGCCTTCCCGGCCCAGTACTAAGGAAAGGTCTCTGTCTTCAACACTCGGCACAAACATCCTGCAAATGCAACATAAATAATGAGAGGAATTTGCTAGTAGTGTTGGACACTCGCATTATACATTTTTATAAGATATATAAAAGCCTAACTTGTATAATTAAAAAAAGTTTTAAAAACTTACTACTTATTAACTACTTGTTCACACTACTCCCAGGTCTGTTGGTCACCAACAACCAATGAATAAGTAAAATATTACTATATGCACAAATAAATAGCCATCCAGTCGATGATGATCACCGGCATCTGAAAAGAAAAAAAAGAAGATTGAGTTTTTTACTTCAGTATTTACATTTCCTTACATCACCATGCTATACTCCATTTTATTCTAAAATAAATAAAGTTACTTACTATGTCTCTTCCCTGGAGAAGGAATCTCGCAAATAGTCCCGTTACCACGGTAACCATCATTGCAGACACACTCGTAGGACCCGGATGTGTTAATACACATAGCATTCTTGCTGCACGTATGTTCACCACGCTCACACTCGTTCGCGTCATGACAGTCGTCTCCATGGTAACCTTTGAGGCACATGCACTTGTATGATCCGGGTATGTTGTGGCAAAGCGCATTTTTATTGCAAAGGTGAGCCTTCTGGTGACATTCGTCGATATCCGTACATAAATCTCCTTCGCCGATGAAACCCTTGTTGCACGTGCACACATGAGACCCGTTAGTGTTTGCACACGTGGCATGCACGTGACATGATCCTGGCAGCTGGCATTCGTTCACATCCTCACAAGTGATTCCGTCGCCTGTATATCCTGCCTTACACATGCACTTGATGGCGTTATTTTCTAATCTACATACGGCGTCCTTGTCACATAACCGGCTTGGTCTCGTGAAACACGCGTCGACCTCACAATGCGTCCCATTACCGAAGTATCCTTCCTTGCACACGCATTCGTACGACCCCATCTTGTTCACGCATGTGGCGTTGGCATGGCAGTTATGTGCACTTGTTTTGCATTCGTCGATATCAATGCAGCTGGACCCTGCACTGTGGTAACCTTCTAGGCAACGACACTTGTACGAGCCCAAAGTATTGACACAGCGGGATGTTGCAGGGCAGTAAAAATGTTTTTGGCATTCGTTGAGGTCCACGCATTCGCCGTTGAGCTTGATGAATCCCACATGGCACCGACAGGTGTATGAGCCCATGGTGTTGGAGCAGTAAGAATGACTTGAGCAGTTAGGTGCAGAGAGAACACATTCATCAATATCTGGAGAAATCACAAGGAGAACGGCACAGTGCCATCACATTTCAGGCCCGTACCCAGGGGGGTGCAGGGGGAGCGAACGCACCCCCCCACACAACGGCCTTAGGTCCATTTCGGTTCTCAATAGAAAAAAATAGGTCCACTGTTTTTCGGATTTCGCCCCCCCCCCCCCCCCCCCAAAGAAAAATACTGGGTATGGGCCTGTATTTACCACGAGAAAAACAGATAATGGATTCGAATCACCGAAACTCACCGTTGCAGGTGAATCCATTCCCTGTGTACCCAGGCATACATCGGCACGTCGACCCTGCATGGTAATCTTCATTGCTGGGCACGCATACGGCATTTGGGCTACACACCGTAGACTTGTCGTCTAGGTGGCAAGGGGGACTGACAATCTGAGCATCATCTAGGTAAAAACAATAGTGTTATCTCGGTGATCGGCATTATAATAATTTGGAAGGGCAAGGATACCACGGCGGTGTTGTATATGAGAGTTGAATGTGCGAAGAATCGTGTATGTAGCCTCATCTCTTTGACGGTGTTTTAATAGCTAGTTGCCTTCTGTCACAATCAAATATCGCACATAGGCGCATGGAATTTGATAAGAATTGCCAAAACAAATAAGAACTATGCTTATTGCCTTCCATTCCAAGAAATGTTTTGAGTTAAGAACTATGCTTATTGCCTTCCATTCCAAGAAATGTTTTGAGTTAAGAACTATGCTTATTGCCTTCCATTCCATGCCTTCCATTCCAAGAAATGTTTTGAGTTAAGAACTATGCTTATTGCCTTCCATTCCAAGAAATGTTTTGAGTTAAGAACTATGCTTATTGCCTTCCATTCCAAGAAATGTTTTGAGTTGTCCGTCCAAATGCAGTGCCAGAGCAGCAGCACCAAAAGAGAGTACCAGCACCATGGCAACCACGGCAGCAATGTCGAATCCTCTCCAGGCGCAGCACCCAGGGGGAGGGGGTGGTATTATGATAGAGCCGCTGTCATCCGAGAAAGGATCCTCGTCGAGTTGGAACGCTACGGTGTGAGCTACAGAGAAAGATATCTTTTTATCTTTACAATTGTTTGAACCACACAAGGTCATTTAACCTTTTGACTGTATAAATTAAACAAGATCACAATATCAGATTAAGATAAAGCCTGCAAGGATAAAGTGAATCAAGTAAACATATGGCCATTTTTAAACAAGCTAGGACTAGGAACTATTGGACTATTGAATTCACCTAAAAGGACACCTTTTTGGAGAAACATAAAAAATGGACAGATGATATACCTTAGAGTGTTGATTCACTCCCAACAGGCATACCTGTCTTCGACGCCTTGTCCTCGCCAGCCTGGTCATCTGCAAGCTCTGAAGCACGTGGGTTCTCCACAAGTAAAGGCGCATTACTCTCTTCCCCTCCCTCTCCCCCCACAGTATTTGACTCCAGGTCAGCATGCTTGATGCATGGCGTCGCCTCTTGTATTAAAGGGGACGTGTCCTGGCTGCTTTCTCCCTTTTTGTCATCTCTGATCATGGACGGGGGCCGTAAATTGATAGTGTGTTTGGGGTCTTCTTTTGGAAGAGGTGGGTCACCATCGCATGGTTTAGATGGTTCTTTAGGTTCCTCAAGGCAAGGTGTCGAGCATGTCGCTAAAGGCTCCATAGGGACGGCTTCTGCAATCTGTTCCGGTGTCCAGGTGTATTTTCGGTTAAATAATGGCGATGAAGCAATCCGATTCACGATGACTGAGGCTTTCAGGCCTGTGCTCATAGATGGGAATTTCAAAGTTGCCGAGTTTTTGTTCTTCTTCTGTTTCGTACCATTTACCAATGAATCCCTACTTACTTCTCCATCAAGAGTGTCTGCGCTTCCGGTTTCCAGAGTTAAAGACAGGTTTTTCCCATTGGGTGTTTTCTCTTTCTTGGTGAATTTTGGGCTTAAGCGAGGAAGGCTTCTCTTTGGGCTTGCTAGCGTGAAAGGCATACGTTTTGAAGCCGCTGTCTTATCGTTTGTGTTATTTCGATTTTCCAAGGGGTCTCGTTCCTTAGCTGAATGGACAGATGGCGTTATCTCGACGTCTGTCATAGCTTGGCTGGATGAAGGGGATTTTCTTTTTTTCTTAGTTTTTTTACTAGCTTGCCCTTTGAGATAGGATAAAGACGTTAGTAAGATCAAACACGTGCAATAAAGACAGATTCTGAAGTGCATTGAAAACAACGGCAAGATATTTGTTGGGAACGTATAACATCGCTGAGAAAACAAAGTTACGCTCATGTTTGCACACCGTGTGGCAGGTATTTTTCCCATTGTCTTGTGGTAAAATTTTGGGAACGCCACGCTACGCTATGTTGGACTATAGGGTCTATAACTTAGAGTTTTGTTTTACTCTTGTTTAATCATTTTTCTTTCCACGTCTGTTTTGCTTCTATTTCCGTGGTTTCTTAGTTTCCAACGTTTAATGCTTCAAACAACTATTTATTACCACAAACAAAATCTATTCGGTGAATTTAAAAGCAAATTGCACAAAATCAAGGGTGTTGCATTCAATGGATGCGATGTATGGACTTTAAGTCCTTTTAGGTCATTTTATGCTTTTCAATATGGTTTATATTTTTAACATGATGCTTTTTAACTATACCTTAGCAGTTCTGCGCCGTCTTGGATTTCAACTAATTCAGTAACAAACAAAAAGTTCGTTTTCAAATTGCCTCCATCTTCGTTTGTTATCGGTAACAAGTGAAAAGACGCTGTTTTAAGTATGTAGGTGTTTTGCGGTAGCATTGTTGATACTTGAGTGTCGATTGTATGGCTATCTTAGATAAGCTACATGGAATTCGAGTAACTTTAACTTTATTATGCTTACAGGTGCGGGTAATTTATGAATTAGTAATGAGGTGGTATATTCCCGAGGGGAGGGAGTACCAAAAAACCACCAGAATGTTCTCATTTCGGCCGAGTATTTGGACTAAAAGCAGACGCGGAAAACGTCCGAAACTAAATTTCGGATTTGGAATGCACAACATGGCTTTACTTTTTTCATCTCTTGCTGTTGATCATGCTTTCATTTTCACATTTTAAGTAAGTTTCAAAATTATTAAAGAAATAAATGAATTTACTAGATCTTGTGTGTTTCTATGACAAGCGAGAAAACAGCATACAATTTTGCTGTGTTTCCTTTCTAGTAGGCTGGTAGAGTATCAACTAAGAGCAAGCACGTGTAGAAGATGAGGAAAATTTTCGCCAGGCGAGACGCCGGTCTGTCTCTTTGCGCCATTGCGGTTCTCCGCTTGGACTTGATATAATTTGGGTTATACTTTATACCGCTTTTCGATGGAATGCCGTCAATGATCCTTTTAATAATAAGCACTCCTTACCCCCAAAGCGCTAACTCATTCCCGCCCTTTTCCCAAAAAACGTGAACGCCTATTCCCACCAAACTGCATCGAAGCTCATGCACCTTGACGGGGGAAATGAGTCACTTGGTAAATCGTTTTCATGTAACAATACAGGTCTATCTTTTATATCCGTTAGAGGGGCCCACAAAGTAGTCTCCTACGCAGCCGTCCTTAGTGTCAGTCTCGAAACCCTCCCACTAAGAACGGCGCAGCGCAGCAGACTACCCACAAAGGAGCGCGGGCAAATTTTTCAGTTCGGGTTGCCTGTGTAATAAGATATGCCTGCGCCTGCACAACTGCGTACGCTCAGCGGCGGATATAAAGCCACGTGACCTTTCTACTAAAGTTTTATCGTCCAAGATGGCGCACGGTGAGTTTTGTGTATGCGTGCAACTTCTCACGTCTACCCCCAAAACACTAAACTTGATTTTCTCTATCTACAGACAACAGCCCATACAAGCACTGTATACAATCCATCAATGTGAATTCCCAAGAATTAAAGTATTTTGATGCGTCTAAGCTTGGCGAAGAAGCATTCGGTTTGTATCTCTCCGACTGAACCTTGAACTCTACAATGACTCAGAATCCTATGCGTTCTTGCATGAATAATTCCTTCCTTTAAATAATGACTCCCAGTTTCTAACAAAAAAAAAATATCGAAAACATTTACCAAGGTAGTTATAGACCCAGTTTATTGTCTACAATCGATTCCGAATTGATTGAAAAAAATATAAAAAATGTTGTTTAAAAACGTGAAATTGGATCCTTTTGGCATTTTGTGATGGTCCGCGTGACTTTCGTAAGTTCAAATAACCTGACCTTTTGCCACAGTTATAAACCCAACTTCGCACGTAATTCTATTCATAAACTCCTTGTTGCTGTGTTTATACAGAAATAACTGTTTATTTCTATTTTACTGCGCGGAAGTAGAACGTACAGTACTTTTTAATCCTTAATCTTGTACAATCCGTAATTACAAAATCTCTTTTGACTCGTTTAAAATACATATAAATATAAATTTAAGTGATTATGAATAAAAATCATTTAACTGCAACATTATGCACCAGATGGTGTGTTTACTCAAAAACAAAATGTAAATTATACTGTTGAGGCTCAAATATTTGATCTGGAGGAGTGCCCTCTTCATACCCTCCGCATTAGATCATATAGACAATGAATTTTGCACTATATAATTAATACAATTATTAGTTATGATACAAAAGTAATCTTTTTATACATTTTCTTTGCTGATTGTAGACAGTGACAGTTTATATGTTGCTTTTTACAGGGCGACTGCCATTTTCAATCCGTATCCTGCTGGAATCAGCTGTAAGAAACTGTGATAACTTCCAGGTTCACCAAAAAGATGTGGAGAACATCCTTGACTGGGAGAAGAACCAAGAACAAGCTGTGGAGATTCCATTCACACCATCACGTGTGGTGCTACAGGACTTCACGTATGTCCCAGTGCATTGCTGTAATGTACACAACCATCATTGTCATCATCATCATCAACATCTCCATTGTCACTATCATCATCACCAACAACATTTCCATTGTCACTATCATCACCACTACTATCAACATTTCCATTATCATCATCAATGTCATGCCACCATCACCATTCAGGCGCGTACACAGGGGGGTTCGCAGACCACCTAAGACTGTGCACACCCCCCCCCCCCACCCCTTGGTCAATCCTGGGAACATGCCTGCCATTGTCATTGTCGTCACTAACAAAATCATCTCTGATGTGACTATCACTATCCTGTATTATGGCTGAGGGCTGATGTGACTATCACTATCCTGTATTATGGCTGAGGGTTGATGTGACTATCACTATCCTGTATTATGGCTGAGGGCTGATGTGACCATCACTATCCTGTATTATGGCTGAGGGCTGATGTGACTATCACTATCCTGTATTATGGCTGAGGGCTGATTTGGACAGCACGATTTAGTCATATGCGACTTGCTCCTGACACCTCTACAACTCAGGTTATAGTGTAAACTTTCGACTACAGAGTTTTAGTGTGTAATTCAGGGCTAAGACATGTCTTAAGCAGGTTGCACATGACTAAATCTTGCTGAATGTAAAAGATTGCAGCATAACCTTTCATGCAATGACTGTGCTATCATACCACCTTTTATTCAATAAATCATGTTTTATTATTTCCCATATGGTATTCCGTTTCCTCTAGGGGTGTTCCAGCAGTAGTTGACTTTGCAGCAATGCGTGATGCCATCAAGAGACTTGGTGGTGACCCTGCCCAAATAAATCCTCTTTGCCCAGCGGATCTTGTTATAGACCACTCTGTGCAAGTTGATTTCACAAGAAAGTGAGTATCTATTTAAACGCTGCCAAGACAGCATCTGTACTTTAGTAATAGCACATTAATGCTGAACACTTTTTCTAGTCCAAAAACCAAGCCTTTTGATCCTGGTGGGGTGCAAACAGCCAGAGGGGAGCAGTGCCCGTTCCACACTTTACCCTCAAAATGGTGGGCATTTGTACTGTTTTCTTTCCCTGTGTTTCTTTAAATATCTCTCTTACACTGATTTGCTTGAAAAATGTGCTTTTAATCCCTGAAATAATGCTCTTATACAATATGTTTGTAATTGATAATTTATAATGTTACATTCAAGCAGTTGGATAAACATATCAATTAGCCTGATGTTTGGTTTTCCTTTTGGCTAATTCCCACCAACACTACCGACACTAAGTACTTAGAAAAAGCAGAATTAATGTGTTCATTCTGATACTTATTTCTAGTAATCTGTAAGATGCAGTACCTGATAAACTATGTAGTAAAATCAAGTCAAATAATAAAATCAAGTGTTGCTTTCATCGTCTTTTTTTCTTGACTCTTGTCAGAAGATAATTGCCTCTGTCTGACATCATAATTGCTTGTTAACTACATTGACCAAAACAATTTTTCCCAAATAAAAAAGCAAACAATTTCAAGTATATTGTTTTTCTTTCAGCACCACTGCACTGAAGAAGAATCAAGATCTAGAATTTGAGAGAAATAAAGAGAGATTCCTGTTTTTGAGGGTGAGCTTCGAATTAGTGTTGCCATATAATTTCTCTTGAAAATGAACCACAACAAAAGTAATCCAACCACAGAGAAATATCTATAAAATGAACCACACCAGAAAAATCAAACCACAGTGAAATATCTATAAAATGAACCACACCAGAAAAATCAAACCACAGTGAAATATCTATAAAATGAACCAAACCAGAAAAATCAAACCACAGTGAAATATCTATAAAATGAACCACACCAGAAAAATCAAACCACAGTGAAATATCTATAAAATGAACCACACCAGAAGAAATCAAACCACAGTGAAATATCTATAAAATAAACCACACCAGAAAAATCAAACCACAGTGAAATATCTATAAAATGAACCAAACCAGAAAAATCAAACCACAGTGAAATATCTATAAAATAAACCACACCAGAAAAATCAAACCACAGTGAAATATCTATAAAATAAACCACACCAGAAAAATCAAACCACAGTGAAATATCTATAAAATAAACCACACCAGAAAAATCAAACCACAGTGAAATATCTATAAAATAAACCACACCAAAAAAATCCAACCACAGTGAAATATCTATAAAATGAACCACACCAGAAAAATCAAACCACAGTGAAATATCTATAAAATGAACCAAACCAGAAAAATCAAACCACAGTGAAATATCTATAAAATGAACCACACCAGAAAAATCAAACCACAGTGAAATATCTATAAAATGAACCACACCAGAAAAATCAAACCACAGTGAAATATCTATAAAATGAACCACACCAGAAAAATCAAACCACAGTGAAATATCTATAAAATGAACCACACCAGAAGAAATCAAACCACAGTGAAATATCTATAAAATAAACCACACCAGAAAAATCAAACCACAGTGAAATATCTATAAAATGAACCAAACCAGAAAAATCAAACCACAGTGAAATATCTATAAAATAAACCACACCAGAAAAATCAAACCACAGTGAAATATCTATAAAATAAACCACACCAGAAAAATCAAACCACAGTGAAATATCTATAAAATAAACCACACCAGAAAAATCAAACCACAGTGAAATATCTATAAAATAAACCACACCAAAAAAAATCCAACCACAGTGAAATATCTATAAAATGAACCACACCAGAAAAATCAAACCACAGTGAAATATCTATAAAATGAACCAAACCAGAAAAATCAAACCACAGTGAAATATCTATAAAATGAACCACACCAGAAAAATCAAACCACAGTGAAATATCTATAAAATGAACCACACCAGAAGAAATCAAACCACAGTGAAATATCTATAAAATAAACCACACCAGAAAAATCAAACCACAGTGAAATATCTATAAAATGAACCACACCAGAAAAATCAAACCACAGTGAAATATCTATAAAATGAACCAAACCAGAAAAATCAAACCACAGTGAAATATCTATAAAATGAACCACACCAGAAAAATCAAACCACAGTGAAATATCTATAAAATGAACCACACCAGAAGAAATCAAACCACAGTGAAATATCTATAAAATAAACCACACCAGAAAAATCAAACCACAGTGAAATATCTATAAAATGAACCAAACCAGAAAAATCAAACCACAGTGAAATATCTATAAAATAAACCACACCAGAAAAATCAAACCACAGTGAAATATCTATAAAATAAACCACACCAGAAAAATCAAACCACAGTGAAATATCTATAAAATAAACCACACCAGAAAAATCAAACCACAGTGAAATATCTATAAAATAAACCACACCAAAAAAATCCAACCACAGTGAAATATCTATAAAATGAACCACACCAGAAAAATCAAACCACAGTGAAATATCTATAAAATGAACCAAACCAGAAAAATCAAACCACAGTGAAATATCTATAAAATGAACAACACCAGAAAAATCAAACCACAGTGAAATATCTATAAAATGAACCACACCAGAAGAAATCAAACCACAGTGAAATATCTATAAAATAAACCACACCAGAAAAATCAAACCACAGTGAAATATCTATAAAATGAACCAAACCAGAAAAATCAAACCACAGTGAAATATCTATAAAATAAACCACACCAGAAAAATCAAACCACAGTGAAATATCTATAAAATAAACCACACCAGAAAAATCAAACCACAGTGAAATATCTATAAAATAAACCACACCAGAAAAATCAAACCACAGTGAAATATCTATAAAATAAACCACACCAAAAAAATCAAACCACAGTGAAATATCCATAAAATAAACCACACCAGAAAAATCAAACCACAGTGAAATATCTATAAAATGAACCAAACCAGAAAAATCAAACCACAGTGAAATATCTATAAAATAAACCACACCAGAAAAATCAAACCACAGTGAAATATCTATAAAATAAACCACACCAGAAAAATCAAACCACAGTGAAATATCTATAAAATAAACCACACCAGAAAAATCAAACCACAGTGAAATATCTATAAAATAAACCACACCAGAAAAATCAAACCACAGTGAAATATCTATAAAATGAACCAAACCAGAAAAATCAAACCACAGTGAAATATCTATAAAATAAACCACACCAGAAAAATCAAACCACAGTGAAATATCTATAAAATAAACCAAACCAGAAAAATCAAACCACAGTGAAATATCTATAAAATGAACCAAACCAGAAAAATCAAACCACAGTGAAATATCTATAAAATAAACCACACCAGAAAAATCAAACCACAGTGAAATATCTATAAAATAAACCACACCAGAAAAATCAAACCACAGTGAAATATCTATAAAATAAACCACACCAGAAAAATCAAACCACAGTGAAATATCTATAAAATGAACCAAACCAGAAAAATCAAACCACAGTGAAATATCTATAAAATAAACCACACCAGAAAAATCAAACCACAGTGAAATATCTATAAAATAAACCACACCAGAAAAATCAAACCACAGTGAAATATCTATAAAATAAACCACACCAGAAAAATCAAACCACAGTGAAATATCTATAAAATAAACCACACCAGAAAAATCAAACCACAGTGAAATATCTATAAAATAAACCACACCAGAAAAATCAAACCACAGTGAAATATCTATAAAATGAACCAAACCAGAAAAATCAAACCACAGTGAAATATCTATAAAATAAACCACACCAGAAAAATCAAACCACAGTGAAATATCTATAAAATAAACCACACCAGAAAAATCAAACCACAGTGAAATATCTATAAAATGAACCAAACCAGAAAAATCAAACCACAGTGAAATATCTATAAAATAAACCACACCAGAAAAATCAAACCACAGTGAAATATCTATAAAATGAACCAAACCAGAAAAATCAAACCACAGTGAAATATCTACAAAATGAACCAAACCAGAAGAAATCAAACCACAGTGAAATATCTATAAAATAAACCACACCAGTAAAATCAAACCACAGTGAAATATCTACAAAATGAACCAAACCAGAAGAAATCAAACCACAGTGAAATATCTATAAAATGAACCAGACCAGAAGAAATCAAACCACAGTGAAATATCTATAAAATGAACCAGACCATTGAAATATCTATAAAAATGGGTCTTGAAAGTAACCCCCTATCAAAAGAAACAATGTCTATAAATGTTATTTTCTAGTTAAACTTACAGTAAGACAATAAGACAAACATGTTTTATGGTGTGCTTCAAGGTATCTACTGCTGGGAATACAAACATAACATTTGTTTGCCTTTGTTTCCAGTGGGGCTCTAAAGCCTTACAGAACATGACCATCATCCCTCCTGGCTCTGGCATCGTTCATCAGGTACTCTACTTGTAGCATGCATAAGTCAACCCTCTTGGGTAAGTACTCACCTAGTTTGAATAAGGTGATACTCTGAGAATATTATGTTTGTTAGTCTGCAGAGGTTCACTGGTACCGCATAAAAGACCAATATCCTGGTCTCTAAAAGCTATCTGCTTAAACAATAAACAAGTATTCTACACATTTCTAAACCAGAATATAATTCTTTATGGTCCTGTTTCTTATGCTATATTAACTGATTGACAGCACCTCATTTTGAGGCTACATACCTACAGCCCCTGTGAGTGGCTCCGCCAAGGGTCTGTTACCCCTGAACCCCTGAGTACCCCTGAACCTCACAAGTCTTGTTAAAAAAAGACAACATTCTACTTGACAATTCATAACCAGTGCAGGACAGAGAAGTTAGAAATAATACCATGTTTAGGATAAAATGCTTTTGAATATATACACTTTCTGGAACTGAGAAGGTAGAAGAAGGTAAAAAAATAATTTCCTATCTGGCGTCCCTATCCATGTATAGCGAATAAGTATCCCCCCTTACTGCTACCGTTGTCCTTAGTGTCTCTGTCTTGCATTAATACATTTCTTTACCAATTATTTGATTCCCATGAAATATTGCTAGTTGCAGCATATATAATTTTGAGTACAATCTCTGCAGGTAAATCTAGAGTACCTGGCTCGTGTTGTATTTGACAAGAATGGAGTGCTATACCCGGACAGTGTTGTTGGAACCGATTCTCACACTACAATGATAAATGGACTTGGCATTGTTGGCTGGGGTAAGGCTATTTTTTAATGTTTGCTTTGCCCTGAGATTGATATTATGTAAGACTCTGTTTGTTCCAAGTAATGCAACTAATGCTTTCTCCATTAACAACTACTGATCATGGCAGTCCCTATAAATGTGATTACAAATAGTTGGTATAAGGGTAAGACTTTAAAGTATTATGGGACTTTTAGGGTTTTCTTCACTCCCTTTGACAGAGATGGTCTTGTATATAAAAGCACAGCATTAATTTTAAAATGTCTTGTTTTCAGGTGTTGGTGGAATAGAGGGAGAAGCCGTCATGCTTGGCCAAGCCATCAGCATGGTCCTACCTAAAGTTGTTGGCTACAAGCTGGTTGGAGGTGTTCATCAACTAGTCACTTCCACTGATATCGTGCTAACAATCACAAAGGTTTGTGCACCTCCTCACATTCAAAGGGCAGAGCTACCTCCACAAACACCTAAATTATTGATGCAAATTATGTGAAACATTATTGTGTTTCATGAACATAATTGTCAGACCATTTTGTGGTAATTGACATACAGCGACTTATTAATCGGCATTCAAAGAAATCCTGGACAAGTCAATGTACATGGAAATGTATGTCTCATCATTTATATTTCTCTTACTAGGACCTGCGACAGAGAGGCGTTGTTGGCAAGTTTGTAGAATTCTTTGGCCCCGGCGTTGCAGAGCTGTCCATTGCTGACCGTGCGACCATTGCTAACATGTGCCCTGAATATGGTGCAACAGTTGGTTTCTTCCCTGTTGATGACAAGAGCATGTTGTACCTGAGACAAACTGGTCGTGACGAGAGCAAGATTGCCATGATTGAGGCATACCTCAAGGCTTCTAAACTCTTCAGGGATTACAATGACCCAAGCAGTGACCCTGTGTTTTCTGAGGTAAGCTTTCTATTAATTAGCAAATTGCTATTTTTTAGAAAGGAATATACTGTAGAAATGGGGAGGTTTGATTTCTTGCTCCCATAGCTACTGAAAAGATTAAGAAACAATCCAATTATGAACTCTAGCATGAAACTATGATCCCAAACACCTAAATCCATGATATAAATCAGGGTTTGGGTAAAAAATGGAATGTCTCATTGTACTCCCACAAAGTAAAAACTTGGAACTTTTCCCTTGAATTAACATACTGCATACAATGTTTAGGTTGTAGAGCTAGACCTTTCGACTGTTGTACCATCCCTGTCTGGTCCCAAGAGACCACACGATCGTGTCTCTGTCTCTGGAATGAAGGAGGATTTCCAACAGTGTCTGAACAACAAGATTGGTTTCAAAGGCTTTGCTATTCCTCCTGAAAAACAAACTGATGAGGCTCCTTTCACATTTGAGGGTACTGAGTACAAGCTTAGACATGGTAAGTGAGGGAGCAGCTACTAAGAAACACAGAAACTGGCTACTGTTGGTTTCTGTAAGACAATGTGCAGCTACACTGTATCTAAGAAAAACACGAACTGTGATTCCTGTTTATTTGCTAAGCATATCTAATTTTAATGTGAATATATAAAATATTCAGTGATTGGCCATGTCGAAGTATAAGAGTACTCTAAATATTCTCACCACTAGTGTATATCTGTGTAGTATACATCTTATTTTGAAGCATCTCTAGAACCAATGATACAGTACAACATGTCTTTATTAGTCTTCAATCACTATAAACAAATCTCTATGTCCTTATCAAATTTGATTAAACTGTTCCAGGATCTGTTGTAATATCAGCCATCACTAGCTGTACCAATACCAGTAACCCATCTGTTATGCTGGGAGCTGGACTCTTGGCCAAGAAGGCTGTCCAGGCAGGACTTAGTGTCTCACCATACATCAAGACCAGTCTGTCACCTGGGTCTGGTGTGGTCACATACTACCTACAAGAGAGTGGGGTGTTGCCGTATCTTGAGCAACTAGGGTACAGTATCCACCTGATCGATAAATGTTAATTATGAATTTTAGCCTGGCTCTGTCTCCCAACTTTCGTCATTTTTGTCTTGTTTTTTTTACGAGTATTGGAAACCCTCATCGTATTGAAATATATAAGCTTTCCTGCATTGTTTGATACTTTTTTGGATTGAATTTCACCTTTTACATTTGACAAACTTTTCTAAAACTTGGCCATGTCAGATTCTGAACTATAAAGTTATTCTTGGGACACTGAGCATCCAGCATTCTGATTATATATCTATCTGTGCACAGGTTTTCTGTGGTAGGCTACGGGTGCATGACTTGCATAGGAAATTCTGGCCCTCTATCGGAGCCGGTGGGAGAAGCCATAGAGAAGGTACTGATTGCTAAACACTGTTGTTTGTTTTGATCCTATGTTTTAGTCTATACCAAAAAGTTAATCCTTTTCTTTATTGTCATTTCAGGGTGATCTTGTTGCATGTGGGATCCTTTCTGGCAATCGCAACTTTGAAGGGCGTATCCACCCCCTTACCCGTGCAAACTACCTTGCGTCACCTCCTCTATGTATTGCCTATGCCATTGCAGGGACAGTCCTGATTGACTTTGAAAAGGATCCTCTAGGTAGGTAATTTTAATTAAAAATCGAGGTTGACTTCCTTTCTTACAAGTTCACTCGTGAATGAGAAAGCCTCTGGGAAAAACTTTGTTATAACTTGTGGCGAATTCAAAAGGAGCTAAGCAACTAATTAGTTGCACTATATTAAAATAGCTACCAGGAGTTGTTCTTGGGAAATTTGCTGGTTGTTTACTAAGATTCTAAATCTTGTTTTAACCAGGAAAATCAAGTGATGGTAAGGATGTCTTCTTGAGAGATATATGGCCCACCAGAGATGAAATCCAGGTAATTTGTCTGTGTGACTAATCTTCACAGTCATTCCAGTCTATTCTGCTTACCTGATGTTATTTTCTTTGTCACCAGGAGGTCGAGAGACAGTATGTCATCCCTTCGATGTTCAAAGAAGTTTACTCCAAAATCCAGGTAACATGTTTAGAAGCTCTTACCTTAAGACTTCTGCACCATCGGGACAGATCATAGGAATATGAAAATAACTAGAAATTAGTTTTGAAAAAAAGGATCCAATGTTGAATACTTTATATGCATTGCAGGATATAGTACTATCCGAGCACTGCATGCAATTCACAGAGGGTTTATTCCCCTGCAATCCTTACTAATTGTTCGTCGTTCAACAGACTGGCAATGCCCAGTGGAATAGCCTTGATGCTCCTGACTCGCTCTTGTACCCATGGGATGAGAAGTCTACCTATATCAAGAGCCCCCCATTCTTTGAGGCCATGGTGAGAATGCTGCCTTTATGTCCTGTTTACCCTGCTCCGAAAGACACCTGCTTGACAAGGACACCTCTTCTAGCTACGTTATAATTTTCCGTTTTTTTTTTACGTGGACTTCCTAGTCGAGTTGATTCAACCCCCCTGACTTTCCTTCTGGCTCTGTAATAATTACGGGTTTGTGGTTGCTATTAGTGTCCTGATGAACGGCGTTCCTCTAAAATCGACCTTTGGCGTGAGGCGTGAGCAAAACCATACTGGCAGCAGCTATCAAACATCCTGGGTTTTCTGTAACAAAAAAAAAAGACATTATTCCACTAGAGTGGTCACTTGTTGAACAATCATTTACATAGGTTCTGTAATCATCTGTATGTATCTATAACGCGGTTATGTTCGTGTTCGTATGTTATCCAGACACGAGAACTGCCTGAGATCAAAGGCATCCAGAATGCTGCAGTACTACTCAACCTCGGTGACTCCGTGACAACCGACCACATCTCACCAGCTGGAAGCATCTCTCGCACCAGTCCTGCCGCACGCTACCTCTCCGACAGAGGGTGAGTCTAGCCCAACTTTGTTGATGTAATGTTTTTCGGGACTAAAACATCACGAAGAAATAGACAGCTCGTTGAACACAACAACTGAACTCCATTTATTTCTGAACAACCCCCGACATGCCCACGAGGCATTCCAAATATGGTGTACAACACAGGGAGCCCATCCGAATATATTACAGTTGACACATTCGGTACCTCTTTTTGCCGCATCTGATTCAGATATTGATAAACAACTCAAGTGGTAGTGGAACACATTACCTAGAAATCGAGAAAGCTCCGTGCATCACTTTAAGTGGCAACCCAATAAATTAGGACAGATGAGTACGTCGTGACGAAACTCCATTGCCATTGATGATCTAGAGTAGCGTACCTGATCTCCAAGTTTAGCGAGCTGTTATGATTCCCAATAACCAAGCCCTTTTTCCCACCTTAGTTTGACCCCACGCGAATTCAACTCTTATGGGTCTCGCCGCGGTAATGATGCGGTCATGGCCCGTGGTACGTTCGCGAATATTCGCCTTGTCAACAAATTTATTGGGAAGGCTTCACCCAAGACGAAGCACTTCCCTTCTGGAGATACGGTAAGACCGAATGACTAAAAATTATGTTTAAGAGTTACTCGTTCTCGGTCACCAATAGGGTTGTGAGAATAACTCTTAGTTTCGTCCTGGCTATTTCACAAATTCATTTAAAAAATATATTTTTTTTTACAGCCTAGCATTACTAACTTGCTTCTTATGGCCAGTTTTGACCAGTATAGGAGTCAACGGGTAAAAAGCGAGAATTATTCATAGTCTATGTGGCAATGAAACATGTTCCGTGAAATACTGACTTGATATCGAGGATTTGTATTTGTATTGTTATCACTTTCTTGTTAAAATTCTTTTGTTCTTCCTGTAAAAAACCTGAAAGTGAACACGTTTAGTCTTTGTGGTAACGCATTTTTTGCCCCTTTCTCCAATGCAGATGGACATCTTCGACGCCGCTGAGCGCTACCAGAAGGAAGGCCGTACCACCATCATTCTTGCCGGCAAGGACTACGGATCAGGCTCGTCACGTGACTGGGCAGCCAAGGGTCCCTGGATGCAGGTGAATTTTTAAACCATGGACCAGCCATGATTTACAGGGACCAAAAGTAAGGTTGCACGGGGCTGGGTTAGGGTTATGCTAACAATGGGCTGTTTTAACCATAGGGCGTCCGTGCAGTGGTAGCGCAGAGCTACGAGCGCATTCATCGCAGCAATCTTGTAGGTATGGGCATCATTCCTCTGCAATTCCTGGAAGGCGAGTCCGCCGAGACGCTGGGCCTTACGGGCCAAGAAGCCTACAACATTAACCTGCCACAGGAGCTGTCCACTGGACAAGTCATTGATGTCTCGGTTAGTCACGCTCATTGCCTGGAGGGGGGAGGGGGGGGGAAGAACAGAAAGGGGGCAGGGACGCGTTTTCCGGGCGCCCTTGTTATTTTTAATGCCGTTTTTCTCCGCCGCTTTTTATACAGTTTGACCAAATCCCCACGCCAAATGCTCAACAACGCCGTGGTAACGTTCACTTGTTTTTTTTTTATTTAGTTGAGTGACGGTCGCTCGTTTAAGGCCAAGGTCAGGTTTGATACGGACGTGGAGCTGACGTACTTCAAGCACGGAGGTATCCTGAACTACATGATTCGACGCATGCTTAAGTGATAACACCGCTGGACGACTCACAATGCTACATGACCCTCAACGCTAGGTCATAGTTCAAAAAATAATGCATTAGCAGATAGATCTGCTCTGCGAATCCAAACTTTCTCGGTGGAGGTATACTTGTGGACTTGGAAGGATCTCCCTTTGCGACCACAAACAGCCCAAATATGCATCCATTAAATACAAATGAGATATGTCGCATAGAAAGTAAAGTAGCCTAGTAATAGGGTTCTCGGTCAATTTTCTCATTTTGTATCATAGGAATATTAGGTCGTCTATTTCAATTCGCAAAACGAAAAAAAATATTGTAATAAGTGAAGTGTTTGTGCTGAATGATGGGAAATAAATCAAGATGAATAAAGGTGATGTTGCTTATTCATGTTATAGTTGGTTAAAGGGGAAAACTCTTCCATTATATAAGGGTCAGTATGCAGCTCTTACAAGCTGCAATTTGATTGGGCAAATGGACAATACCGCACCTCGACACAAAGAACGAGAAGAATAGAGACAAAAGAACTCCTTTGTAGAACAAAGATAATAGGAGACAAAGCAGCTGCGTAGTAAAGCATTTCTAATATTGATATATGAAGTACACCTAATACATAAATAAAACATATTTTTATTCCCCTACATTTAGATAATTTAAATGCTTATTTCAGCAGAACTCTTCAGCACTTGGGTTCCCGAGATGAGGGCTTCTCATTCAAGGACCGCCACATTTGTCATTTACATAATTTAGTCCTTTTTAGGCAATTCTACTGACACGCATAAACAAACTACCGAAACCAACAACAGGGCACCCGTCAGTGTAATTGGCTAATTGTCCCTGTACAGCTACTTGGAATCAACAGGGTACCCGGAAACAGATGCACTTTCATAGGCTACCTGTCGTCAGATCCAACTAGACACCACAGGCTACCCATCGTCGGGAGAGGCACCACAGGCTACCCATCGTCAGAAGATCCACCTGGGCACCACAGGCTACCCATCGTCAGGAGATCCACCTTAGCACCACAGGCTAACGGTCGGTAAATTCTCTAGTGCGACAAAGGCTAGTAGATCCACTTGGGCTTGACTGGCATTGCATAGTAGTCTGTAATCAAAAGCGTCCCTCTACAGACGGCTACAATCTGCGCCAAGTGGTCGTCGTTGATTTTATCGCTGTATTCTAGCACGACCTGCTTCAAGAGTGGGGCGTAGGTCTGTGACCGAAATGGCAGGTCTGTTTCTGGACGCTTTGCAATGTCCTAAAGACAATAAGGACGACTAAGAAATGATATAACTCGCTTACTGAATGATTGGCTAACTTAATCAAACTAGGGTTAGCGTGCGCCTATAATTGACTACCTCGCTGACCTAGGGTTTGCGATGGATGCCCTATATGACTGACTGTGAATGATTAGAAAGGGGGAGGCAATGTTGAAAAATAACCGAGTGATCGGCTGACATACTGACCTATCACACGGTAGGGTTCGCTTGTGCCTACATGAGTTGAATACGTCGGGACCGACTTATCATAAGACAATAATATATTTCATGGAGCAGGGGCGGATCTAGTGGTGGGCCGAACGGGCCACGGCCACCCTCACCCTGGGAGACTAGAAGGGCAAGGGACAGGAGAAGTGGAGAGACTTGGGCCGAACGGGCCACGGCCACCCTCACCCTAGGAGACTAGAAGGGCAAGGGACAGGAGAAGTGGAGAGACTTGGGCCGAACGGGCCACGGCCACCCTCACCCTAGGAGACTAGAAGGGCAAGGGACAGGAGAAGTGGAGAGACTTGGGCCGAACGGGCCACGGCCACCCTCACCCTAGGAGACTAGAAGGGCAAGGGACAGGAGAAGTGGAGAGACTTATCCGATTTTAGGTGCCATAAGCTGAATAGGTATCATATAACTAACTGACCGTATCGCAAAGCTTGAGCGAGTGACCAGGACCCGACTCCGCCTTCTTCTTCAGTTGCAGCATTCCTTGATTGATACGCCAGCGAGACAGATCCCCTATAATGCGCAGGAACGGTTTTGATGTGATCAACTTCAGGCCCGATAGACAAGCTTTTTTTAGACAACTACAGTGCAAAAGTACAGCGGATATCCCCACATCTGTCAGGCTCGAGTTCCAGCTCAAGTCGATAATATCAAGCTGAGGCATGTAGAACGCAAGGCAAGACACCATGGAATCTGATGATTGAGGTAACAATGATCATTGTGAGAAAAAAATACTATCTTATGATAAAAATGTGTAAAAAGGTACTGTCTATCTTATCAATTATTATGAGAACGATCATGGCCACGATAGTGGTTGTTAATGATAGTGAATATTTATAACCGCAATATCATTATATCGATAAGTACGCAGACAATGATGCCATAAGAAATGCTCCTGGAGGATGGCTGTTCTTGCTGTGGTTTTGATGATGATGGTGATGATGATAATAATCATAATAATTTTGATGATGGTGATACCTTAAACATGATGATATTGCTAGATAATGAAAGCTTAGAGGATCATGTGGTAAGAGAAGTATGTTACCAGTCAAGTTTGTAACACCAGATAACTTGAGTGACGTCATGGCATGACAGTTAGCTGTCAGCATATCCATGGAAACACCAGACGCGTCGCACTGACGTAACGACAGTGTTCTAAGATTGACACAAGACGTAGCAACACGAGAGATACCAACATCTGTGACGTCCTCACACCAGGAGAGATCTAGATCTTGCAACTAATGGTACCCAAAAAGACAATTGTCATTTTTCGGACAACCATTTTGAAATCAGTATTCACAGGGGCTCAAAAGTAGGGGCAATCATCTGTATTATAAAAATGTCACAGCGTTTCCTAGGATCAGGCTATTTTTAGACGCGCGAGCACGGACGGGCCAATCAGCTACTTTGACGTTGGTCGCGCGCGCGAGTGACGTGAGGCTGCACGCGCAAATTGCAGTTAGGAAGAATATATTTTCATCTATCATCCGTCGGTTTTGTTTGTTTACCAAAAGAATTGCAAGCTATAATTCAAAGTCATAGGTAGGGTTGTATTCATATTAAAGAGAGCAACAAAAAGTCAAAGTACTGAAGAGAGAACAGCTTTTTGTCTAAGACTGCGCGTGCAGTTGAGCTCAGCCAAAACGTCAACACAAAGGCTGAATCTGATTGGCTCGTCCGCGCGTCTAAAAATAGCCTAATCCTAGAAAACGCCGTGACACCTATATAGTACCAGAATGTGGGGAAGTTGATTGCCCCTACTTATGAGCCCATGGTATTCTATATAAATAACAAACCTTTCATTTTAAAGATTACTCCTATTTTTGGGAATTACGCCAATAGCAATAGCAATACGGAAAACTGCATTCGGCTATTTTAAAGGCAAGGTAACTAAACAAGTTGACTCCTTTTGGTATTTTGCTTTAATATACTGTGCACATCCGGCGCGGACAAAGACAAATACTGACCTGTTTACGAAAAACAACCGTTGAACACTGTCGCCTCGATTAACAGAATGAATACATGCAGTCCATACTTAACGTACGAACTCTAAATATTTTGACCTGTTTACGTAAACGGTGTATGGTGGACGGTTGGGATTTTTCGCAAAGAGCCCACATACAAAAACAACAGAGTTGTTGTGACCGCCATTGTGACAAGCGTGGCGCCCTAACCATAACTCTAACCCGTCCTTGTAGTCTGACTTACCCTTACAGCGGCGGACTCCTTTATTGTGACTAGCGTGGCGCCCTAACCATAACCCTAACCCGTCCTTGTAGTCTGACTTACCCTTACAGCGTTGGCCTGCTTTATTGTGACTAGCGTGGCGCCCTAACCATTACTCTAACCCGTCCTTGTAGTCTGACTTACCCTTACAGCATTGGCCTGCTTTATTGTGACTAGCGTGGCGCCATAACCATAACCCTAACCCATCCTTGTGGTCTGACTTACCCTTACAGCGTTGGCCTGCTTTATTGTGACTAGCGTGGCGCCCTAACCATTACTCTAACCCGTCCTTGTGGTCTGACTTACCCTTACAGCGTTGGCCTGCTTTATTGTGACTAGCGTGGCGCCATAACCATAACCCTAACCCGTCCTTGTAGTCTGACTTACCCTTACAGCGTTGGCCTGCTTTATTGTGACTAGCGTGGCGCCCTAACCATAACCCTAACCCGTCCTTGTGGTCTGACTTACCCTTACAGCGTTGGCCTGCTTTATTGTGACTAGCGTGGCGCCATAACCATAACTCTAACCCGTCCTTGTAGTCTGACTTAACCTTACAGCGGCGGACTCCTTTATTGTGACTAGCGTGGCGCCCTAACCATAACCCTAACCCGTCCTTGTGGTCTGACTTACCCTTACAGCGGCGGACTCCTTTATTGTGACTAGCGTGGCGCCATAACCATAACTCTAACCCGTCCTTGTGGTCTGACTTACCCTTTCCGCGGCGGACTCCGCTATTGTGACCAGTGTGGCGTCAGTAATGGCAGCCTCGGCTAGAGACACGGTCTGCAACGCGCGCCCGCCATACATCAGTGGCATCACGCCCTGGTCTGTGATGTAAGGGATGCCCTTCAGGTCGATGGATGTCAGGTGGGGGCAGAGAGTGGGGATGATGCTGATGCACTTGTCAGAGAGACGCTCGCAGTCAATCTAACAAAAGTAAGGAATCGCATTTGTGTCATACAGTCGATAGAGAAAATACATTTTCAAGCAATGGCCACGTATTTACCAGCACGAGTAAGTCCATTGAACAGGCAGGCATAAACAGATTTGTATTTTTTTTTCGCTACTTGCCTCGCTGTTTGCAAGAAATATATGTGATCAAGCCTCTAGATATAACCATAAGTATTATACTTCATTTGCGAAATTCCATCGAATATATGGCAATAGCTTCCCCAAACTGACCATCGAAAATAGATGGTTCTCACACTTTCTGCTAGGGTAACCAAAGGGTGGCTGACCACATAGACTCTTTAATGCAAACCCTGGTGCAAGCTGCCCAATATTGTCTGACTTTGGTAACACAACAATGCTTGGAGGCTGTTCTGATTTCAGATGAGTGTGCGGACAATCATACAATATTTTTGCCACACCATGCGAAATCTTGTGCATCATCTAATATGGTGTGGAGATAGCAAAATATGGTGGGGCCACATGCTTTTTTTAATGTAGGCTCTGTTGAACAAAGCCCAAATACCGCTTTATATCGTGTAGAATCTAGGACGGTACTCACCAGTGTGAGTGATCGCAAGCCAGGCTGATTCCCGAGGAACTCAATCAACGTCTCATCGTCCAAATGGGACCAAGACGCCGTGAAACTCCTTAAGCTGGTGTTGATACGAGAGAACATTCTCAAGCAAGCACAGCCTAGCTTTATACTGTGAAAACTAATATTACTGATATCCAAGGATAATATATGTGGTTTAAAGTTTAAATATAATCCGTCCGGTCCGGGTATACCTGTTGTTGGTGGTAGCATGTTCGATTCTGTTGCCATTGAGGCATTGGACATCTCTGAATTTACTGCCAGTTTGTTCTGGAAGAAACGAGGACCTTCATCTATGGCAAGATGAACGCACTCGGTGTTGTAGCTTAGAACAATGTAATCATCAGTCAAGGTTTCGTCGTCTTCAGAAGGATCAACATTATTATCGCCGCTAGGTTTACTATCACCGTCATTAGGTGCAGCAGTAGCAAAGTAACTAGCACAACTACAATCGTTTTTGAAATTACCGATTCCATTTGTCTCATCTACAACATTTTCAGCAGAACAGCCACCATCTCCATCATTTGTGGTGTCCCTGTCGATTAAGCCACCTTTATCGTTGCCACTCCCATCAATACTGCCACAATTATTAGCACCTTCATTTTCGGAGTCTCCTAAAAGATCCTCAAGAGCTCTTGTTAGACTTGTAATTGCTCCGCTGAAACGCGATCCATTTGGCTTTTCATAGTCAGACCAGAGGAAGTCAAGATCAGCAAATTGCGATTCAAGCTCCTCAACCTCGTTGTCGATATCCCGGTCTGTCAATAATGGATCTGAGTCAGCACCTTGAATGTTGTTTTCAGTAGATAATCTTGATTTACCTTGATCGGTACCGATATCTCCAGCACTACAAACCAAGACTTTATCAACTTCATTAGAAAAAGGTGCAGCATCTATCTCCATGGTATCAACACCAACAACATAAGTATCCTCTTCTGTTGAAACAACGTTATTGCTACCATATAAACATTTGCTAGGTCTGCAATTGGCATTATTCACATAGTTGTCACCATCATGGGTATTGAGATAAATAACATCAATAACGTGACCACTAGTAAGCTGACTAGCACTTCCTTGAACGACATAGCCCTTTCGCCGAGCATCACCATTTCTACTCCCTGTATTATCAGAGAAACCTCCGTTAAGTAGCCCATCAGGAGTTAAACTACTGTAATACCTTAAACCAATGTCAATGTCATTGGCATCAATGAGCTTGTTATAATCAGTTATTGTTGTATTAACTACATTTTCAGAGCGAGATGAGGAACACAACTCTGTGCTAGTCATACATGTACCAGTGGTGCTAATGGTCAGGTCAGTACACTCACAAAGAATTTCATCTGATTCTGAACACTCGCAGGGAAGAGACGTTCCAGGTGAGCCCTTAATGTAAACAAGTGCATCATCACCCTCGTCATTATCATCGCTAGATACTAAATCTCCTAACGCACTTGACAAGCATGCAATCGCGTCCCCGAAGATGTCAGACGTCTTTGTCCTTCCTTCATCTAGAATATCTTCAAACCAGGATACTTGGTTCAGGAATTCTTGGTCTTGGGAAGCAAATTCGTTAGGTTTGGTTTGTGCCAACATATAAGCATTTCCTGGTGTGATATCAATCGATGCAATAGAATGTGAACTTGTTACATTGTCTTTAAAATTTCTGGTCTCATGCATTGAATGGCTCGAGTCTAAATTCTGATTGTCTTGTTGACTTATCTTCAAAAATTCAATACACACAGAGTTGTCGATAAAGCTGCTATTATTTTCGACCCTCCCTTCAACTCCTATTGTTTGAGTATTATCTTCCACATATAGAGCCTGTTTATACTCATCTGCAAGTGAAGTTTCTTTAAAAACACACAAGTCACTTTCAATTTTAGAGACAGAAACATCGAGCTTTTCTTCTGGTGCTGCTACAACGCTCCTCTCATCTTCACTTTCAGTAGAATGTAAAGATGGACAAACAGCTTCTTTGTTTTTATTATCAGATAAAACAGCTGCTTTATTTCTAAACTCTTCTGGTATATCACAAAGAAATCTATCTTTCCCAGAAGTCCCTGAAGCTTGTGTATCACTTTCATTTTTATAATCAAGTTCTTCGAGATTGTAATTTTCTTCATTTTGTGTACCAAAATAACTTTTGTTTGCAACAACCTTCAAAATCTCCGCACATTCTGGATCTGCTTTTTCAACAACGTTCACAAAGGACTTAGAGTCCAGGCCAGCAAGATGCAACAGAGCAACACACCCTACGCCTGTCCAAGCAACGTTGACTGTGGTAAGCGTAGGGCCACACAACTCGACCAAGTGTTTTATTGATGTGCTGGTTAGATGCTGACAGCCAGAGATGTCAATACTCGATAGGCAGGATCCAGCATGCAGTGCTCTCTGAGAAGGGACATGCTGAGATGTCTCGGCAGAATTAGGAGCGTTGGAAGAGTTGATTGCAAAAGCATTGTCAGTGATGTTTTTGCAACTTGAGAGATTCAAATGCTGAAGACTCGGACAGCACATCATAATAATCTACAGAAAAATGTAAATATATATATATTAAAAGTTTACAATTAGATTATTCAATGTGAGATTTCAATATAGCTAGTACAATATTGTTGTTCTAGGATTTGCTATGTGAGTGTCTCAGGGGGTTCTGACAAGCCTCCCTTCATCTTAGGTATCCACAATTGCATGATAAAATGAAATTCCTTTTGGAGAAAATTGGCAATTAAATAGATAAACATTAAACCAACTCCCTTTTAAAACTTTCTTCTATCTGAGATCTCCTTACTTGGACCTCACATCTGTTTGCAATCCCCTTGTCACCTTGTGAAGGAAGCTTCTAAATAAATCACAGGCGGCCCAAGTTCATTATAAGTACAATCTATCTACTGTTTTGCAGTAGTTTTACAGTGTTTATATGGGTTTGTATAAGCGCCATCAGTAAACTCGCTAAATTGCTTAAAATCACTTCAAAGTTCCAGAAAACAGTGTAAAATAAAATTATAAGTCTTAACTGAACTTATGCTGTTGTTATTTCTCGATTTAGATATAGAAGATTTTGAACTTGGGCCGCCTGTGAATAAATAAATAAAAAACTCTGGGAATAATTATTACCACAAATGGTCTTCCAATAGTCAAACACTATTAGGAAATATCTCACCTGAAGAACATCATCTGTGACCATTTCACAATCTTCCAAATATAGATGGGTTAAGTTTACTGAGTGGTCCTTTAAGCAACGAAGCACAGTAGGACGGATGAGATGGTCACACGCACTGAGATCCAGAAAATTGATGTGACTGCACCTATCGGAAATTCATTCAACTTACTACACTGCAACATACAGTAACAGCAACCATTACTGGATACTTCTACTGGTTAAGCCAGAGGGGGGAGGGGTAGTTGTGGGAGGGGATATTCAAAACGCAAGTTGGGACAAATATTTGTGGATTGTGGTGTCACTGCCCCCCCCCCCCCCCCACCTCTCCCTCATCCCCCGACATTATTCATCACTGCTGGAGAGCCATCTCTTTAACCTGAGCTGAAAGGATAGTCTTTTCGGTTTAGCATTAATCTAAGTGTTAACCTGAAAACACTATAGAATGCTATATGTGGAGGGAAACTGCGCCTTCGAGTACTTGTACTTAAGTACTTTTTCATGGTAACTAAAACTCTTACTTGATCATCACATCTATGAGACCTTTGCACGTTACACGAGAACACTCTGTGAGCTTTAGGTGCCTCAAGTGTGGTGGGGAAAGGAGAGTGAGCAGTTCATCTGTAAGTTCGCCAGGAAAATCCGTGATTATCGAATGTAAAACATCGTCACCAAGAAATGTTTTGCTATCGTCATCCCGAAACTGGGATAAAATCAATGATCTTTCCCTGATATCATCGCAGCTCCATAGTAGCGTTCTTATTATATTGGTTCTCGCGATGATTGTTAGCTGCGGTGGTTGCATTTTGCAGAGAGATGGTTGCTTGAATAGTAGTTCTTCAAAGAGAGGAGTCAACTTTCGGCCACCATATTTGTTTAATTCCATGATGCATTGCGGTTGGAAATGCAAACATTCAGTCACGTTACGCTTACGTCACGCAATGATAATAAAAACACCTTATCTCACTCCGAAACTAAAATAAACTACATTTTTTTTTCGGGATCCGGTATCCATCAAATCGCGCGCTCTGATTGGCTTTCGTGAGGTCCGGTATCCTACGATCCGTACCCCGCGATACCGGACCGCACGCCTCCAAAGTTCGAAACAGTGAGTTGATTTGTAAAATGCCCATCGAAAACTGGTTTTTACCCCCGAGGTTATAGATCTTCACACATAAACGGCATTTTATTTGTCATTTTATCTAGAATCATTGACTTTACGGAAATCGGCTTCAAACTCCCTGTGCTGTGTTTTGACAATTTCCAGCCATAATGATTTTGCAACGCGCGCGACAATTTCAAGTTTGCTGAAAGTTTACTTGGAATAAAAAAAAGGCAGCAAATCGTCTCTTCATACGAAGAAAAACGACAAATCACTCTAGAAATTTACCTGCATAACCAGCTTAACGTATCCACATTCAAGATAAGTTCTTTAGTGAATATATATTATCGTCTGTGGAGGATTTAAGTGCACCAGTCCCTTAAATTCAACTGAGGAGTTCCAAATACGAAATTTCAAAATCGCCCAAAATTGGTTTAAAGTTAGCCCCTGGCTCTCTTATCATGGTAAAAAAGTTTGAGTTACATACAATAAATATTTTTCGAGAAAAACTGAATTTACGATTTTGCCTATCAAATCGCCGATTTGGGGGCATTTTTCACCTTGCGTAAAAAATCGCAAAATATTCTTTAAATATATGCGGAATTAAAAATAGCGATACAGATCCTTAGAAAGGAGTTGATAAGGTATAAATAGAGTGGTTTCTTCACTTTTTCCGACAAAAAAAGGATATTTTATTGCTGTCTAAACATGTCGACTTGAATAATAGTCTAAATTAGGGGCTTATAAAACCGATGGTACATGGATTTTCGCAGAAATTTTGCACTTTGAGCAAAGATTGGTGTTATTTCTTTCGATTCAGCAGATAAAAAATTGGGGGAATCAAATTCCCGAATTATAATGAAGCCGAACGCAACCCCATGTCAAGCTCAAATAACACGCGATTTTCTTGACAGCCGTCTTTATTAGATACACATACCTGTTTGTACGGGAGACAAATCACCGAAAATAAACTCTATCCTTGCTGTATACAAATTTTAGATGCTGTATAATAGTCTTGTTTCATCCTTGGAAGTTACTGCAAGTCAATAAAGACATTACAATGAAAAATATTTGCTATTTTGTACAGACTTCAGTTCAGAACGCCTGCCGGAATGGCAAACTTTGAAGGATTTGTTTGGATTTTAAAGTTTCTTTACGCTTCATTGAAGTAAAAGATATTCAAGCACATCAGTTCTTACCTTCTGTCAAGAGGTTTCTAGGGAAAAGGCCGATTTGTAAGATTAATTTCAATGTAAAGGTCAAGTACTTGAACACGAGTCTGGTTTCAAATGACAACAACTGATCAGCCATCTGCCAGATGAGAATGCGTGACTTTCCACAGGTATTCTAATCCCCATAAGAACAGACAGTTTTGAGTCTTAGTCTTTCTTTATTAGAAAACCATATTTGATAAAAAGTCGTTATCATGTCTTGTTTGTCTATTTTCAAAAACATCTGATGATTTGGTAAAGAACTTAGGCGTAAGAGTAAAAATTGTATATTTACGTTTATCTGCATATTAGTTGTGTGCGCATGAGCACTGCTTGATTACTGCTGAAATTTTATCAATAAGAGCGGGTCTCTGTAAAATGTGGACCGGACCTTCACGGACCTACGCGGACCGGACCTCGGCGGACTGGTTTTTATTTATTTATTTATTTTTAAATACACAAACATATACATAAAATAAAAAATTGTCGCCAAAGAAAAAACAGCTTGCTGACATTTTGCGTGGGAGTCCCTAGGGCAAGTGTGCCCTTGTTGCGGGGCGCCGGTGGGACAGAGTTTCTTTTTCATTACGGACTTTGCGCAAAATTACCGACTTGCTCCAGGTGACTGAAGTAGTTTGAAAAATCGGTAGCTGGAAAATCGGCAACTACGTGAGAATAGTGACTTTAAATGGGCTGCTTCGCTACTTTGTAGCAAGAGAAAACAAATATCACTCTGTCCAAACACTGAGCTGTCAGTTAACTCAATGGAAACTGTTGATTGCCGTTAGAACAGTGAACCTCTATTGGCTACTTCCCTGCATTGTATTAAGAAAAAAACAAAAGCCGCTCTGCACAAACACAATCGTAGATTGCCGTGAGAACAGTAACTTGTTATTGGCTACTTTGCTTGATATAACAAGACCAACAACTGTGCAATGCCAACAAGACTGCCTGGAAAAGGGTTACAAAATCAGTTGGAGCTTGCGACAGATTGAATGAACATTTCTATGATTCCGATACAGACGACGATCTACTCCCCGTGTTTGAGGGGTAAAATAATACTTTCGCTAAACGAAAGATATAATGCTAATTGACATTGTTTTAATGCGAGGGATGTTTTAGCCTGTGAGCAAGTCTGTACTTTTGCGCAAAGTCTGTAATGAAAAAGAAATCTCCGTCTTCCCCCCCCCCCCCCCCCCCCCCCCCCACACACACACACAACGATAAAGAAGTCGAGTCTACCAAACGGGAGGTTGAGTAGGGACTCCCCAAAATATGTTCAGAGAACAAGCAAAATGCAGTCCCGTACCCAGGGGGGAGGGGGGATGCTGGGGTTGCGAACGCATCCCCCCACAACGGCCGAAGGTCGGTTCCCAATGGAAGTGCTATTTGTAGACAAAACTATAAAGCATAAGCTAGATAACCCTGGTACGCAGCCAAATCTGGCAAGTAAAAGTCCCGTGAAGATACTGCAAAGGCATAAAAAATCCCTCTTTGTTCTTTCGGGGATAGTCAGATTTTTATTAGAGAACTCATTTTACTCGTCGTCGCTTTACTCGTCCCCACTCAGAACAGCCGGATTGCGAGCTACGAACAAGCAACCATCGCCTGGGCTACCTGTGATTACATTTGCGTTTCACGCGCGCGTTTCACGCGCGCGCTTAACAAATACTCCGGTCGTTAAATCATGATTCACTTGCCAGCTCTAGCAAGAAGAAGTTCAAACTCAGTTTGAAGAGACTTGTCTGATATGTTAAGCAGCTTCTTGTGTCCACGAATATCCTTGTTACAGTCTTTCAGAAGAACGCACTTTGAATTGCAATCGACACTAGGGCCACAAGGACCACCCACGCAAACAGCGTAATCACAGGTAGTCATGATCAAAAAAAATATCAAGCATCATCTGATTTACAATTCTAGCTTGCCTGATTTTATAAGAAGCAGATTAATGTGATCTCTTTGTGTTGCCCTAAAGCCTTTTGTGGCTAACGGAGGTGTTACTGTAACAGGATGCCGTTTTGAGGGAGTGTGACAATTCTTCCAGCTTATGCCCTTATGTCAACGAAGCATGTTTGCTTGTGGTATTTGTGTTTTATTCTTCGATTGGTGTTTCCTATCTAGAATTACGCTTTCACAACAGGCGAGCCAGCTGAAAAGAGATACCTCCTACTTTCGGGTGATGTCCTGCTGCAAGAGACCATGATACATCATGGTCTCTTGCCTGCTGTGAGTGACATGATAATGTCAAGTATCGCATACGCATATACATATCCCATATTAATTTTTAAAATAATTTTGGCATCATTAATATGTTTTTTTTAGAATGAAGAACATAAAATGAGAAACAATCTAAAATAAAAACTGCAAGCCGACTAGTTGAACTATTCTTTATATCGGGTTTCCTTTGGAAATTCACGCATGCTCATCTGGTAGACCGCTGATCAGTTGTTGTCATTTGAAACCAGACTAGTGTTCAAGTACTTGACATTTGCATTGAAATTAATCTCATAAATCGGCCTTTTTCCCAGAAACCTCTTGACAGAAGGTAAGAACTAATGTGCTTGAATATCTTTTACTTCAATGAAGCGTAAAGAAACTTTAAAACCCAAACAAACCTTCAAAGTTTGCCATTCCGGCAGGCGTTCTTAAATGAAATCTGTACAAAATAGCAAATATTTTTCATTGTAATGTCTTTATTGAATTCCAGTGACTTCCAAGGATGAACCAAAACAATTATACAGCATCTGAGATTAGTATACAGCAAGGGTAGAGATTATTTTTTGTGATTTGTCTCCTGTACAAACAGGTATGTGTATCTAATAAAGACGGCTGTCAAGAAAATCGCGTGTTATTTGAGCTTGACATGGGGTTGCGTTCGGCTTCATTATGATTCGGGAATTTGATTCCCCCATTTTTTTATTTGCTGAATCGAAAGAAATAACACCAATCTTTGCTCAAAGTGCAAAATTTCTGCGAAAATCCATGTACCATCGGTTTTATAAGCCCCTAATTTAGACTATTATTCAAGTCGACATTTTTTATTGACATGTTTAGACAGCAATAAAATATCCTTTTTTGTCGGAAAAAGTGAAGAAACCACTCTATTTATACCTTATCAACTCCTTTCTAAGGATCTGTATCGCTATTTTTAATTCCGCATATATTTAAAGAATATTTTGCGATTTTTTACGCAAGGTGAAAAATGCCCCCAAATCGGCGATTTGATAGGCAAAATCGTAAATTCGGAATTTCTCGAAAAATATTTATTGTATGTAACTCAAACTTTTTAACCATGATAAGAGAACCAGGGGCTAACTTTAAACCACTTTTGAGCGATTTTGAAATTTCTTATTTGGAACTCCTCAGTTGAATCTAAGGGACTGGTGCACTTAAAGCGAAAGAAATCAATTTGGACAAAATTATTTTACAAAATTGTTGGTCAAAACTCGGAGAATGTCTTCTTTCGAGGTTCTGTATTTTTGGAGGATTAAACGAGTTGTGTGGAAATACAAAATGGAGTTTATTGAATAATCTTGAATACAAAATCTTCACGAACATCCACGAAAGTCAGAAGCGAAACCTCGCCTCGTGCAACCGTACACCCGTTAAAGTGCATCTGAAGGAATAAACCGATATCCTTCAAAACGGCTCAATCATCGATATCTAATATCTCCTATGCTAGAAGAATCTTCACTACCAAAAATCCCCGATTTCCCATATTCCCCGATTTTTTACAGCCCTTTGAATATACCAGTCTGTAAAACACATTTGTCGCTGACCGGCAAACGTATTGCGGGCGCGTGGCGCGAAAATCAAACTTGTCAGCTCGCGCACAGTCTGCATCTTCATTCACGAAAGTTAGCGCTTCTCCCTGTGAAACAACAAGCTCTGCTGGGTAAGAAAGCAATGCCAGTGACATCGGGACAGAGAAAGTGACTCAACAGCAATACAGCAACGTATTTTTGCCATACCAAGACGAGGCATTTGCGGACAAATGATATATGGATGTCTGTTTACTTGTATCTACGCCTGTGATAGTTCGTCTATATAGTGTTTGTGTATATAATATATTATATTAATATGTATAATACGTATAGTTTTCTATAATATTTTTAATATTTTAAATATAGCTAGATTAGATTCTAAATCATATTATTTATTAATTATCTGACTATTTATTTTTTATAGTGTCCACAATTAGCTTTTTTAGCTAAACACTTTTGACACTTAAATAATGTATGTATGTATGTATGTATGTATGTATGTATGTATGTATGTATGTATTATCGAAAAATACAGGAAGGGAACTGGAGGAGAAGCTTGTCAGCCGTCTGAATGGTTTGACAACAGTAGAATCGTTAGTGTGATATCTGTGGATACGAACAAAAGGAATTATATCCGTTAACTTACATTATAAAGTTTATTGTTGTCTTATTTCATGTACACATCACGCGAGTACAATTGCTCGCTATATTTTGTTGTTTTTGAGAATTTTTTTACGAACTCATTTTTTCGCTTCGGTCTTCGATTATACGCTACTTTTTTGTTTGAACACAGCAAGTTTTACATTTAAACACCGTCTCTAAAACGGTGGATATACTACCCTGAAATAAAATTAAACGATTTATTACCTGTTTGCCGTTTTCGTCACTGGTCTTTTTTTGACTTGACATGAGTATTTTGTAATGTAAGAAGTTTACATGAGCACTTTACAAAAAAAATGAAAAGCTATAAGCAAATCTTATATCGCGAAAAAATGTGGGTCATTTAGCTTTTCGCCTAGGTTTTGAGGATCGTATATCATTGAAATTATCAGTGATCTATACGAATACATAAACGACCCCACTTTGAGCAAGATATAAAGCATTTTGTGCGAGGTTAAATTGAACTTTTTGTCGCTAAAGCAAATGATGCTATGAGAATGGCAAAAAAAACTACTCAAACCATCCCGATTAAGAATCTAGTACCCTTGGAAAGGCAGATGGCTACTAAATCACATACATACTGTATATAACAAATACTTTTTGCATGCTTTTGTCATGGAGTTTAGCAATGTGTACATTTTAAAAGGCAGAGAGCACACGGCTCACAATACGCGAGACGCAATACGCGAGACAATAAACGAGACGAAAATATGATCACTGTTTGTGCGAAAAAATATGGGTCCTTTAGCATTTCATCTAGGTTTTGAGGATCGCGTATCATTGAAATTATATGTGATCTATACGAATATCTAAAGGACCCAACTTTGAGAAAGGTAGCAAAGCATTTAGTGCGAGTTGGAATTGCTGTTACCCAAAATGGTGCCGTGTTTTTGTCACGAAATACGATGAGATGAAATGGTTAGAGAAACTAAGACTGCGCAAAGGGTCTTCATTTTCATTTACGACTAGTATAAAAAATGCTTATTGAATGCTTTATATTGATTACTTATATTAACTTATATCGGTCACGGTATTTCACGATACGGACCTCCCAGCTGGTAGATAACATATATATCTTTACTGAAATATATTAAAAGGTGCCTCAGCGACAGTATTTATATATCTACTTTAGTAGGCGCCTCAGTAAGCCGTGTTCCTCTCAAATAAAGACTAAAGTGATCAGCTTTCTTTTTAGAACATAGAAATGTCCCACCGTGTTCTTTGTGAAAACAGAAATTCCCTTTTTATCTAATACGCTCACTTTTTAGGGCCTTATTTTCTTTTCCTTTTTCGGATGAAAATCGGTGGAGAGATTTGTTGATGAATTTTCCCGTGATCCTTAGCGAAAGCACAATGTTTACCAACGCATGCGCAATGGAACAAAACCGCCGCGTCCATTTCGAGAGATAGCAACGAACCAAAGCTAGCGATCAAATAGTATCTCGAGCTTCGCAAACTCGATAACTGCCCAAAACCTAAACCACGGTCCCAAGAAGCCAGCGCTCAATCTGGTACTTTCCTTCAGCATGAGTATCACGTTCAAAACACCTGATTACGGTAAAAACCGAGGCTCTAAACCGAAAAGGCGGGAACTTGGCGAAGAGCAGAGACAAGAAATCAAGGAAGCGTTCAACTTGTTCGATACAGATAAGGACCAAGCGATAGATTACCACGAATTGAAGGTAAAGACTTCGCTAGCAGCTAGATATATATATGATTAACGCTAGGGTTTTGTGCGTGCTCTGTGGAAATTATATTTAATCGAGGTTTTGAACACTGGAAATTATCACGTAGCTTTTGTTGTGCATTGGATCAACTGTACTAGAGTGGGTTTAGCATTAGTTTAGGCTTTGTTGATTACTCCCAATGGAGCAATTCAAACTGCCTCGATAGCCCATAACAACAGACAGAGCTGTAATGGCCTGAATTAAATGGGACGCATTGATATAAGCTTTACTTTTGTTCACATGTCCCAAACTCGGATGCCCTCACTGTGCGCAATTAGATTGAGGCTAAACCCAACTGTGTCATATTTTTTGACAGACGGAGTAAGTCGGGGCACATTAGGGATATCGAATACACACAGCTTGTATATCTCTGATTTGTTTTTATTGGATCCTGTACAATGTTAAGCGAATTTCTTAGGAAATAGAGTGATTATCTAAAAATGAAAGCTTTCATTATGATGCATTGTTGTGGCAAAGAGTTGTGAGGCTTCTGCAAGTGTGCTTTCTTTGTATACTCAAGATTTGTTTACATAATTCACTATGGGATCCTTTCTGTGTTTAGACGCTGACTCGCGTTCTTATATAATGTAAATTGTTCTAGTAAAATTTTCAAACTGCTCTAAATGTTTGAAAAAGGGAGAAGGCCATTGCTGAACTCCTGTCTTGTGTTGTAACTGTCAATATCTATCCCATTAATACCTACTTTACAATTTGACACACCGCATTGACTTGCTTTAGTGGGTACTTTTCACATGTCTGCAAAGCATGATGTTTGTTAAAAGATCAGCTTGAATATCAAAATATATAACTGGACCTACCTTGCATCTCTTTTAATTGGCATTTCTCTTGTTTGCCATTAGTTTTTGGAAGGTTTTACTCTCAATTGTTTAAAAAAAGGCTGTAGTTAGTTTGGAGGTGAAGCTAGGTACTGGCCCTCTTGCAGTGTTTCCATTTGGGCATGTTGTCTTAGTCTTAATTGTAAAGTATAACCTTGGTAACTGGAACTCTTCGAGATGAAGATCAGTATGAGTTCACAGGGGGATTTAGGGGTAGAACAAAAAGGTGATGAACTAAAAGCCGCATTGTCACCAGTTTACTTCCAGAGGTCAGACGGAAACCTCAATCGTTAAAACATAAGAGAATCTATTAGAATCCAAGATATTTGACAAGCCATCCACTCTAAATTATCAATCAAATCCTCAAAGAAACTTCCAATAGACACACTTTCAATATTTTGAAATATTTTTAGCTTTTTCCGTTAAAAATCATCGTAGATTGTTATGTAATCGACCGGAAGTAAACTGGTGACAATGCGGCTTTAAGTTTATATAATAATTTAAATGATAATAATACTATAATAATTTAGAATAATAATACATTTATTGTGATCAGTCAAGTACTCTCTAAGCAAAAATAAGAAAATAAGAATCCAATTTCAAACTGAAACATTACCAGGACTGGTAAAAAAATACTGTAAGAGAATATAGAACTTAGCTGCTTTTTATCCATTTCTTTTAATGGCCCTTAGTTCCTGGCCTGTATTGACTATTTCCTTGCTTCCCAGATTGATTTTTCATACTTAAAATGTCTAAACTTTGAGGGCAAAATGCATACTTCGAATATATATATATATATAATTTTTTTATTTTTCATTTGATATTTTGTTTATCATTAGCCACAAAGTACCCTTATCTTATTTGATGGAAAATAAGCTTATTTGAAACATTTTAGTTTATTCCTATGGCTGTGTTTTATTTATATGCTATTATTTCATTTCTAGGTTGCAATGAGAGCACTTGGATTTGATGTAAAAAAAGCTGATGTTCTGAAGATCATGAAGGACTACGACAGAGAATCCACAGGGAAGATTTCCTTTGATGATTTCAATGAAGTCAGTAAGTATAAAAACATGAAAAGAAAAGATGGAACTCACTTTATCCAGAACTACCATGCCATTTTCTTTAATATCAAGACCATCACACTCAAATGTGATCTTTGAACAAGAACCAAACTTACTTGTGTTTATGTGTGTTTGCATATGATACATTAGGGGACATTGTATAGTTTCAAAGCAATGATCCAGACTTTAAAAACATATCGTCAAAAGTTTTGATCTTAAAAATATGGTGTTATGATATGATGCATATGCAAGGATTGGGAATCCTTAAAAAATTTTTGAAATGATTCAAAAGTCTTTATGAAATAGTATAAGGTCGCCTTTTTTTTTCATTACAGAGCCTATTGTGCAGTAGTACCCAAATGCTGAAAGGGATAGACCTAAAACAGTATCATTGACATCTTCTAGCACCTACCACTGAATACATTCATACATACAACCATTAATAGCACTTGCATGTAAAAGTACATGACAATCTTTACTATAAGGCATGTATAAAAAAAGTCTTTCTGCCCCCCCCTCCCCCTAAGAAAGGGGAAACACAAAAATACCTCAGAGTTGTGTTGAAAACATTAAGTCACCTTTTTGCTTTCAAACCACTCAGTGACAGATTGGATGCTGGACCGTGATCCCCAAGAGGAGGTTTTCAAGGCGTTTAGATTATTTGATGATGACGACAGTGGTAAAATCAGCCTAAGAAACTTGCGTCGGGTTGCTCGTGAACTTGGAGAGAATATGACAGATGAGGAGCTCCGAGCAATGATTGATGAGTTTGACAAAGATGGTGATGGTGAAAGTAAGTACCAGTAATTTTGATGCAGAGATATCAATCTGTCTGTATAAATTTGACCTTTTGCCACTAGATGATCTAAAACACCTATTTAATTATAACACAGAATATATAAATAGAGTAAAAAGACGCAATTCTATATTTTTTGATAATATTGGAATTACAGGAATTAAATCTTTCAAATAGTATTCTGGAACATGAGGTCAAATTCATCATTAGACAAAACGTTTTCTCATTCTTACAGAAATATCAGAAATACTAATAATTTACCCTTTGTACATACAGTAGTTTTTAAATTGTTTGTATACCATACTAATAACCTTTTTTTTTCTTTTTTAGTTAATGAAGACGAGTTCCTTGCCATCATGACAGGAGACACTTAGGTGATCATAGTTGATTGCTTGTACTTAGACCAGAGTTAGAATTTTCATATCTGCTTTGGAGTTTCCTGCTATTTATGTTTGATATCTAATATTCAAAAGATGTCACATATCTGTATAGTATCTGGTGATAACTTCATGCAGGAAGTTCTATGTATAAACTGCTCTTTGTGAAGCCATACGTTTTTTCTATATCACTAAAATAACTTTTTATTAGAAACGGGATTTCCTAAGAGAAAGGTTATTGGAATTCACAAAACACTGGTTCTTGACTAAACCGTCAGATTACGGAAAATAATGCTTTTTATTTACAATTATTGTGTATTGCGACTAGAATAACCACTTTTTCTTTGATTACTGTATAGTCAAGCCCTAAGTCGATTATCTTCAACAGATGGTCTCTTTTGTACATAATCTTAATTGCGCCATCTTTGTTTATCCATAATTGTATAGCAGGATATAACATGTGAAACAGGAAAATAGTTTAGATATAAAGATACATAAATGGACATTTATTGACTCAATCATCCTAATAGTTATTATAACATCTTTTTAATCTTTTATCGATCTTTTATCGAGTTCTTGCTGAATGTTTCTAACAGTTTACTTAGCCGTGTATTGTCTCTGATATTTAGCCTGGAAGAACAAGAGAAAAGCAAGTTTGCTAAAAGGATACTGATGTTCTTTATACTGTATATTATAAATATGTTGCATAAAATCTAACGCTTTATGTTGAATGTTCATCCTCGTACTAAACAGATGTTTATATCGATTGGACGAAATGAGAACGTCTCTGAGAAAAATTTTTCCACTAAGTAGATAAAAGAAATTCACTGTAGACTTTACTGCATTCCTGATAACTGATATCAAATCATAAAGCTTTGATAATATATATTTTTTGTGTGAAAATCACTCAAATAAAACCGATTTTTTTGTATTATTTCATAAATGATACTATACTGTAGTATTTCTAGAGTTTATTAGAATAGGAGAAATGATTCATTAAAGCAGTACCCTTCTACTTGACATTGATTTCCCGTCTTCCTTTAAACTCAGAGTTAAAATCATCGCATCTTATTCAACTGGGAATTTAAATATACTGTATGTTTGTGTATGCTGGTTTAACTGATTAATTTGTTATAATAATACATGACACCCTTCCCTACATCCTCCCATTCCATTCATTTAGTCCCTGCACTTCAAACATCTTGTTTTCACGAGAAACGTAACCTTCTTAAAAGTGACATAGTGACAGCATTTCTATTTAAATATTCATGATTTCCACCTCGAGCTATGATGTGTCGAGATAGGCTGTTTGTAAACTTTGTTGGATGACGCCTTTTATACTGTATAATGTCTTGTGTTCAGCGAGGCTGTGTCAGCAATTTTTAAAAATTGGACGCGTACTACCATTGTCACCAAGGGACTATTAATGGTGCTACGAATTGGTTTTTCTATGCGACAAAGTTTCCCTCGTCATTAGAGGAGAGAGGAAAGCTAGCCTGAAAAATCACGCAGGAATGTAAATTGTTATCTTGAACGATTGAGATTTGACACTTGCAGGATATAAGGGGAAACCTGAAACCTTATATACTGATGTTGACTGTAATCGTATTTTCGAAGGCTCTCTTTATCGACTTGATTGGAGCCAAAAACTAGTGCTCATTTGGTTCGACAGAGAATGAAAACAAGGCTTAGTTCCATATATGAGTGACATGTACTTATCCATGGGAGTACTTATCAATGGGAGATCGTTAATCATCTTTTTTAATATAAAGCTTCACATTTTGATTCGTTTAACAATTGTTATCCTGTTCATTGTTCATTTACTTTTAACACTTCATTACTAAAATGTCAAGGATGTCGAAATAGGCAATAAACGTTCCCTATCCTTGCAGGTTGTCTTGAAAACAGTGACATATTTTGTCTAAGAGCACCTTGTTATATGCGAGCTCTATCAGACAGAGAGTCGGAACCACAGGAAATGGTTTCTCCTGTGACTTTAGGAACACTCAAGAGCGGAACCCTGACAATGTAGCACCTATTAAAGACATTTTCTAGTCTTATATTATTGATAAGAGTACTGCCAAGATATTATTTCTTGGAAGCTTTTGCAGTGATATCGGCGGGGTGTTATATGTTCGACAACAAAAAAAATTATGAACCCTGCTTTGTTCCTTGTCCTTTGACTAGACAGCTAGCTGCGAGCGTGAAATTAAAAGAAAAGCATTAAAATATTAAGTTTTATCTTTGTGAATGCCACAGCCTCTAACAACAGGTTAAACGAGGCATGTGAATCTTTCGAAAAGCAGAATGACTCCCACGAGAGAAAACAAACATAAGACCTGCTTCCAAAGCTTTGTTGCACTGAATAAAATCAACGAATAAAAAAGATAAAAAGTTTGCGCTGAATTAGGGTCCTCCTCTAAATAAATAAACTCAAGAAATGTAATTCTGCTGTTGAGAACTCACAAAGCCAATGTTTGTTGAGCGGCTTTGCTCACGCCATGATTTCAGTTATAAAGTACTTTTTATGCAGTTATGCTCTGCTCTCGGATTGTTTTGATGCAGATAGTGTCCCTCCCGTGAACAATTCGAGCACAACCTAGCTCTATAGGTACTCATAAATGAATTTTTATGGTCAACACCTCCAAGTTTTAATATATGTACAACATAATGGCGCAATTGAATAATTAGAATGTTTCGCCTGGTACATTATCTTTTAAATCTGCCGCAACGACTACAATTTTACATAAAACGACGTAATCTTCACAGAACAAATACTAATAAAATTTTTAAGATTTTTTTAAACGTGAATTTTACCCCACCAGCCAGCGAATCATAGCAAAATAAGATTGTTTACTCTCCTACAGCTGAATTATAGACATCAGAGAACGACCGCTTATATGAATATTTAAAAACCACGTGCGTACTTTCCCGAGAGACCAATATCTCCCACGCATTGTTCTCATCACCAACACAGCGGAGGTAGAGCCGCCGAAACCCGCTCTCTTCTCGTTCTTGGTAAGATTACCATTGGGAACAAAAAAACTAGAAATGCGTTCGTTTTTGGTCGTTTTGATTGTTGTGTTTACAGTTCTTTGTGGCTGTACCGTTGGCGGGGCTATTTTTGACAGCGATTTCGATATTTGCGCCCACGAAGTGATTAAAGCAGACACTGGAAACGTGTCGCTCAAAATTTCGTCTTTTGAATCTGGTTCTCTCGACTGTCGCCGCGTTATTCAAGTGAACAATGGACGAATTAAGTTGACCCTGCACAAGTTTAATACCGAAGAAACTGATGTTTTCGACGTATATGACGGTTCATCAACTTCCAAGAAAATAAGCCAGAGAAAACAAGACAAACAGCCGGTTTCATATGAGAGTGCAGGTAATACGATATTACTTAGTTTCAAAGCAGATTCCTCCAAGAATTCCGCAAGAGAAGTCTATGCTAGTTTTTCCGCAATTCCCTTCCAAGATTCTTGCAACTGTCGTAGTGTTCCTAAGGGGACTTTGCATTGCCGAGAGAGTTCAAGCGAGAGAAGCTGTTCAGTGAAGTGTTCAAACGGTACTGCCATCGTTGGAGAATCTTCCAATGCTTACAGCTGTGATTTACTAAGTGGAAAATGGAACAACGATATTCATTCCCACCATCTCAGCTGCCAGCCTTTTATTATGCCATCTGGAATGTGGGGAAGACTAAACATCACCTACGATTCAAATGTATGCGAGTTTCTCAATAAGAGTTTTATAACCAAACAAGTACGTGACGCTTTGAACGTCAGTGATAGTTCAGGGGGGTGCTTTAAAGGAGACGGGTCGTGTGTGATGTACTCAAATTATGTGGTACATTGTCATAAGGAGGAAAATAGAGATAGTCGCTTCGGTGTCACGGTCATACTTCAGGATTATTTAACCAACTCCCCAAGTAAAGCAGTTGCAGCGCTAAATGCCACGTACTATAGACTGTCGCTTAACGATTTGGGAGACAAGCTGAGAATCAGTAGAGGCAACCAAAGCTTCCCTATTACTGGTATTGCAATGGACCACCCGGTACCTACCTGTGAATATGGATGGATCTTGATAAAACATCCGGTGACCTTGGATTACCCAATCTGCTCAACGTGTCCCCAAGGACATATTTATAATTCGGAGGCGCGAGGCTGCCAAAAATGTCCCGAGGGACAGTCTGCGCCCGCAGGTGCGAATGTCAGCAGTTGTTCCGCATCAGACGATAAAGTCCCGATGGTGCCTTTGCATGTCTCTTGTGATAATACATGCATGGAAGGCAAAGAATTGGATTCAAAGTCGGGACATTGCCAGTGGTGTCCTGAGAACACCTACCAGAATTCAAGCGACACGCTCAATCCCAAATGCACTTTGTGTCCGGACGGGAAAAAGACGCCATTTACTGGCGCAAAATCGAGAAAAGATTGTTACACGCCTTGCAACAAGGGGAATTTTTTCAGTGTAGCTACCTTCAAATGCGAGCCGTGCCCTCTGGGAACGTATATGGAAAAGGATAATCATATGATCACTGGCTGCAATTCGTGTATAGGCAAAAAAGTGACGTCAGCAACCGGAACTTTATCATCAAAGGATTGCGTGATCCCCTGCAAGGCTGGATATTATTACTCTGTAGAGGTTGGTAATTGCACGGCCTGCAAAAAAGGGACCTATCAGGAAAATGCAAATCAGAAAAATTGTACCTCTTGCCCAGCTGGTAAAACTACACTCAGTCAAGCCTCAGAGTCTAGCAAATCTTGTATCCAAATCTGTTCAAAAGGGACCTTTCTGGACAAGGACAATGAATATGCTTGTAAGCCGTGCCCTAAAGGGACCTACATGGACCTAGAAGGGCATGTTGTGGAAACATGCAAGAAATGCAGCGATAAGAAGTCGACAGTCAACCCTGGTGCGAAGTCGTCAAGTAGCTGTGAATACACCTGTACCCCCGGGCAGTATTTTGATACCTTGAAGGCAAATTGCATGACATGCCCTGAAGGAACCTATCAGAACGAAGTGGGTAAAGTAAATTGCACAAGTTGTCCCCCCGGTCTTGCCACCCTGACTACAGGAAGTACAAACAAAGAAGACTGTAGAAAAATATGTGGCAAGGGGGAGTTCTTCAACATGGATAAGTCCAGTTGTGACCATTGCCCACTCGGAACGTATCAAGATCTCGAGAAGCATACCAACACTTCCTGTGTATCTTGCCCAAGCAAGATGTCAACCAAATCTGGTGCCACAAACAAGAGCGCATGCATCAGTTTCTGTGATTCTTTACCTTGCGAGGGTGGCGAGTGTAAGGAGGCTGGGAACAGGTTCGTGTGTATGTGCCCTTCAGGGTTAACAGGCAAGAGGTGTGAGACCGTGGCAGAGGTTGAGAAAATGGAGAAAGTTAAAATGTCGGTGCGTTTCACCGGGATGCAGTGGAAAGACAAGATGTCGCAAAAGGATAGTATGGAGTACAAACAGACAAGGAGCAAGATAGAGTCTGCTATCAACAATGTGGTTACCAAAGAAGTCAAAGCCGTGAAGGTAAGGCCATCCCTATAATCTCTCTCGCCTCCCCTTCCATTCGTTCCCACTGTCTCTCGCCTTCCCTTCCCTACGTTCCCCCTCTACTCCCCTCCCCTCTACATCCCTATCCTCTCTCTCGCCTCCCCTTCCATTCGTTCCCACTGTCTCTCGCCTTCCCTTCCCTTCGTCTCCCCTCTACTTCTTCTTTTCTCCTGCTCTATTTCATCTTTTGCTCATCCCTAACCCTTTCTCACAATCTGACCTTTTCACTTCTCATCGCTTTCTGTTCTCTTTCCTTTAACCAATTCCCTATCTCAATTAACCTCACCTCCCATTCTTTCTTCCTCTCCATACTTTCTTTGTCTCCCTTTCTTTTCTTTCCTTTTCTTTCTCGTTTTAGCCCTTTACTTACCTCCCCCCTCCTCCTTTTTTCCCTTCTCTGTGGTCTAGATTTCTCTGAAGTTATAATAAATATTTCTACTGCAGGTGACTAACCTGAAAAAGGGAAGTGTCGTTGCCGAGTTTGACCTCTATATGGATAAGAGCAACTCATCACTTGTTCCCGCAAAAACCTTACAATCCGCCGTGATCCAAGGCACCATCGATGGACTTCCTGTGGATTCTGAATCTCTTCGTCTCCTTGACGTTAGTTGTCGTCAAGCACTCGGAATGGAAAGTGGTCGCATAGCGGATGACCAGATCACAGGTAAGAACTTGGCCATGTCTTATAAAAAGTGATTTGATGTAAAAAAAAAAAAAAACCTTTTTGCAAATTGCAAATGTGTTAGTTTCAAATCACCAGCTGATTCACAATTGAATATCAAAATGACATTAAAACATTACATTGCAGTAGTTTGTGCTGTTTTGATTTTCATTGTCATTACTCATATTTGATTTCATTTGCTTTTTGAGTATTTTTTGTTTTTTTCGTTTTTTTCTCCGCTTTTTATGTGCAACCATTCCAATGCTGCCTTTGTTATGGCTGTTATAATTTTATCAAATAATTTAATGTATGTAGAGATATCCACATTCAAGAAATGCAGTTCCTTAACAGATAAGCACGTCTAACAATGCTTTGCTTTCTAGCCTCATCCTAAGTAGAGATATCCACATTCAAGAAATGCAGTTCCTTAACAGATAAGCACGTCTAACAATGCTTTGCTTTCTAGCCTCATCCTAAGTAGAGATATCCACATTCAAGAAATGCAGTTCCTTAACAGATAAGCACGTCTAACAATGCTTTGCTTTCTAGCCTCATCCTTTGCAAAAGAAAATGCCCCAAATAGAGGTCGTCTGCACAATGCCAAGGGCTGGTCAGCGGAGGAATCAAACCCCAGCCAGTACCTCCAGCTCCGTCTACATCGCGCGGTCAACATTACAGGCCTGGTGACTCAGGGTGCTTCAGGGGGTTACGTCACTCTTTTTACAATCTCGTACAGTGCGAACGGAGCTTCCTGGACGCCATACAATAAGGTTATTGACATTGGTATTATACTTTTTCTAGAAAACTTGTTGATTTGGCGCTATTTGTTATCAGGTTGTATTGCCTGATGCACTTTGTAATACCTGACGCACTTGGTAATACCTGACGCACTTTGTAATTCCCTGGCTCACTTTGTAATACCTGACGCACTTTGTAAATACCTGGCTCACTTTGTAATACCTGAGCCACTTTGTAATACCTGGCTCACTTTGTAATACCTGACCCACTTTGTAATACCTGGCTCACTTTTTAATACCTGACGCACTTTGTAATACTTGACGCACTTTGTAATACCTGGCTCACTTTGTGATACCTGACGCACTTTGTAATACTTGACGCACTTTGTTATACCTGACGCACTTTGTAATACCTGGCTCACTTCGTAATACCTGACGCACTTTGTAATACCTGGCTCACTTTGTAATACTTGACGCACTTTGTAATACCTGGCTCACTTTGTAATACCTGACGCACTTTGTAATACCTGGCTCACTTTGTAATACCTGACGCACTTTGTAATACCTGGCTCACTTTGTAATACCTGACGCACTTTTTAATACCTGACGCACTTGGTAATACTTGACGCATTTTGTAATACCTGAAGCACTTTGAAATACGTGAAGCACTTTGTTATACCTGACGCACTTTGTAATACCTGAAGCACTTTGAAATACGTGAAGCACTTTGAAATACGTGAAGCACTTTGAAATACGTGAAGCACTTTGTTATACCTGACGCACTTTATAGTGCCCTACGCACTGTAATACCTGACGAACTTGGTTTCTCACTAACTTGGTAATTTTGTATTTTTAGAATTTTACAGCAAACAATGATACCGAAACCGAAGTAGGCAGTAACATCCAGCCACCAATCAACGATGTCAAATACATCCGGGTGTTACCAATATCCTGGGTCTCTAAAATTGGCATGCGCATCGAGTTCTACGGTTGCGCTTCAGACCCAGTCCTCAGACCTGCGGATTTGCCTACCCCGCCGATTACAGCCAAGCCACCGGGGGGACCGGACACGACCACCGACCCAAATATGGGTGCAAGCGGGAAAAAGAAGGAGAGTGAGTACTCGTGGGGGAAGTACCTTGGAATCGCGTTTGGGGTCCTGATGGTTCTTGGAATCACCATCGCTGCTGTCTTCTGGTGCCGGAGTTCCAGGAAGAAAGCTGAACGCGAAAAGTCTCCTCTAGTGTTGACACGAATGCAGGATGCCAATTATAAAGTGATCGAGAAAAACGCTGATGAGTACGACGAAGAGGACGTGGTGTGAGTTAACACCTGCTTGGCGTTGCAGCAGAGACAAAGCTGATTGGACGACCACACGAACTGCATGGTGGGATGTGTGTGTTTCCAGTCCCTTTCAAATCTCTTTCTCATCACCGCTGGACATATGATGTTTCCTGGACAACACCAGATAACCCTTGGATTGGCTTGGGTTGTTCTGCCACATTTTGGTGTCTTTTTATAAGCTCTCACAACCACGTCATAGCACCATTGTTAACCCAACAGTTCGCCTCACGCTTATAGATATTGTAGGGAAAAAAATGCAATTTTCAAATTTTGTTTTGAGATGATATGTAGTGGTAGATGTGCGCTGACCATCGGGTATAATCAGGAACTAAATTTAAAAAGGATGTTTATTTTGGTGCAGAACAAAGCCAAAAGAGTCGCAGTTACAGCTTCTTGACATTTTAGAACAGATAGTTCGATATCTAATAAACGTTCTTTATTGATAGAACATTTATGAAAATAGTCAAATCACTTCTATTGCACAGATAAGTTATCCATGTAGTCTTTCTAGTGATGGAATCCCCCACCCCCCTCAATGTTTTGAGGCTGGTATTTTAGGAGTGTATGCTTTTTTGTACATAGATCTAGAGATTGTGAATGTTGTTTGATTGAAGAGATTTCTGAGTATTCACATCCCGCTGACCGATCTGTCTAATAGGTCGTGTATTCACATCCCGCTGACCGATCTATCTAATAGGCCGTGTATTCACATCCCGCTGACCGATCTGTCTAATAGGTCGTGTATTCACATCCCGCTGACCGATCTGTCTAAATAGGTCGTGTATTCACATCCCGCTGACCGATCTGTCTAATAGGTCGTGTATTCACATCCCGCTGACCGATCTGTCTAATAGGTCGTGTATTCACATCCCGCTGACCGATCTGTCTAATAGGTCGTGTATTCACATCCCGCTGACCGATCTGTCTAATAGGTCGTGTATTCACATACCCCAGACCGATCGGTCTAATAGGTTGTGTGTTCACATACCGCAGACCGATCTGTCTAATAGGTCGTGTATTCACATACCGCAGACCGATCTGTCTAATAGGTCGTGTATTCACATACCCCAGACCGATCGGTCTAATAGGTTGTGTGTTCACATACCGCAGACCCAGCTTAGATATTCTGTCAGTTGGCTGCTGTAGTATTATTTATTGTGATAGCTACATACTATGTAAAGAAAGTGAATGCTTATTTTATCTATTGAAAAAAGACAAATAAACACACATACTCTGTGACTTCTTGAAAACTTCCTTTTTTTAAATTAAGACAAAGACAAAACCAACGCCATAATAAATACATGACAAAGTTTAAACGCCTTACTCTGGCTTTCAAATGACAAATATTTGCATATCAAAGGAAATGGGTTTTTATAAAATAAAAGTTTTCAACTTTTTTTCCAACTTTAAAGACAAGGTATCGCAACCTATTATAAACACGCAATAGATCACGTGATTTTATAGGCTCATCATCCCTGAAGACCATACGAACCTCTCCACCCTCTCGCGGCTAAGAAAGAATGGTGTATGGTGTAACCTGCTTAGTGCCCCCTCCCCCCCCCCCCCTAGGAGCAATGGTAAAGTGATTTTTTATCAGCTGTTCTGTTATATATAAAAAAAAATTATTTTGTCTTTTCCTTTAAGTTTAAGAAAAAAAATGAGATGGTTCGCTGTAATTCCATCGAGAACTCTTCCTGCCCATCTCTGATCCGATAGAAAAAAATATGTTCCAGTTGCAAAGACCTTTGCCACTACCAGTTGTAGACTGATATCCTTTTGTAATCTAAACAAAGCCGACAGACGAAGTACTCATCGACTAATGCACTTCCTGTATTGATTGCGGCGCTGTTGACCGACAGGAACTTTCTGTTTTCTTAACTTCAGTAACGAAACCTGATCCTCGCATTTGAACTTTTTACTGTTTTAGGGAATTCTCTGTAAATACCAAAATGGGACATTAGCAATACATGAAGCTCTGTAAATACCAAAACTATTATCACTTAATGATTTAATAATTTAATATATCTAATGAGCCCCTAAAAACCTTGAAAGACGATTTTACAAATTTCATTTTTTTACGTTTTAGGCTTATTAGGAATCAGAAAGTCTTAGACTTAATTCTTTCCTGATTGCTCTTTTTATATTTTGACACTTTAATTCATGTCGCTTATCTAAAAGCTAATCACATTGAACTGCTACATAGGCCTGAGACGTCCTAAAAAAAATGAAATGTTGAAATGAGACGTTCTTGCACACTAAAGTACAGCCATTCTGAGGCCATGGGTTGACATCAATCAATGGGTGGACATCAATCCTGCCGTGGCTTGGAATTTGTTTGTTTATAGCAGAGGGAAAGGGTCTAAAAAGCTTGCTGGGAACTCCTCGTATCTGCTGTATTTTGCCACTTGTGCTGTGCTGCTGGCAGACGACACCACTTTGAATAATAATATCTATATCTTCCTATCTACACCCCCATAAGTACACGCTCCATTTTTTTTAGAGCACTATGAATTTATCACCAGTATTGACCTAAAAACATCAAGTGCTACACAAGGCGTTGCAGGGTATGTTTCTTTATAATGGACTTCATAATGGTTCTTTAAAGGCAACAAGATGATTACTCTAACAAATGTGTGTACTTCATAGGGGCTTGGGTGTCCGATTTCTTCGACGTCGAACTTGATGACCCTTACATGTGGAAAGCGATAGATACGAGTAAATCAAGACTTAGCAGGATAAAACCATGACAGGAAAACCTTGAAATTGTCCTGACGGCTGATGCGGCTTCGTTCACCCTGCTTGCCGACAGTGTTTACAAATGGAAAAGAACAATAACCCCCTCTTCTTTCACATGAGGTGATAAATCGTTACTAATTGGGATTGACATAGTTCTCGCCGCCGAGGTGTAAAGTGCTTTTGGCAATTTATATCTCATCTTCTTATAAGTAAAACGAGAAGTATCTTCCGATCAAATGATGAAGAGTATCAACACAGAATAGAAGCGAATAAAGTCGATATTGCTGAATGTGCCAAAGCCGAATTATTTTATTATTATTATTTTTTTAACTATTCTTCTTCTTTTCCGAAAGAGTTGATTGTGTGCCGACAAGACGTTAAGCAACACTTCCTGATGAAATAGCTCGAAAGAACTCTACTCAATATGTGGTTCCTTGGCCCGAAAAGTTATCTTCCAGACATACTTGCATGTACTGACAAGCTTACGGATCGATTAACCCGATAGCCCCGTGACTTATAACTATTTGAATAAACTATATCTCCTATAAAGAGATTTCCTTTGTTTTATCACTACAGACTAAAGATCGCTTGTCGCTGCTTGGCAATTGTGCAATTTTCGCTGGTTTTCGACTTTGAGCTGGTCTTCCAATGCTTTGCACTTCCACGGCGCGAAACCACCCGTAACACAATACAAGCGAGTCAACAAAACCTTGGCAACATCTGGTCGGCTCAGCCAATCACAGCGCACCATTACGTGTCCTTTCAAGGACCTTGCATTAATCAAACCGAATGAGGCCGAGAGAATCAGAGCGAGCAGTCCCTTGTGGTTGTTTTCGATCGTTTCTGCATATATTTTCTGTTTCATTAGCTGCGTCCGCGGTTGCGACACGATAGTAGGCTGAGAATTCGTGATCTCAACAATCGTGTGATCGACTTATAAAAGGTACGGTGCCTGAGCGAGTCATTTCTAACGTACAACAAACTTTGCTTCTGTTTTGAACTAATTACTAAATTGATTTTCGGTTAAAATTTCACTATATAACTTTGAAATACTTAGTTGTATAGGCTATTGTGTTTTTGCTTGTTGTTTTTCCCGTGCCAACTTTATTTTTGTTGATTGCTGGCTTAGGTTTTTTCAACACAAAACCAAGAGCTGCGAGAGAGGAGAGTTGTTTGTTTGGTCGACTTAGACACGGATTAACCCAGAGGCGGTAGAAAACTATGTAACAAGTCCTTACGGAGTTCAAACGACAGCTGAAAATGTCGGCAGTGTTTCATCAAGCTGTTCTGGAGGGAGATGTCACTAAAGTTCGCTTCTTGCTCAAGTATAGTCCTGGGATACGCATTAATCACGCCAGTAAACACGGACTGACTGCTCTACAACAGGCCGCCTGGGACGGTCATGTCGACTTGGTAAATTTCCTGCTCGAGCAAGGTGCCGACTTGAGTTTAGTTGACTCAAATGGCTACACTGCGCTGCATCTTGCCTCTCAGAGCGGACATTTGGATGTTGTCAGCCTTCTGGTGAACTCTGCTTGCGTTAATGTTCACGCTAAAACCGACCGAGGACAAATGGCAGTGGATCTAGCGAGAACCGAACCAGTCAGAGCTCTGTTATCGCAAGCTATGCTCGAGGAGAATTTCAAAAGGAAGTGCAACGTTGGTCATTCTGATCCTTGGGAAACAAGTGAACCAAGTTACTACAAGAACCTTCCCGGGTGTCGGTATTCCCTATCTAGCGGATCAACGGACTCAGGAGTTTACGACGATTCAAACTTACTGCATGACAACTCAGAAACAACAAGACAGCCGAGGTCTCAAAGGTTAGCACGCGAAAACAGTTATGAAAGCTACACTAGCCGGTCCACTACTAGCGATTATAGCACGGGTAGCGAGGGAAGGGATCCCCGACCAGTGTATCGTAAAACGGACGGATCTGCCGTCACTTCAATTTTAAAAAGTCAGTCGTTCTCCGGCATTCACCAAGCCTATGATGGCGAACGAATGGGGTTAAAAGGAAGTCGGCCTGCGAGGTGCTCCTCGACAAGCCTGCAAACGCAACGAGAAGAGAGGGATCGTCATCGCCGACCCCAGTCAGCCAAACCTAGGGAGCCTAACAGACGAAGGACTGTAACATTCGGGGAATCTGACCACGATACAAGGCAAAAGTCGTATCAAGAGTCGGTGCCGGAGAGTCAGGTGCGAGCTCCGAGCCCACAATACTCGACGCCACGTTCGCGAATTCCTCCTCCCATCCCTCCCCGAATCTCAAGTTCGCTATCGCCTAGAAAAGTAGAGGATTCTGCTAGTAGGCCGACCTTATGTACGGCAAAGTATAGCTTTACAAATGGACGATACTAGCGTGTAGAGGGGTAACCGCAATAGCCTACTCGCCGGGTATTTTTGTCAAAAAGTATGCATTAAAAGTACTTTAGACACGCTGTTTTGATAAAATCAGCTGTAAGTGCATGCAACTTTAATGGATATGGCCGCAAATATAACAACACTTACAAACAATTTGTCGCCAGGCTTTGGGTACAGTTCCCATCTTGAATGATATCCTTCGAGTTTTTCAAGACACATATTCAGTGCTGATGTTTCAGATATTTATGTTTTGTACAGTACAAAATTTGGATAGAAATGCGATAGTTTTATAATGTGAATAATTTAATCTATAAATTGATGTGTATAGTTTCTTAAAATACGAGTGATGCAGTATTCAGATCTGAATAAATTTTCAGGCCTTAGGGCCGGGCGCTTGACTACGGCGTGTATTATACACATCTAGTGTAAAATTGTAAAATTCAACGTAATTATAGTAAACGTTTGTGTAAATGCATGTGTAAATGAAAAGATGCTCTGTTAAAGTTTGTAGCTAACCAGTATATGATTTGCAATGATTTTTTTAGTTATGTTCGCTGTAAAAAGTTTAGAATCGTTTACTTATCCATTCGCCAATAATGCAAGATTAAATATCATACCATCTAGTTGTCATATGTCTTTTTTTGTTCCAGTATAGCAGTTCTCTGCTTCTTCGCAGGTATTTTTAAATATTTAAAAATATTCGTTTCGTGTAAAGAATACACTACTTATATAGACTTCCTAAAACAATTCACAGGATATTGATACAACAAAACTGAGCCATCGGATTTATGATCGTACAGGAAACAAAAGGATTTGTACAGTTTCTTAACGAAGGATTAGTTTGTAAATCAAACAAAGCATAAAAAAATCCCAACAATCCAAGATATGTTTTCGCATCAGTGAAATCGAGGTAGGACCGCACGGTAGGCTAAATTCACAAGAGTCACGGGTTCGTTACTCTCAAAGTGGTTACGATAGCAATATGAAAGAGCGATAGGGTGTGTGTTGGTTAACTACTTCCTCCTTCGGCTTTAGCAAGTGTGCTGAAATTACTCTAAATATCTTCCGGCCGCTAAAGCGCGCCTTTTCGTGGCGCCGCTGAACTAGTGCGGGGGCGCTTATCAGTGGGTCAAAACTTCTAGAGAGATGATGCCGATTATCATAAGCTTTCGTTGGAACATTCTGGGTTATCAGGCTTTGTCTGGGTGGACTATGGGACTGGTTGACTTATGTATTTAGTTGTCAATCGTTACGAGTACGAAGGAGTGGCGTATTCGTGACCAATTAGCCCGGGACGCCGCGTGACGCTGAAAGACAACACGAAAGAGTGCAAGTGTGTGATCACATAGTCTCCAAAGTAATACTGACGATAACATTGGGATACAAAGAAGCAATCTATGTAGAGATAAGTGATTGAAGTAGCACAATAAAGGTAGAGCGTTAAGGAAGTGAGAGCGTGCAAGTGCGCATTACCCTCCAGCGAACGTAACCAAAATAACTCTAATGCCGTGTTTTCATATGCGTGATCCATGGGGAGTAACGTGTCCTGTTGTGATCATAAGCGATTAGTGAACACAAAAAAATGCGCAAGCATAGGGGGTACGTCACGGAGACTCACATCTCCTGAATCGGAGTGGTGCGGTGGGGAGTTGAAGGCTTTGATTTGTCGTACCATAGACTTATAGAGGGTGGGCAAGGCAGGGGGACTTTACAGATTGATGGTATAAGGTGTTCTCAAAGTACCTTTTTGGCCATACCCTATGCTCGCGGCTTGTTCTCAAAGTACATCATTTGCCATACCCTATGCTCGCGGCGTCTTCTCAAAGTACCTTTTTTCCATGCCCTGTATGCTCGCGGCGTCTTCTCAAAGTACCTTTTTGCCATGCCCTGTATGCTCGCGACGTGTTCTCAAAGTACCTTTTTGCCGTACCCTATGTCCGCGACGTCTTCTCAAAGTACCTTTTTTGACATACCCTATTCTCGGGACGTGTTCTCAAAGTACCTTTTTTCCATACCCTATGTCCACGGCATGTTCTCAGGGAACTTTCTTCGCATCAGCGCTTGAAATCCCACGGAGCGACAACATTGATCAGCTGTGTACCGGGATATCATTAACATGCACTTCCCTTTGACAAAGTGTCCTTAATTTCATTTTTCGCCATATGCGTGTTTAAAAAGTTTATGTAAAAATGATTAATGGTTTTTGAAATCTGTTACTATTATTGTAAAAATGTTTTTATTGTACTTTTTTACTAGTTTATATTCATGAATGTTTCTTGCTAAAACATATTGTTTTTGCAGTACAGATAGGTGCAAATGAGTGGTTATTACAAGTGTAATTCTTTACTTAAAATATTATTCGTGTGTGCTCCAACTTGTCCATTGTTTTTCTGTGTTTTTGTGGCTATGTTTATGGCTTCCCTGTGTGGTATTGGGCGAAGATAAGGACGTGTTGCTCTCGGTAGCTAGGAGATACACCGCACGAAGATGAAATATTAAATGCCTCACTGCTATACAACTTGTCATAACAGCAGTAAATTAGTGTTATTTCGGATTTCAAACACCGCTCAGAGAATACTTTGAAATTTGCTCGACCTTTTTCTCTATTTAGGCGAGAAGAAACATTCTAGCTGCCAAGCACCTGTATAGTTTTGGTGGTAATCGATTCATAGGGAGAAATATTAGACTATAACGAACGAATTCTACAGTCCAATTTATACTACCCCGAACTATACCATTGAAGTTATGAGTTATCTTCTCGGAAAAGGTGGTATCGTGTCGGCACAAGATCTCTACAGCGAGGATGACAACTTCATCATCGGATCTGACTTGGAGGCAGAAAGGCTACGTCGGGATGCGCGACAGTTCCATAGAAGCAGATTCAGCGAGACGCGACGAAAGGCTCACTACGCACGACTCCAGAATGCCTCTCTCAAAGTCGCCCTAGAAACCACCGAAAAACGCATGGAACAGAAGAAGTCTATTGCCATAAGAGAAATAGAGCGTTCACGAGTGGAGATACTCAAACAGATTGAAAGTTATCAGGGACTCTCGGCGGCACGGCGTGGGTCATTACCTGGTACGTCCCTACGCGCGACTCTCGCGACAGGGGAAACTAGGGCGCGCCTCTTGCCTTTACAACCTTTCGCTAGGAGACGCAGACAGAGAAAAGACACAAGAACTAGTATAGAACAAGAAATATGGATGCTTGATAAGGAAGACTCATGGATGCGACAAAAAGGAGAGTCGCCAAGTGGAATAATGGGTTTTGTTTCGAAAAACGAATCATTAAAGGGACAAGGTACACCACTGGATGAGTCGCGCAGAACTAGTTTGGAGGTGACCGGAGACATGGCGATAGTAGACGACGGTAGAAGGGCTCATGCAGCGTTAAGTGGCCTCTTGCAAATACCTCCATCAAGAGAGGTATTGTTTAGTGAGTCCGGACTGCCTTCTAGAGCCTCGCCATCACAAGAAGGATTTGAAAATGCACCGAGACCTGTCTCACATACTCTTAGTAGCTTGCAGGCTGGGTTAGAGTCAAGAGCACCTTCTGTTGCCCAAGAAACTTTGCAGCAAGGATCCGTGGAAGGTTCTACGGATTTACCTGCTATCGATGGCACCTTACGGCACGCTCGTAGAGGGTCAAACGGAACGTCTATTTACACTTCGTCACACCATCTATCTAATCACACTTTGTCACACCATCCATGTAATAATTCTTTGTCACGCCATCTGTCCGTCCTATCTCGCAAGTCGGCCATACAGAGAAAGACGCCAGTACTGAGAGTTTCGTCGTCGAGACGTAGTGGTAGTCAGCGCGGCAATAGTTCTCGTATTGCCTCGGCTCGTACTGTACAGGTTAGTTCTATTTGTATGGAAAAGATAAGTAATGCAAGAACTCCCCTTCCCCCCCTCTCTCTCCCCCCTTCCATATCTTTCTGCTCAACCGCGGGACAGCGCGTAGCTCTAAATCCAAGATGGCGGCCGATTAGCTGATGAGATTTTTCTTTTGCTGAGATCTTACTACATCTACACGCGTGATTGCTCGATTATAAAACATTCCATAAACTCCCGTTGTCCACTACGTATTCCTGGTCGCGCTGTACCAGATGATGATTTATTTCTTGCCAAAATACAAAGCGTTGTCGATATTCCTTTTTCTATATTGTAGGAAGAAGAACGTGCAAAGGTACACCAGGCCAAGCTCCAACTAAACCAAAAGCTTGCACAAGACACAAAAAAGAGGGTATGGAAGGATTTCGACGACCTTTTGAAGGGCTTCTCAAAATTCTTAAATGTTGGGCAGAATTATGAAAGACCTGAGCCCGCTGTAATAGACGACCAGCTGATGACCACACGAGACATGCGTAACAAACGTTTGCCCATAAATCCCACGTCCTCGCTGAGCTCGTTGTACTTCCGGCATGGACCTCTCGATGATTACGTCATCAGGCTTTGCTAATACATCCAGTCTAAGAGAAGCCAAAACTTGCTTAGGCTAAAGAACGGATTTTTGCTTGGTGTGTTGGGGCCGCACATACTTTTTCATAAAATCAAATATATTCCATATTGATAATCACCGGATTTCAACATATTCTGCGCAAGCCTCTTTCGCCGCTCACCTAACCTCCTCGACATCCTCGTTAAAGCCAAGCTACCGACACAGAGCTCATGCCTATTGAATATAATAAACAACCGCCTTTCCATCCGCAAATCAAGAGAAGCTACACTGTTAGCTCGCGCTGGGACTCTTGAACCTGGTGTGAAGAAACCGTTTAGTAATCTACACCCCCCTATTTACCATCAACTATTTTCCTTAAGTTACTCCTTACTAATAGTTACTATTTTTATCTTTTGTTATTTAAACATCAATGAACTTTGTACGTATACTAGCTGTAACTTGCCACTGTAACTCATTTATAACCTGAAGAAGGCAGGTATTGGCCTGCCGAAATATCGTTAAAATAACAATGCGTCAGGGCCGTAGCATGGGGTGCGTTATTGTCGCCTTTTTCTTTTCCTCTTTCCCCGATATATCATAGCAACGTGCCTGTTCTATAACAATAGATAACTTAATGCGACATAGATAACCCACGAGTCCTTCATTCAGCTCCCACATGGATAGCATTCGTCTCTGCGATGCCATCTTTCGTTTTAGACAGGCGGTGTTCGTAGGGTTTGTTCACGCTAGGAGATCTACTGACCTTTGCGAGCCCGTCCCAAGGGGCTAGATCTTCTAGGATAAAGATTTGTAAGGATTTTACACTGACACTTTGGGACGGCTGCGGAGGAGGCTAGGATAGCATTGTATTAGGATAGTATTGAAATAACAACTTTATTTCATACTTTGGATTTTAATGTTATCTAGACTTTTGAAATCGGGAGCTTCTAATTTTAATTTTAAATTAAAATTCGTCATTTTATTGCGAGGAATCATTGCAGGCTTGGTATGCGAGCATCGACTTTATGCGGGAAGGACCTCATCCAAATTTCGAGGTAGTAGGTCCTCTCTCCTTTCCAGGGAAGAGCCCACACGAGCAATGATCAGGCGTTCCTCGCAGCAAAGTCCCATCATTCCTTGTTTTCGTGACGTCATTGCGTAGCAACTCAAGCGCTTTGTTCGATAATCAAATAATTCTAACCACTAATGCAGACATCTATTTTGAATTCGCAAACAAAAGCCCGTTGACAATTAACATTGACAACAACTCTGTTAATAATTAAAAGTGTAAAACACTTCGAATGCCAGAGTATCCAAGTAGGACTATCCACGGTGGTGACCTATCGCTAACACGGATAGCGTGGCTGCGTCTAGAAGTGTTTATAACTCGCAAGAAAGTTTACTTAATCTTGAAGCTAGTTTGATCGTCCATGTGCGGTAAATATTTCTTCCAAAATATTATAGGTCACAGTACCAGTAGTTGTGTTTACCATACGAAATCTATGTTGCCGTAGAGCCTACATCATAGACATTGCGCATCGTAATTGTTATAATGGTTGAACCATCACAACTAAAGGAATCAATACCGATCCACGAATGGGATACAGTGAGTTGCAAAGGTCAGTCATTACGACTGTCTGAGCGTCAACAAATATCTCGAGCTCACTCCGAGCCACTTGATTTGTACGATAAACAGTTCCAAACCAGAGTGTCCAGAGTTTCATCCGAGAGATCTCGTCGAGCTAAGTCATGCAGATCGGAGATGGACATAACATCGATGGGACAACAGAACAGACAAAGACTTATCGAGGCTTTTCTACCAGATATAAGGCGAAAGCACGCGAGAATGGGCTTTACTCACAAAGTCAATCCGTTCAACTTAAACCAGGAAAAGCTAAAAACTATTCAAGTGCGCGCGAAGACGACATGGGATGATAGATTATTGCCCGAGCACAGGGATGTTACACTAGGATTCGGTGGAAAGGCCGCTAATAATACAACACCTAGACCCATATGGGTAGCCAAGTCACTTCCAATGAACTCCATGAACGACACTCTTTTCCCTGAAGAGTATCCAGCCTTATATGCCTACGTAAAAAAACAGCATTGGGACTATAGGGACCTGCGCTTTATGCAACGACCTCTTCCTAAACGTACCTCAACAAAGTAAGTCCCTCTATAATCAAGACTCACCGAAATGGATGACAGAGGAATGACATCTCTAACGATAACAAACCAAATTATCGTTGATTGATGTTTATTGTTAATTGGTTGCAACGCTTCCTTACTGAAGAGAGGATCAGTAAACATTAAAGGGGCAGTGTCATTATTTGTCATGGTGGTCCACAAAAGGCTAACCATCTGAGTATTTTATATGACATTTAAACTTTAATTAAATGTTGATCAGTTGACGGTGACAGCCGCTTTTAAAATCACTGATATACAATGAGCTAAATGGAATTTTGATTTACACCGTTCAAGTATAGTGCTTTTGTTGTTGGGATCTTTTTAGTGGAAGGGGAGGGGGCGCTTATTCCAAAATTCGAGGTCGAGGGGGGGGGGGAGGGGGAGCCTATTGGGGGAGGGGGCGCCTATTGGGGGAGGGGGCGCTTATTCCAAAATTCGAGGTCGAGGGGGGGGGGGGGGGGAAGGGGGCGCCTATTGGGGGAGGGGGCGCTTATTCAAATCATGACGGTATTTGTACTTTCATACCTTGTCGATTTGTATTTTTTTTACATGCAATGCGCAGTAGGCCAAGCTTGTCAGAATTATCCTGGAAAGAGAGAAAGCAAGATGTTCTGTAAATATTTGAAATATTTATATGATATGGATCAGGTCGGTTCCAAGCCATTGTAGTCGCTACTTTTCGGAGAAAGGATCGCGGGCGCCCCGAGACTCCTTTCTGATTTAAATAGAGATGCTGACATCATATGTCAATGGTTAGAATTAAAATGGAATCAGTCAATGAGAGTGATTTTTTTTATTCGCACCTATTCTAAAATTACAGCTCTAACAACTGTACAATATAAATATAATAACTTACTCTCTAAATATATGTAGGCACGTTATATACCGTGCTCACTTAATATATTCTCCCATTATTTTTCAAAGGAAATACTTGATTAAAATTGCTTATGATTACATGATGTTATGAATCAATGTCACTCTATAATACCCCGACTTGACTTATATAACTTATTTCAAGCAAAAGCATGATTATATAACATGCATAGATAAACGATACAAGTTCACACTCCCTTCTGGTCTGATATATCCCACTGGCCTAGTATAAATCTCATTGTACTTATATATTCTCTTTATATGTCCATTATTGGCCCGTGTAAAAACATCTTTCGTGCCATCAAACAACTGACGATTTGTACTCAAGCACACTTAACTCTGCCGTCTAAACAGAGCACTTTTCATCAGCAAACTATAGCCCTTTTCCCCCGTCACTTTTAATGAGGCTCAATTTAGGGCTGTTTGTTCAGCGCAACCGAAAAGCTCTGCACCTGCTATGATAGTTTGCGTAGAGCTGCTCTAAATATATCTCCATGTCTCCTGTATCTTTGTATATTGCTCTGTGTGAGATTTTAGTAACTTTGTGATATCTTCCGTTTCCCTGTTAGTTTTGGCTTGGTAGTAACTGTACTTGTACTGTTTCGAACCCCACCTTCCCGACTGAGGCAACTCGTAAGCTGCACAAATCGAGGATCTTCCAGCCCTACTTTGGACATTTCCCGAGACACCTTTAACATCTCGGGAAAGCTTAATTGTTTAGATAAATGCTTTCTCTTGCGGCGCCTTTCTATCGGTTCTTCCTGTGACATTGTCAACGGAGGAAGACTTGTCGAAGTCTCGGGGTTTTTTGGTGATGCCTTCCTACCTTTCCGTTTCTTGCTTGTGACTTGCTGTGTCACAAAAGTCTTATTTTCCTCCTCGCTCTGTTGAGGTCGGTTCTGTACGGCTAGTTTTACAAACGTGATTGCTTTTTCCCAGTTTGACTTGCTTCTTGTCGCATAACCTCCCTCTCCAGTTATTGCTTTACTCGCATCTTCAGTATCAGACACTGTATTCGCCCTTTGCCTCCGCACAGACTCATCTAACCCCGCCGCATTTATCGGAGGCAAATAGCTCTCCCGCCTCACGTCGGTCGTGGCAATCGTACGAGGTCTGTCCTCGGAAGCTGTGATCTGCTTGTTTGCAAAGTCCAATTGCCTATATGTGAGATACTTGCCTTGTCGATCTCTGTGCTTATTCAAGGCCGCAAGCTGCGTCGCAAGAGCTCGTTCTTCGTGCGTGTTCTCCTTGAGGATGGCTGTACTAACCTTATTCTTCAACCTCATCTCGCCTGTTTTACTGATTCGAATCAGTGGATAGCGAGACGAATGAACACTCATGGTTAAGACGCCTCACCACTCTAATTAGGAGCAAATGTTAGGTTCTCATAGCATTGGCTTTCGTGATATCTTTTGTCGAGTTGTTTTGGTTCGCGTGCTACGAATCTGAAACCCAAGTCGATTGTCTGAGAGACACATTTTTCTCGGTGTCTATGACCGCTGGCTTCATGGCAATGTTTTAATGATTTCCGTGGTTAATCGTTAGCCGACTGGCATTCAAAGTATCCGACGTGTGTCAGCTATTAGTCCTCTGAGATCAATTTCTCCTGGAGGATCTTTTTTCCTCTGAGACTTCAATTTGTAAGCGTGATAAGTTAACAAGCGCTCGGCCGATGTGATAGCTGTGTTTTGGATCGCGATGTCTTGCTCTTAAACTTATTCGTTTTGTTCAGTCGGTAACTAATCAATAGGCACCTCTTTTGCACTCAAATTTGTTGGTCCATTAGTCAACAATAATTTGAATGAATTTATTAAAATATCAAGCAAGTAACAAACTAACGAGTCTCGCGGGAGACTGAGAAAAGATTAAAAAAAAGTTATCCGTAGAGTAGTGTTGTCTCGCTAGGAAGCCATCCTATCTTCCGGTAGCTTTTAATGTCGTACTTTAACATTTATTTAAAAAACCTCCCCATGCATACATGAATAAATTAAGAAGGCGCTCAGTAAAGCGTTAACGTAAATATTAAAACTTATATTAAATTTGTTTCTTTTATCCCGTTTCTCGAAATTAATTGAAACTAATTTGACACATTTGCGTTAAACTTAGGATGTTGGTTTTCCAATCACGGCTGGGTTTACCATCCTGGCTGTGGTGGTTAAGTACAGGGATAACAGATCTATTCTGCAGTAATCCCTCAATTGTTTTATTTATGAGCAAACATCTAGAGATGAATTTGTTTTTTACAGACTTGGGCTAATTAGGGAACCATATCAATTATAACATGGGTTTCCGGTAAGTGCACTGTTTACGGCAAACATCACCATGGCATGATGACGTGCCCTTCATCCTTTTAATTGTTATGTGACCATTTTATAGTATCTTTCTTTTCTCCCCCCCCCCCCCCAAAAAAAAAAATGTTTTTCTTTTTGTCCCTTTTTTCTTGTTTCTTCTTCTTCTGTTTTTTCCCCTTGTAATTTCCTCTTGTTGCTTCAACTTCTTGTTTTTCGCGGCTTCTCCTTTCTTTTCTCCTTTTTGGTCTGTTTAATCTTGGTTTTCATATGATCCATCAAAAAGGTCAAACGTCTATCAAAAAGCACACACATGTCATTTCCTGAAAAAACACAAAACACACAATTTTTAATAAGTGCTTTAAGGCTAATCCAAATTTAAGTTAAAAGCATAAGCTATATGAAGATCATTGGAAGGTCTATAGAAATGTCCAGGAGTCACATCAATGCTGATTCCCCTTGAGGGCAGGATCAATACCATCACAAGATACCGCCCTAAAGTAATTCACTTCAAAATAGACATTATACCGATGGAAAGAAGTAACAAAACAAAGTAGTGACACTGAAATTCAACTAATATTTTGGTTGTTCGCAAGTTCGTGAGGTCATCTCGGATCAGATTGCAAGTAGCGCGCTTTGATAGGACGCGATGTTTCATCATTGGCCTCTAGTACTTAGGGGTCAAAAGCAAGAACGAGAGAAACCTAGCGGGGCATAATAAACAGTTGTTAACTGTGTCAGCGAGGTGCCTGGCTTCGTGTGTAACGAAGCAAGCAACACAGGTAAACGAGACGTACTATAAACGAGCAGTGAATAATTCAAATAATTTCCAAGGCATTTGACGTTCTTCTTCTACTAGAGTGTATGTACTGAGCTCGTGTGCTCTTGCGATAACCCGAAGGGTTTATTTACGTTGGAAACCTTTCGCGGCTTCTGCTCAGCTCATCGAGTCGTCAACGCGTTTGGAACGTGCGTTTGGAGGTGAACAGGAGTATCCACGCACAAGTCCACGAGTGTATGTCTATTTAAAATAGACATTGGGCAATACCTTTTGTCAAGTGTTTATTTAGTACTCCGTTCCATGAGATCACGCAGCAGTCACAGGAACTGATTCACTTATGGAAGACCTGGGGCAACAGCTGGTTTATTCATTTGTGAATGGTAGTGCAGAACAGAATTCCTGAGACAAGATCATCGTCTGTTTGGCTGCAGCAAAATAACATTTTGATAAATCTGCGGACGTGACAGCGTACCTACCGGTACAGAAGACGCTCAAACGGATTTGGAATTCAATCGAGTGCCTCGATTTAAATTCAGATTCGACAAAGCTACATAAGAAGCTACTTGAGATTCTTCATAGGCTTAGCTGCTGCTTAACTGATGCTCAAAAAGGATAGAAAGCGTCCATTCGATGGCGTTGGCGACTAGGGCTACAGTCATGGAACTCGTGGACTTTGAAGCTGCGAGAAAACGAGCGGACGAACGCCTGAACCAAGAACTTGTAAGAATTCGTAACTTACCCAAGAAGAGTAAGATCAAGATTTGCAATAAGCATGGGTTAAATCATGCACACCATATGAACACAGGGCTGGTGAAGGGCTTGGAGATTGACTTGGATGTTATCCATAGAGAGAGGAGGAGAGTGGTAAACGAAATGAACAAAAGGAAGAAAGTTTTCACAACCACCACTAAGCGCTCTTTTCCTGATTTGTTACCGGTGACTGGACACGAAAAGCAGGGGGTACCCAACCATATGTCACCTAAACGGTAAGTATTAGGGTTCCTTTACAACTAAAAATAGCATCAAAGTAACAACAGTAACAACAAGTGGTAAACAACAAAGATGAAAACAATGACAGCTATGGTAAACGGCAAAAAAACACCAGCAATAACTCTATTAACAGCTGCAGCAGCAAGAGTAATGACAAAACATACAACAACGACGACGATAACGAAGCAACAACAGCCATGGTAACGACAACAAACAACAAAAACAGCAACTACTACTGCAACAGTTAGCAACAACAACAATGGTTAACAACAACGATAAAAAACAACAACCAATGACAACAGCAACCGTAGAATTTCTGAACAAAATGTAACTAAGTTTTACAGTTTTCTCCATCTTTTCTTCTCTTTCTGTGTTCTCATTTGCAATCGCTACAATAGCGTTATAGTGATTTCGCGTTGCTTTATAAAAGCCATCTAAGACATTACCCTTTCAGATTCCATACCACGTGGAACCCAAACGACTATTCTGACACAAAGTCACAAGAAATCATAGCTCAAGAGGAGCTTCGAAAAGAAAGACTTCTTAGACTGACGGAGCGGAGCAAACAGAGAACAGAAGACCTTATAAATAGCAATTACAATAAACTAAGGCTCTCGCCAGATCCAGGAATAGGGCCTTTTGTAACGAGACTCAACAACAGAGGAGTGGAGCTACGAAAGAGTTGTTTCCCTTCTCTTTTAGGGCAATCCAATCCAGGCATAGTTCCGAATAGAATGCATGCGCAGTACAATGGAACACTCGGTAGCATTCATGAGAAATGGTTTCCAAACGGGCAAAGTCGACCTGGTTCAGGAAGATTTCGGGAAATTGTCAACGAAAAGGTGATTTTACCGTCGATAAAGTCAAAGCTACACACCCCAGAACCCCGTCTTCGTAAAGTCGTGTTGATGGCAACAAAACGGAAGACAGGAGGGCTTGCAGGGGATATTCAACTCGGAAAAAACACTTCTGCGTTTACGAAGCACTGGATGTAGTAGTTACCACAACAGTCACTACCATAGAATTTGCATCAGCAAATATCCACCTTTTAATGGTTTATGGCGTTTTACATAATTCTCATGCAATTTATTTTTGTTTCTTGTTGGGTGCTAAAACCAAACTAAAAAAAGGTGTAATGGTGGTTTTGTTATTTAAAACAACCAGCTATCATAGCTACAAGATTTCATAAGATGAGATGTAAATATTTTCAGATTTTTGTAAAATAAATGTTAAAACCACATTTCCTTAATAACTTTTGTTCCCTCACCTAAAAACGTTTTCACGATAACAAGTGAATGCTCTTGCACTCTCCACGAGTCCCAAACAGTGTCTAATTATACAGTACATGCTTACAAAACTTATTCCAATCGACATGCTATATTGTCTCGTTATACATGCCTAACCCTGCTAAATAAGCACTATCGCTATCAATCTATGGTGGAATTTTCTTTAAGTAAAATACTGACAAGCATATTTAATCTCTTACAGGATATTCAAGCACTATCTCTATCTATCAAATTTGAATTTCATTTTCAATCACACATTGACAGCTGAATATATAATCCCTTTCAGGAGATACAAGTACTTGATCCATTTAAGTGGATAATTGAGTCTCATGCAAGCACCGTATCTATGTCATTTACCCAAGGATCTTATCTAACTCATCCTCTTCTGTCATCCTATGTTTTCTTGCCTGTGCTTTCATTTTCAGGTAACTCAGCTCAAGCTCATCAAGGGATTTCAGCGACTCAATAGCCTCAGGCTCCTCGCCATGCGGGGTGGGCGGGGGCTTAGCGGAAGGGTGCTGTGGCATGGAAGTAGTGTCAGGCGTTTCTGTTGGTTGGTTTTCTTCACTGGTCGAAACTGTAGGTTCTTGGTCTGAGGGTGTATTCAAAGCTGATGCTTCTTTAACTGGTGATGTGATCAGAGTTATAAGTACTTGGACAGAGGATGTAGTTGAGTGTTCTTGGCCTGGGGATGTTGTTGATTTTAGGTGTGTTTTCTCTTCGGTTCTCAGCCTGTGCTCCTTTATGGTTGTCGTCACGGTCTCTATTGGAGCCGTGGGTTCATGAGTAGTGTGAACCAGTTCTTCCGTTCTTGATTTTGGGACAACAAGCTCCTTGTTCCCCTCGTTACCTTCCTCAACGTCCACAATCTTTCCTGAAACGGCAACTTTGAGATTTTCATTCTCGTCTTCAGCCACGCCTTGTTTCGTAGGCTGAGGATGTACCCCTTCACTGTGCTTAGGCCGTGTTGCTTCAGTCGGTTCGGTCTTAGGTTCGAGTAAAGAACCACCTCTATTACCTTTCTCGACATCTACCACCTTCTTCTCGTCTTCTACGATCCCGGACCTTTTCGCGGCTTTCATGTCATCGATATCATCCTGAGCCACACCTGCCTCAGGTTCTGTCGGTTTAGGTCGTGTTCTGCCAGTCGGCTCAGTCTTGTGGTCTGGTAAAGGACCACCTCCCTTACCTCCCTCGACTTCTACCACCTTCTTCTCGTCTTCAACCATGCCCTGTTCCGTAGGCTGAGGCTGTACCCCCTCAGTGGGCTTAGGCCGTGTTGCTTCTGTGGGTTTGGTCTTAGGTTCGAGTACAGAACCACCTCTATTTCCTTCCTCTACATCAACAATTTTCTTCTCGTCTTCTTCAACGTCGGACCTTTTTTCTGCTTTCATGTCATCGATATCATCCTCAGCTACCTCCTTCTGGTATTCCGTTGGCTCCGGTCGCGTCTTCTCTGTCGTTCTCTCGTGCCTTACAGGGGTAGACCTTTCTTCCAAGGTCGTCATCGGAGTATTTGACGTCATATCAAGGGTAGTGGGGAATATTTCAGTTCCCTCTGGTTGCTTTTCAGTCGCTGTTGGCTTTCCAGTCGTCCTCACCATAGCTGCGGCCTCAAAATCCTCATTCTCCGACACTCCCTCCGTCGACTCTATGGTTGGCGACTCGGTGGGTATTTCGTAAGTTGTTGGTACTTCATTAGTCGTCGGTTTATTCTTTACTTCTTTAGTATTTTTTTCTTTGTGTAGGGTTGCATTCTCTGTGTCAGATTCAGGCAGTTTGGTACTGTCTTCCTCAATTTGATTAGTGTTTCTATCATCCGATTCCTTAACTGCTTTACTTTTAGGAGCCTCCAACTCAAGGTTTTCTCCATCATCGTTATAGATCTTCTCCTCGAATGGTCGCTTAGCAGTATCTTTAACAAAGTTGTCGCTGTTTATGCTGCCTGCCTCTCGCGCTTCAACTTCGTCTTGAATTTTAACCTCATTATCATTCTTTTCCTTGGCTTGGACCGCTTGGCTCGTGTCCCCACTGTCAGCAGCTATATTCCTAAAACGATCTTGCTTCTCCTCTTTTACTTTCACCCCATTCGCTTCCTCATCCTTCAAGCCAGCTGTATCTTGTACAGCGGGTTCATTCATCTTGTCATCTTCAATGGCGTTGAGACCGTCACGCTTTGCGTGACCCCAGTCACTCTTTTTGGGATGCTTGATGATCTTTGAGATGGGGCTGGCTTTGGTGAACAAGATTCCGATGATTGAAAGGACAAGGGCGGTAAAGATGACAGTGTGACTACGGTGCATCGTGGTGCTGATACCTACAAGTGATAAAAATATCAGTTATGGCATTATACGTTTGAATAACTGGCCACAATCTTGGGACAACATCTCTAGAGCTCGAATGCTTCTGCCGATTGCTCTTAGAAATATATTTGCGGCTTCAAAACAATGTTTTTTTACTATGATCAAACAGTACTTTTTTAATCCCCCGTCGTGCCTAATCGGAGCAAAACTTACGGCGTGTACGTGATCTAAAAATTGCTACTTTTAATAAATGCCATTAAGCTATTTCAAACAAGATTGCACTCGCAATGTATAACATACATAAGTAAATGGGGCATAAGAAAAAACATAACCAGGCTTGGAAAATTGTCGCAATCAGACCATCAGGATTAAACCAATGGGGGCTATGGCACATGGATTCTCAAGTGCAACCTTATTTGAAATAGGTGTGTAAATAGCAACGAGCGTGTGTGATTTTTCATTATCGCAACCCATAAATGTCAGGTTGTGTACATCCCAGGCATCGCGTTTGGTTCTAGCTAAGACCGACCGTTCTTCCCGTAATCGAGGTTACTTCCGCCTCATACTAAACATTTATATACCTTCAAAAAAATGCCTAACTAGCTTTATTTGAAACTTATGCAAGCTGAATATCAGTGTGTTATTTCCATTGAGTAGGAAAACAAGTTAAGTCCAAATAAGATGTTCAATTTGGCACCGTCTAAAGTTTGAAGGAATGCTATAACTGAAGTATCTGATATATATTCATGTTGCGTGTATCCGACATAATGCTATGCGTTATATATACTGATGGCGCTGTGTAGTGTTTGGCAAACATCGATGCAGACGCACGGACCGCGCGATAGGACTGCATGATAAGACGTTTTTAACGCTAACAAAATGTCTGAGGCACGGGCCCACGGCTTACTCTAGGTGTCCTTATCGCAATTACTGCAATTAGGATAGCACTTGATATGTTTTACAAAGGAACTGTTCCTACCGTGAAGGAGCCAAAGCAACTTTTCGCGCAGAAATCGCTTGAACACGTCCTGCTCCTCTGCGCAAGGGGAAATTCAATATCAGGACAGGATGGCGCTTCAAAACTTCAAAATCTGAGACCGGGTCATAGGACATTTTGAACCGATGCAAGAAAACAATCAGTTCCGTTACACTTCGTCTCTCAAAAAGGAGGGACCGACTTAAACAAAACACTTAAAACGTCGTTTAATACGCTGGATTACAAATTCTTTTTAGGATTTTCATGGAGATAGTTTGATGAAGTGATGCGGAAGTTGATGCTTCTAGAGTAAGGTATATGGGAATTTGACCCCTTGTTTTTCAAAGCATTGTCAGAGGTATGTCGACGAAGTACACGTATAACTCCTGGTATTTCCCGAATGGAGAACTTTAAAGGGGATACATAACCAGATGCGCATCTTTGTTTGCGCATCTTTGTTTGCGCATGGGTTTGCTCTTCAATGGGCCACGCCAGGGGCTGAAACTGGTTATTTCAATATATCAAGCGGATGACCTACATAAACCTAAAGATTCATGTTAAGTTCCGTTGAATAAACCCCTTGCCCACGGAAAACTCGTGACATGGCCCTTATTTGTTGCCCCCCTCCCCCATAATCTCAATATAGTCACTCCTTGCTGTGTAGGGTTAAAAAGGGATTCACTTCGATTAAGCAAACATCATTTACATTTATCAAATTACCGCTTTACTACCAGTTGCTTCGACGTTTATGGATAGGCATTTGTACAAAGAAGATTTCCTCTTGTGTGTAATTGATGATAATCCAGACTGTGCTAATAGTTTATAATGTTTGCCCAAACTGGACATTTCTTGTAAATTCGTTTGAGCTCAATTCTAATCTAGACTGCAGTTGAATAGGTTTACAAATGTCAATCATTGCATAGGGTTCCTTTTTGATTGGCCTCTTAATTCGGCTTTTTGTGACCCCTAGGTACGCCAGCGTATTTCTCTCCTCCTGTGTTTTGAAACCTTTGTAAGACATCTGAACATCACCAACTTCATCAGATGAACTGCTTCGCATATTTCTAAAAGTCATCGTTGAGATGGCGCCAGGCGCCGTGTTTGCCCGTCTATGGTGCACTTGGGATGCCCGACCCCGGGTCCTCTCAGTCTTACTACCATCCATAAGATCCACACCATCCACGCGTGACAGGTTCAACACACGCTTGGCGTGACTAGTGTCACGCACTCTACTAGACTCCTTACCATGGAGTTTGTCAAGTTTGTCTGGTGTAAAGCGATGATCTTCTGTGAGTCTTATGCGGAACTTGGTCCGCGCCTCGAAATCTTGTACGGCGTGCTCCATGACTGCTCACACAATAAAGTTATCGCTCAAGAAAACGCACATTGTCTTGCAACAATTCCTTTTTGCGCTCTGTGTACCAATGCTTCTCAGCAACAAACATAACCCACCTTGGATACGAGAGTCTAACAGTGCGGCGCTATCGATACCTGAGTATTGTAATCTACCTCCGTTATATACTCGATTCCCAATGTTATTTCTGTGATTAGTCTAGTCAAGAAAAGGATTTGTATCTCGTGTCTGTTGTAGTTGTTATAGCTGAGACTGTTAAAAAATAATATGAGCAAACTTTGTTGCAGGCTTCATGCCTTCTCGCATAACAGTAACCAAGTGAGGACCATCAAGCAAGTCCAAGCCTTGTTGCGGCGTTATGCTCCTTATAAGCACAAATATTCCCTCGCTTGAAATACAGATAACGCAGAAATGCTTGCAGAGAAAGATTAGATTGATTACTGCAAGTGCCCTCTGTGAACTTACAGTCTCCTGTCAACGAATAATAGTTCGTCCCAAGCTGATAGCTTTCGGGTCTTTGAAGTCAACAATGTAAATGTTAATCCGCACCTCAAGACTGACTGGCAGTAAGATGGGAGTGCACCTGACACAGTAGAACTAACCACGCAAACCAGTACACTGACGCCAAGAGTTGTTTTACTGTACGCTGTACGCCTTGACCAGACCAGTAAACTGACGACAGGAATTGTTCAACTGTACGCTGCACGCCTTAAGGCTTTAGCTTTTCCACACTAACCAAGAAAACGCCTCTTGGTTTATTCATGCACGCTGTACGAGCTTCGCAACTGGAAGCGTTTACTTTCACTGAAGTCCAGCAATGAAAACGAGTCTCTACCGTTCTCTTTGGCCTATTATAGCAATGATTTCAGAATGAGTCACTTGTCCTTTGGCGAATAATGTAAATCATGTGCCAGCTCGTACGCACGCATGCTCCTTTGAAATGAAGAGTTTGGGCTGCCGCAATTGGGAAAACGCTTTCGTCGACAAACGTACAAAGCACTCTCTCTTAGCGTTTTGCATTAGTTATCTAAGAATACTAGACAAAGAAGTATATTATTGCCGGTTCCGGTGCGTGATCAATATGATAGGTTCCTTGATATTGTTTGTGCTCAGCTAAAAGAGCGACGAACACATAACATTCTTTTTCGCGGGAACACATAAACCAACACCGCTATCCGCAGTAAATATAAACCGCTATCCCAAACAGAAAAAAGGTAATTCTAAAAAACTACTTCTGTTAAACATTTCAACGGTATATAGTGTACAAAAGCGATGAAATGTACTTGTTTTTCTTGACTTAATTGCTATTTATTTCCCAAGAGGTTTTGGGGTGAGATTCATAAACCGAGAATGGAAGACAAAAGCGCATTGAAATGCGTGCTTAAAGGGTTTAATAAAGTATATGATAGAAGATATTATATATATACGTAGCTTGAAACGCTGGTACCTTGTTACTTGTCTCGAAGATGCTACTACCAAGCTTCATTTCTTCACCCTTTTTTTATAAAAACATCAAATTTTCCGACTTGGCCGGGTCCGTTTTTTTATTTTTCAGAAAATGTCAAGCTAAAATGTTATGTACATTCTTGATATTTACTGATTAAATACAACTTTGATAAAACTAAGGTTATTGTTGAGCTTACTTTAGAGGTACACATTTGCAAAAATGGCAATTTGAGTTTTGCTTTTATCATCATCCGATAAACACGACTGGCACAAAAATCATGTGTCTAACGATTATACCTTGCAAACAGTGGAATAATACCCGGGATTACTCAGTCTGCATATCAAATTACTAGAACAATAACGCAAGTAGATGGTGCCTTTTCTTTGTGAATTTAATAGCCTTTATTGGACTCCTATTGGTTCAGACCGTGCTACGTGGAAGGCTGGTGGCTTGGTAAGCTCGTCACCCCAGGGGGGGGGGGGGGGGGTAGCTTTATCTGGTATAGGTCGTGACGTCAATAGCATCGAGCATACTCTGTGCGCCTGAGCGTGAATAAGAATAAAAATCTCATGATGCTGATGAATATTTGATTGCGGTCGGCAAGCAGCTTGTTTAGTATAGAAAATTCGTATAGAATATTAGATAGGGCATGCACCCATTTACGACTTAAATCTTATGTCCCCCTCACCCTTCTGTGATTATGTTCGATTCGCTTTTTTAACGTACTCTTGTTTCTTTAAATCAGCTTTTTTGAAACAAATCTGTCACTATTGGAATGATCCAGGAAGCGATCCGGATTTTTAACCTAGCTCGCGAAGCAAGCGTTTCTGTGGAGATTCGGAGAAGGGAAAGATCGAGAACGAAAGATCGAGAACGCTTGCTCCACAGGCTATTGTAACCCGGTACCTTAAAAGAACAATGAAAAATAAATCTCGGGATTATTTTCTCATTACAGCCCAATAATATGTTTTTTTGTAAAGCGGATTGAATAACAGCAACCTGCTTACATAAGTAGCTCGGTATAACGCTCGCCTTATGCTTGACCGTCCTGCAGAGTAAACCATATTCGATGGCTCAGTAGCCTACATGTAGACATTGGGGCCCTCGTCTCCCATTTTTTGCCAGACAAATCCAATATGGCGGCCACGAGATGCGAACTGGAAAAACCATCCAGCCCCTCAGTTTTCACAAAGCGCTTTTCTTGTATACTTTACATGTTATATAAGAAATTTATGCTATTCTGCTAATTGTGTAAATACCGTTTGTTGCACCCTTGGCACAAGAGTTTTACACGCATTTTCTTACCAGAAAGCTCCCAATATTATGTAGTATTTGTATGTCGGTTCTTTCCTTGGCGAATTCTTGTATTCTAAGTTTTTCTATTTTCGCTTGTTGGTTCTAAAGGATATTGTAGACATTTTTAAAAGATGATTACCATTGATAAATATTAATAGCTCTGTCTTAAGCGGTGGAATTGATGTCCATCAAGGTGAATTACTCATAGTATTCAAGTTTTGAAACTGTTGCGACGCGCAAAAGAATGGACACTACTCGCCCCACCCCACCCCTGATAGCAACACGGCGTTGTAGATGCTGGGGTTGGGTTTCGCGCTAGAAACAAGAAAATGCGCGATTAAGTTTCATGGTATTTTTCTGCATGACGCTTGTACGAAACTGCTTCATTCTTCATGTTACAGTCCTGCACAAATTGTTATTGAATAAAAAAAATGAAGATGGCGGCCATGACACAGTTTTAAATCACGAAGAAGGTATTCCGGTAGCTAGGAATTGCGATGACGTAGAACGGTAAGCTAGATCCTTCGTGTAAGAAAAATACTTATTTAAGGTCGCAGTGAGTACACTAAAAAAGAGATACACAGTGGCGCATGGGCTTCCTCGGCATTGCGCAATAATGCACGTTGTTAGGAACCACGACGAAAAAAAAAAGAGTAAATTAAATTAGTTTTACACTCAGGACTTCCGAAGTGCGGTGAATGGTTGCCATATGATACGCCCGATACAAAACAGTTTGGTCTAACATCTTATTCATTTAACATCATCAATATTTATGCGGTGGTTTATACCCGCCAGCAGACCATGGATCGTTCAGCAAACCTCAAGGTTTAATTTGATGTTTTGTTGTATTAAATTAACCGTGGTAGTCGAGTATTTAGAATTCGCTCTCACGTAATCGCGCTCGCATCTAAGATAAGGTTGGATTATCGTCGCGCTCGCATCTAAGATAAGGTTGGATTATAGGAAGAGGATTTTGACATGGATTCTCACTACCGTGATAATAACTACTTACCGGAAGATGGCCGCACGGCCAATCAGAAGCGGCGAGAGGGTCTGCAAGGAAGCGCACGGTCTGGGGGTACAACAGAGAGGACTATTTTGGGGAATGATAGCCTGACGTTGACTGTACCAAGTTCTTCAGACGAGCAACGGACAAGAGAAGACGTAGAAAAAAGTAGAACCCACCGAAGTAAGCGGTGCATAATTTCCGATGAACACAAAACTAGAGATCGGGAACAGAGTGGTGACATAAAAACATCGGGAATTGATGATAGCTTGGATTACGAGGTTCCTTTTATTCAGCGAGCAACCAGCAAGAGTGGTACTGTGATACTGCCCTACTTAACCGCTTCTCGCCCCTCCCGTCCCGTATCCCCCATCACCGCGGACCCGCGATTCAAGGGCTTGATGGAGAAACTCGTCCCGACAAGACGCGCGACAGTAGAGAAGCAGCAGTTGCCGGCGTTCAGCGGCAGCCGAGTGCAAGTCGTGAATGGCGAAGTGATATACTTTAGAGACGTGTGTTTGCGTGATACGTGTCGTGTTATATTCGACATGATGAACATCGATAAAAGACGATGAGATGTAACAAGGCCATTTCCATATAGATGGGGGCTGCCTTATCACAACGTGATACACAGCGGGAATCTCTGAGACGTGTTTTAGCTTTGCCCGTCATATAAACTTGAAGGTATCTCTATCATAACGAGCGTCTGCTAGCATAGGAATACATATTTATACCTGTCTATATAGATCATTCTACTCTACATGGGAAACGTGCACGATATGTGGGCTGTTATCTCCAACATTATGAACGCCAAAGTATAACTCTTTGCATCTAAGCAGACATCTAGCTGTTGTTGTAACATAAAAAAGACTTTTTATCGTTTATCATATGAATGTCAATAGCAGACAATGGCGTGAGAAAACTCTTGCATGCAGATGAGGATGTAATTCGTCCGAATGAAGATGGTGACTACAGCATTTATACATACCCTTTTTCTTATATCACATTTAAAGGGATTATATGCATCATTTTTTAAAAAAGATCACCATTTGTCAATAAGTTTTGTTGTCTTTTTATATAAAGCTTCTCTCCAGTTTAGTGTCTCTTTAAAAAGCCCAATCTCACTTCATCTTAGCCTCCGCGTTTCTAGGCAGGACAGGCTAACTTTAAACTGCGCCTGATTTTTAATAGGGGTATAACTCGCTTCAAGGTATACGGTAAACATGCCAATTCGGAATGATTTTCTCCAAGGTTTCATGCATAACATTTGTTCTAAATTATTTCAAATAAAAACTCTTTGAGCATGTTGACAACATTGTTCAGATGGAGTCAACTATATGCGGGACCAACGGATATTTCTTTCACTCGTAGACCGCAAGGTGGTAAATGTTCTAGCGAAGAGAGAACCTGTGGACTAAAGGGTCACTTGGTGATCACTGTTTTATTGTAAATATGTTCAAACAATTCCGTAACAATACTGCCATTATGAAATATGAACGTGACTCCATATAAAAGTTTGGAGAAAGAAGGCTACTCCAAGGAGGCCGTAAAAACAGAGTCAGGCCGAGCTGACGTTTTCACTAATTCTGTCAACGAGCAACACCAAAGTGTCAAATGTGCCAATTAAAATATTTATTTCTTGTTTTAATCACTCTGGTGCCTCGAAAACGCTCTCAGCTAGCTTTTAAACACCCGAAAAAGCCATCAAATACCATCTGGCCATGGTGTGTCGTAGTAAAATAAAAAGGAGACAAAACTCTGGCTATGCAAGCAGACCTGACGACAGGTCAACTAAAAACGGGCACACAGACTTTAGTAACGGCTCCAGCAAAAGCCCCTTTCCTCTCGGCGAACGAAAAAATAAAATAGCAATCAAATACTCATGAACGATTTGAATATATTAAATCGTACATGGACATAACTACATGCACTTTTTTCATTTCTTTCCTTTTAGAAAATGGAAAAATCAAAATATTCGTGAGTCAGGGGGCCTAAAATCACGGATTAGCTGAGTTGTCGACTGCTCAAAATACTGGCATAGAAAAATAGTTGAAATAAGCCAAATTCTCGTCAAATTCCGGTTGCTGTTATGCGCTGCCTGTAGCCTATACTGGGTTCATTTTCGTTAAATTGTGTTGCTCATTAACACTATTTGTAGCCTTTACTGGGTCCGTTTCTGTCAAATGCTGTTTCTGCTGTGCTGTTTGAAGCCTGTGGGACCAATGCAATGGCGCCATGATGCCATTCGAATCCCGATGTGGTGGTGGTGGGTACAAGGTCTTCACAAGATTCTGATATCTTAAATCCATTACGGGATTATTTACAACTTTCTGTCTCTCTTCAAAGGGTATTTTCTCTGTTCGCTTGTGCCGTTTTCCTGACAAGTTGTGTTTACCCGAATCAAACACCTGCTTTACGACAGGGAGCCTATCAGAGGCACAAACATTCTTTTCCTGATTCTTCGTTAATTTTTCTTTATTTATATCCAATTTCCCATTCACTTTAGGAAGCTTGTTCTCTCTGCGATCGTTTTGTCTGGCTCTTGCTTCGCGCTGAATCTCGCGAAGTCTTTTGAATCGTTTCTCGTTCCCTACTTCAGCCCGTTTCATCATTGCTATCACCGTGTCTGCAAATTTAACATTACCCTTTGGAGAAATTGTTTCAACTGGCCGCGACGGCGCGTTCATGAACTTCAACAAGATCATCTTTCGTTTAACTATATCTCGAAAACTACTTTTTCTCTGTTGTTTCTTCAGACGCAAGTGAGCCGGCCAGACGGGATCGACGTGCACAATCAATGGTAGTTTTACCTCAGGTGTTTCCTTATCTGGAAAGGTTTTTTTCTTGGACATTATAAGTTCAGTTGATCTTACGGAATAAAGAAATTTTGGCAATAAATATTGCGCTTGTAGTTCCTTTCGGCTATCGTAACAACAATCGATATAATTATGTCATGACCAAAGTTTTCGCCGCCCTGAGGCTCTCGACCAATGAGATTGCACGGATTCTATTGGGCATTACTTTCTCGTTAGCAGGTATATGAAGTTTTTAAGAAAGGTCACTACTAGAAACATTGTTTAATTCTTTTCATTACATTCGAAGAAAATCTTATGAGATAAAAGATCACAAGATTTATTAAATAAACAAGATCGTCACAGTGAGGGATACCTTTTATTTCAAATTTTTATCTTCAAAGTTATGGGGCAAGACTCATTAATCATACTCAAGCATTTTAATAAAAACGCCTTAAGATATTAGCACTTTTCTAAGGTGACAAAACAAGATAAAAATAGATGCGAGGTTCCTCTCATCTCCACATAATCGAGTTTTATTTGCGCACGGACAAGACGTGTTGTATTATATCCATGAGCCGTATTCAATGCAAATGCATGCAAATGAAAATGAAACAATGAACCTGGTAAATTAATATTGATTTACATCGAAAATGGCTCATGGATAATACGACGTTTGTACTTAGCCGCAGCGTGGTATTTAATCTAGTTTGAGATTCCTCAACAAACGTGAATATATTTCTTCTTGATATGATGCCTTCCTAGCCAGATATGTTGATACAACTCACGTAACTAATAATACGTTTTCCCCTCGTTAAAATGAAATCACTGATTACGTAACGTCCCCTAGCACCTCTGTTGCACCCCCTTGCCCCTAAGACGACAAACTCTCAGTTTGGTATTTTTGCTATTTTTCTTATTCGAACCTAATCTTCCCTGCAGAGGCCTCTTTTCCTTGTATTTCGCTGGGCTGGCGTTCGCAAGGAAAAGAGACCTCTGCCATGGGTCGAAACTGTTTTCGTTGCGCATGCGTGAACGTTTCTAAGCGACCGCATGACGTGGCAAAACCCGTGCCATCGCGCGAAAGCCGTCAATATGCTAATTTTTGTCGCAAATTATGAATCAAACTCCGGTTAGTTCTCCTCTTCAAAAACAAACAAACAAACAAACAAACGAACAAACAACAGTTTCAATCACCTAAACGTCACTAAAGATTGAACAGCAAAGACTAGTTTTGTCTTGTTTATGGGATAAATTTCAAGACATCTGGGCAGGCGAGTTTCTTCAATGTAAATATCGAACAGTTGGACTCGAAGAAAATGTTACAAAACTTTTTGGTAAACTTAGATCAGCTAATTCTAGAAGAATATACAAAAGCTGTAAACGGTAGATTGACTCGTTAGTCAAACGAGAGAAAATTCTGAATGAAGACAAGGCATTGAATGGCTTCTTTTATAATTCGTCGCGTGATATTTTTACGGAGGACGCCGTTTCGAATGCGGGCTTATTATCCCACAGCGGATATACGCTTCACGCATGCGCTAGTCATTGTGGGCTCAAATAGTGGCCAGTAATTAATGAAAGGAGCATGCGCTCTGGATCTCCCGTCCACGATCGTGGACGGCGGTTTGATCAAACGAACTTGCGACCCATGGCAGAGGTATCTTTTCCACGCGAACGCCAGCCAAGCGAAGTACAGAGAAAAGAGGCCTCTGCTAGCAGGGAAAACCTAATCGTAATTCGTTATTGAATCTTGGGTAGAGAGAATGGCTGCAAACACTCCGAGCGGGTAAAACATTTTCTAATAATTCCAAATGAGAGCCGGCTAGCAGGTTACTGTGAGCCTCGTTCATTCGTGCGACACACGCGTTAAGTCCGTTGTTATAAAGTATTAAATAAGTGTCAGGTTTTTTTTATTACATCAAGCGCTATTATAACATAAAGCGTTGATTAAGCAAGCGGCAGTTATTACACATAAGCGGTTAGACGGGTCTGATACGTCAGTCGACTCGTCCTCACTTCAGATGTGGCGTTGGGGTTAGACGGGTCTGATACGTCAGTCGACTCGTCCTCACTTCAGATGTGGCGTTGGGGTTAGGCGGGTCTGATTCGTCAGTCGAACCGTCCTCACTTCAGATGTGGCGTTGGGGTTAGACGGGTCTGATACGTCAGTCGACTCGTCCTCACTTCAGATGTGGCGTTGGCGTTAGGCGGGTCTGATTCGTCAGTCGAATCGTCCTCACTTCAGATGTGGCGTTGGGGTTAGACGGGTCTGATTCGTCAGTCGAATCGTCCTCACTTCAGATGTGGCGTTGGGGTTAGACGGGTCTGATTCATCAGTCGAATCGTCCTCACTTCAGATGTGGCGTTGGGGTTAGACGGGTCTGATACGTCAGTCGACTCGTCCTCACTTCAGATGTGGCGTTGGCGTTAGGCGGGTCTGATTCGTCAGTCGAATCGTCCTCACTTCAGATGTGGCGTTGGGGTTAGACGGGTCTGATTCGTCAGTCGAATCGTCCTCACTTCAGATGTGGCGTTGGGGTTAGACGGGTCTGATTCATCAGTCGAATCGTCCTCACTTCAGATGTGGCGTTGGGGTTAGACGGGTCTGATACGTCAGTCGACTCGTCCTCTGTTCAGATGTGGCGTTGGGGTTAGACGGGTCTGATTCGTCAGTCGGATCGTCCTTACTTCAGATGTGGCGTTGGGGTTAGACGGGTCTGATTGGTCAGTCGAATCGTCCTCACTTCAGATGTGGCGTTGGGGTTAGACGGGTCTGATACGTCAGACGACTCGTCCTCACTTCAGATGTGGCGTTGGGGTTAGACGGGTCTGATTCTACAGTCGACTCGTCCTCACTTCAGATGTGGCGTTGGGGTTAGACGGGTCTGATTCGTCAGTCGGCTCGTCCTCACTTCAGATGTGGCGTTGGGGTTAGACGGGTCTGATTCGTCAGTCGAATCGTCCTCACTTCAGATGTGGCGTTGGGGTTAGACGGGTCTGATTCGTCAGTCGACTCGTCCTCACTTCAGATGTGGCGTTGGGGTTAGACGGGTCTGATACGTCAGTCGAATCGTCCTCACTTCAGATGTGTCGTTGGGGTTAGACGGGTCTGATTCGTCAGTCGACTCGTCCCCACTTCAGATGTGGCGTTGGGGTTAGACGGGTCTGATTCGTCAGTCGACTCGTCCTCACTTCAGATGTGGCGTTGGGGTTAGACGGGTCTGATTCGTCAGTCGAACCGTCCTCACTTCAGATGTGGCGTTGGGGTTAGACGGGTCTGATTCGTCAGTCGACTCGTCCTCACTTCAGATGTGGCGTTGGGGTTAGACGGGTCTGATACGTCAGTCGAATCGTCCTCACTTCAGATGTGGCGTTGGGGTTAGACGGGTCTGATTCGTCAGTCGACTCGTCCTCACTTCAGATGTGTCGTTGGGGTTAGACGGGTCTGATTCGTCAGTCGACACGTCCTCACTTCAGATGGTTAGGGTTATAATATGGTTTTTTTATTTTATTAGGGGGAATTATCTCGATGTATTTTTTTAGCCGGAAGTTGATAAATTGAGGAATTTTGATTTCAAGTTTCGAATTTTCAAAAAAGAAAAAAAAAATAAACGTAAAATTAAATAAAGAAATAATTTTTTTTCTGAATTTTATCCCATCCAAACCCTAAGACTTAACCTATCAACTATCATCATTATCAAAATCCCCAAAATAAACCAACTACAAAAGAAATGTTACACGAATGCTTGTAGCCTCAAACAAACCCCGAAAATAAATTTTCTAAAGACCAATTTTTTTTATTACTTTAAAGAATTAAAATTAAACAACACTTTCGGCACGCGAAGTAAATACTTCTCGATTTCCCTCATTGAACCACTTTTCAGTAAACAGTTTATTTATCTTGACCGCAGAGAGTGTAATATTTACTCTTCGACTGACGTATTTTCTTACTTCTTATTAAACTAATGATCTATATTTAGCACTTTCTAGTTTAAAAATATACCGCTTAATCATCGGCTATGTTAAAAATAACTGCTCATGGCAAAATGTCTGTTTACAGTAGCTGTCAAAAGCAATTAGGGAAAAATAATTCGTAAAGCGTGTCAAGTTAGAATCTTTACATTTTTTTCAAATTTTAATCATTCAGATTTTTCTCAGCGCTTCGGGTGGTTTTGGCGAGCGTTTAATAAAATGTGGATATTCGTTAAACATCCTTGTATGCTATCGTGCCCCGCTGCGCTCAAATGTTCTTCAGTAAAACCCTGTTGTGGTATCGCATAATAGGACATGCAAGCGTTGGACCAGACTTGGAGTTAGAGATTCACGAATCAGCATGCTATTTGCGTGATCACTTTTCAAAACGGCTAAAAGGGATATACTTCCAATATACAACACACAAAACTTTTTCACAAATAACACACTAATCTTGGAATCATAAGGATTCAATATTAAAAGTCTGCTCATAATGGGTAAGTAGGGCATCACAAGTTTTTCGTGATCTGCTCACCAGGCATGCGCAGTGGATTCCAGCTGTGTAACCCATGAAAACATTTGGAGATTTGCGAACTCAGTCGTCTATGCAGTATTGATCTGAATATTTCATCGTCGTTACAATCCAGCTTTGTATAAATTCTGAAGCGCTAGGAGCAGAGAGCTTTAAGAGGGTGTTCTTCTTGAAAGGTAATTTATCTGATCAAAGCCAAAACCTATAAATCTTTTATGAAAAAGTTTTGTTGAAACTTTTAGCACATTAGGAGCGTGTCAGCTTATGCTGAAATGTTATTCGAGATGAAAACTTTTAATGTTGTCCTTTAGGTGTTCAGTGAAGTAGCACATTGTGTGGATTTCTTATCAAGATGGGGAGAAGAAAAAGAAAAAGCAATAGCGAGAAAAGGATCGAGGAACTTTACGAGAAAACACTCAAAGATGCAAAAGAAGGGAAATCTTTGTACCAAACAATCAACGTGGACACAAGACAAGCCGACGGCCCTTGTTGCAACACGGCAGTCGAGGATGTGCGAAAACTACGAAAACGGCCCGAGCAAATATTAGAGGAGGCAATTAAGAAACAGCAAGAACAACGCAAACAACGCGGAACGCTGTCAGTTCCTGTTTCACGTCTTATTCCCTTCAGGAATGATCGCCGAGGGTTGAACTTTCCACAGGACTTCCGCCGCGACGAATCGTCTCTATCGTGGGTTCCACGCCGCGCAAGCTTGCCCTCGCCTTGCGGTATAAGCGAGTACGAGCGACTCTTGTGGGGCGAGCAGAGCGAACAAGGGCTAGACACTCCTGCTAGTGAGCCGTCGGACTGCGAGGAGTTCACGGTTGAGGATACTTTACACGTTATGCCGCTGAGACCCAGCAGCAGCGCGGAGTTCGAGTTTCCAACAAGCGCTGCACAGTCTGTCAGTCGATTACCGCCTATCTACCGACGCGCAGAGTGGGCACAAACCGTTCACCGCGCGAGGAGTCGGTCCATTCCCGCGCGTGTAGAGTCCGTGGCGGCTGAGGGCGGTGCGGAAACTTTAGTAGTAGGCAAACAGGAGTTGTTCTTACGCGAAACGCACGGGAAAGGGATGAGTTTAGCGGAAACACGCACTCGTATACGCAAGAAAATCAACGTGTCACTATCGTCAGAGGTCTGATAGAAACACACATAGGCAAGAAAATCAACATGACGATATTGTTTTTTTTTTTTTGCAATCTTATTTTACTGGTAACTATACTTATAACGATAATGAGCCATGGTTATATCGAAATAGTGCAAAGATGTGCAATACTATTGTAAATTTTGAATAATTTTATCAAAACTATCGTGGAATTTAAAGTAATATTCCACGAAATGAAGTTTCACGACTACCATTTATTCCTTTTATTATATAGTATCTCCGCTCTTGATATCTTAATAGAAAACTCACGACAAACACGTTAATCGGCAACGGACGTCAGCCCGAACTCTACCTTTTCTTTCTTAGCAAAGTCTTGCCCCAACCCAATCAAAGTAGGCGTATCTGCTCTTTCGCACGGGCTTACAATACTGATGCGGTGGCGCTAGAAAAACTCTTTTTTCGGTTGCATTTCAGTTAAAACAATTCCCTTATGTCCCTAACGTCTGAAAGCCTGAACAGTGCTTGTTAAAGCGTTACACAAAAACTTGATAGACACCTTTCAATCACTGCATCAGGCCCGATATGCTCTTCACCTCACGAACAAAGTGCATCAGGCCCGATCTGCTCTTCTACCGCACGAACAAAGTGCATCAGGCCCGATCTGCTCTTCTACCTCACGAACAAAGTGCGTCAGGCCCGATATGCTCTTCACCTCACGAACAAAGTGCATCAGGCCCGATATGCTCTTCACCTCACGAACAAAGTGCATCAGGCCCGATCTGCTCTTCTACCTCAAGAACAAAGTGCATCAGGCCCGATCTGCTCTTCTACCTCACGAACAAAGTGCGTCAGGCCCGATATGCTCTTCACCTCACGAACAAAGTGCATCAGGCCCGATCTGCTCTTCTACCTCACGAACAAAGTGCATCAGGCCCGATCTGCTCTTCTACCTCACGAACAAAGTGCATCAGGCCCGATCTGCTCTTCTACCTCACGAACAAAGTGCATCAGGCCCGATCTGCTCTTCTACCTCACGAACAAAGTGCATCAGGCCCGATCTGCTCTTCTACCTCACGAACAAAGTGCATCAGGCCCGATCTGCTCATCACCTCACGAACAAAGTGCATCAGACCCGATCTGCTCTTCTACCTCACGAACAAAGTGCATCAGCCTCGATCTGCTCTTCTACCTCACGAACAAAGTGCACCAGGCCCGTGTCATACTTCGCGCTCTTGCTCCTGTTTCAGTTGTCGCACGAAATGAGGCAGGCAGTCAAAGTCAAGCAAGGCCCAGTAATGCAAGTTTTAAGTCACACAAGACTCATTCACATGGCGAGACACTACTGCATGACAGACACGTGTCAATCTCCAGATCAGGTTTCCCGTCATCCCGACACCTGGCGATCTGCTTAATGACACTGCTGACCGCACTAGCCTTATCACGTGACCTCATCCCTTGAACATCAGTACGCATGTCACTGCACACAGCTCCGCTGCCGCTAGTTCCCAGGCTCCGTCCGAACCTTGCCTGTAAATACTTGTCGAATTGACCTGCTCTTCGTGGCATCGGCTTGATTTTGTTGGCATCCTTTTTCCTTTCCTCTGACGGACTTTCTGCACTTGGAAAGCATTGCTTTGTGCTTAAAAATCCCGCAATTTCTGTTTCAACCGATGCCCTCCTCGCCTCTCGAAATACTTCAGATGGGCTCTCATTTTTCGCGAGATCGTCCACTTTATTCACAATCTCGCCATTTTCCTCAGTTAGCAAGGGACTCCGACCCTCAAATTTCAAATTACTTTCAAATTACTAATAAAAGGAAGCTGCACTGAAACATTTCTTTGTCGAATCTGTGGAGCGGAAGTAGATCTTTTGCTATGATCATCATCGTATTCCGTATCAAAAATCTTACTTCCGATTCGCACGCAAGGAATGATAGGAAAACTTCCCGAAAAATTCAAGTCACTATTACCACAGGGCTCCCATTGCTTGTGCCTGTCATAGCGACTTGGCTTGTTTCCAGGTCTCTTGGTCGCTACCGCAAGGCGTGGCCCCCCGTCCATGGCTAGAAATTGGTTTAGCCGTTCCTGACATATCACTACTCTATCGGTGTCGTTGTCTTCGAGGGTGAGTCCATCTGTATCGAGGAATACGCTTTTCATCTTGAGGTACGCCATGGTGACAGCGTAAGGTGAGGCTGTTGGAGAAGTCAAAGGCGCGTCATTTAAATAGTTGCCCTTTTTTCGAGCAGGGCCTCAGCAGGGCAACGGGGCCTTTGCATTAGCACCTCCCCCCCCCCCCCAATAATTTGATACCAAATATTCATAGCCATGCTGATGTAGGCATCTCTAGACTAGACTTAGTGGCTAAATGCACTCTTTTTCATAATAACATCTTTATCTAGATCTCCCGCTCTTGACTTTCACTTTGATGGTACAAGCAGTGTAGGTGTTTAGGTACTGATTTGCAGTAAATTATAGCGGTTTTATAGTTTCTTTCATCATTCAGTGGACGTTATGTCCACTGAATGATGAAAGAAACTCTAAACTACCGCAGCCGTTGTATGCGTGTATTGTCTTTTCTTCTTTTACAAGCCAGGAAGGGGTGCTTGTTCTTAATTTTTAAAGGGGTTTCAAGGCTCAAACTTCTTATGGAAAAATACATTTTTCTAATTAATTCCTATAGCTCGCACTAGAATAACAGCCATTCGACAAAGGACATTCGTCGTCTACTTCGATGTTATAATGGAACATGTTTTAACATTCTTATTTCTTTTTTCGTATGGATTTTTTTATTTTTTTTATAAGAGATGTACCATCTAAAACTAATTTCTATCAGGTGTCTCAGCGGCCAAGAACTCCTATCACTTATGATGTCAGTGATTACGACATTGCCGACCTAATGGAATTGTTCAGTGTAACAAAGCCGAAAACGTAAACAGAATTACCAGCCTTAATGATTGAAACTAATTTATGGAAATAACACGGAATGGTTAATTTATTCACCGTTTCAAAATCTTTTTCACTGAAGTCGTTCGAAACTGTTCCGAATGTAAACAGTTTCTCCTTACACAAGAACTTTGTTAAAAGCTTTGTTGTATATGGGACTTAGGAACTATTACATACAAAGAGTCCAATGATCCATTTGGTTCTTGAAGAGACAAGAACAATACACTTTTAGATTCAATCGAAGATAACTTACAGTAAGTGCTAAGAGTGTGCTATGCACTTAACTAATAAAACAAGCAAAAAATAAAACAATTTAGCCTCTCCTTGAATATATTTCTATAAGTTCCACGGAAATTTGATACACCCCTGGAAATCTTTATAGCAATGTTTATCCTGAACAGACAGGAGTTCGGTGGTCTTGTTAGTATTTGCTAAGTAAACATGTCTTACCTTCTCACACGAGTGAAGTTCAGCGGATAAGCGATGCTCCTTCGATGGCTTAAATACCACTCAATACTATTTTCTTGTACGCTGCTTCTGAGGACGCATTTCAATATGATATAACCAACTCACTAGCGATAGAAACACCTGATCACCAAATTGTGTAGAAATTGCACATTTTCTCTGCTTTTACCCCCCTTCATTGTCAAAGATCTAACCTACTCGGTTGCCAATGAAACGCGTTATATGGCACCTGTATTGGCGAGACACGAGTTCCGGGTTGGTCTCGTGCGATTGGTTAGAAGCGGTATTGGTCTACAATTGACACAGTAAATGTGTTATTGCTATTCGGAGCTTTAGCGGGCACAACATTATCTTGAATAATTTGCGAGTCTTGAAATAACAAATGGCAAGGATGCTATACGCGCACATATTCTAAAATTTATAAGTTCAATTGCAAAACACATCTTTATTTAAAGGAGTTATAAAATAGGGCATATACTTAAACATATAAGCCTTCACTTGCTGCGTTTTCTCAAGTTTTTTTTCTTTCTTCTTGGTGTCACTTGTTTGTTTCTGCCCGACCTCGCTAACTAGGTATAGATATAGATATAATCCTTCCACTAGTGCAGAAGTTGGAAATAAGATTTCTTTATTTTTAAAAAGCGTATTAGCAAATTTATGTAAAAACATAATAAAGTTGGCGGTTCGGGCGTCCACGAATGATCCATGAAATAACGACGTTGCAAATACAGTGAACCAGCTTTGCATCTCGGTAAAAATAAGCACCTAAGTCCGTAACATGCCACGCCTGTCTGTCAGTAGAAGTTAAAGGGGTGAGATAACGTGCATGGAGCACTTGAAGCATTAACACTTTTCTAAAAACATTTATTACGAAAATAATGCAGGCTACCTACATAATGTAGAATACAGTTTTACATTCTAGCTATCTATACTTTGATCATGAGTATCATAGGAATATTAGCAAGTAAAAATATATGTGATTTAAACCCTGCATTCTGGGCGCCTTTTACTGTTGATAATGAATTGTTGATATATTTTTCCGCTTTTACCGTCCAATGCCAAGTGGCGTAGGTAAAGGACTGGACGAAGTACTAAACAGCGGGCGAGCAGGCGGAAGTCAAAGAACTCACTTGCGCACCTTTTATTCGATGTTTCGCTGTTGTTTGTTGTCAAGACTCTCCATTAATGTACGCTATTTTACCTTTACCGCTGGATTGTCAGCCTGAATGAACTCCTCTTTACACTGTGCACTAAAACATGCTGCTGCTTTGCGGTTTTACTTGGAACCAGCAGCAAGGAGGGGCGAGGGGTCGTCTTGGTTCACTTAAATGATACTTCAAAGAAAAGGCTCTTTTCGTTTCTGATGAGATACAAAGACTTATGTTAGGCTCGATGCACGCATCGTGAACTACCCTCTTGTTGGCTTATACAAAGACTTATGTTAGGCTCGATGCACGCATCGTGAACTTCCCTCTTGTTGGCTTATACAGAACTTATTGCAACACGTGACCTTAACAATTTCTAGTGTTGCTCATTACAAGACGAATAACATTCCCCTCGACTCTTTTTTGGTTTCAACGCATGAATCGTGACCTGAAGACTCTCCTTTCGGTTAACACTTATTGGCTCATTACACCAAACATAACATCACCTTCTTTATTGGTTTCAACGCATGACACGTGACCTTAAGCCTCTCCTCTTTTGGTTTATTACACTACACAATATATTGCAACCCCTTATTGGCTCATTACACCAAACATTCTCCTCGACTCTTTATTGGTTTCAACGCATGACACGTGACCTTAAGCCTCTCCTCTTTTGGTTTATTACACTACACAATATATTGCAACCCCTTATTGGCTCATTACACCAAACATTCTCCTCGACTCTTTATTGGTTTCAACACACGAAACGTGACCTTGAGCTTCACCTCTTATTGGATCAATACACGACAAAGGGAAATACCCTCGAGCAATACCCCTGAGCTCAACACAAACAAGTAATCCCATGCTCACTCACATGTCAATTTCATAATTGACAGTAAAGGGCTCTTAGTTATGAGAAATAAGACGGCGAGGGTACACCCCATGAGAGGGTACCCTGCTCACCTGGTAGACCTCGTGGTAGGCATTCCTGAGCAGAGCGTATGGGAAGCACGACTCGAGCACATCCATGGTCAGGTACGGCGACTGCTGCACAACCTGTCACGCCGAGCAGAAGCACAAGGTTACAGAGTGTAATTCGTTATACACCTATTTCAAATAAGGTTGCACTCGAGAGCCCATGTGTCGTAACCCGCGGTGGTTCACGGGTAGCATATAAACGGCTGAATCTTTGTATCTGAAAGCTATGTGGATGTTCAGAAGAATATAAAGAAGAATTCTACAGCTTTTGAGACCTGTTTTGTTTTTATTTACGCTTTTTTTGCCTATTTACTTGGTAAAGCACTGCGGGTTACGATACACAGATTCTCCGAGGGTAACCTTATTTGAAATAGGTGTATATTTGAAAATACCATAACCTTTCCCAAGTAAACGTCAAAATACCCATCCACGACTTACGTTCTGTTACTTAATTAAAGATGCTCTATTGAAATATTTACTGTTGCTTCGATTAGCTTAAATTGGCCAATTGATATGGACGATTTGTGTGCCTGGGTACTGCTCGGGATTGTAAAACAAAAACGCCGTGATGGACATTGCGTCACGAGGTGGGTAATCATGACATTGAAGTGTAAAGTACCATATCTAGGAGGAGGTAAACCGATTCCCGCGCTTTCAGGTCCTTCTCGGCTTCCATGCCAAGTTTTAGTAGACTGGACGAGGTAATCTGTAAAAAGATCAAGGTAGACAAGTATAAAGTGTAAGTATAGGTGCTTCTCTTTATGGCTCTTACATTGAACTATGGGCTACTGTTATCATTTTTCCACTAACAGGCGCTTACCCAGGATTGGCAAATGATAAGAAAAAAGCAGAGTATTTGAAGATATCTTGATAAGAAATGGCCCACTTTTTAGACGCCAAAATAACCCAAACTAATATTTCATCTCCCTTTACAATTCGTTTTCATATTAAGTTGTATCCCGCAAACTAAGGCAAAAACAAGTCAATTATTTAACCTTGTTACTAACGCAGCAAATTCCAATATTTTCGCTCCATTGTCTAAGATATGAGCTACTCACCGCCAGAAATTCTCGCAATCTATCCTCAGGATTGTCCCCATTATTGCTGCACAGGGCCCCCGTGATGCTGTTGATGGAGCTTGAAATGCAGTGCGCGTTATTGTCGTGTGCTGAAACAGATCAAATCGTGTGCTGAGCATCTAGACTGCTAAGTTTCCTTAAAGTACGTTTCCTTACTAGTAAGTTTCCTTAAACTCACTTAAAGCAGCTAAACTCCCGCAATAAAAAATGTCATCAATTTTTGTTTTGAGCATTAAATATGTCCACGCCTACTAAATAGCGTGTCCGATTATGAAAAAAAAATTAATACAGAATTCGAGCGGATAGTAAAATCGAGAGTGCCCGAGAGTGTCCGAGAGTGCCCGAGGGTGTCCGAGAGTGCCCGAGAGTGCCCGAGAGTGTCCGAGAGTGTCCGAGAGTGTCCTAGAGTGTCCGAGAGTGCCCGATAGTGTCCGAGAGTGTCCAAGAGTGCCAGAGAGTGCCAGAGAGTGCCCGAGAGTGTCCGAGAGTGTCCGATTGCCTAACGAGCTGATTGTGTTGCATTATGTTCACCTTCGAGTTCACCGTTGTATTCAGACGCGTCTTTGTACGCTAGAGACGGAAGACCAACTGCGACAAATACCTTAAGAGACAAAACATCTTAGTCTAAACTTTTTTCTACTGATAAAGGCTGTAAACCTTTTCTCCTTAACTCCGTGAGCCTATTTCACGGGAAAAATGATCGTGTTTCCGTAAATGCTCAAGGGGGATGGAGACTCGCGTTTTCTATAGTTTAGTTCTAAGAGAGGAGGCTTTTTAATATTTTACGGGCGTAGACAGGGGGCGCGTATTTAATACTTTGCCGCTTAGAGGGGGCGCTAATTGAAGCTGTTCGTTAAAACAATCATTTACGGTACAACATTCATTTATCCGAGTTTTGAGACGAACACCCTGTAGTACATGACAGGACAAGAGGCGCTGAAAGACATGAGAAGTAAGACTTACCAGCAGTAAAGACCAAGTTAAGATGTCATCCTCCGATTTTTTCTCTGAAAAAATACAATGTTAAAATTATGGCATTATACAATGTCAAGTCTCTTTTCAATACCCTCAACCGTCCCTCATCCACTACAATCCACTACAGATTAGCACAGGCGTTGCCAGGTGCCCGACCAATCGACCCTCTTCTTCGGACCGCAAGTTTGTAAGGAATGTAAGAAGATAAAACCAAGAAATATACCTGCATTTTCTTTTTACTACCACTAGATGTTTTGGTTACTCCCCTGGGCCATAAGACATGCAAAGCATACCCCCTGGGCTAGCCAGGGCCATAAGACACGAGGAGCATACCCCCTGGGCTAGCCAGGGCCATAAGACATGAGGAACATACCCCCTGGACTAGTCAGGGCCATAAGACACGAGGAGCATACCCTCTGGACTAGCCAGGGCCATAAGACACGAGGAGCATACCCCCTGGGCCATAAGACACGAGGAGCATACCCCCTGGGCCATAAGACACGAGGAGCATACCCCCTGGACTAGCCAGGGCCATAAGACACGAGGAGCATACCCCCTGGGCTAGCCAGGGCCATAAGACATGAGGAGCATACACCCTGGGCTAGCCAGGGCCATAAGACACGAGAAGCATACCCCGTGAACTAGCCAGGGCCATAAGACACGAGGAGCATACCCCCTGGGCTAGCCAGGGCCATAAGACATGAGGAGCATACCCCCTGGACTAGCCAGGGCCATAAGACACGAGAAGCATACCTTTCAGGGTCCTGAGCGCGGCACAGAGCAACGGATCCACAACGCACTCTTGACCAGCGGACGTTGCCATCTCGTCGACAACCTGAGAGAGGAAGTCTATCTTGAACTTTCCATAACACAAAAGAGAATTCGGATGGAAATAAATGGTCCTTTAACGCAAGGGGTAGCTCTTAACCCTAAAAGATAGCAGGATCGGAAAAACCATTTATCATCCCTTAAGGTAATTCCCTTGAATTGCACTGCGCACCCCTTCTGCGCATAGTGGCGCGCGCTGTTTGTTCGAATTTTCCGGTATTAAGTGCAAACGCGCCACAGTTGTACAAGAACACAAAGCAAAAGGCGCGCGTTTTTTACTCGAAATCGCTTTGACAGAAAAACGAATTCGGTTACCCCCAATTTTTATTTATGTCAAGTTTTAAAAAATTATGGGTTGTAGAACTATTTCAAGGGAATTACCTTAAGGAATAGCAGTAGGTCGATATTTCATAACCTAAGAGATAGGAGAATAGGAAATATCCTTACACATCCCCTAATGAATAGCAGTTGGTCGAATTTTATACCCTAAGAAATAGCAGAAACAGCAAAATCCTTAAACATCCCCTAAGGGATAGCAGTTGGCCCGTCTACTTTTCTTGAGAGTCCCCCCCTCCCCAGGAGGCAAACCCGATATGTCTTTTGAAAACACTCTTACATCAACAACCGCAACTCGTTTGGCAAAACTACTACTTTCTACATCCATAACTGAAGCACATACCTGTCTGTCGTTGTTTCCATGTGGGAAGTTCTTCCTCATGTCGGTGATGCAACTCATCATGTATGGTACTCTCGTCTTCAGGACCTGTTAGAGAGAAAACCGTCTGAAGTAAGACAACGTGTTAGTATCTCTTTTTAATGGGCACGATCATGCACATTACACTCGTTTTCAGTCAGACGTGCACTTAATGTTTTTCGTTTCCGAGTCGCGACTGGTTTTTGGTAACAGAAGCCATTTCACAATTATGACGGCTGTTAGACCGCTAAACCAATAAGAGATCGCCGAAAAGCACCAGGCGATGAGAAAGCAGACAAAAGATACATACGCACTTAATCAACAACAAATCAATAAGAAACTATTGGAATTGTATTCAATTAGTGGCTTTGTGTTTATCGTTATTCCTTGGTGACAGAGTAGCTAAGAAGGCGATCCGCTTTGATGCTGTTTTGGCTGTGATCGATCTAAAGCTGTGACAGATGCAGAATTGGAAAAACTCAGAAGTTATGATTGACATCCACCAAAACACAGTTGCGACTCGTAAACGAGAGGTACAGGGTGCACGTGTTACTAAAAACGAGTGTAACGTTAACATAACCTCAACATTGGAAAACATGAGGGGGATATGTCGAGCATATTCCTAAGGACCCATGACAATCAATAATAGAAATCTAAGAGTCACCCTTCAGTTGTTGTGAGCGTACGAAAGAGGGACTATTCACACCGTCAAGAGCTTACCAAAATATAACAATAAAGAGTTGAATGTTATTTTTTATAATCTCATCAGTTGGTGATGTGAGAAAGATGGACTACTCACGCTGTCTAGAGCTTGCGAAAATGTAACAATACAGAGTTGTATGTTATTTTTTATTATCTCATCAGTTGGTGATGTGAGAAAGATGGACTACTCACGCTGTCTAGAGCTTGCTGAATGAGCTGACGGAACGAGAGGATGACACCGATGATGATCATCCGCAGCATGACATCATCCATATCTACGAAAACAACATCATCATGACTAACGTTACTCTCCACAAACATAACATGACATTCACCAAAGATAAAATACTTTAAATACACTCTTATTAACGTTACTACTGCTAAAGTCGTGGAATGAACGTCATGAATCACGGGTCGCGGAATGCACATACTTCGGAGGCGTCTGATCAGCTCGATGCACTGCTCCGGTTTATCGAAATTCGTGCGCAGCGCCACAAGCACATCTTTGTTCATTATAACGAGTTTCTGTTAAAAAATAACAGATTAGAATTATCTTCAGTGCACAAGTCGGGAATATGTTCATAATATCTCTAAGCGCAGATTTATCTCGAGTAAAGCTTACGAATAACGGATCTTGCATCGCTAATAAGTAAAAAAGTTATCCCCTGTGTCATAAATAATCGCCTCGTTTTTCTCCTGCTTAAAAAAAGTTTTAGCTCCCGGGTGGTCGCACCGGCCGTACCTTGAGCTCACTGGTCGCACTGGTCATACCTTGAGCTCACTGGTCGTACCTTGAGCTCACTGATAGCACTGGTCGTACTTTGAGCTCACTGGTCGTACCTTGAGCTCGCTGATAGCACTGGTCGTGCCTTGAGTTCACTGGTCGCACTGGTCCTACCTTGAGCTCACCGGTCGTACCTTGAGCTCACTGGTCGCACTGGTCCTACCTTGAGCTCACTGGTCGTACCTTGAGCTCACTGATAGCACTGGTCGTACTTTGAGCTCACTGATAGCACTGGTCGTGCCTTGAATTCACTGGTCGCACCGGTCGTACCTTGAGTTCACTGGTCGCACTGGTCCTACCTTGAGCTCACTGGTCGTACCTTGAGCTCACTGATAGCACTGGTCGTACTATGAGCTCACTGGTCGCACGGGTCCTACCTTGAGCTCACTGGTCGTACCTTGAGCTCACTGGTCGCACTGGTCGTACCTTGAGCTCACTGATCCGATGGTCTTACCTTGAGCTCACTGATCGCGCTGATCGTACCTTGAGCTCACTGATCCGATGGTCCTACCTTGAGCTCACTAATCCGATGGTTCTACCTTGAGCTCACTAATCCGATGGTCGTACCTTGACCTCACTAATCCGATGATCGTACCTTGAGCTCGCTGATCCGATGGTCCTACCTTGAGCTCACTGATCGCACTGGTCGTACCTTGAGCTTACTGATCGCGCTGATCGTACCTTGAGCTCACCGACTTGACTGGCGATCTGAAGCATCATCTTCTCGCCAAGGTACCTCATGCCGTAAGCACCAAGAAGCTCGGCCAACGCTTGGAGCTCTGACAGAAATGGGTCGTTCTTATTAGAGCAATCAAACATGACAGACACAAGGGTCGTTCTTATTAGAGGAATAAAACATGAAAGACAGGACTGTGTCTGACTGACCAATGGAATAACTTATTGTCTCACTGAGTTACTGAATTTCTGACCGACCGATTCGTATCTCGCTCCCCCGTGCCGAGTCTAATTGTCTATTTCTATCAAGGAAAATACATTGGGTTCAACGTTTATTCAGACGTCACTAAATGATTCGCGCTCAATAAGTTGCGGGTAGTCAAAGTTGACTCGATGAGGAGTATCTGTAGCACAACATCATTCAAATATGGCATTTGATTCGGCACATCAGAAGCTCGACGTTTGAATCGGTGTCGTGCTTTTGTCGAACTAAAATGATTCGGCACGTCGAACTGTTCATGTGCCCAATACAAACAATTAGATTCGGCACGGCAGGAGCACGACGTATCCATCGGGCCTAACTGACTTGCTAACTGATTGCCTTACTGACCTGTATGACTGTAAGTCGGACCGACCGACCGACCGGCCGACCGGCCGACTGATGGACAACTACTGACTAATCGACCGACCAACCGAGACGCTAACAAAGCGACTGGAGTTCTTACCGTTGACGTCGGTGTACTCTTCGGCTCTAAATGGCATCCCAGGTCTGTTGACGAATGCCATTCTCCTCGGAGAGTAGACTATGCCATCTGTCATAACGCGCCTTAAGAACACATCGAGGTACCTAAAGATTCGAACAGCAGTTACGACTAAGACGACAACAAATACACATGAAAAGCAAAAAATCACGCTTAAAGCACGCTTCAAGATTTGGGGTTTTTGCACCCATAGCTTTCCCACAAAGGAACTTGAAGTTCCTGACGCTATTAGAAGGACATGATGCGTTCAAAACATGCCGTGCCGTGACGCTTTAAAATAATGTAGCATTCATAAATGATTGATTTCTCGCCTCTCTTTGTCTTGTCTCAATCCCACTTTGTTAGTTCTTGCTACAATGCAAATCAAAATCAAAAGCGTACAAAAGTATCAGCCATGTGTATGTGTGTATTTTACTTTGGGGAGGGGGGGGGGGGGCTGGATACTGACCACGTGGTGTACATCTGTGTGATAGTGTTGGCTCCTTGGCTGTCTTGTGGCTGTGTCTGTTGCAGTAACACGTGGTTGAACACACGTGCAGTGTCGACGCCAGCTGAGGACGAACAAATAATTACATTTGCTGGCTTTGTAATAATAAACTTATAAAGGTACGATCTGGTAAAGGTTACGCTGACAGGCCGCTCACTGAATCCAACAAGATGTTACTTACTGTAGTTCTCCAGACTTCGCAGGGACGACATCATCGCCTAGAACACAACATACGTCATTAGCTTCCGTGGAGTAACATGTGACACGCATTTACACCGAAATCTAAATAGGTTGCGCTCGAGGAACCATGTATCGCAACAAGCAAGTGGTTCATGGCCAACGTATAAATGGCTACATAAACCGTGGTTTCCGAAAGCCATGTTTTAGAGGCAGAGACGCTAGTAACGCTTATCTGCTATTCATTTGATGTCCATGGAACACCATGGGTTACGAAGCTTAAGTCCTCCGAGTACATGATTTGAAATAGGAGTATACATTTAGCCATCTCGCAGTTACATAAATTCATTCATTAATAGGACTTTTTAAAGTCCTAATCAATCTCATATCAATATCATACCTTAACATTGCTAAGAACCTCAGATGGTCGTGCGATCCGTTGATTGTCAATATCATACTGCGCCATACTGACCACCGCCCTGATAGAAATTGAAGACATTGGAAATCACTTCTAACGGTTAATAGAGAGTGTAGCAAAACAAAGTAAAATCTTGTTGGCTCCAAACAAGTCTAATAAACAGTAAGGATCTCATTCTTGGTATAGATTATACACACAGAAGACTTTCTTTGTTTATCTCAATGTTTGAGTGAGATATATGTTTTACACTGTATACACCTATTTAAAAAAAGTTGTCAGTGTAAATGGCAATTGGCAAATGGCAGTTCTACGACCAATAACTGCTTATGGGTATAATTATTTGTCCACATGTTCCTTCAGTCAGTATAAATTTGACAAGTTCCATAGTATTTTTGGATAGAAGAACTGCCATTTGACAATCGCCATTTGCCGTTCGCACTGATAACGTTATTTGAAATAGGTGTGTATTGTCGCCCCTCTTTTGGGTCACAGGAAACCCTGGACCCGCCTCTGTTTCTATTTATGTGAAATAACCGTACCACAAAATTGTATTCACCCACTAGATTGAGGGTCAACTAACAAACTTGGATGGCTATTTTTGATTAATCTATAATATTTTATAGCTTTATGCATGACTTACTTAGCAAAGAACTCTTCCAGCTGGCTGCTGAGGTATTCCTTTGGTGCAAAGATGTGTTCCCACACCGGGATGGCCTCGGTGTGGGTGATCGCATGACACAGTTCAGTCAACGATAGAAGCTTTGTGTCGAGGCTGTGGAAGGTTTACATCTGGTTATTACGAACACTAGAAGGGGGGGGGGAGGTCTTATCAACAGTAAAACAACTGTATATCTCAACCAACGATAACGGCTATGAAGGTTTACATCTGGTTATTACGAACACTGGAAGGGGGGGGAGAGGTCTTATCAACACTAAAACAACTGTATATATCAACCAACGAAAACGGCTATGAAGGTTTACAACTATCTATTACGAAAACTGGAAGGGGGGGAGGTCTTATCAACAGTAAAACAACTGTATATCTCAACCAACGATAATACGAACACTGGAAGGGGGGGAGAGGTCTTATTAACAGTAAAACAACTAGTATATCTCAACCAACGATAACGGCTATGAAGGTTTACATCTGGTTATTACGAACACTGGAAGGAGGGGGAGAGGTCTTATCAACACTAAAACAACTGTATATCTCAACCAACGATAACGGCTATGAAGGTTTACATCTGGTTATTACGAACACTGGAAGGGGGGGGGGAGGCCTTATCAACACTAAAACAACTGTATATCTCAACCAACGAAAACGGCTATGAAGGTTTACAACTATCTATTACGAAAACTGGAAGGGGGGGGGGAGGTCTTATCAACAGTAAAACAACTGTATATATCAACCAACGATAACGGCTATGAAGGTTTACATCTGGTTATTACGAACACTGGAAGGGGGGGAGGTCTTATTAACACTAAAACAACTGTATATCTCAACCAACGATAACGGCTATGAAGGTTTACATCTGGTTATTACGAACACTGGAAGGGAGGGTGTCTTGCAGGAACACTGGAAGGAGGAGCGAGGTCTTTTCAACACTAAAAACAACTGCATATCTCAACCGACCTTTTTGGTGTAACAGGACAGGTAGGGCGCAGCAAGGCAATAATACTGCTGCTTGTAAATAGTCTACAGATTGGAAAATAATTGTCTGTAAGCCTACCTGGTGAGTGTCTCTCGGCTTTTTCGGAAGCTCTCTATCCCGGGAGGTTTGAATTCAACATGAACATTCTTTTTGTTCTTGTCTTTTGTTCTCCTTTCACTGGCCATTTCCGTCATCATCCGAACAGCATGTGTGTGCCACAACTAGAAGATAGATACAGAAGTAAGCCACAAACCTTACAATCAAATACAAAGCCATTGAATGCCATTTTTCTTATGAATTTTGACAATGGTTTATTTTGTCTGTAGCGAAATATCCCCAGTTTGAAACATTTTCTAATGTACCTTATATATCAAGTTATCTCCTACACAGTGGTTTTGATCTCACACAATGATTTTTAGATAAGCTACAACAGCTATATTTTCGCTCAAGCTTATTGCAAGACAAGGGTCAAATCGACAGTGAAGGAGACTAATGCAGAAAGTAGCCATTTCATCCATAAAAATATAATGATATAAACAATAAAATAAAAATATATAAATTATAAAATGAAATGGTATAAACAATACAATAAAATAATAATAATAATAAAATAAAATGATATAAATAATAGAATAAAATGATATAAAAAAATAAACCATTGACCTGTTGGTGTTGTTGAATATGTTCAGAGCAAACTTGACTCATGATATTCCGCGCTTCCTTGGCCATTGAGTCCAGGAAGAGATTCACTGCAGACAAACTCCTGTCTCCGATAGGATGCCGCTAAATCAACATAAATAAACCATCAAGATAACAGCACATATTTTGCTTAATAAGGAGTCCTTATTGAGTTAACTTATGTATTGGCATTTGCACACTACGCTTAATAGTGTTGGATGTTGTTGGTTGGGTTTAATGTTGTCAGATACTGTTGGAGTTTCCGGTGTAGGGTGTTGTTGGATATTTTGTAACGTTTGCCTTGTTGGGTGTTGTTAGATGTTGTTGGGTGGTTTTAGATGATGTTAGTTGTTGTTAGATGTTGGGTGGTTTGTGATGTCATTGGGCAGTGTTGTAAGTTCTTGGCTGTTTTTTTTTTTACTTTTTGGATAATGGTGTCACTTGATAACTGAAACAATTTTAAGAGGATAATGATATTTATACCTCTTCAGGGCAGAAATCGCTTGTACAAGTCATGAAGTGGCCACAGATAAGGGGAAACGCAATACAATATCTGAAAACAGAGAGGTAACTTTTAAAACATAATGCTTGTAAGATTCAAGTCCCAATGTGGTTTGCCAAGGGCACCTCTACTCAACTATACAAAGCAAGTGTGGGATTCTAAAGGGAGAAAACCTTGCTTTTCACATATAGATAGAGAACATACGTAGAGGTACTGTATAGGCAGTGTCAAATAACAGACCATGCCCGTACCCAGGGGGGTGCCGGGGGTGCGAACGCACCCCCCCACAACAGCCAAAGCTCCACTTTTGGTCCTGAATAGACGTGCTATTTGTAGACAAAACTATAAAGCATAAGCTAGATCACTCTGGTATGTAGCCAAATCCGACAAAATAAACGTCCAGTGGAGATGCTGCAAAGGCATAAAAAATCCCTCTTTGTTCTTTCAGGGGTGGTAAGATCTGAGAAATAATCCCCTCCCCCCCCCCCCCCGGAAATCTTAGGCCCCTTTTTTTGATTCCACACCCTCCCAAGAAAAATCCTGGGGGGCCTGCAGACATCATACAGTACATAGGAAGGGCCTGTTTTATCATGGATTGTAAATGTGCTAATAATTTGGTAGTTCCATGCTTACCTTGACTGTGTTATATCTTCAAGGCACCGGACAAATGATTCTTCAAAGAAACCTGGATAAAAACTAAAATACAAATAAAAATTGTCAGTGTCATCATTAGCAGTATAACCATTTCCAGTGTCATCATTATTGCCGTGGTCATCATCACAACCATACCAACAGCCATATAGTCACCACGTGTAATAGCACCTTATAGTCACCATATAGTCACCATGTGTAATAGCACCATATAGTCACCATATAGTCACCACGTGTAATAGCACCTTATAGTCACCATATAGTCACCACGTGTAATAGCACCTTATAGTCACCATATAGTCACCATGTGTAATAGCACCTTATAGTCACCATATAGTCACCACGTGTAATAGCACCTTATAGTCACCACGTGTAATAGCACCTTATAGTCACCATATAGTCACCACGTGTAATAGCACCTTATAGTCACCATATAGTCATCACGTGTAATAGCACCTTATAGTCACCATATAGTCACCACGTGTAATAGCACCTTATAGTCACCACGTGTAATAGCACCTTATAGTCACCATGTGTAATAGCACCTTATAGTCACCATATAGTTACCACGTGTAATAGCACCTTATAGTCACCATGTGTAATAGCACCTTATAGTCACCATATAGTCACCACGTGTAATAGCACCTTATAGTCACCATATAGCCACCATGTGTAATAGCACCTTATAGTCACCATATAGTCACCATGTGTAATAGCACCTTATAGTCACCATATAGTCATCACATGTAATAGCACCTTATAGTCACCATATAGTCACCACGTGTAATAGCATCTTATAGTCACCATATAGTCACCACGTGTAATAGCACCTTATAGTCACCATATAGTCACCACGTGTAATAGCACCTTATAGTCACCATATAGTCACCATGTGTAATAGCACCTTATAGTCACCATATAGTCACCATGTGTAATAGCACCTTATAGTCACCATATAGTCACCATGTGTAATAGCACCTTATAGTCACCATATAGTCATCATGTGTAATAGCACCTTATAGTCACCATGTGTAATAGCACCTTATAGTCACCATATAGTCATCATGTGTAATAGCACCTTATAGTCACCATATAGTCACCATGTGTAATAGCACCTTATAGTCACCATGTGTAATAGCACCTTATAGTCACCATATAGTCACCATGTGTAATAGCACCTTATAGTCACCATATAGTCACCACGTGTAATAGCACCTTATAGTCACCATATAGTCACCATGTGTAATAGCACCTTATAGTCACCATATAGTCACCACGTGTAATAGCACCTTATAGTCACCATATAGTCATCACATGTAATAGCACCTTATAGTCACCATATAGTCACCACGTGTAATAGCACCTTATAGTCACCATGTGTAATAGCACCTTATAGTCACCATATAGTCACCACGTGTGATAGCACCTTATAGTCACCATATAGTCACCACGTGTGATAGCACCTTATAGTCACCATATAGTCACCATGTGTAATAGCACCTTATAGTCACCATATAGTCACCATGTGTAATAGCACCTTATAGTCACCATATACTCACCACGTGTAATAGCACCATATAGTCACCATATAGCCATCACGTGTAATAGCACCTTATAGTCACCATATAGTCACCACGTGTGATAGCACCTTATAGTCACCATATAGTCACCACGTGTAATAGCACCTTATAGTCACCATATAGTCATCACATGTAATAGCACCTTATAGTCACCATATAGTCACCACGTGTAATAGCACCTTATAGTCACCATATAGTCACCACGTGTAATAGCACCTTATAGTCACCATATAGTCACCACGTGTAATAGCACCTTATAGTCACCTTATAGTCACCATATAGTCACCACGTGTAATAGCACCTTATAGTCACCATATAGTCACCGTCACCACGTGTAATAGCACCTTATAGTCACCATATAGTCATCATGTGTAATAACACCTTACCAGAATATCGAGAGGTCTGACACTTCAGCAAGGGTCTCATCCTGCAGGTCCACTAGCTTGGAGTGGAACACCACATTGTTCATCAGCTCTACCAAGTCCCTGTTGTCCTTAAGCTCAGGTGAGGAGCCTCGAACACTAGTGTAAGCCTGTAAAAGAAGGTAAAGAGGGGTTAAGTTGTGTGTTATGGCAAGGATTAATGCCATCTTCACAGTATCTATGTATGTACTAAGCTATGTCAAGACCATACATACCTGTAAACGAAGCCAGTCCAAGCGCAGCCCACTGAAGTCAAAGAGTTCACCAGACTCCACTAAAAGAAGAAGAACATGAAACAACTTTTGGGCATATAGTCGGTACTAATGTATGGTGGCCCGTAGTTATCATAGCATTTCTCAAACATGAAAAAAAAATCGGAGAAAAAATTTTAGAATTAAAAAAAAAATCTGAAAAAAAAATTCAAGAAGTACAAATCTAAGGAAAAAATAAAACTGAATGAAAATGCGAAAAAAATAGACAAATTAGAAAAAAACTAACTTGAAAATTCTAGTAAGAACAAAATTACGGGAAAAAATCTAGTAAGAAAAACTGTATAAAAAAACTTTTTTTCATGTTTTTTAGAAAAGCTATGATAACGATGGGCCACCATACTATTGATACAAGATAATCAATGAATGATGCCCATGATGAATACAGCCATCATAATATTGGAGGCATAATCAAATACCTTGCTTGACACTCAAAGATGAAAGCTCATGATGAATACACCCATCATAATATTGGAGGCATAACCAAATACCTTGCTTGACACTCAAAGATGAAAGCTCATGATGAATACACCCATCATAATATTGGAGGCATAACCAAATACCTTGCTTGACACTCAAAGATGAAAGCTCATGATGGATACAACCATCATAATATTGGAGGCATAACCAAATACCTTGCTTGACACTCAAAGATGAAAGCTCATGATGAATACACCCATCATAATATTGGAGGCATAACCAAATACCTTGCTTGACACTCAAAGATGAAAGCTCATCAATGAATACACCCATCATAATATTGGAGGCATAACCAAATACCTTGCTTGACACTCAAAGATGAAAGCTCATGATGAATACACCCATCATAATATTGGAGGCATAACCAAATACCTTGCTTGACACTCAAAGATGAAAGCTCATCAATGAATACACCCATCATAATATTGGAGGCATAACCAAATACCTTGCTTGACACTCAAAGATGAAAGCTCATCGATGAATGATGTCATGATTAGTGAGATGTCTTCAGAGCAAATAGAGATTTTCTAGAAATAAATGAACAGTTATGGTATAATAAGGTAACTTCTGCTGTCATGGTAGTGTGCTGCCAAGAATTTGTATAGAATTTGTATATCACTGAGGTGGATCAAGGTTTTATAGCTGAAAGGGGGAATTTGACTGAATGACAATGAGGGAAAGTTTTGCTACATTTTCTGACTCCCACAAACACCAACTACTGTCTTCAAATGCATTTTCTCCAATAAGATGCACATTACGTAATTGGTGTTTGGGAATGCATCTGCAAGAAGGAATACTGTATTATGTCATGCCCTCTAAAGATTTCAACTCCTCCATTCTCTGGAAATTTTGTTTGCCGCAACAGATGGCATGCACCCAAGAGAATAGTCATTTGCTTTGCACATACATAACCACTATGCCTTGATAAAATACTAGGAGGTTTAAACCCACTGAGCCTCTAGATTTGCTGGTGCAAGGTTTTCTGCAAACCTTGGTTTACACTATTGTTGGCTGTGTTGTATCCATAATGTGGTGTAGCAACACGGGAAAACTGTACCTGGACAACTTGCTTGAGCATATAGACATCAAATCCAGACAGATACTGGATGAAGTAACGCTGCAACACTGATGAGTACTTTTGCACCATGCCTAAACACACACAGAGAAACATCACCACCATGCCTAAACACACACAGAGAAACATCACCACCAGCCGTCACACCACCATGCCTAAACACACACATATAAACATCACCACCAGCCATCACACCACCATGCCTAAACACACACATATAAACATCACCACCAGCCATCACACCACCATGCCTTAACACACACATATAAACATCACCACCAGCCATCACACCACCATGCCTAAACACACATATATAAACATCACCACCATGCCTAAACACACACAGAGAAACATCACCACCAGCCATCACACCACCATGCCTAAACACACACATATAAACATCACCACCAGCCATCACACCACCATGCCTAAACACACACATATAAACATCACCACCAGCCATCACACCACCATGCCTAAACACACACAGAGAAACATCACCACCAGCCATCACACCACCAGCCATCACACCACCATGCCTAAACACACACATATAAACATCACCACCAGCCATCACACCACCATGCCTAAACACACACATATAAACATCACCACCAGCCATCACACCACCATGCCTAAACACACACATATAAACATCACCACCAGCCGTCACACCACCAGCCGTCACACCACCAGCCATCACACCACCAGCCATCACACCACCAGCCGTCACACCAATGCTAATGGTAAGCAAACAAACTAAACTACTAAACTACGGAATAAATTTTCATAAATTCCATTCTCACTTACTTCGTAGCTCTTCCACAGCAAATAATAAATGAGGCAATTTCCTACAACCAAAAGGATTGGATTATCTATACAGTAAGTAAATTCTACAAGGCTTATGTAAAGTCTGGAGTTAAGAATGCAATACAGTATGTACTTTAGTAGGCTTAAAACCCTATTGATAAAAAAAAATATGAAGGAAATCTGCCTGAATCAAAGGGATTCAATCCATCAGAATACAAGATAATGACTGAATTTCTAAAATGCAAAGAAAACAACTATTTGAATCATGATGGTAAAATCCTGAAATATTCCAAATAAAATGAATATAAAACAGATGCAAATCCAAAATATTAAATATTGCAAGAATAGCAAAAATTGAATTCATGATTAAGTCTAAAAATATTCAAAATAAAATGATGGTAAAGCTGATGCATATTTATTCTTCCAAAGAATTCTTCCAAAGACTTACGAGTCAAAGAAATCTTCCTGGGTGAGTTTCCTGCTCCTAGGGGCAGGGTTACAGCAATGACGAACCAGCCACAAGATCTCATCATGAGCGATTGACAGGCCATGAAGAATAATCAACATCTAAATAACAAAGTTTTTTATAAGAAATACAGACAAAGGTATGATATAATTAATGTACAGCTGGTTTTATCAACATTCCTTTTAATGTACTTCATGAAAATATTCTAAACTATAGTTTACTGCCTATGCAGCAAGCAAAAAGTAACACTTATCACACGTGTTATAAAAGGATTATGTTTCTCCTAGCCTCTTTTCTGTGCATGCAAAGCAAGCAGAAGAATGGCACACTGAGGGAATGGCTTGTTATGCTTTCATGTTTTCGATAAAGTGTGTGAGATAATAAAATGAGAGAGCAGTAGCATTCATTCATACAGTAGCTTTCTTCATTCATATTTGTGCCTTCCGAGAGCATCAAAGGTAATGTACAGTACTAGAAACACTTTGGGGAGGCCCTGTTGTTGAGCATCTGCATTACTGCACCTTTGGTCCCAGCAGTCCTGGTTGATCAGCAAGGATAAGGGTCATCTCAGTTAACGCAGACCTCAGGTAATTCCTTCTTTCTTTGTGAATACCAACACTACAGAGTAATAAAGAACATGTGAGCTAAAAGATCAGTTACATGTCATACACTCTCTTTATTAACAACAACAATAGAGTAAAAAACAAAAATAAAATGTGAGGGAATGCCAAAACCAGACAAAAAGAACTTGTGAGTGCATTTTGTATTCTGTAATTGGGTACATACCTTGCGGCCATTTGGTTAGCTGCATCCTGAATGTCTTTGATTCTTTTGCCATACCTGCAAAGTTATATCTTACATGTATATGTACTAGTTGTAACACAAAAGAACATTTTACAATCTATTTAACAATGCTATGAAATGTGTCCTCTTGGCTGAGAAGAGTCATGGCACAAGGATTGGCTGAGGAGAAGGGCCCAGTCATACTGTAGGTATCATATAGAAAAGACTGTCGCAAACAAACTGAGATGAATAAATGCCTTTCTCACCCCTTCATTCCATCCAACATGTTGTGAAACTCTTTGTGAAACATGAAGATTTCATCCCTAAATAAGGTAATGCAAAACCCATCCTGTAGAGCCATCTTCCAAATGTCAGTGATGCCAGGCATTGCAAGCTGCTGATGGCACATAGTGTAGCCAACTGAAACAAAAGCCCTACAAGTCACATTATAACATGGACATCTAGAGTAGTGGTGCAACAACAACAACAAAATAAATAAATTTTATGATGCCAAACCTGCAGATGTCATAATTAATCATGAATGGAGGCGATTAAATATAAAATAGCAACTACTGTAATAAATTCTACTCAGCCAGTCTAAGCTATTTACCGTCTGATGCGCACAAGCTCTTATTTATATATTTTTTTATCTTTTATTTTAACACTCTGCAGCCAACTTGTGTTGAATAATAATATATTATAGGAATCTTCTTCTTTGGGAAATATCCTAAGTAATAGACTATTTTCTCCGTGTGCGCTAGGATCTTGAGGGCACAAGCCACTGTACCTAATTTTAAGCCAAAGGAATTAGCCACACTGATGGGGAATTAGCCACAGCTGAGAAGCGACTTTTAAGCCCAGCGAAATCCTATTCCAAGGAACTTTAACATCGCAAAATTCAATTCATTTTCTGTTTTGTTTCTCTTGTTTATTTTTTAAATGTCGACCAGGACAAAGACGATAACTGTAAGAACATACAATTCTCATCTTTTGTCTAACAGCTTCTGTGTATGTAAATGTGTTAGAAAATGGCATCAAGCACAATATGATTTCTTAAGTTTTGTTTAGTTGTAATGTTTAATCAAATTCTTGGAGAAACACGTTTTTGACATTTTTGCAAAATTGAAAATGATTTTGCACCCAAATCGCAAAATCTCGCAAAATATGCTGATCCTCTTTTTTGAAGATGGCAACCAATATTAACAGGAGATTCAAATCAAGTCAAGTTAAGAATTATTCTCTTTGTAAAAATATTATGCTACCCGGAACTAGGAAACGGTGCAAATGCAAATTGTGTTTTTCTGATTTGCGATTTTCATCAGTACGTTATCTAGACGTATTAGAAATAAGATTTCGAGGTGAAAGATCACGATTCAAAATTCATGAGTATAGAAAAAGGGCATCCCCACCATGGTGACGAACGTAGTAAGCAATAGAATTCGCCACATGGGGAAGGAATTTGCATTTTGCAAAGTTGCGAGGGCTTTTCGTACTTAAGCAATAGAATGGAGGCCCTTTATTGTGCTGTAGGATGGATTTAATTTCATACAGTAGTGATCCAAATAGATCTATTTCATTACTGAAATGTTCATCTCATTTAAATTTATTTTTAAGCAGCACTAAAAGATTCATCACAATCATCAAAAAATCTATAGGATCCAGAATGGCACACAATTGTATTTGTATTTACAGCATGGCCAGTAAAAACGTGAACGCTAGAAATACATATGTATGGAATGTCTGTTTCCACCAATCCCTTGCATGATATTTAATGATATTTAAAAATTTAAATTTTTAACATGTAGAAACATATCTTAACATGTCTCAGTATCTGAATTATAGGGTCTGATTTGACAGAACTGGTTTAACTGGTTGCCCTATTAACACGACTAGGTTTCGTTGTATTTAGATTTCTGAGCTACAAAATGGTATCATGGATTCAACTTCTATCACCCTCCAGATCCATAAAACCTGATGAGTGGTGTCAATTCTTTATTTCCTTTATATTTCTCTAGCTATGTGCATCAAGTGTTGGGAAACCAACACAGTAATATGTAATTTAAAATTAACAATGGATTAAACATGAAGACAGAAAAGAGCCATTTGTATCATTTCTGGCAACTTCTGCTTTCAGAGATCACTTACACATAATCCATCTTTGAATTACGCTCACTTCTAGATACTCAACTGCAGGCTGGAATGAAAATAAATTTAGTTATCATAATCATATCCTTAAAAATATTCTCTTTGCCAGTTTAATTATTTTTTACATACTACAGTACTAAAGCAGTGAAGGGTTCCAAAGAAACCAAGGTCTTTAGCAGAGGAAAATTGATATAAAGTCATATACAGTACAAGTAACTTAATTTTCATCAATGCTCATTCTACAGAACATGCTCTTCTGCTTATTACCGATAAAATCCAAAGATCAATTGAGGGTGGTCAATACTCTTGTGGCATATTTCTTGATTTTAGCAAAGCTTTTGATACTGTTGATCATAAAATATTATTAGCAAAACTTTATTCATACGGCATCCGTGGCATAGCTTATGAATGGTTTGTTTCCTACTTATCAAACAGGCAACAGTTTGTTTCTATTGGTAATGTGTCATCTGCACCACTACCAATAACATGTGGAGTGCCTCAAGGTTCAGTACTTGGTCCCCTTCTCTTTCTTCTGTACATTAATGATTTTAATAACTGCTCCAACTTATTTGACTTTCATTTATTTGCTGATGATGCCAATTTATTTTGTGCCGATTCTTCATTGACATCCTTAGAGACCAAAGTAAACACAGATCTGTATAATATAAATCGTTGGCTTTGTGCAAATAAATTGGCTTTGAACATCAGTAAAACTAATTTTGTCATTTTTCGACCAGCACAAAAGAGGCTGGCTAGTTCTATTTCTTTATCAATCAATAATAATACCATTAAACAAAAAAATAATATCAAATATCTTGGTGTAGTTATTGACTCCTTTCTTAACTGGAAGGAGCACATTAACCAGTTAAGTAAGAAAATCTCCAGAGGGGTCGGAATAATAGCAAAGCTGCGTTACTATGTATCACCAACAATTCTCACTCAGCTATATTATTCTCTAATTTATCCATTTCTTACTTATGGTGCTATTATTTGGGGCAACACATATGAATCAACAATCAAGCCTCTTTTTATTTTACAGAAGAAAGCTGTTAGAATCATAACTTTCTCATCTTACATTGAACATACTTCTCCTATCTTTAGAAAACTAAATATCTTGAAATCTCCTGATCTAATCTATTACTTAAACACAATATTTATGTACAAATTTCATTTGAATCTACTTCCAACTCCTTTTGATTCTTTTTTTACTACGGTTGCTTCAAGGCACAAATATAATACAAGACTGGCTTCTAAATCATCGTACTGCCTCCCTTTACCTCGAACTAATTATGGAAAGTTTAATATTCGTTTTAAAGGTGCCTCAATTTGGAATAACATCAAAGAACCTACCAAAACCATGCGTTTGCCTAGCTTCAAGGCTGCAATAAAGACCTCAATCCTTGAAAATTATTAGCTTCTATCTAGTTTTTTTGTTTTATTGCATTTTATTTTGCTGCTGCTTTCATGTATTTTGTATTCGTGCCTTGTACGTCCTTGCTATACGCTCCATTTAATTGAACTATTTTGTGCTGCCTAGCCAGATTAGCTTTTTAGTTACTTCTAGGCAGCCAATACCCAAAATCTGTAATTATTATTTATTTTCTTACTGTAATTTCTGTGTGTGGTATAAATAAAGTTATATTGTTGTTGTTGTTGTTGCTCTGCAATAAAGCCATCAATTGCTAGAACAGTAACCTGTACAATGTACTGTAAGTGCACAATGTATATGACACATGTAGAATACTAGGTTCATTATCACACAATAGGTTACCACTTTGCTCTGTCCAGGCACCAAGATGTTTGCTGGAGCGTTGATTATGCTAAGGATCTGTCCTTGCCGCCACTGAATTAAACGAAACATCATGCTTATTATCATGAGAAATAGGCAACAGACTTATCAACAATAGTATTCATAAACCAGTAGTTGAACTTTTGTTAGTCTTATCCTATGCTTAGTCGGAGGGCCGACAGAAACCTCAACCATTGAGAGAAAAAGGAAACTATTGGAATCTACACATTTAACAGGCCATCTTCTCTTAATTTAAATATCAATCACATCCTCAAAGAAACATCCAATAGACACACTGCTTTCGCTATTTTGAAATATTTTTCCGTTAAAATCATCAGAGATTGTTATGTAATCCACCTGAAGTAAGCTGGTGACGATGCGGCAACAGGTTTTAACATACCTGTTCTCCTGTCATACTTTTCCTCAGGTAGATTTCATGCAGGGACTGCAGTGCTGTGGAGACTCTCTAAAAGGATATCAATTAGACAAATGCAAATACAGTGAGCAATCATTATCTTTTAATGGTATGTCATCCTATTTCCTATTGTATTGTAACAGTTAACAAACAGCATGTCAAAGCAAAGCAATTTTCTATTTTTATACTTAAGAAAAGAAAGGTGTGTGTTATTTGGTTAAGTTTCGCTATTTTACTAGCTTGCAAGATTATATACTGTACAGTAAGTGAACCTAAATCTTTTGCGCAGTACCTGTTGGTGTGGGACAAACTGTTCAGCTAATTTCTTCAGAGGACTATCGTAATCAAGAATCATCTGTCCTAACCTCGGAAATGACTCCTCACTATTGATAGCAAAAAGGCATCAGATCAATAATAGTGAATTAATTTGACCATTACACAATATACAGTACAGTAAGCCTACTGTTTTCCATTTGGAAAAAAAACAGATAATAATGCAGTGAGCTTGACAAATGTTTTGTAGAAATAAAGCCATTCACTGCAGCCAACTTAAAACTGTAATTTTTTCTTTAACAGAAAGAGAAGAACCATTGTTCATTTTTACAGTACTTAAAAAAAGAAAGTAACAGTAAAAACAATAAAAAACAGGAATATACATATGAACAACTTTCTAAATTTTCAAAAACAACATCACTAAATTGAATGTATTGCAAGCAAGGAAGAATGACTATTGTTGTCGTGGCTGCCATTCACCTCCTCCCATTCCTCATCTCAAAGGCGTGGTTAAAGAGACCAAGAACAGATCTACGGTCATCCACTCTTGATACCATTATCATCAGTGCTGTCAAGGTTACTATCAGGTCTAAGTATGCCTTGGTCAAGTCAAAATTAAGGGTCTACAAAAGAAAGAAAAAACAATCTTGTTAAAGGAGAAAAACAAATCACAGTCAAGGAATACAAAAAAAGCACCAAACTAAAGGGTTTACAAAAGAGTAAACAATATCTAAAAATCTTAGAGTGCGACAATGTCAAATCCATGGGTGAAAGGGGGCAAGGTGTAGACACAAACATTCTATAAGTATCACTTACAATATCAAAGTGGACAAAGCTTGCATCAATTGCTGTAAGCAATTCACTGGCATTATCCTGCAGAAAAAGAACATGTTTGTTTATGTAAAATGTTACTGATTTATTTACAGAGTAGTGGAAGACAAGGACTCTACTTTACTGTATAGCTCTTCTATTCTTATACTGTAAGAATCATGAAGACAATAATAACTCTGCTCCCTCCTTTCTTACGCATTTGTCCAAAAACAATGTTTTTACTCAATGTCTAGCTGGATCTCATGAGTTCCAACTTAAAGGAGCAATACTACCACAAAACAGTTTTTACCAACAATGCTAGTGCTGATTGCAAGAAGTGAGAAGCACTTACAGTAGAACCTGCAGGACTAGTTGGGACCTCTACTGCTCACTATTACAGATGAAATCTTTTATATGGGAGGTAATTTCTTGGGAATTATGGGAGCTTTGTTAGAAATGTATGAGCCCCTCTATGTACAGTACCGCTCTCAAACATATGGGCACTGTTTGCGAAACTACGTTCGCAAAATTCGCTAACAGCCTAGCTGGCGAATGGGAACATATGACTCAGGACTAACTGATATCATAATGCTGATATTCACTTTGAGTCATTCAACCTGTTACAAGCTTTACTTGATATCTATGCTAAGTGAAGTTAGCGCTGGACTTGTAATAAAAACTGTAAGGGAGGGGATTATTTTAGGAAAGGAATATTTCGAACACTTAAAATCTTTTTATTACAAATGTGTGTCAACTGTTAGCAAAGACTTTTCAACGGCAGGAAGCTGTTTATTTGACATAGACTTGTAATAAACAAGGGATAATTATTTGAGTAAACGAATATTTTGATCGCTTCATCGAAGTGTCAACTGTTAGCAAATAGTTTTAAACAGCGGCAAGCCATTTATTTGACAAAGACTTGTAATAAACAACTGTGGAATTATGCGAGTAAACTAATATTTCGATCGCTTCATCGAAGTCTATACGAATTTGCGAAAATACTAGCAAATACTTTGAAAAGCGAGAAGCTATTTAGTCGACAAAGACAAGTAAATAAACACAGGAGAATAAAGATTCTCGTTTTTTTTATAAGCGTTGCTTCTAGAACCTAGAAGTTGTTGTTTATTGTGAACAAGTAATTGACCTTCCTCTGCTACATGTTTATTGTCATACTCAACGCATACCAGGTTAAATATACAGTATTTGTTTTTAATTTTTAGATTTGCCGACTCTGAGGGAACGTTTTCTACTTGTATCCACACTACATGTATCAAAAGTGAATATCAGTTTGTCTTCGATTATGCGTTACAAGTCCCCATTTGTCAACCCGTTTGTCCCAGGTCTGTTCGCGAACACTGCGTTTGCAGCAGCTATTGGTGAACACTGTTTGCGAATTTCGCGAATGTTGTTCGCAAACACATGTCCATATGTTTGCGATCGGTACTGTACATACCTTAAATTCCATGATATCTACGAATGTGAAGTAGTAATTAGACAGGCCTTTCATCACTTCATTTTGAATACTCTGAACTGCTTGCAGCTGAGTTGCCTGTAATGATAGAAGTACATTTTGAATTAGATTTATTCACCCTTATCTTGTATCAACAGAAATAAACCAACTGCATTTAATTCAGGTCAGGTTGACCATGTCACATTTTACTGCAATAAAAATTGCAATTAAAAAAACATGAGAGTGCTAGTCTATGTACATAAACATGTACAATAAATGATGCAATACAGTGGTAGCACTCAGTTATAATCTTTTTTTATTATTTTATATGGTTTGATTATACTCGGTTAGAACCCACCCATTTCATAATATTGACGACTTGACTGTATGACAGCTGTAGCAACAATCTTACTTCTTTTATTTGTATATAAGGTATGTATAATATTTAGTTCACCTTTGTATCCATCTGTGGGAATTTCCGCACAATATATTTTATGGATGGTTCCAGTGCCTTGTCCATCAAGAAGCCTGGCCTTGACTTAGGGTCTGAGCAGGCCTGTAAAAAAGGAACACATGCATTGTTTAGACCTCTTCGGTTGGAAACAATACTTTTAAAATTACTGTACTGACAAAAAGTAATGCAATCAAAATTGGCCAAAGTTCACTGAATTACAGCTTTTTGTTCTCAATCTGAAATTTCAGACAATTCCTAAGGAAGAGACAGCATCATGCGATCATTTAAACTTAGCATAGGCCTAATGATATTAGGTACGGTAGTAAGTTTTATCAAGTCAAAATCAAGCTTTTTAATGGGAAATCAAAAGAGCATTCTACAGACGAACAATTATACATAACTTTACATCCTAGATTAAACACACACAAAATAATCTCACTGTTACGCTCTTTTGTCGGATAAAGAGCTAATCAAAATAGTGAAGAGAACAAACATGCCTTCCCTCAATAATATAATACTGTAGTGTAAGTATAATTTAGTATCATAATTTTGCTAGTGCACAGTGATGAAAACCCTTAACCAATAATATAAAGAATGCAATTTATAAATAGCATGCTGAATTGAAAGATGGATAGAAAGGATTTGCAGTAGAATGGCGGTTATAAATCATCCTGCTTCAGCAACGTTTATCGAGTGTGCTCTCACCTTCTTGATATTATAAATTCTAGTGAGCATTCCTTCACCTCGCTCGTTCAGAATTGTCAGCTTTTCAGCGAGCTTTTGCTCTGTAACAGACAACCCTCTCTCCATTTTGTTGTGCTATATTGTCTACGTTTCTATCTGTTCAGATGTGTTATCCACTTTTGTTCGCCACTCTTGAATAAAAATCGTGAGTATCACCAGGAAGTGGTCGCCATCTTGGATGTTGACGCCTCCCTGAGTGACCAGGTCTGGCAGTCGCGCAAGGGAACATGGGGTTTTTATTACTGTTTTTTTTCCCTTTCCCGGACGGATTACAATATTCCTATGGAAAGAGTCTTGAAACTCCGAAAACAAAAATTTCCGAAAAACCTACTGGAGAGCCGGTTATCTGTCTCAAGCTGTATTTCCTAACTCCGTCTTTCCAACGAAGCTACGACGTGAATACGGTCAATTAACGAAGCACTATAAAAAATAACATTTCATTGAAACCAGTTCAGAGTTCAGCACATTTAGTGCGAAAACATTTTCCACTGTTCCCCTGTCGATGTTCTAATCAGCTAATCCCTCTGCCATTGCGCCAAAGCACAACCTGCAGATTATGCCACAGGCAGCCCAAGGCTACTGTCAGTGGTTTATAAAGGAATGTATGGGGGAATTTATATGTTAGATGAAAAATACTTTATCGTGAAAAATAAAACTTTAGACCATGTAATATTGTGTTTGAGTCTTCTTCTATTTCAATATTGCCGATAGGATGTCAGTAGAGCGAGTTTGAAGCCCTCCACGAATTGTGTTTCTTACTCGGTATAAAAATATATGCTGGGATAGACGATTAGATATTCGTGGAGGGGGACAATGCGAATATTTGGTCTCCTGGATTCCATTTTAATGTGCTTGTATTCCTAATTCAAAAATATTAACAAAGTGCGCTACAAACTCAACTAAATATTTGAAATCAAACTTGATTTCAATATAAAACTTGACTTTCAAAATCATGTGACATATCTCTCTATGCAGGCTGAAGGAATTTTCATACATAACATTCACGTTATGAATTGCATGATTTTGGCTTCTCTAAGGCTATAACTATTTATTTGGCGTCTATAGTAACAACAACAAAGCAAAACAGTCACACTGTGCGTTCTTTTGTCCACACCCAACAAAAATTATAACGCGAACCAATAGACATGTTTCCAATTCACGGACTTTGTTAAAAGCAACGTCACGAGTTGTAGGTTTGGTGTCATTTGGGCTCTGGCGCTTGTAAGACAGACCTGAGCGAAAATGAAGGCAGCTTTGCGGTGTTTGGCCATTTTTCTTGGACTCCAAGGTAAACGCTCTATGGGTAATGTAAGTCTAGCGCTAAAATAATCCAAACACTTAAAGTGCCCGAAATTCTTCCGTATTTCTACTTTCCTATTTTTAAAAATTGAAAAAGAATTTTATTCATATTTGTTGGTGGCGATACACTCTACTAACTTTTATTAGTATTTGCGAGATAAAACTTTTAGCAGGATTTTTAAATTGAAACTCGCTGTCGAGTAGAGATGACCGGATAAAATTTGTTGCGCTGGAAGTTGGTTTTTGCACCTGCCCTAATCACAAAGCTTTAAAATCGGAATCCGTGTTTGGACTGGGGATGACTTTCTGCGTGTTATGCAGAAATGCTAACCACACACTGCAACAACTACACAACTATCGCTACCTTTGGAAGGGGCTATCATCAAGATGTCCTTTTCTGCGGCCAGGGGAGGGGGTGGGGGGCGCCCATGCATATAGCTACCTAATTGTCGTCGCCTTTTCTTGAATCAGATCCCCAAAGATTTCTACCTTGTTATAATTCTTTTAACAATTATTAAACATTGAATAAGCCCTCATGTTTCTGGTCTCATAGTTATAATGACATATCGTTTGTGTTTTTCTAGGTTTGGCTTGTGCAAGGATGTCAGGTAAGCGGTGTTTTGTTTGTTTGCATAGAATTTGCTTATTTGCAATCGCATGCGGCTATTAATCCCACGAGCAGCATTTGACTACATAAAACCATCAACCGAAGCAAAAAACATAAATATAAGGTAATTCTATTTTTATTTTCTAGAAATCACAGAAAAATCCAAATCAAGGTGAGAAAAAGAAATCGAAGAAATTCCACATTTCTTTTCTGTTTATTGCTTTCACTCAGTCACCTAATTGGGGATATTTTCTTGCTGTACAGGATCAGAAATGCTTTTAACAACGGATATGCCATTGACCCCTTATGGTTTGGGCGAGCTTCTGCTGACTTCCTGGCGAACCTGACGGTAAGAGAAAAAAATATTGCGTTGTATCCCATAGTAACAGCTGCAATATTTACAAAATACTTACTGGTTGCCTTAGGATTCATCTGATATTTACACTCGTATCAAAAATTATCATCGTACCACGTTATATTCCGCCTACGTCCGTTTAGTATATTCATTAACAAAATGGCGTAACAGACTCAAGTGTTATTAACTGAATTACATGCAATGCGTTCATAACCGTCATCGTTTTTTCTAGACATTCTACCCTCGACATTCAACATTTTAACCCTCGACACTCTACACTCGACCCTCGACAATAACCTACATTATTCTTCTTTATTTTTTTGCGAAAATTCTCTTAACAAATTTCGCGGGTCTTTAATTTCGCGATCGCGAAATTATAGTTTATTATAGGTCAGTTATAGCCTTAGGTATTTACTTTCGCAAATTTTAGGTTCATATTACTTTATTTTTTCGTTTAAACAAAAACAAAAAAATGAAGTAACCAACAAGTGAAACAGGACCAGTATATTGAAACAGGACCAGTTTATTGAAACAGGACCAGTGTATTGAAACAGGACCAGTATATTGAAACAGGACCAGTATATTGAAACAGGACCAGTATATTGAAACAGGACCAGTGTATTGAAACAGGACCAGTGTATTGAAACAGGACAAGTATATAGAAACAGGACCAGTGTATTGAAACAAAAGCAGTGTATTTAAACAGGACCAGTATATTGAAACAGGACCAGTATATTGAAACAGGACCAGTATATTGAAACAGGACCAGTGTATTGAAACAGGACCAGTGTATTGAAACAGGACAAGTATATAGAAACAGGACCAGTGTATTGAAACAAAAGCAGTGTATTTAAACAGGACCAGTATATTGAAACAGGACCAGTATATTGAAACAGGACCAGTATATTGAAACAGGACCAGTGTATTGAAACAGGACCAGTGTATTGAAACAGGACAAGTATATTGAAACAGGACCAGTATTTTGAAACAAAACCAACATAAAAGTTCACGGACTTTATTTTTTGCGAGTCTTTAAGTTCGCAATTTGTTTAAATTTCGAATTTAAGTAGGCGCGGAAGGTACACTCATGTTTTTGTTGCCGTGTGCCAGTCCGCCTGTATGGTGGACATGATCATACATGTTTTTGTTGCCGTTTGCAAGTGTAACCGTCGGAACTTGACATTTACCGTGCGGTTACGAAAAATGTAGAAACAAATGCAATACTGAAGGCAAAACTATCAGGTTCTGACACCAGCCAAAAAGTAGGTAAAAATAAATGGAATGAAACGAAAACGATCGAGCGAAAGGCAACGTGAGAACGAATACATGATGCAAGGCATGGACTTATAAGGATTTATTAACAAATTAAATGATAAATTTTAAGTGATAACAAACATAGTTAAAAAACGGAGAAAAGGTGACCTAAGCCAAAGGCTAGTTTTAAAAACAAAGTACTTACAACCGGTAAATCAAACTGAACACAACTGGCATGACAGGCCCGTACGGACAGCGCTCTAAGCTTGTAGCTTATCTCTGCTGACTGTCTTCCCTGAGCAACTGCATATCTCGCTCCCGCATCACGCCGCGCAAGCAATGCGTCTCCTTTGCTCAACGGTACTAAACTAAAAAAAAAAACTAACAGATACTGTAAAAACAGCCGCTTTTAAACTCGCTTGGGGACGCGCATTTTTCTAGGGACGCTAACATTTACTACCGTTCAAATTACTCAGCGTCCATTGTCCTGTCAAATTTAGAAACTAATCTTCCTGGGAAATGGTAAAAGGACGCTTACTTGATTCAATTAGCACTATCAAGTTATTGATACTAATCTAAAGGAATTCGAAACGTGTTGAAAGTAAATGCCTAAACTTGCACGGATCGAATTAGAATCACGTTTGAGAAACAATCCGTAAAATACGTAAAACAATTATAATCGCAATCCAAAAATCGCTTACTTAAAATCTTTGCAAAATCTAAAATAACCCAAAATACCACCCGGTCACACCAGTCTGCCTGTATGGTAGACATACGATAATACATTTTTTTTATGCAAGATCATTTAGAAGAGGGCGACGGCTAAAAAGTAGGCGTTTTATACGTTAAAACGGATAACAAAAGGCGTTTTTCGGTATCGTTATTACGGTTAACCGTAATTTTTCACTTAAAGACCAGTGCGCGTTGCGTGATAGAGGTAAGAACAACTGTGTGTAGGAGATTACTATTGCTCAAAGCTTGAGATTTACAGTAATAATATCTTAGCCGCCTCGTCAAGCTTCTAGTGTCTAGTTCCACTTCTGTCTCCATTCCAGTTCGCAATAGACGTGCAATTTGTAGGCAAAACAATAAAGTATGAGCGAATTAGATAAAAAAAAATAGGCATAGGATCACTCTGGTATGTCATTATCCTAAAAAGCAAACTTTTTTGAAGCCAAATCCGATAATAAACGCCCCGTGGAGATACTGCAGAAAACCCCCCCTCTCCCCGGTAGGCGTTTCCAGATAGTGCTCCCAAAAAGCCAGAAAAGTGCTCCCAAAAACACCTAAAAAGTGCTTAAAAAGTGCTCCAAAATCAAAATAGTGCTCAAATAGTGCTCATTGGCGAAAAGAAAATTACCGTATATTTTTAAAACAATTTAGAGATAAGTTGTGTTTTATTTAAAATTAGAATAAAAGAAAGAATATTGCTTTTATTAAATACATGCATTAGAGTATCTGATATTGTTGTCCATGAAAGGGTAAAGCCAAATCCGATAATAAACGCCCCGTGGAGATACTGCAGAAAACCCCCCCTCTCCCCGGTAGGCGTTTCCAGATAGTGCTCCCAAAAAGCCAGAAAAGTGCTCCCAAAAACACCTAAAAAGTGCTTAAAAAGTGCTCCAAAATCAAAATAGTGCTCAAATAGTGCTCATTGGCGAAAAGAAAATTACCGTATATTTTTAAAACAATTTAGAGATAAGTTGTGTTTTATTTAAAATTAGAATAAAAGAAAGAATATTGCTTTTATTAAATACATGCATTAGAGTATCTGATATTGTTGTCCATGAAAGGGTAAATCACACTTTAGTGTATAACAGCTAAATGTATTATAAATGACTTTGTTCTCTTTTGTGTTTTTTTACCTTTGTTATTTGCATACTACTGAAAAACATCACCAATGTCAATGTCAAACCTGATAACAGACCTTAATTAAAACAATCTCCTTACGATAAATAATTACAATAAATGTAAAACAGGAAAACATGGCAAACAGATCTTCTAGATAAGGCATTCTATAATTGTAATGAACTCAACAGACTACCCAATATTTGTGGTTACCAAAGCACAGGCTACCCATTAAAATGTCGAAATCACCAGTCTTACAGTCTTAGCCTAGTTGAGATAATAGTATTTGTAGTTAAGGAAACTAGAAATGTCTATATAAGACAACAAAATCTAGTAATTTTGGTTTAAATAGCTAGAAGTTGACTTGTTTACCCAAAAAGTGCTCTCTGATCAAAATAGTGCTCCTAAACCCAAATTACGCTAAAATAATGCCGAGCACAAACTGGAAAGGCCTACTCCCCGGCCCCGGAAAAATCAGGTCCTTTTTTTCTGATTTCCCACCCCCAAGAAAAATCTTGGGTAAGGGCCTTTATATCGCTTTTTGTCTAAAACTAAACTTTATCTAAAGTAAGTTATTTTGTTTTTATTTAACAGAGAACTCAAATTTCGGGATTGAATGTCGAGCAGGCCCGCGCAGTGAGCCAAAGAATGTGCCACGTCGCAACAAAGAGAGAAATGGGAAGCTATTTGTCCAAATTGCCAGCAGACAAATTTCGAGCATTTCTTAATGAGACAAACAGACAAAGGTCAGGCAGAGTACCATCTATGTGGTTTATACGATTTGTCACGCACAGAACCATGTAACAATAAGTAAGATATTTATTGTTCCCATTTTGTGGTGGTGGTGGTGCTGATAATAATAGAGACTTAGGAGGGCAATTTCTAGAAGGACGTACTGGGGGGAGGTGGGACACTGGGGTATGTCCCCCTCCCCCCAGTATTTTTAAAAAATGTAAGGATATCACCAGTAGGGGTTTGTGTGCCCCCCAAATATATATTTTTTAGTGTTTCTGTATCGTGCCACCCCCCCCCCCCCCCCCCACAATAATTCCATTCCTGCTACGGCTATATGTAATGATCGGCCCGTGTTGCTTTGCCTCTAAATCTTTGTCCACCAATGATTAGACCTAATATTTTCACCACAGCATTTGAATAGAGGAATCCGCGATAGACTTAAGGAAGTCATCGTTCTTCGAAAGATGGAAGAAAAGTCTTTGGTTAACTGGACCCAACAGGATATAACAGAAGTTGAAACGGTATTGAGAAACAGCAATTGGCCACTGTTCTGATAGCTACTATGTGTACAATATAATTTTTGTGGTAAAAATACTCCCGATCGAGCTGAGCATTATCTATAAGTGATTATATAAGAAACTACCTATTTTTCATGGAATGTACCAATAAATCTATTAGGGAGTCTCTGCAGCCACCATTTTGTCATTCTAGCGAATTACCAGAAATCTCATCGTCTTATTTGGAGAAACTTTGCAGTATAGTCAATAGAATTCGGTATGCGCATAAGAGTTTACTATTAGGCGGTTACATACAACAATGTGTGTGGCTGCCAAGGGCTCTATAAAGTATCACCTAGTACCTAGAACAGTAAAACCAGTTCCTAGAACAGTAAAACCAGTTCCTAGAACAGTAAAACCAGTTCCTAGAACAGTAAAACCAGTTCCTAGAACAGTAAAACCAGTTCCTAGAACAGTAAAACAAGTTCCTTGACCAGTAAAACAAGTTCCTAGAACAGTAAAACCAGTACCTAGAACAGTAAAACCAGTTCCTAGAACAGTAAAACAAGTTCCTAGAACAGTAAAACCAGTACCTAGAACAGTAAAACCAGTTCCTAGAACAGTAAAACAAGTTCCTTGACCAGTAAAACAAGGCGCGTTAGCCAGGAGTTGCTAAGTGGGGGGCGGAAGTCTTGTTTTACGACAGATTTTTTTATTACCACTATAGAGTTTCCCGTCTAACATTTGGTGTTTTATTGTTTCAGTGTTTAGGCGGGCTATCGCCTAAATTGCTGCTACGGCTTGTAAAAACCAGTCTGCCGAACCTCCTGAGTGTGTTAGTAGTAACTGTCATTAGTTATTCGTCTATACTACGTCTAAACTACGTACTAGTGATCTAAGAAGAGCTAGCTAGAGCTGAGGGGGGAATTTAAATATGGCAGGGTGAACATCCCCAACCCTTTCCCTGACCCCCTTTTCCCGCCATCTGCAAATAGATAAATTGGGTATTGAATCCTTTTTAAGTGGACAAATTTTCGTCTAGACAGTTTACAAATTTGGAGGATGAAGGATTATCTGGACAGAGAGGAGGTCAAACTTGCTCAAATGGGGCCCAAATCACGACATCATCAAGTCAATGCAATTTTTTTTTAAAGTTTTACCACTCTTTAGAATTAGTTCGCAGTGGCGTACATACCCACAGAAAAACGCAGGGTGGGGTTCTTAAGTAATTCACTAGAAATGGTTAAGTTAACTAAACGCTATTCTTTCCGTGTGACAGAAAATCAAAAATCGAAAGAGATCATACACCGTCTGCCGGCCAAATGAAAGCAATGTGTTCCGGAGCCAGGCATTACTATGGTAGCCCTAGTGAATGGTATCGTCAAGCTCTTAGAATGTTTCCCGGATGTCTGCAGACGAAAGAACTGGATAATATCCCGGGTTCTTTGGTGAGTAATAAAGGTCTCTCGCCAAAAGCGCCAGTTATCGTTTTGTCGAAGGGCAAAACTAGCTCCACGTCATTGCTACAGATCCGCAAGTAGCCCTAAAGACATCGAGATTACCATAGATTTTATAGGCTCTTAGAAGAATGTCAAATATTCGATATTCTAAATTACTCCTTCAAACTAGCATTTTTTAGCCCTGATGACGTCATCGGAGACATGTTGCGCGACTGTTGCAGCGATGCTTAGACAGCTGTACGTTTAGAAAGTGTCTCAGGGACAGGGGATGGGGTACTGAGGCACCCCCCTTCCTCCCCCGATATTAAAAAAATACTCTGAGGCCTGCTCTGGTTCTGGAGTGCCAAACCTGATTGATTCCGACGTCGACCTGTTCATTAGGCTCGATTTCGAGTTCGTTTCTGTGAGCCCGCAGTACGTGTCTTAAGCCCAGCGGCCTGTCCATGTGCCTATAATCCAATTCTACTCGGCGACAGCGCAATTTATGAAAATGGCCGGCTAAATCCTCCTTCTTAAGCATACTTGCCAACTCTCCCTCATTTTGGACATCTTCTCCCGCTCTCCCGCGCGGAGCACCAAATCTCCAGCTTTTTAGCGATATCCTTAATAGAAAATCACAATTTGCCTATTTTTCTATTTTTTGTAGCGCCACTTATCCAACACGCATGTGAGATCTTTATTGTGCGCGAGAGCTTTCTGAACGGCAAACGTCTGCTGATTGATTCAATAATAGCAGGAAAGCCATTTTGCTTTAGCTTGAGAGCCCCTTCGGGGGTATACCCCACCCCTCCCTCAAAAAATAAATATACCCCATCCCTCCCCCCAAAAATTCTCAAGCCTTGAGATTTTCTGTTGAAATATGTCTGCAGCTTGTTCGGTGATTACATTCGTTTTGGACAGATTCTTGATTCCATTGAGTCACTGGGTAGAAACATATTAAACAAGGACCAGATGAAGAAAGTGTGCCGAAAGCTACAAGACACAACATGGACGGAAGAGAAGATAAATAAGTACGTTTACTCGTAATCAAGAAAAATCATGAATGATAAAGATTATAAAACAAAATACTGGGAAAGGGCAAGGGCCGGTTATATTGCCTATTGTTACAGATGATTTCACGAAATTTGTATAAATGTGTTTTTTCACTTGTCTCAGGTTGGGAGGGTTGACGGGGTGTCTTTCCGATGAGGGCATCGACCGTCTCGACCCTATCGTCTTGCTGAACGTTTTGCCCAACATGGATCTTTCCAAGATACGCAGAGGAAAGGTAGTCACAAAGCCATGACAATCACTAGACAGGACGGACATCACAAAACTACTTGAAAAATAGAAAGACAAAGAAGTAAATTACCTCGCCAGAGCTTGAACTTTGAACGGAGATGAAAATCAGTTCGGGCTAACGGAAGTCCGAGGTAGCGGGGTCTATTGATAGCAGCCAATAGTCTTATATGAATAATGGGAAAATATAAAACTAAAAAAAGCCCAGAACTAGGCTAAGGGCAAGTCTCCCTTTCGATTTAACGATGCTCTCTGTTCTGTAACATTACAGAAAAGACGATTGTTTAAAAAAATCACTGAAAGGAAAGGCGGCCCTGCGAACTGGACGAAAGAAGACGTCGTACGCATGGTGCAACTCATTCCTGCAATGACTCTTCGTGAGCTGAAATCTTTAAACTTGGCCAGGCTTACCCTGTCGGAGAGACGTAATATCAGAAACATCTACAAAGACGCAACCCCAGAACAGGTGCCTTTTGTTTTCTTCCGGTGGAGCACTGTCCTTGTATTCTTACGCTTCTTTTTAAGCAGTAGGCTTTGATCTAATTCTTTTTTGTATTAATTCCAGAGAAAAGCTATCGCCAACGGTTTGATAGAAAACAAGGACGTAAGTATGCTCAATAGCAATAGCAAGTGGTCTAAAAGTGCCTCGGGCTTGAGCGCGGGAGACCTGTGATGTTCTAAAAACGCTAGGGCCTGGACCTGTTTCAAAATAGCAGCCTAAAAAATTGTAGAAAACACGAATACATGCAAGTTTACGTGGAAATTCTCGACGTACACGGTTCTAGGGCGACAAAAGAATGAAAAATATGCTTGAGGCGGACTTTCAAATATGGAATGTAATGTCTGTGGCAAAGCCCTCAATATTTTCTTTATCAAAGATAAAGCCCCGAAATGCTTACGGATTACGGATTTTGATGATTATTCAGCGGATTGGCGGATTTTGGAAATACGGCGGATCACGGATCTGTCGACAATTTGGGTGCGGATTTCGGATTTTGACTGCTTTGACGGTCCAATTTCGGATTTTAAATGAATTTCAATCGATGCCATTGTTTATCTGTCAAAACATGCGGATCTAAAAATATCGTACATCTATTCACCCCCCCCCCCCTTTAAGGCTTCACTCAGACTTTATGGGTCTATAAATATAAATTCAATCCAGTACAAAATCAACTGTATATTTTCTATTTACGTTTTCTGTGAAAAAAAAAACTTGTTATTAGATAGCGCACGGGCCAGCACCAAAGTTTGAAATTATGGAAAAGGGCATTTTAAGTCGCTCAAATGAAGTAGAAAACACATTCGACCTACCATGGATTAATTCTATCAAAGCTAAGTCTAGAATTAAAATTGGTGAGGAAACATCGCCTCTTTGTTCCTTTTTCCGTCGGATGTTGAGCTTGGAGCACTTTTTCTTTTCCTGAAACGAAGTGCAAAGTTTCTGGCAATCTTTCCAAGCTTGGTTATCAAGCCTCAATATACATCTTCCTCTTTTAAAAGAAGTAGACGTAATCCTTGGGGCTTTAGCGGTATTTGAGAACTCTTTGCTGATCAACCACCTTTTGATCCTAGCTAAATATCACATCTGAAAGTAAATTGAACAAAACAAAACCATATCGAGATTGCTTCAAGAAAAGGGTGAAAGTAGTTTTCCAAATAGAAAAAACAATAGCATCTGAAAATGATAAATTAGAGTTTCATTATAAGAAATGGGGCCCAATCCTTCCCTTTGTCCATTCTCTCTAACGGTGACTTTCGTTGTTCGGTTTTTGTCTCTGTTTTTTATTTTTTTTTATTTTCTCTGTATTAAAATTTAGTTTTTCTTTTTTTCCGTTTAGTTTGAGGGGTATGTTGTATAGGGAAATAGTGCAGTATTGTTTGTATAATGTGTATTATCAGTGTTGATAATAAAAATTTATTTTAAAAAAAGTTTAGAAGTAAGCGGCGAAGTATGAACGCATAGCAAGCAGATGGGAGATAATGTAAAAATACAGGGCGGCCATAACAACGACCACCAAAAGTTTTGCTTGCTATGTCTGATAATGCTTTGTCGTCTTTGTAGATTTCTAAGTGGCAAAGCAATGACGTCAATAGCCTTGGAAGCTTCTTGTTTGAGCTTCATATAGATGAGGTTTTTAAAATACCACCTTCGGCTTTGACCAAAGATGTCATAGGAGGACTGCGACGCCTCCCGGAGATATCGGAGGCGCTGATACGTTTGATAATAAAATAGGTAAGTAAAAAGAAAGCATGCAGCTTTGAACGAAAAATGGAGACTTACTCAACCGATACCCGACGAACAACGGACAAACATTGAACCTTCACGAGCAAGCAAAGAAAATAATTCACACAGGATATGATCAATACGGCCCACACATTGGACACACACCGGACAAACACACCGGACAAACAATGGACATAATTAATACACAGCCCACACATTGGAGACACAACGGACTAACACACCGGACAAACAATGGACTTAATTAATACACAGCCAAAACACCGGACACACAACGGACAAACAATGGACATGATTAATACACAGCCCACATGTTGGACACACACCGGACAAACAATGGACATTTTTAATACACAGCCCACACATTGGACACACACCGGACAAACAATGGACATGATTAATACACAGCCCACACATTGGACACACACCGGACAAACAATGGACATAATTAATACACAGTCCACACATTGGACACACACCGGACAAAAACAGACCATGATGCACACGGCCGACATTAGGCACATTACGGACGATAAGAGCAGGGAAGTGGTGTTAGAGAATGAATGAGGAATTTTCAACGGCGTGATGTAATGACGTAATGCGAGCTGGCTCTCCTATTGGCTGAAAATGGTATGAATTCCGTATGAATCGTACGAACCAGAAACCTTCAAATAATCGTTCAATATATGCATTAAAATTGTAGATATTGTAACTATAACATTAAACAATTCGTAAACTTGACTTGCTTTCGTACTAATGTATTGCTTCTCCATAGCGTTTCTGGAAGTTTGATCAATGGATTCCTCAGATCAAAAGTACTTGCCATGAGCGTCATGTCAGCGGAAACAGTTTACGACTATATAGATGTCTTTAAAAAGCAATTCTATCGCTTGACAACAGTGCAGGTAATAGCTATAAAGCTTTAACGTTTTTGATCTCTGTCACGCAAGCACACGCGCAAAGAATCACTCAATCTTAATGATTATCTGTGTGATTTTCTCAGAAAGAAGCCTTTATGGAGCTGGTCAGAAAAAAGATTGGTGATATTATGCCGAGAGACGAGGATGAAGTCATTGCTCTAGGTCCCTTTGTCATGTACTTGAAAGACGAGGAAATCAAGAACCTGACCCCAGAGGCTGCCCAAGAAGCTGTCTTGCAATTAATCAGTAGTCGCTTGGAAGAGATTCCAAAAAGCGTTAAGTCGACACTACTGAAGAAACTGATGCAGCTTAAGGTGAGATCCTTGAAAGAAGCCACGCACAAACAGCGCTAGTCTTGTCAAGCTCAATGAGCTAAGACACGTACAAACAGCGCAAGTCTTGTCACGCTCAATGAGCTAAGCCACGTACAAACAGCGCAAGTCTTGTCACGCTCAATGAGCTAAGCCATGTACAAACAGCGCTAGTCTTGTCGAGCTCGATGAGCTAAGCCACGTACAAACAGCGCTAGTCTTGTCACGCTCAATAAGCTAAGCCACATACAAACAGCGCAGGTCTTGTCACGCTCAATGAGCTAAGCCACGTACAAACAGCGCTAGTCTTGTCGAGCTCGATGAGCTAAGCCACGTACAAATAGCGCTAGTCTTGTCACGATATGAGCTAAGCCACGTACAAATAGCGCTAGTCTTGTCACGATATGAGCTAAGCCACGTACAAATAGCGCTAGTCTTGTCACGATATGAGCTAAGCCATGTACAAACAGCGCTAGTCTTGTCACGATATGAGCTAAGCCATGTACAAACAGCGCTAGTCTTGTCACGCTCAATGGGCTAAGCCACGTACAAACAGCGCTAGTCTTGTTGTCATGCGCAACAGAGTAGTCATGCTTTATGAGTTAAGACCAAACAGCGACAGAGTCGTCATATTCGAGAAATACAAAAGGCAACCTGAAACGCTTCACAACCGCAATCATATTATGCTAAACAATGCCGTGAGTGTCGGCCTCCCCAGCAGCAACATTTTAAACATCATCACAGTCTCATAAAATATGGTATACAAACAGCACACAATTGCTGGGCCAACGCTGGCTTTTATGGCATAAAAGTCATCACGCATTTAAGCTATGTCGAGCACTCCCCACCATCCCCCCCCCCAGGCTAACTTTAACTTGCATTTCTTCTGTCTAGGGTAAGGCACGTGCCTTGGGCCGCGACATGGCATTGCGTGACTTGACAGACGACGACGTGCGTGAGTGTGCAGCTGTCATGGTCGACATCAAGCCTGATGAGATCGACCAATTACCTGAGCAGTATATCAAAGGCATTGTGGAGGCGATGGCTGAGTTGGCGCACAAACTTTCCGCCCAACAGAAGCAGCGATTGCTCCAAAGATACAAGCAGGCCATTAGGTGAGATATTGGGGGGGGGGGGGGGGGGGGGCACGACACAGAAACATGAAGAAAATATCGAGGGTCACAGTCACGCCCCTACTGGTTTTTACTTATAATTCTTGAAAATATTGGGGGGACTTGCCCCTGGAAACAGACAGGTTTCCAAAAATAATGAAGCAATGTATAACATGCCTGGCATCTATGCATCAAGTGCAGTTTTAGAGCAGAGAGCGGAAATAGTTGAAATAAAGATTTTACTGGAAAACCGGATCCGACTTCTCTTTTCGTTATTTAATGTGTTACTTTAGGATTTAGGAATAAAACCAAGTAACTTTTCTTGCTCTATTTATTTCCGTACTTCGAATCCATTGCTATTAAAAGAACCAGTTAGATGCCGTTGTGAGTGCCTGTTGTCTAATAAACACTATTTGTCTTTTTCATCACACAGGGGCGATGGCGATCTCCAGGATGCTTTTACACGCTTGACAAAAGACGATGTTGACACTCTTGGAGGGATACTAGAGGCTGCGTCCGTTGCTGATCTTCAAAAAATTCCAAATGTACGTATATAATTATGTCTCTCGATTAACCTTACTATGTAACTTTCATTTTATACTGCACGTGGGAATCCATGTGTCGGAGCCCGCATTGCTTTATGGGTGACCTGTTTTCATTTCATTCCTGACGTCAAATCATATTGATTATCCTCGGGTCCCAGGGAGACATGGTCAAGGCATAGAAGGGGGGAGGAGGGGTGTTGGCTCAATAAAATAATCGTATTTGTTCTTTTATAATATTGGTGTGTGCCTTTGTACTAACTGACCTGCTGTAGACCTGACAGATGGTTTAAGTTGGTGTAACAGTGTCGTAGCAGACCCCGAAATATTGGGGGGGGGGGGGGCACAAAAACATAAAAAAATATTTAGGGGCACGGCCACGCCCCTACTGGCAATTTCCTTATAATTTTTGAAAATATTAGGGGGGGTACGTGCCCCCAGTGCCTCGCCCCCATGCTACGAACCTGTCTAAACATAGGATACCATCTGTCCCTCACCTCAATCAAAATAAATATGACAATGTTTTTTTTTTTACAGCAAATTGTCAAAGGCTTGTCGGATGTGTTTGGGCAAATGCAATTTGACAAAGAGAAGGCAGGGGTCATTTGGAGCAAAATGGAGAGCGCGTCAAGACGGAAAAAGCGAAATGCGGGTAAAGAAAATTAATAGACCAACATATCCGATCTCAAGCTTTTATCATGCCATCCTAATCCGGATCTAAGGCCACGCTACAAGTCTCGCCTACGCACGCTTAACATACTCCGTGTCCTATTGGCATGAATTCAAAGATCTATGCTTCATGTATAAGGCAGCAATCTCCGGTGAATACGACCTTCCATTAGCAGATTTTGCTACTTTTAACCGTGGCGCACCAGGGGCGCCTCTTCGCTCAATCTCTGCCGCCGCCGCTTCAGGACATCACTTTTCAGAGACTCTTTTTTTTAACAGAGTTGTAACACTTTGGAATAATCTACCTCTCAATGTTAAACAGTCACCTACCTTTATCTGCCCTCATTGCAGATCGCTGAACATTGAATGTTGGTGGCTTTTATGCTTTGTTACTTTATGTGTATTGATCTTTATCTTATTTTTCTTGTTAGTTCTGTAATATTAGTAATGTCCTGTCACGTGTAGTGTGTCGGGGTTTGCCTCGCCGCGACCTCGCGTCCGTTAGCAGCCCCTTCGTTACGTCGTGACGGAGGCTTCTAAATAAATAAATTAATTAATTTAACATTAGCAATACTGTATACATACGGAATGATTTGGAGCGAATGTGAATGAGATTTCAGTCGTCATTTTGATAAACGTGATAGTAGTGATAAAGTAATTCCATGATGATGATGATTATTGTTATGGTGATGATGGTAAGGCGATGAAGACAAAGATCTTTGATGACATTGGGTGGTAGATAATGCGATTATGATGATATGACAATGATGATGTTGATGATGATAATGATGATGATTATGATAATGATGATGAAAATGATGGTGATTATCAATAGAAATAATGACGGCGAGTAGACGAAAGATTGTCTCGTTTTTTTCTGTAGACATGTCCTCCAGGAGTGGCGCAGACTTGATCGCTATGGGAAGTATGCTGGTGGCGTTGAGCAAAGAAGAAATAGCCACCGTATCGACTGCGGCTTTTGACGAGGCCGCTGGTGTGATTGGAGCCCAAAAAGGATTCAGCGCCGAACAACTCACATCCTGGGCGGCTAAAGCAAAGCAGGTGTGACATAATTAACAACCACTCCAATTATCATATCTATCGCATCATTATTAGCATCACTCATATGCCCCCCTTCTTCTTTATTACAGGCGTGGAATAGCCCGTCCAGTTTCACCGCTGAACAGCTTGGCAGACTTGGCATCATGGTGGCGGGATTCACCCCGGAAGAACTGGGAACCATGCTGCTTAGAGCCAATGACGTCGTCGAGAGCTTAGGGTCCCTGAGGCTGGAGGGAAGTAACGGCGAGCCTGGTTACACAGCCAGCCACGTGAGTTAAATGCTTTTGTGCGATTTAGCACAATTGTCAGAGATATTTTGATGACACGAAGCTTTTTTAATATACCCTTTTCATGGAAAGCTTCATGAAATAAATTATATGTAAACGCTATCGAGGATTTGAAACGCGTATCAGCAAGCAGCATTAATTAATTTAGCGAACCAAAGACAAGCACTTGACACACCATATTGAAGTTATCAAGCACGCGGGCGATGTCCCGGGAACTGTAAGATTTGTGGCGGGAGAATCATTGGCGGGAAAAACAGTTGCGCCTGCTATACCAAGATAAAGCGCATACTACATCCCTGGAAAAAAGCTATACGTATGACTCCGTAGGTACTGTGAAAACAATAAGTACATTTGAGTGTTTTCTCGTGTTGTTGTAGCTTTCGAAAGCACTTGCGCAGGTCGTCAAGCTTAAGGGAAAGGCCATCAGTGCCTTCGAAGGAGATGACCTCATTGCGCTGAAGAACTTCTCCCTGGGAATGACGCCATCTGATATAGAGTCCATCAGCACCGCCGCATTTGGGTATGTTTTCTTCTTTTTTTTTCTTCCCTTAGCCCTTCCCAACACACTCCCAGTGTTTATCCTCATAATATCAATGCTTATTTCAGATCTGCTGGTGGATCCCTTGGCGATATCTCAGGATGGTCAGCGGACCATCAGCGCGCACTCAAGTCGCGATTTGTGGCTGTTTATGGATCAGTAGACACCTGGACGACAGCAGAGGTCAGGGACACTGGTGCGGCCATCGGTAAGATCCTCCAAACACTCACCAGTCGGATCAATCGGATGTACTAGTTTGGAATTGTCTCCAGAGAAATATTGGGGTTAGAAGAACAACCAAAAAAGACTAACGACAAACAAAACATTATTATAAAGCGTTTTAGTATAAATCCACTCACATACTTTCACCTGATCAGGAATCTCGCAATTTGATTGCCTCCCGTACTCACTATCTGAGAATTATTAAAATCGTCATTTTTTGGAGGTAGTATGTGAGTGGATTTATACTCGTTACGCGCGTTCTCGTTTTTTATGAGAAAAGGCTTCGCGCCTCGTTGACTATCTATTGACTCTAAAAAACTCGAACAACTCAGGCGCGGGCCACTCCCATGCCAGCTAGAGGACCAACCTAATTATGTTAGGCTCCCGTCAATGAAATTTGTCTCACATTTGCTGTCATTGCTATGTATAGAAATCCTAAACCAGGGGTGCACGTGATGGTATCTCTCTGTCTGCTTTTGTGTAGTGTACAGTTTCTGCTCATGAACAGCTTTATCATTTCCCGAGAGTGTCCGCTAACGGTAAAGTTTACTGTATGTACTGGGTTAAAAGGATATAATATTATCACATATTTGCACATCATATTTTTTTTTAGTTTTCCGTGGGGTTCGAAACTCTAATCACTCAAAATTCTAGGGAAATAATGCTAAAAACCATACACAAGCGATTCCATTCAATTCATAAAGCGATGTGGATTCCAAGCTAGCTTGCGTCTATTGTCTTTATGGACAAGTGGTTAGTTAGGTGAGTACCTCCCGTTTTAGACAAGATTTCTCTTTTCTCTTCTCAGGTGGGTTGACGGCAAGCGAGTTACAGGCTCTGTCTGCCGACCACGTGTCGATGATAAAGCCAACAGCCATTGCTGAAATGCCCGCCAATCTTTTCAAGGTAATAAAATAAAGGAGCATCCTATCGTTCGTTCAGTTTGGGATTTTCTGTGATGTCACAACTCTTACTAGCCACTGGAAACCCGATCAGAATGCCAGGGTAGACGATCGGAAAACACGCTCAATTCCTCTCTTCCCCCGTTCCGACTCTCTTGTAGAAAGCTTTCTACATACATAAACACCGTTACCCCATTTTAACACTTGAACACCAATTCTATAAAAAGAAACTTTGCAAAGGACAGCCTTTTTCATCTAAAATCCCGAAATTGTCCTTCCACTTCAGGCTCGTAGCCAAGATTTTGAGCGGGGTGGTTCGTTTTTTCCATTTTAGCGGACCAAATTTCTCGCCTTATTACATTAGGCATGTTATTAATAGGGTACTTTTTAACATATTAGCGATAATAATAAAGATAATTATTATAAAAAAGATTTTTATATTGATTTTAAAGACATATTGATGTCTCCAGCCAAACGTTATATATTTGTGTTTGCTCTGAGCGGACCTTCAAGCCGGGTGAGAGGGTCCGTCCGAACCCCCCCCCCCCCCCCCCTGGCTACGGGCCTGCGCTTACGAAAGATATTTCACTAGCGTGACGAGGGAGCTGGTGATGCTTTGATATTTCTTACCGCGCGTTCTGTGCGTAGAAAAAAGTGTAGGTACCCCCCCCCCCCCGGGCTGCCAAACCGCTGTGTTTATTTTACGACACTTCCATGTCTCTACACCTTATCCCCCCTTAGTAAATTCTGCCTTGTACTCCTTCTAGGAATTCAGCACGGAGCAACTCACGGCCCTTGACTCAAGCCAAGCGGATTTTGTAACCATGGCCCAAATGGATGCTCTGCCCGCAGACAAGAAAGGTATCCTGAACAAGAAGAAAGGAAGTGTCAACACTCCAGGGTCGGGTAAGTCCAGCATTTCTAACTTAGGGTGATGGATACCATTATGCGCGCAGGGTATTATGGGGCAGTAAGAGCATAGGACAGATTTGTCGCCTCGTTTCCAGGCCCATGTGTGATACAGTAAACACCTGCGTATAAGAAACCTAGAATTTTCAAGATCGGGACAAATAGGTTCTTAAGATTCGGGATGTGTTGGGCTTTTTAGAAATTAGTTTTTGCCGTACAACGGACCTTTCTAGCCCGCTTCCCGCCATCTTCTACAGACCTAAATTTAGAACGGGGGCGTGTCTCATAATTTGCCGCTAACAACTAACCGTCTCCTATTCCTCCCAAGCTGGTGGTGCTAATAATGAAAATTCATTCTGTAGGTTCTAATTCTCTAGGGTCTTAATGTGCGTGTTAAGACTTATTATCACACATTTATTATAAGAGCAAAATATCCACATTGTAGAAAATACCTTTATTTCAAATATATTTAATATTTATTTCAAACAACTGTTTGTCTATGTACCTGTCTGCTGTCTATGTATCTTTCCCCTTGCCTGCCACTTCTCTCCCCCCACTGTCTGCCTTTTCTCCTCTCGAAGCGCGTTACCAGGCCTCCCAGTCTAAGATGCGTCCACCCCCCCCCCCCCCCCCCTCAACTGCGCCGCTTCCCTGTCTTTCGGTTCTTCTATCTTTATTATATCGTTCCGTTGAGTACACCGTTCCTCACGCTTTTGCTTGATTCCATTCCAGGTGCAATGATATCGACTGCACCTCAGTCGGTGGTCGCGCTGGTACTGGCGTATTTTAGTGCTGTTTACGCGGCATAGAGTACGTCCCTCACAACAAGCTTTACAGTCCTCTGAAGTTTGACGAATAATGCACGCTACGCTTTGACGCAAGTTTTTTTTTATCACTCTTTATTTCTCTTTTTAACATTCCATTAAACAATTCACATTAAACATTGCAACTTACAGTCTATTACATTACTTTACAGATACATTACACTTTCTTCTTCCCTTTCACAAGAGGCCAGTTTCTCCCACTTTTTCAAGTGGGTTATTACATTATTTTTCTGTTTACTGATATGACTTTCAATTTTGTGCACTCTATAAACTAGTGATCTGAAAAATTGAACATTTGGAAGTATTTTCTTTTTTCTTCAAAAGTATATGCATTGCTTTGCTATAAGTATTAGATGGTTAATGATCATGAAATCATTTATACCAGAATCCCAGAGACCAAAAAGAATATACTGATCTGCTAACAAGAAATCATCAGAGCATAAATGACACTGTTCCATCCATTTTATGACTTCAAGCCAAAAAAGGCGCACATATTTACAGAGGCAAAAAAGGTGTTCTAGAGTCTCGTCTTCAGCTTCGCAAAAAAAACAGACGGGCGAGTTCACAATACCGATCTTAAATAACTTCTTATTAGTGAAGAGAATACAATGTAAAATCTTGAACTGAAACGCACGTGAATATGTATCTATCGCAACACGGAAGGGCAGCATGTAAATCTCTTCCCAGTCAAAATCGTTCTCAGGATAGTCAAGATTATACCTTGTCTGTGCTGTGGGTGTTACCAGCATTTTAGAGATATTATGATTGTACACTAATTTGGCAGTAATATCTAATGCATTTATCCATTTACTGCTAAGAGATAAGGTTGGGATTGGGGCCTCTTGAAAAACAAGTAGCTCTTTAAAAACCTGACCCTTTATCATACAAGTCCACTTTTTCGGTATTGCATTTAATAGGCCAAGCCATTTGAGAAAATCACCTGACCTTAATCCTCTAGCCTCAAGGTCATTCCATGTTAATAGTTGTCCCGTGCTTTTCCATATATCTACAACTCTATGGATACCTAATTGTATATATTCCTTATAATAACAAGATTGTTTTTGAACACAAATCTCTTCATTATTCCAGATCACTTGCTCTAAAGCTTCTTTCCTTGTGTCAACTTCCTGTCTATTAAGTTTTGACCATTCCTCTAAACTCTGTAAATAAAAGAGTGGGATATTCCTTAATGGGAGTTTTAAAATATGAAATCTACAGCCTAAGATGTATGCACCGCCAACAGGAGGTAGAAAAAGGTTTAAAAACGTTTTCCAGTCAGCATTATCTTCTTCATCCAAATATCTTTTTAACGTCACCACTTTCTGAGACATTATTAAGGTTTTCAAATCTGTCACTTTAAGGCCACCATCCTTATATTCTCCAACAAGAGCCCGTCTTTTGACCTTGTCGTTCCCATTCCAAATAAACTGATATATTATGCTATTTACTTCCTTAATGAAATCCTCATGTAACGATAAAAGAAAGGCCCTATGAAGGCATTTAGGTATAACAAAAGATTTCACCACCTGTATCCGCCTCAAGAGTGTTAGATTTCTCCATTTCCAGACACAGATGGATTTTTTTAAGGATTCAAGAATGTCATCAAAATTAAACTTATATGACCGTTTTTGATCGTAGGTGAAGTAAACACCTAAAATCTTCATTGGTTTATCTAAATGTTTCACATCTATTATGAGCCTGTTAGAAACTAGTGGGTCTCCCAATTTAAGCGCTTCTAACTTATCCTTATTTACCTTTAAACCTGAGCAAACACTAAACTGCTCCAGAAGATTCATAAGAGAGTTATACGAGGCTACATCTTTAACAAAAACTGTCATATCATCTGCATACAAAGTGCACTTAATATGTTCATCCCCAATGTCAAAGCCTCTTATGTCGTCCTTGTGCCGTATATTTATTGCCAAGATCTCAAAAGTCAGAATAAACAGATATGGCGATAAAGGGTCGCCTTGACGTACACCTTTTTCTAGGTCAAGCATAGCCGAGGAAAACCCAATATTCATTATACAACTTTGGATGTTGCAGTAAAACCGCAAGTTAGGTAGTACCAGTTATTGATGTTACACAGTGCATTTTTGGGAGAAAAATCGTGTTTGAGCCACAGGTAGCCCAAGCTCTTAATTTGTCCCTTATTGATATTAAGGTAAACAATGTATTCCCAGTTCGTCTCTGTGAGCCCTCAGCATTTACAAACAGAAAGTTGATAGAGTGGTTTTCATTAACCCGTGAAACAGTGATAGTCAAAGGGTAAAAGTCAGAAAACACAAAAGAAAACTATAGGATCAGATCTCAATCAAGTGTAATACGCTAAAAAGTGTATGCAGTTCACAGGTTAATTAAAATAATTCAAAGGGTCTGATAAGGAAAGCAATAGGCGGCAAGGCATGCTTTTTTTCAGTGGCTCTTCCATTTGAGGGTATAGATCTCATAAATCACCCTATGGAAAACTCTTGGACCTGCATCCCCTGTGAATACATAAACATATTAAAAACAGGGCCGTAGAAGGTGGGTGGGGCACTGGGGGCACGTGCCCCAATATTATCTTGTTTCTGTACTGTGCCCCCCTCCCCAATATTTTCGAGGCCTGCCACGGTACTGAAAAATTAAAAAAAAATATATTTAATTATAAGAATAAAAAAAGTAAGACACTGCAAATATCTTTTTGCTTTTAATTATAAAGAAAGGCAAATTGAAATCTAAAGTCAGTCAACAATTGTTTTGGCTAACTTACAGCTGATTAAAGGTACAGCTCAAACACAATTTCTATTCAAGTATCTTGGCACACAAAAAAACAGCAGTCATAGACAATTGCAATTAATTACCATTCTTGTCCAAATACTATCCTTTCTGCAAGCTCATATAAATTACTATAACCTCTTGTTACTTTGTGAATCTTGGAGAGAAAGAATAGCAAAAGGGCTAGACGAAATGTACAGTTATGTTGACATAGATTCGCCTTTATCCTACTTTAAGTTATGTACACTCATTCTAAGGCATGTTTAATACAAGTACAATAAACTGCATCAGCTGAAGCAATAATACCAATAATTCATCATTGAGTGAATATATATTGGTTTCTGTATATTTGAAACATTTTCAACAGTCAATTTAAAACACATCCTATCAGCAATTCTGCAAACAATTCCTATCAGAAATTCTGCAAACAATTCCAATCAGAAATTCTGCATACAACACTTAGAATTACCTTCATCTTTCAAATATTACAAAGAGCAGATATACTGACCTCACATACATACGCCAAACAAGCTTGTATAAACCCTAGAAATTATTTTCTATATGTCCCATACTTTTGATATTTCCCCCTCCCCCTAATATTTTAATTCCCCATTCCCATTACTATCATTTTGTAAAATTAGTAAGCAAAAAAAAAAAAAAAAAAACTTTAAAAAGGAAACAAATCAATTAATCAATTGGTGGGAATAAGCCCACAATAGCTTGATAATTAGTGTGGTCACAATTCAAAACAGTGGTTTGCATGTTTTTATCATAAGTAACATTTAAGGTAATATAAAAACGATGAAATAAGAAATATCTAGAAGCCTAAAACATACAATTCCTTTGTAACAATATTCCCTTTTGAAAACATTCTTAAGCACACTTTGAAAATATCTACAGTAATATTGCCAAACCCACAGGAATTTATCTAAATACATTCCTTTATGGTTTAATCCTTGTCTAAGAGTAACAAAAAATAGTACCCCTTGTCTAAGAGTAACAAAAAATAGTACCCATAAACTGACTGAACCTGTAATTCAAGTAGAACCTGTTTTACACTGTCTATACCATGGAATCCCACCAATACGAAGAAGACTGCCAAAGGAATTTAGTCAAACAGGATAAACCTGTTTACTATGAGGAGCCCAATCCAGTTGTGCCACACTGTGGCTGAGTACAGCAGGTATACAATATACAAGTGCATTTTAATTTATCTAGTAGTGCGAGGCGGGGTGTTAGAGCTTCTGAATCTTCTCTGCTAACACCACAGGGTTGTCCTTGAGGATCTTAGCTTTGCCCTCAGCTTTGTAGTCAAATGTACAATCATGCTTGTCAGAATATCTGTGAAGACCACAATAGACGTTGCCACACCTGCATTCAAATCCTTAAACAGAAAATACCAGATTAGCACCTGAAAAATGATATTTCGATCTTCATCTTTATCAAAGTCCCCTCCCCCAACTTGAAAACACCACTATTTTTTAAGCAAGGGCATAAACCACTCTTCTTCCAAACTCAAGAATCCTTGTTCCATCTTTCTGTTGTTAGAAGGGATCATCAATGTGTGACCCAGATATTTGCAAAGTACTGCTTTTTTTTTAAATTGAAATTGTGAATCGATTGCCCCTATGTGGCTTCAATAAAATACTAGTAGCACGTCAGTGGTTGATTTATCTAATCTGCCAGTTAATCCTCTAATCTACCAGTTAATACTAAACATGATAAAGTACACAGTGCACTCTGTTAAACCATGCCCTGAAGGAAAACAGTTTTAGTCAGTAGGGGGTTTGATCTCTACATGGTAGTTTGGTCATTTTGAGGTGGAGGTGAAATAGCAAGGTTTCTCTTATGTAGTAATATATTTTTTTACAATGTTAACATAAAAAACATAACATAAGAATTAGAAAACAAATTACCTGTCAGTCCCACTTTTTTCCTACACATGAAACATCGGTTTCTTTTGATTTTCCCCTTGTCTTTGCCGATATCGGATGAACCTGCCTCAACCATAGAACTGGGTTGTCGGTCCTCTATGCTTTCCTCACTGCTTAAGGAGGTAGTGCTTGAAGCAGTTGCTACAGCTGTAGCCATGGGAACAGGTGCAGCAGCTGTAGCTAAGGATCCATCTGTCATCATACTTGAGCAGGAACCTAATGACACAAGCATGAATGATTAACAATACAAAAATTCTGGCTTTGTACTCATTGTATTTGGATTTTTATCAGATGTAAAACGAAGAGCAAGCAGTCATGGATACCCTCATTACTGTCAAAACGATTGGCGACAGGCTCAACAGAATGGTCTGTGCTGCTCTTGTTATATGGTACATGTCAGACCTCGACAGCCAAGAGCTGACAACCATATCATTTCAGAGCTACAGTAGTAGAAGGACATGTTCAGTTTTGATGAAGACCACTCTTGAATAGTTCACAGGCAGCTTTTGGGAACAAATTGAGACACCAATAGGATACAAATCCTAACAATAGGCCTAAACTACCAATTACCACTGCCCAATTGGCCAATGACCTATGTATTGATTGAAGTGCAGGCTTAAGAGTAAAAATGTGGGGCTAAATAACATAGATTGTATGAAACAAAAATCAAATTGGTTGGAGGGGGAAGGGGAAACACAGGTATTTATCTAGGAGCTTATTCCAAGGGCAGTGGCAGCCATTCTGTGTCTATATGGCACACCATACCTTGTATACTCGCTTGGATACCAGTGTTAGCCGTAGGGGATGACTGCTTTCTCCTTAGTACATCCTTCCAGCATTTGGAGCACATCCCATCAGTTGCAGAGTTACCATAAAAGCCACACCCATTGCGGCACAAAGTGGGCTGTTGTGTTTGATTAGTCTCTCTTTCCATACTTAACAACCTGTTGGAAGAAAGAATAAGTAAACCAATTAACATAATTCCATAATGACCAATAGCTCGCCATCTTTTAAACTTTGCAACTTCAAGGAATTATAGCATAGGGTGGTAAAGCAGTCCATACTATTAAACTAGTGTACAACTCTTCTACTAGAAATATCCACAAGGCAACACTGTATGGTGCAAAAGGGTTACCTGCTACAAGTTTCTTGGAGTTTTCATTAGTCATGACCTGTCTTGGAATAATCATGTAGAACACGTGCTCAGTAAGGCAAATAAGCGCCTGTACGCGTTAAGACTTCTCAAAAAGGCTGGCTTATCAGTACATGATTTGTGTACTATTTATTGCGCGCTCATAAGGTCTGTACTCTAGTATGCGTCGCCGGTGTGGGCTGCTCTACCGGAATACCTATCTGAGCACCTGGAGTCTATACAGAAAAGAGCTTTAAAAATCATTCTAAGGCACGAATATACGAGCTATAGTAGTGCCCTTGCCTCAACGTCTCTCCAATTTTTGTCTGAGAGAAGGGATGAAGCATGTCGGAAATTTATGGCAAGAGCTAAAACTGTTGAACCCTTAAAATCTGTGGTTAATAACATGACAACTGTCCAACATGGATATAATTTGAGATCAGGAAATGAGAAAATAATAGGACCGCAAGCTAAAACTTGTAGGTTTAGAGATTTTGTGACTGTGCGCTATTGTTAGTTTCTGTGTGACGACCTCTCACTTGTAATTCAGCCATGATAGCTGCAATGGTGTAGAAATAAACATATATATAATACTACTAAACTAGTGTATGACTTTTCTAGAAATACCCACAAGGCAACACTGTATGGTGTCTATAATACTACTAAACTAGTGTACGACTCTTCTAGAAATATCCACAAGGCAACACTGTATGGTGTCTATAATACTACTGAACTAGTGTACGACTCTTCTAGAAATACCCACAAGGCAATACTGTATGGTGTCTATAATACTACTAAACTAGTGTATGACTTTTCTAGAAATACCCACAAGGCAACACTGTATGGTGTCTATAATACTACTAAACTAGTGTATGACTCTTCTAGAAATACCCACAAGGCAATACTGTATGGTGTCTATAATACTACTAAACTAGTGTATGACTCTTCTAGAAATACCCACAAGGCAACACTGTATGGTGTCTATAATACTACTAAACTAGTGTATGACTCTTCTAGAAATACCCACAAGGCAATACTGTATGGTGTCTATAATACTACTAAACTAGTGTACGACTCTACTAGAAATACCCACAAGGCAACACTGTATGGTGTCTATAATACTACTAAACTAGTGTACGACTCTACTAGAAATACCCACAAGGCAACACTGTATGGTGTCTATAATACTACTGAACTAGTGTACGACTCTTCTAGAAATACCCACAAGGCAATACTGTATGGTGTCTATAATACTACTAAACTAGTGTACGACTCTTCTAGAAATACCCACAAGGCAACACTGTATGGTGTCTATAATACTACTAAACTAGTGTACGACTCTTCTAGAAATACCCACAAGGCAACACTGTATGGTGTCTATAATACTACTAAACTAGTGTACGACTCTTCTACTAGAAATACCCACAAGGCAACACTGTATGGTGTCTATAATACTACTGAACTAGTGTACGACTCTTCTAGAAATACCCACAAGGCAATACTGTATGGTGTCTATAATACTACTAAACTAGTGTACGACTCTTCTAGAAATACCCACAAGGCAACACTGTATGGTGTCTATAATACTACTAAACTAGTGTACGACTCTTCTAGAAATACCCACAAGGCAATACTGTATGGTGTCTATAATACTACTGAACTAGTGTACGACTCTTCTAGAAATACCCACAAGGCAACACTGTATGGTGTCTATAATACTACTAAACTAGTGTACGACTCTTCTAGAAATACCCACAAGGCAATACTGTATGGTGTCTATAATACTACTAAACTAGTGTACGACTCTACTAGAAATACCCACAAGGCAACACTGTATGGTGTCTATAATACTACTGAACTAGTGTACGACTCTTCTAGAAATACCCACAAGGCAATACTGTATGGTGTCTATAATACTACTAAACTAGTGTACGACTCTTCTAGAAATACCCACAAGGCAATACTGTATGGTGTCTATAATACTACTAAACTAGTGTACGACTCTACTAGAAATACCCACAAGGCAACACTGTATGGTGTCTATAATACTACTGAACTAGTGTACGACTCTTCTAGAAATACCCACAAGGCAATACTGTATGGTGTCTATAATACTACTAAACTAGTGTACGACTCTTCTAGAAATACCCACAAGGCAACACTGTATGGTGTCTATAATACTACTAAACTAGTGTACGACTCTACTAGAAATACCCACAAGGCAACACTGTATGGTGTCTATAATACTACTAAACTAGTGTACGACTCTTCTAGAAATACCCACAAGGCAATACTGTATGGTGTCTATAATACTACTAAACTAGTGTATGACTCTTCTAGAAATACCCACAAGGCAACACTGTATGGTGTCTATAATACTACTAAACTAGTGTACGACTCTTCTAGAAATACCCACAAGGCAATACTGTATGGTGTCTATAATACTACTGAACTAGTGTATGACTCTTCTAGAAATACCCACAAGGCAATACTGTATGGTGTCTATAATACTACTGAACTAGTGTACGACTCTTCTAGAAATACCCACAAGGCAATACTGTATGGTGTCTATAATACTACTGAACTAGTGTACGACTCTTCTAGAAATACCCACAAGGCAACACTGTATGGTGTCTATAATACTACTGAACTAGTGTACGACTCTTCTAGAAATACCCACAAGGCAACACTGTATGGTGTCTATAATACTACTAAACTAGTGTACGACTCTTCTAGAAATACCCACAAGGCAACACTGTATGGTGTCTATAATACTACTGAACTAGTGTACGACTCTTCTAGAAATACCCACAAGGCAACACTGTATGGTGTCTATAATACTACTAAACTAGTGTACGACTCTTCTAGAAATACCCACAAGGCAACACTGTATGGTGTCTATAATACTACTGAACTAGTGTACGACTCTTCTAGAAATATCCACAAGGCAACACTGTATGGTGTCTATAATACTACTAAACTAGTGTACGACTCTTCTAGAAATACCCACATGGCAACACTGTATGGTGTCTATAATACTACTAAACTAGTGTATGACTCTTCTAGAAATACCCACAAGGCAACACTGTATGGTGTCTATAATACTACTGAACTAGTGTACGACTCTTCTAGAAATACCCACAAGGCAATACTGTATGGTGTCTATAATACTACTGAACTAGTGTACGACTCTTCTAGAAATACCCACAAGGCAACACTGTATGGTGTCTATAATACTACTGAACTAGTGTACGACTCTTCTAGAAATACCCACAAGGCAACACTGTATGGTGTCTATAACACTACTAAACTAGTGTACGACTCTTTTAGAAATACCCACATGGCAACACTGTATGGTGTCTATAATACTACTAAACTAGTGTACGACTCTTCTACTAGAAATACCCACAAGGCAACACTGTATGGTGTCTATAATACTACTGAACTAGTGTACGACTCTTCTAGAAATACCCACAAGGCAACACTGTATGGTGTCTATAATACTACTAAACTAGTGTACGACTCTTCTAGAAATACCCACAAGGCAACACTGTATGGTGTCTATAATACTACTAAACTAGTGTATGACTCTTCTAGAAATACCCACAAGGCAATACTGTATGGTGTCTATAATACTACTGAACTAGTGTATGACTCTTCTAGAAATACCCACAAGGCAACACTGTATGGTGTCTATAATACTACTGAACTAGTGTATGACTCTTCTAGAAATACCCACAAGGCAACACTGTATGGTGTCTATAATACTACTAAACTAGTGTATGACTCTTCTAGAAATATCCACAAGGCAACACTGTATGGTGTCTATAATACTACTAAACTAGTGTACGACTCTACTAGAAATACCCACAAGGCAATACTGTATGGTGTCTATAATACTACTGAACTAGTGTACGACTCTTCTAGAAATACCCACAAGGCAACACTGTATGGTGTCTATAATACTACTAAACTAGTGTACGACTCTTCTAGAAATACCCACAAGGCAACACTGTATGGTGTCTATAATACTACTAAACTAGTGTACGACTCTACTAGAAATATCCACAAGGCAACACTGTATGGTGTCTATAATACTACTAAACTAGTGTACGACTCTTCTAGAAATACCCACAAGGCAACACTGTATGGTGTCTATAATACTACTAAACTAGTGTATGACTCTTCTAGAAATACCCACAAGGCAACACTGTATGGTGTCTATAATACTACTAAACTAGTGTACGACTCTTCTACTAGAAATACCCACAAGGCAACACTGTATAGTGTCTATAATACTACTAAACTAGTGTACGACTCTTCTAGAAATACCCACAAGGCAACACTGTATGGTGTCTATAATACTACTGAACTAGTGTATGACTCTTCTAGAAATACCCACAAGGCAACACTGTATGGTGTCTATAATACTACTAAACTAGTGTATGACTCTTCTAGAAATACCCACAAGGCAATACTGTATGGTGTCTATAATACTACTAAACTAGTGTATGACTCTTCTAGAAATACCCACAAGGCAATACTGTATGGTGTCTATAATACTACTAAACTAGTGTACGACTCTTCTAGAAATACCCACAAGGCAACACTGTATGGTGTCTATAATACTACTGAACTAGTGTACGACTCTTCTAGAAATACCCACAAGGCAACACTGTATGGTGTCTATAATACTACTAAACTAGTGTATGACTCTTCTAGAAATACCCACAAGGCAACACTGTATGGTGTCTATAATACTACTAAACTAGTGTACGACTCTTCTAGAAATACCCACAAGGCAACACTGTATGGTGTCTATAATACTACTAAACTAGTGTACGACTCTTCTAGAAATATCCACAAGGCAACACTGTATGGTGTCTATAATACTACTGAACTAGTGTATGACTTTTCTAGAAATACCCACAAGACAACACTGTATGGTGTCTATAATACTACTGAACTAGTGTACGACTCTTCTAGAAATACCCACAAGGCAACACTGTATGGTGTCTATAATACTACTGAACTAGTGTATGACTCTTCTAGAAATACCCACAAGGCAATACTGTATGGTGTCTATAATACTACTGAACTAGTGTATGACTTTTCTAGAAATACCCACAAGACAACACTGTATGGTGTCTATAATACTACTGAACTAGTGTACGACTCTTCTAGAAATACCCACAAGGCAACACTGTATGGTGTCTATAATACTACTGAACTAGTGTATGACTCTTCTAGAAATACCCACAAGGCAATACTGTATGGTGTCTATAATACTACTAAACTAGTGTATGACTTTTCTAGAAATACCCACAAGGCAACACTGTATGGTGTCTATAATACTACTAAACTAGTGTATGACTCTTCTAGAAATACCCACAAGGCAATACTGTATGGTGTCTATAATACTACTAAACTAGTGTATGACTCTTCTAGAAATACCCACAAGACAATACTGTATGGTGTCTATAATACTACTAAACTAGTGTATGACTTTTCTAGAAATACCCACAAGGCAACACTGTATGGTGTCTATAATACTACTAAACTAGTGTACGACTCTTCTAGAAATACCCACAAGGCAATACTGTATGGTGTCTATAATACTACTAAACTAGTGTACGACTCTTCTAGAAATATCCACAAGGCAACACTGTATGGTGTCTATAATACTACTAAACTAGTGTACGACTCTTCTAGAAATACCCACAAGGCAACACTGTATGGTGTCTATAATACTACTGAACTAGTGTATGACTTTTCTAGAAATACCCACAAGGCAACACTGTATGGTGTCTATAATACTACTAAACTAGTGTACGACTCTTCTAGAAATACCCACAAGGCAACACTGTATGGTGTCTATAATACTACTGAACTAGTGTATGACTTTTCTAGAAATACCCACAAGGCAACACTGTATGGTGTCTATAATACTACTAAACTAGTGTACGACTCTTCTAGAAATACCCACAAGGCAACACTGTATGGTGTCTATAATACTACTGAACTAGTGTATGACTTTTCTAGAAATACCCACAAGGCAACACTGTATGGTGTCTATAATACTACTGAACTAGTGTACGACTCTTCTAGAAATACCCACAAGGCAATACTGTATGGTGTCTATAATACTACTAAACTAGTGTACGACTCTTCTAGAAATATCCACAAGGCAACACTGTATGGTGTCTATAATACTACTAAACTAGTGTACGACTCTTCTAGAAATACCCACAAGGCAACACTGTATGGTGTCTATAATACTACTAAACTAGTGTATGACTTTTCTAGAAATACCCACAAGGCAACACTGTATGGTGTCTATAATACTACTGAACTAGTGTACAACTCTTCTACTAGAAATACCCACAAGGCAACACTGTATGGTGTCTATAATACTACTGAACTAGTGTACGACTCTTCTAGAAATACCCACAAGGCAACACTGTATGGTGTCTATAATACTACTGAACTAGTGTATGACTCTTCTAGAAATATCCACAAGGCAACACTGTATGGTGTCTATAATACTACTAAACTAGTGTACGACTCTTCTAGAAATATCCACAAGGCAACACTGTATGGTGTCTATAATACTACTGAACTAGTGTATGACTCTTCTAGAAATATCCACAAGGCAACACTGTATGGTGTCTATAATACTACTAAACTAGTGTACGACTCTTCTAGAAATACCCACAAGGCAACACTGTATGGTGTCTATAATACTACTGAACTAGTGTATGACTCTTCTAGAAATATCCACAAGGCAACACTGTATGGTGTCTATAATACTACTAAACTAGTGTACGACTCTTCTAGAAATACCCACAAGGCAACACTGTATGGTGTCTATAATACTACTAAACTAGTGTACGACTCTTCTAGAAATACCCACAAGGCAACACTGTATGGTGTCTATAATACTACTGAACTAGTGTATGACTCTTCTAGAAATACCCACAAGGCAATACTGTATGGTGTCTATAATACTACTGAACTAGTGTACGACTCTTCTAGAAATACCCACAAGGCAACACTGTATGGTGTCTATAATACTACTAAACTAGTGTATGACTCTTCTAGAAATACCCACAAGGCAATACTGTATGGTGTCTATAATACTACTGAACTAGTGTACGACTCTTCTAGAAATACCCACAAGGCAACACTGTATGGTGTCTATAATACTACTAAACTAGTGTATGACTCTTCTAGAAATACCCACAAGGCAACACTGTATGGTGTCTATAATACTACTGAACTAGTGTACGACTCTTCTAGAAATACCCACAAGGCAACACTGTATGGTGTCTATAATACTACTAAACTAGTGTATGACTCTTCTAGAAATACCCACAAGGCAACACTGTATGGTGTCTATAATACTACTGAACTAGTGTACGACTCTTCTAGAAATACCCACAAGGCAATACTGTATGGTGTCTATAATACTACTGAACTAGTGTACGACTCTTCTAGAAATACCCACAAGGCAACACTGTATGGTGTCTATAATACTACTAAACTAGTGTACGACTCTTCTAGAAATACCCACAAGGCAACACTGTATGGTGTCTATAATACTACTGAACTAGTGTATGACTCTTCTAGAAATACCCACAAGGCAACACTGTATGGTGTCTATAATACTACTGAACTAGTGTACGACTCTTCTAGAAATACCCACAAGGCAACACTGTATGGTGTCTATAATACTACTAAACTAGTGTATGACTCTTCTAGAAATACCCACAAGGCAACACTGTATGGTGTCTATAATACTACTGAACTAGTGTACGACTCTTCTAGAAATACCCACAAGGCAACACTGTATGGTGTCTATAATACTACTAAACTAGTGTATGACTCTTCTAGAAATACCCACAAGGCAACACTGTATGGTGTCTATAATACTACTGAACTAGTGTACGACTCTTCTAGAAATACCCACAAGGCAACACTGTATGGTGTCTATAATACTACTAAACTAGTGTATGACTCTTCTAGAAATACCCACAAGGCAACACTGTATGGTGTCTATAATACTACTGAACTAGTGTACGACTCTTCTAGAAATACCCACAAGGCAATACTGTATGGTGTCTATAATACTACTGAACTAGTGTACGACTCTTCTAGAAATACCCACAAGGCAACACTGTATGGTGTCTATAATACTACTAAACTAGTGTACGACTCTTCTAGAAATACCCACAAGGCAACACTGTATGGTGTCTATAATACTACTGAACTAGTGTATGACTCTTCTAGAAATACCCACAAGGCAACACTGTATGGTGTCTATAATACTACTGAACTAGTGTACAACTCTTCTAGAAATACCCACAAGGCAACACTGTATGGTGTCTATAATACTACTAAACTAGTGTATGACTCTTCTAGAAATACCCACAAGGCAACACTGTATGGTGTCTATAATACTACTGAACTAGTGTATGACTCTTCTAGAAATACCCACAAGGCAATACTGTATGGTGTCTATAATACTACTGAACTAGTGTACGACTCTTCTAGAAATACCCACAAGGCAACACTGTATGGTGTCTATAATACTACTAAACTAGTGTATGACTCTTCTAGAAATACCCACAAGGCAACACTGTATGGTGTCTATAATACTACTGAACTAGTGTACGACTCTTCTAGAAATACCCACAAGGCAACACTGTATGGTGTCTATAATACTACTAAACTAGTGTATGACTCTTCTAGAAATACCCACAAGGCAATACTGTATGGTGTCTATAATACTACTGAACTAGTGTACGACTCTTCTAGAAATACCCACAAGGCAACACTGTATGGTGTCTATAATACTACTAAACTAGTGTATGACTCTTCTAGAAATACCCACAAGGCAACACTGTATGGTGTCTATAATACTACTGAACTAGTGTACGACTCTTCTAGAAATACCCACAAGGCAACACTGTATGGTGTCTATAATACTACTAAACTAGTGTATGACTCTTCTAGAAATACCCACAAGGCAACACTGTATGGTGTCTATAATACTACTGAACTAGTGTACGACTCTTCTAGAAATACCCACAAGGCAATACTGTATGGTGTCTATAATACTACTGAACTAGTGTACGACTCTTCTAGAAATACCCACAAGGCAACACTGTATGGTGTCTATAATACTACTAAACTAGTGTACGACTCTTCTAGAAATACCCACAAGGCAACACTGTATGGTGTCTATAATACTACTGAACTAGTGTACGACTCTTCTAGAAATACCCACAAGGCAATACTGTATGGTGTCTATAATACTACTAAACTAGTGTATGACTCTTCTAGAAATACCCACAAGGCAACACTGTATGGTGTCTATAATACTACTGAACTAGTGTACGACTCTTCTAGAAATACCCACAAGGCAATACTGTATGGTGTCTATAATACTACTGAACTAGTGTACGACTCTTCTAGAAATACCCACAAGGCAACACTGTATGGTGTCTATAATACTACTGAACTAGTGTATGACTCTTCTAGAAATACCCACAAGGCAACACTGTATGGTGTCTATAATACTACTGAACTAGTGTATGACTCTTCTAGAAATACCCACAAGGCAATACTGTATGGTGTCTATAATACTACTGAACTAGTGTATGACTCTTCTAGAAATACCCACAAGGCAATACTGTATGGTGTCTATAATACTACTGAACTAGTGTACGACTCTTCTAGAAATACCCACAAGGCAACACTGTATGGTGTCTATAATACTACTAAACTAGTGTACGACTTTTCTAGAAATATCCACAAGGCAACACTGTATGGTGTCTATAATACTACTGAACTAGTGTACGACTCTTCTAGAAATACCCACAAGGCAACACTGTATGGTGTCTATAATACTACTAAACTAGTGTACGACTCTTCTAGAAATACCCACAAGGCAACACTGTATGGTGTCTATAATACTACTGAACTAGTGTACGACTCTTCTAGAAATACCCACAAGGCAACACTGTATGGTGTCTATAATACTACTGAACTAGTGTACGACTCTACTAGAAATACCCACAAGGCAACACTGTATGGTGTCTATAATACTACTGAACTAGTGTATGACTTTTCTAGAAATACCCACAAGGCAATACTGTATGGTGTCTATAATACTACTAAACTAGTGTACGACTCTTCTAGAAATACCCACAAGGCAATACTGTATGGTGTCTATAATACTACTAAACTAGTGTATGACTCTTCTAGAAATACCCACAAGGCAACACTGTATGGTGTCTATAATACTACTAAACTAGTGTACGACTCTTCTAGAAATACCCACAAGGCAACACTGTATGGTGTCTATAATACTACTGAACTAGTGTACGACTCTTCTAGAAATACCCACAAGGCAACACTGTATGGTGTCTATAATACTACTAAACTAGTGTATGACTCTTCTAGAAATACCCACAAGGCAACACTGTATGGTGTCTATAATACTACTAAACTAGTGTACGACTCTTCTAGAAATACCCACAAGGCAACACTGTATGGTGTCTATAATACTACTGAACTAGTGTACGACTCTTCTAGAAATACCCACAAGGCAACACTGTATGGTGTCTATAATACTACTGAACTAGTGTACGACTCTACTAGAAATACCCACAAGGCAACACTGTATGGTGTCTATAATACTACTGAACTAGTGTATGACTTTTCTAGAAATACCCACAAGGCAATACTGTATGGTGTCTATAATACTACTAAACTAGTGTACGACTCTTCTAGAAATACCCACAAGGCAATACTGTATGGTGTCTATAATACTACTAAACTAGTGTATGACTCTTCTAGAAATACCCACAAGGCAACACTGTATGGTGTCTATAATACTACTAAACTAGTGTACGACTCTTCTAGAAATACCCACAAGGCAACACTGTATGGTGTCTATAATACTACTAAACTAGTGTATGACTTTTCTAGAAATACCCACAAGGCAATACTGTATGGTGTCTATAATACTACTGAACTAGTGTACGACTCTTCTAGAAATACCCACAAGGCAACACTGTATGGTGTCTATAATACTACTGAACTAGTGTATGACTTTTCTAGAAATACCCACAAGGCAACACTGTATGGTGTCTATAATACTACTGAACTAGTGTACGACTCTTCTAGAAATACCCACAAGGCAATACTGTATGGTGTCTATAATACTACTAAACTAGTGTATGACTTTTCTAGAAATACCCACAAGACAACACTGTATGGTGTCTATAATACTACTAAACTAGTGTATGACTCTTCTAGAAATACCCACAAGGCAACACTGTATGGTGTCTATAATACTACTAAACTAGTGTATGACTCTTCTAGAAATACCCACAAGGCAACACTGTATGGTGTCTATAATACTACTAAACTAGTGTACGACTCTTCTAGAAATACCCACAAGGCAACACTGTATGGTGTCTATAATACTACTGAACTAGTGTATGACTTTTCTAGAAATACCCACAAGGCAACACTGTATGGTGTCTATAATACTACTAAACTAGTGTACGACTCTTCTACTAGAAATACCCACAAGGCAACACTGTATGGTGTCTATAATACTACTAAACTAGTGTACGACTCTTCTAGAAATACCCACAAGGCAACACTGTATGGTGTCTATAATACTACTAAACTAGTGTACGACTCTTCTAGAAATACCCACAAGGCAACACTGTATGGTGTCTATAATACTACTGAACTAGTGTACGACTCTACTAGAAATACCCACAAGGCAACACTGTATGGTGTCTATAATACTACTAAACTAGTGTACGACTCTTCTACTAGAAATACCCACAAGGCAATACTGTATGGTGTCTATAATACTACTGAACTAGTGTATGACTCTTCTAGAAATACCCACAAGACAACACTGTATGGTGTCTATAATACTACTAAACTAGTGTATGACTCTTCTAGAAATACCCACAAGGCAACACTGTATGGTGTCTATAATACTACTGAACTAGTGTACGACTCTTCTAGAAATACCCACAAGGCAATACTGTATGGTGTCTATAATACTACTAAACTAGTGTATGACTTTTCTAGAAATACCCACAAGGCAACACTGTATGGTGTCTATAATACTACTAAACTAGTGTACGACTCTTCTACTAGAAATACCCACAAGACAACACTGTATGGTGTCTATAATACTACTAAACTAGTGTATGACTCTTCTAGAAATACCCACAAGGCAACACTGTATGGTGTCTATAATACTACTGAACTAGTGTACGACTCTACTAGAAATACCCACAAGGCAACACTGTATGGTGTCTATAATACTACTAAACTAGTGTACGACTCTTCTAGAAATATCCACAAGGCAACACTGTATGGTGTCTATAATACTACTAAACTAGTGTACGACTCTTCTAGAAATATCCACAAGGCAACACTGTATGGTGTCTATAATACCACTGAACTAGTGTATGACTTTTCTAGAAATACCCACAAGGCAACACTGTATGGTGTCTATAATACTACTAAACTAGTGTACGACTCTTCTAGAAATACCCACAAGGCAACACTGTATGGTGTCTATAATACTACTAAACTAGTGTATGACTCTTCTAGAAATACCCACAAGGCAACACTGTATGGTGTCTATAATACTACTGAACTAGTGTACGACTCTTCTAGAAATACCCACAAGGCAACACTGTATGGTGTCTATAATACTACTGAACTAGTGTATGACTTTTCTAGAAATACCCACAAGGCAACACTGTATGGTGTCTATAATACTACTGAACTAGTGTACAACTCTTCTAGAAATACCCACAAGGCAACACTGTATGGTGTCTATAATACTACTGAACTAGTGTACAACTCTTCTAGAAATACCCACAAGGCAACACTGTATGGTGTCTATAATACTACTGAACTAGTGTATGACTTTTCTAGAAATACCCACAAGGCAACACTGTATGGTGTCTATAATACTACTGAACTAGTGTACAACTCTTCTTCTAGAAATACCCACAAGGCAACACTGTATGGTGTCTATAATACTACTGAACTAGTGTACAACTCTTCTAGAAATACCCACAAGGCAACACTGTATGGTGTCTATAATACTAATAAACTAGTGTACGACTCTTCTAGAAATACCCACAAGGCAACACTGTATGGTGTCTATAATACTACTGAACTAGTGTATGACTTTTCTAGAAATACCCACAAGGCAACACTGTATGGTGTCTATAATACTACTAAACTAGTGTACGACTCTTCTACTAGAAATACCCACAAGGCAACACTGTATGGTGTCTATAATACTACTAAACTAGTGTACGACTCTTCTACTAGAAATACCCACAAGGCAACACTGTATGGTGTCTATAATACTACTGAACTAGTGTATGACTCTTCTAGAAATACCCACAAGGCAACACTGTATGGTGTCTATAATACTACTGAACTAGTGTACGACTCTTCTAGAAATACCCACAAGGCAACACTGTATGGTGTCTATAATACTACTGAACTAGTGTATGACTCTTCTAGAAATACCCACAAGGCAACACTGTATGGTGTCTATAATACTACTGAACTAGTGTATGACTCTTCTAGAAATACCCACAAGGCAACACTGTATGGTGTCTATAATACTACTAAACTAGTGTACGACTCTTCTAGAAATACCCACAAGGCAACACTGTATGGTGTCTATAATACTACTGAACTAGTGTATGACTTTTCTAGAAATACCCACAAGGCAACACTGTATGGTGTCTATAATACTACTAAACTAGTGTACGACTCTTCTACTAGAAATACCCACAAGGCAACACTGTATGGTGTCTATAATACTACTAAACTAGTGTACGACTCTACTAGAAATATCCACAAGGCAACACTGTATGGTGTCTATAATACTACTAAACTAGTGTATGACTTTTCTAGAAATACCCACAAGGCAATACTGTATGGTGTCTATAATACTACTGAACTAGTGTACGACTCTTCTAGAAATACCCACAAGGCAACACTGTATGGTGTCTATAATACTACTGAACTAGTGTACGACTCTTCTAGAAATACCCACAAGGCAATACTGTATGGTGTCTATAATACTACTAAACTAGTGTACGACTCTACTAGAAATACCCACAAGGCAACACTGTATGGTGTCTATAATACTACTAAACTAGTGTACGACTCTTCTAGAAATACCCACAAGACAACACTGTATGGTGTCTATAATACTACTAAACTAGTGTATGACTCTTCTAGAAATACCCACAAGACAATACTGTATGGTGTCTATAATACTACTAAACTAGTGTATGACTCTTCTAGAAATACCCACAAGGCAACACTGTATGGTGTCTATAATACTACTAAACTAGTGTATGACTCTTCTAGAAATACCCACAAGGCAATACTGTATGGTGTCTATAATACTACTAAACTAGTGTACGACTCTTCTAGAAATACCCACAAGGCAACACTGTATGGTGTCTATAATACTACTGAACTAGTGTACGACTCTTCTAGAAATACCCACAAGACAACACTGTATGGTGTCTATAATACTACTGAACTAGTGTACGACTTTTCTAGAAATATCCACAAGGCAACACTGTATGGTGTCTATAATACTACTGAACTAGTGTACGACTCTTCTAGAAATACCCACAAGACAACACTGTATGGTGTCTATAATACTACTAAACTAGTGTATGACTCTTCTAGAAATACCCACAAGGCAACACTGTATGGTGTCTATAATACTACTAAACTAGTGTATGACTCTTCTAGAAATACCCACAAGACAACACTGTATGGTGTCTATAATACTACTGAACTAGTGTACGACTTTTCTAGAAATATCCACAAGGCAACACTGTATGGTGTCTATAATACTACTGAACTTGTGTACGACTCTTCTAGAAATACCCACAAGGCAATACTGTATGGTGTCTATAATACTACTAAACTAGTGTATGACTCTTCTAGAAATACCCACAAGGCAACACTGTATGGTGTCTATAATACTACTAAACTAGTGTACGACTCTTCTAGAAATACCCACAAGACAACACTGTATGGTGTCTATAATACTACTAAACTAGTGTATGACTCTTCTAGAAATACCCACAAGGCAACACTGTATGGTGTCTATAATACTACTAAACTAGTGTACGACTCTACTAGAAATACCCACAAGACAACACTGTATGGTGTCTATAATACTACTAAACTAGTGTATGACTCTTCTAGAAATACCCACAAGGCAACACTGTATGGTGTCTATAATACTACTAAACTAGTGTATGACTCTTCTAGAAATACCCACAAGGCAACACTGTATGGTGTCTATAATACTACTAAACTAGTGTACGACTCTACTAGAAATACCCACAAGGCAACACTGTATGGTGTCTATAATACTACTAAACTAGTGTACGACTCTTCTAGAAATACCCACAAGGCAACACTGTATGGTGTCTATAATACTACTAAACTAGTGTACGACTCTTCTAGAAATACCCACAAGACAACACTGTATGGTGTCTATAATACTACTAAACTAGTGTATGACTCTTCTAGAAATACCCACAAGGCAACACTGTATGGTGTCTATAATACTACTAAACTAGTGTACGACTCTACTAGAAATACCCACAAGGCAACACTGTATGGTGTCTATAATACTACTAAACTAGTGTACGACTCTTCTAGAAATACCCACAAGGCAACACTGTATGGTGTCTATAATACTACTGAACTAGTGTAGGACTCTTCTAGAAATACCCACAAGGCAACACTGTATGGTGTCTATAATACTACTGAACTAGTGTACGACTCTTCTAGAAATACCCACAAGGCAACACTGTATGGTGTCTATAATACTACTGAACTAGTGTACGACTCTTCTAGAAATACCCACAAGGCAACACTGTATGGTGTCTATAATACTACTAAACTAGTGTACGACTCTTCTAGAAATACCCACAAGGCAACACTGTATGGTGTCTATAATACTACTAAACTAGTGTATGACTCTTCTAGAAATACCCACAAGGCAACACTGTATGGTGTCTATAATACTACTGAACTAGTGTACGACTCTACTAGAAATACCCACAAGGCAACACTGTATGGTGTCTATAATACTACTAAACTAGTGTATGACTCTTCTAGAAATACCCACAAGGCAACACTGTATGGTGTCTATAATACTACTGAACTAGTGTACGACTCTTCTAGAAATACCCACAAGGCAACACTGTATGGTGTCTATAATACTACTAAACTAGTGTATGACTCTTCTAGAAATACCCACAAGGCAACACTGTATGGTGTCTATAATACTACTGAACTAGTGTACGACTCTTCTAGAAATACCCACAAGGCAATACTGTATGGTGTCTATAATACTACTGAACTAGTGTACGACTCTTCTAGAAATACCCACAAGGCAACACTGTATGGTGTCTATAATACTACTAAACTAGTGTACGACTCTTCTAGAAATACCCACAAGGCAACACTGTATGGTGTCTATAATACTACTGAACTAGTGTATGACTCTTCTAGAAATACCCACAAGGCAACACTGTATGGTGTCTATAATACTACTGAACTAGTGTACAACTCTTCTAGAAATACCCACAAGGCAACACTGTATGGTGTCTATAATACTACTAAACTAGTGTATGACTCTTCTAGAAATACCCACAAGGCAACACTGTATGGTGTCTATAATACTACTGAACTAGTGTATGACTCTTCTAGAAATACCCACAAGGCAATACTGTATGGTGTCTATAATACTACTGAACTAGTGTACGACTCTTCTAGAAATACCCACAAGGCAACACTGTATGGTGTCTATAATACTACTAAACTAGTGTATGACTCTTCTAGAAATACCCACAAGGCAACACTGTATGGTGTCTATAATACTACTGAACTAGTGTACGACTCTTCTAGAAATACCCACAAGGCAACACTGTATGGTGTCTATAATACTACTAAACTAGTGTATGACTCTTCTAGAAATACCCACAAGGCAATACTGTATGGTGTCTATAATACTACTGAACTAGTGTACGACTCTTCTAGAAATACCCACAAGGCAACACTGTATGGTGTCTATAATACTACTAAACTAGTGTATGACTCTTCTAGAAATACCCACAAGGCAACACTGTATGGTGTCTATAATACTACTGAACTAGTGTACGACTCTTCTAGAAATACCCACAAGGCAACACTGTATGGTGTCTATAATACTACTAAACTAGTGTATGACTCTTCTAGAAATACCCACAAGGCAACACTGTATGGTGTCTATAATACTACTGAACTAGTGTACGACTCTTCTAGAAATACCCACAAGGCAATACTGTATGGTGTCTATAATACTACTGAACTAGTGTACGACTCTTCTAGAAATACCCACAAGGCAACACTGTATGGTGTCTATAATACTACTAAACTAGTGTACGACTCTTCTAGAAATACCCACAAGGCAACACTGTATGGTGTCTATAATACTACTGAACTAGTGTACGACTCTTCTAGAAATACCCACAAGGCAATACTGTATGGTGTCTATAATACTACTAAACTAGTGTATGACTCTTCTAGAAATACCCACAAGGCAACACTGTATGGTGTCTATAATACTACTGAACTAGTGTACGACTCTTCTAGAAATACCCACAAGGCAATACTGTATGGTGTCTATAATACTACTGAACTAGTGTACGACTCTTCTAGAAATACCCACAAGGCAACACTGTATGGTGTCTATAATACTACTGAACTAGTGTATGACTCTTCTAGAAATACCCACAAGGCAACACTGTATGGTGTCTATAATACTACTGAACTAGTGTATGACTCTTCTAGAAATACCCACAAGGCAATACTGTATGGTGTCTATAATACTACTGAACTAGTGTATGACTCTTCTAGAAATACCCACAAGGCAATACTGTATGGTGTCTATAATACTACTGAACTAGTGTACGACTCTTCTAGAAATACCCACAAGGCAACACTGTATGGTGTCTATAATACTACTAAACTAGTGTACGACTTTTCTAGAAATATCCACAAGGCAACACTGTATGGTGTCTATAATACTACTGAACTAGTGTACGACTCTTCTAGAAATACCCACAAGGCAACACTGTATGGTGTCTATAATACTACTAAACTAGTGTACGACTCTTCTAGAAATACCCACAAGGCAACACTGTATGGTGTCTATAATACTACTGAACTAGTGTACGACTCTTCTAGAAATACCCACAAGGCAACACTGTATGGTGTCTATAATACTACTGAACTAGTGTACGACTCTACTAGAAATACCCACAAGGCAACACTGTATGGTGTCTATAATACTACTGAACTAGTGTATGACTTTTCTAGAAATACCCACAAGGCAATACTGTATGGTGTCTATAATACTACTAAACTAGTGTACGACTCTTCTAGAAATACCCACAAGGCAATACTGTATGGTGTCTATAATACTACTAAACTAGTGTATGACTCTTCTAGAAATACCCACAAGGCAACACTGTATGGTGTCTATAATACTACTAAACTAGTGTACGACTCTTCTAGAAATACCCACAAGGCAACACTGTATGGTGTCTATAATACTACTAAACTAGTGTATGACTTTTCTAGAAATACCCACAAGGCAATACTGTATGGTGTCTATAATACTACTGAACTAGTGTACGACTCTTCTAGAAATACCCACAAGGCAACACTGTATGGTGTCTATAATACTACTGAACTAGTGTACGACTCTTCTAGAAATACCCACAAGGCAACACTGTATGGTGTCTATAATACTACTGAACTAGTGTATGACTTTTCTAGAAATACCCACAAGGCAACACTGTATGGTGTCTATAATACTACTGAACTAGTGTACGACTCTTCTAGAAATACCCACAAGGCAATACTGTATGGTGTCTATAATACTACTAAACTAGTGTATGACTTTTCTAGAAATACCCACAAGACAACACTGTATGGTGTCTATAATACTACTAAACTAGTGTATGACTCTTCTAGAAATACCCACAAGGCAACACTGTATGGTGTCTATAATACTACTAAACTAGTGTATGACTCTTCTAGAAATACCCACAAGGCAACACTGTATGGTGTCTATAATACTACTAAACTAGTGTACGACTCTTCTAGAAATACCCACAAGGCAACACTGTATGGTGTCTATAATACTACTGAACTAGTGTATGACTTTTCTAGAAATACCCACAAGGCAACACTGTATGGTGTCTATAATACTACTAAACTAGTGTACGACTCTTCTACTAGAAATACCCACAAGGCAACACTGTATGGTGTCTATAATACTACTAAACTAGTGTACGACTCTTCTAGAAATACCCACAAGGCAACACTGTATGGTGTCTATAATACTACTAAACTAGTGTACGACTCTTCTAGAAATACCCACAAGGCAACACTGTATGGTGTCTATAATACTACTGAACTAGTGTACGACTCTACTAGAAATACCCACAAGGCAACACTGTATGGTGTCTATAATACTACTAAACTAGTGTACGACTCTTCTACTAGAAATACCCACAAGGCAATACTGTATGGTGTCTATAATACTACTGAACTAGTGTATGACTCTTCTAGAAATACCCACAAGACAACACTGTATGGTGTCTATAATACTACTAAACTAGTGTATGACTCTTCTAGAAATACCCACAAGGCAACACTGTATGGTGTCTATAATACTACTGAACTAGTGTACGACTCTTCTAGAAATACCCACAAGGCAATACTGTATGGTGTCTATAATACTACTAAACTAGTGTATGACTTTTCTAGAAATACCCACAAGGCAACACTGTATGGTGTCTATAATACTACTAAACTAGTGTACGACTCTTCTACTAGAAATACCCACAAGACAACACTGTATGGTGTCTATAATACTACTAAACTAGTGTATGACTCTTCTAGAAATACCCACAAGGCAACACTGTATGGTGTCTATAATACTACTGAACTAGTGTACGACTCTACTAGAAATACCCACAAGGCAACACTGTATGGTGTCTATAATACTACTAAACTAGTGTACGACTCTTCTAGAAATATCCACAAGGCAACACTGTATGGTGTCTATAATACTACTAAACTAGTGTACGACTCTTCTAGAAATATCCACAAGGCAACACTGTATGGTGTCTATAATACCACTGAACTAGTGTATGACTTTTCTAGAAATACCCACAAGGCAACACTGTATGGTGTCTATAATACTACTAAACTAGTGTACGACTCTTCTAGAAATACCCACAAGGCAACACTGTATGGTGTCTATAATACTACTAAACTAGTGTATGACTCTTCTAGAAATACCCACAAGGCAACACTGTATGGTGTCTATAATACTACTGAACTAGTGTACGACTCTTCTAGAAATACCCACAAGGCAACACTGTATGGTGTCTATAATACTACTGAACTAGTGTATGACTTTTCTAGAAATACCCACAAGGCAACACTGTATGGTGTCTATAATACTACTGAACTAGTGTACAACTCTTCTAGAAATACCCACAAGGCAACACTGTATGGTGTCTATAATACTACTGAACTAGTGTACAACTCTTCTAGAAATACCCACAAGGCAACACTGTATGGTGTCTATAATACTACTGAACTAGTGTATGACTTTTCTAGAAATACCCACAAGGCAACACTGTATGGTGTCTATAATACTACTGAACTAGTGTACAACTCTTCTTCTAGAAATACCCACAAGGCAACACTGTATGGTGTCTATAATACTACTGAACTAGTGTACAACTCTTCTAGAAATACCCACAAGGCAACACTGTATGGTGTCTATAATACTACTAAACTAGTGTACGACTCTTCTAGAAATACCCACAAGGCAACACTGTATGGTGTCTATAATACTACTGAACTAGTGTACGACTCTTCTAGAAATACCCACAAGGCAATACTGTATGGTGTCTATAATACTACTAAACTAGTGTACGACTCTACTAGAAATACCCACAAGGCAACACTGTATGGTGTCTATAATACTACTAAACTAGTGTACGACTCTTCTAGAAATACCCACAAGACAACACTGTATGGTGTCTATAATACTACTAAACTAGTGTATGACTCTTCTAGAAATACCCACAAGACAATACTGTATGGTGTCTATAATACTACTAAACTAGTGTATGACTCTTCTAGAAATACCCACAAGGCAACACTGTATGGTGTCTATAATACTACTAAACTAGTGTATGACTCTTCTAGAAATACCCACAAGGCAATACTGTATGGTGTCTATAATACTACTAAACTAGTGTACGACTCTTCTAGAAATACCCACAAGGCAACACTGTATGGTGTCTATAATACTACTGAACTAGTGTACGACTCTTCTAGAAATACCCACAAGACAACACTGTATGGTGTCTATAATACTACTGAACTAGTGTACGACTTTTCTAGAAATATCCACAAGGCAACACTGTATGGTGTCTATAATACTACTGAACTAGTGTACGACTCTTCTAGAAATACCCACAAGACAACACTGTATGGTGTCTATAATACTACTAAACTAGTGTATGACTCTTCTAGAAATACCCACAAGGCAACACTGTATGGTGTCTATAATACTACTAAACTAGTGTATGACTCTTCTAGAAATACCCACAAGACAACACTGTATGGTGTCTATAATACTACTGAACTAGTGTACGACTTTTCTAGAAATATCCACAAGGCAACACTGTATGGTGTCTATAATACTACTGAACTTGTGTACGACTCTTCTAGAAATACCCACAAGGCAATACTGTATGGTGTCTATAATACTACTAAACTAGTGTATGACTCTTCTAGAAATACCCACAAGGCAACACTGTATGGTGTCTATAATACTACTAAACTAGTGTACGACTCTTCTAGAAATACCCACAAGACAACACTGTATGGTGTCTATAATACTACTAAACTAGTGTATGACTCTTCTAGAAATACCCACAAGGCAACACTGTATGGTGTCTATAATACTACTAAACTAGTGTACGACTCTACTAGAAATACCCACAAGGCAACACTGTATGGTGTCTATAATACTACTGAACTAGTGTACGACTCTTCTAGAAATACCCACAAGGCAATACTGTATGGTGTCTATAATACTACTAAACTAGTGTATGACTTTTCTAGAAATACCCACAAGGCAACACTGTATGGTGTCTATAATACTACTAAACTAGTGTACGACTCTTCTACTAGAAATACCCACAAGACAACACTGTATGGTGTCTATAATACTACTAAACTAGTGTATGACTCTTCTAGAAATACCCACAAGGCAACACTGTATGGTGTCTATAATACTACTGAACTAGTGTACGACTCTACTAGAAATACCCACAAGGCAACACTGTATGGTGTCTATAATACTACTAAACTAGTGTACGACTCTTCTAGAAATATCCACAAGGCAACACTGTATGGTGTCTATAATACTACTAAACTAGTGTACGACTCTTCTAGAAATATCCACAAGGCAACACTGTATGGTGTCTATAATACCACTGAACTAGTGTATGACTTTTCTAGAAATACCCACAAGGCAACACTGTATGGTGTCTATAATACTACTAAACTAGTGTACGACTCTTCTAGAAATACCCACAAGGCAACACTGTATGGTGTCTATAATACTACTAAACTAGTGTATGACTCTTCTAGAAATACCCACAAGGCAACACTGTATGGTGTCTATAATACTACTGAACTAGTGTACGACTCTTCTAGAAATACCCACAAGGCAACACTGTATGGTGTCTATAATACTACTGAACTAGTGTATGACTTTTCTAGAAATACCCACAAGGCAACACTGTATGGTGTCTATAATACTACTGAACTAGTGTACAACTCTTCTAGAAATACCCACAAGGCAACACTGTATGGTGTCTATAATACTACTGAACTAGTGTACAACTCTTCTAGAAATACCCACAAGGCAACACTGTATGGTGTCTATAATACTACTGAACTAGTGTATGACTTTTCTAGAAATACCCACAAGGCAACACTGTATGGTGTCTATAATACTACTGAACTAGTGTACAACTCTTCTTCTAGAAATACCCACAAGGCAACACTGTATGGTGTCTATAATACTACTGAACTAGTGTACAACTCTTCTAGAAATACCCACAAGGCAACACTGTATGGTGTCTATAATACTACTAAACTAGTGTACGACTCTTCTAGAAATACCCACAAGGCAACACTGTATGGTGTCTATAATACTACTGAACTAGTGTACGACTCTTCTAGAAATACCCACAAGGCAATACTGTATGGTGTCTATAATACTACTAAACTAGTGTACGACTCTACTAGAAATACCCACAAGGCAACACTGTATGGTGTCTATAATACTACTAAACTAGTGTACGACTCTTCTAGAAATACCCACAAGACAACACTGTATGGTGTCTATAATACTACTAAACTAGTGTATGACTCTTCTAGAAATACCCACAAGACAATACTGTATGGTGTCTATAATACTACTAAACTAGTGTATGACTCTTCTAGAAATACCCACAAGGCAACACTGTATGGTGTCTATAATACTACTAAACTAGTGTATGACTCTTCTAGAAATACCCACAAGGCAATACTGTATGGTGTCTATAATACTACTAAACTAGTGTACGACTCTTCTAGAAATACCCACAAGGCAACACTGTATGGTGTCTATAATACTACTGAACTAGTGTACGACTCTTCTAGAAATACCCACAAGACAACACTGTATGGTGTCTATAATACTACTGAACTAGTGTACGACTTTTCTAGAAATATCCACAAGGCAACACTGTATGGTGTCTATAATACTACTGAACTAGTGTACGACTCTTCTAGAAATACCCACAAGACAACACTGTATGGTGTCTATAATACTACTAAACTAGTGTATGACTCTTCTAGAAATACCCACAAGGCAACACTGTATGGTGTCTATAATACTACTAAACTAGTGTATGACTCTTCTAGAAATACCCACAAGACAACACTGTATGGTGTCTATAATACTACTGAACTAGTGTACGACTTTTCTAGAAATATCCACAAGGCAACACTGTATGGTGTCTATAATACTACTGAACTTGTGTACGACTCTTCTAGAAATACCCACAAGGCAATACTGTATGGTGTCTATAATACTACTAAACTAGTGTATGACTCTTCTAGAAATACCCACAAGGCAACACTGTATGGTGTCTATAATACTACTAAACTAGTGTACGACTCTTCTAGAAATACCCACAAGACAACACTGTATGGTGTCTATAATACTACTAAACTAGTGTATGACTCTTCTAGAAATACCCACAAGGCAACACTGTATGGTGTCTATAATACTACTAAACTAGTGTACGACTCTACTAGAAATACCCACAAGACAACACTGTATGGTGTCTATAATACTACTAAACTAGTGTATGACTCTTCTAGAAATACCCACAAGGCAACACTGTATGGTGTCTATAATACTACTAAACTAGTGTATGACTCTTCTAGAAATACCCACAAGGCAACACTGTATGGTGTCTATAATACTACTAAACTAGTGTACGACTCTACTAGAAATACCCACAAGGCAACACTGTATGGTGTCTATAATACTACTAAACTAGTGTACGACTCTTCTAGAAATACCCACAAGGCAACACTGTATGGTGTCTATAATACTACTAAACTAGTGTACGACTCTTCTAGAAATACCCACAAGACAACACTGTATGGTGTCTATAATACTACTAAACTAGTGTATGACTCTTCTAGAAATACCCACAAGGCAACACTGTATGGTGTCTATAATACTACTAAACTAGTGTACGACTCTACTAGAAATACCCACAAGGCAACACTGTATGGTGTCTATAATACTACTAAACTAGTGTACGACTCTTCTAGAAATACCCACAAGGCAACACTGTATGGTGTCTATAATACTACTGAACTAGTGTAGGACTCTTCTAGAAATACCCACAAGGCAACACTGTATGGTGTCTATAATACTACTGAACTAGTGTACGACTCTTCTAGAAATACCCACAAGGCAACACTGTATGGTGTCTATAATACTACTGAACTAGTGTACGACTCTTCTAGAAATACCCACAAGGCAACACTGTATGGTGTCTATAATACTACTAAACTAGTGTACGACTCTTCTAGAAATACCCACAAGGCAACACTGTATGGTGTCTATAATACTACTAAACTAGTGTATGACTCTTCTAGAAATACCCACAAGGCAACACTGTATGGTGTCTATAATACTACTGAACTAGTGTACGACTCTACTAGAAATACCCACAAGGCAACACTGTATGGTGTCTATAATACTACTAAACTAGTGTACGACTCTTCTAGAAATACCCACAAGGCAACACTGTATGGTGTCTATAATACTACTAAACTAGTGTACGACTCTACTAGAAATACCCACAAGGCAACACTGTATGGTGTCTATAATACTACTAAACTAGTGTACGACTCTTCTAGAAATACCCACAAGGCAACACTGTATGGTGTCTATAATACTACTAAACTAGTGTACGACTCTACTAGAAATACCCACAAGGCAACACTGTATGGTGTCTATAATACTACTAAACTAGTGTACGACTCTTCTAGAAATACCCACAAGGCAACACTGTATGGTGTCTATAATACTACTAAACTAGTGTACGACTCTTCTACTAGAAATACCCACAAGGCAATACTGTATGGTGTCTATAATACCACTGAACTAGTGTACGACTCTTCTAGAAATACCCACAAGGCAACACTGTATGGTGTCTATAATACTACTAAACTAGTGTACGACTCTTCTAGAAATACCCACAAGGCAATACTGTATGGTGTCTATAATACCACTGAACTAGTGTACGACTCTTCTAGAAATACCCACAAGGCAACACTGTATGGTGTCTATAATACTACTGAACTAGTGTACGACTCTTCTAGAAATACCCACAAGGCAACACTGTATGGTGTCTATAATACTACTAAACTAGTGTACGACTCTTCTAGAAATATCCACAAGGCAACACTGTATGGTGTCTATAATACTACTGAACTAGTGTACGACTCTTCTAGAAATACCCACAAGGCAACACTGTATGGTGTCTATAATACTACTGAACTAGTGTATGACTCTTCTAGAAATATCCACAAGGCAACACTGTATGGTGTCTATAATACTACTGAACTAGTGTATGACTTTTCTAGAAATACCCACAAGGCAACACTGTATGGTGTCTATAATACTACTAAACTAGTGTACGACTCTTCTAGAAATACCCACAAGGCAACACTGTATGGTGTCTATAATACTACTGAACTAGTGTACGACTCTTCTAGAAATACCCACAAGGCAACACTGTATGGTGTCTATAATACTACTGAACTAGTCTCTTCTAGAAATACCCACTATATGGTGTCTCTAACATAAATGGCAATGACTAATTTACACTCCTACAACTATGATAATCTCTGAAAAAAACCTATAACCATTTCTTTTATCAGCCAGGAAAGCTACAACAGTTTATTTCAATCCAAAAACACAATATCAGTCAGACCTGACGGCCCACTTTTTATAGAATTTCTCAAATCATGACCTTGGTATTAAAGCTAGCATGAAGGGAGTTCTAAATTAGCACTCACATAAATAGCTCATATAATTAGTTCATTCCAATTAAGTGTGCATAATACAGAAATAGGAAAAATATGGTATCCAAATTGTTTCATGTAGTTATAAAATAATGGTTGATGTGTGTGGGTTGCAAATCTATGGACAGTCGATGGGCAAAGTATAAAATGCCACCTGCACCAACTGGCAACATTTCCCAAGGGTAATATTCCTACAACCACCATTTCCTGCTCTTAGAAACTTCACTGTATTTCACTAAGTAAAAGGCTTATTTCAGCATTGAGAAAAATGTACATATCGCCAATATCTCGCCTAAAAAGTACTTCTTTTGATTGGTGTTGATTTTGCTTCTGTGATAAAAATGCACATTTCCAAAATAGGAAGAGATTTAAAAGAATTTATTATACAGTCCATGGGGTAAAAAAGAAACAGTGTCAGACAGAATTTGATAGATAAATTGGAGGCTTCAAACTGGTTCTAACCAGAACACATCACACCCTGTGTGTCAGTGATATAGCAGAATTAGTCAAATACAACATCAGAGATCTATTGGATCTGTGAACTTGTGTCAGGCAAAGAATATCTCTGACATGACTCAGAGGATGGCTTTTTACGCCTGATTCAAAAAATAAATAAATAAATTACAACTCTTGAGATTGGAATATGGCGATTCTGAAAATGTATGGCTACTCAAAAAAAATTATTGCGAATAAGAAATACTGGTTTATGGCCTAAAGCATGTAGAATCTGACTGGCTTCGTAGCATGTGATGATAATAATAAATCTTCATTGTGAAAGATGTCGCACATCTGACTTCACTCGCATCATTTCCTCACCAAGGAAAACATTTTCATCCTTCCAGCTGCCGAACAGAACCGGAAAAGTCGCTATTTCTCTCTTTTACATTTTAAAGAAATAATATTCAAGGGAGGAAAGATAAGCTGTGTATTTAAATGGGTATTCTGAGCCAAGCGCTTTGTGAATTTAGATTCTAATTTATTATTGTGCGGTTTTCTCTTCCTTCTAGACTTGCATGACTCAGCTAGGAAAAACACGAAATCAGAAATCACGCTAAAAAAAAGCCTCTTTCTGGAAAAAGGTTGGTTATAGAGACCCAAGAACAGACAGGGCTGGACAAAGTAGGGTCAACCCTACGATAAAATGAGAAAAACGCAAAATTATTTGTGTATTCGCAAGCCAAGCCCCAGCTTGTATTAGTAGTTTCAGTGGCGTTAGTTAGAACGCAATAAAAACGAACCTTTAAACGATAGAGTTATCGAAAGGACTGTTAGTTGTGAGGTGAATATTTTGGTGAAGAGTAGGGTTTTTTATGGTTCTTATTCATGTCAATAGTAGGAGAAAGCGGAGTTGCTACCGTATGGACTAAAACACAACAAAAGCTTGGTACAAATAAACAATCGTTCTCGCCAGCGCCCAACGAAATGCTTCGAAAATTTGCTCTTGTAGAAGGTAGAACTTGAATTTAAAAACATATTAAGATAAAGTGGACTATAACTTACCGTTATATGTTTATAGAATGTCTTGTAATAAGCCGTTCGACGAAAAATATCGTCCAAACTCTGAGTCGTTTTCGCTCTTTCTGCCGGAAAATCGAGCAAATTCTGGGTTATTTCTTTGTGACGTCATGATTATTCTAATTTCATGTCAATCAACTCAGAAAGCCGTGCATGATTGGTTCACTAGACAAAAGAAAGCCTATTGAAGGAACAAGGTCGGTAAAAACAAACAGCACGCTAAGATAGATTTCAGCGCTGAAGAATAGTCAGCCAAAATCATGGACAATAACAATACTCTTACTTACATTTTAGGGCGCTTAAGGGCTTTACTTTCTGTATTCTATATTATTTCAAACCTCAAAAATATATATGACGAGCTCCTAAAAGTCCCAATGGGTCGTAGTAAAAAAAAATGAGTATCAATATTTTTTTGAAATAAAATTTTGTAATTGTGAACACACGTCGTACTGTTACGTGTATATCCTAATCATGTAATCCAGCAGTTATTTTTAACATCATATTCCGTATTCATGAATGCGTTGATGCGAAGAGCCTCATGCGTTGCGTCAGTAAGGTCATTATGACGTCAAGATGTGAGTCACGATTCGTGTCTGGTGTATGCCGAATACCTCTCGAGCTAACACGTAACATCCCCGATAATGACACGAGACAGCTCCGAACGCTTCAACGTTCTCCAAACAAAAGCTTTTCCATGAAGTCGTTTTATGAGAGGCGCTTCCGGTTTAAAATGACCGAAGGCTTCGCGTTGCCAAATATCTTACGGGTTGCACGTGCTTGGCTGGTGGCACGAATTCACTCAGCGAGACAAGGTTTTACTGGATTAGCGCGATATGCGCGAGAGCAGACGACGGGAGGTTTTCAAAGCCGCCGCGTATTATGCCTGTATTGTGAATGAAGTGGTTTTGGTTTGTCCAGAGTGGATGATGCTATCACGCGCGCTAGAATCACGTTCATGTGTGTTTTTTTTTTTGCATTCATAAAACAAATTAAAAAAAGCATTTCAAATGAACATAAAAACCACGAGAAAAGAAGAACCGTGTAATGGAAAAGAAAAAGGAAAAATAAGTGCACAACGAGAATACTAGTTTCCGCCACTGTTTTCACCAAAGGCACTCTAGGCTTTACACAATGAGACAATGCCTATTTCCTCTTTGTTATCGGGCAATGTATACACATATTGTGTAGTTCCCATTGCGGGGATTGGAAATTCCGGGAGAGGGGGGGGGGGGGGGGTTTGGGGTTCAAACGCCGAGGAATTTCCAGAGGAGAGGGGGTAAAATGCCCTTTTTCCTAAACAGTTACTGTATTTATTTTTTTCCAGGGGGTTGAAAATTCCAGAGGGGTGGAGGGTCATACCTCGGACCCCCTCAATACGGGGGTATGGATATTTTTTGGAACTACGCATTTCAATAAAGGTTGTAAGTGTAAATGGCAGTATATGGATAAATCAAAACAATTACTGGACTTTATTTAACACCTTTATTTTAACGAATAATTAGTATCCATAAGCCATTTACCATCTGCACTGAAAACCTTTTGTTAAATGGGTATATCTGGTTAAAAATGTATATATATATATATATATATATATATATATGTAGATGATGATGAGCTCATGATTAAAAAATCCTTTCTATTCCCTGCGCCTATCTTTACATCCTATATTTCCATAACGCAGGACATATCTAGGTTTGTAAGGGGGAAGGGCAGCCCTATTTTTGTGTTGTCGAAATTTTCAATGGCAGTACAGAGATATGGAGGTGTACCCACACAATAGTTCGAGAGTGGAGGATACAGAGAGAGGTGTTTGGAATGGGTGGATATTCAAACCCCCTTTTTGAGCTGTAAAAGTAAACATCATGTCTCTTTGTTTGTATAACTAAGTATCAACTAATATCAAGACCCTCTAATATACTCTTTTTACACAAATTCTGGATTTGCTCCAGCATAACCACTGAGAATATACCTGGGCACTAAGGGTATACCTAGACACTAAGGGTATACCTGGGCACTATGGGTATACCTAGGCACTATGGGTATACCTGGGCACTAAGGGTATACCTGGGCACTAAGGGTATACCTAGGCACTATGGGTATACATAGGCACCGAGGGTATACCTAGGCACTATGGGTATACCTGGGCACTATGGGTATACCTGGGCACTAAGGGTATACCTAGGCACTATGGGTATACATAGGCACCGAGGGTATACCTAGGCACTATGGGTATACCTGGGCACTAAGGGTATACCTAGGCACTAAGGGTATACCTGGGCACTATGGGTATACCTGGGCACTATGGGTATACCTGGGCACTAAGGGTATACCTGGGCAATAAGGGTATACCTGGGCACTAAGGGTATACCTGGGCAATAAGGGTATACCTAGGCACTATGGGTATACCTGAGCACTAAGGGTATACCTAGGCACTATGGGTATACCTGGGCACTAAGGGTATACCTAGGCACTATGGGTATACCTGGGCACCTGAATATATCACTGAACTCTTAACACCGTATACGCCATCTCCATCCCTTAGATCCGCTAACAAGAACCTTCTCGTCATTCCTAAATCACGAACAAAAACTTATGGGGACAGGTCTTTTTCAAACTTTGCAGCTAAATTATGGAACTCCCTCCCCCTACACATTAGAAACACCGACTGTCTCAGCAAATTTAAATCGTCTTTAAAGACGTACTTATTTTGTAAGCACTACAACAATTGATTAGTTTTTTAACCATTAGAAATATTATCATAAGTATTAGTATTAAGATATATATATATGTATGTATGTATGTACATAGAATAGAGTAGGATGTTTGTAAAGCATTGAGATTTTTATAATGCTATATTAAATTATTATTATTATTATTACTAAGGGTATACCTAGGCACTATGGGTATACCTGGGCACTAAGGGTATACCTGGGCACTAAGGGTATACCTGGGCACTGAGGGTATACCTGGGCAATAAGGGCGATGAGAAAAAAACTCATGTCTGTTGTCTGTACAAATTTATTAAAAAATACACCACGGTCGGAAACTTAGATAAGTCTTATGTTTCTGCCACGATACAATTATTCCTCAGTAAATATATAATCGGCTTTAGCCATAGGATTTAGCTGTCGCTAGGTCTTATTGGCCCCACAGGAGAGAACGGATTGCGGGCTCACAGAGACGAGCTGGAAATTGAACCTACTTTACCCATCAGGCCCGCTCCTGTGGGCTACCTTTGGGAGAATAACCTCGGAGGACTTGGCACTAAAAGAGCTCATCAAGAGTGATATCCCTTTTACGAGACGCGGAAGAGAAACCAAAGCCCAGGCCTCCGCTGTCGCTCTGTGGGAAGCAAAGACAAACGAGTTCAATCTGAGTAAAAGTACCACAGCTAGGTGAATCATGCACTCTTTTAGGTTTGCGTGTTAAGCTAGTTATCCCAACTTAAAACCACACACAAATCTAGTGCAGCGATCTTTATGTTGCTAGGGGCAGGAAAAAGTCAGATTCAGCCAAATTCGAAATTTATCGCCAGGCTACTCTTGGTCAAGCGAACAACCGTCGCCAGGCTACTCTTGGTCAAGCGAACCAAACAAACAACCGTCGCCAGGCTACTCTTGGTCAAGCGAACCAAACAAACAACCGTCGCCAGGCTACTCTTGGTCAAGCGAACCAAACAAACAACCGTCATCAGGCTACTCTTGAACCGTCGCCAGGCTACTCTTGGTCAAGCGAACCAAACAAACAACCGTCGCCAGGCTACTCTTGGTCAAGCGAACCAAACAAACAACCGTCGCCAGGCTACTCTTGGTCAAGCGAACCAAACAAACAACCGTCGCCAGGCTACTCTTGGTCAAGTGAACCAAACAAACAACCGTCGCCAGGCTACTCTTGGTCAAGTGAACCAAACAAACAACCGCCGTCCAAGAAAATCCTTTGTTCCTATCGTAGGGACCGGGGTGCAGACGCCATGCGCAATGGAGGGATTTAGTATCTAAGGTACAGATAACATACATGCTTCTTGGCGTCTTGAGTAGAGCTTGACCATAAACTTGACACTACAAAAAAGATCACACCATAGTTTAGCAAACAAATTTGTTTCTCACTTGTGGCAAGTTAGTAAGATTGAACGGGTCATTGGGGAGAAATTTCCCCAGAGATCTATCAAACGTGCATTGGTAAAATTGGAGGGGAAGTTCTGATTTTCTCTTCCTGGATTGCGAGCTCCAGGTCTTCGGGTTGAATTATTCAGGTAAAAAAATATAATACCGCCGGAGCGCTACCATGGCGGAAGCAAATAAGCATGAGGGAAACGTTATCTTTAATAAACTTTAGTAGCGAGCCAGCGTAGCAAAAGCTGCGCAACAGAACATGACGGAGAACCCTTTAGTTATGAATTTCATTTGGATGAAAACTGTGCTCCTTGCATGCTTACTGACTTAGGATTTATCACAAAATGCAGACTAAAATACGCTCATTGACCCAACCAAACGGTAAAATCTGTCACCAGCACTAAAAAAATAAAACGTAAACATGTTTTAAGTGAATGAGAGGGTCATGATTGTTATAAATCTCTTCTCTCATCTTCGTTTGATCGAGGCTTTTAACGACAGCGAAAACAACATACGCGACTCTTTGGATTCCCGTTTTCCGCTTGAGCTTCCCGACTTGCTCCTCGAGTTTGACTTTGACGTCACGACGATATCGTCGTCGTCATCACTCTCACTGTCAACATCGTCATTGATCTCGAACATGCTACGCCTCTTGGTATTCGGCTGGTTAGACTTGGATTTGGAAGAAGAGAAGAGACTATCCATAAATGATTCCCGTCTCGCTGGCTCTGAGAACGAATGAAACCGCAGATAAGCTGAAGTTTTCCATATTTGTGATTCTACAGCCCTGGAGACAAAGGCTAAAATCCAAAAGCATTAAAGCTTAGTGCATAATATAGCAAAATACCTCTATATGCAAATTCTAACGTGCTCTTTGATTCGTTGAATAAAAGAGGAGTCGCCTGACGTGGATTAACGAACTCAGTAGGCGTTGGTGCACATGCTCAATTTGTTGTTATATCTCCAGTGTGCGCCAAGTGAAATGGACAATAGAACAAACTGGCTTTTAACCGTTTTAGGTACTTAAGTTTGAAGGGGCAAAATGAACAATATAAAAACTGGTTATAAACACTGTGGGTATGTAAGCTTGAAGGAAATCATTCTTCCAAGTATGCATTGCATTGTTGTTTTCATTAAAAAAATAAAAGACTTCTTAACTGTGTACTGGGCTGTCATGCACAAGATTACAAGAATATGACAAATGTCAGACTTTCGACACCTTACCAAAATGCGGTCAAAGTAATGCATCCTGTGTTGAGTTAGTTGGTTCCTCAGTCTTTGTACTATATATTTTTTTATCATGACAGAGGCCTTAAATTAGCCCCAATATACACAATATGAATCCGGTTGTGGTCCCCGCTACAAACAACATTACACCAAGGAAAACAGATCAAATGATTGAACTTACCCTTACTAACACCAGACCGGGAAGTAGACGAGTCTTTCCTCCCAACAGGCACTGCGCGCTTAGAGGTCACGATGACGTCATCGCTGTCCTCCTCCGAGTCCTCGTCAATTTCTCGGCTGAATTTCCCGGTGGTCTTTGCATATTTATCGCTGCTGGTGCGCCTTGTCGAGGAAGTTCGGGAACTTTCCTTGCCCCGGTCTTCCCGAGAGTGGGAGCTGGCGGAGTTACGCGAGAGACTGGGTCTTTGGGAAGTCCCAGTATTTTTTGCGGTCTTCGGTGAAGTTACTTCTACGTCATCGTCATCATCATCATCGTCGCTATCCGCAATTTCGTGTCGATTTCTTGAAGACGTTTTCCGTCTAAGCGAGTCCCCGCTTGGCACGTTCTGTTGTTGACTAGTACTTGATTTACGTTCAGTGGGTGTTGTTTTGTGATCGGAATAGCTCGATTTTCGATCGGACGAGTGTCGATCGGGTGTGTTCTTCCTATCACGCGAGGAGAATCTCAAGTTAGGACTGCTTTCTTCCGAACCTTCATCGATCGTTCTTTGTGGGTTCACTCGTTTGGATATTCCTATAAAGGAGAAGTAAAATATTTATAACGAAACGGGTGAGAGTTCCTAGATTTGACGATACTGCCGTGTACCGTTGTCCTCGAAATATACGCGAAACTATCTGTCAAATCTTGAAATCTAGCGCTTCTATCTTCGCGTAAATACAGTAGCATAGAATGCACTACAATAAGAAAATGGATAGCGACGTCACTTTCGGTAACAAAGCAAATTTTGGAAAGAAGGGGTCGAGCAAGAGAACGTACAAAGCACTGCAAGAGCACAAAGGCATTAATTGAGAGGTTAAACTACACTAACGGCAAGACGTCTCTATTACAAATAAATCCTTTAATTCTCACTATAAATTAATTAGCTAATTTATGTAGATCAGAATGCGTGATTGTTACGAAGAATTTATTACAATTATTTTAGTAAGAAACTGCTGCTTATTAGTGATCTAAACTGGCTATTTTACAATCATTTCGACAAAATAAAACTGCACAAACTTATATGCGGAGAAAAATACATAATAATAATAAAATCAAGGTTAAACATTACAATATCATAGCGTATAGCAATATAATAGCGAGGCAAAACAGTAAAATTTTAACACAGTTTTAAACAGTAAAAGGGCGCGTAAAGATTATGCGTATAGAGAAAGATGATTGTGCGAAAGGCGCACGAAGATTCCACGAATGCAGGGCGAAAATCGCACGAATGCCGGATAAGGATTGCACGAACGTATGAATAAGGCCATAAAAGCGATGCGTAACATACCAGCACCTGCACCGCCCCGTACCGGCATGCATTTGTTATCTGACAGTCGCCAGCTATCTGTAGGCGCGGCATAGCTGTCTCGAGTTTCCGTTGAATAACGGGCAACGCCCTCTTTCTTGACCTCTTGATGCATGTAATCCTTGCCGTCAGAGCTGAACACCTCTTCAAGAGACGAAGGTGGGTAAGTTGAACGCTCTGGACCGACAAATTCCTTGCGGATTTCTTTGCTTGTTGATGTCAGCGATTTGTTTTGACTGGATAAATCATGTTCTGAATCTCGTCTTCGGTGTCCTGTAGCTACTGTAGGTGGATTGTTCAGCTTGTCTGATGTCGTGGCTGTTCTACTGGTGATACCGCTGCTAACGTTTCCCGGATCCATCACTCTGTCTCTATCGTTTAAGGTCGTCAATCCAGGGTATATAGCTAACTCATTGTCCATTACATTTTCTTTCTCATTATTATTGTTCCATTCAATATTTATGTTCTTATTCGTTTCTGTTTTCGAAGCTTGTCTTTTGTCGTCTTTTTCCTCTACCATGAAGCTCACTATTGGTTTCGTAGTCGAAGGCGCAAAATTTGGCATTTCCAAACCAGAAAAGAATTTATTCGGCGAAGATAACGAGAGTTCTTGCTGTTCATTACAAGCATTGAAACATTTTTCATCAGCCACACCTTTAATCGTCTTAACCTGCACGTCCCTGTGTGCACTGGAAGTATTTGCGTCATCTGCATTGCCATCTATCTTAACCTGCACGTCCCCGTGTGCACTGGAAGTATTTGCGTCATCTGTCTTGTCATCTATCTTAACCTGCACGTCCCTGTGTGCACTGGAAGTATTTGCGTCATCTGTCTTGTCATCTATCTTAACCTGCACGTCCCTGTGTGCACTGGAAGTATTTGCGTCATCTGTCTTGCCATCTATCTTAACCTGCACGTCCCCGTGTGCACTGGAAGTATTTGCGTCATCTGTCTTGTCATCTATCTTAACCTGCACGTCTCTGTGTGCACTGGAAGTATTTGCGTCATCTGTCTTGCCATCTATCTTAACCTGCACGTCCCCGTGTGCACTGGAAGTATTTGCGTCATCTGTCTTGTCATCTATCTTAACCTGCACGTCTCTGTGTGCACTGGAAGTATTTGCGTCATCTGTCTTGCCATCTATCTTAACCTGCACGTTCTCGTGTACCTTGGAACTGTTTCTATCAGTCGCACCATGAACTATTTTGTTCCTTGATGACGTCTTGCGAAGAATTCTTTTTCTTGGAGCAGCAATAGGCTTGCTTCGTCTGGTAGCCTTCACATTCAGAGATTTGTCCTCGTTTGCTAAATCATTCCGCTCTATTACTCCAATTCTTGCTTCTGAAAGTCTCTTAAAGTCGTCCTCGAGTTCGTCATCACCCTGCCGGTTTCTTTGAATACCTGCCTGCCTTCTAGTTTCTCTCGCAGACGAAGAAGTGTCATCAGTCTTGAGATCTTGGCCCGTCTTTTTGGTGCTAGATTTCGAAGAAGTAATTTTCTTGTTGGATCCAAACATAACCATAGCGTTATCGGAGTCCGAATTTGTGGAAGAGGCAGGGGTGACAGTCGCGGTCGTTTTGTTAACCGCAATTTTTGGAGACGAATAGGTGCCAATCTTGGTCTCCTTGATAGCCGAGTTTGTGGGGCATGTGGCAGCAACTGTTTCACTCCTTGTGACCGTCGAGTCACTGGGAGACCCAGAGATGACGGACTTTTCCGTTAACGGGGAGACTGACGCAGTCTCCTTCATAGACGAGTCTGTGGAAGAGGCAACTGAGCCATGCCTCTTTGCAGCCAGATCTGTTGAATGAGATACTGATTGAGGCTTCCTGATAGCCTTGGGATGGGCTATTGACGATGTCCTATTAACAACCGAGTCCGTCAAAGGGTTTACTGACCGGGCATTCTTGATAGCCGAGTCTGTGGAAAGGGTGACTGACTCAGGAGAGTTGGTTGAAGACGCATGGGCAAAAAAAAAAGTAAAAACACAACCACCTCAACAAAGTAAACCATGAGAACCTGATTTCAACCTGCTTAAGTTACTAATAACCGCGTGTCTTACCATTACCCCTGACGTGTGAGGCGTTACCACCAATGACGACGTCGTCATCTGAGTCCGACTCTGACGTGTCCGGTAGGTTGATCGTGGGTGTGGCAGCAGTCTTGGTGTGCCGAGGCGGGGGGAGGGGAGGGGAACTGTCAGGGGTCCTATGGGTGCGAGGTGCAGGGCGTGGTGGGTGCAAGGAGGGTGAGGCTCTAGTGCGAGGGAGTGGTTTGGGCTCACGTGATGGAATCTCATCTGGGAATAAGAATTGCAAAAAGTGATGGCGATTTACGAAGAGATAAACACCAATTGCTATTAACATGAGCACATTGTGCTTAACCAATAACGATGCCAGCCTTCACCATGACTGCGAGCTATTTAGTGCATTTGACATTATGTGGAAAGAATATAATTTAGCTTAGAGAGCATTATTTTTTTTATTAATTATTTAACCATTAATTTAACCATTATATTTATTCATAATCACAAAGTAGGAAGAGGAGAATAAAATGACAGACTGGATCATGCTTTTGAAAATGGCGAGAGTAGACAGATCCCGATTGGACGTTGTGGCGATTGTTACATGTAGATGAGCCAGTTACAATAAAAAGTGTCTCTGTGCACTCATTCCTGGTCTGCTGAGCGTAAAAGGAGTCGATAGGTGACGCGAAGATAAGAAGTTTAAGCGTGGAGTCGACGTGTCGCTCAGCTAAGATGGCACATAACACTGGAAAACGTAGCCATCGCAAGCATAAATATACTTAAAAGCGCTTGCTCGATTAAATTCAACCCATCGAAAAGAACATACGAGAGAACACTTTAACAATGAAACAAGTCATCAAGTATCTCAACTAGTCGGAGGCCAGACGAAAAAAAAGCGTTGTCATTGAGCCCTTGGTAGCTTTATAAGATATATCAATCACAACAACACCACAAGGTCCAATAAAGTGACGACGTTAGATATGTTAAACAGTAGAGAAGGATCAAACAGTATTAGTTTGAGAGTATCAGGTAAAAAAAATCAATACTTGTTACAATGTTAAGTGTGCGGGTACGTGATATAATGCAAGTATGACGCTAGTATACGACCACACGGACAAACAAATGCGCTTTATACTGGAGGTAGCAGGGGAGGACGCTTCCTCGCACGCCAGGCTCCGCCAATCTCATACTCTACGGGCAAGGGGGGGAATAGAATGGGCTTTCTAAAACTGGCCCGACCATTTAACTTTTGAGGGGGTTATTTCGAATTTCATGCATCCCCTTGGCGTGTAGAAAAAAATGTCGCTGTTTAATAAAAAGAAGAAAAAGAACACACTAGCTACATAACAAAACAAAATCCTGCTGCTCAACAAAACAGCCTCCTAAAAAGTTTAATTGTCAACCCCTTGGATCAATAGAGAAATTTCTTATTTTTTACCATCAAACGTCTGGGTGCCACGTGACCAGGGTCTCTTCCCCTGATGCCAGCATCTACTCCACTTTTAATGGCTTCTGACTCACGTCCCTCCACATAAAAGGGGTGGACCCTGGGGCGCGAGGATGCCGCAGTTCCAACCAGTGTTAGATTAATAATCCACAATAAAACCAGAACTTTGTATTTTCCAATCATAACCCAAGACTCTAGAGCAACCAATTGTTTTTTTCTTTTTTATGTTATAATAACGGGCCAAAACAGAGGTTCAAAAAAGCGTGACATTGCATGTGCCTGCGAGAGGGCTTCACATGACTCACCTGTGAAACTGGATCTTTTACGCGATGAGAATGGCGATTTGCTCTTATCTTGACGAGAGGATAAGGCTTCGATGTCCAAGCCTCCATCCGAATCATCCGACTCCGATAACTCGTGCGTGGACCTGAGAAATGCACCAATTATAAGGTGTCAATGTATTAAGTGGTGTGGTATGGAACTGAAGATGGTACCATGGGAAAGCGTTCCCAGCGGTTCTTTCACATCCCCAAGTATACAGGGTATGAAATGCGACAAAAAAGGCTCACTATCCTCATCCCAGAAGACGAGGGGTTCACAGTTTATAGAGAGCCAGGTTTTTATTACCTTAAAACCGATGACAGATCTATACACTGAACAATGCCATGGTTTTACCAACCTCTTATCCATCGGGCTGTTACGTGACCCCTCCCCATAGCTTTGCCGTGACAAGGAAGACCTCGTCACATGACCCCTCATTGCTGATTGGATATTGACGACAGCGCCATCGGAGTCCATTTCTTCCGGGACCTCATCCATCTGAGCGAGTCTTTGCTGGCGAACCACGTGACCACGCAGTGCTGCTTGAATATCCAGTACGGCCTATTTGCGAACAATACCCTTAGTTGCAGAAGGAATAGCAGGTAGTGGGTAAGGTTGGGGCAGTGGGTTCAGGGAGAATAGGACGGTGTAGGGCATGTTGTATATGGCGGTAAGACGCCTCTTTCTGGGAACAGGTAGCAGGCCAGAGAGCATTGCCGCTGACTCTAGCGCGTATTTGTCCCAAAGCACCTAGGGTAAAAAAGTTGACACTTGCAGGTAAGGTTGGGGCAGTGGGTTCAGGGAAAATCGGACGGTGTAGGGCATGTTGTATATGGCGGTAAGACGCCTCTTTCTGGGAACAGGTAGCAGGCCAGAGAGCATTGCCGCTGACTCTAGCGCGTATTTGTACCAAGGCACCTAGGGTGAAAAAGTTGGCACTTGCAGGTAAGTTGGGACGGGTGGGTGAGGGGTGAAAAGGAGGACGGATGGTTGGTTGTGGATGGCGGTATGATGTCTCTCTGGATGCAGGTAGCAGAGAATCGTGTGCCGCTTTCCATGCGAAAAGTGGCATTCGTAACGAAATGACCTTACCTCTTCCTGCTCCACCTCATTTTGCTGTCGCTTCTGAAAAAAAGAAATGGATAAAATAATGACAATGAAGTACACAGTAAAAGTAAAACCCATCACCTACAAAAAACAAGTGTCATTGATATAGCGCCATGTACAGGATGCCAACACAATAAAAAACACATATAACATGGGAAAAAAAGGTGTATAGTTGTATGTCGTGTTGCAAGTTGTTGCGCGAAAAGTTGCATGTACAACTTACATAGTCCCTGTGTCTCCGCCACTGTTTTTGCAATGTTTGTGCGGCTTTGTCCTGCTCTTGCTGCTCCTTCAGCCATCTCCGTTCGCTCTCCAAGGTCTGTTTGTGGCCGTGGTACTGCCGCCATTGCTTCTGTAGTGTCTTAGCCGCGTGTCTCTGCTTAAACTCTTCAAGCTCTCGCTCCATCTCCGATTCTCGCTCACTTGTCCGTAAAGAGGGCTTGCGCGTGCTGTACTGGCTACAAAATTGAAGAGATGGTAAGACCCTGGAGCCATTAGGCCATTAGGTAAATCAGGGCAAATCCGTTGATGTGTGTACAAGAATAAAATAAGCTAAAGGATACGTGACCTGATGGTTATACGCCATTCAAGACATAATCAAGACATAATCATAAAGTTCATTGAAACTAAATTCTGGGGGATGTTCTACTAAAAAGGAATGTAAAATAATGATTGAAGAAGATGCATACTTCTATAATATCTACCTGGCAGTGGACGTAATACTTGTTCTTCGTTGCTCAATGATTTGGGGTTTCTCGGAGGAGCTACGGTACCTTTCGAGCTCTTCTTCCGTAAGGCGAAGTTTGTCCCTGTGAATATGGAAGATATCCGTTGTAATGCTAAAATATACAGTGTATCCACAGGGAAAAACTTTCAAACACTGAATTAAGAAACTATATTTTATGTAAATGTCAATTCGCCCGTTAACGAGGTAAGCGTTACAGTTTCTAACGGTGTCCTTATAAACGAGGTAACTGGGGTCTCCATAGTGTCCTTATTATCGAGGTTACAGTATACGAGGACAGTTTAAGGGTCCTAACGGTGTCCTATTAACGGGGTTCCGGTGTTAAATTAATTTTATGATGCACTGGTGTCTAAGGTTTGTTAACAACCTTCCAGTAATAGGTGTGGTCCTCCTTCCGTCTCTATATCACCCGTCTCAGCTTACCTTAGCTCGACTGCTACAATCCTGTAGTTGGTTCTGTCTTCCTTCAGTCTCTATATCACCGGTCTCTACTTGCCTAATCTCGTCTGCAACATTCCTGCAGTGGGTGTGGTCCTTCTTCAGTCCCTCTATCACCTCTCTCTGCTTACCTTAGCTCGTCTGCGACATTCCTGTAGTGGGTTCTGTCTTCCTTCAGTCGCTCTATCACCTGTCTCTGCTTCTCCTGCTCCTCAAGAAGCTCTGCCTCCCGCGATCTCAGGTCAGCGGTAGAACCATGAGACCCTGAACGACCTGAACGGATGACAAATCATTCGAGAAAGGTAGATTGGAACCTTTCTAAAGAAAGGAAACTTTTGAGTCACTCTACAATCGCAGCACTTTTTTCTGCTAATTTCGCGACAATTTGATATTCGGGACTATTTGCAAACTTCTAGTAACACTAAAATGTCATGTGATAAGGTGCACTGAGATCACCCTGCAGGACCATTGGTTTACTACCCTTGAATACCCTTGGCTGAGTACAGTATGTCACGATGCAATATGGCTTGCCTTTCACTTTTTTGGACTGTTTCTTGTCTTTAGCGGGATCGTCATCACTGAGATCATCACTCCCTCTCGCTTTACGATTTGAACTGGCATCATCAGCTTTCTGTGTGTAGCAAATTATAAGATGAATTAGGACGCTCTCTCATAAAAGCTTATAGAGTAGACTTGGAACTCTCTAAGAAAAGACCACAAGGAGAGGATGTCTTGTCGCACTTGGATGTTTGCATTGCAAATTAGTTGGAGGCAAAAAAAAAAAATTTAAAAAAATAGGGGAAAGGCGAACGGCACAGCATTCTTAAAAATCCCAATAACTGTACAATCACTGTGTAGTGTCACGGCCAGAGATTGAAAGACATTGAATGGGGAGTACAGTAAGGGTTAGTACAATAAGTTTATGACATAACTTATACTTACGTGATTTACTTTTTTTACATCGTACTCAAACAAACAAGTACATAATAGAGCAAGGCTTACCATTTCTAAATCTCGTATCGTCTGAAGAAGCTGTCCTCGAGACATGTCGGCATACTCGACTGAAAAAGAGACAATTTTTGTGATAAACGCATGGTATCACCTGACCCACATTTGTTAGCTTCTGTGGTTTTCCTGCTGTATACAAAGTTCATGTTAGCCTGTGGCGCAAGCCCAAAGGGTTGGGAAAGAAGAGAGAAGGCAAGGCGCACGCACTCGCTGCATCCTACTCTCCAGGCGCGCTGGATCTATCCATCATTTTCCCTAGCCCTCTGCGCTTGCTACACAGGCTAAGTTCATGTATACAGTATGCCTCTAGTTGGCACGGTACATATGTTTGCCAGGGCTAAATAAGTATTAGTACATCACTTTTTCAATTGAATGAACCATGTTATACAAATATTTAGCATTAGGTTGGGCATCTTTCTGAAGGGCTGTTCCAACAATTTTCGAGATGTTGTTGTAAAGAAGGACCAAGATGTCAGGGCTTATTGGTATTACAATACTGGCGACTGGCAAAGACGACAAACACAAAGTTGCTGTTTTTGCTCTTTCAGGTTATTATCAGGTGCGTACACAGGGGGGTGCACAGGGTGCGCTCACCCCCCCTTGGCGGCCAAAAAGTGGGTCATTCCTTATTAAGGAATCTTCAAATTCTATGCTTTTTCCTCATGATACCTAGACTGCGCAACTTCCCCCCCCCCCCCCTCAGCCCATCCTGGGTACGCGCCTGATGATGAGCGGCCGTCAGTGGTGTGTGCTGTAAACGATACAATATAAATTTATTGCATACTATAAAAAAGCAACTTCAACGTACCTTTGAAGGGCTTTTTCTTATCTTTCTTGGACTGCCCCTCGACAAAGGCAATCATATCGTTTTTGAGGCTCTTATTCTCAGCTTTGAGAAACTCGACCTCGTCTAAGGATAAGATAAGATGATGCCGCAACAATTTCAATCATATTTCCATAGGATTCCATAATCTACAAGACCATATATCATGCAAGTTGGATCTTTCTACCTTGGGTCCTCTGTGCAGAAGCACTCATTGGCGTTTTGCCTCGGCCACCTCTTGATTCCATTGTTCCTTCTGCCGGTTGGTGGTGCATTCTGGCTTGCTGCTGCTCAAGTAGTGCAAGCTGCAACCGCTGAACCTCCTGATAGTACATCTCTGTTTGAAGGCTCAATTCATCCACATCCGTCAATTTCATGTCTCGTTTGAGTTTGCTGAAGAATACAAAGGATCAAAGCCCAATCGGTTAAATATATGCAAGGGTGGATCCAGGGGCAGGGGTTGATTGGGTGGCTACTGGGTTGCTTTTGATTTCTGGTACAATTTAGGTATCAACCATCCCTTTTCATGTTTATTTTCAAGTTCATCAACTGGATCCATTTGAAGTACATATCAAAACCCAACGCTGTAATAAATCAGAGGATCTCAGAGGAATACATAAATTAGTTAAAACATGATTTTTTCTTTTTTTTTTAAGCAGGACTGCACTACCCTCTCCCTTTGGCTAGCACCAAAACTTACCTCAGCTCTGATTCTTTCTCTTTCACAGTTCTCTCTGTTGCATGGAGTTTTTGTTTCAAGCTGTTTACAATCTGTTTTGAAAATTAAGAATACCCATAAGTTTTTGCTACTTTAGTGTATACATAATTAGAGCTTAGAGGGGAGGAGGCAGAATGTCCCTACTTTTCGTCGTTTTTCAGGTAATTACTTTTGACTTTAGCTTACCGAGCTTGTGTCCCCTCGTTTGTCTGTGAGAGTTCTTCTCAAATCTTCAGGCTGTGAAAATACACAGAATCAGCACATTGTTCTTTACTATATTTTATTTGTAAACAAATAAAGATACATGTAAACACATCACCTGCTTTCGAGAATTCAACAGGTCTTCTATCTGTCTGTCCTTTAAAAAATAAGGAACAAATCAGTAGATTTATTTATTGACGTAACATACATAGAGAGAATGGTTAGGTTCCTTTATCCCTCCCAAATACTAAAAAGTGATTTAATCTTTAGTCTCCTCCATCCCTTTACAGAAAGGACTTATTCAAGACATTAACCCTTTGTCTGAGTAAAGCCTTTAGTTCTTTTTTATACAGTGGGGTAAAAGACTCTAAAATTACAACCTTTAACACATTCTCTTGTTCTGTCCTGAGGAGTTTAGTGCTGAGGGTGTTATTTTCCTGCTTCAATGTGTTGATAATCTATAAAGAAAAGCAACACTTTTAGTCCTGATAAAAAAATATGACAGAAATTAAGAGATACCCCGACTTTTATTTTTCGGAAAACCTTGAGTGTGCTTCCAAGTAAATGCACAGATTTTTTCTTAGTATTTGCGACTCACTCTATACATTTATTATTTAAATGACTATTGCTACAATTTGATCATAGAAGGAAAGCAAAAATGCTAGATTTCCAATGTATCTTACCCTGTTTGCATAGACAAAGTGCCCTCTATACACGAAAACAAGACATTGTGGATGTGTGCTGAACTTTTAATTTGTTTTTCAGGCCTTAGGATTACCACTGTATAAATAGAAAGACTACAGACAAGCTTTAGAAAACATAGACGGTCTGTGAAGGCATGGTGTAGATGAGCAATAAATCAACACATGGTTAAAAACGTACAGTGAACGCCTCTGTGAAACAGAACAGTTGCAGAGAAACTTTTGTTGAAACCTTGTGTTGATTTATAGCTTAGAATTACCATTTTGCATTAGTGATCATGTATGCTATTATTCAAATCTAGTTCCCTTACATTTAGACATTATCAGAATTCCATTTTAAGGATTCAAAATACATAACAGTACTGCACCTTCTTTAGCTCTATGATCTCGTCATAGTAGTCCTCGGGTGGTTTATAAGCTGGGGCCCCTGACGTTACGGAGGGTTCAGCTACACAAGACACACAGAAGCAAAACATGACTATCCCTGCTTCAATGACATATTGAGCCTTTCACTAAGCGAGCTAGAAGAATCAAGTGTACAATCGTATTTGAAGCCCTTAATGGAACGGCTCCAGACCACCTCAGGGCTAAATTCAAGAGATTTGGTGACGTTCATCTAAAGAACACTCACCAAGCAAAGAACGATCTTGTGTTACTGAGGATAAATCATAATTACAGAAAAAACAATTGAATATAGTGGCGCAAAACTCTGGGACTCACTCCCGCGAGAGACAAAGGAGTGCCGATCTGTTGGCTCATTAAATAAATAAATAAATAAATAACACTTATATAGCGCTCATACATCTCTGTTCTGATCCCTTCTTTGCTATGGCCCACCAAAAATTAACATTGTAAATTCATACATATAGATAATGTATATAGGATATTTATGTACATAGATAATATATTATATATTTTTTTCCCAGTTCACCTAAATATCATTAATTTATTCATTCTAGTTTTCCCTGAGGGCCACGTGTAAATTATCTGTTTATAAAATTAAGTGTTACACCAAATAAGTCTATCTATCTATCTATCTATCTATTAGATCTCTAACCATAAACCAACTACAACCCAGGGTTGAAGTTAGAATTTTTAAACATACAACTGTCAATAGACATAATTTGGCTGGTGATTTCCTCTATCCCAGGCAGTAAAATTAGCCAGCAGTTGGTTTAGAGGGACAACCCCGTTGACCCAGGCACTCAGGGTAATGTACCTGGTGCTATGGGGCCAGAGGGTACTCTCTCTACTCCTTTTTTCAATTCAAGTAGATGACGAAAGGAATAATAAAGGAATACAAACCAGGAAATACTGTAACAAACTAGAATCATGTAGGATTCTTCAGGAAGCTTCTGTTTTTTCTCTATTGACTGAATGTTGGGGAAACCATGGCCCACAAAAGATTTGAGATGTAGCCACATTTAATCTATTTGCTAATGTGTTAAAGTGACCAAGTGGCCCCTTTTATTTTATTTTTCTAATGTGTCAAAGTGACCAAGTGTCCAAGAGAAAGGTCACATTTTTGTCCCAAGAAGTTGCTTCACTTACTGTATGACATAGATGCACTACGGGTGTGACCCTTTGACTTGCCATTGGCCAACTATAAATAAAACAAAATGAGCCTTTTTTTATCTCATGCAGACAGAGTATAGTGTGTTTGGGAGGGCAGAAATGAAAGACAGGAAAATGAAAGAGAGTGAAAGTAGAAGGAAAGAAAAGAGAAATGATAGTGCCAGCTTAAACCCAGCTTTACAACTTCAGGCTGAATTGACTCCGCCTTATAAAGGTCATTTTAAACATCCTATAATAGGTTTACAATACACGGTTAACCCTGTGGTGATGAGTCATAAGTACAGAGAGGACAGAAGGCTTTTTTCTCCTGCAAGATTGTCTTTTCCTTGTCTGAATGAAATAAATAAACCACTTGGTCAAACACTCTCTGAAGAGCAGAATAGAGGTAGTGTACTGGCATGTCAATTTCTCTGGTGAAAAATTTCATGATGTACAATGTTATTATTCGTCGATGTCGCGCTGGGGGGAATTTCATGATGTACAATGTTATTGGTATTGAAGACTCTTTGGTGGATTGTCACAGTACAGAGAGAGCAGGTACATACAGTACATAGGTACTTCTTTTAAGTTTTAAAGATATGTTTGGTAGGTATACTTCTATTCTGTTAGGTATTTCAATTCTGCACTTGAAAGTAATACTGCACTTGGGTTTCCCTGTAAGACTAATACTTTGAGCCTACCTCAACAACTTCACTAAAGTTCCTTGTCCTTGACCCTGGCCCTCTCTTCTTTGTAGCATGAGCAGGCCTGGGACCAGCCCATGTGTTTATCCCTGTATTTTCTGTGCTGAGGGCTACAAAGAAGATTGAAATTAGGCATAATATAACCACTTCTGTTTTATTATACAGCGTATTGATGTGAAAATATATGGGAAAAGTACTAAATAAGAGGGACCACAAACAAGTGTGTAAAACAACTTTAAAAAGAATTCTAAAAAAAGAAAAGAATTTTGAAAAAAAAAGGGCTACAAAGGGCTACAAAGAAGATTAAAATTAGGCATAATATAACCACTTCTGTTTTATTATACAGCGTATTGATGTGAAAATATATGGGAAAAGTACTAAATAAGAGGGACCACAAACAAGTGTGTAAAACAACTTTAAAAAGAATTCTAAAAAAAGAAAAGAATTTTGAAAAAAAAAAAGAAATCTATATAAAAAAACTTGATTCTGCAAAATACTAATCTATTATAGTTCTACTACAGTATATAGGTTGCACCAAATAAAAATACTTGATGCCTCTAAACAAATTTATGGTCACTTGCTTTTATGTTTTTTTTTTTGCTTTTTAGAGCCAAAATTTTGCATCACTTTGTGGTCTGACACATACAACATGGTACATAAAATAGACTCAAAGGCTATATACTGTAACAAGAATGTAGAGGGATATAGGATCAAAGTTTATAGCAGCTTTAGTAAATGCTTGTATCCACAAACCTCCTGTTCCACTTTTCATTGCCGCTAGCCAAAGACTTGTATTGGACGGCTTCATAGGCTGAGGCCTTGTGTTTTTTGTCTGCTTTGATGCATAAGGAGAACCACCTTGTACAAAATGATGATTCAATCAATTAACATTAATCCTGCAAGGGAGATTACTGTAAATATGAGTTCATGTTAGTCAGGAATCTGAGGTATTGTGTCTACAGGGCTACAGCAGGGGGTGGGGCACATCTTACCCAATATTAAAAAAAAAAGAAATGACCAGAGGGTATGGTTGTGCTCCCAATATTTTCTTAAGGGAAAGTTCATTTATTATCCCGAGGGGGGGGGGGGGGGGGTGAGGATTTTGATAAAAGTAAGGGATAAAATGATAAAATTGGTTGCTCCCCCTTCAGGTGGAACAAAATATTCCATGCCCCCCTTATGCTTTTACCATATTTTTAATGCCCCCCCCCCCCCCATATTTTCCGTGCCCCTCCAGAAAACCAAAGAAAGAAGGAGCAAGAGAAGAAACGAAAACTACAATGTCAAAGGAATACGAGCAAGAGATTAGCTGCACTTTCTCTGTCTCGATGTCACTGGCTTTGCTTTCTCACTTGGCAGAGCTTGTTGATTCACAGGGAGAAGCGCTCATTTTCAAGAATGAAGATAATAATAGAAGTTTGAATAATAGAAGTTTGATTTTCGCGCCACACGCCAGCAATACGTTTGTCGGTCAGTGACAAAGGTGTTTTACAGACTGGTATATTCAAAAGGCAGTAAAAAAATCGGGGAATATGGGAAATCGGGGATTTTTGGTAATGAAGATTCTTCTAGCATAGGAGATATTAGATATCGATGATGGAGCCGTTTTGAAGGATATCTCTGTTTTATTCCTTCAGATGCACTTTAAGCCATCTGGGTTCGAGTTATTTTAGATTTAGTCACAGGGGGTCCACTAGACATAAACACTGTAATAAATGACAATATTTAAGCTATAGCATCGATGATCTTACTTGTCCCAAGTTTAGGTTTCCGGGTTTGGGCTGATTGAGGCCTTCTCCCGCTAGCACCTGAAATAAAGATATTTGAATAAATAACTTGTTAAGCATAGCCTACTGTACATGTCTGCTTCAAATGGGTTGTTTTCCAGATGATAGAGTTTGAGTCTGAAAGCTTTGACAAATTGTAAGATGGCTAGATAAACTCTGATCTAACCAAGTATCACTTTGACACTCATATTACCTACCACCTCATTACATTGACACCTCATCATTAGGAAAATTGCCTATTTTTACCAATCAAATGGCAGGCAAAAGTAAAACTAGGTGAACATTTATTACCTGTGGGAGGCCTGGGACTGAATCCATCTGATCCACTTGCCTATGAACAAAAATTACATGATTTTGTGGCACATTAGCAGCTATAATGTTTTTTTTTCTATTTCAGACACTGAACAGAGCAGACTTGATATCTAGAAAAAATCCCTAATACATGGGGAGTGCATTTCATTTCTTTGCTTTTAAGTTACATAGGTACAAGAAAAGTGAATCTTGTCTTCAGCTCTTAAAAATTAAGGTTAGCTCTGCCAGGATTTGTGAAGGAAATATTGTCCCATATCAATATAAAAATGGATTTATTGCATTGACTGAGTGAAGAGAAAGGGGGGGAGCACCACTTGGTTCCTCTCCTTAGCTATCTGAACCCTCTCCTTAGCTGTCTAAACTCTCTCCTTAGCTGTCTTACCCTCTCTCTAGCTATCTAACCCTCTCCTTAGCTATCTAACCCTCTCCTTAGCTGTCTAAACCCTCTCCTTAGCTATCTAAACCCTCTCCTAAGCTATCTAACTCTCTCCTTAGCTATCTTATCCTCTCCTTAGCTATCTTACCCTCTCTCTAGCTATCTAACCCTCTCCTTAGCTATCTTACCCTCTCTCTAGCTATCTAAACCCTCTCCTTAGCTATCTTACCCTCTCTCTAGCTATCTAACCCTCTCCTTAGCTATCTAACCCTCTCCTTAGCTATCTAACCCTCTCCTAAGCTATCTAACCCTCTCCTTAGCTATCTAACCCTCTCCTTAGCTATCTAACCCTCTCCTTAGCTATCTAACCCTCTCCTTAGCTATCTAACCCTCTCCTTAGCTATCTAACCCTCTCCTTAGCTATCTAACCCTCTCCTTAGCTATCTAACCCTCTCCTTAGCTATCTAACCCCTCTCCTTAGCTATCTACCCCTCTCCTTAGCTATCTAACCCTCTCCTTAGCTATCTAACCCTCTCCTTAGCTATCTAACCCTCTCCTTAGCTATCTACCCCTCTCCTTAGCTATCTAACCCCTCTCCTTAGCTATCTACCCCTCTCCTTAGCTATCTACCCCTCTCCTTAGCTATCTTTACCCTCTCCTTAGCTATCTACCCCTCTCCTTAGCTATCTAACCCTCTCCTTAGCTATCTAACCCTCTCCTTAGCTATCTAACCCTCTCCTTAGCTATCTACCCCTCTCCTTAGCTATCTAACCCTCTCCTAAGCTATCTAACCCTCTCCTTAGCTATCTAACCCTCTCCTTAGCTATCTAACCCTCTCCTTAGCTATCTAACCCTCTCCTTAGCTATCTAACCCTCTCCTTAGCTATCTAACCCTCTCCTTAGCTATCTACCCCTAGGATCTGTGAAAAGGAGTACAAGTTAAACCAGAGTTGACTATAGCCAGCTGAACAGCTAAATAAACAATCACTAGTGTGAGTAGATTTTATTTACACAATAGTCATCAGAACATAAAATATATAGAAGCATTTATTGAGGCCATAATAGTATCAAATCACATACCAGAGAAATAGTGGAGCCATTCGAGATATCAGAATATGCATCTGCATCCTGTAATAAGATTATAATAACAACATGTGTGATTCGTACTGCGCATGTTTTTTTGTGTGTGTTTGGTAGGTTACTTGTAGTAGAGTTTTTACATCACAGTAGAGAAACAGTCAGTTTATCAATTGCTTGAACATCTTAGCATTTAAAAGCATTGTTGGACCCAATTAAGCCCAATCTTTCAATATTGTATTTTAAAAGCAAATAATCTTATCTGAAATAGTATGCTTTTAAGTTAGTAAGCCTCTACTGCTGATATAGCAAACGTAAACAAAACTGAAATTTACTTGACTAACGATAACTAAGTATACACAGGTCAATGTATTTATGAGTGACACTTTTCGTGATATATCATTCTTTATGCCTTTACTGGTTTATAATTGCACACCTGCACTGAGATCTTTGGCGTAGGCATCGATAATCATTACAGCCTTTGTACAACCATATAGTGTTGAAATCTTCGCATGTTTTCTTCGTTGGTTCTTGTTGTCAACGGTTGGGGGGACGAACAAGCCAAGAGTTACTCGACAAAAATCTTACTAGGATCTGTACAAAAACATGGACGTCGATGTAGTTTAGGGTTTCCAAACACAAGTCAACGGTAATATGAATTTCCAGAATCAAAGCAGCAACAAAACAAAGCGAACTGTAGGTTGGAGACAGTTCCACTACATTTTCCCTCCAAACGATTTTGTGTTTATAAACAATTATACTTGATGTATGGTCAATACCAAAGAATTGTAAGAAAGGAACACCAACTATAGGATCTACCAAGTATAATGGTTATCGATTGTTTGAGATGAGTCATCGGTCTCTTGTTCAGCGGGATATGTCCATGACGTCACAACGTAACTGAGATAATTATGCGCGAAGTTGATTATGGCGCGAAAAAACAAATGTTTCAAATAAAATGGAATGGGAGAGGACCGCGGGCGCACCGAAACCACTTTGGCTGGAAACCGATCCTAGCGGGATGTACAATCAGCGGCAAACCTGTTGAAAATTTTAACGCCTCAAATGCCGTTCACGCCGCCGTCGAGCGCGACATTTAGTTAAAAACGCCTGCGATCACAGTGTCCTGCGGAGTTGCCCATTGCATAGCAACGATCAGTTAGCAACGCTCGCGTCGTCTTTGTCTTACAGCTAAGCCGATCGCGTCCTTTGTTTTTAAACCAATGAAATCCCGTGTTCTTTGAGGTTTAGAGTGCTTATTTTATCAGAGTCCAAGCAGACAAGATGGCGGAACCGACACAGAGCGAAGGATGGCTTCAATTCCTTTACAAATTCGCGCTACGCGAGTTTGATTTTTGGGAGCCTAACTCGTGCAAAAGTTAAAGATATCGTTGTACTGCTTGTACTCTAGTTCGATTTTTGGAAGTTTTCCCGTGGTAGAGGGTGCCTAATTCTACGAGTTGGATGGCTGTATGAACGCCTGGCACGGTGAGTGTTTTGGGAGATTGCGATTATAAAGTGCTACGTCAAAGCGGATAAGGGCTAAATTCTTCGGTCCGCCGCCATTAATAAAACACCAAGGGAGCACAAAGGGAATGTTGATCCGTATTCAAATTCAAAATATGAAAAATAAATCTAGTTTCAAGGTGACTTGAGATAAACTTGAAGTAAAACCAAGATTGAGTTCTTTTTTTTAGTTGGTTTAAGTTTATTTTCGATAGAATATTAATACTGATTTGAACATCGAAGGAGTAATACTTGTCGCTCCCGCGTCCTCCTGGCTTTGCAATAGTTTTACAATTGATACACGACTCGGATTATTAAGAAACGAGACTGACTCGGCTTAATCAGGTTGTAGCGGTGTGAGCTCTTCGTTTTCGATTTTTTTTTTTCTGGATATTTTGAGCGGTTTAGAGGTGCAACTCTAATGCTATGCTCTTCTATTATTTTTCGTAGCCGACGCGACGCAGGGTGGATCGAGCTGAATTCACGGTTCAACTGGTTGAGTTCATGATGAATTGATTCACCACCCTGCTCGCCGAAAAAGCCTGAAGGAAACTTCCGTTCCCGGATGAAATCTGAAGTCTGTGCCTGAGGTATTTTCATGACCACGGTTGGCTGAAAGAGAATAATAATGTAATTTATAATATTGCAAAAAAGAATAAAAAATATAGTTAGAACAAAATACCTTTCCAGATCCAGGCAATCGGGCTGTTATCCCATCCTCCGAATTCTTGCAGATTGTGTTCACAATCAAATTCCCAAGTCGCGCAACATCAGGGGAAACGAGGCCTGTGCGGACCTCGTTTAACATCTGCTCGAGGGTTCGGGTCTGAGGATCTAGCACAACAGCAGCGGCAGGGACGGGGCTATTCGCACGCTGGCGCTTTCTCGGGGGACAGGGATGGCTGTTGCACAGGTGATAAGGCAATCGGGTACCACATGCCCTACATTTAACCAGGTACCCCTCTAAAAGCTGGATTAAAACAAGCGGTGCGCGCTGGGGGTCATTAGGGTCCGCCAGCGTCTCTTGACATATTGGGCATGCTGGATGTTTTTCCCCCAACTCGAAAGCAGATTTCCAGCAGTCCGAGCAGCAACTGTGCTGGCACTTTGATGACAGAGGCTTTTCGAGGACGTCTAGGCAAATAGCGCAATGAAACTCTTCTTTTTTCGTTTCGAAAAAGTCAAAGCGCTCGGTGAATCGGTGGTCCCTTAGTGTGTTCATAGAGGCACTAAGCTCGGTGACGCGCGCGATTAGTTGTGCTTTTAAACCCACGTTTGTCGTCTCTTCCCAAGCGGAGTTTTTAGCCTGCCCTCTCGCACCGCCTCGCTTTGCTTTTTTCGGCCTACCGCCTTTTTGAATTTGCTCTTCTAAGGCGCACGTTGGGCAGTCCTCTTCCAGGTGAATCTCCCAGATTATGGGAGCCTTGTCAGTTGTTGCGAGACGACACAACTTACAAAAGCGCATCAGATGAATATAGGGGTCATCCTTCTCGACATTGATGCCAAATTTGCCCTCGAGCAATGTTTTGAAACTGCCGCAGGCAAAGCTTTGGGCATAGAGGCTTTTTGCCTTCTTCAACCGTTTTCCGCAAACACGACAGAGACCTTTTAAAATCTCAAAGTGTTTTGCTTCAGCCTTCGCGGTAGCCATTTCTTTGCGCTCATGGGCGATATTAAAACGAGCTACTACTTCAAAAATTCGCAATCTCCCAAAACTATGAACACAGATTCTAAGAGACAATTATATATACGTTATGGATTAGCTACGCAATAAACCAGGAAAACTCCCACGAGACTAAAATTTTAATCGGAAGTCATGTAGGTAGTTCGCCGCGCTTCCGCCATCACTCAATAGGACCGTTTACAGTGACGCTATACATTCTTGCTCAATTGCGTGTTTGATCGTTTCTTTGTAAAATTTAATCACGTAAGCATTTTAGGTATCCAAATGTCGCAATAGGATACGTATATCTATCAACACTTCTTTTAAAACAAGGGTTTTATTCGGTAGCTTGGCTGCGGCCTTCGTGACTCGCGATCCTGTCAGGTCAGTTAATAACTAACTACCTCAAAGCGCGGTCGCAAATTCAAAAAGCGCGGTTACCAACTAAATGTCGCGTCTAGGGCTGTTTGAAAGTGGCGTGCGTTTCAGATGGAAATCTAAATTACGTAGCATAGTGACTTTGATATCCTCCCCCCCCCAACCCCCCTCCCATAAATCAATGTTGGATTTTTTTTACTGACAACCCTAGACAGCAACTTTGAATTGGGGAGAGGGGGATGTGAGTAATAAAAAGTTCCCATATTGTAAATTATTTCAGTAAGACTACTTTTTAGATGTCATTTTCAACAGGTTTTGTCGCTGGTTGTAGTTAGTAGTCCCCAGTCAGCCATTCAGCATTATAAATGCTCCAAAAGTAAGAACGGCTCAGCCTCATGAAAATTTAGACGTTCGCGTATAAAAAAAAGTGTACTCAAATCGGGCCCCCAGAAAAGTAGACGGGGGTAATCGTCGTTTAGGGGGTTGTGTTAAATGATTTTTCAGATTCTGCCATCTCTTATTAGGGTATAAAAATCGACCAACTGCTATCCCTTAGGGGGTGTTTAAGGATTTTTTTCCGATTGTGCTCACGCTAACGGTCGCCCGAAACATAATTAAAGTAAACCATGTCAACTGATCGATTCCAGCTTTATTGTCGGTAACAATACAAGGTGTCCATTTGCAAATTTGCAAATTTGCATTTCAAAAATTTGCGGTCTCAAGGACCGCAATAAAATTCAGGAAAACTGAAAATGTCTTTGTTTTATACTGCTTTCTTAGGTTAAAAATTCCCTCGACCACACCCAATTTGGCATCTCTATAAGGGGTAGGAATTGCTGTTAACAACACGCAAAAAGCTTTCCCTAAAGGGATAAAATTGATTTTGCCGACGGTCACCCCCGTCTGTTTATTTCCGCCCCCCCTCCCCCACTTTTTGAAGGTTAAGACGTATCATGTGACAAGTAAATTTTTTCGCTGCATCTGCGAAAATAAGAAGGGCATTCTGTTTTTTTGTGTTTCGATGAGAGAAGAGAAGAAATGGGAAAGTGTTAAATTATGCATGGCTTTTTTACCCAGGATCCAGGCCCTCCTCCTCCATCTTTCAGAAACGACCATTTGCAAGCGCCAGCGTATTTCTACTGTATAAAGAATTGCCAGTCTTCGAAGACTGTGCGCAATTGCGAGCAGTGCATTTCAAAAATTGATAACATAACATAGTATATAATGGTGACAAATGATCTGTACTTCTAAAGCAGACCAATTATCAGCCATATATATAAGGAATGTAATCTAGTCAGGATATGGAGTCAGGGTTTGAAAAAAAGCCCAAATAGTCGTGTTCGTGAACCAGAAGAATAAGTACAATACATACACCAAAAACTGGTATTTTCGTCTTTAATAAGACTTCTTCCAGTCATTTCCTGAGGGATTCCTGAGGGGGGGAGGGTGGAGGGGAGATGCGCACACCTGTACAGCTGCCTCGATATTTGGATATTGTATAACATTACTATTGATAAACGTTATTCATTGCTATTCTAACTGTCCTTAGAAGTAAAATAAAAGTCAAGACTACAAAACTCGACCATAAAAGGACAAAATTGACCCTAAAACCACGCATGTGCTGATGGTAATAACCGCTGGAGCATGCTGCTTGCTTCCTCGACAAGGATCTGTCATGTTACGCGTACACATGTCACCCTGGCAACACTCAAATTGACAGCTCTCACTTTTACACGACCTCGCCTTCCTGGTGCATTGAACGCTAGTGGTACAGCCAAACTCCCAATTGTCTGCAACAAGGGTAGAAAATGTGTTTTGGCTAAAAAGTCAACTCAGTACATTTTAAAAGAGTGTGAACTCGTATATGTTAAAAGCTAAAAGGTCGTGTAAATATTAAGCTATTGAAGAGCCTCCCATCGCCCTCACACATAGCTAAACAGCAAAATCCTCAAACAAAACAAATAACATGCCGCGCTTCCTACCCTAACTAGGGCTCCTTAAATATTCATCAAATAGTCCCCTCTTTTCATCTGTGCATATTCTGCAGTCCGTAAACATCAATAATCAGAAATGCACTGCTTTGGATAGCCTGCTTGCAGGCGGTACTCAAAATACAAGATTGCGCCCGATCACCGAACGGAGAGGGTATTCCGCGATAATAACACCTAGTACCGCCTGCAAGCAGGCTATGCTTTGGAGTGCTAAGTTATAACCATTTCAGTACATTACCTGTGCCCGCAGTGTTACAAGAGATGAAGCAGCGGTCATATGTGCTGCCGATCCTGTCGCAGTCATACAAGTCAAGGCTCGCCATGCATTGTCGGTAAGTGCTAGAAGTAGTATTCCATCCACACACCTCGCAAATGACACCATCACCTTAAAAAAGCCAGAAACATCAGTTGCATAGTTCCCTGTGGACATTCTTTCAAGAGCCCTTCTCAGCCACACCTTTGTTACTATTTTCATTTGATTTTGGCTCGCAATGAGCTAAAATCTCAAAATAACCATCTAAAACAACGTTTGATACTTAATTTACCAAATTTAATCGAAAATATCGAATTGGCTTCCCGAAATCAGCTGCTAGAAATGGATGCGTTTTCATACCTGGTTCTTTGCTAGGATGACAAAATGGCAGAGGCTATTCAAATATACCAAGTGGGTGACGATTGCCAGGAAATTATAGAGATTCAATTTATAATTCTTCAGCCAATGTTCTATCTCTCCTCTTTATGTTTCTTTTATTGTTTTTTTTTTCAGGTAACGCGTAATATCCTACCGACGCGAGACTCTTTTTAAAAAGACGCGTGACACTTACTTTAAACAGAACGCGACCTTTAATCAGTTAAACAGACATTAAAAATGTACGTCTAGAACGGAGGGAGTTTTCATGTCAAACGTTTTTGATAGCTAAATTTACACCATAGAAGGGACCTTACCGATTGGGCGAGCAGTTGCAAGCATTAGAGCACCCCGTTTGATATGTGTGTGGGAGATTAGCATTTTCGTAATTCATGTTCTTCATTTTGTCTGACTTCTTTATGCGCCATTTTACAACTAGTAAAAAAGGCAGAGTAGGCCGGGCTTTTATCAAAAGATAAACATTTGAAAAAGCTTAACCAAAAACGAGCACGCAAGCTTCCATTTCTTTTCGATGACGAGCTTTTTGACTTTCTGAAATAATACTCAATGCGATACTGCTAGTAAAAAAATCGCAATCTTGGTTGCCGCATTGATTTTGAGAGAAACTATACACATGACTTTTAAGTCATCAAACTTAAGTCAAAATTTACAGTTAAACAATAATAAAAAGAAAACCAATTCTAAATGTAAATTTCTCTAAAAGAGTGACAATGTATTTTGGAAGCTTGCAAGTTTGGAGAAAAGGGTATCTTCTTTCTAGTACGTTGATATATTTTTTCCCAACTTTAGACATTTACCATAAACAATAATATGACTAATTTACTTGAAATGCCGTTGCCATATCCATGAAACAAATTAACATTTATTTTTCTTTGACAGTTACTCCCAGTATTACATCAAGATAGACTTGGATAGAGGCTAATAGAACTACCCAAATTGAAGTTGACTTTCCCGATACAACTTACCACCTTCGAAGAGAAGAAACATAAAGAACAGGACAGTTTTCATGGCCAGAGAAGGAAAGAAGTATCTACAACGGGCGCAACGTTCACAGTTAGTTTTAATTGGATGCATGACATTGATATGAGTTTTAATCAAGCAACCGGCGAAAAGCAGATGTTCAGCCACGTTCCTCTTTTTTACACTTCAAAAAGGGAAAGACCTTGGACCTTTAGACCAAAACTCGAATATTGTAATTTAAAAAAGAAATGAATTAAGAAAAATCCAACTAGTTATACAAGCTTGAAATTTTCTTTTGGAACAATGTCTTGGAACTAACGTGATATAGACCTAGCAACATCTGTTATTTTGACTTTCGAGACTCGATGGATACTGCAGCCCCATAGGCTCCATGGAACATATGGTCTAACTCCAACCACGGTGTCATTTTGTTGTAATCGTAACAATGTTTGAAGTATGCTGGACATGCGAATACCAAGCAACATCCGTAAAAAGAAATGAAATGCATTGGATTATACAAATAAAATTGCTTTTAAAACGATCACGGTATGGAATTTTAAGATGAAAATGCTAAAGATATGACACGTGCAATCGGCTTCTTCTTATTCATGTTATTGTTATAGGCCCTAGTCCTGCGTGTTATGCGGGAAGTTTGTTTTTCTGACAATTATTATTAGCCCCACCCCCCCCCCCCCCACACACACACACACACACAGTCTCTGCTATAATAGGTTTGTCAACATGGCGACATCCCGTGATCACAAACAAACGATCCCCAAGGGGTCGACCATTTCAACGTAGGGGTATGGGATGACTCAACTGCTATACCTTAGGGGGTGTAAAAGGATTTTTCCGTTTTTTCTATCTTTTGGGGTATAAAATTCGACCAACTGCTATTCGTAAGGGGGCATTTAACGGTTTTTTTTAATTCACCGATTCGTGCCATCTCTTAGAGTTAAAATCTCCTTCGACCACACTCAATTTGCTCTCTCTTTAGGGGTTAGAATTTCTGTCTACCACGCCCAAAGTGCCATCCTAAGGGTTAAAATTGGTTCTACCTCGTTATCATGCTGAGAGATCCCATGAGATAGCAAGCGGATGCGCCAATCAGTGTATGAGGACCAAGCGCTTAGAACAGGGGAAACACATTAACTAACTGGAAATGCTAGCTGTTTACCTGAGACTTCAATTATTCATTACTGAATTGAAAGGAAAACATGGTTTTGAGTTTCCTTTTCAATGGGTGTTGTGCCCCTGAGTGAAGTAGGGTCAAGAGTCCCGGTCGCTGTGGAAGTATGATGGGTTGTGCTATCAGTAATCGAGTCCCGGTCGCTGTGGAAGTATGATGGGTTGTGCTATCAGTAATCGAGTCCCGGTCGCTGTGGAAGTATGATGGGTTGTGCTATCAGTAATCGTAGAAGTTGTGGCCACCAGACTTGAGTTGGCCAAAGAGGTGCTATCAAGAGTGCACTCATCTGATCTTTCTCGGTTATAAGGCTAAAGGGGGGAAATAATTAAACATGTTACTCCAACATAGGGAGAATGCATCTGTGTGAAAGGCCCCTGGGTCTGGCTTCCAAGACACATAATTAGGAAGCTGGGTGTTCAATCTTGATGTAAATAAGTCTACATCTGGTGTACACAGTACTTGAGTGACTTGGGAAAATACCTCTGGTTGTAAATGCCACTCTGTTCTATCGTTAAACTGCCTTGAGTATTTGTCTGCTTCCTGGTTAAGTATTCCTGGCAAATGACAGGCAGTTAACAAAATATCATTTTCTATGCATAACCACCAGATATCTTTTGAGAGGGAGTTACACTCAACAGACTTAGTACCCCCCATGGCATTTATGTAGCATACAGTAGCAGAGTTGTCACTTTTTATAGAGAAATGTTTTCCCTTCAATTCAGTAATGAATGATTAATGTCCCAGGTAAACAGCTAGCATTTCAAGTTCATTAATGTGTTTCCCCTGTTCTAAGGGGGTCCACCTGCCCTGGACCGCTTGGTCCTCATACACTGATTAGCGCATGCGCTTGCTGTCTCATGTAATCTCTCAGCATTCTATAACTCGGTAGAATCGTTTAATTTTCAAATTTTGCCGACGATCACCCCCGTCTGTGTTTATTGGAGTCCCCCCGCCGCACGGGGACAACGTATTTTTTTAGCGGAGCTCCCACGCGGCGCGAAGCGCCCCGTGAAAGGAGCACCATACCCTGTTAACATATTTTTTTTTTTTTGTGGTTTACAAAACAAATATGGTAACAAATATTGGTAACCCATCGACTCGAGGTTTCGTGACGCGACGTCCGTCTGTCCGTTTGTCCGTCCGTCCCCAAAAGCATCGTAATATATAGATTAAAAGCAAAACATTCTTATTTCTTGAAAGAAACATTGTTTCACAACCAAACTTGGCAGGTGCCATGTTTGTTTCAAGGGGGGTGCAAAATATGGTCACGTAATTTGTGACGTCATCGATGACGTCATCAAAATAAAAAATAAAAAATGACGTCACTAAAAGTAAAGCTACTCTGACGCCGAAACATCATATGACAACTGAATATGTTATGTGTCATGTAGATGTCAAGGTAGGGGGTATAACATGTTGGTCGCGTGATCTGTGAAATCGTTGACGTCGTCAAAAACATAATAAAATAATACTTAGTAATTCTTAAATTAGCGAAAATAAGCAAGGATTCGGTCGTTCGGAGCTCCGCTTTTAGGAAATGCCTAAATCTATATATTAGTGAAGTAATATTAAAGACCTTGTCTATCCACATGCCAGGCTGCAGTTCAGAGTTCGACTTGCGGTTTAGTTCCATATGTTCCCCTTTTAAGTCCTTTTTAAAAGTTCAAAGATATTTATTGACGTCTGAAGTGAAGCCTAGAACAATCCAGATATTTGTTTGTGCCAGTTTTGAACGATTTGATCTCATATGCACGCATTTACCATAAACCGTTAATGTGTTTAGTTTATGATTAAATTGACCTTCGTGACGCTTCTTGGCGTTGGTGTCATCAAGGCGGTCTCATAAATCAAGAAAAAGAGAATCAAATTGAGGGAAGTTCATTGGCAAAAGGCGGCCACATCAATTCAGCAATCTAATTATCGGTGATCCTTTGAGCCGGGCATCTAAGCATAAGATCCTATCACTCTAATCTCTGATTATTAGCAAAGACGTAATCTACAAATGCCAAAAAGATAGAGCGCCCGAACCTTAAGAGATAGCTACAACAATCCAGTGTACCGTTCCACAGATAAAAATCACCATTAGTGAGTACTTCTTCATCTTTTTTTATATTAAAACTTTTATTTTACGATATTATTTTTAGGTTGTAAGGTAGTGCAGGTGTTGATATGCAATGGCCCACGGGGACTGGTAATTTAGGGTTCCCCGTGGAATAAACACGTCATGTCACACAACGTGCAGTGGAAGCGAGATACAGTGGAACATTGACTATTGCAAGAAAAGATCGATTCCCCATACTTTTTTTAAGGTTGACGGAACAGAAATCAATATCATTATACCAAAAATGTCGTTTACATCGAGTGTCGTTATATGACTGTAAGCGGGTTGTCTGATAACCAGCACATCACTTCAAGAGAGAATCACGGAGCCGAACAAGAAACAAACAACTCTTTCAGCTTCAAGACTTTTGAGATGAGGTTTAGAAAGATAAGAAAAATGGCGCCCTTTACGGTCAGGTAGCCCTAGACAGAAAAACCTCCCGAACCGTTCGCCACGAAGGAAACATTAATCAATATAGATTTATTGAATCCCTTGATAGCTAAACAAAGAGTTAAATATTTCAAATGGAACCTAGAAACCTGGTTGATTTTTAACAATTAATGGCGGATGGATTTGTGATACAGAGAGGTGATCAAAAATGTAGAGATTATTGAAAACAGATCAGATGGCCTTGAACTTGAAGAATTTTGTATTAACAAAACAACCATATAAATTCATTGACGGGCCTTCGCAGCCCCCTGCAGTCGAAAGCACACAATGCTCTGGGGGCTGCGGAGGTGTTTAATAATTTCATAACTAGTGAGGCACAAAATAAGAACGACCTTGTAGTCGCGCGGTAATAAAGAAGTTAGGTGGGGTGCTTAGGGACCAATTCTCCAAGTCTTTATCAACGACAGGTTATGTAAAGGTGTTAAGATGCGTTGGCTTTCACAGAGGGCCCCCGAATGGTCCTCCGAAATTTCGATGTGCTCGCAGTTTTCGGGTGATGCTTACATACTCGCGCAATTTTTTCCGCCTTGCTCGCATTGTATTTTTCGATTCAACAACTAAAAACGCTCGGTCTTGCATAAAAAAAGGGTGCTCGCAAGCTCGCAAATGCTCGCCAAAGACCATTCGAGAGCCCTTCACAGGGGGAAAGGCAAACAGCACGCAAAATGAGATAAACAATTTCTAATTAACTCTTGTCTTCTGGACATTAAAATAATGAACTAGAGTCAGATGCCTCATTCAGCTGGTCAAACCACGCCTGAGTACCAGGCCCTCACGCCAAATCATTCTGACTGAATACTGACGCCAGTGACGATACAATAATAACTATTCTGCTGCTGCGTATTGACTGAGGGTTGGGGTTGTAATTCATATTGTTTAGGCTATGATCGTGTTTTTGACATTTTATTTTCTGATCGGAAACGCGAAACTGACGCACATCTAAGACCAGATCGTCACAATTTCAAAAGGCACTCAAACATCATTTATTAAAAGATCTTAGAGTATTCTTGTAGAATAACTACTGTCTTTCAAACATGTTTGAGCTTTTTTCAGAAAGATGTCTGTTAAGTATTTGATCAACATCTTGATAATGTCGACGCGTAAATTAAACCCCTAGAACTAAAGAGTCTAACAGCAAACGGCGTCTTCCTTCAAAATCATAGCAACCCTCCATATGGGGTGAGCAGTTTGACTATATTGCACGTCTAAACATCATTGTTACATTTCCTGACCCAAGCTTGTTTTGTGAATGACTTGTAAAAACAATCAATCATAGAGGGGATGTTACTGATTGTTCTGCAGGTCCTTCAGTACAATGATACGTAGACAATGTGGCGCAATCGGGGTTATACCATGGTGCGACAGGCACGTGAGACGCGGGATTAGATGGTAGTGATGATTATGATAACGGTGCGCTGGGAGAAGGGTTCGGGCGGCGGGAGGCGGCCTCTGTCAACCTTTTTGGTCCTTAGGGGGGATGGGCGCTTCCGGTTTTTATCAATCATGGTAAAGAAATATGATGGTGATGACGATGTGATGATGAAGCACAGGAAAGATGACGGCAAAGATGTATTTTGGTTTGATGATGACAATGAATGTGTAGAAGAAAAAAGCAGAAATAATAAAAGAATAAAAGACGATGACGACGACGAAGTTTTAGTAAAATACTGATGTTCAAGCCGCTGGCCACTAAATAGAATGACGTTCGAGGCTCTGGAACCAGGGTGGAGATATTGATTCAATATCTTTCTTTACCTAATAACCATTGTGCAGTGGGTAACAATTACGACCGATAAAATTGTTACCAATTATCCAATTATTAACATAAAAACTTTCGTCTACATATACTGACCGTCATTTTACCGGGGTGTTGCTGGACCGGATATTTGACCCCTATGCCTACCGTTTCCTTTCTCATATCGAGTTGTTTGGGCGAGGAGATCACGCGTTCGGCACAGCTCTCGCGAGTCTCCCATCTGATCAGCCCCGTCTAACAGACACCGACGGAAATGAATAATGCCAAACCGAGCGAGTCGGTAGATAAATCGGATTTACCGCTAAACTCAGATACAAGAGCATTACTGCCTTACCACAAAAAGATGGAAAGATAGCAACGAGCTTGTTTGTCCATCTAGGAGACACGTTCTTGGTTTGTCTAACCACTTCTAAAAATAATTCATTTTTGACGACATTGTAATAAGGATTTCGGTTATTTATTATCATACGAAATATTTTCTTGTTTGCTACTAAGATTATGACCATTTCTTCTTCCCGCTTTTTGGTAATTTGAAGCTTTAAATCAAAGCCTACGCTTTGATTGGCTAATGATTACTTATCGACAGCCAATGAGAGGGGTTGTATAGATTTGAATGACGTACGAGGTTACTCTAATTTACGTGCAAGTCAAGGTTTGTTATCGTGTTCCCCTAAAGTACGATTTAGCCACACACGTATCTCGGAGAAAGGCTAGAATTGCACAACTACTCAACAGCGGAAGTGTGACTTTCCACGAATCCCTAGAACGTTTAGCACTGGTGAAAAACCCAAATCATTTGAACATCGGTAATTACTGTTTACATCTGGAGTACCTGAAATCAACCAAGCGAAACACGTGTGTGAAACTTACGATCGAAGGATGTATCCTGATCAATTGTTCTACGCACGGTTGTTGTTCGTATTGGGGGTTATTCTAGAGCATGGATATCGAGGACTTTGTGAGATCTATCCTCCGTTAATATGGTCACCGTTGAATCCGGCGTAAGTATTTCGCGTCCGTGTGTAGAGTTTCCATGAATGTAATGTATTTCCAAGTCGCAATCACTGTAATATCTTAAGCCAAAAAACCTAGAGGTCTAAAGAGAGTCATTTTGACCTAGTGTTGTCATGTTTAGGTGTGCTGAAAGGGATGGATTGGGGTAGATCTGAAGCGCTGTCTCGCTCCCTATGAACCAAACTATTCGTCTTGTTACGTGCTGTCATTTGTAATTACTGTTTTGAGACGATAACTATTCTACCCAATGACTTCTGCAAAGTAGCGGTTTATTTGTACTGGATCTCCGGTATCCTTTGCTTATTTTATCAGAAACCAAATCGCGTCGTAAACGGAATGTTCTAGTTGCGCATCATCCGTGCTGCTAAAACTGTTTATAGTGAAAACGTCTTCGTGGTATTGTTCCAACCACCGAATTTGTCACCTCTTTGGGGGCGGAAAACAAATAATGGTACAGCGTTATTACGTTTTTATGCACAAACAATGATTCGATTTCAAACGCTGCTCCAATATTTACATCAATTCGGACCCTCATTCGAAAGCCAAAGTTGCTAAGGAGTAAGTCCAATAAGTTATTTTGCCAGTTACAATAAGCTCTGCTTGTGTGCTTTAAATTATTTATTAACGCACACTAAATGATGAGGCGAGCTTGGCGGTGGTATAGGAACCACTCATCACCTTTGTGCATTGATACCTTCTGCCACGGTAGCCGGGTTACTTTATTAAGAAGCTTAAAACTCAATGGTTTGCCTTCTTGAACATCCACAAGATTTTTTTTTTTTTTGTGAAAAAAAGAAAACTTTTTTCTTCTCAAGCTGCTCTTCTTCACTTCTCTTCCAATACACACTCTAAGAAATATACTCACTTAAGAAAAAGCTGTCAGCGAACGTTATTTAATATAGGTGAATTCACACTTAACTGAAAATCGTTTATAGGTGTACTTTTCCCGTTAGAGCGGTATCTCCGATGCAAATTCTAAAGGAGCCGGAAAAGATTTGGGTCTATCAAATAAGTGCTCATTTTTTTTGGTGTATTCCAGAAATTTGAATTGCAGATATGGTCGGTCCCCAATACTTTTTATATCGATTTCCTGCTGCCCGCATAAGCTCCTTAGTGTTTGCGCTTTGATATTTTATTTATTAGTCATTTGTCACCTTACTTAGAGACAAAAGCCCCCGTTCGAAAGGATCCGACGCGAATCATTCTGCCCCTGGCGAGGTTCTAATTGAAAATGCTGCTCGTGTGCGGAGCTCTATGGATTGAGCAACTTTTGTGTCCTTATTGCTAAGTGTGCAAGATACGATCTCTAGTATAACAAGTTTCTGTTTTCATTAAATCATACCAAGAGATAATCAGTGGTTTTGAATGAACACGAACATTAATTAACACAATGCAAAGCTATCTTTAGATTCCATTGTGCTGTTAAATACGTAACCGTAAGAGTCTGGCAAAACAGTATAGACGTGAATAAAATTGGCAGGTTTCTTTGTACAAACAGCAGGACTTTTTACTTGAGTGACATTTTGACCCCTATTAGAACATTTTAGAAAAATACATCATCAAAAAAGTTTAAACTGAATACGTCTGTGCACGATATGTTGGCTTTCGGCATAGCCTCCTACTTTGTACTTGAACATTTTTATTACCTAGATAGACTGAACAACGCATTCCAGGGTGTGTGAATGACTCCCACTTTAAGTTGCTATCTAAAGTTAGCCAGAGGGCATCTCACCATCAGATGTTATGAAAAATGCTCCAAGCAAACTCAGTGAAGCTGAGAGATGTTTATTCTGTGAGGAGCCATAATATCATGGCCGCATAGACCTTCTGTCTATACCCACCATCATTCGTGACAACAGAGTTTTAATGTTTGCATTTAAAATGGCATAACTTGAATTTTACTTTGTCACTATTGTCTTTACCTTTCAAGCTCTAAAACAGAAATAACACATTATTTTATTTGTTGTAGATTTAGTGTATTTGTTCTTCAAATATCCTGTTCTGCTCATGTCTCTATCAACATAATCTAAGGGAATAACTTTCAAAAATATAAACAAGTATTTATATAAAACAACTGTTAGTGCACCTTTGTTTGCGATTTATGCTAAACTAAAAAAGAAAAAGGATATGTGAACCCAATAGCAAAATCCATAAAAAGCAATTGGTAAAAAACATGTTTATAAGAAAAAGCAAATAAGACATTGAAATCGAGTGGTATGAAATCGTGTAACTCGAATATTCCGGTAAGTCGTATTATGGTGATTCTCCTATGGATAAATCGTAATCACTTTTCACGGCTAAGATAACTTCCCCGCTTACTGAAACTGTTCTTTTTTCGTCTAATATTGAGCATTTTTTCTCTAATCTGCTTCTTCTGATGGACGTATGACAACATAACCCAATGGTCTGAACGCCATAACTGATGGTATCTACCCAAGCCTTCTCGAGTAACCCAGCTAGTTATCAGCTCTTAACTCGTCATATAGAATGTTTGGGGTTGCTATATCAGGCTAATTGCCACTCTAGGCGTGACCGCTAATGCAGCTCTTCAATCAGTAAGGATTCTTTGCTCCATATCACCTGTGTCATGATTGTTGATACGTGGCTATACTTTGCCAAGACTGATTAATGAAATCTAATGGTACAGGAACATCTAGACGACTTTCTATGTTTAATAACTGATATGCCTAAAAAAGATATCCTTTTTCAATTAGTGAGAGTTTGGAGAGCGTAGAAAATACGAGAACTAATTTATCTTTTACCACGATTGAAAAAAAACGCAGATATGGTAAGACAGTGGGTGATTGTGCCGTCACAAAACAAAGTATAGCGATGATTCAGAAAAAGAAGAAAAAACCCCGACAACAACAAGTGTACAGTCCCTAAAAAAATCCATACCTACCCAAGGGAGAGAATTTGAAATAAGGGGTGGGATACACATACAATTCAAACACTGGCAATTCTAGGACGGAAAGTGCGTTGGGGTTCTTAGAAAATTTCCTCTATTGATTAAAGGGAAATAAACCGTTTATGCAACACCATACTTCCCATATATAGTTTCCTATTCATTATATAATTATTGTGCTGTTTTCCTTAATTTACAGGTTCCGCCCAGTTCCGTTTGGCACAGAGAACGATACTGTTTACAGCATGAACGTTCTTCCCATGTCCAAGCTTTACATTATCTGCCCAAACCAAGTACTGAACCCTACAAAGGTTCAGCTCAACACACCGAAAGAGCTTCTTTACGAGAACCTCTGGATTGTGGATAAAAATAGTTTTGACTCTTGCCAAGTAAACACTCTCCTCAGAAGGAACAAACAGTTAATGGAGTGTACTACGCCTTTAGCCCTCAAGTATTATCCACTGGTGTTTCAAGATTTTAGTGCTACGGCTGACGTATTGGAGTTCGAGAGGGGAAAGGACTACTTTTTTATCGGTAAGGGGATAAGAGTCCAGAAAAATCCCCCCCCCCCCCGCAAAATTTCCTGCTTATTGTCATTTTGTTGCCTTTTCGCGAGCTAGTTAAAATTCAATGCAATTTTAGCGCAAGAAATGCATGCGCCCATGTACTTTGAATTTTAGTAGTATTGGCCCGGTGGTTGTACGCACTCCTAGTAATCTTATTACTGAATGATATTTGGCACGAGCACATCCCATCCTCTGTGAATGATGGATTACCTAATAATATCGCTTTGTTGACCGAGGGCCAAAATCTGCGGCGACAGAATTATAAAGTATGTCGATCTGTGTGATAGCATACGGAAAGGTGAAAATGATAAAAGGAGTAAACAAGATTTTGGGTCAGGGGGATATCGCATGAGGTTGCAAGTAGTGATAGCAAAAATATGCAATTTAAAGTGGAAACTCATGTCTTAGGGTGTTCTAGTTATTGGCGGTAGATTACATCAGAGATACAGAACTAGACCAAGCAATGGAAGAGCAACAGGAGAAAAGGGCAGACAATGGCTGCAACATCCCTATGAATTGAGAATCCTCAACGCACGTAGCCTCGTGGTTTATTATAAGGAAATAGATATATTCAGATAAACCCAGGTTTAAAAACTTTAGTATTTTGATCGTTTGTGGTGTTGTGCGACTGTGATTCGGTCATTTATATATTATTCAAAATGCCACGCGTCACAATGCATGGGTTGTCACAGCGCTACCTTTTGAAATAATTGTGCGCAAGATAAATAGCCAAATATAAACCTCACAGGCCAAAAACAGGGTAGAAGGGACGGGGAATAGGGAGGGGTTTATTATGCAATACAGAGGTCGAGAGAAAAACAATACTTCGAGAAAGAAAGGGGGGCAAAGGTAGATTTCACGAGGGATAACGGTTGTTAAGGGGGTAACGAGTGAGTGAGAGTAAGGTAGCTTGATTAACGACCTCGCTCTTATGGCCTTTTTAGTACGCCATTTTGTGAATTACGAAGATGACCTTCGGAGCGAGTTTGTTTCTTATCATTAAGTTACTTGCTTTCTACAAAAAGGAATAAGCAGTAATGCCTTGTTTTCTCATTCATAGCGACATCAAATGGACAGCAGAGCTCTCTACAAAGCACAAGAAATGGCCGCTGTCAGACACATAACATGAAGTTACAAGTCCACGTGTGCCATAGCGCCACAGGTAACCCCCAAGTGATTTGCCGCAGTGCATATTGCTGGTCACATTATCCAATTTGCAAATCGTTGTAAAGGCGGTTGTTGTTTTGTAAGAAATGCGCGTAATTCTGTAGTTGTGAAGCAAGCAATTGAAGGATAGTAGAAACAGGAAGTAACCTCTTTCATAATCAATTTTAAAGGAGACATTTTTTTTAAACAGATCCAGTTTGTAACCCCACTGAACCCCCAACAACCCTTCCAACAACTACACAAGCAACAACAACATCCCAGCCCACAACACAATCAACACCCACAACACTGACAACAACGACAGCAGCAACAACAACCACAACGCCGTCAACATCCACGCCAACAACACAGCCGACCACGCTACCAAAGGTCGTGCAGGCAGCACCCCCCGAGACGCCTTCCCCCAGACAGCCCGAGCCACGGACGAAAGAGGATGTGGATGTACGCGATTCCATTACGGGACCAAGGGCGGGTGCTTCTAAAGGCACGAGGTGTCCCCGGGACCCTGAAGGTACGCAGAGTGAATAAATCACCTTTATAATTAAAAAATAGAACGTAGTTTTTAATGTACCATAGACTGATGGTAGCACGCCGTAACAGCGGCACTGACAACATTCCATTCGCGAGGTGTGCCCGGGACCCTGAGAGTACGTCAAGTGTATAAATCACGTTAATAATCTTAACAGGGGCGGATCTGGGTCCCCCCCCCCCCCCCCCTATTTGCAGACATTTGGCTTGAAAATAACAAAAAAATAAGGAAATCTACAGAAGAAAAATTGAATCCGCCCACCCCCCCTTTTATTGAAACCCTTGGTTCAGCCCCCCCTTTATGGAACTTCTAAAGATGGTTGATAAGCCAAGTTCTTAGCAAGCGATAAAACACATCGAGGCAAATATGACCGATGAATGGGATCCCCACACAAAATTTGGACTCTATCTTTAATTGGGATCGGAGGAGTGACATTCTTTCCTTACATCTCATTCCACCCTTGTTCTCTTGTCTGCCTTTCTCTATAACAAGCTTTTTGTAACCCTTGTTCTCTTGTCTGCCTTTCTCTATAACAAGCTCTTGTAACCCTTGTTCTCTTGTCTGCCTTTCTCTATAACAAGCTGAAAGAAAGCCAAAGAAAATTCGGTGCCCCTGAAAAGTGATGTGCTATTTGGAATTAAACCTCATGGCCTTGAGGTTTAATTCTTGGATGGCACTCGATGCGCTAGTAGCCCTAGCTTGGGAAATTATCCAACTTTTGATCTTTTTGGCAATAAAACGAAAAGCTGCTAAACCTTCCTGGGACTAACCGGAAGTAAGATCGCATTCTCTCAGAAAGCGGAAATGACGCAGTAGGAGGTTTACTATTTTATTATCCTCGCTTGCCCTTGAGGATGTAATTCAAGTTTTTGTAAAACCTTGATAGGAACGCGAGTCAAGACGCGCTAAGTATCTCTGCTCAGTTCCCAACGATGTCATTCGTATAACCTATACAATCGTCTGACCGCGTACCCCTGGCTGCTTAGATAATTTTGTCGCTGAAGATTATGAACTCTGCAGCAGCGCTTCCGTTTGCTCCCTTAAATCTATCAGCTTGATAGATACCCCACACAACTTGCTAAATAATAAAATATAATAGGGATTTTCAGTCAAGGTCGCGATCTGTGATATCTCTCCCAAAACACATGCGTCTTTGATTAGAGTTTCTCGTTAAGTATGGTATTATTCTCCTTTTGCAGATACGACTTGGCTGATTCTAGTTGCCGTGATGGGGGCCATAATTGCTGTCTCGATCTCTTGTAATATCTACATTTTATGGTAAGTAGATTGGCCTGAGCTTATATCATCTTCTGGTGGTACCTAGGGCTAAGCGGCTGACCCTTCTTTTCCGGTTCAGCTTGGGCGCACCTCCCTGGTTTCCCAAAGATGAGTGTTAGTTAACCCTGCCGGGAACAGGAAGACATGTGGGATTTCTAATTTCCTCCCATTTCCCACCTCACCACTTGATAACACAAGGGTAAAGACCGCCACCAACCCAGTTAGTCTACGAAAGAAAACACGTGAACGATAAGAGAACCACGCTTGCCGTTCTTTCCAGTCAACTTCGTTCCCGGCCTCCTTTACATCTCCTTCTCTTTACTTCCCTTCTCTTACTCATCGCCAAATTCTTATATTTATTTTATATCCTCGCTCTGTCATTTTCTGACAAACAGGCATAATGAAAGCCATCTTTCTAAAGCATTTTAATTAACCTTTTGTCTGTCTTCTCCAGCTGCAAAAAGCAATCTTCAAATCACCAGCCTCGATCCGATGATAAGCGGTCATCAGCTGCGCATGCGCTTCTCAGGGAGAATTCCCGGATTGACAAAGTATAGCATTAAATCACGTGAAATGTGAAGCCAATGTTATAATGCTTGCCAGACTTATACGCGTCAATCAATGAAAGGGAAAGATCCTACTTTTCAGGAAGGCGTTACCTTCCAATGAACAACAGAAATGAACAAGAAGACAAGAATACAGCTGAAAGACTTTTTGGTCTTGCATACTTAACCGAGCACGCTGTTGTAAAGTGCCAATCACTCAACAGTGATGTTTTCGATTGCTTCAGACATACTAGCATCAAACAATGGCGCCAAGTCAAATGGCTGTTGTTCTGTGCTGAAGAAACGTGTCGGATACGCGACAAAAGTTGAGAAATGGCTGAATGTTTTAGTCAAAACCGAACAATTGGGCAAATACCGTTCTTATGTTACATATTTTATTTTTACAGATTTATGTGAAAAATAGAGAATATATTATTAATAGGATATTTATAATATCTTGTACAGTAGTCGATTGGCCGCCACGATAGATTTCCATCATTTCATTCCTAAACTTTTGATATTTTTCATCCATGTGTATATTCAAATCATAAGAATATTGTTTAAAATATTTTCCTTGAATGTATAGATTTTTCTTAGAAACCAACGATATGCCTCTTGTGCTTAGCGATTTTCACCCTGCTGATTACGTTTTAAAAATGAATGATGGCGATTTACGCCAGTCTTCCCAAAAATTCTCGAAACCAAAGATTTTATTAAAAAAGAATGTAGAAAAATTAAAATAGTATGGAATGATCATCTGTTGTCATTATGTTGATTTTCTATTAGAGATTAAAGGGTGTGGTCAGCGGGAAAAGGGGGTAACTCTGGCACAAGCCCCCCCCCCCTTTCTCCTTCCCCCGGCCTTCACCAGAAGACATCGTAATGGCATTTGCAAAATTAACTATGAGTTTAAATACAACTTTCCTTGTTCCTATACTTAGCAAATCCTGTTCTTTGTGATTTAACTTCTGTCCGTCTTTGGTCTTCTATAAAAAGGAGTCGAATTTACTGTTTCCTCTATCTGGAGAAAAGCAAACTATCTACACCCAACGGACCATGTGGACAAAACCGTTTTACAATTCCTTCCTTTGTCCTGAACCCAAACGAGCCCAAAAGATTACACACAGCATATAACAAGATCTCTTTTTATATAAAACTCTATAAAATGTGGTCATTTATAATACATAATTTCTATATATTATAATATATTATCTTTTTAAATTCAGAAAATTGTAAAGCAATCCTCACTGCCTCACAGAACGAGGGCAGTCGTTATAAAAAGCTCTCGATATAGCTTCTTTGTAAGTTACTTTCAGCACGTGGTCACATCCTTACCCTTATATAAACTCTTCTGGTCTTCATCTGTCGCAATATAGCACGGAAGGCTTTTTATCCTATCTTCTTTTTTTTAAATGGCCTATCTAACATAACAGCACACGCCGTATTTGTATCTTTAGTGACTAAGAGTGAAGGTACGTCTGTCATTCTAAACCAATTACTTGGTCATAACAGCGAACTATCTGTTATCTCTTGCCAAATGCATTCAACACACTCGGTAGAGTATTTGCAAGAGAACACTGCTGTCTTACAATGATTCGTCGTTGGTATGATTTATGGGTAGTTTCTTGGTGTTACGGAGCACCAGCACCAAAAACACAATAGAACAAAAGCCAAAAACAAAGACCTTAGAACGAGACAATGAAAGAGAGTACAAATGCCTACAGCACTATTAAACAAAGCCCTCCGTAACACCAAGGAATACCCTATTCAGGGGAATTAAAAATACGGGGGGATATACGAAACACAGTTTCTGGAGCATTTCGGTGGTTAAAAATATGCGCCCCGAATATTTAAGCACACACACATTATGTAGAGGTGTGTGGTCAACTCTTACCTCTATCTCACCTCTATTACTACATGCTTCTAGGCTTGTCAGCTTGCTAACACTAACTCGTCTACCAACCTCGGTCTTGGCGCCACATCGCTCTTGTTTTATGTTTTTCTACTCCGCCTACCAGCAGTAATATGGAGGACTCAATTGCCTCTGTACTAGACGCCTATAACTCGGCATGGCTCTGGATATCGGGCTTGGCAAACTGCTGTTGCAGATTTTCCTTGCCTACCATCTTTTCCTTGGCCTGGCGCACGAGTTTCTTGGCTTCCCATCGCGACATCTCGTCATGCTTGACGCGCATCGTGAACCACAATGCGACCGCGCACCTTCGACCTTCCACGCCGAGGACTCCATGGAGATTCTCAACACCGGCCGAGAAGCCAACCATTCGGCCACACTTGGGTTTTACTGCCGCCTGTGGATGGGTGAATGAGAGCGTGAGACAGTCAGGTTAAGTTGATGAGTAAAACAGCAGCAAGGTATGTGGCCCTTTATATTTACAGTAACAAACAGCTTGCGTACGCGTGTCGGCATGGATTAAATAGCTAGAGAGATCTCTAGACTAGCATGGAAAAGGCCCAAGCAAGGGAGCACTAAGGGCACTTTAAAAATGATAATGTGATGATGATAATGATAATATGATATGATAAAATGATAATGTAGTATTGCGAGGGGTCCAGATTACCTGAATTGTCTCGACGAGTTGTGGAAAATGAAAACATATCATATTCATTTGTCGGTAGATAAGTAACCCCCTCCTAACTCCAAGAGTTCGCATCGTCCAAACGATTACACTAATTGTCCAACAGAAAAGATGATACTGTAGTACTTGTCATGAAGTTTTTACCTGAATTGTCTCGTTGGGGTGTGTGAAGATGAATTCGCCACCCTCGAAGTCTTCGTTCAGATACAGAAGGGCACTGTATTAAAACAATCATAAGTGAAAATCATAAAATTTCTAAAATATTAATAAACGCCGCCCTAAAACAAAGGTCTCACCTAGGGTATTACTTTGTTCTTCAAAAATATGATCTATAAAATTGTGATTATTTTAAGAGAACGCCTTCTAACCTACAACACCCTCGAATAAACGCCGCAACAGGATCACAATAAATCTATATAAATACAGCAGCGTCTAAACAATTAAATCATACAGTGTGCGCTGAAATCCTCAGGGGAAAATGCCGGTGATCGCTTACACGTGCCTGATCCGTCTCCCCTACCCCCCAGCTAATACTCACTCCCCCCCCTCCCATCCCTTAGCAGCTACTGGCTGCTTGCCTGTCACTTACCTATAATATCTCCACGTGAATGCAGGACACGTGCCCGATCCGTCTCCCCTACCCCCCAGCTAATACTCACCCCCCCCCTCCCATCCCTTAGCAGCTACTGTCTGCTTGCCTGTCACTTACCTATAATCTCTCCACGTGAATGCAGAACACGTGCCCGGTCCGTCCCCCCTCCCCTATCCCCCAGCTTATACTGTCTGCCTTACCTATAATCTCTCCACGTGAATGCAAGTGATCGCTTCGGACACGTGCCCGGTCCGTCCCCCTCCCCTATCCCCCAGCTTATACTGTCTGCTTGCATGTCACTTACCTATAATCTCTCCACGTGAATGCAGGCGATCGCTTGGGACACGTGCCCGGTCCGTCATGGTGCAACAGACAGTTATCTGAGTGCACAGGGTGACTGATGTGCTGCTTCTCCTTGGACCCTGAGGGAAACAAACCGGCATCCCGTGGTGATTAGGACATTGAGTATTGAGTAGGTCAACAGAAATCACGTTATGTGCAATAAATAATAAATGTGTTCACACAGCAAACCCATCAGGGTGTGTCGAAAGGTGTAGAGGCGGTTGATAACTCAGTAATGGGGCCATCAGGGTGTGTCAAAAGGTGTGGAGGTGGTTGATAACTCAGTAATGGGGTTACGATTCTGAAGTCAATTGACCTGGTTCGGGTACGCTGGTTCCAGAGCCTCGAACGTCTTTCTATGCCTCGCTGGACACTAAATAGAGAGACGTTCGAGGCTCTGGAACCAGGGTAGGGTCCGGGTCAACCTGGGATTTCTGTCAGAATTGCAAAAACCAGACTCTCTGATGGGGGACTATAAATCTCTCGTCTAAGGACGCTAAGCCAGAGGTCCTGTCAACATCCGATTTGGCCTATATCAGGGGGCATATAAGAGCCGCTGGGACACTGATGTGGAGCAGTCCGCAACTACAAAGCAATCGTATGTGAAGTGCATTTTGAGGCGCACGTCTTGCAGAGATTTTCTACGCTATGTAGAAGTTTTCCTTTTACTTATATTTTTTGTCAAACTCCAAAATAAAGTTCGCGCATATCCCAGTCACGATAGAGGGTGCCTAACAAGTTAGTTAGTCAGTTCCTCATTGACTTTGGTTTCAATATAAAAGGAGACCAATCTGATTGACCAGTAAGCCTGCGATAAGCGAATCCACAGTGACAGGTATTAGTGTTATGTGAGTTTGGTTCTCCGTGTATGACTATCATTCCACCTGGTAGTGACGTTCTGCAGACCAGATGGCTGTATGAGAAGTACAGAGGTGTTTCCAGTTGGAAATAATCCTCCACGAAATCCCGCATCCTCTCGCTGGAGTTTAAGTACAGATCGACTGGCTCAATATCCACTTTTCCTTGCATTATGGCCTACAAGACAAGCACGAGTTTACTCACAAGATAAATCAATGCATTTTGTATATTTGGAACCAAAAGTTTTGCTGATGGCTAAATGACTATTACTCACCCCTACTGGAAATATAGGAACTACAGAAGGCCACTTAGGTTCCCCTAACGAGCGGAATTTCTTACCTTTGCCGCTGACACTGGAGTAACTCCTTCAAAAGTCTCCTGCTCCGTGAACGAGAAAGGTTTCCCATCCGGCATGCTCCGGTCATTGTAGCCATCTCCTAGTTTGGCAGTCTTCTGACAGAGACCAAAATAATCAAGAGACAAGGATGTATAGCGGAGCATGACCCTCGGAGAAAACACCAAATAATGGTGACGATGAAACAGATAACGTAAGAAAGTAAACAGAAAAAATCCTTAGATTTTGTGTTGGAGAACGCGTGAAATAAAAATGTAATGGCTGCCTTTTAGTATTTTATGTTTTGAAGAGTAGTCTAGGCTATTTTAAATATTTTTAAAATTATAAATATGTTGCCAGGAAACGTTTAGACGCTTTTCTGCAAAAAGCTTTACTGTAAAAAATTATTCAAATTAACAAAGTAATTTATTGGCATTCGGCAACATTTCTGCTTTATTGCTATAATTTTGTTTTTGGCATTAATCAATTTCCATTTATTTTCATAAACCTTCACCATTATATTACCTCGTTTTCACATTATTAGACTTTATCTGAGAGGGTCATGCACTATGTTATTCACTAACCTTTAGGTAGAACAATGCTTTACAATGTAGCAGTCTCATTTTGATAGCGTTACATTTAAATGAGCACTCTCATTTAACACTGGTTCTAATAACATTGGTAAGACCGGGACCAGTGCACTGAATCAGAATAACATGTTGCTCATCAAATTCAGAGAAATAAAAATATAGGTGCTTTAGTGCACTGAATCAGAATAACACGTTGCTTATCAAATTCAGAGAAATAAAAATATAGGTGCTTTAGTGCACTGCCTCCGCATACACCAGTTTCAAATTAGGCTGCAATTTGGGAATCAATGTGTAACCTGCAGTTGTTTAGATTGCAAAATCCTGGTCTATGAAAGTGATGTACATGTTTAGTTTTACAAGCTTTGATTCGATTTTGATTACACTCATTTATTTGATATCATCCGTAAAGCAATTAGGTTGCAACACGTAGATTTTAGCTAGTGAAGCCTAATGTCTGAAATAGGTGTATACCGATCTGATTAGAACCAACCAAAGACTGGAATTGTGTTTGCAATCTTTAGTATTAGCTCCTGGAAAAAAAATGATGGCAGAGAATAATATCATAGAATAATCAATTTAAATTAGATACAGACTCAGGTGAGTTCTTAACAGGTGGCTCACTGACTTGTGATCATTAAAGCACCCATAAAAAATGCAGCTTGCCTTTATGTTTATTTTAGTCAAGTAAGGTTTTACTTTCAAATGATACCTTTCTCAGATATTCTTTAGTTACCATTGGCTGCTCTAAATGCTACAATAGGGTTTTCCTCAAACAAGTTAATGGCTTCAAGCAAGGGAGCATAGCAGTGTTTCATTGAGAATTACGAAAATAGACCACTTTGTTATGCAACACCTCATGAGTGTTTGTTTTGTAAGGGGAGTTTTCAGTTGCACTGTTAGGGGTGTGGGGCTCAAATTATTAAGTGGATCATGTTTATCAACAGGGTATTTGTTCATATTAAGCCCGAATGCTTTCCTAGGGGAGAGAGTTACAGTAGAAGTAGAAGTATTTTTTTTTCTGAGGCTTGTGTGTCAACGTGTATCCAATATCTCCAGGCTGGAACCCTGTTGACAAACATAATTTCTTCACCTTTCTAAATTGGGTGTGACCACACCAAATATCTCTGTCCTAGAATGTGATATGTTAGGCAGCAAAGGCAAGAAAGAGAGAACTGTTATTAGTAAAAAGTCATACCCTTGCGAGGTCCATAAGAGTTTTACATTCCTCCTCAGAAATGAACTGATCTGCAACAAATCTATTGCTCCCATTGAGCTTGTCCTCTGTCATTGTTACAACAGCATTCTGTTGAGAGAACATCATATGAGAACAAATAAAATAAAACTGGTTCGTTATCAGGACAGTAGCCAGGAATTTGAGTAGGGGGTTAAGGGTGATAGAGTTCACCTGTAAACTGCAAGTCAGCAGTTTATGCAAACTATTTTAGGATAAGGGTTAGGTCTACATCCATTTTCAATGTGGCTAACACGTCTCCTGTGATGTTCTGTAACAACTCATCTCTAACATGTTTACTTGAGGACTAAATAAGCTTCCCACATACTGACAGTAGCAATGCTGGTGTTGTGAACATGTTGTAGGCTTCCCCCCATTTTCCTAGCTGACTACCCCTGAGTAGACACCGAGACATGTTTTAATAGGCCAGAGTATTGAAACCACACTACAAATATCTATTCCTAAATAAACATACCTGATATTTTCCTTCCTTAAGTTTTTCCTGGATGGGTCTGATTTCACTTGGACTCCTGGCAGGTCCAAGGCCAGATAGACGGATGGCTGAGTAATCTGAGTCCTCTCCTTCTACGAGATCCTTTAAAACAATAGAATGCTAGTCAAACACAAGTCAAATCAAATGGATTACCTATTTAGAGACCAATCAACATTTGTCTGCCTAGGGTGGTAGATTGGAGGGATATTGATAACTGGTTTTGAAATAATTTCACATTAGTCCACTATACACACCTCTGCTATTTGTAAACCTTTATCCTTCTTGTCCTCCTCACTGTCAGGTGCATCAGCATCTTCAAACAATTCGTCTGAGAAAGCCATATTGTCCTCATCTGTGTACATCACGGCAAGGTGTAGAAGCCTGCTTTCTAAGGTGACCTCACGGTAATAGTCAATTACTTCCTGTATATATCAGTAAAAGATACTTTTTAAAAGCTGATAAACTGACAGCCAAAAAAGTCACTTTTTTCTGTCTTATGATTCACTCACAAAGAAACCTCCTAAAGAGGTAGAACTAGAACTTGCTAGAATCAATAGTTTACACAGCAATGACAAGCAATGTCTCAAAGAGTTTTGACGCAGTCTTTAAAGTGGCAGTAAAGGCTATTTTTGTGATTTGTGAAGGGCACTTTTTTTCTTATCATGAATCTGTAAAGCATAAATTGATCATGCTCTCTAATATCAGTGAATCACATTTCCTGGTAAGAATTCCCTGTCCTGATATGCTAGTTTATTAGAAACATGTTTCCCTAATTTTGAAAAATTTTGAATTGTGAATGATGCACTTTTTTTGGGAATGCTGGTTAAGAGTATTACGATACTTATCACAAGACCTTACCTTTCTTGCCTGGATCTGCTCTCCATTAGCCTTGGAATACCATCTGAAGTACTTAAGGTTGTCAATCATATTGTCATCATCTGGATCAAGCAGGAGGTAAGTGGTTGCACATTCGGCAGCTTTGAGAGTTTGACCAGCTGCAAGTAAAATAATGGTAATAAATATTATATAATAATTACATAGATTAATCATCTTCATAATTATCATTCATGACCATCATCATCATCACTGTACTCATCACTCTCAACAATTATCACCAACAATAACTATCACCATCATTTATATTTATCATCTACAGTGTATTACCAATAACCCGATCATATGACATTATCATCATTATTATACACTTGCAACTTACCTTTCCAGTAACTCATCTGCAGATAATTATAGTGTCTGGCCAGATATTTGTCAACTGTGTGCCCCTTGACTGTTGCCAGTTCTATCGGACACTGAGCCCGACAGCTCAACACATCCACATACACTCCATAAAGTCCGCTTCGTCCAAGCATCTTGTTGCTCTCCCTCTTCTCCTCACACATCAGCTTACATCTCTCATACGCCTTATAATACTCCTTTAGTGTTTCCTCAAAGCCCTCAACTGCCAGCTCAAACTTTTGCTCTTCATAGAATTTAACAGCCTTGAAGTATTTCTCTTGGTGTAGCATTGGCTCAAAAGAGATCATAAGGTCGTCTGTGACAATGGGGAGTGACTTATAGTATTTCATGTTATCGAGCATGAACTGGTCATCTGGGGATGTTTCCAGGAAGGTGTATGCAGCCCGGGCACCTTTGATGATCTGGCCAGTCTGCAACCAAGTGTCACATAATATATATCAATAATGGGCCAGGCCTAGATCAGTTGTTTCAAACTGGGTTCCCTGGAGAAGCAAATAACCACAGACTCCATATACATAAAGTACATCTTAAGGCACCAAATTTTGGTTTAAATAAAAAATCTCTGAACGTAGGGATGTCTCTTTTGTATTGAGGCTCTCTATAGGCCAACTCTAACGTCCCTGCAATTTGATTGGCTATTTGTCTAAATATTTATTTTGGTACTACCCTCACTCGTCAGTTAGAAGTAAAGATGCATAAACCAGTAGTCATATACTCTTTTTCAACACTGTAGGAACATAACACATAGAGTATGCTCTTTAATCTAAGATTATTTTGAGATAGAAATATGAATATTGTGTGAATTTTCACTACTGCAACAGTCAATAAACATGCAATCATTGCCTACGGAAATATAACTTTTTGGTTATGTAACCTTTTAATAGAAAATACAAATATGCTGACTTTTTTATGAATAAATAATAATTTCCTTTAAATCTTTGTCCTGCTTTTTATGCATTTCAAAGCCGATGAATGGTGTCTTTGAAAGGGTTGCTGGGGGATCTGTTTGAAGTGAGTGACAGATCTAACGCCAGCTGAATAGGAATAGGACACGTTGGCTATATTACAACAGCCGCTCATTGTTACAGCATTCCAGGGGATGTCAAGGAATTTCGCCCCAGACAACATCTTCTGTCACGCAATACACCAACTACAGTAGGGAGTAAAAACTCACGTAAAGCGAACGTTATTCCAAAGTTTAATGTTTGAGTATAAATAAAATTGCAATAAGAAGTCAGCATACCTTGTAATACGCGAAATGCAGATAGGAATATGCCCTCCTGAACTTGAAATCTTCGTCCACGCGTGGACTCACGGCAGCCCTCTTGCCCAAGTATTTCTCACGACATACTTGCGTGCATTTTCGCGAAAAAATAGTGAATCTAAAATATTCTAACTCAATGTCCTTTAAGACAGCCCCGACATTACGGAAACCTAGCGATTTACGAAACTTTTCTGCGCAAGTTGAGCGACAGTGAAGTTTGACTTCGTTTTGCTGTCTGTAGTCAGCTATCGCTTGTTCGAAGTATTTTACGGCAGCTGAATAGTTCTTCAAATTGTAAGCGTACAAGCCATCGTTATACAACTCGTCGTATTGCGCTGTTTTTGTCCTTGTGAAATTCAAGTTATCCAATAGATCAGCCTGGACAAAGAAGTTGAGAGACGCTACAAAAGATAGAGAAATGATCAACTGGCCAGCCATGTTTCTCGTTCAAGAGTCAATGAAGTGCTCTCGTCTATTGAGACTTGCCGGTTTTGATTTCCGATTGTTAAAGCAGCCAATCAGAGCGCGTTCGTACCCGCCGGAAATAGTTTTAGTGTTGGTACTTGTCGGGAAAATCCTCTCAGCATTCAGTTGTTTCTGATTGGACGGTTTCGTGAAAATCCTGTTCAAAATTTGCATTTTGAAACCTTCAGCCCCCATAGAGAACATAAACGATAAACGCAAATAAAGAAATATTCGAAACGACAGAGAACATCTATTGAAGGAGTGGATCCCATGTCAATGCCCACCAATACTTTTGTTTCTCGTTTAAGCGCCCAACTTTCATGTTATACGAGCATTTATACGAGCATCAGATCCATGGTCCAAATGTCCAAATGTTATTTGATAGTTATTCGGCCCCTTTTGGTATTCCTGTGGTGGCCTCCTTGCTGGCTCACCTGACCAGCGGCTTGAAAACATCAATATCAAATTATAGTGAAGAAGTCAGTTCCTTGTTCGATTCACGACTCGGTAAATTCCTTACTGGAAACACCACTACCAGCAATGGAAAACTTATTGAATGGTGTCGGGACAAGTATGGACGAAAGAGATTCGGTGACAGATCCTCGATCATGGAGAGCTGTACCGGATAAAAGGTGTACTTCGTTACGAGTTTTTCTTTGAATCATTTCAAAAGCTCTACTTGGACTCACTCTTACTTTGAGCAGCACAAAATAAATGAGTTAGTTCCAACTCTCAGCTCAGTCGCTTGGAAAAGGAGATCATTTTCTCGTTTTTTTATGTCTGCATAGTATCTAATGAACTTGAAGAATTTGTCTTGTTACACTTCGCTGTTTTTTTTATGTTTGATGGTTGATGGTTGGAGAAAAGATAAGCTTAAATGCCTAAATTTTTATGCTATTTGGCATCCAAACTGCTTGAGATTTCTAGCTTAAGTTTGATACCTCCAATCCCTCGAAAAACCTTTTATTTGTTTATTTGTTCTCTTATCACCGAAATTTGATTAGCATTTTAAAGGACACCGGCTGTGCATAATATGGCGTCCTTGATATGAATTTTCAATGTTATATTTTGTTGAAATGTTTGTTTACAGCGGTAAAAATGTTGTAAAAATACAGGCGTTTCGAGGCTACTGCATCTTCCTCAGTGTCTAAAAGCAACTGAAAGATCTGAATCTTTCAAACAAACATTTGAACAAAATATAACGTGAATTTCCAAGCGCTACCAGATCTAATCAACACGACGTTGATTTTTTACCAGTATGAATTATTAATGCTTTACAATTTTAAGTAAAATAACGCAAGCACTACTTTTTTATTATTTGCAGTGGCTATTCATACGGATCTGTATACTGACTTCGATTTTCTATTCGTATGGAAGTTTTAGTTTTTTGCTTTTTTCTTCGAATTAAAAAGCAAATTCTTATTGCCATAGATATGCTCAGGAGGCTTAATAAAGCATTAAAGGTTTTAAATATGGGATCATTTTATTCCGTGGTACATTATCGTACATCGGTTCATTATCGTAAGTGTTACAGATTCTGCCGCTCGATAATGTACCGAGGAATAAACACGTTTATTATTTAAGAATTTAGCATTTATTGATAGTGCAAGGTTGTTTTCTTTAGTCATGATTTCTTTCTTATTTTTAGCTTGAGTATCAGACGATTTTATTTTTTCTAAAGTTTGAGAGGAAAAATAGAACTATGCCTGACACAAAAACTGGATGCAATGCCTTCCACCCTCAAACCCTGGCTATGTTATTATTTGCCCTCCCAAAGCCAAAAGGAGGGTAACAGATTACTGGGAACAAAGTGATTAAGTGGAATCAAAAGTATTAAATCTAGAAACATTAATTTAGAGGTGGGACCTGCAAGTAGAAGAGGGATATAACAGATGTGTGGTGCCTCACACTCTCTTTTCTACAATAAACATGATCCATTTTCAGTTGATGTCTAGTGTGCAGTTCTCCTGACCCCTAACTTTTTTTCTAGATTGTCTTGTAGAAAGAGGTCTATCAATCCCCCAGAACCTATGCACAATTTCGGACGCAAGGGACATCTCTTAGAAGATGGTAGCCATGAGAGGTTAGTAGAGGTCACCTTGAAAATGACAAATATTTATGGACTTTGGATAGTGGCTGTTTAATATAGGTTCTACTGTGGTTAATCTACAACATGAGCATTTTGCTTCATCCTGGTATCAAACTTATCTTTGATGCTGAGAAAAAAATCTAAACCGTATAAGCTGTGTCCAATCTAAATAGTATTGCATGTCCTTTCTTATTTTCCCTCTGATCTGGCACTGCATGATACCCCCAAAGGGATAACAGAATCATTTACCTTCTCTATGTGATAGCAGTTGGCTGTTTAAACCTAAAATATAGGCAATCACCCCCAATCCACTTTTTATAGCCACCCCCTCCCCATGGATTTATTGCATATTATGTTGCTCAGAGGCAACTTGGGAAGTCTAGCAATTGCGCAGTTGTGGACAAGACGTCTTCCATGTTTGATTTACTCACCAAAAATTGAAGTATAGTATGCAATTCCCTCATTACTGTAAGTTTGTCCTGGCAATAATGTATTCATTGGTGCAGTACAGTTGTTTGTAAGGCAATTATAACTTAAAAATGAAAAGGGTAATTGTGTTTTTTAGCTGTTAGCTGTTTAGAATTTCCTTGGGATTTTCCTTGGGGTTGTTTAGCTATCCCTTTGGGTTGTTGAGCTTGATAGAGCCAATTCGGTCCAGTTTGCCCTGCCCCTTGTACTTGTTCTGTTGGGGGCTGTTAATACAGGCCTGGACTTGTGGAGTATTGCCACTTGTCAGGGCTGTAACAGGCTTAAAAATGCATGGGGGCAGGTAGTCTCCTTTGCAGCCATCACAGTCTTTGTCAGTATTATTTCCTATTATCTTAATGTTATCGATTTAGTGTATTGGATATGGAATCTGAAACCATTATTTCTTTACGCAGTGTGATTTCAAAGATGGGCGGTGTGATGGAGGGAATACTAAGTCGAGCCACCTTAAATAATCCAATCTAATGACCTTATAAATAAAAGTAAATAAGCGAAACTATTTCCTTGTTTAGAAACAAGAAGCGATTATTTTTTAATTTATTTTTTATTATTATTCCGATGCTTTCCGTTCTGTGTACAGTCTATTTCAGGCATTTTGTCACACTACAGCCTCCCGCTCAAGGTCTTGGAAATACTAAGTTAGCCATAATTATAGTTTGTTGTGAAACATAGCCTACTTGTAGGCTTTGACAGTTTTTTCCGGCCCGAAAACCCCGAAAACACGAAGTTCGCATACCATGGCCGCCATCTTGGATAACGCGATCCTTCTCCCCCTCCCCCTACGCCGCGCATTTTTCTCCCCCTCCCCCTGCTGATCGCGTTATCCAAGATCGCGGCCATGGTATGCGAACTTCGTGTTTTCGGGGTTTTCGTGCCGGAAAAACTATCAAAGCCTACAAGTAGGCTATGTGAAACAAGAAGCGATTGCTGTTTCTTTTATTTCGACGCTTTCCACTGTGGGTACAGACTATAATTTCGAGTATTTTTTTCACACTACGAACTCGCTTGGGTAACCGCTGATGTAGTATTTTCAAGGTAGCATTTTCTCGCTTTATTTAAAAAAAAATATATATTGCTACCCCTCATTTAGTCACTGTGTATTATAATAGGCGGTTGCTTGCTGTATCCTAAATCAAAAAGAATATTAATAGCTACCCCTCATTTAGTCACTGTGTATTATAATAGGCGGTTGCTTGCTGTATCCTAAATCAAAAAGAATATTAATAGCTACCCCTCATTTAGTCACTGTGTATTATAATAGGCGGTTGCTTGCTGTATCCTAAATCAAAAAGAATATTAATAGCTACTCCTCATTTAGTCACTGTGTATTATAATAGGCGGTTGCTTGCTGTATCCTAAATCAAAAAGAATATTAATAGCTACCCCTCATTTAGTCACTGTGTATTATAATAGGCGGTTGCTTGCTGTATCCTAAATCAAAAAGAATATTAATAGCTACCCCTCATTTAGTCACTGTGTATTATAATAGGCGGTTGCTTGCTGTATCCTAAATCAAAAAGAATATTAATAGCTACCCCTCATTTAGTCACTGTGTATTATAATAGACGGTTGCTTGCTGTATCCTAAATCAAAAAGAATATTAATAGCTACCCTTCATTTAGTCACTGTGTATTATAATAGGCGGTTGCTTGCTGTATCCTAAATCGAAAATAATATTAATAGCTACCCCTCATTTAGTCACTGTGTATTATAATAGGCGGTTGCTTGCTGTATCCTAAATCAAAAAGAATATTAATAGCTACCCCTCATTTAGTCACTGTGTATTATAATAGGCTGTTGCTTGCTGTATCCAAAATCAAAAAAAAATATATTAATAGCTACCCCTCATTTAGTCACTGTGTATTATAATAGGCGGTTGCTTGCTGTATCCTAAATAAAAAAAATATAAATAGCTACCCCTCATTTAGTCACTGTGTATTATAATAGGCGGTTGCTTGCTGTATCCGAAATGAGTCGTGGGTGGATGCCTGTACACAATACAAGGCGACGTGCTTGCTCAGGCCTAAAATATTGTCTTTTAGTAGCCCACAAAGACTAACTGATAAATCTGCATTTTGGGGTTTAAGGATTAGCTAGTATTTGTGAGCTTTTACGTGGAATATCGTGATAATATGTGACAAGAGAATATATGATTATATTATTTCTGTATGGGATAATAATTCCCATACTGAAAAGTGATAAAGATGCTGGAAAACAAAAATAACAGGTTAGTGGCACAAAAGTGTTGGCAAGATTTAAATCGGCAAGTTCTGGTTAGCTACAGCGTGATTTGCCGAGAAAAATACTAAAACATATTTGCCCTTTCAAGCCGTACTCCAGCCAACATATGAAATAATTTCGAAATGTTGCTGCAGGCTGATGGAACATTTCAAAACTCGTTCCAAAACTTAGCTGATATTTACTATGAATAAGAAAAAGTTAAAAAAAAGGATTTATCCTTGAATTACTTTTTTTTTTCATACAAACTTTAGGGAACAGCATAAGAAATCAACATCAAGAACCACATTACTCTAGTTCTAGCAGTGCAGATATGGCACACTCTCGGAACCCCGAAACGGTGATCACTATATGGCAAGATATTATTTCATTCCTTGCATTTATTTACGGCGTCTAATTTCTTTCTTTTTGGCAGTGACCGAGGAGGCCGAGTTTGCCGTTTTCTTCCTGATTTGAAATTATAATTATCTTTCTCCCGTTAAAGGGTGTTTTTGCATATCTCCTTACTTTCGCGTAAGTGCGTACAAGAAACAAACGAAAAAAAATATTGGAGCACTACTGCGAATCTCTGCTTGGAGAAGCGAATTTTTCTTGGGATTCATGTTTGAAAGGATGTCCTTTTTTCACTAAATTATTTTATGACATCAGTTATTTATCCAGGACAACCTAACACGTTATTTAGATACCTTGCAAACTCTATCTGAAACCCAGAACTCGACTTATTCGTGTTGGACCGATTTTAAACACTTCCACTTCACAGTTATTTGATTACCCCCATTAAAATATGAAATAAGCCCAAGAGCAATGGATATGCCTTTTTTTTCTTGTATAATTCCTTTTTTAGAGAGAATAAATTATCCAGTTTATTTCTTTTTACCGGTCCTGTTCTCTGTTTTCTATTTCTTTATTTTAGCTGTATGGTAGATCCGTTCTGAGCACAAACTAGCCTGGACTAAGCACGCTATTTCTTAATTTTAGCCGTATGGTAGATCCGTCTGAGCACAAGCTAGCCTGGACTAAGCCCGCTGCTCACGTCTTGATTGTGAAGAAGATCTTCGAGTGTAACATAACCTCCAAGTTCAAAGAGCTCTGCGCATGGCTGGTAGAGGTGTGTAATCCTTCTTGCACACCATGCACCACGGGCTCCCTGTGTTCCTACAATCCTTCTCGACCTCCCCCCCTTTTTTGCCTTTTGTCTTCCAGTGTATACTCCCTCTTTCCCTGGTTCTCTTCCCTACTCGGACTCCCTAATACTTTTATCCATGGGTTCCCTGTGTCATTATTTTTTCTTGGGCGAGTTCCCTGTTTTTATGCCTTCTGGAACCCACCATATTTGTGCCTTCTCACTTTGGCTCCCTGTGTATTGGTGGGAACTCTGTTTGTTTTCTTTCCTACTTTTGGCTCGCCATTGCGGCAATGGGACTGTTTGTGCGCGTGTAATGGGCTCCCTATGTAGTGTACTAACTTCCACCAGCTCTACTGGTGCGGAAGGCACTACAGAGCTAGGCTCCACATCAAGTGCCCCCTTGTGTGTATTGTTAGTAAGCACTGTCACTGAGGGTGGTCACTGCCAGAGGGTTTATTGCATCCTCAGTGGTTCTTTTGCGTCCCTTCGGTTCAGGTTAGTGTAATGCAGCTTGAAGAGACGGGACCTCCGGTTTAGTGTCCTTATCCGAAAAGACTGGAAACACGGGAGAATAACTTGTGACACAAATTCGAATCAAGGCATGAACCAGGAAAAATCCCCAGTCAAAGCCAGGATTCGAACCTGGCCCACAGCGGTGAGAGGCCGACGCGCTAACACACTAGGCCACCCGTGCTTCCATCCAGTAGTATTGTACTGTGTTACTTTCTACTTTGGGCTCGCCATTGCGGCAATGGGACTGTTTGTGCGCGTGTAATGGGCTCCCTTTGTAGTATTGTACTTTGTTACTTTCTACTTTGGGCTCGCCATTGCGGCGATGGGACTGTTTGTGCGCGTGTAATGGGCTCCCTGTGTAGTATTGTACTTTGTTACTTTCTACTTTGGGCTCGCCATTGCGGCAATGGGACTGTTTGTGCGCGTGTAATGGTCTCCCTTTGTAGAATTGTACTGTGTTACTTTCTACTTTGGGCTCGCCATTGCGGCAATGGGACTGTTTGTGCGCGTGTAATGGGCTCCCTTTGTAGTATTGTACTTTGTTACTTTCTACTTTGGGCTCGCCATTGCGGCGATGGGACTGTTTGTGCGCGTGTAATGGGCTCCCTGTGTAGTATTGTACTTTGTTACTTTCTACTTTGGGCTCGCCATTGCGGCAATGGGACTGTTTGTGCGCGTGTAATGGTCTCCCTTTGTAGAATTGTACTGTGTTACTTTCTACTTTGGGCTCGCCATTGCGGCAATGGGACTGTTTGTGCGCGTGTAATGGGCTCCCTGTGTAGTATTGTACTGTGTTACTTTCTACTTTGGGCTCGCCATTGCGGCAATGGGACTGTTTGTGCGCGTGTAATGGGCTCCCTTTGTAGTATTTTACTTTGTTACTTTCTACTTTGGGCTCGCCATTGCGGCAATGGGACTGTTTGTGCGCGTGTAATGGGCTCCCTGTGTAGTATTGTACTGTGTTACTTTCTAGTTTGGGCTCACCATTGCGGCAATGGGACTGTTTGTGCGCGTGTAATGGGCTCCCTGTGTAGTATTGTACTGTGTTACTCTCTGCTTTGGGCTCGCCATTGCGGCAATGTGCCATCGTTTTATTGTTTGTGTGCGTTTTATGGGCTTCCTGTGTTTTTGATGCATGAACATTGTTTGTTCTGATTGCGCATGTGAACTGGCTGTAGGAGCGTCAAATGGTAGTCCACGTGGAAGCGTCGTTAACGGATGAGCCCGCAGTCATAAATGATGACAGCTTTGTAAATGTGTGGAGGAAACTTGTTACGTTCAAAGAGGGTAAATATAAAATGAATGTGTTTTTATAGTGTTAGGGAGAACGTGTAGGTTTACTGCAGCTTTCATAGTAGTCTTCTTAGGTGGTTCGCATCATTTCTTCACGAAAGATCCCAAGTCACACGCATTGGTACTACGCTTTCCCGCTCACAAACCTTAAGGGGTGGCATTCCACAGGGGATTAAATTAGGCCCCATACTCTTTGCAGTTATGGTTAACGCGCTGGTGAATTCCTGGGGTCCTCGTGTGAAATATGTTGACGACTTAACGGTCCTTGAGATCGTCCCGAGGAACTCGCCTTCTTTATTGAATCATTTAGTTGACGACATCAATTTGTTCGCACACCAGAATAACATGCGCCTCAACCCACGTAAATGCAAAACCATGACTGTTGACTTTCTTCACTACAATAGTTGCGTGCCAAGGCCCATCGCTGTCGGAGGATCTCAGATTGAACAAGTAGCCAGTTTTAAGCTACTCGGGGTTCATATTTCAGATGATCTAACATGGGATGCGCATGCTTGCGTTGTCAAGAAAGCCAACAGACGATTGTATGCAATTCGCCAACTAAAAAAGTGTGGTGTTCCACCTTCTGAAATCATAAAAGCTTACTGCGCGCTCATAAGATCTTCCACCGAGTATGCATCGGTTGTTTTTGCCGGTCTTCCTAAGTATTTGTGTAACTCATTAGAAAACATCCAAAAGAGAGCCATAGCCATAATTTGGCCTGATGTACCATATTTGGTGCTCTCGTTAGAGCTAACTTAACAACTTTAGAGCAGAGACGGTTAGAGAAATGTGCCAACTTTGTAAAACAAACCAAACCGGACAATCTCATCTTTCCGCTTGTCAATAACAGAGTCGTTCACTCGACTAATAACACGTGTCTGAGGTCTGGAAGAAATTCCCACCCAATGATTGTAAGCACCGATAGATTCAAAAATTTTGTAACTGTAAAATTTCAAGTATAAGTGTTTTTTTCTTTTTCTAAATGCGCAAATTGCCTGTAATTCAGCTCTTAACTGCTAGAGGCATCAATAAACAATATTATATTATTATATTATGCATGTCTGTATAGATTTTGCTATCTTAGTTTGATTCTTGTGCATTTTCTATAGTCCGTATCGTCTGTGCAGCGGGTTTTCCCCATTTTCTAGATGAAAGAAAATGTTCCAAATGGGTGGAAATCAATGCTTTCCTAAATAATTACTTATTTTGACGTGGTTGCAGGCGAGAATCTCGAAGATCAAATTGATTTTATCATCTGTCTCGGTGGTGACGGGACGCTTCTTCACGTCTCTACACTCTTTCAGGTTTGTAATTGCACAATTACTTGTGTGCATTTGTAATTGCACAATTACTTGTGTGCGTTTGTAATTGCACAATTACTCGTGTGCGTTTGTGAGTGCCTCGGTTTAATGCTTAATGCCGCATTTTCACCAGTTTACTTCCGGTCGATTACGTAACAATCTCCGATGATTTTTAACGGAAAACGCGAAAAATATTTCAAAATATTGAAAGCATTGTGTATATTGGAAGTTTTTTTGAGAATGTGATTGATAATTTAGAGCGGATAGCCTGTTTAATATGTCGGATTTTAATAGATTCTTTTGTTTTTTAAACTGGTGACAATGCGGCTTTAAAGATGGGCGTGCAGAAAAGGAAGAGGCGTTTGCTTGCACGTGTATTGGTTTCCATGTCTTTGTACAAATGGCAATCAGCAAATGGCTGCTCTGCTATCTGTAAAAACCAAGGGAATCGTCTAATTTCTACTAAATGATGGAATATAGGTCAGAAATATCTTATGACGAGGAAACCTTTAACAACGCCGCACCGCGATACCAAAACGCGCTGAGGAAAAGCGGCTATAACTACCTGCTCAAGTTCCAGCCAAGAGCACATAGGCCTGATGCGCAACGACGCAATAGACAAAGGAACATTATTTGGTATAATCCACCTTTTAACAAAAACGTAAGCACAAATATAGGCAGAAAATTCCTTAAGTTAGTTGATAAGTCTTTTCCCGCTAGCAGCACCCTTAGGAAAATCTTCAACAGGAACACGCTTAAGATTAGCTATAGCTGTATGCCAAATGTAAAACAATTAATCGATGGGCACAATAAGATCATTTTGAATAGAAGGGGCAACGAGCAGGTGGAGGACCATAGGAAATGTAATTGTAGGAAAAGGGAAGAATGTCCTTTAAACGGGGAATGCCTTGAAAAATAGATAGTTTACCAAGCTAGAGTAGACAGGGGACAAATACGAAACGTATGTAGGTCTAACAGTAAACGAGTTTAAGACAAGATGGAGAAATCACGCTTCTTCATTTAGAATTGAAAGTAGGAGAAACGAGACGGAATTGAGTAAGCACATATGGCAGTTAAAAGATAGGAGAATCAATTACACAGTAAGTTGGAAGATAATAGCTAGAGCAAAGGCATACTCTAAGGAAAGTAAGAGATGTAATTTATACACTACAGAGAAACATTTTATAATTATAAAGCCAGAGATGGCCACACTTAACAAGCGGAACGAACTGGTTTCCACATATAGGCAACAACGCAAATTCATTCTAAAGTTCGGTAATTATTAGGCGATTTAAACGGTACGCGCATACAGCGCGCACTGTTTGTAACGGCTTTTCAATTCATGCACATTTTACGTAGATAAACCTTGATGTCATTGAATGTTAGTTCAACTGAGGAGTAGACTAACGGCAACGTTGGTCTACGGAACAAGTTTGTATTAAACTGCATTAAATGCACTGAGTGTCCAAGAATTGTATATATATATATATATATACTTTAACTAAACTTCTTTATTAAATAATGATAAACAGAAGAAGCAGCTCGTCATAGAATTACTTCTTGTTATTTGCCATTTACACTGACAAAGTTTTTTTTATTTTAAAAAATCACAAATTTTTAAATTTCCGCGTCGAGATGAATACGATCTTTCGTGGTCATACCCTAACTTGCAGTAATATAGTTGATGTTTTTTTCTCTGTTCCGACACAGGAGAGCTGCCCGCCAGTTTTGGCATTTCATCTGGGATCACTCGGATTTCTAACCTCCTTCAGATTTGATAGATTTCGGGAGCACGTCACAAAGGTTTTGGATGGTAAGTAAACTGTGGTCCGTAGAGTGCCTTAAAACAGTAAGACAAAAACCCAAACCCTGGGTTTCCGAGAAGGCTCTCTAGCGTTGATATAAAGTTTATTTAGGTTATATTAATTGGAGCGCATTTAAAGAATATGTAAAGTCTTGCAGTGATATTTTTATTACAGAAAGGTGTTTGCCTTGGAACTGCTTTTCTTTTCCCACTGCTGGGAACAAGTAACATTGGTTAAAAGGCACATAAAGCTTCCAAAGAAACCAATCGAGTAAGCTAGCTGGCCACAAAAAAAATAATAAAAAATAAAGATAGATAGATCTAACAGATAAACAGATATTTAGATATCAAATGGTCGCTCCCTTATTGTCTGCTAAGGAGAATATTTTTCTGTATCAACTTGTATTTACAATGATTTGTTTTATACTATACACATATTGTTATACTTGTATCAATGCAATGTTTTAGAAGAAGCACAATTCACACTGTAACACTTGTTTCGCTTGCATGTTTTATTTTATGCCAGGGCACGCCAGGCTGACATTAAGAAGTAGACTGCGTTGTATCATAACTAAGTACCACACGGACAGCAACGAGAATTGCAAAACACCAAACATGCAGAGATACACGGTAAGGCTAAACCCACCAACTATAAAACACCTTTTAAAGACACGATCTTTTCCTGTTAGTTGCAGTGCCAGTGAAAGTATTTTTCAAATCATCATGTGGCTTTTGGCATTCTTGTCTATAATGGCCTAATAGCACAAAGTTAAATATTGATTTATTTGTTAATTGCTTCTTTCACTGCTACCTTTTTTCAGGTTCTGAATGAGGTTGTCATAGACCGTGGCCAATCTCCTTACCTCAGTAACCTGGAGGTATACTGTAACGATTATCACATCACCTCAGTCCAGGGTGACGGTTAGTAATAGCCTTATCATTTGAGTCAAGAGTAAAGCCTGCTTGTAGGCTTTGATAATTTTTCCGGCACGAAAACCCCGAAAACACGGAGTTCACATAACTTGGCCGCCATCTTGGGTAATGCGCTCTGCAGATGGAGATGGCACATGGTATGTGAACTCTGAGTTTTCGGGGTTCTCGTGCTGGAAAAACTATCAAAGCCTACAGGTAGGCTATCAAGAGTTCATCCTTCTCTTTTCCCTTTTTTATCGATGAAGCTAATCAGACGCAATATTTAGAGATTTTTTTGCAAGATTTTTTTTAGAATTTTTTGCAAGAATATTTTTGGGATTAAAAAGGACCACAACTAAATAAACGGATCAATATTTGCTCTCTTTTGCACTAATTCATTCCAGTGTCTTTTTGTTTCTATTTTTCACGGTTCTGCGGTTTTTAGACTTTTACACAACATTGTTATAAAGCAAACAATGCTAGGGAAAGAGTTCATTCAAACGCTCCTATCACTAAAGCTCTGGCTCGTTCTTAGGCCTGATCATCTCCACACCAACTGGCAGCACAGCATACGCAGTTGCCGCTGGAGCATCGATGGTGCACCCAACTGTACCAGCCATACTCATCACCCCCATCTGCCCTCATTCGCTGTCATTTCGCCCTATCGTCCTACCTGCAGGAGTGGAGATTAAGGTGCCATTACGCCCTCCTGTTACAACCCATTCCCTGATCTCCCCCTCTTATCAAAGATACGGGAACACTACTCTCTTACTCATCACCCCTTTTCCCCAACGCGCCTTTTCTCCACCCTGCCCTCCATCCCCAGTCTGCCCTCACATGCTACTCATCTTAAGGTACCTTACCTATAACCCCCCCCCTCCCCCAACACACACACACACCCTCCTTCCCCAGTCTGCCCTCACATGCTACTCATCTTAAGGTACCTTACCTACAACCCCCCCCCTCCCCCAACACACACACACACCCTCCATCCCCAGTCTGCCCTCACATGCTACTCATCTTAAGGTACCTTACCTACAACCCCCCCCCCTCCCCCAACACACACACACACCCTCCTTCCCCAGTCTGCCCTCACATGCTACTCATCTTAAGGTACCTTACCTACAACCCCTCCCCTCCCCCAACACACACACGCACCCTCCTTCCCCAGTCTGCCCTCACATGCTACTCATCTTAAGGTACCCCACCTACAACCCCCCCCCTCCCCCAACACACACACACACCCTCCTTCCGCAGTCTGCCCTCACATGCTACTCATCTTAAGGTACCTTACCTACAACCCCCCCCTCCCCCAACACACACACACACCCTCCATCCCCAGTCTGCCCTCACATGCTACTCATCTTAAGGTACCCCACCTACAACCCCCCTCTCCCCCAACACACACACGCACCCTCCTTCCCCAGTCTGCCCTCACATGCTACTCATCTTAAGGTACCTTACCTACAACCCCCCCCCTCCCCCAACACACACACACACCCTCCATCCCCAGTCTGCCCTCACATGCTACTCATCTTAAGGTACCTTACCTACAACCCCCCCCCCCTCCCCCAACACACACACGCACCCTCCTTCCCCAGTCTGCCCTCACATGCTACTCATCTTAAGGTACCTTACCTACAACCCCCCCCCCCCTCCCCCAACACACACACGCACCCTCCTTCCCCAGTCTGCCCTCACATGCTACTCATCTTAAGGTACCTTACCTACAACCCCCCCCCTCCCCCAACACACACACACACCCTCCATCCCCAGTCTGCCCTCACATGCTACTCATCTTAAGGTACCCCACCTACAACCCCCCCTCCCCCAACACACACACGCACCCTCCTTCCCCAGTCTGCCCTCACATGCTACTCATCTTAAGGTACCCCACCTACAACCCCCCCCTCCCCCAACACACACACGCACCCTCCTTCCCCAGTCTGCCCTCACATGCTACTCATCTTAAGGTACCCCACCTACAACCCCCCCCTCCCCCAACACACACACACACACCCTCCATCCCCAGTCTGCCCTCACATGCTACTCATCTTAAGGTACCTTACCTACAACCCCCCCCCCCTCCCCCAACACACACACGCACCCTCCTTCCCCAGTCTGCCCTCACATGCTACTCATCTTAAGGTACCTTACCTACAACCCCCCCTCCCCCAACACACACACACACCCTCCATCCCCAGTCTGCCCTCACATGCTACTCATCTTAAGGTACCCCACCTACAACCCCCCCCTCCCCCAACACACACACGCACCCTCCTTCCCCAGTCTGCCCTCACATGCTACTCATCTTAAGGTACCCCACCTACAACCCCCCCCCTCCCCCAACACACACACGCACCCTCCTTCCCCAGTCTGCCCTCACATGCTACTCATCTTAAGGTACCCCACCTACAACCCCCCCCTCCCCCAACACACACACACACACCCTCCATCCCCAGTCTGCCCTCACATGCTACTCATCTTAAGGTACCCCACCTACAACCCCCCCCTCCCCCAACACACACACGCACCCTCCTTCCCCAGTCTGCCCTCACATGCTACTCATCTTAAGGTACCTTACCTACAACCCCCCCCCTCCCCCAACACACACACACACCCTCCATCCCCAGTCTGCCCTCACATGCTACTCATCTTAAGGTACCTTACCTACAACCCCCCCCCCCTCCCCCAACACACACACGCACCCTCCTTCCCCAGTCTGCCCTCACATGCTACTCATCTTAAGGTACCTTACCTACAACCCCCCCCCCCCTCCCCCAACACACACACACACCCTCCATCCCCAGTCTGCCCTCACATGCTACTCATCTTAAGGTACCCCACCTACAACCCCCCCCCTCCCCCAACACACACACGCACCCTCCTTCCCCAGTCTGCCCTCACATGCTACTCATCTTAAGGTACCCCACCTACAACCCCCCCCTCCCCCAACACACACACGCACCCTCCTTCCCCAGTCTGCCCTCACATGCTACTCATCTTAAGGTACCCCACCTACAACCCCCCCCCCTCCCCCAACACACACACACACCCTCCTTCCCCAGTCTGTATTCAGTCACACGTTTGCCATTTTACCATATCAAATTGCCTGTTTTTGATTGCTTGTTTTGGATTGGGCATACAAAACAAATATATATATATATATAAAATGATGGTTGAAGGCTTTCATAGAAAGTGCTCAATACTCGAAAGTAGAGCGGTGTATAGTGTTAGTTTGAGAAAAATACAAACTACATAGGTTTCCCTACAGGTCTGTTTCGTGGTTGCCCACTCATCAGGGGATATATATATATTTAATCTTATCCACATCACTGACCGTGCGCTGTAATAGTTGACGCTTTGTAGATCGTTTTGGATTGGAGATACAGTATATATATTTAATGTTCTAATCTGATCCACATTACTGACCGTGCGCTGTAATGGTTGACGCTTTGTAGATCGTAGTTAGTCTCGAGAGTCGCAATACGGCCTGGGCATCCTTCGATGGACGAAATCGGCAAGAACTCGATTTGGGAGAGAGGTAATGCTGCTTACCTTTTTTAATTCTTTTGTGTATGTTTTAAACAAAAAAAAAAAAACGTTCTGTGCACTATGTATCCTTCAGAACACTTCTACGTATTTTTATTCTGGTGTTGTATCATGTTGTGTTTTTTTCTTTCCAGCCGCCTTTACAATAATATATTGCTGTAGTTATCCTGATAAGTTTTTATCACCCTATTGCAGTATTCGTATCACAACTTCCGTTTTCCCTGTGCCTTCAATCAACTGCGTCAACCAGGTCACTGATTGGTTCACGAGCCTCGCCGAGTGTCTTCACTGGAATGTACGCGAACAACAACAAAGCTTGTCCCTTAACAGCGTACGCTTAAAACAACAATAATGTTTAACAGGAGGAGCATTGAAAGTCACCATGATTTTAGAGGAAATATGTTATCGATAACATTATAAAAATGGCGAATTTATGAGTTTTTAGATTTTTACCTATGGTAGCTTCTCAGCTCAGCTCATGGTCAATCCTTTGGTTTACTATTCGGTCATAGATCTTCGCCTTTTTATGCTGAAGGCTTGGTCGAGGTTTACATATTCATTTTTTATACAAAAACCTAGTCAACTAACTTTCGATGACGAATTTGTTTTTAGCAACGTGCTATAAATGCTAGTGAAGTATGTATATGTTTATGAAAACAGCCCTCATTAGGAAAGTCGATTTTTGTAAACCAGGCGACTGTCTACCAAAGCAAACGGTTCTGGACATTCCAAGTTAAGGGGGGGGGGGGGGGCTTATATTGTGTTAGGATCATCAATGGGTTCTGTACACATGCACAGGAGAAACACGAGTGTAGCGGAAGCCCATCGGATTTATTTGTTGAACTGAATTGTAAATAGACAATGGCTAATATGTACTTATATAAGAATGACAATTGATGTATATTGGAGGCGAATGCAAGAATAAGATAATCAACTTATCAAGGATATGGAAGTTACCATTTTATCTCGCCTGTCGGACATTGTAAATATATACACTTGAAATCCCCACGACGAATATTCTTTTTATACAATTATTGATATATAAATGGCTATATACATGTATTAATGCGAATAAGCGGGTTTTATATTTTAAAATTATTTTCTTCGCTACCCGCTCGCACCTCTCATGACCCAATACAAACTACGCGCACCTCTTATGACCCAATACAAACTACGCGCACCTCTCATGACCTAATACAAACTACGCGTACCTCTCATGACCCAATACAAACTACGCGCACCTTTCATGACCCAATACAAAATACGCGCACCTCTCATGACCTAATACAAACTACGCGCACCTCTCATGACCCAATACAAACTACGCGCACCTTTCATGACCCAATACAAACTATGCGCACCTCTTATGACCTAATACAAACTACGCGCACCTCTCATGACCCAATACAAACTACGCGCACCTCTCATGACCCAATACAAACTACACGCACCTCTCATGATCCAATACAAACTACGCGCACCTCTCATGACCCAATACAAACTATGCGCACCTCTCATGACCTAATACAAACTACGCGCACCTCTCATGACCTAATACAAACTACGTGCACCTCTCATGACCCAATACAAACTACGCGCACCTCTCATGACCTAATACGAACTACGCGCACCTCTCATGACCCAATACAAACTACGCGCACCTCTCATGACCTAATACAAACTACGCGCACCTCTCACGACCCAATACAAACTACGCTCACCTCTCATGACCCAATACAAACTACGCGCACCTCTCATGACCCAATACAAACTACGCGCACCTCTCATGACCTAATACAAACTACGCACACACCTCTCATGATCTAATATAAACTGACAATTAGGTCATAAGTAAATCAAGACAAATCTAGTAGTTAAAGTTAGATTTATTTTAGATATACTTTGAGTTTTTTTTCTTTTTTTCTAAAAATAGCGTAGTTATACAATAGGAACACTTTGACAGTCAATATGTATTGACCCATTGTGCATTTGAAATGCCTATTGGAACATAATTGATTTTTAAATCAACCTTATTTACACTGCTATTGGTGCGTTATTCTGTGTTGGATTGAAATTTTCTGCGACCTAAGGTCTTCAATATTCCAGATGTGTCTTCACATTACCACGCGTTCTGAAACGGATAGACCACAAATAAGTAATTGAGTATTCTTATGTTTCAGCGAAGTGGAACCATACACAGCCGGCCTATTTACTACACACTAGCCAGATACACACTGGAGCATGCACTAAAACACTGCATCACACAAGCTGTACCTAGGGACCACCTACACATGAACCATGTAATAACACACTACACCACACAAGCTGTACCTAGGGACCACCTACACATGAACCATGTACTAACACACTACACCACACAAGCTGTACCTAGGGACCTCCTACAGAGTGAGCCATGTACTAACATACTACACCACACAAGCTGTACCTAGGGACCTCCTACAGAGTGAGCCATGTACTAACATACTACACCACACAAGCTGTACCTAGGGACCACCTGCACAATGAGCCATGCACGAACACACTGCACCACACAAGCTGTACCTAGGGACCACCTGCACAGTGAGCCATGTACTAACACACTGCACCACACAAGCTGTACCTAGGGACCACCTGCACAATGAGCCATGCACTAACACACTGCATCACACAAGCTGTACCTAGGGACCACCTGCACAGTGAGCCATGCACTAACACACTGCACCACACAAGCTGTACCTAGGGACCACCTGCACAGTTAGCCATGCACTAACACACTGCACCACACAAGCTGTACCCAAGGACCACCTGCACAGTGAGCCATGCACTAACACACTTCACCACACAAACTGTACCTAGGGACCACCTGCACAATGAGCCATGCACTAACACACTGCATCACACAAGCTGTACCTAGGGACCACCTGCACAGTGAGCCATGCACTAACACACTGCACCACACAAGCTGTACCTAGGGACCACCTGCACAGTGCGCCATGCACTAACACACTGCACCACACAAGCTGTACCTAGGGACCACCTGCACAGTGAGCCATGCACTAACACACTGCACCACCCAAGCTGTACCAAGGGACAACTTGCACAGCGAGCCATACTCTTATACTGCAGCACACAAGCTGTACCTAGGGACCACCTGCACAGTGAGCCATGCACTACCACACTGCACCACACAAGCTGTAGCTAGGTACCACCTGCACAGTGAGCCATGCACTAACACACTGCACCACCCAAGCTGTACCAAGGGACAACTTGCACAGCGAGCCATACTCTTATACTGCAGCACACAAGCTGTACCTAGGTACCACCTGCACAGTGAGCCATGCACTACCACACTGCACCACACAAGCTGTACCAAGGGACAACTTGCACAGTGAGCCATACTCTTATACTGCAGCACACAAGCTGTACCTAGGGACCACCTGCACAGTTAACGATATGTACCATATGTATGGGCAATCCGTGCAGTGAGCCATCACACATTTTGTACCTCTGGCGTTTTCCGAAAGCAGTTTCCACTTAGCTATTCCCCAGCCCTTCTTTTTTGATGACTTGAGAATAGGGACTTTATCTTATTCCTCTACCCCTCCCCTGTTGTTCTCAAACATTGGAAGTCAAGCCATGCGAACAATGTAATGGCATTCAGCTTCTTCAGAACTCAGTATAAGAGATCCTACCTGTTTTTGTAATAGTAACATCCGCTGACAATCATGATAAAAAACGCAACACCAAGCAAGCACAGCCCGATGACGACCATCAGCGTCACTTTGCCAATCTTTGTACTTGTGTCTAAACCAAAAATGAATGCATACAAATGAACACAAATTGAAAACACTTGTCTCACATATAAAGCGCGCTATTTAGTAGAAATGGACCAGAAACCTTAAACCCTCAATCTCGTCTTCTCCATTTGCACATTTGCCCCCTCCCTGTATCTTGCTAGCTCTGAAATATTTACATAATAAATGGAGCTAGATGCAAATGCACCTTTACACGCTGATATTGATAAGGCAGGTCAGGACAGGTTTAATCATCATTATAACCCTGCCAAACTTGCATTCTTTTCTCGAAATAAAAGCTATGATCGGCAGCGCCTCAAGCCACGTTTTCCGCGCGAGTGACATAGATTCGCGTGTATTCCGCGCGAGTGACGTAGATTCGCGTGTTTTCAGCGGGAGTGACATAGATTCGCGTGTTTTCAGCGCGAGTGACATAGATTCGCGTGTTTTCAGTGCGAGTGACATAGATTCGCGTGTTTTCAGCGGGAGTGACGTAGATTCGCGTGTTATCAGCGCGATTGACATAAATTCGCGTGTCTTCAGCACGACTGACATAGATTCGCGTGTTTTTAGCGCGAGTGACATAGATTCGCGTTTTATCAGCGCGAGTGACATAGATTCGCGTGTTTTTAGCGCGAGTGACATAGATTCGCATGATTTCAGCGCGAGTGACATGGATTCGCGTGTTATCAGCGCGAGTGACAAATTCGCATGTTTTCAGCGCGAGTGACGTGGATTCGCGTGTTTTTAGCGCGAGTGACATAGATTCGCGTGTTATCAGCGCGAGTGACATAGATTCGCGTGTTTTTAGCGCGAGTGACATAGATTCGCATGATTTCAGCGCGAGTGACATGGATTCGCGTGTTATCAGCGCGAGTGACAAATTCGCGTGTTATCAGCGCGAGTGACATAGATTCGCACATTTGTCATATTCAACTAATAACGGCCTAAGTGTTGTTTTTCGAAGCATTGGAGCATGGCTAATCAAATAGGTGAAACATGTTATGGAGTAGAATCTAGATAAGCAGAGAGCCTTCGATAACCTGAACATCATGCAATTGAAGTAATTTCTGTGTTTTTGCAAGTAGTATACTTTTAAACTCAATATCTCGAGCAGTGTTCAATTTCTGGAGGCTTGAGTTATCCGGATTCATATGTGTTTAATTAAGTAAGATTAGTTTGATGTCTTGTTGTCTCGCTTTGTATAAGGGTTATCTTGCCTTTGCTGAATAGATAGCCTCGAGCCGCTACGCAGGCTACTGAATAGATATCGTTAAGAGATTTCTAATATCACGTAATTTCGTAATTTGCGGAATTACTTTGATAGCATATGAATCCGCCACGCGGATATACAGAATATACATTCTTCAGCAACAGACATCAAAATCTCAAGAATCATAAGATGAATCCATATACACCAAGCAAATTTTCGCGAGCATCATGTTCCTTAACAATGGATTGGACGATTTATCGTTTGTGTTGAAAAAGCCGCTATTTTTCATCATCACCTGAGGGACACCTTTCGTCTGAGGGGGAGTTTAGAAAACTTTTCTTGATCTTTTAGACTTTAGAAGGTTTGAGCAAGATAAATAACGTCATGATGCAAGGACTTCAATCTCGAAACAAATCTTAATCCATAGATAAATAGATCTTACCTATCGTGTTACCGAAAGACTCCTGGCACAAAAGTGCTAGCATAAGTGATGTTAACAAGACTTTTGCGGTCATCATGTTTAGTTCCTATGTCTTATTAAACACCCAAAATAAACGACGAATAACTGTTTGTGAAATGAAGTCGACTGTGGGGGGCGATGGCCTAGCGAAGCGTGAAAAGATAGGTGCAAAGTGAACGGTGTTTTCCTGTCGTCATTTGCATACTTTTGTCCTTGTGCAGTGTTCCAGAAAATTATTTCTCATTAATGCTAAAGGTATTTTAACCGATAAAGCACTTAATTCGCTTAAAATAATATCACATAGTGCTACAGGTATTTTACTCGATAAAGCACTTAATTCGCTAATGTGATTGGCCGCTAGGATGGCGTAGGTGATTTGGATAAACCAAAAGGAAAAGCGCAATGCAAATTGCAGGGAATCAACCCACACAAAAGCATCTAAATTGCTGGCAGCCGCCTAAGGTATTAATATTACTCCATGGCCAGCCAGTCTTTAATTTTTGAAAAAATAGTTAATTTCAATACAATACGATTTATTTTTTCTAGAAAAACTTTACTGAGAATTTATTTTCGATGCCTTATACAAAATGTACATAACTGTAGTCATGTACAGAGAGATAAATGTAAAGAGATATTTATTTCGGTATTATTATTTCGAAGGCATTTCTTCCTTTCCCTTGTACACTCAAAAAACTATTTTGTCGTTTTGCTTAATCACACTAATTAGAAATAGAAGGCCCTTGTGTTTGTCTATATTGGTTTTGTTTTTAATTCTAGTATAATATGTTTCTCTTAATGAATTATATGCAGGACCCACTGCAAGAAAGCGCTCCACATTTTCTATTCCCGTTTTGCAGATCGTGCACTTTTTCTCATCCGGGGGTATATATAGCCTAGGCACTCCCCGTTTGCCCTCCCCACGGCCCCGATGGCGATGCAAGCGTAAGAATATGAACGCCTTAAAATTCCAATTTTTGTCTAAAAATAGTACACGAACCTTTTTTATATCTCCCACATTACAACATAGTTCAGTTTACTTTTCTTGTTTCTGAGAGTATATGCATGTGCGCGACTGAGCACAGGGGAACAAAAGGCTAATATATTATGCTGAGGTCACAGCGTACTGTGCATGATGACGACATTACTCAATATTCTCAAGAGGCGCAAGCGTGAAAAAGACCACGATATTTTTCAGTATATAACTCAGCGAGCTGTGCGTGGCGTAACCGACTAAGACAGGCCTGGGATCCTGGTTATTGCCTCTCCACTAATGCGCGGGAATTTAGGTTTCTTTGTGTTGTACAGTTCGCTAGATAGCGGTGCTGGGGCCGAAATCTTTAGCGTAGCCGTAAAGCTATAGCTGCCATACGGCGTTTCAGCGTATGTCTGGAAGTATGGTCTATTTTTTTTTATATCGGTTTCTATCGTTTCAGGTTTGATCCTCGAACAATCGGCTCTACCATTTTTTACAATTACTTATCAATACTTTTCATGGGTTTATCATTTTTCCTGTCATTTCTGATATCGGTAATATGATAGATAGATTTGTTTATTAAATACCCCTCGCAGTTAGAAACTGAATTACAGGTAATTAGCACACACAAGCTAAGCGATTACAACATTACGACATTACATTATCAAGATACTTAACAGTAACAAAATTTGACAAGCGATTAGTGTTGTATATTTTCGGTTTCATGGGAGCAGATCTTCTTAGATTGTACTGGTTGACTCCTTTGACCGACCTACTAGTGGCTAGGCAATGTAAAGGGTTTTCCTTACACAGGGAACTCATGAATTGTTGACAAAGCATAAATCGTCTATTTTTAAGCGAGACATGACCGGCTTTCTCCAGGGCATCATTGTAACTATTGGATGGGAAGATTATTCTAAGCGCTCGTTTCTGGATACGCTCTCTAGACCATCCGAAAGAAACGCAGGCAGGCTAGCGTACAGCGCGGCACCGTACTCTATGACTGATCGTATTAGAGAGCAATAAACAGTGACTAAGTCCAGTTCTTTAACGCCGCACTTTTTAAGTAAGCGAAGCGCATATAGCCTACGATTTGACTTTTTGCAAACGTGGTCACAGTGGACATCCCATGTGAGGCCGCTAGAGATGTCGATACCGAGAAGTTTGAACGACTTGACACATTCTAGCGTGGTACCTCCGACATAGATTGGGCGCCACGTACAAGCACGGTATTGCAAAAAATCAATGTCCATGATCTTACATTTGGACGGATTCAGACACATGTTGTTCTTTATAGCAAACTGGTGTATATCGTTTACAATATAATCTAATACAGAAGGAGAATTTCTTGGTACAATCTCGACGACAGTCAGATTATCTACGTACTTTACCCTAGGTGCCCAGGAGGTGACGAGATCGTTTACCATTACGGCAAAGAGGATTGGGCCGATATGATAATCGCAGAACAAGCAAAAACGTGGCCGCCATATTCAGCGCCTGCGCAATATAGAATTTCTATTTTTATTATGCGCTAGAGAGGATTTATCAAGCAGAGATTTCTACATGCAACACTAGTTAGGTATTTGTAAAAACCGCGCGTTCATATAAAAAAAATCACACATCCTCTCAGATAAGCGTGTATGGTGGTGTGTGTGTGTGTGTTGGGGGGGGGGGGGGGATGGGCATGCGTTTCCTCCTACCCTGAATTGATTTTATACAAATCAAATGAGTGGAGAAACACTAAAAGGGAAACTATAAAGCCCGCAAATGTAATAACGTTTTTCCGTAAATGTAATAAACCCTTCAATGTAATAAAGTTTTACCCCCAAAAAGTAGAAACATATATATTTGCAATTTTCACACATTTCCAATATAATATCTTCTTACTCGTTGCAGAAGAACTTGTTATTTTAAAACGTACTTTATTTGGTTGTGACCACCTTTAAATTGCTACAAGTGCAGAGAAAGGAGACCAGTGTTCGTAAACGATCAGCTAAAAATACAGATGCAAACAGAGCATAATCTCGTATAGACAGAGAGCAGAACTTCGTATAGACAGAGAGCTCGAGAATCTCGTATAGAAATAGAGCTCGAGAATCTCGTATAGACAGAGAGCAGAATCTCGTATAGACAGAGAGCAGAATCTCGTATAGACAGAGAGCAGAACTTCGTATAGACAGAGAGCTCGAGAATCTCGTATAGACAGAGAGCAGAATCTCGTATAACTGCAGACATTGTGAACAAACATCTAAAGTATATTTTATTTTTTCCTTTTTTTTTTCATATCGTGGTTTCATACTTAAACATGTCTTGTAACCCCCTCCCCCTCTCCATGGAGATTACTTGCAGGAGAAATGTTGTATGTCAATCAGAACCTAGAGAATACCTTGGATAGATACCTTCGCATGAGGTGATTTTGTTTTTGGTGTATTGTATTCATTGTTCTGGTACTAGATCGCGACAGTTTGGGCTTTTTGATTATATATATATATATATATATATATATATATATATATATATATATATATATATATATATATATATATATATATATATATATATATATATATATATACATATATATATATATATACATATATATATATATATATATATATGGGAAATGGGATATATGGTAGATATATACGAGATACAGCAATATTGTTAGGCTAGAATAGAATCAAGCCATAGTTGATCATTCACGCCAGTTTTTTAAGATACATAAAAAACAATAACTTGTCCCTCAAAAAGCTCTTGCTATTGCCATTCGAAAGTATTTTTTTAAGGCAGTTGGTCCCCTCCCAATATTTCTGAAGCTGACCGAAAAGTGCTTATGCTGCTCATGTAACAAGGCGATATACGCTCCGCCCAATGCCTCGAGGGCATCTTGAATTTTTACTTCTCACATTCTTTATTCTATTTTTCACAAAATACCAGAGGTTAACGCCTTCGAGGCAAATATACCAATCGACCCAAACTATGTATGTAACGGTACCTGGCTTTTAACCTAAGCTATTAACCACTGTCTTTTTTAATCTCCTATAGTTGTGTGTCGTAATACTCAATTTCAAATCGATGTATTCTTCTATAGTTGTGTGTCGTAACACTCGTATCGTCTATAGTTGTGTGTCGTAACACTCGTTTCCAAATCGATTTATTCAAGTCGGGTGTCGTAACACTAGTATCGTCTATAGTCGTGTGTCGTAACACTCGTATCGTTTATAGTCGTGTATCGTAACACTCGTATCGTCTATAGTCATGTGTCGTAACAATCGTATCGTCTATAGTCGTGTGTCGTAACACTCGTATCGTCTATAGTCGTGTGCGTAACACTCGTATCGCCTATAGTCGTGTGTCGTAACACTCGTATCGTCTATAGTCGTGTGTCGTAACACTCGTATCGTCTATAGTCGTGTGTCGTAACACTCGTATCGGCTATAGTCGTGTGTCGTAACACTCGTATCGTCTATAGTCGTGTGTCGTAACACTCGTATCGTCTAAAGTCGTGTGTCGTAGCAATCGTATCGTCTATAGTCGTGTGTCGTAACACTCGTATCGTCTATAGTCGTGTGCGTAACACTCGTATCGCCTATAGTCGTGTGTCGTAACACTCGTATCGTCTATAGTCGTATGTCGTAACACTCGTATCGGCTATAGTCGTGTGTCGTAACACTCGTATCGTCTATAGTCGTGTGTCGTAACACTCGTATCGCCTATAGTCGTGTGTCGTAACACTCGTATCGCCTATAGTCGTGTGTCGTAACACTCGTATCGCCTATAGTCGTGTGTCGTAGCAATCGTATCGTCTATAGTCGTGTGTCGTAACACTCGTATCGTCTATAGTCGTGTGTCGTAGCAATCGTATCGTCTATAGTCGTGTGTCGTAACACTCGTATCGTCTATAGTCGTGTGCGTAACACTCGTATCGCCTATAGTCGTGTGTCGTAACACTCGTATCGTCTATAGTCGTATGTCGTAACACTCGTATCGGCTATAGTCGTGTGTCGTAACACTCGTATCGTCTATAGTCGTGTGTCGTAACACTCGTATCGCCTATAGTCGTGTGTCGTAACACTCGTATCGCCTATAGTCGTGTGTCGTAACACTCGTATCGCCTATAGTCGTGTGTCGTAACACTCGTATCGTCTATAGTCGTGTGTCGTAACACTAGTATCGTCTACAGTTGTGTGTCGTAACACTCGTTTCCAAATCCATCAAACGACACCAGGGTCGATCCACCAGGCACAAAACCTTTATTGATACGCATGCTCGGTGCTATAATATCCGCTGACCCCGCTCTACTCCTTTGAGCTACCGAAGTCTCAAGACAGATGAACTTCATCGACGCCTTTCGCACTTCTCCGCTACTGAAGTAATAGATAAACGGATTACAAATCGAGTTGAACAACCCAATTCCGTACAAGACAAGCCTTGGTCCATCCGCGGGGTTCGGAAACGAGGCTACCCATCTTTCTATGAACCCTGTGTAGATGGTAAAAGGCGCCCAACACACCAAAAATATGACAACGACGATGAGCAACATACGAGTGACTCTGCGCTTAGATTTCTCCATAGCGTTGATGCTTTTCCTAGTAATATACGTGTTGGATGAAAGAGAGATCTTCCTCTGCCGACTCCACACAGTCTTCCCAACTCGCACATACAACACTATCATTGTGACCAGCGGTATCACGAATGCGGTCACGCTCAGAAACAACAAGTAAATGACTCCGGATGTGACGTTGTTTGGAATAGTGGCGCAGTACCAGACCTTTCCTTTGTTCGTGAGGAGTTGCTCCACTTTGGTAAAGTAGAATGTTGGAAGAAAGAGTACTCCCGCGTAAACCCACGCCGAGAGTAGAAGGGAAAAAGGTCTTGTTAGTAAGGATTTTCTCTTGAGCGGTTTGACGAGCGAGTAGAAGCGATCGATGCTGATAGCGGTAAGAATGCAGATGGAGCTTGTAGGGGCGAGGAACTGGGGAGAGAATGGAGATATCACGCGGCCCATATAGAGTGATATTCCAGGGGGGGCCAGCTTTTCACTGAAGGTGGGGGGAGGGGGTAGCTCAGGGAGAGGAGGGGAGAGGGTAGCTCAGGGAGAGGAGGGGAGGGGGTAGCTCAGGGAGAGGAGGGGAGGGGGTAGCTCAGGGAGAGGAGGGGAGGGGGTAGCTCAGGGAGAGGAGGGGAGGGGGTAGCTCAGGGAGAGGAGGGGAGGGGGTAGCTCAGGGAGAGGAGGGGAGGGGGTAGCTCAGGGAGAGGAGGGGAGGGGGTAGCTCAGGGAGAGGAGGGGAGGGGGTAGCTCAGGGAGAGGACGGGAGAGGGTAATCTATTTTGTTACTTTTGGCTTCCTGACGAACACAGACACTAAAAAGGCAGTTTTATCGATGAAATGTGCACCAATCAGCGTGTTTCCCAAGAAGGGAACACTTTTTCACTTTATGCGGATACCCTTTCTAGTTTCTGGGATAAAGAGAAAGGATCTTTATGGCATCTTTTTCTCACAACATTTTTTTCCTTTGGAAACCCACAGTCAACCCACAGTTGGCGTTTTCGAGTTTACTTGCTCTCTGTTCTTGATCCACGGAAAACGTAGTCCCGGGAGGTTAACAGAGACAATAAAAACAAGATGTGGGGGAGTGAGAAGGGCCCCCCCCAAGAAATCCAAGTAAATAGATGCCAAAACTTTGGGCTAAGGAAACAACATAGCTTGCCATTTAGTCCTTGCTATAAACATCTTTCTCACCTGGATAAACCTCGCCACTTTGCACGTGACATCATCACTGCTAGAATGGTGCTCGGAATAAGAGAAATTCACAAATATGGTCAGCGGAACACACAACAGGCACACCATAAGATCTGAGACCGCGAGATGGAGTAAGAACAACTGGACAGCGGACTTCTGTCCCCTGCTTCTTGCACTGTAGATGACAAACACGACAAGACCGTTCCCAGCCAAGCCAATCAGCGAGACGGCCCCTGCAGGAGAACAGAGAAGCTCAACTCTCTTTGGCATTAGAGGGCCTGGTGATTACGCTTGCCAAAAATGTTCCATATCAAGAAAATTCAGCCAAAAAAATGTCGTTTTTGCCAAACACGGTCACTTCCATATAAGGAAACTAATATATTCCTTATTTGGAAAAACTGCATGATTCTTGTAATTTTTAAAGTTACCGTACCGCAGGTGCTTCGTCAACATTATGACTTGTAATAAGAAGAGAAAAACAGTGACTGTGACCATCTTTGGTAAAAAAAGGTACCGGAAAAGAAACCAAGAGCCCTCCGTACCAGTCCCTCAAAACGACAACGCTTTCTTCATATGGTTTTTGACACTAATGCTTAAATATGCGGAACAAAATTGACTATGGTATAAGTGGTTTCTTTGCGTTTCCAAAATGTGTTTTTTTGTCAATTTTATTACGCCCGTAATGTTGTTAAGGTCAAGAAAATGAGAAATGCAGGAATGGCAAAGGGTGGTTCCCAGGGCGTCGAACGTTTATATATGACACGAACATTGGAATCCAGCTAATAACGTTCTCATTTTGCAGCTAGTAAAGGCTAACGCGGAGATAAAGTACATACGTCCAAGAGCTCTTGTGTTGCCTGGGCAATTTTGATTTTTGAAAAACCGCAACCGCAAGCCGTATCTTTATTTTTGGCGCTAGCTCATTATCAAAAATCCTTATTCAAAAAGTCTCGATTCAAATAGTTTATATAAGAAACTCATAGAGAACATCAGATATGCTTAAATTGGAAATGAGTAATATTTACTTCTTTTGACATTTCACCATTAAGCCCTCTTTTATGCGTCAATATCAATGACAGCTATGAAATAATTAAACTACTGTCATCTGCTTCCTTGTGAAATATCATCATTGCTTATTTTAAAAACTCCACAATAATGTTATTATAAAACAGTAATATCACTTATCACTAGCTTTTTGGTCCTATGTCTTATACCCGTCACTCAAATACAGAAGGATATTGGAACACAATTTTGTTGACCATTTAGTAGTTCTCAGAGTTACCAGTTTAGTTGAAGGGGCACTCAAGTAATGGCATAGGCTTTATTCCGTTTTCTTTGTGCCATTAATTAAATTTTAAGATCGTATCTTGTTTTACAATTTTGAATAAATCATGCACGCACGATCGGTGTAAATCAATGATGAAAATATAATAAATTTATGAGCCTGAATTAGATAAATAATGATAATAAAAAGAAATGTATGCTTAAGCATTTCGACATTGAAGTAAGTAAATACGTCAAAATAGTGTGATTTGGGGCTCGGATTAAACGTTTACCAAATAAAAGTCGACAGTCTGTGTGTGTGTCGACAGTCTGTCTGTGTGTCTCATTTTAGTGAAGTCTCTTAGTAGACAATTAGTTGCGAAGGCTGCTGAGACAACATTTTACTCAGGAGAAAAAGATAATTATTGAAGAATTTCCCAATTTTCAACATAATCGACATCGAACATAAACCCACAGTCGAGGATAGGAAGTAGCGGGCGCGGTCCCATTCATTGGAAAAAGGGGGGGGGATCTAATATAACATCCACCTTACCCCCACTCCCAACCAGCAATCCACTCCTTCTTAGGGATAGGGGGGAGGGGAGGATCTTTTTAATCACTGTTGGAAAATACGCAATAGAAAATTTCTTTTTGACTTATCGCCTAGAAGTTGCTACTGAAAGCCAACGAAGGGTACACATATTAATAGGGAAAAACCATACATGATGATATTTGGCTTTGTCAAAACCTGTCGCATTTGTTAGTTTTCTCACGGATTTGAGTCTCAGTCGAGCAAACATTTGTATGGAGTTTAAGCAGCCGTAACAAGATTTGTTTCTCTAGTCTTATTTATGTCAGAGAGAAAAAAGTATATATTATATAGTGCTTCCATACTTTTCAGTGCCGTAGATATATCTATATATTGATGTCTTTATTCCTTTTTTTCTTTTGTCAAAATGCAAGCAGAAAATGAATTAAAATGTAGTGGGCTTCGTCCTGGTTCTATGAAAGTGATCAAAAAGAAAAAAGAATGAATACAACACGAAGGAGTAAAAAATTGCTTCTTTCACCACAATAGGTTATAACTACCCGGTTTCTAAAACCATGTAAGTCTCTTTTTCATCTAATAAAACAAACATTAACCTTGAGGCGGTTTAAAAAGTAAACAAAATCTAGGTTATCAACGACACGTTTTTTTTTTAAATTTTTTTTTTATCATACACAGTGCAATATTGCGATTGGACTTGATTTCAAAACTTAGTCAAACCAATATGAATTTATAAACTTATACTCCTTAATTATCAGCTCCTGCTTACCTAATAATTTTCTAGGGGTCAGTGTTGGGAAAGCTGTTCTTTATGAGAAAATTACTAAAACCCTGCTGTATGAAAACTATTTATTCGCGCCGCGCGTGAAATGCTATAAAAAGCCGAACTTATCCAAACTAGGATTGTAGATAAAACAATTTAATGTTACTCACCAAGTATTAATAATGAAGCGATGAATTCTCCTCCGGAAGTAGACCATATAGCCAGGGTAGAGACAGTTTGATTTTCCAGAGTTTCGTTCGCCGTGAAAGCCATTTCAGACTAGAAGAGATCCCTTCTTTATTGACTCGGCGGGAATGGCGACGATGGGGAGAACGCACAGTGCATCAAAGTAGGTTAGTTGTTTGGTTTCCTGGAAACAAGAGAGTTACGCTTGCCACTCTCGCTCACCCCTTACGATCACCTGCATTTCGTACTGAAAGCCTGCTTGTACAATACCATACAAGAATACATAATTAGAATAAGCGATAGAAACAAAGGTTCCTTAACCCTAACTGATCGAAAGTGAGAATCGCTCAGTTTTAATACGCGATTGCGTGCGCAAATGGAAATCATTAAGAATCGATTGATTATTGCGATTTTCCCAGCTGAGTTATTATAGTACGCCTTATTAGTTTTAAATAAACATGCCTGGTTGGAAATTCGCACTCAAAAAACTAATTGAAGCATTGGTGAGGCCAGCCTAAGAGAGACTAGAAACAGAAAGCTACTGAAAGAATTCACACAATTAGTACAGAAATAGTACGAGTGACAAGCCAAAAATTCAGCACCCCAATATCATAATTGAATTTGTGATAAAGAATGGAAGGGGAATTTAACGGAACAGAAACTAATTGAAAAAATCACACGAAATTTACTGCCTAAATCGAATAGGAAACTCAACAATTAGCACCTTAATGTTGTTATAGTACAACGTCATTGTTTAAAAAATAGCATAATTCTTTATTTGTCAGTTTATGTTAGTGAACAAAGACATTACAATGTACTAGTGTTAAATAAACTAAATAGAATTTCACAGGTTTTTGAAAACCACTCTAAGGCGAACAGTCTATATTGTCTCCTCAAAATCTATTCAAATTGACGGTTTCCAAGTTTTTAGGCTCACTGTATTTTTTTGGGGGGAAAGCAAAAAAAAATTAAAGGCATTTTATTCCCAAACTTTCTTTCCTATATATATAATTTATCACTGCAATATGAAACACAAGTTTCATCGCATCGCATCGCATAACTGTTTTTTTTTGTCAGTCTCAGGTTAATGATAACAAATGAAAAAAAAAAAAGGAAAAAAAATAACAACACTGAAGAAAATACTCCTCGATGTTCAATTGGTTTTATTGACAAAGATGAGGAAGTCCTATGGCAATACAATAAATCAAGGATTATAATTAAACTGAGGATTACAAATAACGGTAACTAGGATATAACAAATGAACGCGTAGGACTTACATGAATAATGTTCAAAACAAGATGGCCGGCTGCTCTCTTCTGAGCCGGTCAGCGGTCTTACATAAGACCTAGGCCCTAGCGGCCAGCGTCACACACTCTTCATCCCCCCCAGTCCGTGAGTCTATACTAAGTCTAGAGTCTATACAAGGCTAGACGAGCGGACTCCTGCTACTGTCCAATTCCCTGTCTCTGGTTCGTAGCGTTTTGGTCGTGTTCTCGCACGAGTTGGCCTTCTAGGTTCAGGGAGTGGCTGCGGGGCCTGAGATGAGGCGTCAGGCATACAAGAGGATACAGGGTCATTGTTGGCTTGAGTGGTAGGTGGTGTATCAGCGACGGGTTCAGCGGGTGGAACTGTCTGGTTGCACTCTGTGGGTATGACGGGATGGCTACCGTGTGAGAGTTGGGTGGTGACGTGAGGATTGCCCGTCAATGGTCCACTGCCTGTGGAAGGCGACGGTGAGCTGTTAAGTGTGGGTTGACACTCTGGAGATCTGGGTGAAGGTGGTGGCGTCCTGTACTGGTGGTCTGGGGTGGGCGTGGCCGGGGTGTATGCACGAAGGAACCGACGATTACGCAGGGTCAACCGTCCTGAGCCATCCACCTTTATCCTGTATTGGTCGTGGCCTGGCGACTCCACTACCATGCCTGAGCGGTCCCATTTGTTCGGGTGTGGGCCCTGCTGGTTCTGGATGAAGACCCTTTCACCTAGCTTCAGAGGTCGAAGTGGTTTGGAGTGGCTCGTCAATGATTCGGTGGTACGTGATATGCGGGTCCGAAGGGCATCTTCCTTTGCCGCCCATGCTTGCCGCCACAGGGGTCGGATGTGTGGATTAGAGAACTTCTCTAGTCGATTGACGAGCATGAGGGAGTCTCGAAGGGGTCGACCGAATATGATTTGGGCTGGTGAAAGGTCGCAGTCCCGGTCCGGTGTGTTTCGTAGCTGTAACATGGCACGCAGGAAGCGATCGTTATCAAGGCTGCCGTTAGGACCAGTATTGGACATCAGGAGACGTTTAGCTGTTTTGACTGCCACTTCTGCTCTCCCGTTGGATTGTGGGAAGCCGACAGAAGACAGGCGGTGTTTGATCCCCCAAAGTCGGAGAAAGGTCTCGGTGCCGCCTGCTGTGAACTCTGGTCCGCCATCGCTTGATATCTCTGTTGGCACGCCAAAGGTGGCGAAGAATGCTCGGAGGTGACGGACCAGGCCAGCGGAGCCCCCTAGGTCAGTACCTGCGGTGGAGCTGAGGACCTCCACCCATCCAGAGAGCCGGTCTCCGACAACTAGGTAGTGGCGGCCACCAAAGTCGAAGAAGTCAGCGTAGACAGCCTCGAACGGGGTAGATGGCGGAGAGGTCGGGAGGGGCGGTGTGGCCGCTTGTGACGGGGCGTTGCGGTTGCAATCTGTGCATCCGTCTCTGGTGCCCTGAATGTCCCGTGACATCCCCGGCCAGAAGACAATGGCACGCGCTTGCTGCTCCATAGTAGAGGCTCCTTGATGTGCAGCGTGTAAGTGCTGGAGGACCCGTTTGCGGAGGGACATGGGCACAACCACACGGTCGTTGAGTAGTAGAACGCCATCCTGTGCATATATCGACTCACAGAGATGTCCGAGACTTGAAAGCGCCGGGTCGTTAGGGTCAACAACAACATCTTGTTCAATGAGGCGTAGGAGGTGACCTAGGCATGGGTCCGTTGCAGTCTCTTGTGCGAGGATCGGCCACGAGATGGCCCCAAGATCATGTACGTCGTTCCTGATGGAGGCCATGAGGGCCGACTCAACCATGTCCGGTACACTAGGAGTTGAAGTTGCGATACTGTTAGTTGAGCCTGATGGGGATGGGTGTCTTGATGTGGCGTCAGCCGCCTGGTTACTTTTTCCCGGTCGATGGGTGATGGTGAAGCGCCACGGGAGGGTACGCTGCTTTAACCTGAACAGACGGGAGTTGGTGATCTCATCGAGGGTGCGATCGCCGAAGATTTTGACTAGAGGCTTGTGGTCGGTGACTACCACAAGGTTGTCGCAACCCTGTGTGAAGTACCGGGTTTGCTCGAGACCCCAGGCAACGGCCAGGGCCTCTCCCTCGATGGCTGCGTAACGTTGTTCGGCTGGGGAGAGGAAGCGTGAGCCAGCCAGAGTGATCCGCCATCCTCCTGGGCAGCAGTCAGGTATACCAGAGGGGCAGCTACAGTGTTGCTGGAGGAGGAAATAACCAATACCTCTTCGGGACCAGTCGGGGCGAAGGCAGGTGCGCCTCTGCATGTCGTAGATTTCCACGCCCTCGCGGATTGCCTGAACTATGGCTTCTTTGGACTCTTGGAAGGCAGACTCCAGGTCAGGTGACCAGGTGAATTTGCACCGTGGGCTTAGGAATGGCTTAAACGGCGCCATGGTCTCGCGCAATTGGGCGTAGTTGGCCACCTGGTTGACCAGACCGAACCAGCTTCTGATGTCTGTCGTCGATTCAGGAGTGGGGAAATCACGGATGGCATCCAGGTACTTAGGGAGTGGCTCTATGGTTGAGTCGGACACCCTAAAGCCGGCGAAGTCCACACACTTTTCGGCGAACTGAAATTTGTCGGGGTTCAGTATTATACCGGACTGGCCTACGCATGTAAGGAAGTCGATGGATCGCCACCAGTGTTGTTCTAGGTCAGTATCATAGTGGATCGTGTCGTCCACACACCGCTCTTTGCGCTCAAAGGCTGATAGGATAGCATCGAAACGACGGTTGTAGCCATCCCCTGACGAGAGGAATCCTTGTGGTGCCCTGGTGTAGCGCCAGCGCCCGAAGGGCGTAATGAAAGTGGTCAGGTGTCGATCTGCCTCGCGTAAGGGAACGCTGTGATAGCCGTTCCAAGCGTCGGTGACGGTCTTCCAGGTGTCCTTCGGAATTCGGCGGGCGAGGTGGAAGGGAGACTCCATGGCAAAGGTCTCGCGCTGGCAGAATTTGTTTAGTGGCGAGAGATCCACAGTCCGGCGCGGTGAGCCGTCGTGCTTCCGGGTCACAACCATGCGGTGGCACCATGTGACAGGTTCCCCGTAAGGCACTCGTTCGATGACACCAAGGGCCTCGTCCCGGAGAAGGTCGTCGTATACCTTTTGCTGCCAGTGGAGAGGGATGGTGGCCGGGGTGTGGCACACTCTGGGTGTGGCTGCTGGGTCTACATGTATCTCGATGGGTGGTCCGTCCATGCACGGGAGCGCACGATGGGGGCAGGTGTTGAACGTCGAGGAGGCATACCTCTCGAGGAGCCAGTCTTTCATGCGGCCATTGTTCTCCGGGGTGCAGGGGAATGGCAGTTCCGACGGGCGTTGTGGTGGCACCGTGCGCTGGGGACAATGACAGGTCGGATCAGAAGGGGTGTTTGGTGCTGTGCAGCCGCCGTTGATGGAACGGGTGGCGTTGATGGATGAGTGCGGCTCTGGTATGCTGCGGCCATGGGGGGTAGGTCGGCGGCCGTCGTGTCTTCCAACCGGGTTCGTCGGGAAGTCCGTAGATAGAAGACCGAGGTTGAGGAGGGACTCATAGGAGAGGTACATAGCTCGGACTGAGCTGCTCACGTACACCATGGAACGGCAGCACGTGGCCTCACCGTTGGGAGGAGCTGTGGAGAGTTTAGCGAAGAAAGCACCGTCGATGGCTATTGGAGACCGGTTGGCGGCCGACAAGCTGAGGTTGACCGGTTGCAGTTCATCGCGCGAGAAGCCGCATGCAAGGAACTCCTCTAGAGACCAAAGGTCGGACTGGGCACCAGTGTCGGCCACGGCTGATATCTGAGCTACGAGGTGATCGCGAGGACGGGAAGTGGCTCCCGAAGCTGATGGAGTATCGAGCGATATAGTGATGTTTGTCCGCGGATGATCACGGAGTTGAGCTCGTCGCCACTCCCCCTTGGTGAAGATATGGTGATCCAGTTTGGCGGGCTCGTTCTGTGGTCTACCACGAGAGCGAGGTACGGCTCCGGATCGTAGAGATGCGATCTGGGAGATCGGGCCTGACTCGATGGCGGACTGTTGACTTTTGGCTGGTTGTCGCCTTCTGCGCCTACGGGCTCTGTAGCAATCGATGCATACCTGATGAGGTTTGGAATTCCAGCCCCGAGATCCTTCTGAGAAGACGTGAAATGACACTTTACAATCAGGACAGGAGGCCTGTCGTGATTTCTCTGCTGCGCTTGGTGACTGGTCTGAGGGTGGCGTGTTTTTGTTACGCTGGAAGGACGACATCGCGGACAGGGTTGAAGACGGTAGGGCGTTGCGAGCCATCTCTTTACTCTCCACCGAGGCAATGACGTCATTAATCGGGTTGGTCAAGATATCTGTAATGCCCAGAGTCTCACGCCTTATGTCTGAGTCGTAAATGCCATTTAAAAGGACGTCGCGTATGATGTGGTCGGTGTAGTCAACGGGTTGGCCACACGCACATGCTGCTGTGTATGCGCACGTTTCCGCTTTTCCCCGCACCCTGGCTGCGAATGCACGAAAGGTTTCGTCCCGTTCCTGTTTTAACTGGAGCAGCTCGGTACGGAGGACACATGTAGCGATAGGAATGACAGCTAGCGAGCGCATGGCTGCGGTCAAATCTTGCAAGGGCAACGAGGTGGCTCCTGGGTTGGCTTTCAGTAGGCTGTCCCCGAGGTCAGGGCCGGCACACTGGAACAGTTGGAAAGGCGCCTGGGCGTCAGTGATGCCAGATCCAGAACGGAAAACCCCCCATCGGCGCATGAATATGTTCCATTCCTCGATAGAGATCCCTATGTCCACTTTGGGTCGGTCGAGTTTCGGGCCTCGGGCCGGCGGTGGGGCAGTAGGAGCGGGAGGTAGTGCTTGATGTGCGAGGCCGTGGTTATTTAGTAACGCTACGGCGATTGCATCAGAGACATCCTGTGTTTTGAAGTCACAGTTGGGTACCGAACATTCGACGATCACCATGATAATGACTTCCTCATGAAGAAAATACTCCTCGATGTTCAATTGGTTTTATTGACAAAGATGAGGAAGTCCTATGGCAATACAATAAATCAAGGATTATAATTAAACTGAGGATTACAAATAACGGTAACTAGGATATAACAAATGAACGCGTAGGACTTACATGAATAATGTTCAAAACAAGATGGCCGGCTGCTCTCTTCTGAGCCGGTCAGCGGTCTTACATAAGACCTAGGCCCTAGCGGCCAGCGTCACACACTCTTCAAACACGAACACAATCTTGTCTGGTAATTAATGACCATCCATTGTAATAAGTTATAAGTAAAACGTTTTTTTTCTGTTGAAGCTCAATAAACCACAAAGGCACGAAAAGTTTAAATTCCATGAGGTTCAAAACGCTGGATCTCTCTGTATTATAATAACGTTCAATAAGCAGTGTTATGAGCAGATCCTATTTGTTACCCAGAGGTGCCTTCAGGACCTACGATCACCTTAGCAACAGAAACACAGTGAAGTTTTATCGTGATGAGAAATACGATCATTTGTTTTGCGCACACAATAAGGAGAACGGGCTGACCTGTTTTATATGATTGTGATTTTTATCAATGCATGTAGATCAAAGATGATAGATTAAAGGTATTACAAGGCTTGATTGCTGGCTCAGATAAAAACTCTCTTCTGGCAAATTTGTTTTATTATTAAACGGGAATTGTTTATGCTAAATCTGAATACACTCATGTGCACAACATTTTTATGATTGTTAACTTTTTGGCTCAAATGATCATTTTAATGTTAAACAACATGTTAAAACATGTTGTCATGACGGACCCTGAATTGATCAAACACAGTTTCTTTTAAATTAAAAGTACGGTTTAGTACGTTAAGGACTGCTTACCTATGCTATATCGCAGTAATCAGATTATGCCCCAGGGTTTTAAAAAAAATAAACATCGTTCCTTTTCCCGCCACTGTATTTTGACCTTCCTTTTGATTAATATGTTTGTGTTGATGTTGTTACTTATTTAAAAACTCACTGACTCGTAGCAGCCTCTCTTTGCATTCCCACGAGAGCATTAATGGTCAAAATTTAGAAATTTATACACATTATTCTCTAAATTATCCGTTTTATACATGGGCCGAGAATAATGATTTAAAACAGCGAGTTACCGAGCGAGTTACCGAGAGTTCTTGCGGGAAAGAGTTTGCCTTCCTTATTGATCTCACAATGGTAATAATTATATAGCGGCATATATTTTTTTAGGGAGTATAAACTCCAGCAAATTAGAGTTATAACTTGGGATTACATGGTTTGGACACATGGCGAGTATTTCTTAACGAGAGTAATCTCCTTGTAGCGTTGCTGGGCACATTATCAACTAGTTCCTCACCTTGTGAAACTCTAAACTTCAAAACATCAAACCGCGCCTACGTCTAAAGCTTGTCACCTTTTTCTCGACATTCTGAAGATCCTTTCTGTACTTGGTACTTCTGTTGATTGGTATGGGCGGGTTTATACGAATGATATTTGGGATAGCGTGTGTTTGGTTTAAGAGTGTTTTTAAGATCAATTTGAAGCGTAAACACGCTAATGCTTATTACTGAATATGCCGTTCCGGCTGTTGACTTCCGGTTATTTCCACAGGCTATCAGATGGATATTATGACATTTTGAGCCAATCACATCCCATCTGATAGGATGTTACGACGTTTTGGGCCAATTATATTCGGGTATGTATTCTGTAAGCCCAAGTCAGTATTTACCCACGAACTGAATCGAGTCACGCGTCACTTGATGTCGAGTTTGGTAACACGTTTAATTAGCATTTTGCTGTTTCTGTCTTCAGCATTACTGAAGAAAGCATTTCAAGGAGATTGTTAACTTGCCAATCTTGGCACGCTTTTTGCTGCCTTTGTTGACTTAACCCCCTCCTATATTGTCAATTATCTGTTGTTTGTGAAAAGCATGAACGCACCTTTCTATTTATTATTTATTATTTTTTGCTTTTTGTACACCATTGAGCTGAGTCCTGAGTCAACGATCTAGCACCTACGCATCCTCCCACCCCACCGAGGAGTTGTTCACGCACCCCCGGCGGCTATTTGAGCAATTAGAATAGCATCCTGAGCTCAGGAAATAGGTCACTGTACCCATCTAGAACTCTTTTCAATTTAGGGATGGACCATTACAAAAGTGAAGGGGGGGGGGGGGAATTCATACTCGATAAAAAACAAAACAAAAAAATGCGTGCAGCCAAACCAGACACACAAAAAAATTTATACAAAAATTCACCTTTTCCGACCACCCGCCCACACGGTTTTTTTCTTATTTCTTTGGAGTTAACAGTGTCTGTTGTGTCTTTCATGTCATGTCAATAAATGGTAAAAAAAATGTATTGATATCAAAAACAAATTTATGAGATTCCATTCGACTTTTATTTTGAAATAGATCATTTACGGGAAATAATTCTGGTGATAACAGCAGGGTAAGCCTGTGTCAACTAAGTTTGATTTTTACTCGACTTGGACCTAGTTTTCAGTCATTTTTCTCGGCTCCTAGAACTTGGCTAACTCGCATTCCCTGCTAACTCAGACTGTTTTTTCGTTCCTTTTGGCCTTATTCAACCCCGATAACCTGAACTTTGCTCCCATGACTTGTCAACAAATCAAGGAAATGGTTTCTGTGTTACTAGACTGTCGCCTAGATCTCGATTGCGACGGAGAAAATTACTCAATAACGACAACGACCTCAGCGACAGTGAACAATCACGTCATTTTCCCATCCACAGTAGTGGAAGTACACTACTGTCTAAAGACCTCTTAGCTAACAGGACATCTACAGTCCGAGTTTTGAAATTTTTGAGTTTTGAAAGTTTCTGTTCAAGTGATTTCGATATGATTTTATGGTATCCAGCATGCTTATATTGACAACGTTCTTTTAGGGTTTGAGGAAGACTTAGGTATTCTTTTGCCTCGCGAACAAAGATTTCAGGGGTGTCTATCTACAGGTCCACTCTTAGGTAGTTCTGTTGTGTTTTCAGGTTAAATATATCCTGCCGCTGTTCATCGACCCTGAGGTCCAGTTGGATAAAATCAGAAAACATTGTTTCAAAATGTTATATTTAAAATATTGCCGAAAAGCGTCTGACATTGACTCTGACTTTGACACTCGCCCGCGAAGCGAAATTCGAAATATCCGTTTCATAGCGCGCGAAAATCGCTATAATTCCATACTGACTGTAATATTAAAAAACATGCGATAACTAAATCTAAATCCTTATCAACATAAATAGCAACTGAAAAAGAAAACATGCAAGCTCTACACCCACAAACAAAACCTCCTTTCTTGCGATGAATAGACTGCAAAGTAAACAGAAAGCTCCGCGCAGGAGGGGAGCCAACTGTCAACTTACGCTGAGGCAGCATGAGGTGAGATGAAGGAACCGCAAAGCACTGTTCAGAGGTTTGGATACTGCTGATTAGGTACCGCAGTGTTTCACTTTATTTGTTGTAAGAAACTAGGGGGGAGGGGGGGAGGTACTGTTTTCAGTCTTGGTTAAACGAATTCTACCGTCTGATTCAGCGGACTCTCTATCGCATAATTTTTTAACCATTGTGTTTAGTTCTATTAAAATTGAACTATTGTTTGATAGAAAAAGGTACTGGTTTAAAGACACCAAATAACATCAAACCAGCTATTCAGAGGTCCGCCAATAAAATGTTATTATTTTAAATCGTGTTTCTGCTTTATCTAATCAGGAAGAAACTCGAAGAAACGCTAAAAAATTAAAAATAGGATACTAATCCCTACTTTTATCAGTCACGGTAGAAGACCAGAGGGCTTACATGGAAAGATAATGAAGCAGGCAGGTTCGTATTCTTGTGTATCATAGCTCAATCTTGTAACATAGAAAGATAATGAAGCAGGCAGGTTCGTATTCTTAAGGGTGGTGAAGGGTATTTTCGTGAAACGAGGTTTGGCCATTTTTCACCCTACGAGAAACGTGAAATCGTCCATTTCGACGTCCGTGAAACGTGATTTAACGATTTAAAAGGCCATTTTCCGGTTCGTGAAACGTGAAAAGCCATTTTGCCCGGTCCGTGAAACGTGATCCATACTTCCCACTTTACCAGCCTGATTCTGACTTGTGTATCATAGCTCAATCTTGTAAAGGTCGCCAGAATGAATACCCCAAGTTCTCGCCAATGGCTATTTTTTGGAATTGCTTGCTGCGGGGGAAATGATCGAGAAAGAGAAAACCAATTTGATAGAATGAATTTTTTACCCCCTTGAAAAAGAAACATTGTGCTCTCTTTTATTATTTTTTTACCATTTTTTTATGGGCTTTTCTGGGATAACGTCAACAAATTCCCGCCATTTATTAACTTGCCATCAAGTTAATATCCTATAACAAGGCTCATTTATCAAATCACCGGTCTCTCAAATATCCAATTCCAGGGCTCATATATCCTATTACAGGGCTCATATATCCTATTACAGGGCTCATATATCCTATAACAGGGCTCATATATCCTATAACAGGGCTCATTTATCCTATAACAGGGCTCATATATCCTATTACAGGGCTCATATATCCTATAACAGGGCTCATATATCCTATAACAAGGCTCATATGTCCTATAACAAGGCTCATATATCCTATAACAGGGCTCATATATCCAATTACAGGGATCATGTCCAACCTCAGGGATCACAAATACAGTCTTTCTAAGGCATCAAGATTCGAGAAAAGCTGGAGGACGGGGAAGAGGGAGGGGGGGGGTGAAATAATGGGTGCAGCAAGCGTGTGTATTATACAACCGATCGATCTCCAGTTCGCCAGTCCGATCTCCAGTTCGCCAAAAGGTTACTTCCCTTCCAAATAAAACAGATACAAATGTTTAGGATTTTTGGATGAATCGTGGTCTACGCGGTTAGTGCAGCCCCTGGACATCCGTTCCACTTTATATCAAAATTAAAATAATCGGATTTTTATACTTTTTTTTAGATTCGATAGATTATATTTTTAGAAATAATAAGACTTGTGTGTTTTCCAAGCAGACCAAAAGAAACTGTGCTTCTTTATACAATTAGAACCGCTTTGTATTGTTATGTCCTTTTTCTCCCAAAATTGAAGGTACTTATATACACTTATTTCAAACAGTTTTCATGGTCTTTCTTTCATGTTTTGCTTTCCAATAATAATGGCGGCGCTCAAGTTTACAAGCCCAGGTAGTGCAGATTAAAGACGTCATACTACTGCTCAGCCAATCAAAAACATTTGCCCGATATGATAGTATTTTTGTTGGGCTGGGTTTATCTATCTATACCGTTGCAAATTGCGGGCAGAACAAGTGGTTTGACAAAGAAAATGCCAGCATAAACAAAACCTACTTAACCAAGATCAAAAAACAAAATATCCGGACAGAATAAATATTTAAAAACAGTAAAACAATAATAAAAAGATTAGTCCAGCACAAAAAAGAAAAGAAAAATGTTAGCGCACCTCAGCCTTCGCGCGCACCACAGGGATCCCAATATTCGAAAACAAAGCTTTTCCGAATAACCCTGAATGAAAGCCGGATAGGCAATAGGTAGCAGGGACTCCGCGGTCCGTGTCCGTTGAGGTAGACTAGTCCGAATGATTAATTGAGACATTTGCAGACGGTAACCCTGTGGCGGTGTGTGGAAAACAAAATGGAGGACGGCGAACGTTGTGATTGTGATATAGAAGAAAAACAGAAAAACGGAGAATCTCCTTCTCCTACAAGCGCAGAAGACCCTGTCCTCAAAGCGCTCACAATCTCCGGTAGATCCGCTTATGCCAGACTTTGCTGCCTGATTTTGATCGGACTTTATCCGACAAAACCCGAAAGGTGAGTTCAGTTACGTTCGGGGGCCAGCTGGTGTTTAAAAAACTATTTCATAATAATTATATTTCATTCACTAAACGAGTTTTAGTCACAGCATGTTGCAGCTGTACCGTAAATCGTAATATTGAATTTTATATATAGCTTAAACATTAATAAGCATTGTTTAGTGCTTAATTCAGTGTTCATGAAGCCAAAGAAAGTTACCCTGAAGACTCAAAACCATTCATCAGTCCATGATTATGTTATTTTGTATTCTCTTTTAAACGTAAGGTAGTAAATAATTTTAATTAAAATGTTTTATCGCCACTTACTATATATATATATTTACAATTTGACTACATGTTTTGCGCCTTTTTTTATTTTAAAAACCTTAGTTCAATGTTACTAAATGTGTTCCAACATATATTCGATTTCCTAAACCTGAACAATCAATTTTTTTATCTTGCTTGAAGTGCAACATGCTAGTTTATTTCGCATGAATTAATAATCCAATATGAGATGCATTGTATCAAATTTTGTAGACAGCTCTGTTCAAACAATGCACCTGATAATTCATTATGCATTTAATATTCAGGAAAGACAGGGGCTCATGCAAAGGAGGAGGGTAAAATGTGTTCCTATTTAACGCACGATCGATATTATTACAAAAATAAACCACTTTGTTCTGCAACACCTCATTTGTGTGTTTGTTTTGTCAGGGGAGTCATCAGTTGCGCTGTTGGGGGTGTGGGGCTCGCGTTATGAAGTGGATTATGTTTGTCAACATGGTCTTTGTTCATTTCATTGGTTACAGACCGCCCAAAAATATAGGATACATGTAGCGTCGGCACAAGTGCCGACAAAAGAATCTGAGTTTAAAAACAGGCGCACTAGAAGTTTGAATAGAGCATGCAGTTGCAAGGTTGCGATTTGGCATAGCAACAAACTACATGCATCACTACATACAAGAGTTCCAGTTTCACTCCCTGTCACTTCTACTGTAACTCTCTATCCTCAGAAAGGATTCAGGCATTATACAAACAAAGACCCTGTTGACAAACACTTCATAATCCGAACCCTACACCCCCAACAGCACAACTGTTATCTTCCCTTACAAAACAAACACACATGATGCATTTATTTTCGTAATGATACCAATCCCATGTTAAGTAGGAATACATTCTGCCATGCTCCCTTGGCCTATGCAGCAACACCAGAAATGGACTGTTTGGGTTGCATTTTTTCTCTCTTATAGGTGGGGTTGCAACCCCCACAAACCCTCGCACTGGAAAATTAGGCACTGAGATAACAGTGATTTTTTAATCAAATAAGCTCTGCGGCTTTGCATAGCCCCTCTAGATCACCTATTTGATTGGTGATTATGCTGTTGGGCTAGTCTTCCTGTAGGCATACTTTCCCACTCGTCATGGTCCTCTGTGTCAATATTTTCCAAAATGCATCCAAAGGATAACAAAGTCTGGGTTTTCTTGGCAAAATAAAACTCCAAAATCTTCTTCTTTTAATTCTTTTTTAAATGGTTGTTTTAGAAAGTCTGCAAATATTAAATTTAACCGACCGCAGGTACAAGTATGCCCTGACTGTCATTGTTGTTGCTTGACGATATAAATAATAGAATATAATATAAATCTTTTCAGGAATTGGATTAGATCAATTACTTGTGAATTACTCAAGAACATTGCCCCTGATAACAAAGGTATCATCTATTTATTATTAAAGAGATAAAGCAATTCAATGCAAACATCATCATAAAAGACATACATTTATGATTATTCCAAATTTCCATTGAAGTCATTTACTGTCTACATGAAGATTGCAAATATAGAGAAAATGCTGTTCTAAAACTTATGTCAACCTTGTTTTCAAGAAAGAAAGTGCATTTGCAATAGAGTGACCACATCTACTGTATGTACATTATCGCTATCTAATTTGTGGACACTTAGTGCTTTTGGATTTCATGATGTCACAAATAACATAATTTTTCTTTTTCAGATTTACACTCTTACATAGCAGAAAGGATTGATAACTGCGAGGAATATGATAACATAGAATCCGAAATAGAGTCAGCTGTCAGTATTCTAATATTAGAATTAGGAGAGAGGGCAAACTGGGTAGTCACCATTCTTAAGGTAGGGTAGAGTCTAACCCAGCGGCATGGTCAGGATACTTACAATTCCCAAGATAGAATAGGGTCCAACCCAGGGACGTGGTCTGGGTATTTACCATTCCCAAGGAAGGGTGTGGTCCAATCCAAGGACATAGCTAGGGTATTCTACCATTCCCAAGTTCGGATGGGGTGTAGCCTAGGGGCATGGCAGGGTGGTTGCCGTTCTCAGTAAAGGGCAGGGTTTAATCCAGGGCGTGGCTAGGGTTTTCACCTTTCTCAAGGTGGGAGGTTGGTATAAGAATAGCCCCCCTTTGCTCCCTTGCTCCCACAGATTATTAAATATTTTACTTGGCAAGTTATTTATCATCAGGTGACATTTTTTTTTTAAATTGCGTATTGTCCTTTTCATTTCTACCCTGTATGCAATTTCTCCACCTCTTGTTGTTCTTATTGTTAACAATATTTGTATATGCTTTTACAGGATTTGATTGTGTTCTCCTTGCGTACAGGTTTGTGCTTCTTTGATTTTTTTCCAATCATGTGATTTTAATTTTATGGAAGAATAAGCCTTTTTGTGTAACCATTACTGAGGCAGATACAGGTTTTGCTTACTATCACAGATACAGGTTTTGCTTAACTATTACTTGTCCCATTTTGGGAAATGATGACCCCCCCCCCAAAAAAAAAAAAATTGGGTATGCCTCTTCTCGTCATTCTACTCTCCTCAAGGTGTCTCTAACAGTGGATAACATTTTTATTGTTGAATAAGGTGTATACGATGCACGAACTCGTATGCTGGCTGTACGAGTGGCAGAAGAGTTGAATGCTAGACTAGACGACATTGTAGATGTTGAAGATGAACTGGTAGTTGAGCTTAGTGCTAAAAAGACTGAGGAAGAATTGTAAGTCTTACGCACCTCTTAAATGCATGCAATTAACTTATTGTCTCACAGGTTCTGTTTCTTTTTTCAGTTGTTTAGTGTGTTTTTTTGTGTCTCATGTTTTCTTGTCTTGTCGTATAAATTATTTGTCTATTTGCTTTTATTTGCAAAATCAGTTTTTTTATCAAAATTGTTTTTCAAAAACCCTGCCAAGCTAGCTGTAGCTATGTTATCAAGAAGTGTTATGTAAAAATGTTTGTTTTTCAGAGCTGAAGAAGAAATACGTAAAAAAGAAGAAAAGAGAAGGAAACTTAAGCGCAATCTACTCATCGGGTTCGGTGCAGTAGCTGGGGCTACTATTTTAGGTATACTTCTTCTCCCCTTCCCTGTACATTTCTTTTTGGTAGAAACAATAAAATGGTAAAGAACTGACTTTCTTAGGTGTGGTGGGCAAAGCCTAATCTGCCTGTATATATAACCATCATTATTCGCTCTCTCTTGCCAGGTTTAAAAGGGTGTATAGCCACACCCCTTATTGCTTGTTGTTTTCCAGGTCTAATAGGGGGTCTAGCCACACCCCTTATTGCTTGTTGTTTTCCAGGTCTAACAGCGTGTCAAGCCACACCCCTTATTGCTTGTTATTTCTCCAGGTCTAACAGGGGGTCAAGCCACACCCCTTCTCCAGGTCTAACAGGGGGTCTAGCCACATCTCTCATTGCTTGTTGTTTTACCAGGTCTAACAGGGGGTCTAGCCACACCTCTCATTGCTTGTTGTTTCACCAGGCCTAACAGGGGGTATAGCCACACCTCTCATTGCTTGTTGTTTCACCAGGCCTAACAGGGGGTGTAGCCACACCTCTCATTGCTTGTTGTTTCACCAGGCCTAACAGGGGGTCTAGCCACATCTCTCATTGCTTGTTGTTTCACCAGGCCTAACAAGGGGTCTAGCCACACCCGTTATTGCTTGTTGTTTTACCAGGTCTAACAGGGGGTCTAGCCACATCTCTCATTGCTTGTTGTTTCACCAGGCGTAACAGGGGGTCTAGCCACACCTCTCATTGCTTGTTGTTTCACCAGGTCTAACAGCGGGTCAAGCCACACCCCTTATTGCTTGTTGTTTTACCAGGTCTAACAGGGGGTCTAGCCACACCCCTTATTGCTTGTTGTTTCTCCAGGTCTAACAGGGGGTCTAGCCACATCTCTCATTGCTTGTTGTTTCACCAGGTCTAACAGGGGGTCTAGCCACACCTCTCATTGCTTGTTGTTTTACCAGGCCTAACAGGGGGTCTAGCTGCACCCCTTATTGCTTGTTGTTTCACCAGGCCTAACAGGGGGTCAAGCCACACCCCTTATTGCTTGTTGTTTTACCAGGCCTAACAGGGGGTATAGCCACACCCCTTATTGCTTGTTGTTTCACCAGGCCTAACAGGGGGTCTAGCTACACCCCTTATTGCTTGTTGTTTCACCAGGCCTAACAGGGGGTCTAGCTACACCCCTTATTGCTTGTTGTTTTACCAGGTCTAACAGGGGGTCTAGCCACATCTCTCATTGCTTGTTGTTTTACCAGGCCTAACAGGGGGTCTAGCCACACCCCTTATTGCTTGTTGTTTCCAGGCCTAACAGGGGGTCTAGCCACACCTCTCATTGCTTGTTGTTTTACCAGGCCTAACAGGGGGTCTAGCCACATCTCTCATTGCTTGTTGTTTCTCCAGGCCTAACAGGGGGTCTAGCCACATCTCTCATTGCTTGTTGTTTCACCAGGCCTAACAGGGGGTATAGCCACACCCGTTATTGCTTGTTGTTTCACCATGCGTAACAGGGGGTCAAGCCACACCCCTTATTGCTTGTTGTTTCACCATGCCTAACAGGGGGTATAGCCACACCCCTTATTGCTTGTTGTTTCACCAGGCCTAACAGGGGGTCTAGCCACACCCGTTATTGCTTGTTGTTTTACCAGGCCTAACAGGGGGTCTAGCCACACCCCTTATTGCTTGTTGTTTTACCAGGCCTAACAGGGGGTCTAGCCACATCTCTCATTGCTTGTTGTTTCACCAGGCGTAACAGGGGGTCAAGCCACACCCCTTATTGCTTGTTGTTTCACCAGGCCTAACAGGGGGTCTAGCCACACCCGTTATTGCTTGTTGTTTTACCAGGCCTAACAGGGGGTCTAGCCACACCCCTTATTGCTTGTTGTTTTACCAGGCCTAACAGGGGGTCTAGCCACATCTCTCATTGCTTGTTGTTTCACCAGGCGTAACAGGGGGTCAAGCCACACCCCTTATTGCTTGTTGTTTCACCAGGCCTAACAGGGGGTCTAGCCACACCCGTTATTGCTTGTTGTTTCACCAGGCCTAACAGGGGGTCTAGCCACACCCGTTATTGCTTTTTGTTTTACCAGGCCTAACAGGGGGTCTAGCCACACCCCTTATTGCTTGTTGTTTTACCAGGCCTAACAGGGGGTCTAGCCACACCCCTTATTGCTTGTTGTTTTACCAGGCCTAACAGGGGGTCTAGCCACACCTCTCATTGCTTGTTGTTTCACCAGGTCTTACAGGGGGTCTAGCTGCACCCCTTATTGCCGCAGGAGCCGGCACACTGCTAGGAGGAGGGGCGGCTGCCGTCTTAGCTGGTGTTCAGGGACTAGCAATTATTACTTCATTATTCGGAGCTGCTGGAGCAGGACTAACAGGTAGAGACGTCTACTCCATCCAAGTATTAATTTATGTCATACTAACTTGTAACACTGCCTTATAGAGTTTTTAAAAATATAAAACGTATAGGGGAGATAGGAACATTTCGAGTTCAATGTGGTTGATGTTTGTCTTATTCTATAGGATACAAGATGAAAAGACGTCTTGGGGAAATAGAACAGTTTGAGTTTGAGAAGCTGACTGATGGTGATCACCTTCACCTCACAATTGCAATATCCGGATGGCTGGAAGAGCCAGATCAAGGTGTGAAATACTTGAAATGCATAATACAAATTAATACTCTACTGTAGGATTCTCCAGGGATTGTAACGGTTCTTCTAATTGACAGATGATGAGGAAGAAATGCCAGAGACTGACGAAGAAAAAGGATTCAAGGAACCGTGGAGAACAATGAGGCTTTCCCGAGAAAGATACTGTTTGAAATGGGAACCCAAGTACGTAAGGCACAAGGTCATATTCAATAGAAAAGGTCTCTAGTATTAAAGCTTTCTATTCTCCCTATCTGGAAATACACATCCGTTCTTTGTGTGAGTCAGAATTTCACCAAGGAAATATGAATAATGAAAAAAATATAAATAACCCCCCTTTATCCTCCAGCAAATACCATTCATGAGTTGTGCCCCCCAAAACAAACTTTTGTAGCAGACCCTTTGGACGTTTATTCGTTGGTAATCAATGTCTATGTAAAGTCTGTATAACTTGGTCAGGTATCTGAGGGAAGTAGGGTCAGGTATAACATCGCTTGTCACATCTGGTGCCATCTCCTTGGCAACACAGGAAGCGCTTAAATTCACAATACTTCAAGGTATGTCATTATCATTATTTATCATCATTATCATTATTGTTATCATTATCATATTCACCGTCATCTTCATCACCATCATTGTCATCATGCTCACCATCGTCATTATCACCACCAAAATCATGATATTGTAAGGACCAATATCGCTTTCATTTTTATTATCATCGGTGGCCATATCCCATCAATTGCTATAACCTTTATCTTATTGCTCTTACACCGCGACAGCCGAACACAGATCGGTACTTACAGTTTTCCTCTAGCATTTTACATGTACTGTGCCTCTCTTATGATCTGTTATTGCAGGTATCATGTCGGCGATAGCCTGGCCAATGAGTGTTCTTAAGCTTGGCTACCTGATTGACAATCCTTGGGGTGTGTGCGCTCGCAGGGCTGCTGAAGTCGGCAAGCAGCTCGCCAGGGTCTTAGTGGAGAGGGAACAGGTACATGAAATATAGTGGTAGGAGATATTTACGATGCATGTAATAAATCGAGGAAAGGGTTTGGGGGGGGAGAATCTTTAAATGTCTTTTGATATATTGGGGGACATTTTCAATGCGTTCCCGGCTATGGCCCTAGTTAGTGAATTTTGTCATAGTGGCTTGGACTATAAGAGATATAAGGGGCAATTTATGTTATGGTTGTCTTTATGCTATTCCAGGGCTGTCGACCTGTATCTCTGATTGGGTTCAGCTTTGGCGCTCGTGTGATATTCCACTGCCTTAAAGCGCTTGCCAAAATGAAAGGTAGACTGCTAACTTACAGTATTTATATATGCAGTGGGGTTTACGATTATATGTGTGCAATAGTGTTTATGATTTTAAGGAAAATATCTACTAGCATAATCCTCAAGTGGCTACATGCCGTTTGTTGGGTGGGTTCTATTTATTCTTCATCCAGCTACTGACCGGCTGGATGTGCACTCTGTTGTATTAGTTATTATGAAGTGCTGGGTGTGGGTGTGGGTGTTGCATTAGTTATAATGAAGTGCTGGGTGTGTGTGTGGGTGTTGCATTAGTTATTATGAAGTGCTGGGTGTGTGTGTGGGTGTTGTATTAGTTATTATGGAGTGCTGGGTGTGTGTGTGTGTCGCATTAGTTATTATGAAGTGCTGGGTGTGTGTGTGGGTGTTGCATTAGTTATTATGATGTGCTGGGTGTGTGTGTGGGTGTTGCATTAGTTATTATGAAGTGCTGGGTGTGTGTGTGGGTGTTGCATTAGTTATTATGAAGTGCTGGGTGTGTGTGTGGGTGTTGCATTAGTTATTATGAAGTGCTGGGTGTGTGTGTGCGTGTTGCATTAGTTATTATGAAGTGCTGGGTGTGTTTGTGGGTGTTGCATTAGTTATTAGAAGTGCTGGGTGTGTGTGTGGGTGTTGCATTAGTTATTATGAAGTGCTGGGAGTGTGTGTGGGTGTTGTATTAGTTATTATGAAGTGCTGGGTGTGTGTGTGGGTGTTGCATTAGTTATTATGAAGTGCTGGGTGTGTGTGTGGGTGTTGCATTAGTTATTATGAAGTGCTGGGTGTGTGTGTGGGTGTTGCATTAGTTATTATGAAGTGCTGGGTGTGTGTGTGGGTGTGGGTGTTGTATTAGTTATTATGAAGTGCTAGGTGTGTGTGTGGGTGTGGGTGTTGTGTTAGTTATTATGAAGTGCTGGGTGTGTGTGTGGGTGTGGGTGTTGTGTTAGTTATTATGAAGTGCTGGGTGTGTGTGTGGGTGTTGCATTAGTTATTATGAAGTGCTGGGTGTGTGTGTGGGTGTTGCATTAGTTATTATGAAGTGCTGGGTGTGTGTGTGGGTGTTGTGTTAGTTATTATGAAGTGCTGGGTGTGTGTGTGGGTGTGGGTGTTGTGTTAGTTATTATGAAGTGCTGGGTGTGTGTGTGGGTGTTGCATTAGTTATTATGAAGTGCTGGGTGTGTGTGTGGGTGTTGCATTAGTTATTATGAAGTGCTGGGTGTGTGTGTGGGTGTTGCATTAGTTATTATGAAGTGCTGGGTGTGTGTGTGGGTGTTGCATTAGTTATTATGAAGTGCTGGGTGTGTGTGTGGGTGTTGCATTAGTTATTATGGAGTGCTGGGTGTGTGTGTGGGTGTTGTATTAGTTATTATGAAGTGCTGGGTGTGTGTGTGGGTGTTGCATTAGTTATTATGAAGTGCTGGGTGTGTGTGTGGGTGTTGTATTAGTTATTATGAAGTGCTGGGTGTGTGTGTGTTTGTGTTGCATTAGTTATTATGAAGTGCTGGGTGTGGGTGTTGTATTAGTTATTATAAAGTGCTGGGTGTGCGTGTGGGTGTTGCATTAGTTATTATGAAGTGCTGGGTGTGTGTGTGGGTGTGGGTGTTGTATTAGTTATTATGAAGTGCTGGGTGTGTGTGTGGGTGTGGGTGTTGTGTTAGTTATTATGAAGTGCTGGGTGTGTGTGTGGGTGTCGCATTAGTTATTATGAAGTGCTGGGTGTGTGTGTGGGTGTTGCATTAGTTGTTATGAAGTGCTGGGTGTGTGTGTGGGTGTTGCATTAGTTATTATGAAGTGCTGGGTGTGGGTGTGGGTGTCGCATTAGTTATTATGAAGTGCTGGGTGTGTGTGTGGGTGTCGCATTAGTTATTATGAAGTGCTGTGTGCGTGTGGGTGTTGTATTAGTTATTATGAAGTGCTGGGTGTGTGTGTGGGTGTTGCATTAGTTATTATGAAGTGCTGGGTGTGTGTGTGGGTGTCGCATTAGTTATTATGAAGTGCTGGGTGTGCGTGTGGGTGTTGCATTAGTTATTATGAAGTGCTGGGTGTGTGTGTGGGTGTTGTATTAGTTATTATGAAGTGCTGGGTGTGTGTGTGGGTGTCGCATTAGTTATTATGAAGTGCTGGGTGTGTGTGTGGGTGTTGTATTAGTTATTATAAAGTGCTGGGTGTGTGTGTGGGTGTTGTATTAGTTATTATGAAGTGCTGGGTGTGTGTGTGGGTGTCGCATTAGTTATTATGAAGTGCTGGGTGTGTGTGTGGGTGTTGCATTAGTTATTATGGAGTGCTGGGTGTGTGTGTGGGTGTTGCATTAGTTATTATGAAGTGCTGGGAGTGTGTGTGGGTGTTGTATTAGTTATTATGAAGTGCTGGGTGTGTGTGTGGGTGTTGCATTAGTTATTATGAAGTGCTGGGTGTGTGTGTGGGTGTTGCATTAGTTATTATGAAGTGCTGGGTGTGTGTGTGGGTGTTGCATTAGTTATTATGAAGTGCTGGGTGTGTGTGTGGGTGTGGGTGTTGTATTAGTTATTATGAAGTGCTGGGTGTGTGTGTGGGTGTGGGTGTTGTGTTAGTTATTATGAAGTGCTGGGTGTGTGTGTGGGTGTGGGTGTTGTGTTAGTTATTATGAAGTGCTGGGTGTGTGTGTGGGTGTTGCATTAGTTATTATGAAGTGCTGGGTGTGTGTGTGGGTGTTGCATTAGTTATTATGAAGTGCTGGGTGTGTGTGTGGGTGTTGTGTTAGTTATTATGAAGTGCTGGGTGTGTGTGTGGGTGTGGGTGTTGTGTTAGTTATTATGAAGTGCTGAATGTGTGTGTGGGTGTTGCATTAGTTATTATGAAGTGCTGGGTGTGTGTGTGGGTGTTGCATTAGTTATTATGTAGTGCTGGGTGTGTGTGTGGGTGTTGCATTAGTTATTATGAAGTGCTGGGTGTGTGTGTGGGTGTTGCATTAGTTATTATGAAGTGCTGGGTGTGTGTGTGGGTGTTGCATTAGTTATTATGGAGTGCTGGGTGTGTGTGTGGGTGTTGTATTAGTTATTATGAAGTGCTGGGTGTGTGTGTGGGTGTTGCATTAGTTATTATGAAGTGCTGGGTGTGTGTGTGGGTGTTGTATTAGTTATTATGAAGTGCTGGGTGTGTGTGTGTTTGTGTTGCATTAGTTATTATGAAGTGCTGGGTGTGGGTGTTGTATTAGTTATTATAAAGTGCTGGGTGTGCGTGTGGGTGTTGCATTAGTTATTATGAAGTGCTGGGTGTGTGTGTGGGTGTGGGTGTTGTATTAGTTATTATGAAGTGCTGGGTGTGTGTGTGGGTGTGGGTGTTGTGTTAGTTATTATGAAGTGCTGGGTGTGTGTGTGGGTGTCGCATTAGTTATTATGAAGTGCTGGGTGTGTGTGTGGGTGTTGCATTAGTTGTTATGAAGTGCTGGGTGTGTGTGTGGGTGTTGCATTAGTTATTATGAAGTGCTGGGTGTGGGTGTGGGTGTCGCATTAGTTATTATGAAGTGCTGGGTGTGTGTGTGGGTGTCGCATTAGTTATTATGAAGTGCTGTGTGCGTGTGGGTGTTGTATTAGTTATTATGAAGTGCTGGGTGTGTGTGTGGGTGTTGCATTAGTTATTATGAAGTGCTGGGTGTGTGTGTGGGTGTCGCATTAGTTATTATGAAGTGCTGGGTGTGCGTGTGGGTGTTGCATTAGTTATTATGAAGTGCTGGGTGTGTGTGTGGGTGTTGTATTAGTTATTATGAAGTGCTGGGTGTGTGTGTGGGTGTTGCATTAGTTATTATGAAGTGCTGGGTGTGTGTGTGGGTGTTGCATTAGTTATTATGAAGTGCTGGGTGTGTGTGTGGGTGTTGCATTAGTTATTATGAAGTGCTGGGTGTGTGTGTGGGTGTCGCATTAGTTATTATGAAGTGCTGGGTGTGTGTGTGGGTGTTGTATTAGTTATTATGAAGTGCTGGGTGTGTGTGTGGGTGTTGTATTAGTTATTATGAAGTGCTGGGTGTGTGTGTGGGTGTCGCATTAGTTATTATGAAGTGCTGGGTGTGTGTGTGGGTGTTGTATTAGTTATTATGGAGTGCTGGGTGTGTGTGTGTGTGTGTTGTATTAGTTATTATGGAGTGCTGGGTGTGTGTGTGGGTGTTGTATTAGTTATTATGAAGTGCTGGGTGTGTGTGTGGGTGTTGTATTAGTTATTATGAAGTGCTGGGTGTGTGTGTGGGTGTTGTATTAGTTATTATGGAGTGCTGGGTGTGGGTGTGGGTGTTGTATTACTTATTATGAAGTGCTGGGTGTGTGTGTGTGGGTGTTGCATTAGTTATTATGGAGTGCTGGGTGTGTGTGTGTGTGTGTTGTATTAGTTATTATGGAGTGCTGGGTGTGTGTGTGGGTGTTGTATTAGTTATTACGAAGTGCTGGGTGTGTTTGTGGGTGTTGCATTAGTTATTATGAAGTGCTGGGTGTGTGTGTGGGTGTTGCATTAGTTATTATGGAGTGCTGGGTGTGTGTGTGGGTGTTGCATTAGTTATTATGGAGTGCAGGGTGTGTGTGTGGGTGTTGTATTAGTTATTATGAAGTGCTGGGTGTGTGTGTGGGTGTTGTATTAGTTATTATGAAGTGCTGGGTGTGTGTGTGGGTGTTGTATTAGTTATTATGAAGTGCTGGGTGTGTGTGTGGGTGTGGGTGTTGTATTAGTTATTATGGAGTGCTGGGTGTGGGTGTGGGTGTGGGTGTTGTATTACTTATTATGAAGTGCTGGGTGTGTGTGTGGGTGTTGCATTAGTTATTATGGAGTGCTGGGTGTGTGTGGGGGTGTTGTATTAGTTATTATGGAGTGCTGGGTGTGTGTGTGGGTGTTGCATTAGTTATTATGGAGTGCTGGGTGTGTGTGTGGGTGTTGTATTAGTTATTATGAAGTGCTGGGTGTGTGTGTGGGTGTCGCATTAGTTATTATGAAGTGCTGGGTGTGTGTGTGGGTGTCGCATTAGTTATTATGAAGTGCTGGGTGTGTGTGTGGGTGTTGTATTAGTTATTATGGAGTGCTGGGTGTGTGTGTGTGTGTGTTGTATTAGTTATTATGGAGTGCTGGGTGTGTGTGTTGTATTAGTTATTATGGAGTGCTGGGTGTGTGTGTGGGTGTTGTATTAGTTATTATGAAGTGCTGGGTGTGTGTGTGGGTGTCGCATTAGTTATTATGAAGTGCTGGGTGTGTGTGTGGGTGTTGTATTAGTTATTATGGAGTGCTGGGTGTGTGTGTGGGTGTCGCATTAGTTATTATGAAGTGCTGGGTGTGTGTGTGGGTGTCGCATTAGTTATTATGAAGTGCTGGGTGTGTGTGTGGGTGTTGTATTAGTTATTATGGAGTGCTGGGTGTGTGTGTGTGTGTGTTGCATTAGTTATTATGAAGTGCTGGGTGTGTGTGTTGTATTAGTTATTATGGAGTGCTGGGTGTGTGTGTGGGTGTTGTATTAGTTATTATGAAGTGCTGGGTGTGTGTGTGGGTGTTGCATTAGTTATTATGAAGTGCTGGGTGTGGGTGTTGTATTAGTTATTATAAAGTGCTGGGTGTGTGTGTGTGTGTGTTGTATTAGTTATTATGGAGTGCTGGGTGTGTGTGTGGGTGTTGTATTAGTTATTACGAAGTGCTGGGTGTGTTTGTGGGTGTTGCATTAGTTATTATGAAGTGCTGGGTGTGTGTGTGGGTGTTGCATTAGTTATTATGGAGTGCTGGGTGTGTGTGTGGGTGTTGCATTAGTTATTATGGAGTGCAGGGTGTGTGTGTGTGGGTGTTGCATTAGTTATTATGGAGTGCAGGGTGTGTGTGTGGGTGTTGTATTAGTTATTATGAAGTGCTGGGTGTGTGTGTGGGTGTTGTATTAGTTATTATGAAGTGCTGGGTGTGTGTGTGGGTGTTGTATTAGTTATTATGGAGTGCTGGGTGTGGGTGTGGGTGTGGGTGTTGTATTACTTATTATGAAGTGCTGGGTGTGTGTGTGGGTGTTGCATTAGTTATTATGGAGTGCTGGGTGTGTGTGTGGGTGTTGTATTAGTTATTATGAAGTGCTGGGTGTGTGTGTGGGTGTTGCATTAGTTATTATGAAGTGCTGGGTGTGTGTGTGGGTGTCGCATTAGTTATTATGGAGTGCTGGGTGTGTGTGTGGGTGTTGTATTAGTTATTATGAAGTGCTGGGTGTGTGTGTGGGTGTTGCATTAGTTATTATGAAGTGCTGGGTGTGTGTGTGGGTGTCGCATTAGTTATTATGAAGTGCTGTGTGTGTGTGTGGGTGTCGCATTAGTTATTATGAAGTGCTGGGTGTGGGTGTGGGTGTTGTATTAGTTATTATGAAGTGCTGTGTGTGTGTGTGGGTGTTGCATTAGTTATTATGAAGTGCTGGGTGTGTGTGTGGGTGTTGTATTAGTTATTATGAAGTGCTGTGTGTGTGTGGGTGTTGCATTAGTTATTATGAAGTGCTGGGTGTGGGTGTGGGTGTTGTATTAGTTATTATGAAGTGCTGGGTGTGTGTGTGGGTGTTGTATTAGTTATTATGAAGTGCTGGGTGTGTTTGTGGGTGTTGCATTAGTTATTATGAAGTGCTGGGTGTGGGTGTTGTATTAGTTATTATGAAGTGCTGTGTGTGTGTGGGTGTTGCATTAGTTATTATGAAGTGCTGGGTGTGTGTGTGGGTGTCGCATTAGTTATTATGAAGTGCTGGGTGTGTGTGTGGGTGTTGTATTAGTTATTATGAAGTGCTGGGTGTGTGTGTGGGTGTTGCATTAGTTATTATGAAGTGCTGGGTGTGTGTGTGGGTGTTGCATTAGTTATTATGAAGTGCTGGGTGTGTGTGTGTGTTGCATTAGTTATTATGGAGTGCTGGGTGTGTGTGTGGGTGTTGCATTAGTTATTATGAAGTGCTGGGTGTGTGTGTGGGTGTGGGTGTTGTATTAGTTATTATGAAGTGCTGGGTGTGTGTGTGGGTGTTGCATTAGTTATTATGAAGTGCTGGGTGTGTGTGTGGGTGTTGTATTAGTTATTATGAAGTGCTGGGTGTGTGTGTTGCATTAGTTATTATGAAGTGCTGGGTGTGTGTGTGTGTGTGTTGTATTAGTTATTATGGAGTGCTGGGTGTGTGTGTGGGTGTTGTATTAGTTATTATGGAGTGCTGGGTGTGTGTGTGTGTGTGTTGTATTAGTTATTATGGAGTGCTGGGTGTGTGTGTGGGTGTTGTATTAGTTATTATGGAGTGCTGGGTGTGTGTGTGGGTGTTGTATTAGTTATTATGAAGTGCTGGGTGTGTGTGTGGGTGTTGCATTAGTTATTATGAAGTGTTGGGTGTGTGTGTGGGTGTTGCATTAGTTATTATGAAGTGCTGGGTGTGTGTGTGGGTGTTGTATTAGTTATTATGGAGTGCAGGGTGTGTGTGTGGGTGTTGTATTAGTTATTATGAAGTGCTGGGTGTGTGTGTGGGTGTTGCATTAGTTATTATGAAGTGCTGGGTGTGTGTGTGGGTGTTGCATTAGTTATTATGAAGTGCTGGGTGTGTGTGTGGGTGTTGTATTAGTTATTACGAAGTGCTGGGTGTGTTTGTGGGTGTTGCATTAGTTATTATGAAGTGCTGGGTGTGTGTGTGGGTGTGGGTGTTGTATTAGTTATTATGAAGTGCTGGGTGTGTGTGTTGCATTAGTTATTATGAAGTGCTGGGTGTGTGTGTGTGTGTGTTGTATTAGTTATTATGGAGTGCTGCGTGTGTGTGTGGGTGTTGTATTAGTTATTATGAAGTGCTGGGTGTGTGTGTGGGTGTTGCATTAGTTATTATGAAGTGCTGGGTGTGTGTGTGGGTGTTGCATTAGTTATTATGAAGTGCTGGGTGTGTGTGTGGGTGTCGCATTAGTTATTATGAAGTGCTGTCTGTGTGTGTGGGTGTTGCATTAGTTATTATGAAGTGCTGGGTGTGTGTGTGGGTGTGGGTGTTGCATTAGTTATTATGAAGCGCTGGGTGTGTGTGTGAGTGTGTGTGTGTGGGTATGTGTGTGGGTGTGTGTGTGGGTGTGTGTGTGGGTGTTGTAATGAGATGTTGGGTGCAGTTTTCCTACAGTTGATATAGGTGCCGGGTGCATTGTAGTTGTTTTGAGGTTTTGGATGTATGGTCATTGAATTGTAGTGTTGGGTGTGAAGCACGTTTTCCTGCTGTGTATTGGATGTATTTGCGTGAGGCCTTCACGTCTCTGGTGAGGCCTCAGGGACAGTGTTGCTACGGCTGTTGCGAACTGCCTGATAACACATTGTTGCAGTTTTAGCCCCAAATCTTATTCTAATATCTACAATCCCTAAAAGACATCGAATACCCTTGCTCACTAGGTGGCGAGGGTTTAGTTCAAGACGCCATCTTGCTAGGTGCACCAGTAACTGCTGACATTGGGGATTGGAGCGCTTTTGAGAAAGTTGTCGCTGGTCGAATAGTTAACGGATACTGCAAGTGAGTTGTGATAACATTTTATAGTTATAAAGGCACTATATGAGATTCATGCGACGGCGGTTATCAGCTATCCTGATAATAGGAGGCTCCTTCATCCTTCCTGTGATGCTTTACTGTGTAGGCGTCCACCTCCCCCCCCCCCCCTCCTTGGCGGCCAAAAAGTGGGTCATTCCATATTAGAGAATCTTCAAATACTATGCTTTTTCCATATGATACCTATGACTGCGCACCCCCTTCCTTAACTGCTAAAAAGTTGGTCATTTCTTATAAAAGGAATCTTTAAATACAATGCTTTTTACATATGATACCTATGACTGCGCACACCAACCCCTACCATAAGCCAATCCTTGGTGCCGATATTCTAAATATGGCTGCCGATATTCTAAATATTCGACAGAGGGGTGTCCAATGTTCATTCTATTCCACTATTATTTGTTGAACTAATTCACTGATTTCAGACGGGGTATACTTAATATGTGAAGCAGGGCGCTAAAACAAGCACTTACGGCATGTTGTTCGTGGGCTTAGGTACGACTGGCTGTTAAAGTTTGCTTACCGCACTGCGGCTGCGCAGATGACGATTGCAGGATTACAGCCGGTCAAGTGGGAAAACAGACGAATGGTGAACATAGACCTCAGCGCCGTGGTATGTATGACATTTACAGTCACTGATAGACATTTTATGACATTTACAGCCACTGATAGACATTTTATGACATTTACAGCCACTGATAGACATGACATTTACAGCCACTGATAGACATTTTATGACATTTACAGTCACTGATAGACATTTTATGACATTTACAGCCACTGATAGACATTTTATGACATTTACAGCCACTGATAGACATTTTATGACATTTACAGTCACTGATAGACATTTTTTGACATTTACAGTCAGTGATAGACATGACATTTACAGTCACTGATAGACATGACATTTACAGTCACTGATAGACATTTTTTGACATTTACAGTCACTGATAGACATTTGTTGACATTTACAGCCACTGATAGACATTTTATGACATTTACAGCCACTGATAGACATTTGTTGACATTTACAGCCACTGATAGACATTTTATGACATTTACAGCCACTGATAGATATTTTTTGACATTGACAGCCACTGATAGACATTTTATGACATTTACAGTCACTGATAGACATTTTTTGACATTTACAGTCACTGATAGACATGACATTTACAGTCACTGATAGACATTTTTTGACATTTACAGTCACTGATAGACATGACATTTACAGTCACTGATAGACATTTTTTGACATTTACAGCCACTGATAGACATTTTATGACATTTACAGCCACTGATAGACATTTTATGACATTTACAGCCACTGATAGACATGACATTTACAGCCACTGATAGACATTTTATGACATTTACAGCCACTGATAGACATTTTATGACATTTACAGCCACTGATAGACATTTTTTGACATTTACAGTCACTGATAGACATGACATTTACAGTCACTGATAGACATTTTTTGACATTTACAGTCACTGATAGACATGACATTTACAGTCACTGATAGACATTTTTTGACATTTACAGCCACTGATAGACATTTTATGACATTTACAGCCACTGATAGACATTTTATGACATTTACAGCCACTGATAGACATGACATTTACAGCCACTGATAGACATTTTATGACATTTACAGCCACTGATAGACATGACATTTACAGTCACTGATAGACATTTTATGACATTTACAGCCACTGATAGACATTTTATGACATTTACAGTCACTGATAGACATTTTATGACATTTACAGTCACTGATAGACATTTTTTGACATTTACAGTCACTGATAGACATGACATTTACAGTCACTGATAGACATTTTATGACATTTACAGTCACTGATAGACATTTTATGACATTTACAGCCACTGATAGACATTTTATGACATTTACAGTCACTGATAGACATGACATTTACAGTCACTGATAGACATTTTATGACATTTACAGTCACTGATAGACATTTTATGAAATTTACAGCCACTGATAGACATTTTATGACATTTACAGTCACTGATAGACATTTTATGACATTTACAGCCACTGATAGACATTTTATTACATTTACAGCCACTGATAGACATTTTATGACATTTACAGTCACTGATAGACATTTTTTGACATTTACAGTCACTGATAGACATTTTATGACATTTACAGTCACTGATAGACATTTTATGACATTTACAGTCACTGATAGACATTTTTTGACATTTACAGTCACTGATAGACATGACATTTACAGTCACTGATAGACATTTTATGACATTTACAGTCACTGATAGACATTTTATGACATTTACAGCCACTGATAGACATGACATTTACAGCCACTGATAGACATGACATTTACAGCCACTGATAGACATGACATTTACAGCCACTGATAGACATGACATTTACAGTCACTGATAGACATTTTATGACATTTACAGCCACTGATAGACATTTTATGACATTGACAGCCACTGATAGACATTTTATGACATTTACAGCCACTGATAGACATTTTATGACATTTTATGACATTTACAGCCACTGATAGACATTTTTTTACATTGACAGCCACTGATAGACATTTTATGACATTTACAGTCACTGATAGACATTTTTTGACATTTACAGTCACTGATAGACATTTTTTGACATTTACAGTCACTGATAGACATGACATTTACAGTCACTGATAGACATGACATTTACAGTCACTGATAGACATGACATTTACAGTCACTGATAGACATTTGTTGACATTTACAGCCACTGATAGACATTTTATGACATTTACAGCTACTGATACACATTTTATTACATTTACAGCCACTGATAGACATTTTTTGACATTGACAGCCACTGATAGACATTTTATGACATTTACAGTCACTGATAGACATTTTTTGACATTTACAGTCACTGATAGACATGACATTTACAGTCACTGATAGACATGACATTTACAGTCACTGATAGACATGACATTTACAGCCACTGATAGACATGACATTTACAGCCACTGATAGACATGACATTTACAGTCACTGATAGACATGACATTTACAGTCACTGATAGACATGACATTTACAGTCACTGATAGACATGACATTTACAGCCACTGATAGACATGACATTTACAGCCACTGATAGACATTTTATGACATTGACAGTCACTGATAGACATTTTATTACATTTACAGCCACTGATAGACATTTTATGACATTTACAGCCACTGATAGACATGACATTTACAGTCACTGATAGACATGACATTTACAGTCACTAATAGACATTTTTTGACATTTACAGCCACTAATAGATATTTTATGACATTGACAGTCACTGATAGATATTTTATTACATTTACAGTCACTGATAGACATTTTATGACATTTACAGCCACTGATAGACATGACATTTACAGCCACTGATAGACATGACATTTACAGCCACTGATAGACATGACATTTACAGCCACTGATAGACATGACATTTACAGCCACTGATAGACATTTTATGACATTTACAGTCACTGATAGACATGACATTTACAGCCACTGATAGACATTTTATGACATTTACAGTCACTGATAGACATGACATTTACAGTCACTGATAGACATGACATTTACAGTCACTGATAGACATGACATTTACAGTCACTGATAGACATTTTATGACATTTACAGTCACTGATAGACATGACATTTACAGTCACTGATAGACATGACATTTACAGTCACTGATAGACATGACATTTACAGTCACTGATAGACATTGGGTAAAGGGAAACGGTACAATGGTACAATTGGGGACTTCATAAAATGGACACCCGGAATCTGGACAGTTATATGCATAATTGAGGTTTCACTGTAGTATTTTTAATGCATCGCCATCTGCCTGATGCTCGAATCACGTAATACGGAATTAGTTAGATTCCAGATTAGTTGGTTCCAGATGGAAACCAGATAAAGGTAGATTTAACAGCTTTCAAACAAGGCTGCCCTCGGAAATCACAGCTTATGGTTCCTTAGCACCAAATAATTGAGTGAATACACGTAATTAGAAACAATTACTGTTTAAACAGCTGCAGTGCTCTATAAGTGAGCCTCAAAAATCTCATAACTAAGAGACGTTATTTCTCCATTTATGCGCAATCCTTTATGCAAAGCAGGTTACGGCACTTAGATTCTCAGAGTATTTCCTTTCTAATAACAAACTGTTATGCTTTACAGGTGAATAGCCATGGCGATTACGCCAAGCCTGAGATCATGTCCCGTATCCTGAGTACCATCGAGAAGACGCAGCCCGGAGTAGGCGTGGTACAGGATAGACAGCGGACACATGATCCACGTGATAAAGAAGCCCAAGAAGAAGAGCGTAGTTGATTCTCTAACGAGGGATTGACACCTTTGTGCACTCAGCGGCTAGCAGACATGTAGGCCTGGATTTGAACGATGAAGGCGGCCCTCTTGGGATGTGGGTGTGGTTTTGGCTATCTTGTGCTATATAATATGATTCACTGATAAGGGATCCTTTTGGGAATCTGGTGACGGACGCACGCACGGGAATTTAAGAGACTCAACTTATATGGTATAGTGCAACTAGTCGTACGCGTTAATGTCACACTGTCACACATAACATTATCGTTACACGTACACGTAACGGTGTCATTACACGTTGACGTAACGGTGTCATTACACGTTCACGTAACGGTGTAATTACACGTTCACGTAACGGTGTCATTACACGTTCACGTAACCGTGCCATTACACGTTGACGTACAGTGTCATTACACGTTGACGTACAGTGTCATTACACGTTCACGTAACGGTGTCATTACACGTTCACGTAACGGTGTCATTACACGTTCACGTACAGTTTCATTACACGTTCACGTAACGGTGTCATTACACGTTCACGTAACGGTGTCATTACACGTTGACGTACAGTGTCATTACACGTTCACGTAACGGTGTCATTACACGTTCACGTAACGGTGTCATCACACGTTCACGTAACGGTGTCATTACACGTTCACGTAACGGTGTCATTACACGTTTACGTAACGGTGTCATTACACGTTCACGTAACGGTGTCATTACACGTTAACGTAACGGTGTCATTACACGTTTACGTAACGGTGTCATTACACGTTCACGTAACGGTGTCATTACACGTTCACGTAACGGTGTCATTACACGTTCACGTAACGGTGTCATTACACGTTGACGTACAGTGTCATAACACGTTGACTAACGGTGTCTTACACGTTCACGTAACGGTGTCATTTCACGTTCACGTAACGGTGTCATTACACGTTGACGTACAGTGTCATAACACGTTGACGTACAGTGTCATTACACGTTCACGTAACGGTGTCATTACACGTTGACGTACAGTGTCATTACACGTTCACGTAACGGTGTCATTACACGTTCAGGTAACGGTTTGTTACACGTTCACGTAACGGTGTCATTACACGTTCACGTACAGTGTCATTACACGTTCACGTAACAGTGTCATTACACGTTCACGTAACGGTGTCATTACACGTTCACGTAACGGTGTTATTACACGTTCACGTAACGGTGTCATTACACGTTCACGAAACGTGTCATAACACGTTCACGTACAGTTTCATTACACGTTCACGTAACGGTGTCATTACACGTTCACGTAACGGTGTCATTACACGTTCACGTAACGGTGTCATTACACGTTCACGTAACGGTGTCATTACACGTTGACGTACAGTGTCATTACACGTTCACGTAACGGTGTCTTACACGTTCACGTAACGGTGTCATTTCACGTTCACGTAACGGTGTCACTACGCGTTCACGTAACGGTGTCATTACACGTTCACGTTACGGTGTCATTACACGTTGACGTACAGTGTCATTACACGTTCACGTAACGGTCTCATTACACGTTCACGTAACGGGGTCATTACACGTTCACGTAACGGTGTCATTACACGTTCACGTAACGGTGTCATTACACGTTCACGTAACGGTGTCATTACACGTTCTCGTAACGGTGTCATTTCACGTTCACGTAACGGTGTCATTACACGTTGACGTACAGTGTCATTACACGTTCACGTAACGGTGTCATTACACGTTCACGTACAGTGTCATTACACGTTCACGTAACGGTGTCTTACACGTTCACGTAACGGTGTCATTTTACGTTCACGTAACGGTGTCATTACACGTTCACGTAACGGTGTCATTACACGTTCACGTAACGGTGTCATTACACGTTCACGTAACGGTGTCATTACACGTTCACGTAACGGTGTCATTTCACGTTCACGTAACGGTGTCATTACACGTTGACGTACAGTGTCATTAAACGTTCACGTAACGGTGTCTTACACGTTCACGTAACGGTGTCATTACACGTTTACGTAACGCTGTCATTACACTTTCACGTAACGCTGTCATTACACGTTCACGTAACGGTGTCATTTCACGTTTACGTAACGGTTTGAATACTAAGAGATGCAGTTGAATTCCGAACTCTCGAACCTCACAGGGAAATCAAAATGAGTGAGAGCAAGAAAGAAAGTTATTGGTAGGAAACATAAATAACGAGTTATTAGCGGGATGTTCAATTATCAAGGGCTTCCACATATATAATATATGATGTATGATATATGATATATAATATATACTTACGTTAAATATAACGTCTATATTACATATAGTTATATAAACCATTAGTGTTTTTTATTACGGTGTCATTTACCAAGAAATTCATGCCTGGTGTAGGGGCTTGATATTATAATGTCAAATTATTGTAAATATTAAACTTTAGATTTGTAAATACTATAGGTGTAATAAATAAATAGTTTTCACAGATGCTTTTTAAGTTTATTGTCATCTAATACTCAACAGACCCATACTTGAAATCGGTTCCATGCTTTTATTCTTAGTGTACGGAACAAGACAAATTAGAATGTCGTGAATACCAACCGAGTACAGCAATATGCCATTGTCACCCACGCGATGTTAAGCATCGCTTGACGGATGATTTGTTATGGTTTGCGTTCACGCTCATTCACAACAACGCTGAAAAGAGGAGAGGAAACGAAACACTGTTTTTTCTAATCCGCGTTTCCTTGACTTTGTCTTATATTCGCTTGTGCGTCGGGGCAATTGTCCAAGGTGTTTTCCCATCGTGGGCGATTGTTCGCGAAACAAAAGAGGTGAGCCATCGAGGTCACTGTAAGCTTGTTTTAGCCGCTTTTACAACAAACGTTGTGTTATGAACCACACCGACCCCCACCCCTCGTCCCATCTCTGCTGTTTTTACAAAAACGATAGATTGGATAATTTGCAGTCAATTGAAGCAGAATGTAAATTTTCAGTTTCATATGTTAGTATCCTTACTTTATCCTCACAATCTAAAATTACAGACAGGAACGCGCAATGGCGCATGACCAAGGATAATGATAGTGGGAAGGCTTGAGAATGTGTTTGCATGAGTCAAACTCCCAGATTGGCACTTTTGTGTGAATTGTTGAGTCATTTGAGATAAGTTAACATCTATCATGCCAAAGACAACGTACAAATCTGACAACATTTTAGATTGTAATTATTGCACTGCTAAAGGCTAAATGACTACACTACAACAATATCAAATCATTATTAAAATCTACGTGCAATAATACAATAATACAGAAAATATATGTTCAAGGCATGCTCCTAATATAAGGTTTTACCCAGCTTTCACCACCATGAATCTTCCCTTATGATCCACCACCTCACGAAATCCATGGCTTTTACTATTCCCATTACCCTTATGTTCCACCGCCTCACGAAATCCATGGCTTTTACTATTCCCATTACTTATAAGCTATTACATAACAACATTCATGGCTGACAGCAGAGCATTTCATTAGGCAGCTTTCCACGCGGTTTATATTATATCTGAGTGCAAGATCAATTTATGATACCTTATAGATATCACTGGAATTCAATAACTTGCGGAGGCAGGTCATCTCGCTTGTCAATCGAGTTTATCGCGAATGAATAACTTTTCTATCATCAAATACCTCGAGGGCTTCACTTACCGTGTCGGGTTGGAATAGTCTGTTTAGAATAGGGATACTTAATGCTTAATTTTATTGTGACCTTATATATGTTTGCATATTTGTTTTTTTTAATTGAAAGGAAAACACTTAAAAAAATCAATGTATAGAGAGATAATCTTGAGCTGAGCTGGAGGGGGTTTAAAACTTGGGTTGGGGGAGGGAGGAGTCAACGAGATATAATAGCCGGGAGGAGGATCGGGAAGAGAAAGGTGGATGAGATGAGAAAAGAGGGAGGTAGGGAACAAGCGTAGAGATCACCGATTTTCCGTGATCTGGAAAGTAAAGTTGTATACTTTAAAAAAAACTCAAAAAACCCGAATCGATGCACATTCTATTTTGACATAGAAAAGGATTGTGTAATGCAATCAATATACAACCACCTAGTTAGTTATTTTACTACGACGACAGGATTGCTTGCATGACAGAAATTGCGTGACAATAGAAACTAACATCACTCGAGGGTAAAGTGTTTATTTAGTGATCTGTCTGTCGGCCAATTTGAATAACAGACCAAACAAATCTGTCGAATCGGCTATTTACCGATATCTATCGCTAGAATGTTGTTTTGACTTAGGATGGCTCCCAAACCGGAGAAAGTTCGACTAGACGTTTTGGGAATCCGTGTAGTGTGGTAGGGGCGGAGAGTTGTGGTTTGGCTGATTGGCATTTACTTACACTTTATTGTCATTTGACCTTTTGACAAGCAAATCTCTTTATCTACTTCTTCCGAGCGATCAGTCAAATTATACCCCTCGAGCAACGAAGGACAGAGTCAAGTTTGAGAAATCACGCACTCTATTTCATTATTGTGAGGTGTATACAAGCGGATTGAGGCTTTAAGGTGAGTCTTCTAGTACGTTCACTCAACTGGCTTCCAAAGAAACCGCGAAATGGGCTCATTGCAGTCGAATGGGTTCTGAGTGTAAGCTCATTGTTGAATGCAACCCAAGCACGCACGGAAGACAAAGGTTATCCACACTTCCCCACTGTCTGTTCCAATACTGCACACATTTCCCTTAACTTATGAATTACTGACTTCAGAAAATGGCCAAAATGGTTTTAGCAACAACAACGCGAGAAATTCATATAACGGCTACAAATTCCTTTTAAGGCCAATCTCGAAATCATCGAACAGCCTTCTTACATTATCTACCTCTTTATTAGGGCAGTTTATCGCTGCAGTAAGTTATTATACTTTAGCATTAGCGCCATAAGCTGGCGTATTTGCGCACAACACCCGCTCTTGGATTCATCGTTCTTCATATTCTACTCTTCAACGAAGTTCGCATTGCCTGATTTAGTATGGCTTTCGTTTGTTGTTTCGATACCTGATGTTTCGTTGTACTGGGGGTTAAGAGCACAAGCAGGGATCAATTCGTGTGCTGCGGTCTTAAAATACTTTCGAGTGAACCACAGGGAACGTACCCGTAGGTTTTGCGCGGACAGCCCCCTAGTTCGAATCTCTAAATCTGAATTACTCCGGTGCCAAGGACGTTAAAGAGCATAGCTGACTCTTATTTGCTCTGGGTTCTCCTTGTTTATTCGAGCATCTATGTGGCACTTATCCGACATAGAGGCCACTAATATATACTTAACCACAAAAGGTCGGAGATGCGTAAATGTGATCCGAGTGCGAGGTCATACGCGCTGGAACATGAAAATAACAAATGCGATTTTCAGGCATTTTATCAGTTTGTAGAAAAACAAATTTTATTGGATATTACTGCGGAATAACAACAGTCTATAATTAGCAAATTGTCTGTTAACTTTTTTTGCCGATTTTACTGGGCACGTCTCGAATAAGGAGGTGTATCGTATTCTAAAAGATCACTGGTTCCTGTCAAACTGTTGGGCCGCTGAAATATCCGACGGTTTGAGATGTCTGCACTCTTAGGATCGCTAACACGCAATGCGCTGTCTCATTTTGTTCGCCAAGTGAGAAAACCTACAACCACAGAAACAGCACGGCGTGGCCGATACCGTCACAGTGGCTATGCTGTCATGCCTCTGTTGGTGTCGCGAAAATATCACGTATGATGATACACCAAAAAGGGCGGCCAAGAGGGGAAGAAGGGTGGGGTGGGAGGGGGTACACAAAGGCCACGAGGACATGGAAGGGGGGAGGGGGTGGTTAAGGCAACTCCCAAACATACTTAAGAAATATCGCCCGCACTAATGTTACTATTAACGGTATATTAACTCTACAATAAAACACCCCCTTCCCCCGGGAAAATAACAAGTACATGAAAGCGGACTGTTAATTTTTTTATAGTCTTCAGTAAAAAGTTTTAATTTTATAAGCACTACTAGCTTATAAGCTGACTTTCCCATGAAATGCTGTATACTGGTTATCAGGATACTGAATATTTTTATAACACTCAGCGTGGTGCATAGAATAAGCAAACTAGCATTTGCTCAATATTTAAAACAGGTTTCCAACAACACCTTTTTGAAAAATCAAAAGAAGTGGATATGGTAATGAGAAAAAGGCCGAGAAAGGATGTTATCTATGTTAATAACATGCAGCTGGAACACCAAAACAGCATACCGTTTCATTTCATATTTAAGAGATATTTTTTTTGCGATATTATGATATAAAAAGCATGCTTGTAATAGATAAGAGCAATACACCAGCTAGTTCGCATTTCAAGCGCTCAACAGCACTCAAAAGACAATTTGACAATGTTTGTTCACTGTAAAAATCACACGGTCTTTGTCCTGACCCCGAGAGCACGGTTGTGAGGATGCATTGTTGTGGCTGGAGTACAAATAAAAATATTTCAACCGAGACTCGGTGTGACATGTCCTGTGTTTAGGTGTCAGGCAAGATTGGCAGACTACGCATGTGAGATTTTAGTCTATTTTTCTCATTTAACGGTGCAAAAAATAAACACAGGTACTCCGTGGACTAAGTAGTAATTGATATTGTGCGAAGGATTAAGATTTCCATAATACTGTATGTCTAAGGAGACAACGTCACTGCGCATCGAGTTTGTGCATGTAGTTAGGATTGTAGTTGGTTCTTGAAATATACCTAGTGGATGACCAAGCGAACCATCATGATTTATACATAGACCACCCCTAAGGCCAAGTAAAAATAAACAAATATTTCCCGTCCGGATTTCTTTAAAAAATTCGAGCGGGCGGGCGGGCGGGCGGCATTTTATTTTATTTCCTTATGTCGATGACGAGGTGAATATACACTATTCCCAAGAGATAGTAGGAGTTTTGCGTGATTCTGAGTTGAAATATTAAATGTTTATAAATAAACACAACTTACAAGTCAAATATAACCGAAACCAAAGTTTTTATTTCTTCTGCGATGTTTTCAAAATCAGCAGCAAAAGTTATTCCTTGTTTTATGGGCTTTTTGTGAAAAATAACAAACAATTAAATTTTTAAAACGCCCCTTCCCTCCCAAAAAAAACAATAACAACAACAACGCGGGTGGGGACGGGAAACATTTGTTTATTTTTACTTGGCCTAAAAACTCTTACGCGCGCGTAAACGTATCGTCAACTGTCTCAACTTTTATAGGTGAAAGCAAAAACTCTCGTATCTCTCAGCGTTTAGGATGTGGATATGTACACGTCATCCACGCTGTCCCATTTAGCTGCTATTCACAGCTCCAAATCCTGTTTGCATTTCCTTAAACACTTAGTGGGGTAACGCAAGCCCAACTCTGTCACGTAATCCAAATTTAATGTAACGCAGGTCGTGTGTGTAACGCGAGGGGCACGTCATCGGCCTGCCAGTTTGTCTGGAGTGGTTCCGAATGGATTTCTACTCTTTTCTTGAGACTTCCTTCCTCTGCTATGCATGATAAGAATGTTGATGCAAGTAAACAGCTAAAAAACACAAGCACATCATACCTAATAATAGCTGGTGTTTGATAACTCCAGCCCCCGATTTGCCGAGGTAGTGTACCGGGGTTAAAAAAAAATTAAAAAAAAAATAAAGCAACAGAAACAGCCGAAACTAGATGAGATCACATCTAGAGTTACAGCAGGATGCCCGAGTATTCGAGACTTCTAGTTATCGGATTGTATCGTGATTCTGCCGCTGGTCTGCGGAAAGTTGTAGTTATCCCGTTATACGACTGGCTGCTCAGTTGACGTTGCCTTATGCTAATCTGTTTAATGGCGCATCCCGCGTTTGGCAACATTCGGCTGGATTCTGGTCTAAAGTAAAATACCAGATGCTTGTACCCTGTGTATTAATTAGTGTATCTATCATCGGTACTCAGCAGTCGTCTAATATACTCCCTATGGGGGAGCGATCCTAGGCTAAGCTTCAACACCTCTTACTGCCCCTACCTTTGCAACGTGCGTGCACCGTTTCTCTTTATCCAAACATACGATCTCGTATTCTGGATTTTTTTTATGTTCTTTTGCGCTGTTCTGTTGAGCATTAATGTGTCATTTCCGGATCTGTAAATAAAACCTCTTAGCGCTAGAAGTCAACTGCGGTTAAGCCGCGGTCATGTTGCGACCTCAAGTAGGCGAGGCGATTCCGTGCGTTGCGGGAACATAGACTCTATTTAGGAAAACAATTTCACCAAAAAAGGGGGACACGAACTCGAAAGCTGTAGCTCCGGGGTTTTTTTTCGCAACAAGCTCCATATGTTTTATTCCTATTCGTAAAGGCCTGGGTAGCACACATCATTTGAGAATTCATTAAGCAATGTATAACTAGAGAAAATCAATAAAGGAAGAAAAAGTTTCAGACAGTGGTGGTCCATTACCCAGGGGGCATGTTTATATTCTAATGCAGTAAACTCAGCAGTGGTAGCTATTTTATAACTATTTTAGCATTTCATGGATATGTGACAGGAAAGAGTTAAGAGAAATATTATTTACATCATTCGAAAAAAAAAAAAAGTATCTTCCCTTATCACAGCAGTTGTAAAAAAAATGTATGTGTGAAAGTTGTTTACAACAAAATTTGTCAAAAATCAAACTAACATTTTGATATTTATTTATTTGTGCCAAGACAAGGTAAGTGAGGTGTCGATTCTAATAAACCAATAAATCGTCAACCGTCATTTTTTATGTCAATGACAATGAACAAAATAAACTGTCGCAAGAAAAGGGCTTTCCAGGGTTTAATCAAATGGTAATTCAAGTGTTGTGCCACCAGAAATCATTATTTCATTTAGCTTTATCGGCCACAACCATCTCGGGAAAAATCTATAAACTTTTTGCATCGCTTGTCGCGTTTTCCTTCAGAACAGAGCTGGTAGATGCAGCTTTTTTTACCTCGTTTAGAATTTCGGAAATTTTTGGAATGTTTCATGAAACGAACGAGTAAAATAACTATTTTCTTGTCATAGAACGATGTTTACATATTCTTGTAAGGCCAGCTGTTCGTAACAATAGCAAATAATCATAGAATTCGCAAGCATCGACAATCTTACTAGCGACCACAGAATCGCGCAAAGACATAAAATTAAACAATAGAAGTGTTCAACCACAAATTTACTGAAAACCCAAGTTCTACTACATTATAGATCTAGTGGGCAGAAATCAAGTTTGCTCCTTTTTCATACCCAGTCGATTTCAAGCAATTGGTATTTTAACCGATCCTCTAGGTTGAATAAACCTGGCCATAGCTGTCAAATTTGTCAACTACTTGTCGCTTTCATTGTGTACACGCAGATTAGCGTATTGTGTTACAGCGTGACAGTAGAATATTCTTTGTGTTTGCGCGATCGGTAAGTCTTAGCTCCGACAAAGACTCAATACTTCGCTATTCGACTCTATTCTGTAACGACGAGGGCTTTCGAGGGCTGAACTTGGTTGAGGCTTCGACGGAGTTTCATTCGAGGGCCATTTGGAGTGATATTTGTGCGCTCTGTGGTCGCTTCCGGTGTTCCAAGGTGGATAACAGAACCCCCGGTGGTGTATTTCACTGTGACCTGAATTGGATCTAGGCATTGTACTTCTGATCATACGCTAGATAAACGGTCCCTTAGTCGTCGCTAAACAACTACGAAGCGAAGCTTTCTGATCTCTCCAGGTAGGTCTAAAACAGTTCTCTTATCTTTATGTAGGCTTTAAGTTTCCAGTGTTTTAGTTTCAGAACGCTGAATGTTTTTTGACGGTTGTTTTTATGCGCTTATTGACTTTCAATGGCCTTACGCTTGAACACGTTATCAGACCCTGGCCAAGTGCTAGCGTGTTCCTCATGAAAGCGGCGAAATTGCTTGTAATGCTGTTCTATGACTACAAAAACTAGAGATCTGAATATAGAGTGAATTATTAGCAAATGTGTATTAGTACGTCGTGAAATTATCGCGATTTCGTCACAAACGAGAGGTCAGTTTAGGACCGTATTTCATGAAATGGTTGGCATATCACTTTCCATATTACAGGTTTAGTAGAGATTAGATCCATTCAGTGTTGGTGGCTTTTTTAGTTTGAATTAAAACTACAATGAACTTCAAACTCTATTTGTTCGCGATTTAGTGGGGTTTGGGGCGAATGTACATGCCTTCTGTATATTGTTGAACTTTCATCGTCCTTCGTTTATACTTAGCCGATGTTGTAGTAATTACAATAATTAACTTAGGGTCGGGATTGATATTCAATGAAATAGCATATATAAATTCTCCACATAGCAATCGAAAATCACTGTCTTTGAGCTCTAAGATGACTTTATTTAGCAGAGCATTAATGCATTGAGTATTTGGCCTGATTTGAAGCGAAATATATGTGAAAGATTCGGTCAAATTATCTCCGTCGTGCGCGCACTAGTTCGGGTCAATAGACCTTTTAACAAACCTCACCAAAGGCCGTAAACTCTATCCTCGAAATATCGTTACCCCTGAAATATGACAGTGAGGGTTCTATTTTCATTGGATTTGATGAGACTAGTGAAAATTTCGGTAAATCAGACCTAAACAGTATTCAAAGGCGAACCGCAACTAACCTATTTTGGCTTTGCCAGGCAGTGCTATAACGCAAGATAACTCGATAGGTCTCGAGTATGAAATTTCTCATTTCTCGTCACCATGCTTGGCTACTTGAATTAATACTTTTCGGGGGTTTCTAGTGGAGTCATTAGACAGTGAGGATTTGTGTTTATTCGGTTTATAGAACATAATGCAGATTACGTGCAGCGTAATAGATGCTATCATAATAAATTTTCAAGTGTTTTGTGTCTGCCTCAGTTTTACATAAAACAACATAAATAGTTACTCTATACTGATACAAGGTCACTTGGATATTTCAATCTTTAGTAAACAAAAAGGGTTTGATAAATTTTGGCAATGTGTGCCAACTAGTTTAATCGTGCATTTGTTGCAATTTATGACCATGAGTTTGAAATCTTATCGCAAAATTGCGGTCAAATAACTTAGTAAAAGCGTAACAATTACCCTCCACTCTTTCGCAAATAGGAGCTTGGTTGGTTTTAGCTGCCGCGTAGAATATCATTTGCGTTTTTCATGTTGGATGGAATGGAAACATCCGTTTTGGGGAGGATAATTGTTTATAGCGTTAACCTATAATAAACGCATATTTACTCTGCAATCTTTTGTTTGAATCGATCTTGAGTTATCGGCTTCATTCCGCGGCTGTGATGTCGTCTAATACTCATTAAAACAAGATTCTTTTTTCTTCAAAGGTTATCTTTGTGAGCATTATGTATCTTGGACTTTTAAAAAATTTCAAGAGAGTAAACGTGTTGAAATTTCTAGAGCTTAGGAAATAGAGCCCCCCTCTGTGAAGGGATGATAACGAAAGGAAACGCAGTCACACTCTTCAAATCATACCAATCACGGGAGGAATAGGAATAGGAACTTGCGATGTCAAATAAGGGTACCAATTTTTATTTACCTGTTACTCCTTGTTACCCGATATATTGCGCTTTTCGGTTTAAATGTATTATTATGTAAAGAGGGGTATTAATCTCACACAAAACAATTTTGTAAAACAAAACTACAAAAGGCACGCTCCTTTAGCTGGCACATTGACGTTGAATTGATTACTTTACGCTCGAGCGATCATATCGAGAGCAGCGACCTACTTTTGATATATTTTCTGCGCGCTAGTGAAACGTCATTTGCAACTAAACACAAGTTGTGCTTGTGGATTTTTTTAAGAAGCGAGATAATATGTAGTGTTAACTTCTGATTGGCATAGCCCTTCAGTGTTTGCAGACTTCTACTGTTATCGTTTGTCAGCAGGACAATTAGATGATTGAAGCGATTCATCAATTGAGGGAGGGGAGGTGTTATATTGTCATGGTTTCCTTGTGCTTGCGTAGGCAAGGATCTTTCTTGCATCCATGCCTAGCACGCCTCGAAAGGCCACCAAATCGTCTTGTTATTATTTTAAAACGATTATCGCTGTAAAAAAGGCCAAAGTTGACATAAAAACCACCACACGCACTTAGGTTTCCAATCAAAACATCCCCACAGGTGCCAAGATAGAGTTCACACATTCACGTTCTCAGCCAATCACAGCAGCGGATTGACTGACTCTGTGTAGCAGCTCTGTTCAGTTCCGCTCTTGACCGTGTGCCATCTGCTAACACGGTGCTCTCTTACGCGCTGGTTTTACCCCGGCTAAACACTCAACATCTTGTGGTCACAGACCTTGGGTAGGATTTTCAAGATATTTTCCACCACAGGTATGAATTTCAAACAGATTCACTGCAGTTTCGCGCAGCAACGATAGTTCAGTTGGGCGATCGCGATTCAATGACTCGCACTCTGTCTGCAGTATTTCGTGTCAAGATATAAATAGTGACATTTACTTGAAAGCGACCCTGAGGTGACCGTAGAATTGGCGATTGAGGACCTCTGCTGTTGTATAATTTTCTTTGGACAAGATGTTTTAGGTATTTGGCAGATTTTTTTTCGTGGTGGGGGATGAACTTGTTGGTGCCGTAGCGAAGTGAACGGTTGGAGTGTATAAGCTTAATGTTGTTGAAACAATACATCGCATCTCTTATGTTAATAATATATTTACAGCATGTAATTCGGCGTGTTCGGTATTTAAGATTGCATTTGTAACAAATGCCTTTTCAAATGCTCTCATCGATCTCTTTCGTCGTCTAGATATTTTATGCGTGTTTGAACCGTTGTTTCGTGAAATTCGGAAGTCATTCGTGTGTCTAGTTTACGGTTGTCGTGTGTTGTCTTGACTTAGCATATTTACATAAGAAAACTCGCACAAAAATCCGATCAATGGGCTATTACTTATAATTCTATCTTAACTTGAGTTGTACTTAGATCCTGTTCTATTAACTTCCATGTTTCTCGTCGAGATTACTCGCGAGGGATGCGCTTCACAGGCCAATTTGTTATGCCTTGTCTTTAAAATCTTTTCTAAACAATGGGCTTTAGAAGTTTTGTCAGCGAGGCTTAGGAACTCGCGGTCTTGGAAATCGGCCCTTGTTTTTGTAATTTATAAAATTAGAAAGTCCTACATTGTCTTAGTCAGACGTCTCTTTCTAATGTTTTTCATAAGCTCGATTGGAAAGGATCGCGAAAATGTTTATTTATTACTAGAATCAAACGGTTTAGCCAACAATTGCCCGATAATGTGGTTTCTTTGAAAACACTGAATCGATCAGGCAGCCTATCTCTCATAGGATATCTCATCATTTTTTTTTTCTCTATCACAGGAAACCTAGAACCGGCAAACCTCCATTTTATGGCGTTTGAAGTCCAGATCAACCAAAACTCAGGTAGTCTGATTTTTGCCTTTTTGTTAGAATGACCGTTTCCTCTACTGGGAGTTTGTCCATTGTGGTGGTTAATTGTGTGAATAAATTAAAAATTACATTAGCCGCAAGGTGTCGAAATTTTGGCTCGGTTAAATTCGTTCAATCACTATGACATGGTTGAATGGTTTCTTTCCTTTTCTGCAGGGTTTTGGCAAGATCTTGGGTGCCCTGGGCCAAAGTCAACGGTACTTTGAGTTTTTTACGAAGTCTTGGCAAACACACTTGAATCGTGGTAAAAAAGTAAGGACATAACAAAAAGACTTTTGAATCTAGAGCCCTCGTGTGAAATTTGGAGATCCGGGTTCTGCTTGTTGGACATGAAAACATCGGGTTACAAGTTCGAAATTGATAGTTCTCCGGTCAAGGATTGCATGCTGGATCAAAACATGAATTCAAGTGCTGAGGACAAGAAAAACAACGAAACCTGTAACAAACCGCGCCGGCGATCGCTAAAAGCGGAAAACGGCGATATGTCAAAGGGAGATAACAATGAGAATAACCAGATCTACACCTCGGAGGACGATATATCCTACCAACCAGGAGGTAAGCCTCTATATATTATTTTTGTAGGGTCATGATTGTCTATTTTAAAGATGTGTATTTCTGCTTCTGCTATTGTTATTATAATTGACTGTAAGCCATACCCGCTTGAGACAGGTTCAAACGTGAAAATTCAAGTGTCTCTATTACAGGGAATAAAAATACCCTAATGACAAGAATTGCCAAGTAAAACACAATATTGAATTTCCTGAAAATTTTGCCGCGTTCTTGAGACCGGGAAGCCATTTAGTGACTTTTTCGGTTTGTGTTTTGTCGAGAAATGGCTGTATTTGCATTTCAAAACAATGTGTGTTTCTTGTTGAAATCTTATCGGCTTATCGATGATTGATTCCATTTTGCGATACACGAATGAAGAATCTTGACTCAAATTCTAAGTCCTTTTGGTTAAAGCGGGATCAGAAAAAAAAAATTGGTCGATTAAGTTCCAAATTTCTGGTGCGGAATCCATGTAATGAACTATTTTTTTTTTCAGACATAACCATACAAAAGTTTCTGTAATTTTCTGCAGGGTAGAATATTAGTCGTTTTATTGGCCCAAGAAAGACTAACAGATGATTTCCTGTATATCTTCAACAGATTGCGTTTACATCGACAGTCAGCGGCCTGATGTTCCTTATTTTATCTGCTCTATCAAAGAGTTTCGTACGGTGAGCGTTTGTTTATTTTCGATACACCCGCATTGTTATTATTAAACATGTCAGTTTCACCTTTGTCAATTTCATAGTGTCTCAATATCTAAGTGCTTGCTAATATTGTAGTTAGTTCTTTTGGTGAAATTAAAGGACTAAGGAAGAACTATAGCTAAGAATCATAGCAAAATCGCTATAAAATTTTATGTAAACAAAACTACAGATGTAGTTAAGTCCGTTTGTTTGCTTTTTCTTCTAAAACATCGTCAAAAATACAATAATGTTAGCATCCTAGTACGTCTTGATGATAAAATTCGTTCAATACAGTAATTCCTTTTTTAATTGTTAAGCATACTGACACTCGTAATTCAAAATTAAAAGAATGCTTTAATTTTCGTTGTTTGTCACTTAGGATTAGAGCATTTTAGGGCATTAATATACGAGAGGGGACTAGTTTATGCACATTTATTGTGATTAAGTATGCCACAAAGAAGCCAATTCTTAATGTATGTAGGAGGAAAGATCATTTTGCCCTAAAGGTTTCTTGTTTGTAATTCATGTGGTGTGGCTATCATAAATTATTCACTTTGTCTCACTGTACCTTGTTACTTCTGGTTGTTTAGGTAGTTTTTGTATTGTTGTCACCAGTTGTAAGGGTGTTAAATTCATAAAACCACTTTCAAGATTTGTAGTAGATGCTATTGCATTTTTTTACATTATATATATATATAATGGCTCAATCCAGTGTTAGTAAACTTGAATAGAAAGGGAGACATATATGATAATGATTGATTATATTCAATTAGCCATTTCATTAAACATTTAAGAGTTGTGATTGATTATCTTATCTATGTGCACTCCATCATTTGCTTTGCTTGTATTTAAAGGCCATTTTTTAAATACTTTTATTCCTACCTAAACCTTTATCTATAACTTTTGTTTATAACTGTATTTACCTGATTTTGGTTAAAAAAGTGACCCTCCAAAAGCAATGCTAAATATATCAATTTGCTTATTAAATCACAATAGTAAGAGGTACAATGCAAATTATATTGTTTGCTGTATGAGAGATGCAACACAATTTTGACAACTATTTCCCACACATTTTTTTCAATTTTGTGATTTTTTCTCTTGATAGAGCCGACGTGAGAACATGACTGTGACAGTGAGATGGTATTACCGACCCTCGGAGGTCCCAGAGTCTGTGTACCAGCTTCTTGTGCAAGATCGAAACCATGAACATGGTAACTAGAATATATGCCCTATTATACCTGTCATTATAACAAATATTGTATATTTGGAAATGAAACTGTGATATTATTATCTTATTATTATCTTATCTTATTTGCTGTTTTTATCTTATGTAGGTTCTAAGGATCATATTCTTGAAGACAACCTTGTTAAAGAAAGAGAACTGTTTATTTCTGATGCCACCGATGTTTATCCTGTTTCTGCCCTGAGGTGCTGTATATTTTAAACAGTTTATTTCCCATATTAAATTTCCATGCTAATTCAATTACCATCTAAATTTGAAAATGTTATCCCAAAATTGACCCCTAAAATATTTCATGTAACAAAGAACAGAAAGAGGCTAACAATTTATTGCCATGTTGTGCCTTTAAACTCTCTCTTTCATAAGTGTTTGTTATGTTTGAAGTCCTTTGATTGTAAAGTGAGATGAGACCAAGTGAAAGACTTATTCTGAGACCAGCAAAGGTTTCAGCCAGGGAGGGGAGGGGGTGTGGATATCTGCTTAACAGTCAGACAACTAGATCTCAAAAGAAAATCAAAATAAGGCTAATAAAGTTTTTATTATTGTTGTTATAGGGGCAAATGTGTTGTTCGCCCATTCACGGATATGGCAGAGGATTTGAAGCAGTATATAACCAAGGAAGATAGTTTTTTCTACCTGCTCGGTTACAACCCTGAAACAAGGTAAAGCTTTTTGTAGTTATGGTAGTAAAGGTAATTTGTACTAACATTTGATGTTACATTTCCTACATTTGAATGCAGGAATAATATACTTCAAGAATACAGCTTTTAATTTGTGTTTGCTTTAAGTTAACGGTTTATATGATCTCATTGTACAATTAATAATTTTGTGTTTATAATTGTAAAAGTAGAAGTTCTTTATAAAGCTTTCTTTTAAGATGCCCAATGTTTGTACGCTATTTTTTAAATGTTTTTTTACTACAGAAGGTTGAAAAAAGCATGTTTGTTTTAATCGTGATGAAAGTTGTGCTATATAAAAGGAAAAAAAACACCTGCTCTTTTCCTTTTGGTATATTTGAACTCGTGTACTTCCTTACGCCTCATGTGCACTTTTAATATGAATATGAAATTGATTGTTTCTGTCTCGATTGGCTCGAGTCCACCAAAAGAGATAAAAAGACAAAATTTGTATTGTGTTTTGAACTCGAAGGACTTGCTTTTGCTGGTGTCATGGGTAGCCGTTAAATGTGACACCTCTCACCTCCCATAACGTGTTTTTGCTGGTATTTTATTGTCTAGGGCTCCACTGGATATATTCATCTTCTTACAAGCCACCATGTGTCTTTAAACTGCAGTAAATGAAAACTTGTGTGTTATTTTTAAGGCGAAACGTTGCCTTTTTTTTATAATAGTATGTCCCAAAAAGTAGGCGTCTTAGTAAAGAGCTTTTGTTCTATTTTTGTTGAAATTACTATATAGGTTGTATTTTGCCAATCAGCGTGAAAATAGAACGGATAAAAATATTGAAATTTCAAGACTTTGCTGATTCAGAAACGATATAAATGATACAAATATAAATGATACAAATACTGAAGGAATTGTTTTTTTTTTCCTTGCTGTGTTAAATTTTATTGAAGCTAATTAAAATAACTTCTTTGAAATATCACAGGAGGCTTGCGAACACAAAAGGCGAAATACGAGTCGGAGCTAGCCACCAGGTAAGCACAACAATACACCACAATCTCGTTTGTATTGGAAGTACTCAACCGCAAAAATAATAAACTCTTTTTGTGTGTTTTAGGCCATCTTACCCGAATGTCAAGAAAAAGTTCCAGATAAGAGCGATTCCAGCAAGGAAACTTGTCGCGAAAAATTGGTAAGTTAAAAATCAATACACTATTAAAAGTTATCCCCTTTAATCTCTCACTTGGGAAAATAGATAATAATAGTTTATATGAATGGTGGATTTACATAGAGCACGTCGAAATAAGCTTGCTTCATACGTCGCGCTCTATTCGTGCTACGCGTTATTTTCATTTTGCGTAATAGAAACTCCACATCAAGCAACTTTGACTACTCGCAACCTATTGAGCGCGACGGCTGAATCGGACGTTGAGCCCAATGTATTTGTGTCGATACAAATATACAATTATTTCACTCGGCAAAAACGCGAGGTATGTATGGGGCCTGAGAGAGGTTTAAGTGACACACGTGTGGTCTCCTATGCCACCAGTCAATTGTTACGGTCATTGAAAGCTGTGTGATATTTAATAAACACTCTCCGACTGGTTTTTGTTCATGTAGAATTTATCGTTTAATTAACTTATGAAACAGCCAAAACCGACTAGGTAAAATATCTTGTTAATGTTAATTGTTTGTTTGTAGACATGGAGCCCTGTTCTCGAAGACTACGACCTAACCATCTACCTGTGTGCGGCAAGGTACGCTAAACACAACAAAGAATCTATACGTTTATCGCAATGTCGCCCTATTCTGTTTGTGTTTTTTGTTGTCTCCGTCGCACCCGCTTTTAGGCGCTTACCCAGGATTGGCTGAGGGGGGGGGGGGGGGGGTGCGCGCAGTCATAGGTATCATATGGAAAAAGCGTAATAGAAAGAGAAGTAGTAGTTTGGAGATTTTCTTAGAAATGACCATTTTTTGGGCCGCCATGGGGGGGGGGGCGCAACCTGTGTAAGCGCCTTGCTTTTTGTTTTGTTGTCGCCAAAAAGAAGTTGACCTGACATTGGCGTGCATTGTTGTTATGATAAAGTAAATATGGCCCGCAATGTTGACGTGACAGCTGTCATGGTGACAGCTGTCATGGTGTTAAAGCGACGTCTTCAATTGTCGTTTTCCAGGAGCATGGCGCAGTACGCGGGAATGTGTAATGGCGGTACGCGCGAAGATGGTTTTCGCGCAATGTCTCAGGACGCCACCACATCTAACGCTCTCAATGTGGTAAGATTTCTTGTAAATTTCGCTCCGTTGCAGTTGCCTTTTAAGATAAGTCCCAGAGTGCGTCTCTTACTTCTTTTGGTCCCGAAAAAGGGCTACATTCTATAAGAACCCTTTTTTATATAAAAACGTCCAGCCTTAGATTTCTCCATATTTTAAGAACATGCTAAAAACATTTGTAATAGCAAAATATATTATTTTGTTAGTCGATTAGTCTGATGCGTTCTAAAATGGAGAATCATTCTATATTTTATTGTAATTCCTCTCCAAATACATCATTGGATACCATGTTTTATATACACTAAAATTTAAGATGTTCAACCTTGAAATTCTCCAAAAATAGGAACGACCCAGCCTCAACTGAAAATTAGACGTTCTTTTATCAAAATAAAAAGAGTAATTCTATAGACTTCAGCATAACTAATCTGTTTATTTCTCGATTTCCTATTTTGGCTTTTATCATTTTTTTCCTATTTTGACTTCTTTCTCTTCGCCTTCTTGTTTTTCATCTTTCCACTCCCAAGGGCCCGGTTATTTTTGTCTTGCAGACGGTTCCGTATGTGCCGACAAAACAGTCTGCAATAAAAGCAACACCTCGAGTGCTTTCGGATATCTGACTGGTTATTATGCTTATTCTAATGCAAGAACATTCTATTTTTGCTATCTCGTGTTTAGCTTCACGATAGCAAATACGACGCCGCCACCGCTCTTCAAGTATTAGTCAAGAAGCCATACCCCAAAGAGCTCCGCAAGAAATGGTCGGAAGATGATATTGTAAGTGCTTGTCGTTCTATTATCTTTCAGGCTGTTGCATTTTCGCCCGTGAATATTTTCCACGTTAGTTGTGTGTTAAGATTATCGCTTCTATAGTATTACTCTTATTTTTCTTTTATTTCATCGAATTGATTCTTATTATTACACTGTATCGTTTTTTAGAAAAAGTTTGTTAAAGGTCTTCGACAGTTTGGAAAGAATTTCTACAAAATTCACAAAGAACATCTCCCATATAAGTCAACCGTAAGTACAATTTCGCTTCTTGTTTTCTTCTGTTCGCGTTGTTTATTTTAAGTTCATCTTAGGCATCATTTGTTACACTTGATAAAAATTTGCTTTCCTCATACTTTTAGAGCGAGTTGGTCGAGTACTACTATATTTGGAAGAAGTCTCACTCCGCACAGAGTTCCAGGCCTCACCGCAGACGGCGCCATAATGTGCTTCGCCGGCGGGCACACACAAGAAACAGTAAAACCGTATCAAGTGACTGTGGCAAAGACTACGGTACGATATTTCTCAGCGTATTATCCACACCGCCATAGAGGCTTTCTTTAGTGTTATCGCAGATTGCTTGTATACATTATACAAAAGTATATTGGTAATCCTGTGGAGCGCGAAGGGACGAGAAGCACTGGGTCGAGCCTCAGCCTTCGCAAATTTGGAAGCAAAATGTTTCGGGTTACTAAAAAAAAAACTTATAGATGTAGCGTTCAACGTACCGCGTACGGCATTTGCTTTCTTTTTAGCCACCTCAAAATATTGCTGTGCGCGACAAATATTGTAGCACATATATTTTGTCGGATGAAGAAACATTGTCGCCGGGCTCAAAATTTGTTTCGCGTCACTAGTAAACCTTCAGGGAACATTTCGCGCGCAGATGTTCTTTTTCATGATGACTAAAGTGGCCTTAATAATCTTCAGTTTTAAGTGTTTGTGCGCTCGGTAAGATTACCTTTGTATTCCCACAGTTGATTTAACGTCATGTAGCGAGGATGACTACGATAGTGATGACAGCACGGAAAGGGACTTCAGGTGCGTTCACACTCGTCTCCCCCAACTTAAAGCTCCTAAGGCCGGGACTCTTCACTAATATGGCGCTTTTTATTTTCCCGCAGTTTGTACTGTTGTCGCCATTGCTACACCAGCAGCTCACGGAGCTGGCACCACGGCGGCCGAAACAAGGTCATTCTCTGCACGGAGTGTCGAATTTTCCACAAGAAATACGGCAAGCTACCTCCCACGGACTCCACTCGCGATCCACCTCCATACATGTTCAAATCTGTGCTAGAGAAAGACATACGTGAGGAAGACGCGTATTGGACCAACGGCAAAGTGGGACTGCGGAGCCGCCGGAATCTACCAATGGTGCAAAGCACGCTAAGATCTGGACGCAACAAGACTTCGAGTCCGGTAGAGTCAGGTAAATAAGGAAAAAGTGCCGTGCTCTTTATTTAGTCGTTTCATTTATGTCTCGTTAGTGGACGTTTGTGTAAACCCTAAGCTTGCGACCCACTGGCTTTTGGCCTGTGCACTGTGCCGGTGTATTCGTCGCGTATTGGTAAAAATAAAAATGGGCGAGTTACGCTAAGAAATCACGTGATTTTGGGGGTGACAAATTCGCGAGCGCTCTGGCTTTTGGCGGCAAAATAATAACTGCAAAAAGCCACTTATTCAGCGCTTATGGAATCAGCCAGAAAATTGCTCTGTCAGGAAAGGGTTATTTTTATTAGAGCATTTTGTTTATTCATCGTTCTCTGGGTGTCGGCCGGAGCCATTTCTGTTTATTTTAGCGTCAGTTTGCAACTGAAACAGTCACGTGATTTCTTAGTGCACGTCGCCTATTTTGAAGCAAATCACCTACAGCTGAAGTGCTAAGTTGCGAGAACCCATATAAAGCATGGTCGATTCTTCGAGCACATTAAACCTTGTCAGCTCGGAGGCTCTCTCCTGTCTGCTCTTTGAATTGTATGCACAAATAACGAGTACCTGTCTGTTATAGTGAACACGCCTCGGGACTCGCCTGTTAACGGACGAAGACTCCCGAAGATCGGCAAACCGCCATCGCCTTCTGAGGGAAGCACGAGCAGTTCGGGTAGCACCGCCAATAAGGCGAAGGACAAAAAGGTACGCATGCTATACGCATACTATTCTATGATCTTCAAGCTTTTTAATTCAAACCTTTTTTCGCTACAAATAAGGCGAAGGGGATAATGTAACGCATATTATTCTATGATCTTCAAAACGTTTTATCCAAGCCTTTTTCACCACCAATAAGACTAAAGGGGGAAAGGTACGCATATTTTATTATCTTCTTCTCTTTACTCAAGCTTGATGATACTTTTGGCATCCAAAACCCTGCACGGTTTGAACAGATCTTTCTCAAAGTTACGATATGTAGAACGTGATATGTGGAAAAACATTTTAGCAGTTTACTCCCCCCCCCCCCCCCCCCACAATACCGACTCATGAAAAAAAATCAATTCCAATCTGCTTATTCTAGCGAGTAACTGGGATACATTTAATATAGACTTGACAGATAACCAAACTTCTGTAGTGGGTTGTGATTAAGTTGTGCAATAAGACCATTGTATTTTAAAATATAAACATATAAGCAAGAGCAAATAAGTGACTTGATTGACATTCTCCAATTCATACTTTCTTGTTTCCACAGGGCAAAGGTAAGAAAAACAAGATCCTGAAGCGTTCACATGAACCCGCGCCTATCAGTCCCGCAAACAACAGCAAGCGACGAAAGTCCAACGACTCGGACGACGACATTCGCGATGACGTCAGCGAATCGAGCAGCGCCACCGGGGGTAGGGACAGTACTCTGCGCGAGTTCGACGAACGCAGCGAGTGCAGCAACGCGAGCGTTAACGACGAGGTCAGCAGTAATAGATCCAACTCGCCTCTAGTCCTCCCCATCATCGACCCCCTCCCGGCCAAGTTCAAACGCGTAGGACCTGGTGAGGAGAACCGGAGCTGTGCGCGCACGGATGTCGTGTACGAACACCCGGAGAGACCGAAGCCGAAGGAGGGTCCGAGAAGTAGCGAGTCTAGCACTGCTAATAGCACAGCCACGAGAACGGAGGTGGGTAGTTATCTATAATTCTGCATTCTCGCTTTAGGCGAAACGTTTGTACTTTCATCCTGTTCATATATCAACCGCGACAAAATATAACCTAAAATATCAAATTAGAGTATTCTTCGCAAGTAACACTTCAAAGTTGCTTCTTACTAGACACACTTTTCCTGACGCAGTTAAACCGTTATTATTGCAGGCCTCGGAATCCAACTCGGCTGATCGCCAATCATCCCTATCCGTCCATCGCCAATCACCCAAGAACACTCCCGCCGCTAGTGTGACGTCACATTACGAGGCTGCGGTACGGAACATGATGGCCAGCGGAGGTGGCGAGTACCACATGTACCCATCGAACATGCCGTCGCTACTGACGCCCTCTGGTGTGGCTATCCCAGGGTACCCCTCTCACGAGGCCGTGGACTATCGCATGCTCCAGTATGTTTACCCAGGATCTGCGCTCGTACCGGAGTCACGGGATAGCGCCGCGAAATTCGCGGAGGGATTCGAACAATGGTACGCTCCGTACCGCATGGCGCAAATGCAGCCGGGAGGACACCACATTCCGTACCAACTTCTTCACGGGAGATCTCTGGAGCACGGAGCAATGGCGGCAAGGAGTATGGCGTCACAGGCACAGGCGCATGAGGCTTTGCTGAAGAACGCAGCGGCTAGGGGGATTCCCATCGATCCGGTCACCGGGCTACCGGTGGGCTACCCAAACCACCACTCCCACTCGCACATGCACACGCACTTCCACATCCATCCGCATGAACAGCAACTCCAGGCCGCTCAAGCCGCGGCTGCTGCTGCCAACATGGACAGGGCGGCCTACCTGCAGTCGCACCCCGGGCTGGCGGCCTGGAGGAATCAGCAGCTACTAGCGTGGCAGCAACACCCGGAGCTGATGCAGCTGCACGGCGGGGCGTTGGTCTCACCCGAGGACCACCCGCACGCCGCGGCAGGGATTCACGGGCTGGGGTCAACGCCCTTGGACAGACAGCTACAGCAACAGCTGCTGATGAGTCAGCAGTCTAAGTACTCACACCCCCTACAGCAGCAGCAGCACCTTCACGCCCAGGAGGAGGCGTACCTCCGACACTTGCGGCACCACGAGATGCAGCTGAAACAACACGAGGCGTCCACTAACGAGGCGTTCATGTCGACTCTGTTCCGCAAGGAGCACCGTAATCTGCAGAGCCCGTCTCAGCTTGATAATGTTGTGAAAAAGAATTTAGACAGCACTGGCACTTACACTTCGCCCTCAAAGAAACCTGTCACCATAGACTTGTCTGATGATTAGATACCTGTCACCATAGACTTGTCTGATGATTAGATACCTGTCACCATAGACTTGTCTGATGATTAGATACCTGTCACCATAGACTTGTCTGATGATTAGATACCTGTCACCATAGACTTGTCTGATGATCAGATACCTGTCACCATAGACTTGTCTGATGATTAGATACCTGTCACCATAGACTTGTCTGATGATCAGATAGAATGTGATGAATGATGTCTGATGAATCCCTGTAGCTGCATCACTCTACCCATCACCCCTGCGATCTTGTGAAGCCTTGATTCGCTACACTTTAAGAGATGAAAAGAAACGTAGATATTTTCGAGCTAATATTGCACACGGGGAATCAACGATCAATCAATTACGCAACGTTCCTACTACTACTACTACGTTCCTACTACCAATATTCTACTTCCTTGCTTTTGATTATTCCTCTGTATGGACAATAACATAACGCAAGGAATCGTGGGTAAAGTTGCCATCTGCCTTTAAATTACACTCGTCCGCAGCTCTGAATTAGCAACCACCACACTGAACGCGTGGTATCCTTCCTAAGAAACTGCTCACTGGTAGTCTTTGTTTTAGGTGTGCCTACAAGCTTAGTGCTAAATCTTTGTTCTGCTACCCTTATGATTCTTTGTCATTTCTCTGTATTTCTCTATGAAATAAGCCAGAATTTAGTTTCTCCTTTTAGATGAGTTAAATGGGTCAGAATAATAAAGGATAGGGAATTATTATAAATGTTCTTTATACGAAGAATATATTTAGTGTCTAAAACCGAACTTATGTATTTAAAGAGGAGATGTAATTTATTTTGTTGGGAATCGTTATGGATAAAATATTGGTCTAAATTTATCATTAGATGAACGCGGTGAAGGGTTAGATGATAAAAGCTAGATTTTTTTTACAGAATGTTTATTTGCACCATTTTCGTAAGATGATCACTTTCGATAACCTTACACAAAATTCGAGTTTTTTTTCATAATCAGCACAAAAGGAGTTAATAATTCGTTTCTATTTTGTTATCTAAAGCATATTATTTTGCGTTCTTGTAAATAGCAGATATCAAGGGCGTTTGTACTCAAGTCAACTTACAACATGAACGTCCGAAAATTGGACTCTAAACACTTGGAAAACTCGCCTTTTTCTGACTCGGGCACGTTTTCGTTTGTCAACAAAAGTTTCTACCATTTGCATTAATAGAAAAAATGGTTCAAAGTTTTGATACTCCCTTTTCTCTACTTCGTTTTTAAGATACATACAACATAATAACTAGATATAATTTATTCGCACAATCGACTATACAGAATATATATATATATTGTACATATCATTCGAAACTGTGTGAAATAAAGTCATGATTGGTAGTTGCTCTGTTGCTGAATTGCAAATGGTTAACATTGATATCCACTGATGGGATGGGATACCAGGGTACCTCTGCACCTCCCCCCCCCCCCCCCCCACTGTCTTAAAAGATTCGTTTTGATTCTGTGTTTTGCCATGTAGGCACTTTTTCAGCAATTCATCATCACTCAGTCTGAGATAGATTGGCTTTAGGTAAGCCAGAACCATGCTTGAAGGTCTTGGTCTTATTTGCACTGCCCCTCTTATAACCACACCAACTATTTGGTCCATCAGGACAATAGTCATGAAGAACTACCTTGTCATTAGATGCACAGTGAAATAAGGTGGCATAAATAGCTTTCTTCATTCCTTTCAGGTCATCGAGATTTGATCGTATGGCAATGCCATAATAGTTTTGCAGTTTGTCTATCATGGCATCAGTCAACTTTCCCTTTCCTCCAATTCCCGCATTTGTTTTTTTCAATTTCCGCAGTGCTGTTCCCATCCTCTTTTGAACGTGTCCAACGCATTCTTTTTTTTCTACAACTACATCGTCATCTTCATACATATGTTCAACTTCAGTATGGCTCTTAAAATCACCATCAGCATTAAGTTCAGAGTATCTGAGCTTGTGTTTATCAATGGAGCGGCTGAACAGGCGACTAGCTCCAACCGACTCCATGCCAGGGGCAGAGCCATGGTAGTTGGCATTGCACTTGAAGCTGTGCTCTGCCCACCATGTTTTGTAGGCAATACTCTCTTTGTCAAGATTTGGATGCTGCTGACATTGCTTGCATGACTGGGACAGGGCTTCAGTGTCCAAGACCTTTCCATTATCCATGGAAATGACTGTGACGCATCCATTTTTTGAGCAAAACCCTCTTTTTTGCCATGTACCATCACATGATACCCCACAATTTACAATATCATCTGCACTAGCAGCTTTCTGATCTTTAATTTCAATGGCTGCTCTCTTCATTGTTTCACTAGCAATAGCTTTAATATGCTTACTAATAGTTTTTGAGTTCTTGGAATATGCTCGTGCGGTTGGAGGTGGCGGCATGTTCATCAAGGTACAAAACCTTTTTGCTCCACTGTGGCCTTTACCAAGCGATCGCATGGAATAAACCAGGTGCCTGTTTACTTCATAACTCTTCGCTTGCTTTTTCGAAGTGAAAAACTCTGTTTTCCAGCCACACGAAGAACACAATAGCCTAAGACTGGAAGCACAGCCTTTCCTTTGAAGTTGATTTTCCATCAACGTAAGACTGGAATCGGCACACTCACTGCAGCGACGAGAATACAATATCTCACTGAGTATTTCTATATCAATGAGCCTGTATCCAGTGATAAAAGGTTCCCCTGACTGTTCGTGGAAAGATGTAGACAATTTTGGGACGTCTTTAGATAGTTTTTTAGACGAAACAGATCGCCTAGAGGACGTGTTGACATCAACACGTGTCTCGTCGACATCGTCTTTCTTGGCTATTTTAGGCGACGTTTCTTGCAATTTTGTGTGCTGATTGCCCGAGAATCTTCTCTTTGGTCGTCTAACACTTCGATTTTTAGGCATAATAGACTTCTTATGATGAGATTTAGAAGATATTAAACGTATAACGATCGAGAAACTTGGAAGAAATTGTAAATACTTGCAAAATGTGTTCCAACTGTGTTCCAAAACGAGGTTAGGACCTAGTCTACCTCTATACAGTATAACACAGGAAGTCCATGCAATGGAAATAATTTTTCCGATTAGTATGGCCCGTTTTCATTGGAAAAAGGACGCCAAAACAATGCGTTGACCCTGGCAACCAGGGAACGACCTTCAGAAAATCGCAAAAAAAGGAATGAAAATGTTTTTTTCCAGAAATACATCTAATCACGAATAAAGCAGAGATAATTTCTAGGCTAAATCAACTGGAAATTTTTTTTTGTCAATTTACTTCAAACTTGAAGTTTTTTTTTAGTATCATACCGCCTTTTAAAAGAGGGTATGATACCCAAGACAACAAAAATTTTAAGGAAAAGACTTAGCAGTTTTATTATTTCACACATCATTAACCTCATTGAGACTAATCATTCGATACCAATTTTGGCAGTTACTGTTGCTATGGTAACCAAGCCACACCCAAAATACATAATTTTAATGCTCTTACGGTAACAGCTCTAGCTCTGAAACTATAATTGGAACACAAACCAAACTAAGGATATTAATTGCTAATACCTCAAACTATGTAATGAACCTAAAATTGCTATATAGTTGACATAAATGGAAAATTATCAAGTAAACAAACAAAAAGCTTATAATTTTAACCAGCATTCTTTGGTAAAAAGCCTTCATATTACTAAGCATTGTAAAAAATTTCAAGGTTTTTGAGGTTCATTACACTACAACACTATCAATAATTATTCCTGCCAAATTTCATGCAATAATATTAAAAACACAGGAACTAGTGAGTGTTACGCTGAGCCATACATTAACGGAATTAATATTTTGAGAAAAATGCATTTTAAATTATGAAATAAATAATTCCTTATAATTACAACACCTGCAGCTAAATCAATGCACTAAAATGATCCTGCACAATATCTTGGTCCTTCTTGCTGCTGTTTCTTGTCTTCCTTCCTCTTCCTTTGACCACCTTTCTTCTTTTCTTTTGTATGTCTCTCTCCTTGTACTCTGCACCATAAATACGTCCTAAGTCTAAAGCAGTGCAACCTGAATTAGTATACTTGCCAGCATCTATTTTCAATCGCCTGAAGAGATCTACAACAGTTGCTGATCCTTGATTGAAGTGTGCCACTGCATCATAAAGTCCAAATTCTAGGACAGGTCGAGCCACAAACACTTCTTTTGGCACACGCTGCCAAATCATTTCATTAAAGTACCATGGTAGACTACATTAAAGAGATATGTGGTATTTTGTATTCATCTTTGAATTATAACCTGCGAGCAAGACTTGCATAACGAGAAAAAGCGAGAAAAAAAATGAAATTAGCAAACCGTCTTACACGCTAGCATTATTTGGGGAATATAAACGCAGTTAAGTGATGGACTCATTATTGGTCGCATTTTAAATCAGTTCCCCGCTATGTCTATCAGAATTGTTTTCCTTATATCGGCGGTTCGTTTGACTCGTGTCACAGTTGGTGCCACATCTCCCCAAGAGATTCTTTTCGGACCATAATTCATTCAAGTTCACTAATCTACCAGCTTTAACTATAAAAAGTATGCCGTTGCCCTCTCATTCATTCTTTGTTGGAAATCTGGACGGCTATTGCTGCTTATCGTACCGGGGGCGTAGCTAAGCCGGACTCAGTCAGAATTGTGGGGACAATCTCTTAAAAATGCAAATAAAAATATAACGAAATTAACCCGAATAATCGTAAAGCAGCAACATTTATGTGGCAGGCTAAAAGATAAAACGGCCCCGGGATACTGAGACACGCACCCTTGCGTGTAATGTCGTGTCGTGTCGGGTGAGCAAATGGATAACACAAATTATTTTATTTTTCCTTGTTGTTTACATCGGATAAATTGATGCACATGAGTAACTGAAAGACTTAATGATTAAAATGAGTTTTTTTTTTATAAATGACTCTAATTGAGTCAACTGATTGCAAAAACAATTGGATTTTAATTACGCGCCAAAAGAACGTATATTTCAATCGATTGAATGCGTTTATTGTGTACTCATTTATTGTTATTGAAGGGCAACAGCGAAAATGTTACGTTGGTGTCGATGAACGTATAACAATTCAATACACATTTTCGATGGAACTTTTGGTAAAAATAATGTCCCTTTTCCGTACAGCAAAAGATATAGAACAGACAGGTTTATCACAGTAAACATCAGCCCCCCGCATTATTCATTGCAAGATTTGTTGTCCCAAGGTCGGTTCATTGTCGAGTCGACTTTACAACACCTTCTTGATGTATCATAAAACATTGATGCTTAAAAAAACAACCAGTATAATAGCTATGAAAAGTATGGTTTTGAATTAATCATTTATGAGTATAACGTTGATAGCGGCTGTATTCTATTCTCTATTGTTTTTGCGTCTATGTTACTTCAACTTTGAATTTAGGTTACTTGTGCTTTATTTTGCTTATGTACCGCCATGTGATGGTTTGAAAGCTTTATTAATGAAACCTTTTAAAATCTCGTGAGGATTTTTAACCCATTTAGGAACAATAAATGCATTACGTAATGCGCAATGGTCTATTTTAGTCCTTCTATTATGTACAATTACGTCATTGTGTTAGCAAGACTGGCCAATTACTTTGCAGAAAGATTCTTAAGAACAAATAAGACTCGGTTTATTAGCTTACTGCACGCACTGAGTCATCGGTAGGGCAATCAACAGCAACCGTTGTGGTTTTCTTGGCTCCTAAAATGCTACAATACCTCGCTCTTTTCCTCCTTCTTTTTGTCGGTGCTCAGGCGGTGGTTGATCTGGACGAGTATGTGAACTCGGCCTTCTTGGATGGCGCCGAGAAAGTCAAGTTGTACTGGAATGTGAATCACGACGAGAGCAGTGTGAAGTTTGCTCTTCGAGTTCAGGCCACAGGGTGGGTAGGCTTCGGTATCTCTGCCGGGACCGGCAACATGGTTGGCTCGGATGTAGTGATGGGATGTGTGAAGGATGGCAAGGGATACTTGCAGGTAAGTAGTAATAAAGAAGTTTTTAAGCATTTTTTTACTTACCGTGCGGGTTTGTTTGCAGTTTGCATTTACTACGTCAATGGGTTTTATTGAAGACCTTTTGACTTCTTCGATTGGAATGTTCATTATCATTATGATTTGTTATGTAATACGGAGTAGTATATGTTGATGGTTATGTAATACGGAGTAGTTATATGTTTCTTGGTTGACCAGGGCGTAAAGGAAAACAAATGCTAGAACTGAGATGTTAAGTTTGTTTGTGAGTTTGATTTTTGTTGTGACAAATTCTTTTTTTGCCCCTCCGCCCCTGATTCTTCTATTGTGACAAATCCTTTCCTTACTCCCCCCCCGCCCCTGATTCTTCTATTATGTGACAAATCCTTTCCTTACCCCTCCGCCATTGATGTTTATTCACTTTTAGTGTTTTCCCGTGCTATTTTACAGGACCGCTATGCTGATAGCAAATCCCTTCCATCGCTGGATAGCAGCCAAGACTGGCATTTGCTGGAGTCGAGCGAAGAGAACGGCTTCACGACCCTGTCTTTTCACAGGAAATTCTACACGTGTGACACCAAGGACAATAAGATTGAGGTAGGATTGCCGGCATTCCAGACGCATACCCAAGATTTGACGAGGAGGACTGGGGAGGGTGTTGCACAGTCATTACCCAAGATTTGACTAGGAGGACTGGGGAGGGTTACACAGTCATTACCCAAGATTTGACGAGGTGGACTGGGGAGGGTGTTGCACAGACATTGTCATCATATCAAAAAAGGATAGTAATTGATGATTCTTCAATAGGAAATGGCCCACGTTTTGACAGCCAAGGGGTATTGGGAGGGGGGGGGGGGGGGTGCATGGTCATCCTGTGTACCCGCCTGTCATCTACCCGACTTCGTGCTTATAAACAGAAAATATATACCACCAGCTTTTCAAATAAGGCTCAATATGGCCACATTTTGGAGAAGTCTTAAAGCCAACAATCTAAATGTGCAACCTCGGTATCCTCTTAAAGAAACTTCCTCACATCTCTTGCCGTTGACGTGTCTAGGATGGCTCTGTACGGGTAGTCTACTCCTATCACGACACCAAAGATCCCGACATATCGGACGACAGCACCTTCCTGTACCACTCGGCGCGTGGGTCTCGTACCTTGATCCTCCTCAATGTGCACAAGAAGAAACCTCAGCTGCCAGCCCAACTCAGCCATTTCGACTTGCGACACAACGTGAGTGGGTGGGCGCTAAGCCATGTTACTTGTGATGACCCGCGCTAGCAGCATCAGCATGGCTGCCGAGACGCTGGCCCAGCTAAACTGGCGCTGTCCGTAAACCATGTTACGCCGATGTTGGCGTGTAATAAGATGGCTGTCTGATGTCATGAGGACGAGACTGCTATACTGCTGCTGATGATGGTGGATGTGATGATGATGCGGTGGCGATAAAAGTGATGACGATGGTGTGGTATGGTGATGACAGTGATAATTGAATGACAAATGCGGTGGGGGTGGTAGTAATGATTAGAGACGAATATGATGACGATGATGCCATTGTCACATGATGGTGATGATGTGTAATGCTGCTGCTGATGCTAGGATTACGGCGACGTCGATGATAACACTGTTGATGATGATGATGACAATGACAATGATGATAATTTTGGTAAATGATGTCAGATAAGCATGGTGATAATGATGATATGCTTATGATAATAAGACGAGAAAGCAAAAATGATAACGATTATGGTTGCAATGTTGCTGCTTTTTTTATTGTGGTGATATTGATGCTCGTAAATATTTACAATATGGTTATGGTATGACTTTATTTGTTTTTACCAGCTCACAATCCCTTCCAGGCTAACGTCGTATATGTGTAAGCCTTTTGAGTTCCCACAGCCGGCCAGCAAACACCACATCGTCAAGGTATAGAAAAGCACTCTTACGTGACAATAAATGACCGGAAAATTTAGTGAAGCCTGACACTTTAATACGAAAACCGCTACCAAACAACAGAAAAAATATCCACATAAAATGCTACTAGTAACAGTGATAACAGCTACAATCACAAAAAAACCCTGGTACATTCAATTCGAATCCCACTGCCAAACAACAATATCCATATCAGGTCGTCGTATGTCAGCTATAAGCACCAGTGATGACAGCTAGTATCTCACTAAAACTCTGGTACTTTCAATACAAATACCATTTCAAAGCTCAGGCTATTGATTGCTATCGGGTTATTTCATTCAGCTAGCAGTTAACATGAAAAATATGATTTGTTCTGATTGTTCTGATATGATTTGTTCTGATTATTACAATTGTTTGGGTTATATTCCAGTATATGCCTCTCATAAACTCCAAAAATCTTGGGCGTGTCCACCACATGTTGGTGTACGGCTGCCATAGCTCCTTCCCACGCTCCAATCTGTCACATGTTGGGGAATGTACCGATAAAAATATGCCCCCTGCTATACAGAGGTGTTCCGGGGCAGCACCCATAGCAGCATGGGCTATAGGAGGAGAGGTATGAGACGTAACACCCCAAAAACCACGCCCTCCTCCCTACAACCATCACCACGCCCTCCTCCCTACCACCACCACCACGCCCTTCCCCTATCACCACCACCACGCCCTTCTTCCTACCACCACCACGCCCTCCTCTCTACCACCACCACCACGCCCTCCTCTCTACCACCACCACCACGCCCTCCTCCCTACAACCACCACCCCCTTCTCTCTACCACCACCACCACGCCATACTCCCTACCACCACCATCGGGTGGGCCCCGATGTCTGCGATGGTGATACCCCCACGTCAGGAGGAGTGTGACGTATGTCACAGCAGCTTTTGCTGCTCATTAGGGCAAAAGGCGCAAATCGTCGATCAATTTAAATTCTCAGTACACTGAATGAAAAACAATAGTAAGAATATACCGTAAGTGGTCGTAACAAAGTAACAAATGTTAGTACTATTAGGCATAAAATAGTTATATAATTATTCCGCCCCACCCCTTCTATTCAGGCTGCCGCATTAACAAACCAAAAATATGGACATTTCCAACACCCGCGCAAGTGAGATTCAGAACTCTTCAGGAGCCTGTACATACGCCATGTTGTTTTTGTCAGGATTTCTATTACCCCGAGCACGTTGGGCTGGCATTTGGTGATGGTCACGGCCCGCGCTACGTAGTTCTAGAAATCCACTACGACAACCCACAGAACGATTCAGGTAAGCGGGATATTAAAGAATGTCGATCAGGCAATACTTTATCATTACTATCTAAATGTAAAATCAGTTGATCGGTTGATTGGATCCAGCGTACTCTATGAACGATCATTTTCGTAAAAAAGGAAGGTATTTTCGGTCAAAATGATTTGCATAACAGCCTTTGCCGGTTCACATCGCTCAAGTTGTGATCGAGCGTAAGACTCGTGTTACTTTCACGGACGACATCATTGGAACATACCCTAATACGGGGGATTCGTTCTCTTACATCATGGCCTCTTGGTGACTCGGTATTACTTTCACAGGTGTCTACGACGACTCGGGCATCCGCTTCTTCTTCACGAACAAGACTCGACAGTTCGACGCCGGGATCCTGTGGACCGGGTGGGCCCCGATGTCTGCGATGGTGATACCCCCACGTCAGGAGGAGTGGACGTCCATTGGTTACTGCCCCTCCAACTGCACAAGACTGGTGAGTCTTGATTATATCATTTTCGCCATACAAGAAAGGAGCCGTTGTGGCGATCATAAAAGTACAAAAATATTGCATACATTTTCACATAATGTTGGAAAATAGCTTTGTTTTGTATCCATCTATTATGTCTGTGTGGTTGTGGTTTGGTGAACAACTCGTTTTTCTGTCCTCTCGAATCCTCGTATTTTTCCAATGAAAAGCCACGGCTCTCTGGAAATCTTCTACAAATACTATTAAATCTTTCAAGCAAAGCTGTCAAACGATACGCGAATGGGCTCAGGACTGAGGGAAACCACAAAATGTTCGCTTTTTAAATCCACAACCTCGTCCAATTCATTATTTGCTCGCACAACTTTATTAACAATTTTCCTAGCAGCTGAAATAAGGAATGAGAAATTCTGCCGTGAAAATCATCTATATCAAAGGTCGAGAGTTAAAACAATTCTTCATAACAAAATTTGCATTACTCAACAAACGGTTTCAGTGCACCCTGGGTACCAGAGGCTCCAAGCTTCACTACCAAAGAGAACGATAATAGGGAATGTAAGTTAGTAGTGTTTATCTCTTATCACAACATTGTTTTTGCTCAGGGATTTGAAAAGAGCTCCCTCCCCGACAAGGGGATCAAAATTTTTGCAGGCATGGAGCACACGCATTTGCAAGGTGAGTCGCTAAGTCAAGGAGAGTGCCGACATCGCCCAACAGGGGAAAGGAAATATCTCCTTTTACCATGATCATCGCTTCCCTTTGTGAAACCCTCCTTAAACATTCTCGTTGGGCTCACTACAATCAGCTAGAGCACAACCTTCCCCACCCCCTCACCCAGTGTAAAACTAAAAGACCCCCCTAAAAATATCTTGCGCTTTGACACCCCTCTCCAGACAGATGCACTCTAGATCATTTCGTACCTCTCCATCTCATGAATTCTCCCCTACCCGTAATGCCATTGATTTGCCATGCTATGTGAATTGCAGGGATTAAGGTTTGGACTAGGCATGTACGCGATGGGAAAGAGCTGCCAGAGATAATAAGAGAGGAACACTACGACTTTAACTACCAGGTACAACGCCCTGCAGAGCTAAGATGTCATGAAGGCGGTGAATGAGATTACAGAGCGCAATGTGCAAAGCGCGTGTACCATCAGTTAAGATGTGTAACGTACGGTATATATAGAAACTACTTTATAATGTGTAGGCGTTGAACACTTAATCACGAAAACACGTGTTTACAGGAATTCCAAGTTCTTCGAAATGAGGTTCATGTCAAACCGGTGAGTTCAACACATCGACCATTCCCGGGGACCAATAGAATCCGACCTCCCCTCCGTCCGAGATTATGCTTACCTCGAGCGCCCAACCTCAACCCCACCCTCCCTCCCCCCCCCCCCTTACACACACACGCACACACACGAATCTTAAATTCTTCATTTGCTCGCGCGAAAATTTCCAGGTGGTTCTAGGTCCGATCTTCTAATTCTTTATTTACTCACAATTTTATGGCATATTTTCTATTTGCTTGCCTAATTTTGATTATTCATTTATGTCGCAAGTGTTCGAATACCGAACCTAAGTATTTCTACATTTGATTACAAGGGAGATGATATCATTCAAATGTGCAAATACCAGACAAAGAACAAGAACTACCCAGTTGTGGTAAGTTGAAAGATAACAGTCATATAACTCACAGTAATATCGCCACTCACTGAGATGGGTTCCCTGTCTCTCGGCAGGGTGGCCTCGGTACAACTGAAGAGATGTGCATGTCGTTTCTGCTCTACTACCCGCAAGTGGACCTTGCCAAATGCTTCACGGTCAACAACGTGCTCAGCGCGTTTGCGGCTAAAGTCAGCCCGTGGTAATCCAGCTCAGACCACTTTTACATTATGCCCTTGTTCCAAACTTTGTCCTACAGCTAGGTGTAACCAGATTTCCCCCGCTTTACGCTTTTATTTTTGTCCTCTCATACGTTCGGAGCAGTCTTTAGGGGAGGGGGCACGATGCAGATACACTGAAACTAGGGGGGGGGGGGCATCTTCACCTCTACTGATCAATTTTCGGGACTACAGCTCTGTATGAACAACGACACAAATGTATCTAAGACTTAGTCGGACGGTTTTGTTCCAGGGGAAATGCTTCTGGGATCACGTGGGGCGAAGACCAAGTGCAAGTGTATCGAGACCTACTGGGCCAATCAGAAACAATTTATTCAGATTGTCAATTCAGCGACACATCTAAACTTAGGGTATGTCAAATAAAGAACGGTGTGTAGATAGGGGTGAGAGGAGCGGGGGGGAAGTGTACCCCCTCCCCACCCCCTCTTTTCTTCTCAAGGGGAAGCCATATCGTAGACTTCTCGCACCACTGCCAGCAACTCCTGCCAATGCGACGGATAGTGTGTTAGACGAGCCAGGAATAGTGACGGATAGTGTGATAGACAGGCCAGGAATAGTGACGGATAGTGTGATAGACGAGCCAGGAATAGTGACGGATAGTGTGATAGACGAGCCAGGAATAGTGTGATAGACGAGCCAGGAATAGTGTGATAGACGAGCCAGGAATAGTGTGATAGACGAGCCAGGAATAGTGACGGATAGTGTGATAGACGAGCCAGGAATAGTGACGGATAGTGTCATATATGGGTTAGAAGTAAATGCTAGAAAAGAATTAAAGTGGAATAAGAGAGATAATTCTATTCTTTCCTATTCTAGCTTGGAATGATACCGAAGCCGAAAGTGACCAACCCACTAAAGCCAAGTCCTTCGCCATGCGACGTCAGCTCCACCACTGGAAGCCCGAATATCTCTGGTCTTCTGATTCTTGCTTTCTATGCGTTTTCTCTCTTGTTGTAGCGAAATTCACTGGTCTCAACATGTTTTGTTGCTGTTGCAAAATACATTTCAATACATTTCTTTTACGTCATTACATTTACCCTCTTTTATTCATGAATGATTTATTAGTTTGATGATTTATTGAATGGTATAAAAAGGTGCAATTAGTTTTTTGATTACATGGAAATCTGTTTAGAAAATAATCTTGTAGATTCAAGTTTTCAACCACGGAGGTTAGCTCCTTATCTAGTCAGACTTTTGATACACTGTAAACGAGATCGTGTGATTATGAATAAAATTTCCGCATTTTGCGACGTTTTGTTTGATCTTATTATCAGGGACACTTCCCTATTATTATAAAAGATAAATAATTGGTATTTGTTTTGGTCTATTGAAAAAAATCTGGGGTGTTGTCAATTTCGCAAATCCAGCACAGAAATCAGATGTTTTATCTGCCTTTGATGTAAAAAGTCCTAGCTCTTACCTTATACACAGTATACACCTATTTCAAATAAGTGGTATAACTAGATAGACTACAGGCAAGCTGTAGAAAAACTAGATGGTCTGCGTAGGGGTGGTGTAGACAAGGTATGAATCAACATACACCTTTTTCCAATAATGTTGATTCATACATTATTTCAAATAAGGTTGCACTTATAAACCCATGTGTCGTAACCCGCGGTGGTTCATGGGTAGCGTATCAACGGCTAAATCTTGTATCTGAAAGCCATGTGAATGTTCATAAGAACATGAACAAGAATTCTACAGCTTTCGAAACCTGAATTTGTATTTTATTTACGCTTATTTACTTTTTTACTTGATACCCATAAAGCACTGCGGGTTACGATACACATATTCTCTGAGAGCAACCTTATTGGAAAAAGGTGTATGTATGTATGCATCAGACAGCGACTAACGCGTAACTCTTTTTCAGGCCCAAATATCAAGCTACAGTATAACAAGCAACGGTTGAATATATATTCTTAAAAAGAGCATATACATTTTTATAATTCTATAGACCTTTTATCCCTCACCTGAGTAGGATTTATCGGTCCTTAACTAACCACCCCTACCATACCCTAACGGGACCCTAACCTACTGTGATACCCTACTGTGCTATACCCTACCCTACCCTAAAGTGCTAAAATCTGTTATATCCTACCTCTCTCTGTGCGGCCTCTAATATATGTTGCCTTCATTCCTGACCTGCAATACTCTTGTAGCCCCTTTCTTTGGTATTGATGGCCACTGACTCTCCCATATGGCCATCCCCAGGGTGATGTATCTCAACAAAGAGCATGTAGATAAGAGCACCAGCTACACCACCGACAAGACATGCGACCACAGGTACCCAGGCGAAGCTGTGATACACACTAGAAAAGGATACGCAAATAAGTCAAAGCTAAGTATTTGAAACTATTTTTAAATCTTTAAGTCATTTTGCATTGTCTAGTGCTCTGAATCCCTACCTTGCATAGACAAAGAAAGAAAAAAAACATGAAATGGAGGCCCATTTTGTCCGGAATAAATATTAGGGGGGGAGGGGGGGCTAGTAGATACTGGCACTGTTTGCAATGAGCTGTACTCCTATACAAAAGGGGCTTTTTTCGGGGAGTCAGCAACTTACGTGAACACCTCTCCACCCCAACCTGCCATGGCCGTAAAAAGCCTGGGCCCTAGGTCTCTTGCAGGGTTGATAGCATAGCCACAGTTAAAGCCAAATGCAGTCCCGATACAAAACACAGTGAGCCCAATAAGGATGGGTGCAGTGCCCTTGTCAGGGGCGTTGTTGTGTTTGTCCAGAATGGCAAAGATACATCCAGTCAGGAGCATGGTACCAAATACCTGGAAATGGTGCAAGAAATAAACTGCATGATACACACTGTAAACTGGAATAAATTTAGGACTATATTTGCTTTCGTGCTTTTCTAGATTTTCATTGCCTAAAGCCATAAAGCACTGCCATATTGTTTGAAACTGTTAAGAAACAAAACTCTTCAATTATGTGTTTCCATGTATCCCCCCTCCCCATGACAAGGGATTATAACATGTTTGTACAACAGTGCTACTAAACACATGTTCTGATTGGAGTTTGTGGTGCACAAGCTGGATTCACAGCATTTACATTTTATTAGTTTAAATATTAAATAGCCCCTGTGCATTTGGCCTCCAATAGATGCTCATAAAAATAACATGCAATGTGTCATCAACAACAGCCTAAACATGACTGGCATTTCTTATTGAGAGAAATAACACAGTCAAAATTCTTGCAATGCTCAAACTCACTTCAGATTCCATAAAGCTGTAGAATATACCTGATCTCCAAAGGCTCCCTGGGTAGAGAGCCAAGGCTGTGGATAAGTGGCCCAGACACTAGCCGTGGCTTTCTCGCCAGTAACATGACGTATGCCATTGTCAAAATGATTCAATGCATCTGAAACGTACAGAGTAAAGAAAGCATAAAACATCATCAATATTGCTGTCTTTGTAATCATACCATTATCATCATCATTACTGTCTTGTTGTTATCATAATTATTACAATTGTCATCATCATTATTGTCTTTTTGTAATCATAATTATAACTATCATTAAGGTTGTTGCTGGCGATTCACAAAAGTTATGATTTAATTAACTCAAATATTGCAAAATGCAATTATACTACAATATATTATACTCTAGATCGTGGGAAATAATGAAGCGACTTTCATTTTAGGTTGGATTAAATTTCACAGTAATTGAATGGTGTTTAGCTTGCTACTGAAAAGTTTCCACCTCTTTCATTATTTACCATGATATACCCCATACACACAGGCAGAGGCTGCAAAAGCACCTAGCAACTGAGCAAGGCAATAGACAAGCACAAATCTCCATGGTAACCTCCTGGCAACAGCAAATGCCAATGTGACAGCTGGATTCATGTGTGCACCTGCATTTCAGACGATAAAAAAATGTCAGGAGAAGAGTGTTTGGAGTATCAGATAAAAACATGGTCATCTAAATAAATACAGAGACAAGGAGATGGGTTAAACCCTTCATTGATAAAAAAATTACAGGTCCCTAAAAATATTGGATCTGCTTCTCCCCCTTAATGAATGTTAGTAATTCCAGGGATCCAGAGCCATGGTGGTTATTGTAATGAAATCTGAGGGATAGAACAAGCATAAATACAGTACAATTCCATATGCAGGTCCATTTCTTGTATATATTATACATAAATCCACTCACATTACCACAAATCCCACAATTTGATTGGCTCCCGTACTCACTATCTATTGAGCCATAGATAGTGTAACCCAGCATAATTATAACATAACAATAAACAGTGTGTAAAACACTGTTACTGTCAGTACAGAGTCAAATATCTATTGACTCATAGAAAACTGTATGTTTGCGTGATACGTAACTGGAATTTGGGATATAAAAGTTTCTTTATCGTAGTTTTTAAAAATAGTCATACTATTTTTCTAACCTAATAGAAAACCTCGATATTTTGTTGTCAAAGTATGGACGTTATGTAGTTATCATAAACTGCTGCGTAACATTTGAACGCTGCAAATGTGTTTTGCCTTTTTTGCCTAGTTTTGCCCTATCGCACATTTTTTTGCCCTAGCTTGTTTTTGCCCTCTTTTGCCCTATCGCACACTTTTTTGCCTTATCACACACTTTTTTGTCTTTTTTTGCCCTATTGTGCGCCTCTCTAGAATCCTGCTATAAAAAATCGAAATTTAATCCAGGAAAATTCAGATTATGGGAGCTCTGTCATTGAACAATTTAGGCATCTAAAATTATTTTCATTATAGAATGTATATTTCTCCATGCTTTTAAGTTTGCAATATTCAAACTCGAACAGGGCAAATTCTTGTCTTGCATAAGAAGATGAGAAGCAAGAACTGAAAGTAGACAAATACCCGAGGAGTTTCAAATTATATCAACAGGCTGCCAGCAGCCATTCCTTTTTCTGAAATTACGTCTAGAAAAGTATATATATTATTCGCAATTGTTTTAGATTTCGCTAATATTCGTAACAGCTGGTTGATATTGTCTAGGGATAAAAAGTATGCTTAAATAGATAGAAAAAAACACTTCATACTGCATAAAAAGCACAATGAAAAAGCAGAAAGAGTGTGATGGCAAAATAAGGCAAAAAGGGAAAAAAAGGCAAAAAAGGTGCGATGAAGGCAAAAGGGCAAAGAATGGCAAAATAAGGCAAAAAAGGAGTGACGTAAACGGAAGTTTTGTGTTTTCTATTGTCGAAAAAAATTCTAACGCTGTTTATTGCTCCCGTCTGTTCACATCTATTTTCCTCTTTCTATAAAAAGGACAGCATCTTCAAGAAAATTTCAAGTGCATTCCATTTATGACATTGATCAAACTACAAAAGAAAAAAATTATTTTTAATTAGCAAAAAGATGGAGCAATGTTCATAAAAAAATGGGCTTTAAATGGCCCGTTTTTATGGCACTGTTTTTATTTTGATATATTTTTTAATGTTTTTGTTTTTTAATTTTTACTCTAAAATCTCTAACTTTGGATTCGAGATGCACATTAGGCAAACGTTATCCAAGTAAAATAAAAAGTGTGTAGCTTTCTCGAGATCAAAGTGATCATAAACTTAGCGTTAGAATTTTTGTTACGCTCTGGTGTGCAACACCGTGCGCAAGGCCATATCTATATTGCCAAAAGGACTTGGTGGACCTAATGCATCCAGTACTACATACCTGAAATACCTCCTGCCCAGTAACAACCAAGTGTAACTCCAATCCCCCAGCTGAAGTTAACGGAGAAAAATGTTCCCTTGGTCTCATTACTGAGAAGCATCTGAGCTATGGAGCCACATCCAAATGACTAGAATAGTAATAGCACTTGTCAATAGCTGTGTTTTGTTCTAAAGCATTTTCAATTGCTTCAAGATGCCAGCAGAGAGGAGGCCTTTGGTTCAGCAAAGGAAACATGCTTGGCATTTATGCAAGCTTCTGGAATGCCTTGTTTTGTGTTTATGCAAGATTAATCCAGGCAGATGAGAAAACTTGTTTGGTATTTATGCATTGAATTCAAACACATTTAAAACTTGTTCGGTTCTAATTCACTATGCAGTTGAGGGAAAGTTGCTATTTACATTTTCCTGTGCAGGATAATATATGCCCCCACCATGTATCTGTTATTACGGCAATTTGATAAAAACATAAAAAATGTGGATTGGATTCTTTATTGTAATAAAAAACAATTTGATGAGAGATTATTATCAATCCTACTGTGTTTTGGTAGAGTAGAATATTGATACTATAATGCATTTAATTACGAGACAAAACTTCAGAAAGGTCCACAGCTTGGAAGGAGGCACACAGCGCACTCTTGGTCCAAAATCACAAAAAACTGCCATATCAAATATTTTATTTTTCAAAAATATCTGTAGCCCCCTTTCTTGGCAAACCCTGGGCTAGAGGTGTTGTCTTACTTATCTATCTTTATAGATTATTACATACCACTAGTATAAATGTAGCAATGAATTCAGCCAGAAATGATCGAATGATAGGAGAATGAGTCCGCATCTTTAAAAAATATACTGGAGGTGGTGGCATTTTCTGAAAATAAGCAAAATATAACCATTCCTTTGTTATATAAATGATTAAGATTCATATATAATGTATTGTGGAAGATAAGATAAAAAAATCCAGAAAAAAATGTCCCTCCTATGCTATAGTTTTACTACTTGAAAGCCCAAGGACACTTCAAGCCCTTTAAGTATATACTGAGTGCCATTTTAGTATATACTAAGTGCCTTTTTTAGAATTATATGAGTGCCTTTGTAGTATATACTGAGTGCCTTTTTTAGTATTATATGAGTGCCTTTGTAGTATATACTGAGTGCCATTTTAGTATATACTGAGTGCCATTTTAGTTATACTGAGTGCCTTTTTTAGTATTATATGAGTGCCTTTGTAGTATATACTGAGTGCCTTTCTTAGTATTATATGAGTGCCTTTGTAGTATATACTGAGTGCCTTTTTAAAATATACTGAGTGCCCTTTTAGTATATACCGAGTGCCTTTTTAGTATATACTGAGTGCCATTTTAGTATATACTGAGTGCCTTTTTTAGTATTATATGAGTGCCTTTGTAGTATATACTGAGTGCCTTTTTAATATATACTGAGTGCCCTTTTAGTATATACTGAGTGCCTTTTTAGTATAAACTGAGTGCCCTTTTAGTATTATACTGAGTGCCTTTTTAAGTATTATACTGAGTGCCTTTTTAGTATATACTGAGTGCCTTTTTTGCATATACTGAGTGCCTTTTTAGTATATACTGAGTGCCTTTTTAGTATATACTGTGTGTCCTTATAGTATTATACTGAGTGCCTTTTTAGTATATACTGTGTGTCCTTATAGTATTATACTGAGTGCCTTTTTCGTATATACTGTGTGTCCTTATAGTATTATACTGAGTGCCTTTTTAGTATATACTGAGGTCCTTTTTAGTATATACTGAGTACCCTTTTAGTATATACTGAGTGCCTTTTTAGTATATACTGAGTACCCTTTTTAGTATATACTGAGTGCCTTTTTTAGTATTATACTGAGTGCCTTTTTAGTATATACTGAGTGCCACTTTAGTATATACTGAGTGCCTTTTTAGTATAAACTGTGTGCCCTTTTAGTATATACTGAGTGCCTTTTTAGTATATACTGAGTGCCCTTTTTAGTATATACTGAGTGCCTTTTTAGTATATACTGAGTGCCTTTTTAGTATATACTGAGTGCCGTTTTAGTATATACTGAGTGTCTTTTTTAGTATATTGTATTTGATTTACCCCTTGTCTACACCACGCCTACGCAGACCATCTAGTTTTTCTACAGTTTGTCTGAAGTCTTTCTAGTTATACCATTTTTAGTATACAATGAGTCACTTTTAGTATAAATTCCCTTTTTCACATTTGTCCTGTAGATATAGCTGTGAAAGGAGAGGGGAGATTTCCCACTTCAGGTTTTCCCTTGAGCATCATTCCCAACCCCCTCCACCTAAGATGGAATATTAGTCAACCAACTTATTTGGATATTTAGTAAATAAACCCCTTCTGGCGGCTGAGATATCGGCAGATAATGTCCAAGGATGAGAAATGGTAAGAAAAATAAACAGTTGGCAGAGAAGCGAAGCTTCGAGGGTATCACAGTGAGCCAAAGAAGGTGTTTATTTATTTTATATCCCAGTGACTACACTGGAAATGCGAAAAATGTATTCTGCACGCACTGACGTGCACTGGAATGTTTGCCATTCCCGAAAGATAACAATCCATGCAAGATTTCTTTTTCAATAGAACAAAAACTACAAGCTCAAAACTTGCATTTCAACTGATAGATTTACACCATAAACTGTTTCCTTATTGTTTTGCTGAGAGCTGGAATAGAAATTGAAGCAAAAGTTTTCAATTTTGAAATGTCTTCTGCGCGCGCGCTGACGTGCACGGGAATGACACCACGAGCGCGCGCTGCTGTGAAGTTCTTTGTCATTGCTTTTTCGTTCCCGTTTCAGGATAAATACTAAGAAAATAGATTGATGATAGTTCTATGAAAGAAATGAAACATTCTTTCTGTGCCTTCATAGGGTTTTGAAAACCATAGTGTTTGTTTGAGGAGTTATTGAGCAGACAAAAAGTGAGCTTTGACTGCACAAAAATGTTCACAGGACAGATATCACTTTGCCTGGACGTTATCGACTGATATTTGTCCTGTGAAAATGAGCACGTGACCCGTATTGACCAATGAGCGCGCGTGAAAATTCATCACTGGGATATGTGACAAATTCCTGCTGTCTTATTCATTGTAGCATATTTTGATCGCCTAGTGCCAAAAGCACTGACCATAAAAATTTAAAGAACGTAGACAAGTCCTTGCATTTTGCGCCAACAAACCATAAGTCTTACCCTTGGTACCAGAGTCTGCAGTTTTGTTCGTTTACTATGCGCCCTCAGGTTCGCCAGTAAAGCACATAGTAAACGAAGCTTGAGACTGGTACCCAGGGTGCAAGACTTTAGTTCAAATCAAATCAAAGGTTCAATTTATAGAAATAAACACATGAATACTTACGCTGGCCTATGGCTTAATGTAGCGCCTCGCTAAAGCAGAGACACACTGCTAGGGTTAAATACGTGCTGAAGAAGCTAAAAATACCCCCGATCCGCAAGTACCGTATAATCATTTAGTGGTGGTATCACGTGAATTACAAACAGGCAACCCAACGTCCCAGACATGAGCTAAAACAACACAGGCTACCCGTTGATTTTGTATTTTAGCGAAGGTAGGTAACCAAAAGGTGACCGAAAAACGATGGCTAAATTGGCACTAAATTGGAAGTCACTGTGCAAGTCAAGACACATGCACTCAGCATATTTCTCAACCGTTTGTTTGCTAAGCGATATGTTATCATACCTCGTATTACACTTAATTTTCGCAACGTCAAAATTTCGCGATTTTGAGATGGCGATATTTCGCAGATCACTTTAAATTCGCGATTTCGCGATTTTGGGATATAACGTCAAGCAAAACAAGCGGAATTAAAATGTGCTGTAATCATCAAAACAATTTGTAACAAAAAGATGCGTGGGCTAAATTTAGTTTTTCATAAAAATCTATAAATACAAGTCCAACTAAACCCCTTACCGTACTAAATATACATTAGATAACTAAGTAGACAAGGTGTTCATATAAAGCTTATTAGACGGACAATATTCCCCCAAAGGTTTCTTGTGTACTCACTTAATTTTCGCGTCACTTTTATTTCGCGAAGATTCGCGAAACTAAAGTGACGCGAAAATTAAGTGTAATAAGGTAGGCTGCGTTACGCATTTCTATTGTTTATTCAAGGTAGCACAGCATAGTAAAATAATACATCATGTACTTGTAGACATCTATTTTATGTTTTAAAAGTGGTTGGTTGTGATATGTATGATATTTTAGATATGTTACAATATTTGTTTTGTCTGATTCCATTTACAATAACGTAATACCATAATCCTCTATAATGAATTAGTCAATGAACGATCTCGATCCATTCGAAACAATCTTATAACAACCTTTCTATGTATAAAATAAACGAGAATCTAAAAAAGTCACAGGTACACATGCTAGCTAGTCCAGTTCAAGTTCACGATTCTTTAAGAAAAAAAAAACAAATGTGCGGTTTATCCAGTGCCGTAGCAGGCCTTGAAATATTGAGTTGGGGGGGGGGGGGGGGGGTGGGGGAGGACACGATACAGAAACATTGAGAAACTATAAGGAGCCACGCCCCTAGTGGTCATTTTCTTGTAATTAAAAAAAAAATTTTTTTGGGAGGGGCACGTGACCCTAATGCCAACCCCCTGCTACGACCCTGCTATCACAAAATCTCCATGGCTTTTCAGCAGCTACTGCGAGATGATGTCTGTTGATTCTGACATGTCAGCTGGCGGCATTTTAACTAAACACAACGAATACCCCAAAAGCAAAATCCACTAGCAAGTAGCTCGGCAAAATGATGATTAGCTGTCTCTATTTTAAAGGGTACCTGAGTTCCCCCCTCCTGCCATGTCACAAAGGTCGCAGCCGGCGTGGAAAGGGGGAGAGAAAGAGCTGTTCCCTCCAGAAGAGTCTAAAATTTTAAAAGAGATTGGCTAATAAAGGGACTTTAGCAAATACAAGAAATAACGGATCCCCCTCCCTCCGGTGAAATAATTATTGGGCCATGTAGATAAGAGGACGCCACCAAAGATGAACAATGACAAATTAGATGTGACTCTCCCATTGTTTTCTCCAGTAGTTGGGGTTAGGCTCCGAGCCTTGGTGCTCAGGTGGTGACCACGAGGCGTTGTTTGTCTCGCTTGCTTTGTACAACTGCACGTTCTTATTATTGTCAGCCAGAATGCCATCCTCGTCATCCGCATCATCAGCATCATGATGAACCTCAATCAAAGCCATATAAAACCACGCGCCCAGAATCCCTCCGATTATACAGCCAACACAGGGTACCCATGACCAATTATTACCAGCCCTGTAGGTAAGACAGCCAAATAGTAGAATAAACAGATGAATAAATATCAGAGTGCCTTTAACATTTAGCACTTTAATTCCAACGCGCCCTTCTCTTTTGTAAACAATAAATAAAAGCGATCAAAGTCCAAATAAGATCCGAATTTTGATTGGTACTTCAGTTAGACTCACGTGAACACGCCTGAACCCCAGCCCGCCACGGCAGTGAACAGCCGCGGACCCAGGTCCCTAGCGGGATTGATTGCATAACCGCAGTTAAAACCAAAGGTTGCGCCAATGACAAACACTAGAAGACCGATGAGGACTGGGGCGATGGTCCGATCAGGCCCAACATTTTTCTTGTCAACAATGGCAAAGACACCGCTGACCAGCAGAGCCGTAGCGAAAAGCTGAAAACAAGCAGTCCAATATATTGGGTGTGTCATTTTGCTTGAAACGATTCTTATTGCAGGTCCTTGGCGCACAATAGCGACATAACGTCAATAAGCGCGTGCAAGATTAATGAAATAACAATAAACATTTTTAACGTGTCAAAACATAGCCAAAACACAATGCTGATTATCTGATTAAGTCCTCTAATTGCATGCACATTGTTCTTTAATTGCATGCACAGTGTTCTTTTGCCTGTCATGAGGGCATCACTTCCTGCTATCCCCTATCTCAATATTCCTTCAACATCTCGACGATAACAAGAGAAGTCACATGACCTCACCTGGTCTGCAAAGCCTACCCACGTGGTAAGAAAGGGTTGAGGATATGTCGCCCAGATTCCCGCCGTGCCTTTCGGGCCGAGTATCTGTCGTGTACCACCATCAAAGTTATTCAACGCGTCTGGGAATAAAAAAAGTGTAAGGAAAAGGTTTCAACAGCTTCCAGTTACAAAATTGATAAACAACAATATTATCATTATCATTTTTTTATACTCAAGTTATAAAACAAAATAACTATTTCCATTTAGCACAGTGCAATTCTACCCAGGTGATTATATGATTCATGATAAGTAGGAAGTAAATAGAATTTTCTTAGATAAATAAATAATTTCTCTCTGTGCAATTGAAGGTCTCTATCCTGGCTGCGGTCTGATGTTGTGTGGCGACTTCAACCGCCTCGACATCTCCCGTCTGACCTCCCAATTTAAACTGAAGCAGCTTGTGAACAAACCGACCCGTGGGAACCGGATCCTAGATCTGGCTATTACCAACCTAGCTCACCTATACGACAAAAACGCAGTGAGCATCATGGCGCCGTTTGGTCTCTCGGACCGTAATGTAGTAGTCATCCATGCTAAAGCCCGTGTACCAGGGTCCAAGTGCAGCAGGAAAGTCATTACGAGGCGTGACACCCGTGCGAGCAGGAAATCTGAGCTCGGCCGCTACCTCTCCTCTGTAGACTGGTCACTAATTGACTTCGGCGCCTCCGGTGAGAATAAATCTAAGTTTTTGGTGGATTCCATCAATATTACCTCAATATTACCTCAATATATCAATATTACCTCATAATGCCTGTCAAGCAAACCAAGATCCATGCTGATGATGCCCCTTGGGTCACTGCAGACTTCAAAAATCTCATCAAGCTCCGCCAAAAAGCATTTCTCGCGGGTGACACAGAGCGCTTCCTACACTACAGGAACACAGTCAACCGACAGCGGAAAACCCTCCGCAGCAGATACTTTACATCCAAGGTCGCGCAGCTGAGACACGCGAAACCCAGTCAGTGGTGGAGTGCTGTCAAACGCGTTGCTGGTATGACCCCTGCCTCAGGCCACGAAAGCGTGCTCTCTTACCTACAACTTGAAGGGTATAACGAGAAGTCGGATGAGCAGGAGCTTGCCAACGCAATTAACTCTGCCTTTCTTGAGCCTATAGAACAGTTCCTACCACTGCAAGCTCCCCCTGCCTACGCTGAAGACTCCACCGTGCTCACTGTGTCTGAATCCACTGTCCTGTCCGCTCTGGCCAAACTGAACCCTCGTAAGGCTGCTGGCCCAGACAGTATACCTAAATGGATACTGCGGGATTACGCTAAAATTCTGGTCCAACCAATCACCGCGATACTTAACTGTAGTTTCAGAGAACAAAGACTCCCCCCATCGTGGAAACTTGCTGAAGTCGTTCCAGTTCCCAAGCTGAAGCCGGTAGTCGACGTCAACAAACACCTACGTCCTATCTCACTGACTCCTGCTATTTCAAAGCTTGCTGAGGAGTTCGTCGTTTCCTCCTACGTAGGACCTGCTGTGTTGAAAATCGTGGACCACGACCAGTACGGAGGCATCCCGAAATCATCCACTCTCTTCGCGCTGACGTCTATGCTCCACCACTGGTCACAGGCGACCGACGGCACAGGATCGGCAGTGAGGGTCGTTCTGTTTGATTCCAGAAAGGCCACAGGCACAGGATCGGCAGTGAGGGTCGTTCTGTTTGATTCCAGAAAGGCCACAGGCGACCGACGGCACAGGATCGGCAGTCAGGGTCGTTCTGTTTAATTCCAGAAAGGCCACAGGCGACCGACGGCACAGGATCGGCAGTCAGGGTCGTTCTGTTTAATTCCAGAAAGGCCACAGGCGACCGACGGCACAGGATCGGCAGTCAGGGTCGTTCTGTTTGATTCCAGAAAGGCCACAGGCGACCGACGGCACAGGATCGGCAGTCAGGGTCGTTCTGTTTAATTCCAGAAAGGCCACAGGCGACCGACGGCACAGGATCGGCAGTCAGGGTCATTCTGTTTGATTCCAGAAAGGCCACAGGCGACCGACGGCACAGGATCGGCAGTCAGGGTCGTTCTGTTTGATTCCAGAAAGGCCTTTGACTTGATTGACCATAATCTTTTGGTCCGCAAGATCTTTGGTCTCGACATTCCGCGCGGTGTGGCGTGCTGGGTCGCAGACTTTCTGACGCACCGCGAACAGCGCGTTGAATTATCTTCAGACTGCCTGTCGGAGTGGGGTCAAGTCCCCGCTGGAGTGCCTCAAGGTACCAAGCTGGGCCCATGGCTGTTCCTACTTATGATAAACGATCTTAGGCTAGCCGACACCCACACTTGGAAATATGTGGACGACACCACAATTGCTGAAACTGTTCCCCGAGGCTCCCCTGGAAACGTGCAATCAGCAGTATCCGCTAATGAGGCCTGGTCGCAATCTCCGGGAATGCAACTTAACGCTGAAAAGTACAAGGAGCTGAGGTTTGACTTTAAGAAAATCATCCACAACTTTCCTCCCCTCGTGATTGATAATCATGAGCTCCCCGTTGTCACGAACGCGAAGATCCTTGGAGTCACCATAACAGAAGACCTCAAATGGAACGCCCACGTCTCCGAATGTATTAAAAAGGCCAATAAGCGATTATGCTTCATTGTAATGTTAAAAAGAGCCCAACTCCCTATTATGGACATTATTGCCTTTTATCTTTCCACTATTTGGCCAGTTTTAGAATACTGCGCGCCTGTTTTCCACAATGCCCTCCCAGCATATCTCAGTTACGAGATCGAGAGAGTGCAGAAAAGAGTAATGTCCATTGTGTCACCACAAGCTAACTACCAGGACTGCCTTGCCAGCTATGGCTTACAGTCTTTGAAGGACAGACGGGGCGAACTCTGTCTTAATCTGTTCTCGTATATTTCCACCTGCCCTAACCATAAGCTAGCGAACATCCTACCACCTAAGAACCAGTGTAGTTATAGTCTTAAACAATCCAGAACATTCTCACTTCCACGCTGCCGAACCAAACGTTTTAGACGATCTTTCATCCCGGCCATGGCATCCAGTTGCACCACTAAATTTAAAGTATAATCCTAACTGAACATATCATATTCACTCATTTTATAGTATATAGCTTTCCTCTTATCATAGTCGCATTTCAGTCTATTGCCTGTAATATACATATATATAGTTATATTTTTATTCTTTTTTTTCTTTTTTACTCGATGTAAATTGCACAGTTCAGTGTTTTTTTAGCTGTCATGCAATCTTTTTGAAATAAACTATCTATTTATTATTAAATAAATGAATAATGTGAATATGCTATAATATGATTATGATTGTACCGTAATAAACGCCATAGACACAGGCTGATGCAGTAAATGCACCAAGCATTTGCGCCAAGATGTAGACCGGGACTTTCCACCATCGAAGACGCCGCACTACGGCGAATGCTACAGTCACGGCTGGATTCATGTGCGCTCCTGGAATACACGAAATAATTACAGAAGATACGCGGTGAAAATAAACCCACGAGTGTAATACACGAGGAATAAACCACTAGATGAAGCGGTCAGTTATACAACAGACGTGAACAAGATACAGTTACGTTTGTTAGTGTGTATGGTAGAGATATGTTCAGTTCAGTTTAGTTCATTTTTATTTGCACATATATATTATATCATACAAAAACAAAATGAAGAAAATACAATTAGTACAAAAAAAGAAAAGTGCGTAGTGAGCAGTAGCTCAAGGGTTTAGAGGTGGTCACTGCCACATGAAAAATAAGAAAATTTAGTAGTAAGGTTGATTTTAGGTATATTGTAAAACAAAAACAAGTCTTATGATTCATTAGTAATTTAAAAATATAAAAGAAAAACAACTAATAGTTCTGGCTGGCATAGGGAATAAATGGAGTCAAGATTCTCAATGGAATCAAGAAACAGTCACAAGTTCAATATACGTTGATAGGATACATTCACATGTGCAATATCATCAAGAAACAACATATCAATAAATATGATTTTGTAAATGAACAATTCTGGGCTACACAGTTCTAGGTCGATATAAAGGCAAAAAATAATCCCCAAATCATTCCATAATCCCTAAATGATTCCCATATATTGTATGCAGTACTCTAAAACCGAGCAAATTAGAAAAAAAAACATGATTGATTGATTTGTCACGTTTCAACCCCTTACCTGAGACCCCTCCTGCCATATAACAGCCCATTGTGACACCAATTCCCCACCCTCACCCCCTTACCTGAGACCCCTCCTGCCATGTAACAGCCCATTGTGACACCCATTCCCTCCCCCCACCCCCTTACCTGAGATCCCTCCTGCCATGTAACAGTCCATTGTGACACCCATTTTCCACCCTCACCCCCTTACCTGAGACCCATCCTGCCATGTAACAGACCATGATGAAACCCATTCCCTCCCCCCACCCCCTTACCTGAGACTCCTCCTGCCATGTAACAGCCCATGGTGACACCCATTCCCCAGCTGAAGTTAATCGAGAAGAAAGTCCCGTGGGTCTGGTTACTGAGTACTGACTGTGCCACAGAACCAACGCCAAACACCTAGCAGAGATCGAACTTAGCGTGATTGACAGCTTCTCCAATGTTCTTGGTATTTTATTTCACTAAAATACCTATGAATAATTTACAATCTTAAAGAAAGGGGAGGGCATGATGTATCAGCAGGGAAAACGTGGGGTTTAATATGAACTTATGAATGAGGTTAATAACTAGAATACTAATAAGGAGGAGTATGTAAAAAAACTAGATATTACGTGAATACTAATAAAGGACCATCATATTAAACCCTGAGTAGAAATGAGCAACATCACCACTTTTTCGCCACAGATTTGAAACAACAAAGATTGAATATTTACAATGCACCGATTTAATTTGTAGTTGTAACCCTCGAAATTCAATAACAACAGTTCAGCCAAAATATTATGTGCAATTTTGGAATTTTTGTTTTTTATTTATTCCACCAACAAACTTAGGCTGTGGTGTGACTATCTGAGGCGTCTACTCACTTGTTCCGCTTGTTTGATGTTAACAGGTTAAGAAAGATATTTGGCGTAGTAAAAATAAGTCGCTCTTCTTCGCTGTCAGTGAGCTCCGTTCTTGCAGCGTGCTCACACTGAAACTCCGAACTACGAAAATTTTGCAATTCAACTCCATCTTTGGGAATTGAGCCCGTGCATGGAGCAGCCCCGCTCTGTCTAAATGTTAATTTTGATTGTGTATAGTATCGATCTAATGAGCTTTTCAAATTTGTGCAGTCAACCACCAACTCTCCCGGGTTTTCTTGGAGGTCAATAATAACCTAAAAAATTTTTTTTTTTCAAAAAAGTCAGCTATTATTAAGTTTTGTAACTTTTCCCCCAGTCTTAATTGTTATTTACTAGGACGGAGGCATAGTTCGTCGTATAACAGCCTTCGGTATGCACCCTCAGGCTGTTATATGGCAAACTGCCTCTGTCCTATTTAACCCTTACTTAGTCTATGGAATTGTCCTCTAGTTGAGGTTTATTACATTATAGAGAGATAATCCGATTACTCACGATAAGTATGAAAGTTGATGTGAATTCCGCAAGAAATTCGCGGGCGATTGGAGGGAGCCAACCTCGCAAGGGTTGAACCGAACAACGAGGCATCTGCATAGGAATGGAACAAACAAACGAGAGTAAACAAACAAGAAGAAAAAATAAAAAAACGAGAGTAAACAAACAAGAATAAAGTATATACAAACGAGAGTAAACAAACAAGAATAAAGTATATACAAACGAGAGTAAACAAACAAGAAGAAAAAATAAACAAACGAGAGTAAACAAACAAGAATAAAGTATATACAAACAATAATAATAGCAAGAATAAACAAGCGAGAATAACAAATTATAACACAAATCAGAATAAGCAAATCAGAATAAACAAATGGAAACTAAACAAATGATAAAGCAGAAGAGAAAAAAAACAAACGATGAAGCAAATGAGAATAAACAAATGGAAACTAAGCAAATGGAAATTAACAAATGGAAACTAAACAAATGGAAATTAACAAATGGAAGCTAAACAAATAGATAAATTAACAAATGGAAGTAAACAAATAGAAATAAACAAATAGGAATAAGCAGAAGTGTTAAATCGCATAGAGCCGCTTTTTACGAACGTATGGCAAACAAATTTTAAATATAACTAGAGATACTGGTTTGGTGCTTTTTTTGACCGCTATGTATAGAACGAGCGACCTGGCAAACAGGCCGCTAGGTATAGATTGAAACACTTAGCGACCCTGACTAACAGGTCGCTAGATATAGATTGAAAACACTAATAAGCGACTTTGACTAACAGGTCGCTAGATATAGATTGAAACACTAATAAGCGACCTTGACTAACAGGCGCGGAGGCCTAAGGGTAAATTCAATATCATAGCCGCAAGCATGGCTCGAAACCTGTTGAAAAAGAGGGTTTTTAACTATCATCCTCGTACTGGTATTGAGATCTCGAGTTACGACTTGCAAGCTTTTCACACGATCTTCTCATCTAAGCAATCTAAAGTGGTGAAAGGATTAATGAGTTGAAGTATCCATAGCATTTGATAGCTGCGAATTGTCACTAGTATAAGACCGAAGTGTCTTATCCTTAATATAATTTGATATTTGAACAAGGATTTTTCGCTCGTGACCTCGTTTGAAAATCACTTATTTCAATATCAAACAGACTGTAAGTATTAACTATAGGTGGCATCTGATATGCCTGTGTTTAAACACAAATAAACCTGCAAGCGCCGATGCGAATGTATCTCCTAAATACAGTGAGACCATAGTGGTGGCCTATTGGCGGTTCATGATTATTGCGCACATTGCTTTGTCGTCAGACGGGATCCTGCGAGAAAGAAGGATTAAATAGGGAGGGATGCTGACGGTAACTGCTCCCAAAGCTCATAAGCGCATAGAGTACACAATAACTACATTGAGGGCATGTATCTTTATCTTCTGTTCTCTATCCTTTCCGCCTGGTACTTCAGTCAGACTTGTAATTATCCAGGTTGTACACGCTTTACACCAACAAAAATGCGCGACACATTTTTAGAACTCACCGTTCTTGACAGCTCGGAATTAACAATGAAATACTTTAGCGATTCGGCGAAACAATGACTAAAGAAATCTCAATACTACACACACTGCAACTATAAGCCGCTGAGTCACGAAAACGCTAGTAAAAACGTCAACAAACACACATTTGCCCGTTCCGTTACAGTAACAACGTCCAGATGATTTAGATAAGAGGGTCAGAAAGACCTATTTGTATTAGTAATCAATAAAAACTATTAGTAAGCCGATCGGAATACGGGTCTGAATGTTAATAGTTTTTACCTTCGCTTTCTTGAAGGCTGCTTGGACCTGGCGCGCGGTGGTTTGGAGTAAATTCAAGTGCTCACATGTCTTGAAATTTGGACGAAGAGTTATTGTTGAAGGATTCAAGTATTAACTAGATATTACAGGAGATATGTCTGACTAAAACGAGAAGATTCTTTACAAAGACTGCGAGCCAATAGCAAAGTGCTCGCTTATTACGTCATAATCTGTATGGGGGCACCGGGAAAGGGGGAGGGTGTGCTGGCTTCATTCGGGCCTATTATATTAGGCTGGCGAAATGCCAAATTCGAGATCATAAATTAACGATATACATTTGATGTTTCAATGACATCCTATAAAAATATGGCAAGAAACTAATCACAAAACCAAAATTTGATTTTTTTACCATTTTAACATCACCAAAAGAAAACATTTATCACACACAAATCCGGTGGTCAATGATTCTCTGTACTTCAGTCCTTCCAATGTAGTTTACCCGTTTACCTATCGCGAAAACCAGCCTCGAGCGATTCCTAGTCACCATACTGGATTTTGAGCAAAAATGAAAAACGAGGGGACGGGAAAGGAGATAAAAACGTTTAGCATTGGTTGATAATGTCTTGATCATTTTTTATTTCACTATCTATGAGAAATAAAAAAAAAAAAAAAAAATCTTTTTTTTAACAATAGATATAAATCAATCAGCTATCATCGATTTTTATCGATTGCCAAATCGGTATGGATTTTTAACGATTGACTAGACCGGGAATATGCATGAATCATCGCTATATCGGCCAGGTATTGCTTGGTGTTGATTTCAGTGGTCGCTATATAACTGTTTTGTGTGAAATGTGATACGAAGGCATGTGGCTTTATGCGGCCAAGCTTATCCGTATTTATTTCGAAGAGAACTTGGACTGACTGGAGACCAAAACCGGATCTAACATACTAAAATGAAAGTTGCAAGTGGCATAGAGGTGACTGCGAAATATAGTGGTTGTAAGAACTGCTTTGAATTAATTGTTTACAAATTGCGCGCGCCTGATGGATGTCCTGTCGTGCGAAAGCAAACAAAAGTCTTCAAAAAGTGATTTCCTGTTAACATGGTGAATTATTATGAGAGGAAGGGCACACTTTCTTTTCTTAGCGTAATACTTATATATACTTATGATATGGAAATGTTTTTATTTTATGTAAAAGCACTTTAACTATTCCTCTAAAACTGCCTTCAAAGGGTGCCAGACACAACATAGGAAAAATCCTCTACCCAAGAACATTGTTTTTTTACGGTAATAATGAGAATATATCCCTGGTAGTCACAAAAAAGAACATATATCATCTATAGAGGCCCATACAGTAGAACTCGCCTGATCTTATAAGACATTTACTTCTAGGTACCTTCTTTTGATAATCTCCATAAAATTCTCTCGCATATAAAAGTGATTCGTATACACCTATTCCAAAAAAGATAGCCTTCAGGAATCCATGTGTTGCGGCCCTTGTGTGAAATGCTATAACATTCTAAACGTTTATGCTTATTTGCCTATTCATCTCATACCCTTAGAGCACTGCGAGTTACGACACATGGATTCTCCAAGTTGACCAAGAGCACTGTATGATGTCCTTGATTCCGTCCTGTTTTCTTGTCAGATAACAGTGGGACCAATCCTTCTCCACCTGGGGCCGGTTGCACAAAGCCTGGACAAGTTATCCGCCGGATAGGCGCTAATCGCCGAATAAAATCCCTATCCAGTAGATAGTAATCCGGCGGATAAAATAGCGTTGCACAAAGCGTGAATAAAAGTCTGGATATTTCAATGTGAATTTACCAAGTGTAAAATTCGTCGTTTGCATGTGTTTCAACTTGCACTGTGTCTGAAATTAATCTAAATTCTAACAATAAATTAGAAAGCAAGACGCCATTTTTTTTTCGTTACATTCATTCGATGGATAAGACTTTATCCGACCTCTATCATCCGGATAACTTTATCCGCTGGATAACTTAACTTTTATTCGAGCTTTGTGCAACCGACTCACGCCACTCGGATAAGTTTTAACCGCTGGATAAGGATTTAACCGGTGGATAAGACTTATCCAAGCTTTGTGCAACCGGCCCCTGTTGAGGACTTCGTATGAGGACTTTCATAGTAGAAGTACATAGTCACTGTTAACTGCTCTTGAAAGATTTTCTCGGTCTTTTAGCAGGTCTCATAAATGGATTATCTGCAATTTCAGAACTGCCAGTAGCAGCAGCTTTAACGTCTTGTTTCAGTGCATTTTTCTCAATGGAATTTCCATCTTCTGTTCTCTCCTCATTCAGAAGGGCGGGTAGATATGAGTGGTGGGGTGGAAAGTTCATTATTACTGCAAAAAACATACAGTACATTTACACTTCATTAAATGAATATTGCAATTATTCTCTTTTAAGGGCACACAGTACTTAGGTCTGAGTGGTGGTCTCACAAGTCCCCCATGGTCAAAGGTTAACCCAATATACATGCAAGAATTTCTCGATTCTGATTTGCTGAATGCAGTGCAATTTCCATGTAACACAAGTGCAAGAAGTTGTAATACCAGTGCAATTATACAATCAGAGTCAAAATCCATGAAAATTTGAAATTTATTTGTATTTTCTTACTCAATACATAATTGTATGATCTACACTCTAAACAATTTTTAAAACCTTTTCTGATAAAAACAATCATACAGTAATCATACAGTTTTCTCGTTCAATTCAGGATTTATTTTTACTTGAATGTTTTTCAAAAAGCTCAAATTGCACTTGCCCCCACATTCATTTTTTAAAAACTGAACTAGAAACTTTATGACTATCTACACACCAATCTAGTAATTAAAAAAACTCACAGAGGAATGATGAGTCTGTATCCAATCCTTCGCAAACACCTGATTTGTGCTCTGCTGTCTTGGCAAGAAATCTGAAATATACACACCTCATTATGGTAACGGTTCAAATTCACAATTTTTAAAAAAATGTTTATCTGCAAAAATAATTCTTTAAGTCATTGTCTAGGGTACTAATAATAAATAAAGTGGATTTGATTGACGTGCAAGATGTTATTACTGTAGGTGGGAAAGTGTTGAAAATAAAGAGTTAATATGGGACCTCTGGCACATTACAGAGAAACTAGAATGCACTCAAAAGCAACAAACTTTTAAAATGTTGGTACCTAGAATTCGTCCGATTTTCATATAATTTGGCAGACATGTAAAATGATAGCCTTGCTTCAAAAGGGGTTGTCATTTTTTTTCATATTTTTTAGTCAAAAGTTATTCTTGCCAAAAGGTTGGAAATAGCCAAAATTTGGAAAAAGGATATGGACAAAATGAAACCCCTTTTGAAGATTGAAATGTGCTGATAGATATGAGACGTACATTAACGCACAGGTTCTGTTCTGTATATTCTGGCCCCTAACTAAAAATTAAAAAAACTTATCACAGAAAAAAAGCCATGGGTACTGTAAATGCTTAATTATAATATGAATCAAAGTATGTGCATTTTTTTGCTATTACCACATTTTATTTCACGACACGGTTGTGAAGGTAAACCATAAACTTAATGCTTGCAACATATTATATTAATATATATATATTTTTTATTCTAGCAAATATTTTGGATGAGAAAAGAATACTTGAAACATTACAGTGTTACATAAACGTACTCATCTTTGAAAAAATGCAATCAAACAAATAATTATCAACAGGCACAATGTCAGTGCCAGCTTGATTTTAACAATTTTGCAAACTTTACCAATATCAAATTACAGTGTATGAAAAAAAAAAAACAGTCTTGTTTTAAAAACCAGGTTAGTAAGTATAATTTTTTGATAGCTTACAGTACTTAACAGCATTTGGTGTGACCTGGTTTAAGTAGGTACATACAGGCATTTGAATAGGTACATACAGTTATTGCAAAAATCAAGTCCTGAGTGTCTCATCATACAGTACATTATGTAGGTTATTTCATACACTACCTTGCTAGTCCTTGTTCAATGTCTTTTCGTTGACTTGCATATCTTTCCCTTACAGCTTTATACTCCTCACTTGCTTGTCTAGTGGTCTTAAAAGTTGACCAATCATCTTAGAGATGTCATGCATACGTATACATAATTATTGGTAAAAAAAACAATCATTAAAAACACTAATGCACTAATACAATATTTAGTAGCAGTCGTTTGGCACACTCTCAATAGTGTCCCCTTAATACAAGTAGCATACACAACTTGTTAAACACCAAATAAATACACCGACATAGTAAGGCCTATATGTAGCTGTGTAGTTATATGAGCAGGGGCCGGGGGGACGGGGGGGGGGGGGGTCTGTTTACTCATTTAGTTGGCCATTCAGTCCTAGTTTGCAGCGGTACTCAAATTTCCTTCATTTGAGCATGCCTTCCACTCAAGTGGATTGTTTCTTCTAAAGCATTTGGCTTTGGACCTTATAGGGCAACAGAATGATGCCTTGCAAGCAGCCATACCGGTGTTTTGACGTATGAGTGTGGATCTGGGAAGGACGGAAGATGAGGAGGGATATACGGTGGACATGGCTCTTTTGGTCCCGTCTCAAGCGCTTTTGGAGCAGGGGGAACACGTGATTTCAATGCTGCAATTAGAATATACTGTAAGGATTAAAATGCTATATGTAGGCACAGAATACATATAAGGGTATAATAAATTATTAAAATGATAGTTTTTTGCCATTTTCTTAAGCTCAGTGGCAATAAAAAATAAACATTCTCAGCTGGAATTGAGAGCTTACGGTTATTGACATGAAGCCGGTGAGTCCGCTTGGCATAAACAGGAATGGAGTCCAAGTCAGCACCTATAAAAATTTATAATAATAATTGTAACAAGTAAGGGGCGTTTAAGAAATAGAACAAATTGTTTTATGTGTCTATCACGATAACTTCACAGTGGGACCCAGTGCATCCATTAGGAAAAAGAAATGCACACAAAAAATACATCTACATAGTTGCTTTTTATAATAGAAAGTGATTTGAATAAACTGTGCACATATTTCAATTTCAAACATCCCAAGCATACAGCCAGTTTGTATTAAATCTGTGTGAGACATTTCCTTAACTACAAACTCTTCTTGGCCATCACACATTTTAATATTGTTATTTGAGTAATATGTAATTGGTCTTTGCACTGTTTATATTTCAAGGTGATCATTTTGGCAATCGCCAGTACATAATCCCCATTATGTACTGCTTACCCATATCAATCAAAGCCATCCTAACGTCTCCAAGAGTTGGCCTAACTCGAGAGGATAGCTCACAATATGTCTTAGCACTGCGTGCAAGCTCTGACAAATCTAAACAGAAAAAACATTTTGTCACCTGTCTTAGAGAGACAAAAATGCAGATATCATACTTATAAAACAAAGCTATTCACAGGTAAAGTGTATCTTAAAAATTCCCAACATCTGCAATTCCTCAGGTTTTCAAATCCTCTACTGTAAGACAAGTCCAAAAGAGATAACTGGAACTAGAAAAGCGTGGGATAGTCTCAATCTATCCCTCTATTGACCGATAGATCACAAACTTACAGCTCTGAAGCATTTCAGTCATCGTTTCCATCGCCATTCTGGATGTAGAGGCGAAGCCTTGCTCCCTACATAACGCACAAACTGCGATCTGTAAGATCTTCCTTTGTACCGATGTATCAGCCGCCATATTGGAAAAAAGCTGTAGTAGGCCACAGTCCTTTTCAGCACAGGGTGACCGTCTGGTATGATAATCGCGAGTAAAAAAAAATCGGAATTCTCAAAAAAAAAATGATCGAGCAACAAGTAAGCCTTCGCTAAATTAAGGACTCGAAAAATAATTCAGAAAAGAAATATTGAGCGAAACATGAGTGATGAAGTCTATACACATCTCTTTTTTCACAAGTGCGTCTAAGTTCAGTTGTGGTTGCGCCGTTCTTATTTTTGTGGAATATTTCAATGCTGAAAATGTTCTTGAGGATGTTCTTAAATCTGGGTGTATATAAAATATTATACAAAATGAATCATTAGAAGACTAATTATATTCTGCTTTAGGCTTTTGGGTTTAGTCCAGAGAACACAAGATAAGAGAGACAGACACTCTGGTATTACCACAGGGAGCTCACCTTTTTACCAGTTTACCACATGTCGTGACACGGTTGCAAACACGGAAGCCATTTGGCAGTCAAGACGGCCGTTAACCAATGAGAGAGCGCCAGAAAGCACCGGGTGTCAAACAAGCAGACAAGAGATACAAACGCACACAAAATCAACAAGAACGCAAAGCTAAGAAACAACTCTAAACGTTAATCCACCCGAAGGGGTAGTGGTTACTAAAAATAGCCAAGATGGGAATCGACATGATTTTTTTGTGGAACATATCAGTACGTAACTGTCTAGGCGTGGGTGCGCAGGGTGCGCGCGCACCTCCCTTGGCGGCCCAAAAGTGCGTCATTTGTTATTAAGGAATCTTCAAATCCTCTTTTTGCGTATGATTTCTATACATATGATGCCTATGACTGCGCAGCCCCCCCCCTTCCCCCCGGCGCCCCCTTCCCCCCTCAGCCAATCCTGGATACGTGCCTATAGTCTGTGGGAGAGTGGGTAAAAGAAACCTGCAATCGCGAAGCTGGCGTGTCGCTAGAAATCTTGGCAACGGATATTAGCGAGGGATGTGAATCCCTCAAAGATGATTGTTGCATGTTTTTCACTTTCTCGACAGAATAATAAGCGGCAATGCACTTTGACTGTAATTATCAGGTCACCAGAGCGTGCATAACAATAGAAACATCTCACGATATCTAGTTTACTTCTCTGAGGTTGTCTGACTTTAAGGATTTATAAAAAAAAGGGATCATTTAATGTCGCCCGCCAAATGGAGGAAAACATTGCAGGAAGATGAATGTTATGTTACAAGCATATAAGCGCCATAGGGCGGGGTTATTTTTAACAACTGACCGATAAAAAAAAGGGATCATTTAATGTCGCCCGCCAAATGGAGGAAAACATTGCAGGAAGATGAATGTTATTAATGTTACAAGCATATAAGCGCCATAGGGCGGGGTTATTTTTAACAACTGACCGATAAAAAAAAGGGATCATTTAATGTCGCCCGCCAAATGGAGGAAAACATTGCAGGAAGATGAATGTTATTAATGTTACAAGCATATAAGCGCCATGGGGCGGGGTTATTTTTAACAACTGACCGATAAAAAAAGGGGGACAAAGGACATCCTTATGACTTGTTAAGCGGGAGACGGGAGAATCGCGGAAATTAGGCAATAAGCATTAGGGGGGGGGGGGGGTAGAGGAGAGAAGGTGAAGAACATATCCAATCCAGGCATCCTTTCACTGGTCTTTGATCGTGTTTCATGTGACTCGGAAACAAATGTGATGTCACAGGAAACCATCGCCACACTTCCTCTGTATAACGGGTAATTCCTAGATGCGTACCCTCCTGCGACGAGCTTTCTGTGTAGCTCGTGTCGCCCAACAACATAAACGAGCGACACAGAGAGCACTGCACAAGGGAGTAGGTGCTGAGAAAAATGATGTACCTGAACCCCGTGTTGTATTCCATTCAGACACTCCATATCCGATACAAGCCGGTAACTTAAGGAAAGAGCATCAAGAGATGGAATTATCAAATGCAATTGGACATTTTCAAAATCAGCTGTTAAAGTTTAGTAATGCTAGCGTCAACTTGTCTTTAACATTCCCTTGTATCATATTTCGAGGTGATACATCAACACCGCCATAGGAAATTAGCGTTTTTTAATTTTGTACATTTTGTGTGAAAACCCAATTCTTTTGCAAGGATGCACGTGGTTAATACCACCGGTTTAGTTAATCAAAAAATTGGGTTCGATTTTTCGCGATTGAAAGTTTCGAGTTGGCATCTAATTAACAGTAGGTCCATTATCAAAACACCCAGAAGTTTTGGTATTTTCCTTACATTTTTTTTTTCAATGATGCAAGTGTTACCACCGATTCTAGAAAGACCATTATCTAAAGCTTTTTAAAAACATAAGAATAAATTTGATTATCGGGAAATTGGGTTCGGGTTTTTAGGACAGAAAGTTTCGAGTTGGCCTTTCGTAAACAGAGCAGGCTCCATGGCGATAATCAAAACACACCAGAATTAAACCATTGGATTCTTTAAATGTCGATGGAGAAGAGCCTGAAGGGATATCTTAGGACTCTAGACGCTGAAGCCCTAGTCGGCCTTTGCTGCGTGACCTCCGATCATCTCGCACATTTTCGTACACCCTTTTTTATATAAGAACCTTTTTATATGAACATCCAGCCTGAGATTTCACCATAAGAACATATCAGAGTATTGCTTTTTTAGTCCTGATGTGTTCTAAAATGCGCCAGGGCCGTAGCAGGGGGTGGATTACCTTGGGACGTCCCCCCCCAATATTGTCAAAATAAAGTATAAGGAACTGATACCCAATATGATAACCCAATATGTTTCTGTATTATTCCCTCTCATATATTTTGAGCCCTGCTAGAGCACTGAATGTAGAATCAAATTGTGCTCATAACAACGTTATAAATTTTTGCTATTGAGCATTTGTGTAATCCTCTTCCTAATACTTCATTGGGTATTATATTTTTATATACACAAAAATTCAAGAACATCGTTAATAACATAATGCTCGAAAAATAAGGAAGGCCCAGCCTCAAATGAAAATAAGACGTTCTTATAAAAGAAGAGTGTATTGTATCCCACGAATTGGTCACGTGTTTCGAGTTTTGTCTACAATCGGTGATCGCAGGATATAGCTCTCGAACAAAACGATGTTTTTTTTAAATAATTCTAGGTATCCTTCCATCAAAAACCTAGAATACAATATCAGTCGAATTGTACTTTGGCGTATTTGTCGCGATGGCTTCATGATCGTGACTAATCTCCGGCGAAATTTGATACTTTTAAGCGCAAGCGCAGTGGTAAAAAATCGTACGAGTGTACCGGGGCACTAGGGAAAGCTAAATCATCATAACATAAGGCAATAAGTTTGATAATCACCACCAAGCAAGAACGCTCAGGTGAATTAAGTAAATCGTGGGACCACCGAACCAGAGGCACCGGTAGCAGCAAAAGGTAAAGGAAAAGTATTTCTCAATTATTTTATTTTTTGTATTTATTCAGTCGCCAGCGCAAAAAGTGCACTCGAACAACCGTTAAATAATGAACCTAGATATAGCTTGATCGTGGTTTTGATTCAATTAATAAGAACTTTCCAATCAGCCCAAAAACATTTTGAAGGATGGATAAAACGACGTTTGAATTTAGACCTAATAATAATAATAATTTCGTTGCGTATCATCTAATACAACAACTAATACATAATACTCAACATAATACATAATACTCATAAATAAAGATGAGCGGGAAGTTAACAGGAAAATCACCGTCCTTGCATCTGATATGCCAAATTGCTAGAGCTCAGATACACGGAAGTTGCTCCAGGCAGTCGCCGTACGACTCCTATATGAACACGGAGCGCAAGGCTGTTGTTTTTTTTTTAGAAAAACCCGAGAACCAGGAGCTCACGTCGAAACCGGGTCGAGTCCGGGACTCGGTGGATGAGAGGCAGTGCTACAATATGCCTATAATATACCTATACAACATACTTGGAGACTAATATACCTATATTATATACTTGAAGACTAATATGCCTATACTACATACTTGGAGACTAATATACCTATACTATATACTTGGAGACTAATATACCTATACTACATACTTGGAGACTAATATACCTATACTAAATACTTGGAGACTAATATGCCTATACTACATACTTGGAGACTAATATACCTATACTATATACTTGGAGACTAATATACCTATACTACATACTTGGAGACTAATATACCTATACTATATACTTGGAGACTAATATACCTATACTATATACTTGAAGACTAATATGCCTATACAACATACTTGGAGACTAATATACCTATACTACATACTTGGAGACTAATATACCTATACTATATACTTGAAGACTAATATGCCTATACTATATACTTGGAGATTAATATACCTATACTATATACTTGAAGACTAATATGCCTATACAACATACTTGGAGACTAATATACCTATACTACATACTTGGAGACTAATATACCTATACTATATACTTGGAGATTAATATACCTATACTACATACTTGGAGATTAATATACCTATACTACATACTTGGAGACTAATATACCTATACTACATACTTGGAGACTAATATACCTATACAACATACTTGGAGACTAATATACCTATACTACATACTTGGAGATTAATATACCTATACTACATACTTGGAGACTAATATACCTATACTACATACTTGGAGATTAATATACCTATACTACATACTTGGAGACTAATATACCTATACTACATACTTGGAGACTAATATACCTATACAACATACTTGGAGACTAATATACCTATACTACATACTTGGAGACTAATATACCTATACAACATACTTGGAGACTAATATACCTATACAACATACTTGGAGACTAATATACCTATACTACATACTTGGAGACTAATATACCTATACAACATACTTGGAGACTAATATGCCTATACTACATACTTGGAGACTAATATACCTATACTACATACTTGGAGACTAATATACCTATACTATATACTTGGAGACTAATATACCTATACTACATACTTGGAGACTAATATACCTATACTACATACTTGAAGACTAATATACCTATACTATATACTTGAAGACTAATATACCTATACAACATACTTGGAGACTAATATACCTATACTATATACTTGAAGACTAATATACCTATACAACATACTTGGAGACTAATATGCCTATACTACATACTTGGAGACTAATATACCTATACTACATACTTGGAGACTAATATACCTATACTATATACTTGGAGACTAATATACCTATACTACATACTTGGAGACTAATATACCTATACTACATACTTGGAGACTAATATACCTATACAACATACTTGGAGACTAATATACCTATACTACATACTTGGAGACTAATATACCTATACTACATACTTGGAGACTAATATACCTATACTACATACTTGGAGACTAATATACCTATACTACATACTTGGAGACTAATATACCTATACTACATACTTGGAGACTAATATACCTATACTACATACTTGGAGACTAATATACCTATACTACATACTTGGAGACTAATATACCTATACTATATACTTGGAGATTAATATACCTATACTACATACTTGGAGACTAATATACCTATACTACATACTTGGAGACTAATATACCTATACAACATACTTGGAGACTAATATACCTATACTACATACTTGGAGATTAATATACCTATACTACATACTTGGAGACTAATATACCTATACTACATACTTGGAGATTAATATACCTATACTACATACTTGGAGACTAATATACCTATACTACATACTTGGAGACTAATATACCTATACAACATACTTGGAGACTAATATACCTATACTACATACTTGGAGACTAATATACCTATACAACATACTTGGAGACTAATATACCTATACAACATACTTGGAGACTAATATACCTATACTACATACTTGGAGACTAATATACCTATACAACATACTTGGAGACTAATATGCCTATACTACATACTTGGAGACTAATATACCTATACTACATACTTGGAGACTAATATACCTATACTATATACTTGGAGACTAATATACCTATACTACATACTTGGAGACTAATATACCTATACTACATACTTGGAGACTAATATACCTATACTACATACTTGGAGACTAATATACCTATACTACATACTTGGAGACTAATATACCTATACTACATACTTGGAGACTAATATACCTATACTACATACTTGGAGACTAATATACCTATACTACATACTTGGAGACTAATATACCTATACTACATACTTGGAGACTAATATACCTATACAACATACTTAGAGACTAATATGCCTATACAACATACTTGGAGACTAATATACCTATACTACATACTTGGAGACTAATATACCTATACTACATACTTGGAGACTAATATACCTATACTACATACTTGAAGACTAATATACCTATACTATATACTTGAAGACTAATATGCCTATACAACATACTTGGAGACTAATATACCTATACTACATACTTGGAGACTAATATACCTATACTACATACTTGGAGACTAATATACCTATACTACATACTTGGAGACTAATATACCTATACTACATACTTGGAGACTAATATACCTATACTACATACTTGGAGACTAATATACCTATACTACATACTTGGAGACTAATATACCTATACTATATACTTGGAGATTAATATACCTATACTACATACTTGGAGACTAATATACCTATACTACATACTTGGAGACTAATATACCTATACAACATACTTGGAGACTAATATACCTATACTACATACTTGGAGACTAATATGCCTATACTACATACTTGGAGACTAATATACCTATACTACATACTTGGAGACTAATATACCTATACTACATACTTGGAGACTAATATACCTATACAACATACTTGGAGACTAATATACCTATACTACATACTTGGAGACTAATATACCTATACTACATACTTGGAGACTAATATACCTATACAACATACTTGGAGACTAATATACCTATACTACATACTTGGAGACTAATATGCCTATACAACATACTTGGAGACTAATATACCTATACTACATACTTGGAGACTAATATACCTATACTACATACTTGGAGACTAATATGCCTATACAACATACTTGGAGACTAATATACCTATACTACATACTTGGAGACTAATATGCCTATACAACATACTTGGAGACTAATATACCTATACTACATACTTGGAGACTAATATACCTATACTACATACTTGGAGACTAATATACCTATACTAAATACTTGGAGACTAATATACCTATACTACATACTTGGAGACTAATATACCTATACTAAATACTTGGAGACTAATATACCTATACTACATACTTGGAGACTAATATACCTATACTATATACTTGAAGACTAATATGCCTATACAACATACTTGGAGACTAATATACCTATACAACATACTTGGAGACTAATATACCTATACTACATACTTGGAGATTAATATACCTATACTACATACTTGGAGACTAATATACCTATACTACATACTTGGAGACTAATATACCTATACTACATACTTGGAGACTAATATACCTATACTAAATACTTGGAGACTAATATACCTATACTACATACTTGGAGACTAATATACCTATACTATATACTTGAAGACTAATATGCCTATACAACATACTTGGAGACTAATATACCTATACTATATACTTGAAGACTAATATGCCTATACAACATACTTGGAGACTAATATACCTATACAACATACTTAGAGACTAATATGCCTATACAACATACTTGGAGACTAATATACCTATACTACATACTTGGAGACTAATATACCTATACTACATACTTGGAGACTAATATACCTATACTACATACTTGGAGACTAATATACCTATACTATATACTTGGAGACTAATATACCTATACTATATACTTGGAGACTAATATGCCTATACAACATACTTGGAGACTAATATACCTATACTACATACTTGGAGATTAATATACCTATACTACATACTTGGAGACTAGTATACCTATACTACATACTTGGAGACTAATATACCTATACTATATACTTGAAGACTAATATGCCTATACAACATACTTGGAGACTAATATACCTATACAACATACTTGGAGACTAATATACCTATACTATATACTTGGAGGTTAATATACCTATACTACATACTTGGAGACTAATATACCTATACTACATACTTGGAGACTAATATACCTATACTACATACTTGGAGACTAATATACCTATACAACATACTTGGAGACTAATATACCTATACTAAATACTTGGAGACTAATATACCTATACTACATACTTGAAGACTAATATACCTATACTATATACTTGGAGGTTAATATACCTATACTACATACTTGGAGACTAATATACCTATACTACATACTTGAAGACTAATATACCTATACTACATACTTGGAGACTAATATACCTATACAACATACTTGGAGACTAATATACCTATACAACATACTTGGAGACTAATATACCTATACAACATACTTGGAGACTAATATACCTATACTATATACTTGGAGGTTAATATACCTATACTACATACTTGGAGACTAATATACCTATACTACATACTTGAAGACTAATATACCTATACTACATACTTGGAGACTAATATACCTATACTACATACTTGGAGACTAATATACCTATACTACATACTTGGAGACTAATATACCTATACTATATACTTGGAGGTTAATATACCTATACTACATACTTGGAGACTAATATACCTATACTACATACTTGAAGACTAATATACCTATACTACATACTTGGAGACTAATATACCTATACAACATACTTGGAGACTAATATACCTATACTAAATACTTGGAGACTAATATACCTATACAACATACTTGGAGACTAATATACCTATACTACATACTTGGAGACTAATATGCCTATACTACATACTTGGAGACTAATATACCTATACTATATACTTGGAGACTAATATACCTATACTACATACTTGGAGACTAATATACCTATACTACATACTTGGAGGTTAATATACCTATACTACATACTTGGAGACTAATATACCTATACTACATACTTGGAGACTAATATACCTATACTACATACTTGGAGACTAATATACCTATACTACATACTTGGAGACTAATATACCTATACTACATACTTGGAGACTAATATACCTATACTACATACTTGGAGACTAATATACCTATACTACATACTTGAAGACTAATATACCTATACTACATACTTGGAGACTAATATACCTATACTACATACTTGGAGACTAATATACCTATACTACATACTTGGAGACTAATATACCTATACTACATACTTGGAGACTAATATACCTATACTACATACTTGGAGACTAATATACCTATACAACATACTTGGAGACTAATATACCTATACAACATACTTGGAGACTAATATACCTATACAACATACTTGGAGACTAATATACCTATACTACATACTTGGAGACTAATATACCTATACTAAATACTTGGAGACTAATATACCTATACTAAATACTTGGAGACTAATATACCTATACTACATACTTGGAGACTAATATACCTATACTACATACTTGGAGACGCCGAGAATATTTCGCGTCAGTTTATTGATTTTACGGAATATCCCTTTTTATATAAGAACATCTAATTCTGAGCCTGGGCCGAGTCGTTCATATTTTTGAAGCATGTAAAGGCTGAAGATGTTCTTAAGGACGTTCTTAAATTTCAGTGTATATAAAAATACCCAATAAAATTTTAGAAGGCAATTACACCAATGATCAATAACAATAATATTTAACTGTTAAATGAACACAACTTGATTATGTATTTTAGAACGCATCACACTTAGCATAAAAGTATTTTTACATTTATCTGATTTAGTATCTACACTTAGCATATTCTTAGAGTTTGGTGAAATTTCAGGCTGGATGTTCTACATAAAAATGGATCCTATATAAAAAAAGTTGTATATGTGATTTTTGTCAACCCGGTTTAACTTTTACCCGCAGGGCAAAACTCTCAAAGTTCCTGACAGACATGAACGTAATTTTCAATATTCTTGAAACTCACGCTTCGGATTTAAATCACCTGGGATTTCATTGGTTAGCTAGTTGAAAAGCATCCAATCAATCTATCTAGCCATACAGCCCCTTCCTTTCTCTTGACCCTTACCACCGCCTTGGTGTGAACACGGCCTTTCCACAGCGCGCACTATAAAAGGGATGTGCCTTAGGCAAGCTGTCTTTCATCATTGACTTCTCTCCGTAGAGAGAAGCCAGAAAGCTATAATGGAGTTCAAAATTGGCCGAAAACATCATTCAAGTAAACACATTCTTTTATTAGCATTTTCTTAAAACAAACAAAAAACAACGGAGGATTAGATAAGTTTTCAAGTGATGAATTTTGCGAATTTGTTGTTTGTCCGCGCGCGAACTTGAATGACGCCATTGCGCACGCTTTTTTGAAAACGCGCTGTGTTTAATTTCTCTATGACAATTTATGTTCTTGTTTTTGTGGAGAATTTACTCCAATCACTTTCTCGAATATGCCTGATAGTTCTTTAAAATTCTTTTGTACTTAAAAAGTTGTCATAGTTTTTTGTACGGCTTTACTTTTTGCTTGCTTTCTTCTGGCAGTTTTAGAGGTTCGCACTCAGTGAAGTCTAGCTGTGAATGACGACGACTTGCGCGAGAGCTTTTATAGCGCACGTTCGTGGAAAACCAAACTACTGGCCGTGAAAAAAAATGACCAGAAAGACAAGCAAACATGTTCAATATTACACAGCCTAAAACGCTCATTTTTCGCACGTCACGTTATGTCTTTTATAACAGCTATACTTTTTGGTTCTCTAACCACATGTAACAAGCGGCTATGATTCTCTCTGACCACTTGTGAAACAACGACTATGACCCGCTGGCTGGGGGAGGTACCGGTTTTTACTTGTTCGCTGTTACAAAGTCTTTACAAGATCTGGTGTCTACAAGTATTTTCACATGTGTGTTTTTTCAAGTCCTTTGTGTCTTAAGTGAGTGTTAGTGGGAGAGAGTCTTGCAGGTGTCTCTTCAAGTTCTTAAGAGTCTAAAGGGTGTTGAGGCTTCGGTACGCACCCATATTTATATGCTACTAAGACGGCATGTCCTTTAGGATAACTGACACTGACATCCCAAAGGGCTTTTAGCACTGTTTGGATAAGGGTTTAACCAATGGGTGTACGAGGGACGACCTTTCTACGTGGGTGTGCCAGTCGGTTACCCTTGGGCTACCGTGACTTACGTAATGTTTACAATGTTGCTACTGACTACGGATGTCACACACTAACTTGTTACACTGCTAGTGCGCATGGCAAGCTACACACGTGACTATTATGATTGACAGCATTCCAATCATTTTTGCACTCAAAATGTACTAAAATCTATTTCTACCGACTGCTAGGTCTAAAGCCTACTTAGGGTAAACCTTGTGTGAACTCAGACTTAACTTTCCTTCCTTCGTTGAGAAGTGCGAAACGAGAACTGGTGGCCAAACCCCGATTGTCAAATACCTTTGAAAAGGGACGCGACACGCCTATAGGTTCCCCGAGCAAAAGGTCAATCTACTAAAAATATAAACTGCTTGTCTAAGCAATTTCTATGCGAGCGTTTTATATTTCCATGTCAAACGCGATAAGCAAACTAAACAAAATGCTTTTAGTCGTTCCGTGGACTTCAATATGCTGACAGCCGATCAGTATATAATTTCTAGATGCTAAAGATCACTTTACTACATGTGTGACTAATTCCTGCGTGACACTTTAATTATAATGGTAAGGACACAAAATGACGATGTTCACGTTTCATTTTCATGGAAGCACGTTTCATTTTCGTGGAAGCACGTTTCATTTTCGTGGAAGCAAGGGAGCCTAATGTGTTAGCGCGTCGGCCTCTCACCGCTGTGGCCCAGGTTCGAATACTGGCTGAAACTGGGTTATTTTTTCCTGGTTCCTGCCTTTATTCGAATTTGTGTCACAAGCGAGTTGATGTTATCCTTCTCGGATAAGGACACTAAACCGGAGGTCCCGTCTCTTCAAAGAACCACTGGGGACGCAATAAACCCTCTGGCAGTGACCACCCCCAGTGACAGTGCTTACAATGCTTACTAACAATACACTCAAGGGGTACTTGAATTTGAGCCATGCTCTGTCGTGCCTTTCGCACCAGTATCACTGGTGGAAAGTAAAAAAATATCTATTCGTATGCTGATGAAATAAAGAAACTGTGACTCGGATTTTGATAAAGCGTCTTCCCCTTAGTGTCAGTCTTCTTCTTCCATGTCAGTCAATACCAAGACAGACATCCCACATGGCCTAATCGCGAGATTACTGGTTTACTTTTCTCAGTTTTTTTTTTCTATTCTCCAGCACAACAACAGATAATTATGCCGTCAAAAGACAAAGAGAAAAATCTGGTTTCTTTTCACGAGTTCCGCGAGGTGTTCGCTCACGTGAACACATTCGGACGTTACCAGAAGGCGCTATTCCTTGGCTGTAACGGCATTATTCTTGCGTTCGCACTGCAGTATGGAAGCCTTCTGTTCAGCTTTGGCACGCCGCGTTTCCACTGCGCCGACAACAACTCCACGTGTGAACCCAACAAATGCTGCAATAACTGCACAACTTACGCGTTTGACGGACCGTTCATTAGTATTGTTAATGAGGTAAGAATCAATCAACTCTATTAAACGGACGGGCAGAGGCAATGACGTATAACCTCTATGTAACGGACAGGCAGAGGCAATGACGTATAACCTCTATTAAACGGACAGGCAGAGGCAATGACGTATAACCTCTATTAAACGGACAGGCAGAGGCAATTACGTATAACCTCTATTAAACGGACAGGCAGAGGCAATGACGTATCACCTCTTTTAAACGGACAGGCAGAGGCAATGACGTATAACCTCTTTTAAACGGACAGGCAGAGGCAATGACGTATAACCTCTATTAAACGGACAGGCAGAGGCAATGACGTATAACCTCTATTAAACGGACAGGCAGAGGCAATGACGTATAACCTCTATTAAACGGACAGGCAGAGGCAATGACGTATAACCTCTTTTAAACGGACAGGCAGAGGCAATGACGTATAACCTCTATTAAACGGACAGGCAGAGGCAATGACGTATAACCTCTATGTAACGGACAGGCAGAGGCAATGACGTATAACCTCTATTAAACGGACAGGCAGAGGCAATGACGTATAACCTCTATGTAACGGACAGGCAGAGGCAATGACGTATAACCTCTATTAAACGGACAGGCAGAGGCAATGACGTATAACCTCTATGTAACGGACAGGCAGAGGCAATGACGTATAACCTCTATTAAACGGACAGGCAGAGGCAATGACGTATAACCTCTATTAAACGGACAGGCAGAGGCAATGACGTATAACCTCTATTAAACGGACAGGCAGAGGCAATGACGTATAACCTCTATTAAACGGACAGGCAGAGGCAATGACGTATAACCTCTATGTAACCGACAGGTAGAGGCAATGACGTATAACCTCTATGTAACCGACAGGTAGAGGCAATGACGTATAACCTCTATTAAACGGACAGGCAGAGGCAATGACGTATAACCTCTATGTAACGGACAGGCAGAGGCAATGACGTATAACCTCTATGTAACGGACAGGCAGAGGCAATGACGTATAACCTCTTTTAAACGGACAGGCAGAGGCAATGACGTATAACCTCTTTTAAACGGACAGGCAGAGGCAATGACGTATAACCTCTATTAAACGGACAGGCAGAGGCAATGACGTATCACCTCTATGTAACGGACAGGCAGAGGCAATGACGTATAACCTCTATGTAACCGACAGGTAGAGGCAATGACGTATAACCTCTATGTAACCGACAGGTAGAGGCAATGACGTATAACCTCTATTAAACGGACAGGCAGAGGCAATGACGTATAACCTCTACTAAACGAACAGCCAAACGCAATGACGTATAACCTCTATGACGTATAATGTGTTGTAAGGCGAAACTGTATCTCTATAATTGCTCTAGCATTGTATGAATCTTATCAGCATCTGATTTGCAACAACCTTGGTATGTCAAAACTACTAATGTATTTTCACTTACAGTGGTCGTTATTGTGCGACCGTCGTTATATCGCCGCAATTGTCCAGTCCATGTTTTTCGCCGGACAGTTGGTCGGATCTTCTTGTTGTGGAATGGTTTCCGACGCGTTTGGGAGAAAGCGCACCATGTTGCTTAGCTCTGGGTTGTTTGTGAGTAGCGAGTTGATATGCCAAGGCCATCTTCTTGTTATACTGGTTAATTGTGAACAAATATGCCCAGTGCACCTACAATAAAATCTCCCATGAATAACACAGTGTTTTTTTTCTTTTCGGGCAAGAATTTGTTTTCGATGTAAACCAACAACTTTCACGTCCTTTCCATAGGCTTCCTTCTCCTTGGGAGCCTCCTTTGCGAATGGCTACATCCTTCTTGGTTTCCTAGAATTCATGGTCGGCTTCTTCCTGGTCTCCGCGCTGCTTTCGGAGTTTACGTATGTGATCGAGCTTTCAGCGACCAAGAGGCGAACTATGATTGGTTCCGTCGTTGAGATATTCTGGCCGGTCTGTCTTCTTCTTCATACATTGATCGCGTTTCTCGTCCATGAGTGGAGAAACCTTTTGCTGGCTGTCAGCATTCCTGGTTTTGTATTCGTCTGTTTCTGGAGGTATGGTACAATTGCATCATCGGGAAATATATCAACAAATGCTACGTTGCAAGACTTTATGAAACAGAGTGGTTTATGTATATCATACCAATTAAACCGTTACCCAGGCCCGTAGCTGGAATTTTGGGCGAAGGGGGTTCGTTTATCCATACGCGCACCATTTTTTCTTAGGTAGCTCGTCCTAGCTAGAACTGGTGCTTGATGTTTCTTCATTAGATCAGACCTCCCAGTAGAGTGGGAGGGGGAGAGTGGGCGGGTTCTTACGGACCCCCCTCCCCCTGGCTACGGGCCTGTTGCTCTGGTTCTACCATGCCTATGCAGACCATCCAGTGCATTCTTCAGATTCTGCAGTATTTCTTGTAATACGATAGTCATTGTATTATCTCAAAGATCCTGTATAGGGGGGATGGCATAGAAATTTGATCCTGCTACTTCTCCGGCTTTCAGGTATATCCCAGAATCCCCTCGATGGTTGGTCACGCGCGGTCGCTTAGACGAGGCCCAGGCCGTCCTCAACCGCTTCGGCAGCAGCAAACCCATCGACCAGCAAGCTCTACGCGGATTGATTGAAAGCATCCGGGAAAGTCAGATCGAGACCGAGCGTAAAGCTAAGCGGTACACCGTGATAGACCTGTACCGTACGCCAAAGATGCGCAAATGGGTTCTGGTTATGGGTTTCAACTGGTATGGATTTATTGATAAGGCTTGACTACTTTGCTGTGCTGTGCTTTGGTTATATGACCTGATGACAACGTCACAGTGTATGTAGTAACAGTATTCAGAAATTGTGTGACAATGTGACGAAATTTTGCTATAGTACGGTGATTGTTTGACAGTGACTCTGTGACAGTATCAGTGTGACGGTGTGACGAAATTTTTCTAAAGTGATTGTTTGACATTGTCACGGAGGGGTTGTGATAAGTGATTGTTGACAGTATCACGGTGACTCTGTGACAGTATCACAGGAAATGTGCGTCGACTATGCAGTTATGTTACAGTGATTGTATGCTATCACAATGATTGTGTGACAGTGCAGAGATATTATAACACTATATCAAGGTGACAAGTGCCACCGGGAGATTTCAAGGGGCACCTTGTTTTCTTGTAATAGGGTTATTTTAGAAAAATGTAAACAGCGTCATCGTATGATTGCGTTACAGGTTCACAGTCCAATTCAGCGACATGGGTTTCATGCTGTTCCTGTCTGTCTTGCCAGGGAGCGTGTACGTCAATCAAGCCATCCCATATGCAACTCAAGTAGTGCTTATTCCCATTGTCTGGGTACTCATGCAGAAGTAAGCACAATGCCCTCACAAAACTACTACCCTATTAGTGCTTATTCCCATTGTCTGGGTACTCATGCAGAAGTAAGCACAATGCCCACACAGAACTACTACCTTTTAGGGACGGCCCATTCGATATTTGACGGGGGGAGGGCGTGGCTTTTTCTTTTTGGCTCGATATTTCTTTCCTGGAAAGTTTTGCTGCTCGATTTTTTCATGATATGGAGAATGTTTCTGTCTCTTTGCTTGCTCGATTGTTCCCCGAATGATGTGGAGGAATGTTTCTGTTTCTTTGCTTGCTCGATTTTTCCCCGAATGATGTGGAGAATGTTTCTGTCTCTTTGCTTGCTCGATTTTTCCCCGAATGATGTGAGAACGTTTCTGTCTCTTTGCTTGATCGATTTTCCCCCGAATGATGTGGAGAATGTTTCTGTCTCTTTGCTTGCTCGATTTTCCCCCGAATGATGTGGAGAATGTTTCTGTCTCTTTGCTTGCTCGATTTTTCCCCGAATGATGTGGAGAATGTTTCTGTCACTTTGCTTGCTCGATTTTTTCCCGAATGAGGTGTAGAATGTTTCTGTCTCTTTGCTTGCTCGATTTTTCCCCGAATGATGTGGAGAATGTTTCTGTCACTTTGCTTGCTCGATTTTTTCCCGAATGATGTGGAAAATGTTTCTGTCTCTTTGCTTGCTCGATTTTTACCCGAATGATGTGGAGAACGTTTCTGTCTCTTTGCTTGCTCGATTTTCCCCCGAATGATGTGGAGAACGTTTCTGTCTCTTTGCTTGCTCGATTTTCCCCCAAATGATGTGGAGAATGTTTCTGTCTCTTTGCTTGCTCGATTTTCCCCCGATGTGGAGAATGTTTCTGTCTTTTTGCTTGCTCGATTTTTCCCCGAATGATGTGGAGAATGTTTCTGTCTCTTTGCTTGCTCGATTTTTCTCCGAATGATGTGGAGAATGTTTCTGTCTCTATCCTTTTTCGATTTTCCCCTGAATGATGTGGAGAATGTTTCTGTCTTTTTGCTTGCTCGATTTTTTTTCTAGGGCCTGAGCCTTACTCGATTTGTTTGGTGGGCCACTCCCCCCGTCGAATATCAAATGGCCCGTCCCTTATAAGATCATTTTAAGCTCGCTCACAAGCAATTCGTCCACGGCCGCGCGTGACCTAATGATCATTCACACGTGTGACCCAACGATCACACACGCGTGACACAACGATTACACGCGCGTGACGCGTGACCCAACAATCATTCACACGGTCACAATGGCGGCGTAATTTCAAGCCAACTTTCCATTAAAATCGTTTTTTTTTTCAGATTCGGACGTCGTCCTATCCATGTGACAGTCCTGCTAGTCCCCGGAGTCATGTTTCTTGTGCTAATGGCCATTCCTGAAGGTTAAATAGTCGAGATATTTCGTACTCTAAAAAATTTAAAAGACTTTGCTTTAAAACGATTTGCTGATTTTCTTTACAGGCTACCCGATGCTAAGTGCAGGACTTGCATTGACAAGTAAGAGCATCCTTAATATTGCCTGGCTCACTATCTATCTGATCGGGTCTGAGGTCTTCCCAACCACTATCAGGTACGTGTTGAAAAACGAAATGGATGTTTCTTTCCATGCTTCAAACAGCCCCTCCCAGCGGAAAATCCATGGTGGGTTGATGGGTTTAATAAAATCCATGGTGGGTTGATGGGTTTAATAAAATCCATGGTGGGTTCATGGGTTTAATAAAAGTCATGGTGGGTTCATGGGTTTAATATAATCCATGGTGTTAATGGGCTTAAAGAAATCTCTGGTGGGTTTATGGGTTTAATAAAATCCATGGTGGGTTCATGGGTTTAATAAAACCTTTTTTTTCTTTCTAGGTCCACTGCGCTAGGGATGTGTTCAACGTTTCAACGGTGCGGAGCTTTAGTTGCTGGCTACGTGTCAATGCTTGTGAGTAAAAACCCTCTTAGTATTTGTACAATATTTTATAAGACAGATATTATCGAGCTTCAGCATTTTAGACAATCCATTTTCTACTTTGAACGTATGCAAACGAGTGATAGAGTAAACCGACAGATCATATCTATGTTTGAATGTATGCAAACGAGTAATAGAGTATACCAAAAGATCATATCTATCTATGTTTTTCAGAGTCAGCTACCTGGCCTCAGCATCTACTTACCGGTTACCATATATGGCTTGTTCGCCATCGCAGCTGGTGTCCTATTCGCCATCTTCATTCCCGAGACCCTTCACGCCACTCTCGCGCAGACTATCGAAGAAGCGGAAACGCGCCAAGACAGCTACGCACTGATATGCTGCGCGAAACCTGCGTCTGCTGATGTAATAACATCGCCAGTAGAAACGGAGGCTAATTCTTCAGTCTGATAAGCTATTGCTAGAATGCGCTTAGGTATCCGCCGGGCTTGAAGACTTGGACCGGGTTACTAGATTTCAAGTTAACTCTAACCCAGGGAGGAATGCCTTTTTTATTCAATCAAAAGTCAAGATAGCGGTATTTATTCCTGGATTAGCGCTATAACCTGCTTTCTAGGACCCAGGCCTTCCAGGCTGAGAGTGTTATCTGTATCATCGTTTGATTTCAAACCTATTTCCTCACAAGCTTGCCATGCCCACAGATAGCATAATCAAGTTCAGTTTGTTACTCATAGGCGGAAAGAATGGGGATTCCTTGTCATTTTTTAAAGAAAAATATCTGCATCGATCCTCGTTGATTCGATAGCGCGAAGGTCGCGCCGACATTTTACTATTGGAGTATTGGACTATTACCCCCAAAGAGCAAAAGAGCATTTAGGCTAATTGTAAAATGTCAAAGCTGTCCCAAAATGATCATAATCGTGTGTATAATGATGGAACAAGTAAAAAAATTATACTGGGAGTTGACAATAAAGGTATACACCTATCTTAAGTTTGACAATAAGAACATGGAAAATGAAACAAAGTTTGACTAAAAAGGTTGTTTTTGTGTGCTAAAAATGCGTGCATTCACTACATGAGCCTCACTGAATGCCATCAACAGATACAAGGCTTGTATTCTCTAACCAGTAGTGTGAGGCATTTGCCGTTTTCCATTTTCTTGTAGTCAAAATTAATTGAATAGGTATAAAAGCAAATCCAACTGAAATTGATTTTGGTTCGAGTGCACAAGAAGTTAGCCATTGTTGCAAGCGCAAAGGGACAAAGGGTGAGTTGCGAGCGAGAGAGGAGAGAAGTCGGGGATTCAAACAGTAGAATGACGAAAAGTCTCTGGCGCCCTGATGACATAACGAAAAAAAAAAACTAATAATAAAAAATGAAAGAAAATTTGACAAACACTCTTATTCCAATTAGTTGATACTTTCTATGTGAATGCATGTGCAAGCTAGACAAATAGTATTTGGTTCTTCGCCATTTGTCCATTAACGGCAAATGCTGCGTTGCGTTTTGTGTGGGTTTAGATGACCAGCCTTGTTGACTTAACCTTGCGTGGTGCGAAACAAAGATCATGTTAGGGTAGCAATTGCACAATAGTATAATCATATAGAAATAAGATTTCAAAAATGAGATATTTTTCTTATTCTAAAATCTTGATGAGGTTGTAAAAAACAAAACCCAATAGACAATAAAAGAGAGCGGACGAGAAACAAAGAATGGTCGAAATCGTACCTAATATGCTTTCTTAATTGTATAAGAAACTCGGAAAAAGTCAGGATTTAGGACCAACTTTATCAAGCAGCTGAGTTGGCTTTGAACTAATCCGACCGCATGGGGTCTTTTCTTGACCGATTAGATAAAAATGTTTAGCCCCGGCAAAGTTTCCAAAGTTTCAAAGCAGCCCTTGCTAAAACTTTAGCCCGGATAGCTGCTTATCGTTTATAAGCCTTAAATTCCCCGGGAGGGAAAACTGAAATTAATTCCGAACTGAAAACTCGTTCATGTAATCAATAGAGCGATTTTACAATTATCAATATCGCGTGCTTGCAATCTACCGCCGTCCGTCTAAAATGTGTTACCCCAAGTGGTCCAGCCATCGTGTTGTGTACTCTACTATTGTCCCGCTAATTGTAGAGACGCTCGGTTGTGTTAGCAGCTGTACGGGGAGGGCACGTTTGTGGGTTGTAAAAGCTCTATAAATTAGACGCAAGCTGAAAAGCACGTTGCGTTTGATACGAGGTTGTAATGGCAAAGATGAATGTTGGAACAGCAGTGGTCATCTTCGCCGCGTTTGCGACTTTCGCTCGAGGTATGTTACACACCGCAGTTTTCCAATAATGCAACCATACTAAAAGATATGGCAGAGATCCTACATGCCACGTAACATGACGCATCTTAACTTAGGTAGACGCATGGCATAAATAGGTTTATTACAATGCCGCAAAAGATGGTCTCTGCCCTCTACAAATTTAGTTCTGTCTCTCACGCCCTCACCGATGCGGAAAGAATGTTTTGCAATAGCAATTTGTGCCCTCCAACAAAAGCCCAATTGCATGTCTTTATAGGTGCGTCCAAGGCTGACTGCAATTTCGACAGGGACTTCTGCGGTTATACACAGGATTTGCACGATCAGTTTGACTGGACCCAAATCAACGGTTCCACGCCGAGCAGTTACACAGGGCCTGATGCGGGTACGTTCGCCTTCATCGAGACATCATGGCCTCGTCTTAATGCTGAGGCTGCGCGTCTTATTGGCCCGGATATCCAACTTTCCGATGGCAACTGTTTGACGTTCACGTACCACATGAAGGGGTTACACGTTCGCCAGCTCAACGTGTACTTACAGGATGTCAGCGGTTCGCGCATGCTCCTTTGGAGTGTTAGTGGCGAGCAGGGAGACTTGTGGCATGCGGCACGTGTTCCGTTATCTCTTAGTAACTTGAAGTCCTCAAAGGTAAGAGGCGCAGACTCAATAAAGGCCCATTTTACGCCCCCTTTCAATACGAAGGTACACACAGCATCCACTCCCATTATCGGCAAATCCAAGCGAGATGTCAACCAAATAGCACATAAAAACAGAATCAGAACCATCCGTGGATGGTTTTGTTGCAAATAGACCGCTTCAAAAACAATAAACAATAACGAAAGAGTATTAATGTTCTACAGGGACGCCATCTTTAGCATGGGTGACTTCGGGGTCTTCATGAGTGAAACATTGAGCTTACACTAAGCTCTCATTTACACAGTGGGCTTCAATATTAAAGATAATAAACAAAAGTTACAAAAAACTCGTCCCAAGGCAATGTAAACCACTCGTGATGTTATACTTTTTTCAGATCGTTTTTGAGGGATATTCGGGGACCGGGTACATGGGCGACATCGCCATTGATAATGTCAAGCTAACTACCGCCTCAAGCTGCCACCTTCTACCCACGAGTGCTAAACCCACCACGCCCACAAGTCCCCCTGTACCGCCAGTACCAAGTATGTCATTGCATCCCTGCTGAAGTATTTCTACACAAATGTAAAGGGGCTTATAAATCACCACATTGCCCTCCCACCATATGCTTGCTTACCCTGGTATAGTAACCCCCTTCGAGATATCCTTGTTCCACTCCACCGGGGAATCGTGACCTGGAATATTCTTCACACCGTGAACCTGGCTAATATCTGGTTTTCTTATTCTAGGTGTCCCCAATTGCGGAGTTCGCCCTCCTGCGTCCCGTATCGTGGGTGGTAATGACGCAATGCACGGAGAGTGGCCATGGCAAGCGATGCTTATGTTCCAGACCCCCCTGGGCTATAAACAGTTCTGTGGTGGGGCCTTGGTGCACGAAGACTGGGTACTCACTGCTTCTCACTGCATCAATGACATCCGGCCAGAGGACTACAAAACCCATATTATCAGGTCACTATCAGTAGAGCAGTTGATCGTATAAGCATGATATCATCGGCAAAATACTAAAAGCTTATCTTAGAATGTTTTGAAACAAGAAATTTCCATAATCTTGGCGAGCACCTGCGAGCAAATCGTGCGATCATCACAATACTGCAATTACCAGATCTTTCTGGCAAAAGGTTTACAAGGTTTCTCTAACAAATGACCCTCAAAGTCGGGAAAGCAATATTACAGAAAATATTTAATTTGAATTTGACATTCCTAAATTGAATGTGTAACTTTGTTTATTTTACCGATCTGCAACTGCCAATGTTAAGTGATATCTATTTTTCATTTAGAAGAGGGATGTTTTCACTCTAAGTCCTAACGTCTTGTTATATCATTCTAACTTCTCTGGATTATTTTTCTATAGCTTGGGGGGTCACAACAAGACGGGCATAATGTCAGTAGAGCAGCGAATAGGGATCGCCAAGATCTACCTGCACGCCGACTACAATCTCTACCCCCACCAGTACAACAACGACGTCGCTCTTATTCGCCTGGCCAAGCCTGCTATTCGAACACGTTACGTCCAACCGGTTTGTCTGGCGGACGGCACTGTCTCATTCCCCCCTGGAACCGAGTGTTGGATCACTGGATGGGGACGGCTGCATTCGGGTGGAGCATCACCGGAAATCCTCCAGCAAGCCAAGGTAAGGGGTGCGGAGGGTAGGGAGGAGTGGTAAGGGGCGAGAAGGGACGGTTGGGAAAAGGGGGGTGGGGTGGTGGGTGGAACGGTTTGGTTTATGGGCGTGGCCAATGGTTGTTTTAAAATGCCCGTTTTTTAATAGCTATACGATTCTTTGGGTCTATATCAGGGGATGGGGCATTGACTTCGTACCATAAGCCGTAAGCTTGACTTTGTTCCATGCATTCACTTCCAGACCAAGCTATTGAGCTACGCCGAGTGTACCAAGAACGGGTCATACGGAGCGGCCGCCGTGTCTTCCAAGATGCTTTGCGCACAGGTCCCTGGTATCGATACGTGTCAGGGGGATTCAGGGGGGCCTCTGGTCTGCGAAAACAACAACAAGTGGACCCTGGTGGGGGTGACTAGCTGGGGGTATGGATGCGCCCATCCCGACTACCCTGGTATTTACGCCAAACTGACAGAGCTGAAGGACTGGGTCTTCCACCACATGGCCACAAACCCTTAAGGGGGCAGTAGTGTTTTTAAAAGTCAACATTTAAGCTTGCTATCTAATAAAGAGCTTACAAAAATGTCGTCTTCTTTTGGTAGCTCATTTTATTATAAACTAACTGGTAATTAGTTTCAATTTAGGGAATTAGAACCCTTAAAACGACATAAAGAATGAAGACATAGTTAATTTAGCTTAAATTGATTTAACATGTTCACTCGATCTTTTGTATATTTGATTGTAGATCACATTTTTGTTGTGAAGACTAACCTCTTGATGATAACTCGAAACCTTCACGCGGATTAAGAAATATATATATTTGATTTGTTCTACACATCCATTTAAAAACACCACACCAAAACACAAAGCATTTTATCATCAAATATTTATTTATATTCATAACACTGTACATCATAAATAGGTTGATTCATAGACATCACGCCTGGCACACCCGACCATTACATGGCCAAGAGCCTCTGTTCACATCAAGATCACTCACGGGTATCTTAGATACTTAGTAAGAGAAAACACCCATTACCATCGGCTGGTTTAGAAAGCTGTTGCGATATTTCCGAGTGGATTCGAATTTATTTTTATTAATTTATTTATTTACAAACTTTCACCGTTAAAAAAAAGATTAAATCGTACTAAATAAATGTAAATAGTGGAGGAAACACAACAGAGCTTAGCTCCACATAAAGTGCAACCTTTCGACTAAGATATATCTATAATTAATAACTGTTAATACAACACTGTGGAAGGTGCTGCGAGAGTTCGCCAGTATTTTATTTGTCTTGTGGTTAGTTGAGCAAGACTTCGACAGCAATGCTGATCGATGTTGGTACTTTTCAAACGGGACTATGGTTGAGGCATGTAAATCACAGCACAAGCTTGTTGAGCTCATCTACGAACAGCAAGACCTCTTGCAGGTGGGCGAAGCCAAAGTCCTGTTTTACCGATGAGTAGAAAAACTCAGGACTCTGTAATACAAGAGAACGTATCATTTTGAAACATATTGTAGGGCAACCATGACAATGGGGATAAATTCTTCAAGTGTTACAATGTCAGTATTGGAATACTCTTTTCTCGTTACTTCTGTTTTGCAGATTTCAGAGAATAACATAAACAAATGCAACTTGGCTTTATTAGAATAGAGGAGCTGGTGAAGATGAAAGGGACAGACCAATCAAGTTTCTTTCAGCCCTTACCATAGAACTAAGCCCTTGCCTAAGATATATAAGGAAAGGCCTTGCCACAGATCTAAGCCCTTACCTAAGATATATAAGGAATGGCCTTGCCACAGATCTAAGCCCTTACCTAAGATCTATATCCTTAACTCAGATCTACTGTAAGTCCTTACCTTAGATCTAAGCTCTTACCTAAGATCTAAGCCCTCAACGCAGATCCAAGATGAAAGGGACAGACCATTAAAGTTTATTTTTATCCCTTACCATAGATCTAAACCTTTGCCTAAGATTAAAAGGCCTTACTACAGATCTAAGCCCCCACCTCAGATCTGAAAGCTCCTACCTAAAATTTAAACCCTTACCTTAGATCCAAGCCCTAAACTCAGAACTAAGCCCTTACCACAGATCTAAGTCCTAACCTCAGAACTAAGCCCTTACCACAGGTCTAAGCCCTTACCACAGATCTAAGCCCTTACCACAGATCTAAGCCCTAACCTCAGAACTAAGCCCTTACCACAGATCTAAGCCCTAACCTCAGAACTAAGCCCTTACCACAGGTCTAAGCCCTAACCTCAGAACTAAGCCCTTACCACAGATCTAAGCCCTTACCACAGATCTAAGCCCTTACCTCAGATCTAAGCCCTTACCACAGATCTAAGCCCTAACCTCAGAACTAAGCCCTTACCACAGATCTAAGCCCTTACCACAGATCTAAGCCCTTACCTGAGATCTAAGCCCTTACCTCAGATCTAAGTCCTTACCACAGGTCTAAGCCCTTACCTCAGATCTAAGTCCTTACCTCAGATCTAAGTCCTAACCTCAGATCTAAGTCCTAACCTCAGATCTAAGCCCTTACCTGAGATCTAAGTCCTAACCTCAGATCTAAGCCCTTACCTCAGATCAAAGTCCGTACCTGAGATCTAAGTCCGTACCTGAGATCTAAGTCCTAACCTCAGATCTAAGCCCTAACCTCAGATCTAAGCCCTTACCTGAGATCTAAGCCCTTACCTCAGATCTAAGTCCTTACCTGAGATCTAAGCCCTTACCTCAGATCTAAGCCCTTACCTCAGATCTAAGTCCTTACCTGAGATCTAAGCCCTTACCTCAGATCTAAGTCCTTACCTCAGATCTAAGTCCTAACCTCAGATCTAAACCCTTACCTCAGATCCAAGCCTTTACCTCAGATCTAAGCCCTTACCTCAGATCTTTTTCCTTACCTGAGATCCAAGCCTTTACCTCAGATCTAAGCCCTCACCTAAGATCAAAGTCCTCACCTAAGATCCAAGTCCTTACCTAAGATCTAAGCCCTTACCTAAGATCTAAGCCCTTACCTCAGATCTAAGTCCTTACCTAAGATCTAAGCCCTTACCTAAGATCTAAACCCTTACCTACGATCTTAAGCCCTTACCTCAGGTCGAAGTCCTTACCTCGGGCCCTTGCCCAAGATCTAAGCCCTTTCCCCCTGATCCTTCAATCAGATCTAAGTCCTCACCTAAGATCCAAGTCCTTAATTGAGATCTCGGGCCCTTGCCCAAGATCTAAGCCCTTTCCCCCTGATCCTTCAATCAGATCTAAGTCCTCATCTAAGATCCAAGTCCTTAATTAAGATCTAAGCCCTTACCTAAGATCTAAGTCCTTACTGTACCTAAGATCTAAGTCCTTACCTCTGATCTTAGTCCTTACCTAAGATCCAAGCCCTTACCTTAGATCTAAGCCCTTACCTAAGATCTAAGCCTTTACCACAGATCTAAGCCCTTACCACAGATCTAAGCCCTTACCTAAGATCTAAGCCCAGATCTAAGCCCTTACCCCAGATCTAAGTCCTTACCTAAGATCTAAACCCTTGCCTACGATCTAAAGCTTTTACCTTAGATCTAAGCCCTTACCTAAGATCTAAGCCTTTACCACAGATCTAAGCCCTTACCACAGATCTAAGCCCTTACCTAAGATCTAAGCCCAGATCTAAGCCCTTACCCCAGATCTAAGTCCTTACCTAAGATCTAAACCCTTGCCTACGATCTAAAGCTTTTACCTTAGGTCTAAGTCCTTACCTCGAGCCCTCGCCCAAGATCTAAGCCCTTTCCCCCTGATCAAGGCCCTTACCTCAGATCTAAGTTTAGCCAGTCGCTGGAGTAGCTTGCCACTCAAGTGAGACGCGATCGTAGAATCGTTTCTTAATAAAAAAAAAAGAGAGTTAGAGAAATTCCTAACTTATGAGAATCCTTTGAGCCTTCATAACATCCGTTGATGTGTAGTCAGTTTTTTTTAAATTTACAGTGACACTTTTTTGTTTCTTTTTAAATAAAGTAGCGCAAACAACTTTCTTGAAATTGCAAGTTTCAGAAATGTTTAAATTATGAGTTTACAATGCGTTTTAATTTATGAGTGCAATCTTACATGCCCTTCCAGCTTGCAAACACAGTATATAACCTACCCTAGACGAAGACCAAATCCGTTCATCCAGTTCATAACATCATCTTTGGACCACTTGCTGATGTCAATCTTCGGAAATACATCAACAACATCGTGTTGAACAGCTGAAACAAAAAAACTTTCTCAAGTTTTTGGTGGAAAATAAAAGAACTTAAGCCTGGCATATAGCTATACTATATACAGTATACTTAACAATTAAACAACGAGTTCGAGTTTTCTCTGAGTCAATAGATAGTCAACGAGTATAGTATAAATCCACTCACATACTACCTTCAAATAAATGACGAGTTTAATAATTTTCAGTAATAAAAAAAGCTTTTTTTGCTACTCACTATCTATGTCTCAATAGATAGTGAGTATGGGAGCCCAAATTGCGAGATTTGTGATAGTATGTGAGTGGATTTCTACTTATAAGGCATACACTTCAGCCTGTAGGGAAAATAATTCTATAAATATGTAAATGTGTAAGGTATGGGACAGTGTGGCTAATACTGTGGGATTTTCTTTAATACCTCATCTCCCTTTAATAATTCCATCTTATTCCATTCCATTCTCACCTACGAGTTTACTTTCTACAACATTTCCTCTTCCTCTTCCTCTCATCCCAATCTCTTTCTGAAGCTTCTCAAAACTGTCATCTACAGGCAGGGTCTGCTTGTCTGAGAAGTCAATCCACAGCTTTGCTCCCATAATCATGCCAAGCCAACCATCCGGACGATAACTTTTCTCCATCATCAGAGGAACAATGTCTTTACGGAGCTGAAAGGCATATTCAGCCTCTACAGTATGGAATAGAAAGGTTAATATATACAGCTATAAAATAGAAACCTTTCATGACTGCTGTATGCTGAGAATACATTGGTGAGTATGGTTCTATATATAGACTGGTTCTGCTTTATGCTTCACACTGTTTTGAAATAAATCTGAGGATACGACAGGTGCTTTTTATTACAACTGTAGAAAAGAGACTTGTTTTCTATACGTGCCTGACATGACTCTTGATAAAAACCTGATACCCTGTCCAGCCCCTTTCTCCGGTTTCTGACTTATAAAATCCTATTCTGGACGCCCTTTCTCTCACCCAGCAATCCCCATCATTAGAAAGTGAATGGTCCCACAAGCAGAACACCTGCCACACCCTACCTGATCTGCAATTAGGACTCTCCTTGTATTTCTGTGATACACACATGAGTACCACCTCTGCATTTTCTACAGCATTAGCCATGGCCTGCAGAGTGGAGCCACCCATTTGCTCCAAGTCCATCCACACCCTGTAGCCTGCCGCCTGAAGCTTGCTCTTCACCTGGATCATAGTGGGCTGGACGTCCCACTGGTAACTAATCATCACATGATTCCTAAGTGGTTCATCTGTGGGAAAAAATTTAAATAAGAGTTCTACATAAAATCAAACAAACAGTTGCTATCAAGACACATCGCACACTAGGGTGTATTTTGGGACTGATGTCCCTCTGTTTAAATAAGTTGTTCCAATATTGTACATTTTCAGTATTTGCTAAAGAAGATTTCAAATTTCCCTTCATTTCACTATCCAGCTCTCTCATCTTCTTTCTTTTCTAGATCTGCAGCTGATTAGGATGAGAAGTGCATGTCAGCTTTTTTAACAACCTGTCTAACTGTCTTAACAGGTGCTATCATCAACAAAAAAAAAACAGTGGATTCAGGAGATTGGCCAAATCAGCAAAGGTACTCACATGTTTATTCTAAAAAAGTTTAATAAAATATGAAAAAGTGTGTAACAAAACAGCGTAAAAAACTTCAAATGCCAAAGCATAAGAAATAGAAATGAACAAATTATCTGTAAAAGGGATTTTATGCAAAGGATCTGGTTGGTTTATTTGATTATGCTATTTCAAGATTTGAGTTAAGGCACAGCCTATTCCGAAATCTAAGTACTACTTTCAATCCATTTCAGTCTGCTCAATGCGAGGCCTTCAAAACACAATACTGTATTCCTGAAAGATCATAACAGTAGGTCATTTAAAAAACCTTGATAGTTATTTTAATTATTCCACTTTTTACTGTTTGCCAAAATAACACTAAAATCACTCTTGCTGTCCAAGTGCCCCTTTAACATCTCTTGTAATTTAAAAAAAAGGCTGAATCCATAGAAGACCTCTGGAACCTGTAGTTAATATACAGTATGGCCGCCATACAAATTTCCCATTACCTGCAGTGCTTTCTTTGACAGTATGGGACTCCTTCCCCTCGATCTCCCACAACACACCAGCTGCTGCCTTTTTCACTGAATCATCCTCACTATGCTGTAGCTCCTTCAGTAATTCTACCGCATTGGGAGTGGTCAGAATGGCTTCCTTGTTCTCATTATCAAATGACAGTACCCACAAAGCTTCAGCACCACATCTCCGCTGCTCATCATTCTTAGCATTAGCCAGCATGTCGACAAGGATGGGAATAGCTCCATGCTGACCAATCTTTATATGAAACAAGCAGTTCCATCATTCAATATGCTTTCATTTATCAGATATATTTGGTCAAGGCATGAACTTTTGTTAGGACCAAGTGCAACTGAACTAGATAAAAAGATGTTACAGCTATACAGTGCAATAGCATGGAAACCTTCAGCTTGGTCAACCATTAGCTCAACTACTGTACTGTACTTATTTGTGTATACAAAAATACAATAAGCCTATTGATGACATTCTCTTCTATTCTGGGAAATGAAGGAAAATCATAGCTATATCTAAAAAAACATTTTTCCTAGAGGTAGGAGGGGGTTGGGGTGAGTATATCCTCAGCCTTTCTTTGTATTTGCTTGGGTGGCAGGTATCTAAGCCAGTAAATAATGTTAGACTTACCAGCTTTTTATTGCTATCATTGACAGCAATCTGTGAGAGCCCTTCTGCAAGCTCACTGTTTGTGAACCCGAGGTAGCGATTGGAATTCGAAGAACAGGACTTTGAAAGGATGTGAATCAGGAATTGTATTGGCTCTGAAAAAAAACAAAACAAGAAATTGGCTATGAAAATTTTCAACAATCACATTATTTAAAAAAAATGTTCATCATATATGTAAATCACTTTACATCAGAAATTTGATGTATCCTTCAGTAGCTCTCAGATGGGGAAAGGGTAGAGTTTAACTTTTACTTAATTACAGTATTTTACTTTTAATTTTGTGGAATCAATTTACAGTAGTTAGCACCTTTCTGATGATCAGCTTTCTTTGATCAGGATTGGTTTCTGTATTTCTTAGTGCTCAAAAATGAAACCCCTTGGGTAAAAATATTAAATTGATGTTGAGCTATTATTTTGAGATTTCTTTCAATTAAAAACGCTTGCTAATAAACATAATTATTTTCAGGGAATCTGGCTTTTTGATAACATGATCGGGAATTATGTTCACTTTTTTCTCAACAAAATTGTTGCTTTTTTTAACAGATAAAAATCACAAATTATGTGGATCTTTCTACTGAAAGATATCATTGGTGATATTTATAAGGCAATCATTGTGCATGTTTTATTCATTAAACTAGTGCCCAGTGTACAAATGGCATCAGCCTGGAATGCCAACATAGTAGTTTTTCAAAACTTAACCCTATTTTTTTTTTCGCAAGGACATTTGGATGCTCTTATGAAGAAACTACCCTTTTTCATTGGTGTTATTTTTAAATATTTCTCTCGAATTATTAAGATAATCGTTTAAATGATATTTATACAGAACATGCTTCATACCTTCACTTGCCATTATCAGACTATTATTGCTTTCATCTGTGAGATATGCCAGGATCAACAGAGCTTTGGCCGCAAATTGTGATACCTCATCATTCAACATTGGAAGTAGCACCTTCACAGTATCTGCTTTTTTGAAGTATTGACGGCATGGTATCCTCCTTGACAAGTTGTGCATGGTTCCCATGGCGGTGTTAAGAATTTTCCCTCTCTGAGTTTTGCATTTTAATGCCTGTGTCTCTGGATTCTAGAAACAAAGTTGAAATTTGTTAATATGGTAGCTACAAAAGTGAGTCAAACAGGCACATCTTTATATGTTCTATCCACTAAAATTTTTGTGACTACCTAGAGCATATTTGGACAAGTGTCAAACTATGATATGCGATGTAGGCTACACATTTAAATTAGAGCTAACCTGATATTTAACCATAGAGGCAGTGCAGTCTCTTAACTTAGAAACCATGTCAGTTAGTTCTCCAATTAAGCCAGCTTCACCGCATCCTATGCAGAACTCATCACTGCGATCAGAGAAGTTAATTGTCACAATTGTAGCTGTTTGTACTAGTTTTTGTGCTGCCTTGATCCTCTTGACTTGATCATCGTCAGCCTTCAAAATAAATGGTAAGAATATAAATAAATGAATGATTAAAAAAGACCAAATCATCAAGTTTTCCGTCTTCTCCTTTATATAAAACAATATACAGTATGTGATAGACTGTGGAGCCACAGGTTGTCAAAAAGCAGAGGTACACAAAGAAATTTTAAAAAAAGGACCCTCGAGGCCATTACTTGCCATTTCTTTATATAATCAGAAAAAAAGCTGGGGGGAGGTATGGGCATAGCCTCAAATTATTGGGGGCGGGGGGGGGGGCAAGATATAGAAACGTTAAGAAAACAATGGGGGGCACGTGCCCCTAGTGCCCCACCCCCTGCTACGGCCCTGATGGGTGTATTATCTATGGCAGCAAGGAAAAGTAAATATGAGCTTATATAGAAGACCAATATAAGTTTAATCTTTAAAGAATATACACAGATGGAAAGGTAGTGTAATAAAAGGCCAAATACTGACCTCTTTAGAAGTAGAATCCTTATCTTCTCTGTTTGTAGCATGTTGATTTTCATTCATCCTTATGGACTGATTGATATTATGATCACTGTTCCCTTGTTTTATATTTGACAAATTGTTTGCATCTCCAATAACACCCTCTTGCTCTGTATCTTTTCCTGTTGAGTCTCTAATGCCATCCTCTTGCAAATCTTTATCATTTGGAGTTCCTTTTGTGTTAAGAGCATTTGATTCTGGCAAATTTTTTTCCTCTTGAGCTAAATTGCTTGACAGTGTTTCTTTGTTAGCTGGTGCTTTTTTGTTCACAGGAGGGTCCTGAGTATCCAATTGTACAACAGCCAGATCTTGTTTTTCACCTTCCTCTGCCTTGGACCTCTCTCCTAGAGCTTCACTAGCCTTACCAGCTTCATCATCTGTGGCATCGTTTTTCGCTTTAGTTGCTACTGGCACATCATAAGTGAGATACTCTGGACACACCCCCTTAACAATGCAGAATATTCTAACCACAATTTCAGGAAATTGAATGTCAACTAAGAATATTCCAAGTTGTTGCTTTTTACTTTTACTCGTACGGTGCTTGGAGTACACTGACGATACACGACCCATAACTTTGCTTATAGCACCCTCATTAAGAAAAACACCCTCACTGTCAACTTGAGTATTAAGAGTATTTATTGCTTCGTGTAATGATATGAAAGAGTCCTTTAGATCTGGACATTTCTCTGAGTGGAGCTTAATTAATGGATCTTCAAGAGTTTCTTTTTCTTCTTTCTCTGGTCTCTTTGACTCAGATGACGACCTTCCGAGGACATTGTTATTCCCCGAATTCCAGGTTTTTTCCTTGGAGTTATCAGAGTTTGTAATATTCGAGACCCTCTTTGAGAAGGGCTGAACATGTTTATTCGAGGCCTTTATTTTTGAGCTACCCGCTGAGCCCATGTTTTGCTTGTTGCTACAACAACAAAACAGTTAAAGATATGGCTTGAAGTTGTTTTTATATATATCTTGTTCTTCAGAACTACGTCTCGCAGTTAGTGGAATTGGACTGTGGTATAGGTGGTAAATTATAAAGCATATTCGATCAGAGACGTCACAAACCTCAGTGTTATGGGCCGCTGCACTCCTAAGAGACGCCATCTTAGATCCTTCGCCTCTTGTGAAGCTGAGGCGAGCTGGGGAGAGAACACAGGTATCCCAGTGTTAAGTCTCAACAAGGTCAAACAACGTTTGTCCGCTCGCTTAGGTAACGCTCAACTTCTTTACCAAGTTATTGACGACTCAAGCAAAGGCGAGTGTAACTTGAGAACGCGGCTTATATTGGCTATAGTAAACACCTCCCCCCTAAATCCAGACGGCCCTAAAACTAGGCCATATGAAAGTTTAAAGTGAAATAGCAGATGCGTATACATGGAAAATCTATATTCATTATTATTATTTAGGTGGATATCCGTTTGATAGACAGGATGGAAGGAATATCTGTTTTTTTTTTTAAATTATTTCTATGTTTATTTTCTTTTTATACAAGACTAGACTTATACAGTATGGGACAGGCTTATACTCCCGTAAAGTAAGGTTTCCATAGATAGAGCTCTGTACACAGGACCCGAAATGATCCCAGGACCCGAAACGATCCCCAAAAGTTCCCCAACTGATCCCGGGACCCGAAACGATCCCCAAGAGTCCCCGAAATGAACCCCAAGGAATTGCAGTAATGGACAACAAAAGGAATGTGTAAGGATTGGCTTTCAGTTTTAAAAACATATGAAACATTTAGCTTTATATGTGTTATCAAAAGGGAATTTACATTAACTAAAACTATAGTATTAAGATATTAAAATAGTACTGCGGGGAAAATACAGTGGTTGAGTCAGAAATTGGTGTCAACTAACAATTCCTGTGATAGTAATTTGAAGAACACGGCGTGGATAAATCATTTTCACATAACAAGCCAAAAAGAAAGGATAGGACATGCTGCTTTCCATAGGAAGCGAAATGTTTTAAGGTTATTTTTTTGCATGTTTGTATTCGGCGAATGAAAGACCTATCCTATCATGAGATCATGCCGGGGTGTACGCACGACTACATGAGGAAATTCAAAACTCACATAATATTGCTTTCAACAAATGCCACATCCTCTTAATATTTTGCATCGGTAGTAGAAGGGTTGTTCGAGTGTATTACTCAGTGTGCTTTTGTCATTCCATCTTCTCGGCCAAACCGGCTGCCTAAATATAATGTGTCGGTAAATATTCGCTCGTGTAAACAAAAATTTCGTGGTGAAATACATGTTCGGTTGTCAAATGAATATTAATTTTTAGGGGTGATGTTTACCGGAAATGAGATTTATAGTGTCAGAGTCATGTGTCGGAACCGCAAAATGTTTAGAGTGTGATGGAAGGTCGAGAGTTTGGTTGATCTGAGCAAAGCTGTGCTATGTTTATGCTGTATTCCTTTCAGTAGCAATTGAAAGTTGTGTATTTGTTTTGGACTCTGTTTATGTGTTTAACGCCGGGCAATGTAATAAATAGAAGTATTGTATTGGAATTTAATATTTTTAAGTCACGTTGTTTAGAAATTGAGTCCCTGTTAACCCTTAATTATGCTTCAAGAATTGCAAGTATTTCTTTTGCTTTCCCTTTGTCCATTACCGCAATTCCTTGTGGTTGATTTCGGGGACTCCTCGGTGTCGTTTCGGGTCCCAGGATCATTTGGGGGTACTTTTGGGGATCATTTCGGGTCCTGTGATCGTTTCGGGTCCTGGGATCGTTTCGGGTCCTGGGATCATTTCGGGTCCTGTACAGCTCGCCATTTACACAAGAAATTTTTGTTTGAAGCGTAGAGTGGCAGGGGATAGTCTTGGAAAAGCCATCTTCTTCCACTGCTTTTGAACATATTTTACATGCCCATTTTACAGAAAATAAAAGAAAAGTCTTTCCAAATGCTATCGCCTTCTTGCCAAAACATTAGTGTCAACATAATTACCACTTGAGATCATTAACACCATTAGTTTTCCATTTATGGGTTGTATTTAATTTCTTAGGGCCGGCTTAGGTGCTGTGAAGAACAATCGCCGACGCAACAGGCGCACGTGTTAGGAGTGTACCAGTATTGTACTAAGGTATTAATACCGCGGGCGAAATCCAACCCGTAGTTTAAAAGCAACGCATTTGGTAATGCCTTAAATACCTCATGATGGAGTGCTAATGCGAAAAACGTTGTTTGAATAAGATCAAAAGCCGTTCTCAGTTAGTTTTTTTTTATTGTTTTCTGCGAGCTAATTGGATCTTATATGCTTGGCTACTTATACGTTTTCGCATCTTTATTCAATCAACTTTTCCAGAAGACCGCAAATAAATAAAATAAAATAAATTAAAAAATTAAATAAATTGAAATAAAGCACATTTACACTGAAGTCACTGGAAGGAATATAAACGGGAAAAATATATTTCTTTTGATCAGGCAGATTATTAGATAAATGTCATATTCTCAAAATTAATTGTCAAATATTTAATCCGCAATTAAAATAAAATTGTCCAAAAATTATCAAGATGTAAAAAAATGTTGGAAAAACCATTTTCCAGAACTGATGTCCATTTTATTTTCTCATTGGTATTTGGGGTAATGATATCGGTAGAATGTGAAATAAAATAAGTGAGGGACAAGTGCTCACCATCTTCGTTCTCTTTGTAGTACGCCCATGTGGTCCAAGGAGCGCCGTGTAGCACTAAGCGCGACGGACCTATTTAGTCTTGTGCAGCAAGCTTCAAACACTACCACTGAAACGCTGGCTTTGCTAAATTTCTTAAACAAATATAGTTGTGGTCATTTTGCCTCTCTCATAAGCTTTCGCCTTGACACTTGTTAAGCTTTCCTTTCCGTCGTGGATACGCGAAGCGTAGGGACGACTTTTTGTCGTGGGGCTATGTCACTCGTTACTCAAGTGTAACCCATAGCCAATCAGAGCCATTCTTATATCACAACTGTCTACCAATGAAAATCAACGTTGTACGAGGCTAATGGTAATACAATTACATAGCCGTAGCAGGCCTCGAATTATTTGGGAGGGGGGGGGGGGCACGATACAGAACCTTCAAGAAAACAATGGGGGGCACAGCCACGCTCCTGCTGGTCATTTCTTTATAATTTTTGAAAATATTGGGGGGGGGGGGGGGGGGGGGCACGTGCCCCCAGTGCGCTCCATCCCCTGTTGCTACGGCCCCGAATTAGGCAATGGGACGGGAACGTCCCAGTGATAACATGTTATTCGTCTTTCGAAATTGGGAAAGAAATAAGCGCCAACCCATATAAGACTTTCAGCTTTTTGTGTTTCATTCTTTTTAAGGAACAAAGGGTAAGATGTTCCCAACATGTTCATCAACAAAAAGAACGGTTTTGTCTTAGAACTTATTTAGCGTTTGACTACTCGTTACAATAAGTTCGTGGCCAAAAAAAACTGACGCGAAAGGTGATAATGTCTTTCTCCCTTATAACCACATCGAGTAATTTCTTGTTCAGTTTTCCATTGTTTTTGCGCAATTAATAATTATCACTTATAATTGTTTTTGTTTTGGAAGCTATGGGCAGGTGGCGAGACTAGGAGCAACTAAGCGACACAAGAGGGATCCCCTCCGCTGGGCTATTACAATAACTCACCGTGTGAGCTCTTCAAACGCCAATTCTTAATTTTAGTGCAAATGCGGCAAGTCTTCCCTCTGTCGCGTGTGATTAAACTACAAGAAGTTCTTCCTTTAAGAAAGGACAACACGTTTCAAAGATTTATTGTCCAAGAGTAATGCTAAACTTCAATAGTCGTATCAGTCTGTTGTGTCAACAAATCATAAAGTACTGCGGTTTAACATTAAGCCCTACGCACTATCCACACGTGCCAGGTATATAATTTCCTATACAGTCCTTGAATATATGCCCCCCATGCAAAAAGTGCCATACAATATACACACGTCTGGTTTCTCTGAGTGAACGTCTGGGTTATGTTTTGGTACAAACCCAGTAGGGCCCTTTAAAGGGTGACCTTTTGAAACCCCACGGCAATGTATGAAGTGCGAGTTCAATATTGTAAACAAAATTAAAATGAGTGTATTGTGCTACACTGCGTCACGTAAGGTGTCGAGGGGTTAGACACTGTCACTTGGAAGGCCACTGTCGCTTGATTCTGGCGAAGCGAAGGTGCTTAGCTGAACAAAGCTATCTAATCGACGACAAGGATAATGTGTGCACTACTTACCTACAGCTTCGAGGAGCCAGATACGGCGGGTAGGGAAGATATCAAAGGATTTTCCGAACTTAAATCCGATATTCCAAACCATGAAGGCAATATTGCAGAATTCGACGCATGTAACGATGCTAAGGAAACATTATGGAAAAACTCCAAAACAGCGTTTTCTATTTGCAATGGATTTCTCTGGCTGACAAGTTTGGGAATAACGACGTTTGGAATTTTCTCATTCGTAATGGAGATCTTAGTGCGTTTGGAAAATCGCCTGAGTAATAGCACACTTGCAATTTCACTAACAGTTGTTATCTTCGGAGCTGCGTCGTTCATACTTTGTACGCTCGGTTGCTCCAGAAAACCCTCGATAAAACAACTACGATTTTATCGCAGTTCGTTTGTCATATTCATTACATTTGAAATTATAGTTATGGTCTTTGGTATTATTCAGTCGAGTCGAGTTCCTACGGACACTCGGGAGATAGTCAACTGGAGTGTGTTTATCCTGAACTATCAAGATGATTCGATAAGGGACGATCTTGACAGTATTCAGAAAAACCTCAAATGCTGCGGATTTAAAGACTATAATGATTGGGAATTAAACCCCTATTACTCCTGTAAATCTAATGGTTATTCTCGTTGCAGCGTCCCTGCTTCGTGCTGCAAACTTGACATTTCCGGTAGCAGATGCACTCTAGGAGTGAGAGACGCTACAACAACCTCAGAAATCGGCCAGTTTATCCACAAAAATGGCTGCCTCGATACTATCAAAGATTGGTATAAATACACTTTTATTTTGCTAAGCTTTGCACTTTCGTTTATGTCAGCAGCGCAGACATTTATTCTGTATTATTCGGGCCCGCTATTAGAGGCATGTAAAGAGAGATCAGAACGTTCGCCGTCTATTGCGGAATCGACATTGGGGAGCATCGAGGAAAGAGACATTGAAGCAAAAACACTTGGAAACTTGGGTGAGCCTTTAACCACGAAAAAAGCGAACAGTATAATTATCATAGACGCAAATCACACGACAGTCAAAACTGAAATTTTACACGGCCCTTGCGCTCAATAAAAACCCCTCTTTGTAAAGAAGGGTTTCCCCTTGTTTGTTTATTTAAGTTGCACTGTATGAGGTCAGCTATCCGTCGTGCATCGACTGTTTCGTGAGTTTGTGCTTTCAAATACTATCTTTTCTATCGTAAGAGAAGCGAAACTCACGGACAGATGTAAAACGAATGCGTAGAGGGCAAACAAAGAACAAACCGCAATTTTACCCGAAATTAGATAGGTTTAATTTCAATGCCTTTTGTCCGAATTTTTATCTCCATCTCCGATAAGGAAAAACATTATTAACATTTATCACCTTCCTGCTGTATAACTGGCAGCTGCAGAATCACATTAGAAATTAAGAATACGCTTTGCCGGCAAGCAATATTTTTTGCCACTATACCGATCAATTACTGTTTTCCTACGTTTGCCCAAAATATCAAGAACCATTATATGAAAGGTGGTTTCTTTTGTTTCGCCAACAGATTAGCCAATAACCACGCGGTTTGGTTTCACGCTCAGAAGGGTTTGTATCGAATAAGAATACTCGAATTTAGGAAACGATTTCGAAAACGATTATTTATTTTGGTTGACATGCAACAATGCTGGCTATAAAAGAAGACATTATTTTGTTCCCCTGTCAAAGAGAAAAAAAAAATAAAGGATATGACCATTAATATTCGTCTCCTCAACTTTGCTTCGCTGCGCGTCACATTAAAGTTCGCGGATTAATTTTATTTTGCAGTAACCTGCGTTTCTACTCAGATAGAAGGATGTAAAATTGACTTGACTATTGTGTGAAATGGAATCCTCTTTCTTTTTATCATACCAAATAATATATCATTCCACCCACTAATAGACCCCCACAGAAACATTAGCGGGTTAATATAGCCAGGACAATGTTCTACATGATTCTTTAAAGACCTTCGCCAAAAAAAAAATACTTTTTAATTAAAATCATCGATAACAAACGCGTTATCCAGAAATAAAAAATTCAATTAATTTTACATGTTCTAGCGGAAGTCTTTTCTGACGGAAAAGTCATCAATTAAGAAAAGTGACATTGCCTTCTGGTTAAATTAGAGAGCATGTATGGATTTCGTTTTCTGTTATTTTTTTTCACACTGAACTCTACTGAAAAACATCTTTATATACGGACGCAGTATCTTTAACGTAGAGCTGCTATTTGCACATTTTCTAAATTACACACTCTTTTTTTATAAAAACGTCTAATTTTCAGTTGAGGCTGAGCCGATCTTATTGTTGGAGCATTTTAAGGCTGAATATGTTCTTAAATTTTAGTGTAGTGCGAAAAAATGAGCACAATCACATGGCCCTTCTAAAGGCTCCGTAAAGTGCCGGACATTGTAGTGCGTAAAATAAGGAAGGAAATACGTCTAAGGGTCTTCTCAACATTTCCTCCTCCTGCTTTTTTTTTTTTTTTTTCGCGTACTTGAAAGTTCGTTTACGACCTTCTCGTCTTTTTCCCATAATTCAGTTCGGCTCCACCTGATAGAAGCATGTCAGTGCCAGTAGTAAAAGTCGCATCTGCAGCGAGGTACAGACAAGCTTGGCCCGACTCCTCCAGCGTCCCCATACGGCCGAGTAGCTGGGAACAAGAGAAACAACAACATTTTCAAAATATTTTTCAAAATTATTTTGCATCTCTCCCAAAATGTATTTATTGATCTGCCTACTGTAATGCTTTATATTATTTGAGCGGATCATCGAAATGGAAAAGTAAAGTACAAATGAACGCAGTGGCTATATGCCCGACAGTCGGGAAAGGTCCTCAATGGACTAAATGCCCGACAGTTTTTAATTTATTGAAATAACCCAGTAAATTGTTGACCTAATGAGTTCAAATTATTCTATATTTGTTGAGAAAGGGCAAGCAACTGTGAATTGAGCTTTGTTGTCGGTATTGAATGTTTTCCGTCGTCTATGTACACTGGATATCGCAATTTTAATGACACAGGAATTTTCTACAATATGCTGCTTATATAATGTCGACAGTTCTCAAGTTCTCAAGGTCGACAATTTTTAAATTAAAATTCATAACGGTCGGCTATTCAGTCTATCGAGGACCTTAGCCACTGCAAAAAAAAAAAAAAAACGAAAGAACGATATTACGAAGAGAAGGCTAGTTCAGTATAGTTTTCACGAGTAGAAACAGATTGTTTAATGCATCGAAAGTATGGCGCGTTTTTAGGAACAAAATTAATGTTGCGTGTCACGACTGAAATTACTTACGAATTAAAACTTTTATACGCATTATTTGATATTCGAATAAAAACTTTTCGCATTATTTGAATAACCTATTGAAACTTTACGAACTATTTGATAATCGAACTAAAACTTAATGCACTATTGGTTTTAACTTTTCGCATTATTTTAATATGAGAATCGAACCAAAACTTAATGCACTATTTGGCTATAGGTACTTTTCGCATTATTTGAATAGCGACCACAATTTTGCGGGTATTACTTGACTTTCGGAATAACATGTCTCCCATTTCCTGTTAAGGGGCGGACCATTTGACTTTTGAGGGGGGGGGGGGTGAGTTTGCAAGAATTTTTTTTTTTCGCCATCGAATGTGCAGGATTTTTTTCCCCCATGTACTGCTATGCAGTACATATTTTTTTTTTCTTGGAGCCCACGTCTTTTTGCAGCATTTTTTTTCAATCGGCATTTTTTCCTTCTTTTCTCGTCCTATATCTCTAATATAGAACTCCATACGTTGTGTTTTATTCTTTTTGATCTTCGAATAGATTGAAATTATAATTCAATAAACTCACTAGGTATAGGGATTAAACATGGTAAGACCTTCGTGTCATAGCCAAACGAGTCTTCGCTATCAAGTTCTTACCTTGCATATTGAGTCAGATAAAATAGCAAAAAAAAAAAAAAAGAGAAGCTTCTTTTAAACATTTTTAGAATGTTTTTTTTAAGGTGCTGTTGAAATATTCCACAAAACAAGGACATCTATAGGGGGCAAGCATTTATATAGATCCCATCTCCTGAATTTTTATCGATGGTTGGTATCTCTGCCTATATTTGAACACAAAGAGGAAACAACCATTTTAGTTGTACAATTTGAGAACTTCCATTTTCTGGGTCACTCTCATGTCCTAGAAATTTCGGTTAAATAAATGAAAGCTCTGAGGTCGATATTGACAGAATAACAAAAATCCCAGGGGTTCCTTATTCTAGGGGCAAAATTTATGACACCTATAGAAAACAAACATCATTAAAAGGAAAATACATTTGCATTCACGAGTTCGCTCAGAGAGCCTTTGAGACCCTGAAAACGCGCAATACGAAAGGGATTTTACAATCTTAAAGAGCGAGAAATAAGACGTCTTTCGGTTCCGCTTGTTCGCGACGCCCAAGGTCTCAGAGGAACAGGGGGTAATGACTACCCATCCTTAGAACTTCATGCAAACAGGCAAAGTAAACAGTTAAAGGAGTTTTGGCAGCAAGGAACTGCTTTTCACACCTGCGCCTCGTTGCCGTCTTTTATTGCTTTCGCTGCATCGCCTGAGGATTTTGCGAGGTCCTCCCACATGGGGGTCCAGACATTGCCAGGAGATACACTAAACAAACGAGTCAGTCATCATATTATTTACTCAAGGCAAAGCTAGGTTTAGCTCATGAGGTAGGACTTCCAATACTAGAATAGGGGAGGATCCTATATTTATTTGAAAAGGGGGGGGGGTGTCGTAGGCGATGAAATATATTTATTTGACAAGGGGGTTGGTGTCGTAGGCAATGAAATATATTTATTTGACAAGGGGGTTGGTGTCGTAGGCAATGAAATATATTTATTTGACAAGGGGGTTGGTGTCGTAGGCAATGAAATATATTTATTTGACAAGGGGGTTGGTGTCGTAGGCGATGAAATATATTTATTTGACAAGGGGGGTGGTGTCGTAGGCAATGAAATATATTTATTTGACAAGGGGGTTGGTGTCGTAGGCAATGAAATATATTTATTTGACAAGGGGGTTGGTGTCGTAGGCAATGAAATATATTTATTTGACAAGGGGGTTGGTGTCGTAGGCAATGAAATATATTTATTTGAAAAGGGAGGTGGTGTCGTAGGCGATGAAATATATTTATTTGAAAAGGGGGGTGGTGTCGTAGGCGATGAAATATATTTATTTGACAAGGGGGTTGGTGTCGTAGGCAATGAAATATATTTATTTGACAAGGGGGTGGTGTCGTAGGCGATGAAAAATATTTATTTGACAAGGGGGTCGGTTTCGTAGGCAATGAAATATATTTATTTGACAAGGGGGTTGGTGTCGTAGGCGATGAAATATATTTATTTCACAAGGGGGGTGGTGTCGTAGGCGATGAAATATATTTATTTGACAAGGGGGTCGGTATCGTAGGCAATGAAAAATATTTATTTGACAAGGGGGTCGGTATCGTAAGCGATGAAAAATATTTATTTGACAAGAGGGTCGGTTTCGTAGGCGATGAAAAATATTTATTTGACAAGGGGGTCGGTTTCGTAGGCAATGAAATATATTTATTTGACAAGGGGGTTGGTGTCGTAGGCGATGAAGTATATTTATTTCACAAGGGGGGTGGTGTCGTAGGCGATGAAATATATTTATTTGACAAGGGGGTCGGTATCGTAGGCAATGAAAAATATTTATTTGACAAGGGGGTCGGTATCGTAAGCGATGAAAAATATTTATTTGACAAGAGGGTCGGTTTCGTAGGCAATGAAATATATTTATTTGACAAGGGGGGTGGTGTCGTAGGCGATGAAATATATTTATTTCACAAGGGGGGTGGTGTCGTAGGCGATGAAATATATGTATTTGACAAGGGGGTGGTGTCGTAGGCGATGAAATATATTTATTTGACAAGGGGGGTGGTGTCGTAGGCGATGAAATATATTTATTTGACAAGGGGGGTGGTGTCGTAGGCAATGAAATATACTTGACAATAACGTGGTGTAACGGTGGGCAAAGGGTAAAAGGAGGGCGGAGTCGGGTGTGGGGGTACAATAGGGAATGTTATCATACCTATTAACCCTGACATTGTGTTCCGCCTCATCTATAGCAAGTGCCCTCGTAAACGATGTTATAGCTCCCTAAAACAAATAGGCATTTCAATATAAGGAGTCAACACAACACTTTACTGAGCCTCCACTGAAAAGGCCTTGTCCCGGGCTCCCGGGAAAAACCGACACGACCACGTTGCCATGCAACCTTCCAAATACAGCATCAGCAAAGCTGAAAGAAAGGTTACCTCTCAAGTACATTGATCCATCTCGCTCAAACAGGCTGATGGGGAGTCACCCAACTCCTAGACAGAACAACGCTCTGAACGGTTGCCAAAATGCCCTGTTTCATTTTAGGTAGGCTTCAGTTTTTCTCTTACAGAGTCTAAAGATTATTCCTTACGAACCTTGGTAGCAACGTAAGGGGTCGCACCCGGCTGACCAATTTGGGCCACTAGGCTGGACAGATTGATAATGTTCCCTTGAGTCTTGCGCAAATGCGGCAAAGCAAACTGTAACATCACAAGCATTGTAAGACAATATCAAAACGCCATTCAGAGTGTGGCGCGCTCTATAGATTGATCTTGAAAGTCAGGAATTTAACCAATAATCATAAAACCAACATCAAAAAAACAACATTATCTGATTGACATATCGACGAAAAGCCTGTGCAAACCGCTTTAAGACATCCTATCCCCTGAAGCTTATGTCAATAAATTCGTTTTTCTTTCAAGTCTCACACCCGAATTTGTTGATTTTCTTAAAATTCTATCTTGGTGGTTGCCGAATGAAGGTCACACTGTCACAACCCTAGGCTCCTTATGTATTTAGATGGCATTCCATTCGTCATGAACACGATAAGAGGGGGGTGGCTTTCGTTTAAAATGTGGGGGCGCTAGCTAGTCTGGGTAACTCCATTCAATACTTAAGTAAATACTCCATACAATACTAGGCACAGTGCACAGAAAATTGTTTCTTATGTTATGCATATATATTATATTATGGCGTGTTGATGATTTGGGTTTTATGAAAGGAGGTGATATGGCTTTTCTATTAGGGTGTTTGTTGTATTTGCGAAGATAATTGTAAAACCGACCTTGCACATTAGAAAGTAGCTCACTAAATTGACTTCCAGTAGATCTCGGAGCTCATTTACGGAAGTATCATCTACGCTCTTATGACAAGGGTCTATAACACAGAAAACACTTTCTCATATCTGCTGCGCCAATTGGGGGCATGTGCCCCGCCATATTTTCAAAAATCATAAGAAAATGACCACCAGTAGAGGCGTGGCTGTGCCCCCCACCCCACACCCTAAATATTTTACCCTAATCTTACGTGGCCTGCTACGGCTCTGCTCCTAAGGGGATATTCTGGCGCAACAATTTTCAAGCACCCTCAGATCCTCATCACTTACGTCGGCCTGCGTTGTTTATCAAGCAGTCTAACCGCCCGTACTTCTCGACCGTCCTATCGACCACATTCTAACAAAATAAGAAATAAAAAGTTACACATATACTATGGCTTCAAATCTCCTGGAATAAAACAAGAGATCAAGATTGTGAAAACTGGGAAATGAGGTCGATATATAGCATGGACAGTATTTAAAAAAATATATATTTCTTTCCATTTCTCTGATTCGCCTTTCTCTGACACGAAACAAATTAAAATACTCAGGCACAGCTTTGTAACCATTGGCGCAAGGGCGGCAATGGTTATACCCACGACACCCCCATATCATACTTTTATCCAATTAATTTTTTCCCACTTCAAAGTATGCCCTGTTAGTTCCACCCTTCCCCTCTTCTTTCCCCATTTTTACTCCCCCAAGATTTCTCGGTCCCTAACCTTTAGATCTCCCTCTTTGGAGACATCACATGGAATAAACATAGCCTGCCCTGGTCCACTTGCATTCAACTCGTTCTCGAGCAGCAAACCACTTTCCACTGGTGAAAATAAACGAAAGGTAGCACTTAAAAATGTTTTTTAAATCTCTCTTATGGTATGTTTGTTTAAGGCAACCTCTAGAGGAAATGTAATATAAATAATTAAAAGACCTGTACATTCTTATGTAAGCATTCGTGGATATGCCTAGCAACAACCTTTTTCTTCAACCGATGAAGCTACAAGCGATTCAGAGGGGGGAAGGACGGCGGATTTTGACGGAATTGTCTAATTTAAAATTAGACAACGGAAAAAAAATGACCGCAAACAATGCACCGTATAACGCAGATGCAGCGAAAGCAAAAATTTCTAGTGGATTTATGCATCCAAAATTTCAATCATTTCCCTGGGGAGCACGCCCCCAGACGAAAAAAAAAGCCCGCGGTCAAACCAGCGGTAAGCTAAAAGCTAGACACACCTCTGTGGCTTACCTCCTCTCGCACAGAACACAACTTTGGAGCCAGCTTTAACTGAAAATGAATAAGATATTCAGAAAAGGCAATATGGTTCGAGAGAAAAAACGCAGGGTCTGGCGTTCTTGTAATTAAAAGTTAAAAAAAGACTTTTTAACTATATGGTTGTAGCATCCCTCGAAATATCATAGGGTAGGGGGGGGGGGGGGGGGGTCACGATAAAGAGACGAGAACCCAGGACACTGCGCATCAGGCGCACCTCACCCCACCCCCAAGGCCTGGATATTGCCCTTAGTCGAAAAATAGAAAGTCTAGACTAAATTCGGAGATACGAGAGGGTAGCTAGCGATGAGCAGGAGGAATTGAAATTTCACAAAGGGCATTCAATGGCCATCAGTATATACTTGTATACAAAGTCCTAACCTTGGGGGTTGACACTAAGATAAAGTGACTTCTAGGCTAACAGATGGGCAGCTTGGGTAGCTCTGTGATTCTGCTTTTACAGTGCACTTGAAACGCCTCGTCCGACACCGGACAATCCTGAGAATCACGAACTGACACCAGTGTCACGGCTTGCTATCCAGTGACACGACACTCTATAGCAAGCCAGCTAACGCTGAACGACTCACGCTACACTTTATTATTCAAAACATCTTAGCCTGGGAACTTCTGGTAACGATGAGACACGCACGATCGGATTTTACAAGAAACTATGTGAAAGTCACGCATTTACTCGTGAAGCCTTGCAGTCAAAAGAAACATTGAGTAAGAGACTAGATTCCGATCCCGGCGCTAGCGAAATAAACATTACAAACAAGATAGGGCTCTAACGTTAGCTACATTTATAGTCTAGGCTAATTGCTATTATAAATAGTTAAGAGTTTATTTTGATAGGAGGATAACTTGCTCGATCAACGTGATAGTCATATTTATTGAGCCATATAAGAATGACGGCTTTTAAAAGGCTGTTAATAATTTTGATTGACCGCATAATGATATAAATTCTTACCGAACTCCCGAACTATGCCTTCACCAATGCCCTTGCTACCACCCGTAACAATTGTTACTTTGTCTTGATATCTCGTCGCAGCCATATTCTTTATTTCTTCACATGAGTCAGAGAGGAAATCAATAGCTCCACGGGCCGGATAAATGATTAAAATTTCGAATATTGGTCACGCGTCACGCATTATTGTGGTATTCTTGCCATGTGAACTAATATTTTCTTCTCAATTAAAAAATCTTATAAAAGATAAAAGAAACAAATAAAAACGTGTAGAAAAATCGATCACTTATAAATAATAATAAAGTTTAGGACAGGTATATTTGTGGCCGAAAACTGTTAGACTGTTATATAGATGTGCCGCTTTGCATTGTGGGTTTTATTGACTTGTAGACGCTGACCAGAAGCACGGGCTCATTTCAGAACAAAGTCGGTATCATCATGGTGCTAACAAGAAATTTCCTCATTTTATCCCTCGCGATTCTATGTTTTACGCCTGTAGTCCAGGGCTTTGTAGAGGGACTATATTGTGGGACAGAGAACTGCTATGATGGTAAGAACGTAATGGATTTTACTTAAGTCAAGTTACGATTCACTAACCATCATTTCACTATTCTATAGTCAATATCCCTAAAAAAGGCCACACTTTTTTATTGCAACTAATCCTGTATATTATTTTATTCTTACAGTCCTTGGAGTAACTAGAGAATCAAATAAAGTAAGTAGATATCTTATTTCGCAACCTTGAAGCCGGTTACTTTTTCGGCCGTTACTTGTGGCTCAATTGATGAAACTAGTTGAACCATAACAATTCTCTTTCTGCCTCTTACTTTCAAGCAACTTATAGACAATGGAAATAGATCTAAAGCGGTTTGAACGTTTATTGGGCTTCAATATTGAACGACATTTAATAGTGAAGTTTTCCCATTAATTTAGTGACTTGTTTCTTCAATTTATGCAGCTGACCAATTGTGTAGGGCTACGTCTACAAATTAACTCGACTAACTAAAATAATATCTGATAATGGCGGAATTCATATTACTATCATAACGTTACTAAAAGAAACCACACAGAAGCCACAAAATTCTGTGTCAGCCATTTGAAAAGAAAGAAACACATGTGGGTTTTGAAGTTTTTTTTGAAGTATTTTTAAGTTCTTCTTTGTCCAATTCTGCTCTTTGAGAGAGGGTTTAAAAATGTTGAATTATTTATAGACTGAAAGTTAGTTTAATGAAATATACTGTTGGTGGTTAGTTTGCCACTTTCTTAATTAATTTCTTTCTTAGTGATTTTTTTTTTTAATTCAGCAAGATACATGTATTAATAGCCTTAATTACAACTTCTTAGACAGATGTTTATACAATTTTTATTCACAATTTTTGCATTCTTTATTTTATTTTATTTCATTTTATTTTATATCTTTATATTTCAATTTCTGGTTTATCCCATAATAATGCATTATACACCAAATGTTAATGAAACCCCTGAAAGCTTTTGAAAAACAAAGAAAACCAGTTATTGTGATTTCTATTGTTAGGATATCAAGGTCATAATTAAGTTATTAAATAAAATTAAATTAAATTGAATCTCACTTCTTTCCCAACAGAATGAAATCTCAAGGGCTTACAGATCGCTTGCCCGTAAATTCCATCCAGATCGGTACAAGGTATAAATTACTCTCTATTATTCCAGAGATGATTTCTCTTCATTGGTGTTCTTCTTATTTTTTTTGCTATGTTTTTTTTTCAGGGAGATGACAAAGAAAATGCTATAAAGAAATTTCAACTCATTGCCACTGCTTATGAGGTAAGTACTGTATTTGAAAAAAAATAAAATAACATTTTTATGAAATGATTATTTAAAAAGGAGTTAAAAGGAAATTTCATTCTAGTTATGAGATAGACTGGGATAGTTATAAGATAGTCTGGGATAGTTATGAGATAATCTGGGATTGTTATGGGATAGCCTGGGATAGTTATGGGATAGCCTGGGATAGTTATGGGATAGTCTGGGATAGTTATGGGGTAGCCTGAGATAGTTATGGGATAGTTATGGGATATTCTGGGATTAGTAATGGGATAGTCTGGGATAGTTATGGTATAGCCTGGGATAGTTATGGGATAGCCTGGGATAGTTATGGGATAGTTTTGGGATATTCTGGGATTAGTTATGGGATAGTCTGGGATAGTTATGGGATAGTCTGGGATAGTTATGGGATAGTCTGGGATAGTTATGGGATAGTCTGGGGTAGTTATGAGATAGTTATGGGATAGTCTGGGATAGTTATGGGATAGCCTGGGATTGTTATGGGATAGTTATGGGATAGCCTGGGATAGTTATGGGATAGTTATTGCATAGTTATGGGATAGTTATGGGGTAGTCTGGGATAGTTATGGGGTAGTCTGGGATAGTTATGGGATAGTTATGGGATAGCCTGGGATGGTTATGGGATAGCCTGGGATGGTTATGGGATAGCCTGGGATGGTTATGGGATAGTTATGGGATAGTTATAGGATAGTTATGGGGAAGTCTGGGATAGTTATGGGGTAGTCTGGGATAGTTATGGGATAGTTATGGGATAGTTATGGTATAGTCTGGGATGGTTATGGGGTAGTTATGGTATAGCCTGGGATGGTTATGGTATAGTCTGGGATGGTTATGGGATAGTTATGGGATAGTCTGGGATAGTTATGGGGTAGTCTGGGATAGTTAAGGGGTAGTCTGGGATAGTTATGGGATAGTTATGGGATAGCCTGGGATGGTTATGGGTTAGTTATGGGATAGTTATGGGATAGTTATGGGATAGCCTGGGATAGTTACGGGATAGACTGGGATAGTTATGTTATAGCCTGGGATAGTTATGGGATAGTTATGGGATAGTCTGGGATGGTTATGGGATATTTATGGGATGGTTATGGGATAGTTATGGTATAGTTATGGGATAGTTATGGGATAGTCTGGGATAGTTATGGGATAGTTATGGGATAGTCTGGGATAGTTATGGGATAGTTATGGGATAGTCTGGGATGGTTATGGGATAGTTATGGGATAGTCTTGGATGGTTATGGGATAGTTATGGAATAGTTATGGGATAGCCTGGGATAGTTATGGGATAGTTATGGGATAGCCTGGGATAGTTATGGTATAGTCTGCGATAGTTATAGGATAGTTATGGGATAGTCTGGGATAGTTATGGGATGGTTATGGGATAGTTATGGGGTAGCCTGGGATAGTTATGGGATAGCCTGGGATAGTTATGGGATAGTCTGGGATGGTTATGGGATAGTTATGGGATAGCCTGGGATAGTTATGGGATAGCCTGGGATAGTTATGGGATAGTCTGGGATGGTTATTGGATAGTTATGGGATAGTCTGGGATAGTCTGGGATAGTTATGGGATAGTTATGGGATAGTCTGGGATAGTTATGGGATAGTTATGGGATAGTCTGGGATAGTTATAGGATAGTTATGGGGTAGTCTGGGATAGTCTGGGATAGTTATGGGGTAGCCTGGGATAGTTGTGGTATAGTCTGGGATGGTTATTGGATAGTTATGGGATAGCCTGGGATAGTTATGGGATAGTCTGGGATGGTTATGGGATAGTCTGGGATAGTTATGGGATAGCCTGGGATAGTTATGGGATAGTTATGAGATAGTTATGGGATAGCCTTGGATAGATATGGGATATCCTGGGATGGTTATTGGATAGTTATGGGATAGTCTGGGATAGTCTGGGATAGTTATGGGATAGTTATGGGATAGTCTGGGATAGTTATGGGATAGTTATGGGATAGTCTGGGATAGTTATAGGATAGTTATGGGGTAGTCTGGGATAGTCTGGGATAGTTATGGGATAGCCTGGGATAGTTGTGGTATAGTCTGGGATGGTTATTGGATAGTTATGGGATAGCCTGGGATAGTTATGGGATAGTCTGGGATGGTTATGGGATAGTCTGGGATAGTTATGGGATAGCCTGGGATAGTTATGGGATAGTTATGAGATAGTTATGGGATAGCCTTGGATAGATATGGGATATCCTGGGATAGTTATGGGATAGCGTGGGATAGTTATGGGATAGTCTGGGATGGTTATGGGATAGTCTGGGATGGTTATGGGATAGTTATGGGATAGCCTGGGATAGTTATGGGATAGTCTGGGATGGTTATTGGATAGTTATGGGATAGTCTGGGATAGTCTGGGATAGTTATGGGATAGTTATGGGATAGTCTGGGATAGTTATAGGATAGTTATGGGGTAGTCTGGGATAGTTATGGGATAGTCTGGGATAGTTATGGGATAGCCTGGGATAGTTGTGGTATAGTCTGGGATGGTTATTGGATAGTTATGGGATAGCCTGGGATAGTTATGGGATAGTCTGGGATGGTTATGGGATAGTCTGGGATAGTTATGGGATAGCCTGGGATAGTTATGGGATAGTTATGAGATAGTTATGGGATAGCCTGGGATAGATATGGGATATCCTGGGATAGTTATGGGATAGCGTGGGATAGTTATGGGATAGTCTGGGATGGTTATGGGATAGTCTGGGATAGTTATGGGATAGCCTGGGATGGTTATGGGATAGTTATGGGATGGTTATGGGATAGTTATGGGATAGTTATAGGATAGTTATGGGATAGTCTGGGATAGTCTGGGATGGTTATGGGATAGTTATAGGATGGTTATGGTATAGTCTGGGATGGTTATGGGATAGTCTGGGATAGTTATGGGATAGCCTGGGATAGTTATGGGATAGTTAAGGGATAGTTATGGGATAGTTATTGGATAGCCTGGGATAGTTATGGGATAGCCTGGGATAGTTATGGGATAGTCTTGGATGGTTATGGGATAGTTATGGGATAGTCTGGGATAGTTATGGGATAGTCTGGGATAGTTATGGGATAGCCTGGGATAGTTATGGTATAGCCTGGGATGGTTATGGTATAGTCTGGGATGGTTATGGGATAGTTATGGGATAGTCTGGGATAGTTATGGGGTAGTCTGAGATAGTTATGGGGTAGTCTGGGATAGTTATGGGATAGTCTGGGATGGTTATGGGATAGTTATGGGATAGCCTGGGGTAGTTATAGGATAGCCTGGGATAGTTTTGGGATATTCTGGGATAAGTTATGGGATAGTCTTGGATTTGCTGAAAAGTGTGTCATTTTGAAATTGAAAAATGTTAGAAATCAGGTATTTTTAGTATGAAATTTCAAGATCAGGTTTGTTTTGGGGTGTGGAGTCCAGTTTTTATAGCCAAACACCCAACCCCCTCTCTTTTAGGTTTGACAAAATCCCTGTTAGGTTGCTACATTAAGGTTTTATCATTGATATTTTAGACTCTCAAAGACCCAGAGCAGCGCAATGACTATGACTACATGTTGGACCATCCAGGTTTGTTATTTTGATGCATTTTTTAAATTTCTTTTCATACTTTACTGAGAATATTTGTTTTCTTGCAGAGGAGACTTATCGGCATTACTACCATTATTATAGACATCGTATGGCACCCAAAGTGGATGTCCGAATTGTCGTGGCTGTTAGCATCACTATTGTGTCAATACTACAGGCATGTGTAGATCACACTTGACAAAATTCTGAGCTATCTACATATGTTAAAATTGCTATTAATAAAGTACATTCTTTGGATAGTGTAAGCACTGTAGCCTGCACTCATCTGGTATCCGGTACGCAGGCTAAAGCACCGTGGTTTCTCAAAACATGATATTACATAAAATTGTGTTCTAGCTTTTCAGGCTACTATCATTTTAGGGTAGATAAAAAACTCGTTCTATTAAGCAAATAGCATTGCACTATACAATGGTAAATTTATATGTTTTGCTATTTTTCAGTACCTTCATGGCTGGTCACGCTATAATGAGGCTGTTCAATATGCACTTTCTGTTCCAAAGTACAGAAATAAGGTACTGTTTGACTTAACTTTGCCTATCGTACATATGCAGATAAACAAAAAAGTTGATCATATACGCGTAGTTGGGTGCTCACATATTTCTTCTTGTAATTCCTGGTGACTTGAAAGTCAAGAGGAAGGGGGGATTGTGTTAGGCAAAGGCAACCTTAATCAGAATTAGCTAAATCTGAGACATTCTGCTTAAAAGTAGCTTCGGGATAAACAAAATGTTTGCAAACCTATGGATTATTTATCAACAGGCAATACAGAAAGCACATGAAGATGGTTTACTGAATGGTCTCAGGAAGAGAGGAAAGCGCTCCAAGGTACCATGACTTCTGTATGATTATCAAAACTATCTTTTTTGAAGAAGGATTATGTAGTACTGACCACTATTGTTTTGGGGTTTATTCCACAGGAAGAAATGAAGGAAGAGGAAGAGTCTATTTTACGCAGTGTTGTAGAAAGCTCTTTAGAGATAAGGTACAAGCTTTTTCCTAGCTGATGGTCCAATTATATTTGAAAAATATTGACTAGCTTAAAATTAGTGCTTAAACTTGATAATGACTCGTACAGGTGTCTTCTTACTGTACAATAGTCTTAGCAGTTATTTTGTTGATTTCAGAGGGGGGCATTGCAAGCCAAGTATAATGGATGTACTCTGGATTAGGATTGTATTATTGTAAGTAAAAATCTGACCATGCCTTTACCATACAGTATTTGGCTACATATCAGAGCGATCTAGCTTATGCTTTATAGTTTTGTCTACAAATAATAGCACGTCTATTGAGAACCACCCCCTGCACACCCCTCCCCCCCAAGGGTATGGGCCTGGACTTCCATTAGGAAAGAATTTTATTTTTATGGTTGAAACACAGCCTGTCCATTAGCCTCCTCTAGGGCTAGGGCAAATAGGGGTCATGTGTTGAAGCGACTACATGTAGTTTGTAGCCCAAGCCTTTGTCTTGTTTTCTCATCACAGTGCTCCCATTCTATACATGGTTTTGGATTATCTAACAACAGAGGAGGCTACTGTATATCTGTATTAATATAGCATTATATTGAAAGGTTACAATAAAGAAATTCTTACATTAATTTTATGGCATATTTAGCAATGATACAGTAAGAACACTGTAAAACCTAGCCAAGCAACAAAAAAATGTATTGCAGTATTGCAAGTGCTTAGCCAGAATCTGCTGAGAGGAGTACGGGGGGGGGGGGGGGGAGTGTATATAGATACTACAGTAAATATTGCAACACTTGAATAAGAAAAGATTACTGAGGCTTCTTGCGCCCACATCTTAGTTACACTGTTGCTCTCTTTTCTGCGGATACTGTACCCTTGGACTGTGATTTAGTGTCAGATTAGCAGTCGCCTGTCTCTGTCTGGTATGTACCTACGTTGTGCAGGAGTACTTTGTGGTCATAGTTCAGGAGTACTTTGTGGTCATAGTTCAGGAGTACTTTGTGGTCATAGTTCAGGAGTACTTTGTGGTCATAGTTCAGGAGTACTTTATGGTCATAGTTCAGGAGTACTTTGTGGTCATAGTTCAGGAGTACTTTGTGGTCATAGTTCAGGAGTACTTTGTGGTCATAGTTCAGGAGTACTTTGTGGTCATAGCTCAGGAGTACTTTGTGGTCATAGTTCAGGAGTACTTTGTGGTCATAGTTCAGGAGTACTTTGTGGTCATAGTTCAGGAGTACTTTGTGGTCATAGTTCAGGAGTACTTTGTGGTCATAGTTCAGGAGTACTTTGTGGTCATAGTTCAGGAGTACTTTGTGGTCATAGTTCAGGAGTACTTTGTGGTCATAGTTCAGGAGTACTTTGTGGTCATAGTTCAGGAGTACTTTGTGGTCATAGTTCAGGAGTACTTTGTGGTCATAGTTCAGGAGTACTTTGTGGTCATAGTTCAGGAGTACTTTGTGGTCATAGTTCAGGAGTGTGCCATTTGACGTATGTTTTTTTGTGCCAAGTCCCTACACATTGGTGATGTATATTACTTGGCTGGTGCGCTGGTACTGGAAATTCACTATCAAGGGTGAGGAGTATGGAGACGAGGAGAAAATTTACATTATGAGGAAAAACATGGGAATCTCCAGCACACAGTGGGAGGTTAGTAAAACTTTGTCTTAGATCTTGGATAAACAATGACAATCAGACCAAAATTCCCTTTACTGATGTTGCATATTACTATTAAACAAAACACATTAGAAGACAATGTTTGTATTGTATTGGCTTTGATTGACTTCATAGTAGGTTTTACAGCCTATTAGTAGCTAAAAATGCAGGATTCGTTAGCCAAAATATATCAAAGACCCAGACCAGACTAGCAAGCTAAGCAAATTGTTGCTATAATCTCCGCTTTGTAAACATCATACGAATTATATCTCGACATGATTATTCCAGATATCACTAAAACCGAATTCAATAATGTATAGTTCCATAAAATATCCATACCCCCAAGGGTTATGACCCCCACCCCTCTGGAATTTCCACCCCCCCTGGACAAAAAAAAAGTAACTGTAAAAAAGCTAATAAGGAAAAAAGGCATTTTACCCCCCTCCCCCCACTCCCTCTGTTAATTCCTGGGCGTTAGAACCCCCATTGATTTAGTAAAACACACTTTCTCGATAACAAAATTTATTCCCGATTATATAGCCTGCTTGCAGGTGGTACTCAGTGTTATTATCGCGGAAAACCCTCTGCGTTCGGTGATGGGGTCCGTTTTTGCGCTCGCCCCCGAAAACCACGCGGCTTAAAATACAAGATGGTGCCCGAGCCGATTAGAAGGGAATTTTTTGCGATGATAACACCGAGTACCGCCTGCAAGCAGGCTACGATTTGTACAAAGGCTCTACTTCTAACAATCGAATCTACGCAGATTGCGTGATTCTCAAAATAAAGCGCATGCTCTTAGCCAATCAGAATCGACATAGTGAGCACAATTTATAACAATTACAATCACTTTCAGCATCTTTATCGATATCTTTTTTATTATCATCTTTTGTCATATCAGAATGACTTTAAGCGTCATCGCTTTCATAGCTGCTTTATAATTTGTAACTTCAGGCTTTAGAAGAATCACAAGTGGAATACTTCTTCAAGCGGGAGCTTTGGGTACAACATAATTTCGAGGTAATATATAGATTTAGGCACTGCCTAAAAGCGGAGCCAGCATTGAACACCTTCTGGGTTGACTGATTGAGGTATTTTGGGGGGATCTAGGATCCTGCTCTTTACTGAGATTTATTTATTGTACCAACCAAATGGATCCAGGCCTTATTCAATAGTTTAAATTATTCAGTACATCAAAGTTAACAAACACAATTCCTGGTGTGAATATGGCTGTCAAAGTTGTCAAGAGTCTAATGGTAAATTCTGATGTCCCATCATAGAAGTTCCATTATAAAATTTTTTTTGTTAATCAAAACAATACTCCCACAAGCTTTGCCCTTGTGCAGAAAATGTCATGGATGTAACAGCATTCCAAAGATTCAAAATAATATATTTAGACTGTTTAGATGCCATACTGTAATTTTTATGTATTGATTTAGTGGCGATTCTCTCCTTCATTGGACTGAATATTCAGAAAAATGTCTGGAAATTAAAATCCAAAAATATATCTCCTTTCATGCATTACATATTGGTGCACCCACCCTTTACCACATATTGGCCTTGTTGTTGGTGGCCTACTCCAAAATGAATGCAATGAAGAAAAAACAGATTGACTTTGGAAGCAAATCCTAGAAAAACATCACTGACAGTGCTAAAATGCTAACTTCTAATTTCAAACTAAACTCTTTCATTGGTCTATGTTTGGGGTAGAGAGGAAGCAAAGAATATCAATTGACTAAAAAATAGTCGACAGGGGAGGAGATATAAAGGGAATTGACTCAACTTGAAAGGTTTGTTGAAAAAAATATAACAGTAATGAAAATAATTTGATTGAGCATTTCTTGACATGTCCATTTTCCCATTATTTTAACCCTTACACCACCACAGGCCTCTAAAGAGGCCATGTCTATGCTATCCAAGCTATGTGAACAGAATTCTATTATTGAAAAAGAACAAGGTTGTTGCTAGTGTTATAAAGTTTAAGTATCTTGCCCTAAAAAACCCTTCCCCTTAATAAAAGTTCCATTAATGTACATTTTGTAAAGCTACATTCTGACAAGCTTTGTCCTTGCGAAGAACAAGTAATGGATGAAACAGGATTTCAAAGATAGAATATAGTGTCAGACACAATTTTAGATAAGATGCAATACTGAAGTTTTAATGTACCATTTTAAGTGGTGATTTTCCATACCCATGGGAATTAATATCTACAAATATACATCCAGTAATGCATTATATTTTGGTGTTTTTAGAAACCCTGGATCCAACCATTCCAATGAAATAAATCTAAACCTCTAAAATAATTGTAATGGGAAAGAGACTTGGAAAGGAAATCCTAAAAAGAAGATATAAGTGAGAGTACTAAATGAAAATTTCTAATTTAAAAATCAAATCTGTTCATTAATTTATTTTTGGTGTAGATAGGAAATAGCAAAGAGCATCAATTGCATAAAAATAGTCAACAGGGAGAAGGAAATTAAGTAATTTGACTCTTCTTTAAATGTTTGAAAAGAAAATATAATAACAATAATGTGATAATTATATTCAGTACTTTCCTAAAATATCCCCTTTCCCATTATCTTTAGGTTAATAGAAAACTGTTTTCGTTACAGATTTATTATTTAAAAAGCAAAATTATGTTTTTAGTCTTATATAATATAAGTATCTTGTTCTAAAAAAAAACCTATTGACTGCGTACTGCTGAATCAGATAGTAATGCCCTAGTCATTTGAGCCCCCTCCCTTATGGTCCTGGGGAAGTCTGGGGTTAATGTGGGGTTTTAGATTACTTTTTAACCAGAATATATCAGGAGGGGTGGTGGTATTGACCGTTTTTGACTCTTATCTTGTAAACAGGCTTTTATTAAAGTCTAATTCCCCACCCTTTCCTGGGACCATGTGTGTGGGGGTATCAAATGACTAGTGAATAAGAACTCCCTACTGTCTTTGAGACATGTCTTTCAAGACATGGTTTTCAATTCTCATGTCTTCCAGTCTTTAGCATTCATCTTGGCCCTCAGGTAGTCCCTGGTTCATAAAAAGAGTGACATTTCTTTCAAAACAATCTTTTCATCAAGACATTTATAATCTGACTAATTTCCACAAATATTTGAAAAAAAAAATGAACACATGAGATTTAAGATGCAGACAATAACAATACATATTGGCAATAGGGGTTGAATTTTGTTTTGTTTTTATCCTCGGTAAGGAAAATTTCTCTTGTAAGTTGAAAAAGTTGCTGTATCTTCTAAGGATATGTATCTTCTTAGGACTAAGAGCACAGGATATAAAGACAAGAACGGTCTTCTTTACCAATATATGACCAATGCAACACGATATCGGTTAGCCTTTATGAAATATTTCAACAGAATCAAGAATAAAGATAGAACAAAGAATTTCAAAACAAAAGGTGTTATGCTCATTCTCAAAGCAAACAAAAAGGACAACAAAAAGCTCAATAACTGTCATATCCTCAATAGACAGAAGAAATCGTCGTCTGAAACTCACCTTGCATTTTGTCGCTTTCTTGTGGTTGTGTTCGCTTTTTAATGTGAACTATTACTTACTTAAATTTACTAGCAAAAACCAGACATATCCTTACATAAATCTTGGCGTAAATGAATGTTAGTAGATCTCCTCTAGTTGACTTTATCCTTAAGTCACAAAATTTGAGGCAAAAAGAAATAATCAACGCATGACAAGAACTTTTCCCTTGCTCCGTGCTTGTATTTAGCCGCCATTACGGGGCCGAGTGAGGCCTGGGAGTTGCGCGGCTGACTGACTGGCTGGCTGGCTGGCTGGCTGGCTGGCTGGCGAGTGACACCACAGGGTACCCGCGCGATGACCACAAAACCAAATCGCATAGTTATACCATATTTCTATACCTACGGCCGCGCTGGCTCCGCTAATACGGTATTCATTTCTAGACACACAAAGGAATAAAAGGGCGATTCAGCGTCTAAAGTAGCGAGAAAAATAGCGAATCATCTTTACCAGTTGATACTTTATATTGTCTACAGGAATACAAAGAAGAGCAAGAAGAAGAAATGAGACAAAAACTCGCACAGAACAATAAGTACAAAGCATACAGGTACAGGCTGTACAGACTTAGGTCTATTTATCAGGTTTTATCAGCGTATTGAAAATAGCCTACTGCGCCAAAATATGTTTTTCTACTCTGTTTTTGGAGGATCTCTATCATGCAGTCCAAATTCGACCGGACGTCTTGGAAAAATTGCCAATAATTTTACACTTTGATTCCGTAAAATAAATGGGATTTGCACGTACTTAAGGCCCTGTCACACGTACGTTTTTTCTCTTGCGACCTGTCTCGCAAAAAAATTGTTTCAGGTCGCACGCGCATTTTTTTGCGTGTGAAACCCCCTTTGCAACTTGTTTTGAATTTCTCAAAGTCGCACGAAAAGTAGAACGCTTTTCTACTTTCTGCAACAAATTGTCTCAAGTCGCAGGAAAAACTTCACGTGTGACAGGGCGCGTGCGACCTGCAACAATTTTTTTGCGAGACAAGTTGCAGCCGAAAAATCTACGTGTGACAGGGCCTTTACACTTAGATGTATTTTGTCCACAGGCGCTACATGAAGAAGGGAGGCCCTGGCCAGATGACTTTCATGGAGGATGAGTAGACTTTAGGTAGAATACACAATATTGACATAAATTAACTATATTATGCAGCAGCTCTTTTAAGTTGAAGAGTTCAAGATCCACCGTATTAGTAAGGATCCAGGGGAAGAGATCTAATGACCCCCCTCCCCCCCTAGAATTAGATGAACTCTACAAATTCGCCTCTGCTCATGTTTGATATATTGGTTCCCCCCAACCCTTCGAGATATACTGGATCCGTGCCCCCATCTCCCCCCCCCCCTCCCCACCCCCCTTCCCAAACCTTTAAAGCCTTAAAATATTAAGCCTTGCTTTATTTTCCTAGTGGGGTTAAATAATCAGGAAGAACAATATTTTTGCTGTACAACGACTTAAGATTTATAACCACGAAGTGGAGTTGAAATGCGGATAGCGGTTTGATGTCTATTTATATTGAAAACGCTTTATTTTAAGTATGGAAGACAAAGAGTACGGTAGAACTTTGATTGTTACAATAATACCAGCCACTCTCTATTTTTATTACTAAGTAATATGTCATATCTCTCTATTACGGATACCATTGGACTGTGATTTATTGTCCGATAAACAGTCAACTCTGTCCGGTATCGTGAAAGTCCACTTTCTGTCATGAAAGTGGTACGTAATAGCGGGCTGTCTGTTAGAGGGGTATCAGCAAGGCGAGTGTTGACTACAGTGATACGTAATAGCGGGCTGTCTGTTAGAGGGGTATCAGTAAGGCGAGTGTTGACTACAGTGATACGTAATAGCGGGCTGTCTGTAAGAGGCGTATCAGTAAGGCGAGTGTTGACAGCAGTGGGAATTATTATTGAAGCTGAATATTTCTATTAATAAAAATGTGTGCGCGAAAATCTTGACTCGATTTAATATACATTAATAGTAGTGGTAATAATCCTAAGGGTTTATTAGAATTCCAAGAAAAAGAGGCTTTTATACTAGACTAAGTACTGTATACTATTAATATTGATATAATTATCTCCCAGTAGCCATCACCCGCCCCTAATATTTGTCCAACGAACCACCACACGCCCTCAATCATCTCCCATGAACAACGGCATTCTGCGTACATTCCTCCCATGAACCAACACACGCCCCTAATCATCTCCCATGAACCACCACACGCCCCTAATCATCTTTTATGAACCACCACACGCCCCTAATCATCTCCCATGAACACCCGCACTCTCTGTACATTCCTCCCATGAACCACCACACGCCCCTAATCATCTCCCATGAACACCCGCACTCTGCGTACATTCCTCCAATGAACCACCACACGCCCTCAGTCATCTCCCATAAACCACCACACGCCCCTAATCATCCCCCATGAACCACCGCATGCCCATAGTCATCTCCTATGAACACCCGCACTCTCTGTACATTCCTCCCATGAACCACCACACGCCCCTAATCATCTCCCATGAACACCCGCACTCTCTGTTCATTCCTCTTATGAACCACCACACGCCCCTAGTCATCTCCCATGAACACCCGCACTCTGCGTACATTCCTCCCATGAACCACCACACGCCCTAAGTCATCTCCCATGAACACCCGCACTCTCTGTACATTCCTCCCATGAACCACCACACGCCCCTAATCATCTCCCATCAACCACCACACGCCCCTAATCATCTCCCATGAACACCAGCACTCTGCGTACATTCCTCCCATGAACCACCACACGCCCTCAGTCTTCTCCCATGAACACCTGCACTCTCTGTTCATTCCTTCCATAAACCACCACACGCCCCTAATCTTCACCCATGAACACCCGCACTCTCTGTACATTCCTCCCATGAACCAGCACACGCCCATAGTCATCTCTCATGAACAATCACACGCCCCTAATCATCTCCCATGAACACCCGCACTCTGTACATTCCTCCCATGAACCACCACACGCCCTCAGTCATCTCCCATGAACACCCGCACTCTCTGTACATTCCTCCCATGAACCACCACACGCCCCTAATCATCTCCCATGAACACCCGCACTCTCTGTACATTCCTCCCATGAACCACCACACGCCCCTAATCATCTCCCATGAACCACCCCACACGCCCCTAATCATCTTCCATGATCCACCACACGCCCTCCGTCATCTCCCATGAACACCCGCACTCTCTGTACATTCCTCCCATGAACAACCACACGCCACTAATCATCTCCCATGAACCACCACACGCCCCTAATCATCTTCCATGAACCACCACACGCCCCTAATCATCTCCCATGAACACCCGCATTCTGCGTACATTCCTCCCATGAACCAACACACGCCCCTAATCATCTCCCATGAACCACCACACGCCCCTAATCATCTTCCATGAACCACCACACGCCCCTAATCATCTCCCATGAACACACGCACTCTCTGTACATTCCTCCCATGAACCAACACACGCCCCTAATCATCCCCCATGAACCACCACACGCCCCTAATCATCTCCCAGGAACACCCGCACTCTCGGTACATTCCTCCCATGAACCACCACACGCTCTCAGTCATCTCCCATAAACCACCACACGCCCCTAATCATCCCCCATGAACCACCACATGCCCATAGTCATCTCCTATGAACACCCGCACTCTCTGTACATTCCTCCCATGAACCACCACACGCCCCTAATCATCTCCCATGAACACCCGCACTCTCTGTTCATTCCTCTTATGAACCACCACACGCCTCTAATCATCTCCCATGAACACCCGCACTTTGCGTACATTCCTCCCATGAACCACCACACGCCCTAAGTCATCTCCCATGAACACCCGCACTCTCTGTACATTCCTCCCATGAACCACCACACGCCCCTAATCATCTCCCATCAACCACCACACGCCCCTAATCATCTCCCATGAACACCAGCACTCTGCGTACATTCCTCCCATGAACCACCACACGCCCTAAGTCATCTCCCATGAACACCCGCACTCTCTGTACATTCCTCCCATGAACCACCACACGCCCCTAATCATCTCCCATCAACCACCACACGCCCCTAATCATCTCCCATGAACACCCGCACTCTGCGTACATTCCTCCCATGAACCACCACACGCCCTAAGTCATCTCCCATGAACACCCGCACTCTCTGTACATTCCTCCCATGAACCACCACACGCCCCTAATCATCTCCCATCAACCACCACACGCCCCTAATCATCTCCCATGAACACCAGCACTCTGCGTACATTCCTCCCATGAACCACCACACGCCCTCAGTCTTCTCCCATGAACACCTGCACTCTCTGTTCATTCCTTCCATAAACCACCACACGCCCCTAATCTTCACCCATGAACACCCGCACTCTCTGTACATTCCTCCCATGAACCAGCACACGCCCATAGTCATCTCTCATGAACAATCACACGCCCCTAATCATCTCCCATGAACACCCGCACTCTGTACATTCCTCCCATGAACCACCACACGCCCTCAGTCATCTCCCATGAACACCCGCACTCTCTGTACATTCCTCCCATGAACCACCACACGCCCCTAATCATCTCCCATGAACACCCGCACTCTCTGTACATTCCTCCCATGAACCACCACACGCCCCTAATCATCTCCCATGAACCACCCCACACGCCCCTAATCATCTTCCATGATCCACCACACGCCCTCCGTCATCTCCCATGAACACCCGCACTCTCTGTACATTCCTCCCATGAACAACCACACGCCACTAATCATCTCCCATGAACCACCACACGCCCCTAATCATCTTCCATGAACCACCACACGCCCCTAATCATCTCCCATGAACACCCGCATTCTGCGTACATTCCTCCCATGAACCAACACACGCCCCTAATCATCTCCCATGAACCACCACACGCCCCTAATCATCTTCCATGAACCACCACACGCCCCTAATCATCTCCCATGAACACACGCACTCTCTGTACATTCCTCCCATGAACCAACACACGCCCCTAATCATCCCCCATGAACCACCACACGCCCCTAATCATCTCCCAGGAACACCCGCACTCTCGGTACATTCCTCCCATGAACCACCACACGCTCTCAGTCATCTCCCATAAACCACCACACGCCCCTAATCATCCCCCATGAACCACCACATGCCCATAGTCATCTCCTATGAACACCCGCACTCTCTGTACATTCCTCCCATGAACCACCACACGCCCCTAATCATCTCCCATGAACACCCGCACTCTCTGTTCATTCCTCTTATGAACCACCACACGCCTCTAATCATCTCCCATGAACACCCGCACTTTGCGTACATTCCTCCCATGAACCACCACACGCCCTAAGTCATCTCCCATGAACACCCGCACTCTCTGTACATTCCTCCCATGAACCACCACACGCCCCTAATCATCTCCCATCAACCACCACACGCCCCTAATCATCTCCCATGAACACCAGCACTCTGCGTACATTCCTCCCATGAACCACCACACGCCCTCAGTCATCTCCCATGAACACCTGCACTCTCTGTTCATTCCTCCCATAAACCACCACACGCCCCTAATCTTCACCCATGAACACCCGCACTTTCTGTACATTCCTCCCATGAACCAGCACACGCCCATAGTCATCTCCCATGAACCATCACACGCCCTCTCTGTACATTCCTCCCATGAACCACAACACGCCCTCAGTCATCTCCCATGAACACCCGCACTCTCTGTACATTCCTCCCATGAACAATCACACGCCCCTAATCATCTCCCATGAACACCCGCACTCTGTACATTCCTCCCATGAACCACCACACGCCCTCAGTCATCTCCCATGAACACCCACACTCTCTGTTCATTCCTCTTATGAACCACCACACGCCCCTAATCATCTCCTATGAACACCCGCACTCTTTAGTGTCCCATAGTAAACAACGGTCGTCGTTTATATTTTCCCGTGAACAAACGCACGCCCATTCATTTCGTCCCATGAACCACCGCACACCCTTGATACTTATCCCGATATTTCCGTCCCGTGAACCATACGCCAATATTCTTCCAAACAAAACACTTCGAGCCCCTTAATAATCGTCTTCCTTACAATTTCACTTTACCCATAGCAGAAACGCAGGTTGTTACACTGTGTAGTTTAATATTTTTTTCATCGATCTGTAATTTAGGTAAAAATTTCGCTTTTTTTTTTTTTGCTGCAAGGTGTTGCCAAACTTACCTAAATGACACGGTTTTACCGAAACAATGATCTCAGACATTGATTTCCACAGTATGTTTACGGAAGACGATAGACAGGGGAATAGTAAGACTACTTTATTAGTGTTATGGGATTAAAGGCTTTCTGATCATAAACGAAAACCCTATGTATATGAATATGAAAGTAGAAAACTCTACTCATCTAAGTGGCCGTACCCTAACAAACTAAGTCACTTCTAGTCTCTCCATTGCACATAAGGCCTTCAAAGCTAACAAATACTGCACCTGAAAGTTAATACCTGTCTCATCTAAACCTTAGTGCTGCCTACTAAGAAATGTGTTCTGTATTTGTCTGTTAGTGTGGTGGAAACCTGATGAAATATCTGTAACATTGCTACCGTACTAATCAGCAACAAGCATTGATTAAGGCTCATGTACGAAAGCATATGTAAGAAAGCATATCTCTTTCAGTCTGAGTAAATAATAAAAAAATGTTAATAGCTGAGCTAATTAGGAATAAAATTTACAAGTCTTCGACAGACCCATGTCACCAGGGTCTCCACACATTGTCGGCCCCCTGACCCCTCCCCCCATGGGAAGTGGTTAAATGGTACCCTGGGAGGGATTGAAAGTCTGTGGGTGGTTTGCTAAACATTGGAAGAAGCTGTGGCATAGATGAGACGCCTGGTCCACTCGCTGGACTGGGAACTAGTACAGCAGCTAGTCTACCATTGGCTAATTGGCCTGGCACTATTTGAAACTGTGTGGGACCAACGAACACGTTTTGAAGTTCTGTTGCCTTGGAGACCGTTAAACTCGTTTGATGAGCAGACCCAGAGTGACTGACAGCTGGTGGAAATATTGGATGCTGGACTGGGACCCTCGGATTGTGCGGAACTTGTTGCTGTTCATAGGGCCGGCAAACACTTGCGAGATGCGAGAGAATGCGCGTTTTCATCTGAAGGTCTACATTATCATTGGCCATGAAGTATCGTGTAACTTCTAGCGCACACTCGTTGAAGCCTGCCCTATACTGAGCAACTGAAGATGGATCTGATGGGACGATACCTGAAAAGAAAAGTACAACTGTTCTCATATCAGAGTGTTGCGAAATGCTAGTCTATCTTTCTATTTAAAAATCTGTGCAATGCCAACAGTCCTTAAATTGTTTTCGAAGTTTGTACAATTTCGCTAAGTCACGAGTTCTTATTCGGGTGTGACTAGAACCGTATCTTGCTTTAATGAAATAATCTTAGCGCCTAATGCTTGCTAAGTACCATTTGTGGTCCTCATAAATTCACTGCGCGTGGCTCACGTACGCGAACCCTGTTTTGAATGTTGTTGAGACTAGCAGTGATCAATGCTAGCAGTGATCAATTGATCCATAAACGTTCAATTACATTAGACATATTCTAGGGAACCAAAAAAAAATATATTTGAGTGTTCCAGTTGTTTAATCTTAGTATGAGAGCTCGTTACAGCTGGAGGTTTTGGCAATGTAGAACAAAGATGGAAGCCTTTGGCGATGTTCTACCACTTACGCTTATAGTCAAACTGTCGCATTCTAATCGTGTTTCTTGTAATTGCGGGCGTCGATGTGACTGGTCTACGAGAAGGCTGCTAAGGTCACTTGATGTTCAAGAAGGTAGTTATGGTTACTGGTATATGCTTGGACGAGTCTTTTCAACGTAGGGCATCCAAGTTGTCTTGAAGAGCGTACGAGCTGCGAAATTGTTTCTTTACTGACAACGAGTTTTAGGGTTTTTGTCGTACACGAGAATTCTAGCAGTTTAAGGACTTTAAAAACTACTTCGCGAGCAATGCCTGAATACAGCGAGCACACCCAAAATGCGGGCACTCGGACACCTTAATGTAGGAAACCAAATAAAACTCCTTCAGTATATTCAAGATAATTTTAATTCATCAATTAATAGAATATTTTCAAAAAAGGAGGTTGGTTAATTTGATTGATGTTAAAATACGTGAAGGATAAATAATTTAAATATTGCATTGAAATAAAGCTTTAACCAAAAACAAAAAAGGAAAGACCCATAAGAATACGTTTTTACCTGTTAGCTGTTGCGTGGTTTTCATAGCTCTTAAGTATTTCACTGTCATTTCAAGGATATCTGCTTTTTCCAGCTTAGAATAGCATGAGGTCTGAAAAGAAGATTGAAATAGTTAATGAGCAATCATTAACAACTAATTGATTTTTACTTAATTTCTAATAAGTCAAAATAGATGAATATTCGCTACTACGTTTAACAATAACTGTTTTTGAAATCTTACTACTTCACTTACGTCTTTTTTCATTGCTTCAAGAATAAGGATTTTCAGCTCGTTAAGGCTCTGATTGATACGAGCCCTTCGTCTTTTTTCCATCATTGGTTTAGAGGACTGAAAATAGGAAGAGGAATAATTTGATATAATTTTACGTAACCGCAAAAAATGATAAGTGTGATTTCAAAAGTAATGATTGATTTCCTTAGCAGAATATATATCAACCTTTCGTCCGACAGATTCTTCGAGCTGCGGGATTTCGTTTGAGTTTTCCATCCCCATGCCTTTCTCCACGTCTTGCACACAAGAAAGCAAAATACCTTTACACTCCTCACACTGCTTTGGATAAATTTAGCCAAATGACAAACGAGCGTGGGAATATTTGGGGAAGTCAAACGGAAGCGCGGTTTCTGCCAATCACAGCACTGCAGACTAACATCTAAACAAATGCGGCTCAAACCAGGGCGTGAGAACGAATGCGTATGATTGGCTAACGCACGCGCTTCAACACGGACCTAATATCGCAATGAATTATTGCCCCCGTCTCGGTCTAATTTGAGCTGACTGCTTTTGTTACTGAGTAGGCATAAGAGAGGCTCGCGCACTATGCCTCATCAGACTGCCCTTTTATGATCGATAAATCCGCACCGTGGGAACGGCCGCGCGTGATTGGTTAACAAGCCAGCACAAACTGAGAAGGACAATAAACTCTGTGACGTTAAAACACAGCAATTGAATCGGCACAATTGGTGCGTATTACAGCACGCGACAGGCTTTTGTGTGACGTGCCTCTGGCTTGCTGTTCCGCGGGCTGCGCGATTGCCACTTAGCGTGAACACAATAGGGTCCTGAAATTTCCCACGGTCCGAACAAAGCAGTATTTACTTCAGAGACTGTGTTTATAAGGCCCTCTTGAGCCAAACAAACAATACTTTGCTAACACTGCATTGCAATATCTGCATGTTTACTCAAGACATTCCCTGTACTGTGCTGTGATAGATTGTGATTTTCGGCCACAGTGTTTTTGTACAGTTTGTTTAAATACGTTAAGTCGGCATGTACGTGTACAGCTTCTAAAATGAATACTAAACAATAAAATGATCAAAGGCTTGTAGCCTGGCACTGTGGCACTGCATTAGTAAGAGAGGGCCAAGTGATTAAAGGCTTATACGACTGTCAACCACGATTTGATGAAGTTTTAGCTCGAACTTAATTACTTGCTGATAGACGCTACACGCTTCGCTGCGTCTTCAGAGTGATTAGACAAACACAAAGGTGTCAAGTCAATTCATGGGATTATTTATGGTGTCCCACAAAGAGTGGGGGAGAGACCTCTGGAAGAGACTAAACAGAGAAAAAATTGTGGTGCTGTAGAGCGGATCTAGGGGAGGGTTTAGGCCCCCCTTTGGGCTGTCATATGTGACAAATAAAAATCACCCCTTTCCCTTTGTTACTGAGCCAAACCTCCGCTTTAGCGAAAAGCTCGACCGCCCCTGTGGTAAATGCAATGATCGAGTTTTATTCTAAAGAACGTTTCAAAAATAATAAAAACTAATAAAAAAAATTCATTCTTAGAGACAGAACAAAGGAATATTTTAAGCGGCTCTTTCTGATCAGATGGCTGGTACAAAGCTCAGCCCCAGTGCTCCATGGACCTTCTTGCGAATGGATCCATGCACCCTCTAATCCATGACACTCAGGTTTAATAATTGTTGAGTGATAAAAACGTTCTCTTTCCTGTTTTGTTTCACCCCATGGTGTAAAATGAGTTTGTGCGTTTACTTTCATAAGGTATCTACATTTTCGTAAGAAAAATATATAACAGTACAAAATTCAAATAAAGTTAATGTTATGATATATACCAATATTGACATAAAAACACAAGGGAATTAGTTATTGTAAATGTACAGGCATGCCATGCGCCATGTTGCACAGTAGCCTGCTAGCCGGCTCTCGGAGTTTAGGTATTCCTGTGGATTCCACAGGAATCCAGAGCCGGCTAGCAGGCTGGCAATACATGCCTTTTTCCCTGTGTTTTGATAGCGAAAAACAAGCCTCGAGCGATTCGTAGCGGCCATCATGGATGGAGGCGGCTATAAAAACACCGGTTAAACGTTTGCATTGCAGGCTATGACTGCCCTGGTGATCCAACACATTGAAGCACACATTGGAAGCACACCTTGGAAATGTTAGGACGCCATAAACCTTACCACACAATCAGACTCGTACCCAGTCGCTTATTAATAAAAGAACAGAAAGAGAAGGCTTGAGAGGAAAAAAGAGGGCGCGCAAGGATGTACGGGAAGGAATTGAGGGCTCCTTATCTCTCCCCATAACGCATTGCGCGCCGTCATATTTAATTAGCGACTGGGTACGAGTCTGCCACACAATACCTAGTGCTTTATGATATACAAATGAATTGGTGACGGGCGTTGTCCAGTGAAGACTAGGAGCGAAAACGACTACGGTTTTACAAGCCGTAGTCTTTGGATAGAATTCATGAGGCGATTTCTAGTTGTCAAAAAAACCCGACACACTTTAAAGAATCAATCGAGAAAGACACAGCTTTATGTCCGCCTAGGGGGTAAAGAATCTAATCGAGTTGTCTGATAAGTTAATTCCCAACATTATAAGCTTTTTCCGATGCCTTATTCACCTGATAAGCCGCATGTGATGTGAGCTAACATTTACTTAGGGCTTTCTTACGTATGGCTGGGATTGTGAGAATACACCTGTGACCTTTCATAAAATGCATCTTCCTATGCAAGGACAGGTGGAACAAGTATTTAAGGCTGTATTCTAAACAACGAAATTCCCATTTCGCTGAAATGCGCCTTACTAATAGTCGGGTAGGTTTCGGATAGCGCGTCGGGGACTATTCGGTCGCCACGGAGTAGTAGTTCAGATTACGTATGTACTTTTTTTATTTCAGATTACGTATGTACTTTTTTTATAAGAACATCTAATTTTCAGTTGAGGCTAGGCCGTTCTTATTTTTGGGAACTTTTTAAGGCTGAATATGTTCTTAAATTTTAGTTTATATAAGAATATAATTATCAATATAAATTATTAGGAAGAGAATTACACTAATGATCAATAGCAATAATAAGCAATAATAAGCGCACAATTTGATTCTGCATTTTAGAACGCATCAGGACAAAGAAAGAAACATTTTTCTGCTATCTGAGCCTCGGCATGTTTTTAGCATGTTCTTAAAATTTGTTGAAGTCTCAGGCCGGACGTTTTTATAAAAAAAGGTTTTTATATGAAAAAAAGAGTGTATGCACGGATAGTAGCCCCGTCCCTAGGCTTCTCGGTGGGCCGGTCACGCTCTACATGGCTATGACGTCACTGGCCCTTTCTGCTCTCGCCCCCGAGAAGCCTGGCGGATTCTTCCGAAAGCGCCACAAATGGCGTCTTTCCTTTGAGGCAAGCAACACCATTTTCGGCAGCCTTTAAAGACATTATTTTCTATCAAAGCTGTAAAGGTTCGTTTATTTTAATGAGATATCTATTATTATCTAAGATAAATGGAGGTGTATTCTTTCGCGCCAAAGAGTGCTCAACACATGATGTAGTTCTTGCTCTTCCTCCATCCCCTCCTTATATTATTTATGTAAACCGTAAAAAATGAAAAAAAATATTTTTCTGCGTGAAATTTAACGACTCATCGAATTTTTTCTAATGCAAGCAGCGAAATCTTACTGAAAAAAACCTACTGAACACTTTTCAAGGCACATTTTTCTTTGATCGCTGGTAAAATAAACAGTTTTTTTTTTAAAAAATGGAGATACTATTGGTGAAGGATCTGCCAGGCTCGAAGTCAGCATGAAAAGCGTCTGCCATATTGGAAAAGTGTAAGTCTGCACGCAAAGCATCATAGCGCTGACAGCGAGGGAGTAGCCTGGGGACGAGGCTACAAGGATTGCAGATAGCGCATCGCAAAGCAAGGCGCATTTCAGCTGATTTGTGACATTCCATTGTACAATGGAATCTACAATGATGCTCTCTAAAACTGTAAAATGCAGAATCACATTGGGTTTCAAAATAACAAATAACAACATTAAATGTTAATGCTATTGTTTATTTGTGTATTGACTTAGCAGGCAAGTACCCAGGATTGGCTGACGGGGGGGGGGGGGGGGGGGGGGGTGCGCAGTCATACGTATCTTATGGAAAAAGCCTAGTCTTTGAAGATTCCTTAATAATGACTTGGCCGCCAAGGTGGGTGCGCGCACCCTGCGCACCTCCCCCCCCCCCCCCTGTGTAGTCTATCTGCGTGTTGATGTTAACACCCAAGCTATATAAGTTGGTTTACAGGTTCGAACTACTTAAATGGTTATAAATGGAAAATCTTACTCTGCAGCCCATTTAAGAACACAACTGTGAATATATATATATATATATAAGCGTTTCTGTATGTTTGACACATACATATATATTTTAAGTATAACTGAGAAGTGATATTTTAAAAAGATCCAGCGGCGTAGCCAGGGGCCCAAAAGGGACAATCAAGGCATTTTCTCCTGTATTTTAGATAATGTCTCGTAAATTCACTGTATTTTTGGCTGCTAGAAGAGGGAGGGCTTGGCCACCCCGTGGCTACGCCCCTGGGATCATGATTGTTCGAAAACTAAGATTCAAGACTATCTTAAAGGTGCTACATCGCGGGTTGTCCGTGGGCCAACGTTAACTTAACAATACACAAAAATGGCCCAAACGAAATTTGTGAACTCCCTCCGATGCGCAACTAATGAAGTAGCTCCTCCTTCTCGATGACTCGCTGATCTAGACCTAGCTAGGAACTCGTCCGACGTCTGAGTGCTCTATTTCAATGACTCGCTGATCTAGACCTAGCTAGGAACTCGTCCGACGTCTGAGTGCTCTATTTCAATGACTCGCTGATCTAGACCTAGCTAGGAACTCGTCCGACGTCTGAGTGCTCTATTTCAATGACTCGCTGATCTAGACCTAGCTTGGGACTCGTTCGAAATGTCTAATCTCTTTCTCAATGACTCGCTAATCTAGACCTGGCTGGGAACTCGTTTGACATGTTTGAGTGCTCTTTCTCAATGACTCGCTGATCTAGACCTAGCTAGGAACTCGTCCGACGTCTGAGTGCTCTTTCTCAATGACTCGCCGATCTAGACCTAGCTGGGGACTCGTTCGACATGTCTGTTATTACAGTCACTGTGCCTCCTTTAGGAGTGGGCGGAGTAGATGCTGCGTAACTGACAACTTCTCGCCCTCCTGGTTTGAACACCCTTGTGTCATGTGCGTCAAACTTCACACCACCCCCCTTGAGTTCATCTAGCTCAACAGGGACAGACTGCTGGCTGGCTTCTCGCAAGTGCATCTTCACGAGAAATTTAGACGCCGTTTTATTAAACTCCGGAATACGAAAGCAGTAAAGAACTGGATTGATAAGAGAGTTCCCATAATGCAATAGCTTGCTGAAGTAAAGAGGGGTGTTAGGCACCATTGCGCAAGTCAGACAAAGTGTTTCTACGTAATGGATCACTTGGAATGGTACCCAGGCTACTATAGACATGACGGTCACTAACGCCAGAGTTCGTGCGAGCCTTCGATCCCTGGGGTCACGCTGTCTGGCAGCGGTGTTATTGACCCGGCACACGACCCACTTCCATACAATGACGTAGGAAATGCTGACAACAATCAGTGCGGACGAGTGGAGAATGAAGAACAGGTAGAAGGAGATGGTCTGATCAATGTGGGATGGTAAAGTACCCAAGACAGACACCGCCAATGAGAAAACCCACATTGCTAATGCGCATGCGATATAGGACCCAACTCGTGTGGTACGATGACGTAACGGATACACGACCGCATACATCCGCTCTACTGCTACCAAAACAAGCGAAAACAGCGCCACAAAACTCGTAAACGAGTCCACGAATCGATGCGATACGAATAACAGCTCTGATATGTATTCCCCGGAGAAAAACTTAGTGAAGAGCATTATAAACAAAGGCATTGAAGACAAGCCGACCAGCAGATCAGCGATGGCTAAATTCACAAGAAAATAGAATGCCCGGTTCTGGCGGAGATAGGAGCTTGTGAAGATAGCGATGGTGAAGCTGTTGCCGAAGACCGTTATCAAAGCTTCCACGGCAAACACTACGCACCAGACGAGCATCTCCTGGCGTGACATCAACGGTCCCCCGCCCAAGAGTGAAGCTGGCATCGTTGTGTTGTTGTTCATCGTTGACCACCGTCGCATGTTTTGAGGAAAATCAAAGACGCCGGTTGCCGACAGGGCGCGCCGATTTTACCAAAATGTACAATATTAGAAATAAATGATATTGTTTACTAAGGCTCGAGCTATTGTCTGACGCAGACTTCCGTTTTGTGAGTTTTGTTCTTCAGTACGAACAGTGATTGTTTTTTTAGCACAAAGTCTCCTCAATGAAGTCACTTGAAGAAAGTGGACTTGTCTCACTTTGAAGCTGCGTTAGCATAGTTCCTTTATCTTATAAACTTAGCTATACTCTTTATCCTCGGTTTTGTGTGAAGAAACCCCGCTTTTCAAGACAGAAGACAGTTTTGCTGCGTGTTGTTCTTACGAGTGACTGCGCTTATTTCCTCCCCGTTGCGTGCAGACGTTCGTCCAGTCTCTTCATGAAATAGTGATGAGTCGCTCATTTTAACTTTGTTTTTCTCTTTGGTTGTAAAGTTGAATAGGAGTTTTCCCCAACGTCAGAGTTTATAATGAGTTTCCTGTTTTTAAGATAAAAGCTTTTTGAGTTGCTCGCTGCTTCTTAAATGACCTACTTCTACTAAGTGACAGACGTTTTGAAACGACAGCGCTTGTTCCCTTGATTGCTAGAAATCCCACAAATCAAATCTTCCTTAATAGAGTAAATCCTTTAAATGGTTACCCTAGCATTCCAATGCAGTGTCCGGCTATTTTCACTGATTGCTTGTAGGCTTTTGAGCTTTGTGCTTTAGTAGCAAGGCGAATGAATCACCTTTTCAGGGTCTTTGTCGTGTCAAGGGTGCGCATATTTGATCGTGATACTTTGCGAGTAAATCTCTCGTCGGTAGGCCACCTACAATTACGTTTATCTGCCCATTTTCAGCAATTCCGATAGAGAGATAAAAAACGAGTAAATTAAAAATAGTCTCGCACGCGCGAACATGTTTGGTGCGTCGAGCAAACACACTTGCGTGAACAAAAATCAGCTTTCAATGCTATTTTCAGTACTGCATTATAGTTCTTTTGATCTTGGTGTGCGTCTTCTTTTGCTAAACACTGAGTGCTTGTGCAAAGATGTTATCTTTTTTAATATTTTAATTACTTTTGTATGTAAAACGTAAAATACAAGAACAGCTGAAATCCACGTGATAAGATTCTATCAAGAAAAGCCATTGCCATATGAAAACATTTTCTTTTCCTTTGCAATTTTGACACTTAAAAAAACTCTTGAGCGAGCATATGTGTATAAATATTGACCGAAGTGTTTTTTAACAAGGTGTTATAATGACGTAATTAGTCGTTAATCACGGCAGAAATGGCACCAGTCATACTGCGAGAATTATTCCACGACTAAATATTGAACGCACGGTTCACGATTATTCATATTTCGAAAGGGATTTTTCACGTTTTCAACATAGATGCTTTCAAAAGTACATGTTTATTCAAGGTATTATGTGCCGGCAGGAAGAATCAAAGCTAAATCGTGATTCTGTAATGTTTCGGTGATGTGTAAGTGTTTCGAATGTCACGAAGTTTCTATGAATTTATCTCTAAAATAAGATGATGAAACCGATAGCAGCCAACCGGAAGGTAATACTATTGAAAAAGACAACAATGAATAAACGTGAATGACAAATATTTTTGCCAATTTAGGCATAAGTAAAGAAAATTCGGACAGCAGTGAACTTGAACAGGGAATAACAAAATCAGACCTGCAGACAGCACAGAAAAAGGAGAACAGCTAAAAGGAATTTTATGCGACAAAAGCCTGGAGCGTCTTTTGAGTGATTTTATCCATTTCCCATTCATGCATAAGCTACTTTTATTATTCATGCCGGATTGAAGAGTTTTCTTTTTATCAGACATCACGTCTCACTACATCATACTCACATGATGGGAATATGCACTCGAGACATGAGCTAGGGGGTAGGAGGGTGTTAATTACGGATTCATTAAAATCTTGACGTAATAATACTTGAATACCACCGGACGAAAGTTGAAATAAAAGCACTTCATTCGAATGCCAGACAGCAAATATAAAATATCTCTTCAGAAAAGACGCGCAACGATAAGGATTTATGCAGTGTCACTACTGGCTAAGTGGTTGGGGAGTAGAGGGGGATGCGCCAGCAAGAAATCTGGCAAGAAAGAGATCTCGCAAAAAATATCGGCTGCACCACCCTATGCGTCTATGTTGGTCCCACCCTATGCGTCTATGCTGGTCCCACCCTATGCGTCTATTCTGGTCCCGCCCTATGCGTCTATGCTGGTCCCACCCTATGCGTCTATGCTGGTTCCACTCTATGCGTCTATTCTGGTCCCACTCTATGCGTCTATGCTGGTCCCACCCTATGCGTCTACGCTGGTCCCACCCTATGCATCTATGCTGGTCCTACCCTATGCGTCTATTCTGGTCCCACTCTATGCGTCTATGCTGGTCCCACCCTATGCGTCTACGCTGGTCCCACCCTATGCATCTATGCTGGTCCTACCCTATGCGTCTATTCTGGTCCCACTCTATGCGTCTACGCTGGTCCCACTCTATGCGTCTATGCTGGTCCCACTCTATGCGTCTATTCTGGTCCCACTCTATGCGTCTATTCTGGTCCCACTCTATGCGTCTATGCTGGTCCCACCCTATGCGTCTATTCTGGTCCCACCCTATGCGTCTACGCTGGTCCTACCCTATGCGTCTATTCTGGTCCCACTCTATGCGTCTATGCTGCTCCTACCCTATGCGTCTATGCTGGTCCTACCCTATGCGTCTATTCTGGTCCCACTCTATGCCTCTATGCTGGTCCCACTCTATGCGTCTATTCTGGTCCCACCCTATGCGTCTTTTTTGCTTTCACCCTATGCGTCTACGCTGGTCCCACCCTATGCGTCTATGCTGGTCCCACTCTATGCGTCTATTCTGGTCCCACTCTATGCGTCTATTCTGGTCCCACCCTATGCGTCTACGCTGGTCCCGCCCTATGCGTCTTCGCTGGTCCCAACCTATGCGTCTATGCTGGTCCGACCCTATGCGTCTATGCTGGTCCCACCCTATGCGTCTATTCTGGTCCCACCCTATGCGTCTATGCTGGTCCCACTCTATGCGTCTATTCTGGTCCCACCCTATGCGTCTACGCTGGTCCCACCCTATACGTCTATGCTGGTCCCACTCTATGCGTCTATTCTGGTCCCACCCTATGCGTCTATTCTGGTCCCACCCTTTGCGTCTATGCTGGTCCCACCCTATGCGTCTATTCTGGTCCCACCCTATGCGTCTACGCTGGTCCCACTCTATGCGTCTTTTCTGCTTTCACCCTATGCGTCTACGCTGGTCCCACCCTATGCGTCTATGCTGGTCCCACCCTATGCGTCTACGCTGGTCCCACCCTATGCGTCTATGCTGGTCCCACTCTATGCGTCTATTCTGGTCCCACCCTATGCGTCTACGCTGGTCCCACCCTATACGTCTATGCTGGTCCCACCCTATGCGTCTATGCTGGTCCCACCCTATACGTCTATGCTGGTCCAACCCTATACGTCTATGCTGGTCCCACCCTATGCGTCTACGCTGGTCCCACCCTATGCGTCTTTTCTGCTTTCACCCTATGCGTCTACGCTGGTCCCACTTTATGCGTCTACGCTGGTCCCACCCTATGCGTCTACGCTGGTCCCACCCTATGCGTCTATGCTGGTCCCACTCTATGCGTCTATTCTGGTCCCACCCTATGCGTCTACGCTGGTCCCACCCTATACGTCTATGCTGGTCCCACCCTATGCGTCTATGCTGGTCCCACCCTATACGTCTATGCTGGTCCAACCCTATACGTCTATGCTGGTCCCACCCTATGCGTCTACGCTGGTCCCACCCTATGCGTCTTTTCTGCTTTCACCCTATGCGTCTACGCTGGTCCCACTTTATGCGTCTACGCTGGTCCCACCCTATGCGTCTACGCTGGTCCCACCCTATGCGTCTTTTCTGCTTTCACCCTATACGTCTATGCTGGTCCCACTCTATGCGTCTATTCTGGTCCCACCCTATGCGTCTATGCTGGTCCCACCCTATGCGTCTACGCTGGTCCCACCCTATGCGTCTTTTCTGCTTTTACCCTATGCGTCTACGCTGGTCCCACCCTATGCGTCTACGCTGGTCCCACCCTATACGTCTATGCTGGTCCCACCCTATACGTCTATGCTGGTCCCACTCTATGCGTCTATTCTGGTCCCACCCTATGCGTCTATGCTGGTCCCACCCTATGCGTCTATTCTTGTCCCACCCTATGCGTCTACGCTGGTCCCACCCTATGCGTCTATGCTGGTCCGACCCTATGCGTCTATGCTGGTCTCACCCTATGCGTCTATGCTGGTCCCACTCTATGCGTCTATGCTGGTCCCGCCCTATGCCTCTATGCTGGTCCCACCCTATGCGTCTATTCTGATACCACGCTATGCGTCTACGCTGGTCCCACCCTATGCGTCTATGCTGGTCTGACCCTATGCGTCTATGCTGGCCTCACCCTATACGTCTATTCTGGTCCCACCCTATGCGTCTATGCTGGTCCCACCCTATGCGTCAACGCTGGTCCCACCCTATGCGTCTATGCTGGTCCGACCCTATGCGTCTATGCTGGTCTCACCCTATGCGTCTATGCTGGTCCCACTCTATGCGTCTATGCTGGTCCCGCCCTATGCCTCTATGCTGGTCCCACTCTATGCGTCTATTCTGGTCCCACCCTATGCGTCTACGCTGGTCCCACCCTATGCGTCTATGCTGGTCCCACTCTATGCGTCTATTCTGGTCCCACCCTATGCGTCTATGCTGGTCCCACTCTATGCGTCTATTCTGGTCCCACCCTATGCGTCTATGCTGGTCCCACTCTATGCGTCTACGCCGGTCCCACCCTATGCGTCTATGCTGGTCCCACTCTATGCGTCTATGCTGTTCCCACCCTATGCGTCTATTCTGCTTTCACCCTATGCGTCTACGCTGGTCCCACCCTATGCGTCTATGCTGGTCCCACTCTATGCGTCTATTCTGGTCCCACTCTATTTGTCTATTCTGGTCTCACCCTATGCGTCTACGCTGGTCCCGCCCTATGCGTCTTCGCTGGTCCCAACCTATGCGTCTATGCTGGTCCGACCCTATGCGTCTATGCTGGTCTCACCTTATGCGTCTATTCTGGTCCCACCCTATGCGTCTACGCTGGTCCCACCCTATACGTCTATGCTGGTCCCACTCTATGCGTCTATTCTGGTCCCACCCTATGCGTCTATGCTGGTCCCACCCTATGCGTCTATTCTGGTACCACGCTATGCGTCTACGCTGGTCCCACCCTATGCGTCTATGCTGTTCCCACTCTATGCGTCTATTCTAGTCCCACCCTATGCGTCTACGCTGGTTCCACCCTATACGTCTATGCTGGTCCCACTCTATGCGTCTATTCTGGTCCCACCCTATGCGTCTATGCTGGTCCCACCCTATGCGTCTATTCTGGTACCACGCTATGCGTCTACGCTGGTCCCACCCTATGCGTCTATGCTGTTCCCACTCTATGCGTCTATTCTGGTCCCACCCTATGCGTCTACGCTGGTTCCACCCTATACGTCTATGCTGGTCCCACTCTATACGTCTATGCTGGTCCCACTCTATGCGTCTATGCTGGTCCCACCCTATGCGTCTATGCTGGTCCCACCCTATGCGTCTATTCTGGTCCCACCCTATGCGTCTACGCTGGTCCCACCCTATGCGTCTATGCTAGTCCGACCCTACGCGTCTATGCTGGTCTCACCCTATGCGTCTATGCTGGTCCCACTCTATGCGTCTATGCTGGTCCCGCCCTATGCGTCTATGCTGGTCCCACTCTATGCGTCTATTCTGGTCCCACCCTATGCGTCTACGCTGGTCCCACCCTATGCGTCTATGCTGGTCCCACTCTATGCGTCTATTCTGGTCCCACCCTATGCGTCTACGCTGGTCCCACCCTATGCGTCTACGCTGGTCCCACCCTATGCGTCTATGCTGGTCCCACTCTATGCGTCTATTCTGGTCCCACCCTATGCGTCTATGCTGGTCCCACTCTATGCGTCTATTCTGGTCCCACCATATGCGTCTATGCTGGTCCCACCCTATGCGTCTATGCTGGTCCCACCCTATGCGTCTATGCTGGTCCCACTCTATGCGTCTATTCTGGTCCCACCCTATGCGTCTATTTTGGTCCCACCCTATGCGTCTACGCTGGTCCCACCCTATGCGTCTACGCTGGTCCCACTCTATGCGTCTATTCTGGTCCCACTCTATGCGTCTATTCTGGTCCCACCCTATGCGTCTACGCTGGTCCCGTCCTATGCGTCTTCGCTGGTCCCAACCTATGCGTCTATGCTGGTCCGACCCTATGCGTCTATGCTGGTCTCACCCTAGGCGTCTATTCTGGTCCCACCCTATGCGTCTACGCTGGTCCCACCCTATACGTCTATGCTGGTCCCACTCTATGCGTCTATTCTGGTCCCACCCTATGCGTCTATGCTGGTCCCACCCTATGCGTCTATTCTGGTACCACGCTATGCGTTTACGCTGGTCCCACCCTATGCGTCTATGCTGGTCCCACCTTATGCGTCTATTCTGGTCCCACGCTATGCGTCTACGCTGGTCCCACCCTATGCGTCTACGCTGGTCCCACCCTATGCGTCTATTTTGCTTTCACCCTATGCGTCTACGCTGGTCCCACCCTATGCGTCTACGCTGGTCCCACCCTATGCGTCTATTCTGGTCCCACCCTATGCGTCTATTCTGGTCCCACCCTATGCGTCTATGCTGGTTCGACCCTATGCGTCTATGCTGGTCTCACCCTATGCGTCTATGCTGGTCCCACTCTATGCGTCTATTCTGGTCTCACCCTATGCGCCTACGCTGGTCCCACCCTATGCGTCTATGCTGGTCCCACTCTATGCGTCTATTCTGGTCCCACCCTATGCGTCTACGCTGGTCCCACCCTATGCGTCTATGCTGGTCCCACTCTATGCGTCTATGCTGGTCCCGCCCTATGCGTCTACGCTGGTCCCACCCTATGCGTCTATGCTGGTCCGACCCTATGCGTCTATGCTGGTCTCACCCTATGCGTCTATGCTGGTCCCACTCTATGCGTCTATTTTGGTCCCACCCTATGCGCCTACGCTGGTCCCACCCTATGCGTCTATGCTGGTCCCACTCTATGCGTCTATTCTGGTCCCACCCTATGCGTCTACGCTGGTCCCACCCTATGCGTCTACGCTGGTCCCACTCTAAGCGTCTATTCTTGTCCCACTCTATGCGTCTACGCTGCTCCTACTCTATGCGTCTACGCTGGTCCCACCCTATGCGTCTATGCTGGTCCCGCCCTATGCGTCTATGCTGGTCCCACTCTATGCGTCTATGCTGGTCTAACCCTATGCGTCTATTCTGGTCCCTCCCTATGCGTCTACGCTGGTCCCACCCTATACGTCTATGCTGGTCTCACTCTATGCGTCTATGCTGGTCCCACCCTATGCGTCTATTCTGGTCCCACTCTATGCGTCTATTCTGGTCCCACCCTATGCGTCTACGCTGATCTAACCCTATGCGTCTATTCTGGTCCCACCCTATGCGTCTACGCTGGTCCCACCCTATACGTCTACGCTGGTCCCACCCTATGCGTCTATTCTGGTCCCACCCTATGCGTCTTTTCTGCTTTCACCCTATGCGTCTACGCTGGTCCCACCCTATGCGTCTATGCTGGTCCCACTCTATGCGTCTATTCTGGTCCCACTCTATGCGTCTATTCTGGTCCCACCCTATGCGTCTACGCTGGTCCCGCCCTATGCGTCTTCGCTGGTCCCAACCTATGCGTCTATGCTGGTCCGACCCTATGCGTCTATGCTGGTCCCACCCTATGCGTCTATTCTGGTCCCACCCTATGCGTCTATGCTGGTCCCACTCTATGCGTCTATTCTGGTCCCACCCTATGCGTCTACGCTGGTCCCACCCTATACGTCTATGCTGGTCCCACTCTATGCGTCTATTCTGGTCCCACCCTATGCGTCTATTCTGGTCCCACCCTTTGCGTCTATGCTGGTCCCACCCTATGCGTCTACGCTGGTCCCACTCTATGCGTCTTTTCTGCTTTCACCCTATGCGTCTACGCTGGTCCCACCCTA